>NC_086451.1:55663756-57051881 GCF_028390025.1 Pseudophryne corroboree
TGGACAATCAGATATGGGCTTTTTTGAGACAAACGCCGCCAATTCTGACACTCGCCTGGCCGAGGCAAGGACCAACAGCATGGTCACTTTCCCTGTGAGATATTTCAAATCCACAGATTTGAGCGGTTTAAACCAATGTGATTTTAGGAATCCCAGAACTACGTTGAGATCCCACAGTGCCACTGGAGGCACAAAAGGGGGTTGTATATGCAGTACTCCCTTGACAAACTTCTGGACTTCAGGAACTGAAGCCAATTCTTTCTGGAAGAAAATCGACAGGGCCGAAATTTGAACCTTAATGGACCCCAATTTGAGGCCCATAGACACTCCTGTTTTCAGGAAAAGCAGGAAACGACCGAGTTGAAATTTCTTCATGGGGCCTTCCTGGCCTCACACCACGCAACATATTTTCGCCACATGTGTTGATAATGTTGTGCGGTCACCTCCTTCCTGGCTTTGACCAGGGTAGGAATGACCTCTTCCGGAATGCCTTTTTCCCTTAGGATCCGGCGTTCAACCGCCATGCCGTCAAACGCAGCCGCGGTAAGTCTTGGAACAGACATGGTACTTGCTGAAGCAAGTCCCTTCTTAGCGGCAGAGGCCATGAGTCCTCTGTGAGCATCTCTTGAAGTTCCGGGTACCAAGTCCTTGGCCAATCCGGAGCCACGAGTATAGGTCTTACTCCTCTACGTCTTATAATTCTCAATACCTTGGGTATGAGAAGCAGAGGAGGGAAGACATACACCGACTGGTACACCCACGGTGTTACCAGAACGTCCACAGCTATTGCCTGAGGGTCTTTTGACCTGGCGCAATACTTGTCCAGTTTTTTGTTCAGGCGGGACGCCATCATGTCCACCTTTGGTCTTTTCCAACGGTTCACAATCATGTGGAAGACTTCCCGATGAAGTCCCCACTCTCCCGGGTGGAGGTTGTGCCTGCTGAGGAAGTCTGCTTCCCAGTTGTCCACTCCCGGAATGAACACTGCTGACAGTGCTATCACATGATTTTCCGCCCAGCGAAAAATCCTTGCAGTTTCTGCCATTGCCCTCCTGCTTCTTGTGCCGCCCTGTCTGTTTACGTGGGCGACTGCCGTGATGTTGTCCCACTGGATCAATACCGGCTGACCTTGAAGCAGAGGTCTTGCTAAGCTTAGAGCATTGTAAATTGCCCTTAGCTCCAGTATATTTATGTGGAGAAAAATCTCCAGACTTGATCACACTCCCTGGAAATTTTTTCCCTGTGTGACTGCTCCCCAGCCTCTCAGGCTGGCCTCCGTGGTCACCAGCATCCAATCCTGAATGCCGAATCTGCGGCCCTCTAGAAGATGAGCACTCTGTAACCACCACAGGAGAGACACCCTTGTCCTTGGAGATAGGGTTATCCGCTGATGCATCTGAAAATGCGATCCGGACCATTTGTCCAGCAGATCCCACTGAAAAGTTCTTGCGTGGAATCTGCCGAATGGAATCGCTTCGTAATAAGCCACCATTTTTCCCAGGACTCTTGTGCAATGATGCACTGACACTTTTCCTGGTTTTAGGAGGTTCCTGACTAGCTCGGATAACTCCCTGGCTTTCTCCTCCGGGAGAAACACCTTTTTCTGGACTGTGTCCAGAACCATCCTTAGGAACAGCAGACGTGTCGTCGGAAACGGCTGCGATTTTGGATATTTAGAATCCACCCGTGCTGTCGTAGAACTACTTGAGATAGTGCTACTCCGACTTCCAACTGTTCTCTGGACCTTGCCCTTATCAGGAGATCGTCCAAGTAAGGGATAATTAAGACGCCTTTTCTTTGAAGAAGAATCATCATTTCGGCCATTACTTTGGTAAAGACCCGGGGTGCCGTGGACAATCCAAACGGCAGCGTCTGAAACTGATAGTGACAGTTCCGTACCACGAACCTGAGGTACCCTTGGTGAGAAGGGCAATTTGGGACATGGAGGTAAGCATCCTTGATGTCCAGGGACACCATATAGTCCCCTTCTTCCTGGTTCGCTATCACTGCTCTGAGTGACTCCATCTTGATTTGAACCTTTGTATGTAAGTGTTCAAAGATTTCCCATTTAGAATAGGTCTCACCGAGCCGTCTGGCTTCAGTACCACAATATAGTGTGGAATAATACCCCTTTCCTTGTTGTAGGAGGGGTACTTTGATTATCACCTGCTGGGAATACAGCTTGTGAATTGTTTCCAATACTGCCTCCCTGTCGGAGGAAGACGTTGGTAAAGCAGACATCAGGAGCCTGCGAGGGGGAGACGTCTCGAATCTCCAGTCTGTACCCCTGGGATACTACTTGTAGGATCCAGGGGTCCACTTGCGAGTGAGCCCACTACGCGCTGAAACTCTTGAGACGACCCCCCACCGCACTTGAGTCCGCTTGTACGGCCCCAGCGTCATGCTGAGGACTTGGCAGAAGCTGTGGAGGGCTTCTGTTCCTGGGAATGGGCTGCCTGCTGCAGTCTTCTTCCCTTTCCTCTATCCCTGGGCAGATATGGCTGGCCTTTTGCCCGCTTGCCCTTATGGGGACGAAAGGACTGAGGCTGAAAAGACGGTGTCTTTTTCTGCTGAGATGTGATTTGGGGTAAAAAAGGTGGATTTTCCAGCTGTTGCCGAGGCCACCAGGTCCGATGGACCGACCCCAAATAACTCCTCCCCTTTATACGGCAATACTTCCATGTGCCGTTTGGAATCTGCATCACCTGACCACTGTCGTGTCCATAAACATCTTCTGGCAGATATGGACATCGCACTTCTCGCATATATAGAAATGCATCCTTTAAATGCTCTATAGTCAATAAAATACTGTCCCTGTCAAGGGTATCAATATTTTCAGTCAGGGAATCCGACCAAGCCACCCCAGCGCTGCACATCCAGGCTGAGGCGATCGCTGGTCGCAGTATAACACCAGTATGTGTGTATATACCTTTTTAGGATATTTTCCAGCCTCTCAGCTGGCTCCTTGAGGGCGGCCCTATCTGGAGACGGTACCGCCACTTGTTTTGATAAGCGTGTGAGCGCCTTATCCACCCTAAAGGGTGTTTCCCAACGCGCCCTAACTTCTGGCGGGAAAGGGTATACCGCCAATAATTTTCTATCGGGGGAAACCCACGCATCATCACACACTTCATTTAATTTATCTGATTCAGGAAAAACTACAGGTAGTTTTTTCACACCCCACATAATACCCTTCTTGTGGTACTTGTAGTATCAGAAATATGTAACACCTCCTTTATTGCCCTTAACATGTAACGTGTGGCCCTAAAGGAAAATACGTTTGTTTCTTCACCGTCGACACTGGAGTCAGTGTCCGTGTCTGTGTCTGTGTCGACCGACTGAGGTAAATGAGCGTTTTACAGCCCCTGACGGTGTTTGAGACGCCTGGACAGGTACTAATTTGTTTGCCGGCCGTCTCATGTCGTCAACCGACCTTGCAGCGTGTTGACATTATCACGTAATTCCTTAAATAAGCCATCCATTCCGGTGTCGACTCCCTAGAGAGTGACATCACCATTTCAGGCAATTGCTCCGCCTCCTCACCAACATCGTCCTCATACATGTCGACACACACGTACCGACACACAGCACACACACAGGGAATGCTCTGATAGAGGACAGGACCCCACTAGCCCTTTGGGGAGACAGAGGGAGAGTTTGCCAGCACACACCAAAAACGCTATAATTACAGGCCTGCCACAGCCAAAATATGTAAATGCCCATTCCACAAGGAAGGTGGGCTCATCTTGGGCGGCTGCCCGAGGGTCTCGGCTTTACAACTTTGCCGAGCTGATACTTGGTCAGGGGCACACCCTGACTGAGGAGGACCTGGAGTTCTCTCATTCGGTGCTGCAGAGTCATCCGCACTCTCCCGCCCGTTTGGGAGCTTTGGTATAATCCCCATGGTCCTGACGGAGTCCCCAGCATCCACTTAGGACGTCAGAGAAAATAAGAATTTACTTACCGATAATTCTATTTCTCGTAGTCCGTAGTGGATGCTGGGCGCCCATCCCAAGTGCGGATTGTCTGCAATACTTGTACATAGTTATTGTTACAAAAATCGGGTTATTATTGTTGTGAGCCATCTTTTCAGATGCTCCGCTGTTATCATGCTGTTAACTGGATTCAGATCACAGGTTGTACAGTGTGATTGGTGTGGCTGGTATGAGTCTTACCCGGGATTCAAAATCCTTCCTTATTGTGTACGCTCGTCCGGGCACAGTATCCTAACTGAGGCTTGGAGGAGGGTCATGGGGGGAGGAGCCAGTGCACACCACCTGATCCTAAAGCTTTTACTTTTGTGCCCTGTCTCCTGCGGAGCCGCTAATCCCCATGGTCCTGACGGAGTCCCCAGCATCCACTACGGACTACGAGAAATAGAATTATCGGTAAGTAAATTCTTATTTTTCTCTGACGTCCTAGTGGATGCTGGGAACTCCGTAAGGACCATGGGGATTATACCAAAGCTCCCAAACGGGCGGGAGAGTGCGGATGACTCTGCAGCACAGAATGAGAGAACTCCAAGTCCTCCTCAGCCAGGGTATCAAATTTGTAGAATTTAGCAAACGTGTTTGCCCCTGACCAAGTAGCTGCTCGGCAAAGTTGTAAAGCCGAGACCCCTCGGGCAGCCGCCCAAGATGAGCCCACCTTCCTTGTGGAATGGGCTTTTACAGATTTTGGCTGTGGCAGGCCTGCCACAGAATGTGCAAGCTGAATTGTACTACAAATCCAACGAGCAATAGTCTGCTTAGAAGCAGGAGCACCCAGCTTGTTGGGTGCATACAGGATAAACAGCGAGTCAGATTTTCTGACTCCAGCCGTCCTGGAAACATATATTTTCAGGGCCCTGACTACGTCCAGCAACTTGGAGTCCTCCAAGTCCCTAGTAGCCGCAGGTACCACAATAGGCTGGTTCAAGTGAAACGCTGAAACCACCTTAGGGAGAAATTGAGGACGAGTCCTCAATTCTGCCCTGTCCGTATAAAAAATTAGGTAAGGGCTTTTATAGGATAAAGCCGCCAATTCTGAGACACGCCTGGCTGAAGCCAGGGCCAACAGCATTACCACTTTCCATGTGAGATATTTTAAGTCCACAGTGGTGAGTGGTTCAAACCAATGTGATTTTAGGAACCCCAAAACTACATTGAGATCCCAAGGTGCCACTGGAGGCACAAAAGGAGGCTGTATATGCAGTACCCCCTTGACAAACGTCTGAACTTCAGGAACTGAAGCCAGTTCTTTCTGGAAGAAAATCGACAGGGCCGAAATTTGAACCTTAATGGACCCTAATTTTAGGCCCATAGACAGTCCTGTTTGCAGGAAATGCAGGAAACGACCCAGTTGAAATTCCTCTGTAGGGGCCTTCCTGGCCTCGCACCACGCAACATATTTACGCCAAATACGGTGATAATGCTGTACGGTTACATCCTTCCTGGCTTTGATCAGGGTAGGGATGACTTCATCCGGAATGCCTTTTTCCTTCAGGATCCGGCGTTCAACCGCCATGCCGTCAAACGCAGCCGCGGTAAGTCTTGGAACAGACAGGGTCCCTGCTGGAGCAGGTCCCTTCTTAGAGGTAGAGGCCACGGGTCCTCTGTGAGCATCTCTTGAAGTTCCGGGTACCAAGTCCTTCTTGGCCAATCCGGAGCCACGAGTATAGTCCTTAATCCTCTCCTTCTTATGATTCTCAGTACCTTGGGTATGAGAGGCAGAGGAGGGAACACATACACTGACTGGTACACCCACGGTGTTACCAGAGCGTCCACAGCTATTGCCTGAGGGTCCCTTGACCTGGCGCAATACCTGTCTAGTTTTGTGTTGAGGCGGGACGCCATCATGTCTACCTTTGGTTTTTCCCAACGGTTCACAATCATGTGGAAGACTTCTGGGTGAAGTCCCCACTCTCCCGGGTGGAGGTCGTGTCTGCTGAGGAAGTCTGCTTCCCAGTTGTCCACTCCCGGAATGAACACTGCTGACAGTGCTATCACATGATTTTCCGCCCAGCGAAGAATCCTTGCAACTTCTGCCATTGCCCTCCTGCTTCTTGTGCCGCCCTGTCTGTTTACGTGGGCGACTGCCGTGATGTTGTCTGACTGGATCAGCACCGGCTGACCTTGAAGCAGAGGTCTTGCTAGGCTTAGAGCATTGTAGATGGCCCTTAGCTCCAGGATATTTATGTGAAGTGATGTCTCCAGGCTTGACCACAAGCCCTGGAAATTTCTTCCCTGTGTGACTGCTCCCCAGCCTCTCAGGCTGGCATCCGTGGTCACCAGGACCCAGTCCTGAATGCCAAATCTGCGGCCCTCTAGAAGATGAGCACTCTGCAACCACCACAGGAGAGACACCCTTGTCCTTGGTGACAAGATTATCCGCTGATGCATCTGAAGATGCGACCCGGACCATTTGTCTAGCAGATCCCACTGGAAGGTTCTTGCGTGGAATCTGCCGAATGGGATTGCTTCGTAAGAAGCCACCATCTTTCCCAGGACCCTTGTGCATTGATGCACTGAGACTTGGCCTGGTTTTAGGAGATTTCTGACTAGTTCGGATAACTCCCTGGCTTTCTCCTCCGGGAGAAACACCTTTTTCTGGACTGTGTCCAGGATCATCCCTAGGAATAGAAGTCGTGTCGTCGGGATCAGCTGCGATTTTGGAATATTGAGAATCCAACCGTGCTGGCGCAGCACTATCTGAGATAGTGCTACTCCGACTTCCAACTGTTCCCTGGATCTTGCCCTTATCAGGAGATCGTCCAAGTAAGGGATAACTAAAACTCCCTTCCTTCGAAGGAGTATCATCATTTCGGCCATTACCTTGGTAAAGACCCGGGGTGCCGTGGACAATCCAAACGGAAGCATCTGAAACTGATAGTGACAGTTCTGTACCACAAACCTGAGGTACCCTTGGTGAGAAGGGTAAATTGGGACATGTAGGTAAGCATCTTTGATGTCCAGAGACACCATATAGTCCCCTTCTTCCAGGTTTGCAATCACTGCTCTGAGTGACTCCATCTTGAATTTGAACCTTTGTATGTAAGTGTTCAAGGATTTTAGGTTTAAAATTGGTCTCACCGAGCCGTCCGGCTTCGTTACCACAAATAGTGTGGAATAGTACCCCTTTCCCTGTTGTAGGAGGGGTACCTTGATTATCACCTGCTGGGAATATAGCTTGTGAATGGCTTCCAATACTGCCTCCCTGTCTGAGGGAGACGTCGGTAAAGCAGACTTTAGAAAACGGCGAGGGGGAGACGTCTCGAATTCCAATTTGTACCCCTGAGATACCACCTGAAGGATCCAGGGGTCCACTTGCGAGTGGGCCCACTGCGCACTGAACTTCTTGAGACGGGCCCCCACCGTGCCTGAGTCCGCTTGTAAAGCCCCAGCGTCATGCTGAGGACTTTGCGGAGGCGGGAGAGGGCTTTTGTTCCTGGGAACTGGCTGTTTGTTGCAGCCTTTTTCCTCTCCCTCTGCCACGGGGCAGAAATGAGGCGCCTTTTGCCCGCTTGCCCTTATGGGGCCGAAAGGACTGCGCCTGATAATACGGCGTCTTCTTAGGTTGAGAAGCTACCTGGGGTAAAAATGTGGATTTTCCAGCAGTTGCCGTGGCTACCAGGTCTGATAGACCTACCCCAAATAACTCCTCCCCCTTATAAGGCAATACTTCCATGTGCCTTTTAGAATCCGCATCACCTGACCACTGCCGCGTCCATAAACCTCTTCTTGCAGAAATGGACAGCGCGCTAACTCTTGATGCCAGTCGGCAAATATCCCTCTGTGCATCACGCATATATAGAAATGCATCCTTCAAATGCTCTATAGTCAGTAATATACTGTCCCTATCTAGGGTATCAATATTTTCAGTCAGGGAATCCGACCACGCCAGGCCCGCACTGCACATCCAGGCTGAGGCGATTGCTGGTCGCAGTATAACACCCGTGTGAGTGTATATACATTTTAGGATATTCTCCAGCTTTCTATCGGCAGGTTCCTTTAGGGCGGCCGTATCAGGAGAGGGTAGTGCTACCTGTTTAGACAAGCGTGTGAGCGCTTTATCCACCCTAGGGGGTGTTTCCCAACGTGCCCTATCCTCTGGCGGGAAAGGGTACGATGCCAATAACCTTTTAGGAATTATCAGTTTTTTATCGGGGGAAACCCACGCCTCATCACACACTTCATTTAATTCCTCGGATACAGGAAAAACTACAGGCAGTTTTTTCTCACCAAACATAATACCCTTTTTAGTGGTACTTGTATTATCAGAGATATGCAATACATTTTTCATTGCTTCAATCATGTAACGTGTGGCCCTAGTGGAAGTCACGTTTGTCTCCTCATCATCGACACTGGAGTCAGTATCCGTGTCTGTGTCTGCCATTTGAGGTAACGGGCGTTTTAAAGCCCCTGATGGCGTTTGAGACCCCTGGACAGGCACAAGCTGAGTAGCCGGCTGTCTCATGTCGTCAACTGTCTGTCGTAAAGAGCTGACACTGTCACGCAATTCCTTCCATAAGCTCATCCACTCAGGTGTCGACTCCCTAGGGGGTGACAACTCTATAATAGGCAATTGCTCCGCCTCCATCTCATTTTCCTCCTCAAACATGTCAACACAATCGTACCGACACACCGCACACACACAGGGAATGCTCTGATAGAGGACAGGACCCCACTAGCCCTTTGGGGAGACAGAGGGAGAGTATGCCAGCACACACCAGAGCGCTATATATAGACAGGAATACCACTATAAAATGTGCTTTTCCCTTTATAGCTGCTGTTAGTATTAAAACTGCGCCAAATTAGTGCCCCCCTCTCTTTTTTACCCTTTTCTGTAGTGCAGGACTGCAGGGGAGAGTCAGGGAGACGTCCTTCCAGCGGAGCTGTGATGGAAAATGGCGCCTGTGTGCTGAGGAGATAGGCTCCGCCCCCTTCTCGGCGGCCTTTTCTCCCGCTTTTTGGTGAGTTCTGGCAGGGGTTAAAATACATCCATATAGCCCTGGGGGTTATATGTGGTGTATTTATGCCAGCCAAGGTGTTTACATTGCTGCTCAGGGCGCCCCCCCCTAGCGCCCTGCACCCTCAGTGACCGAAGTGTGCCTGAGTAACAATGGCGCACAGCTGCAGTGCTGTGCGCTACCTTGTTGAAGACTGATGTCTTCTGCCGCCGATTTTTCCGGACCTCTTCTTGCTTCTGGCTCTGTAAGGGGGCCGGCGGCGCGGCTCTGGGACCGAGCTCCGAGGCTGGGCCTGTGTTCGGTCCCTCTGGAGCTAATGGTGTCCAGTAGCCTAAGAAGCCCAAGCTGGCTGCAAGCAGGCAGGTTCGCTTCTTCTCCCCTTAGTCCCTCGATGCAGTGAGCCTGTTGCCAGCAGGTCTCACTGAAAATAAAAAACCTAAAACTAAACTTTCACTAAGAAGCTCAGGAGAGCCCCTAGTGTGCACCCTTCTCGGCCGGGCACAAAAATCTAACTGAGGCTTGGAGGAGGATCATAGGGGGAGGAGCCAGTGCACACCAGGTAGTCCTAAAGCTTTACTTTTGTGCCCAGTCTCCTGCGGAGCCGCTATTCCCCATGGTCCTTACGGAGTTCCCAGCATCCACTAGGACGTCAGAGAAATATATATATATATATATATATATATATACATATATATATACACTGCTCAAAAAAATAAAGGGAACACTTAAACAACACAATGTAACGCCACGTCAATCACACTTTTGTGAAATCAAACTGTCCACTTAGGAAGCAACACTGATTGGCAATCAATTTCACATGCTGTTGTGTAAATGGAATAGACAACAGGTGGGAATTATAGGCAATTAGCAAGACACCCCCAATAAAGGAGTTGTTCTGCAGGTGGTGACCACAGACCACTTCTCAGCTTCTATGCTTTCTGGCTGATGTTTTGGTCACTTTCGGAAGCTGGCGGTGCTTTCACTCTAGTGGTAGCATGAGACGAAGTCTACAACCCACACAAGTGGCTCAGGTAGTGCAGCTCATCCAGGATGGCACATCAATGCGAGCTGTGGCAAGGTTTGCTGTGTCTGTCAGCGTAGTGTCCAGAGCATGGAGGCGCTACCAGGAGACAGGCCAGTACATCAGGAGACGTGGAGGAGGCCGTAGGAGGGCAACAACCCAGCAGCAGAACTGCTACCTCCGCCTTTGTGCAAGGAGGAACAGGAGGAGCACTGCCAGAGCCCTGCAAAATGACCTCCAGCAAGCCACAAATGTGCATGTGTCTACTCAAATGATCAGAAACAAACTCCATGAGGGTGGTATGAGGGCCCGACGTCCACAGGTGAGGGTTGAGCTTACAGCCCAACACCGTGCAGGACGTTTGGCATTTGCCAGAGAACACCAAGATTGGCCAATTCGCCACTGGCGCCCTGTGCTCTTCACAGATTAAAGCAGGTTCTCACTGAGCACATGTGACAGACGTGACAGAGTCCGGAGACGCCAAGGAGAACGTTCTGCTGCCTGCAACATCCTCCAGCATGACCGGTTTGGCAGTGGGTCAGTAATGGTGTGGGGTGGCATTTCTTTGGGGGGGGCCGCACAGCCCTCCATGTGCTCGCCAGAGGTAGCCTGACTGCCATTAGGTACCAAGATGAGATCCTCAGACCCCTTGTGAGACCATATGCTGGTGCGGTTGGCCCTGGGTTCCTCCTAATGCAAGACAGTGCTAGACCTCATGTGGCTGGAGTGTGTCAGCAGTTCCTGCAAGACGAAGGCATTGATGCTATGGACTGGCCCGGCTGTTCCCCAGACCTGAATCCAATTGAGCACATCTGTGACATCATGTCTCGCTCCATCCACCAACGCCACGTTGTACCACAGACTGTCCAGGAGTTGCCGGATGCTTTAGTCCAGGGCTGGGAGGAGATCCCTCAGGAGACCATCCGCCACCTCATCAGGAGCATGCCCTGGCGTTGTAGGGAGGTCATACAGGAATGTGGAGGCCACACACACTACTGAGCCTCATTTTGACTTGTTTTAAGGACATTACATCAAAGTTGGATCAGCCTGTAGTGTGTTTTTCCACTTTAATTTTGAGTGTGACTCCAAATCCAGACCTCCATGGGTTAATAAATTTGATTTCCATTGATAATTTTTGTGTGATTTTGTTGTCAGCACATTCAACTATGTAAAGAACAAAGTATTTAATAAGAATATTTCATTCATTCAGATCTAGGATGTGTTTAGTGTTCCCTTTTTCTCTAACGTCCTAAGTGGATGCTGGGACTCCGTAAGGACCATGGGGGATAGCGGCTCCGCAGGAGACTGGGCACAAAAGTAAAAGCTTGAACTAGCTGGTGTGCACTGGCTCCTCCCCCTATGACCCTCCTCCAAGCCTCAGTTAGATTTTTGTGCCCGAACGAGAAGGGTGCATGCTAGGTGGCTCTCCTGAGCTGCTTAGAGTAAAAGTTTATTTTAGGTTTTTTATTTTCAGTGAGTCCTGCTGGCAACAGGCTCACTGCATCGTGGGACTAAGGGGAGAAGAAACGAACTCACCTGCGTGCAGAGTGGATTGGGTTTCTTAGGCTACTGGACATTAGCTCCAGAGGGACGATCACAGGTTCAGCCTGGATGGGTCCCGGAGCCGCGCCGCCGGCCCCCTTACAGAGCCAGAAGAACGAAGAGGTCCGGTGAAATCGGCGGCAGAAGACGTTCCTGTCTTCAAATAAGGTAGCGCACAGCACTGCAGCTGTGCGCCATTGCTCTCAGCACACTTCACACTCCGGTCACTGAGGGTGCAGGGCGCTGGGGGGGAGCGCCCTGAGACGCAATAAAAACAGAAATACCTTAGGATGGCAAAAGAAATACATCACATATAGCTCCTGGGCTATATGGATGTATTTAACCCCTGCCAGTTTTCCAGAAAAAAGCGGGAGATAAGGCCGTCGTGAAGGGGCGGAGCCTATCTCCTCAGCACACAAGCGCCATTTTCCCTCACAGTTCCGCTGGAAGGACGGCTCCCTGACTCTCCCCTGCAGTCCCTACAGAATCAGGGTAAAAACGAGAGAGGGGGGGCACTATTGGCAGCTAAATTATAAACAGCAGCTATAAAAGGGAGTAACACTTATATAAGGTTATCCCTATATATATATATAGCGCTCTGGTGTGTGCTGGCAAACTCTCCCTCTGTCTCCCCAAAGGGCTAGTGGGGTCCTGTCCTCTATCAGAGCATTCCCTGTGTGTGTGCTGGGTGTCGGTACGATTGTGTCGACATGTATGAGGAGGAAAATGATGTGGAAGCAGAGCAATTGCCTGTATTAGTGATGTCACCCCCTAGGGAGTCGACACCTGACTGGATGGTTGTATTTAAAGAACTACGTGACAATGTCAGCACTTTACAAAAAACTGTTGACGACATGAGACAGCCGACAAATCAATTAGTGCCTGTCCAGGCGTCTCAGACACCGTCAGGGGCGATAAAACGCCCGTTACCTCAGTGGGTCGATGTGGGGCTGGTCTCTTCCAAGTGCTGCTGGGATTTCTAAGTGTGAGTTGGAAACAGTAAAAAGCAGGAGCCGGAAGCTGAGTGAAAAGGAGGAGCAGTGAGCTGGAACAACTGCAACTGCTAAGTGGAGTATAGGTGCCACAGGAGAGAGTACTACGGCTGCATAAAAGTGAAGGACCAAGAACCGCACAAAGATAGATAAGTATAAGCCAGTTTAATTATTGTATAAGTGATATTGCTTGTCTTCTATTTTTTATTTTTGCTGCTTTTTCTTTGAGTATAACAGGGAGTTAGACCTTGCAAACAATATGGGAGGGGCTGTGATTGAGGACCTCACTCAGTGCATGTCGTGCAAGATGTATGCACACCTGGAGCTACCGGCCCAGTGTGAATACATCTGCACGAGGTGTGTGCGAACGGTTGCCCTGGAAGCCCAGGTAACTGATCTAGAGCAAACCGTTACGCGACTGAGGGAGATTCACAATCTCGAGCGTAGTTTAGACAGAACGGTGGAGGAGTTGCGGGAGGGGTCACTGGTAGAAGAGGATGATGATCAGGTAGCCAGTTGGGTCACAGTTAGAAGGAAGAAAAAGAGGGGGAGGCACGACATCTCCGAACTATCAAACCCGAACAAATTTGCCCGATTGGACGAAGAATCGGAGGATGATAGTGAAGAAATGACGGTGCCGGAGGAGACTGCTCCCTCTAGCATCCAGAGGTGCGGTCCCTCTGGCGCGGTTGGGATAAAAGATAGAGAGGTACCTAGTCAAATGGTGGTGGTAGGGGATTCTATCATCAGGAAGGCAGATAGGGCAATCTGCTACCGGGACCGTGATCGCCGTACAGTCTGTTGTCTCCCGGGTGCTCGGGTACGGCACATCGCGGACCGGGTAGATAGATTGTTGGGAGGGGCTGGCAAAGACCCGGCGGTCTTGGTGCACGTTGGCACCAATGACAAAGTTAGCGGAAGGTGGGATGTCCTTAAGAAAGACTATAGGGACTTAGGAAAGAAACTGAAGGCAAGGACATCTAAGGTAATATTCTCGGAATTATTACCCGTGCCACGCGCTAGTCCAGGGAGGCAGAGGGAGATTAGGGAGGTAAATGTGTGGTTTAGGGATTGGTGCAGGAAAGAGGGGTTTGTGTTCCTGGAACACTGGGCGGACTTCTCAGTCAGGCGCCATCTCTTTTGTCGTGACGGATTGCACCTGACTGAGGAGGGGGCAGCGGTGCTGGCGGGAAGGATGGTTAGAAGGTTGGAGGAGATTTTAAACTAGGAGCCTGGGGGGAGGGTTTAGCTAGAAACTACGGGTCATGCAGTGAGAATAGTGGGGACGGCGGTAGTAAACGAAATGGGGGAGAAGTTGGGGGGAGGGTAAGAGCAGGCAGTAAGGTTACTAACATGGGTACTAAAAGGGATTTTACCAAAGCACTAACCAATGACGATTACAGGTCATCCTTGCCACATAAGGTGAAAGATGTCCCTAACGCAAGGGAAAATACTTATCTTAGTTGCATGTATGTAAACGCCAGAAGCATTACTGGTAAAAAGGGTGAACTAGAAATACTTGCAGCAAGCAAACAGTATGATATTATAGGCATTACTGAAACTTGGTGGGATGAATCTCATGATTGGACAGTCAATCTAGAGGGCTATACACTGTTTAGGAGAGACAGACTAAATAAAAAGGGTGGAGGGGTGTGTCTGTACGTAAAGCCGTTTTTAAAACCTAATATATGGGAAGATCTTCAGGAGGGGGCTGTAGACACTGTTGAGACATTATGGGTAGAAATTGCATGCGGGGAAAAAGGAACAAAAAAGTTAGTATTGGGTGTATGCTATAGGCCGCCTGGTATCAACGCATCTGATGATGAATTGTTACTAAAGAAAATTGAAAAAGCAGCAGGAGTAGGAGACATAGTAGTGATGGGAGATTTTAACTATCCACAGATAAACTGGAAAAACGATTCATGTGATACTGCTAGGGGCAGTATGTTTTTAAACACACTAAATGATAACTACCTTGTCCAACTAATTGAGGAACCAACTAGGTACAATGCAATCTTAGACCTGGTATTAACAAACAATCAGGATTTGGTATCGGGTATTATAGTAGGGGAACCCATAGGAAACAGCGACCACAATATGGTCACATTCAATATCAGTTTCTACAAACAGCCCTATACTGGCTCAACTAGGACTCTAAACTTTAGCAAAGCCAACTTTGAAATGATGAGGGTATTTTTCAGGGATATTGAATGGGAAGGTTTGTTTTTAGGAAAAAATACTACGGAGAAATGGGAGGTACTAAAATTCCTGCTAGCTAAATATACACTCAAATATATTCCTATGAGTAGCAAAAAAGGGAATAAAAATCATAAACCGATGTGGCTTAACAAAAAGATTAAGGAACTTATGGGCAAGAAAAGGCGAGCATTTAAAAAATACAAATCTGACGGGGATGCAGAGTCATTTCAGCACTATAAGGAATGTAACAAAAATTGCAAAAAGGAAATAAGAGCGGCTAAAGTAGAAACTGAAAAACTAGTAGCAAAGGAAAGCAAAGCGAATCCCAAAAAATTCTTTAAATACATTAATAGCAAGAGATTAAAAAAGGAGAGTATAGGCCCTTTGAAAGACAAGTTGGGAGTCTTAAGCAAAAATGATAATGACATAGCGGACACACTAAATGAGTTTTTTTCAACAGTATTCACTAGAGAGGACCCAATTCAGGGACTGACACACAATCTCAATAATGACAATATCACACTGATAGGTACTTATTTAAGCGAGGAAGTAGTCTGTGACCGATTAAAACATTTAAAGATTAATAAATCACCAGGGCCCGATGGTATTCATCCAAGGGTTCTAATGGAGCTTCACTCTGAACTGGCAAAACCGCTATCTTTGATCTTTGAGGATTCAGTTATATCAGGTATGGTTCCCAAAGACTGGCGTATAGCGGAAGTAGTGCCTATATTCAAAAAGGGAAGTAAAGCTGAACCAGGTAATTATAGACCAGTTAGTCTTACATCTATAGTGGGGAAAGTATTGGAAGGTATTCTAAGAGATAGTATTCAGAAGTTCCTTGAAACCAATAAGGTCATTAAAAGGAATCAACATGGGTTTATGAAGGACAGATCCTGTCAAACCAACTTACTTGGCTTTTATGAAACAGTAAGCGCAAACCTAGATCAGGATAAAGACGTGGATGTAATCTTTTTAGACTTTGCCAAAGCGTTCGATACTGTACCACACATGAGACTTATATACAAGCTACAAGAATCAGGGCTAGGAAGCACAATATGCACTTGGGTCAAAAACTGGTTAGATAATAGGAAGCAGCGCGTTGTGGTTAATGGATCTTTTTCAACTTGGACTGAAGTGCTAAGTGGTGTGCCGCAAGGCTCAGTATTAGGACCGCTATTGTTCAATATTTTCATTAACGACCTAACAGAAGGTCTAGAGAGCATGGTGTCAATTTTTGCAGATGATACCAAATTATGTAAGGCTATAAATACAGAGGAGGATGCCGAGTCTCTTCAGAACGACTTAGTTAAATTAGAAGCATGGGCAGCCAAATGGAGAATGCGCTTCAACACAGACAAGTGTAAGGTAATGCACTGTGGTAACAAGAACAAAAATTACACCTACCTACTAAATGGGGTAAAATTAGGGGATTCTGTACTGGAAAAGGACTTAGGTGTCCTCATAGATAGCAAGCTAAGAAGTAGTATCCAAAGTAGGACTGCAGCAAAGAAGGCTAATAAGATATTAGCATGCATAAAACGGGGTATTGATGCTAGGGACGAGAGTATTATACTCCCGTTATATAAATCACTAGTGAGGCCACACCTTGAATACTGTGTACAGTTCTGGGCACCGTACTACAAAAAGGATATCCTGGAGCTTGAAAAGGTACAGAGGAGGGCGACCAAACTAATTAAGGGCATGGAGACGATGGAATACAAGGAAAGGCTTGAAAGACTAGGCATGTTTACATTGGAAAAGCGGAGACTAAGAGGGGATATGATCAACATCTACAAATATATAAGGGGACAATACACAGAGCTTGCGCGGGACCTGTTTTTGGTTAGATCAACACAGAGGACTCGTGGACACTCGCTCAGGTTGGAGGAGAGGAGATTCCGCACAATACGGCGTAAAGGCTTTTTCACGGTAAGGACAATACGTGTTTGGAATTCCCTGCCCGAGGGAGTTGTAATGGCGGAATCTGTCAACACCTTTAAGAATGGGTTAGATAAATTCCTATTGGAAAAGGATATCCAGGGGTATGGTGCATAGTCATGCATTATAGTTACTATAAATAGGGATAAAATGCAATGGCTGACAGCAGCATCAGTCAGAAATTTTAGTCAAATCATCATGCATAGGACACCACAAATAGGTTGAACTCGATGGACAATTGTCTTTTTTCAACCTCAGATACTATGTTACTATGTTACAGACCCAGACACGGATACTGAGTCCAGTGTCGACGGTGAGGAGACAAACGTAATGTCCAGTAGGGCCACACGTTACATGATCACGGCAATGAAGGAGGCATTGAACATTTCTGACACTACAAGTACCACAAAGAAGGGTATTATGTGGGGAGTGAAAAAACTACCAGTAGCTTTTCCTGAGTCAGATGAATTAAATGAGGTGTGTGATAAAGCGTGGGTTTCCCCCGATAAAAAAGTGCTAATTTCTAATAAATTATTGGCACTATACCCTTTCCCGCCAGAGGTTAGGGCGCGTTGGGAAACACCCCCTAGAGTAGATAAAGCGCTCACACGTTTATCTAAACAAGTAGCGTTACCGTCTCCTGATACGGCCGCCCTCAAAGAACTAGCGGATAGAAGGCTGGAAAATATCCTGAAGGGTATATACACACATACTGGTGTTATACTGCGACCAGCAATCGCATCAGCCTGGATGTGCAGTGCTGGAGTTGCGTGGTCGGATTCCCTGACTGAAAATATTGATACCCTGGATAGGGACAGTATATTACTAACTATAGAGCATTTGAAGGATGCATTACTATATATGCGTGATGCACAGAGGGATATTTGCACCCTGGCATCAAGAGTGAGTGCTATGTCCATTTCTGCCAGAAGAGCGTTATGGACGCGACAGTGGTCAGGGGATGCGGATTCCAAACGACATATGGAAGTATTGCCGTTTAAAGGGGAGGAGTTATTTGGGGCCGGTCTATCGGACCTGGTGGCCACGGCAACGGCCGGAAAGTCCACCTTTTTACCCCAGGTCACCTCTCAGCAGAAAAAGACACCGTCTTTTCAAACTCAGTCCTTTCGTTCCCATAAGTACAGGCGGGCAAAAGGCCACTCTTTTCTGCCCCGGGGCAGAGGAAGAGGAAAAAGACTGCACCAGGCAGCCTCTTCCCAGGAGCAGAAGCCCTCCTCTGCTTCTGCCAAGTCTTCAGCATGACGCTGGGGCTTTACAAGCGGACTCGGACACGGTGGGGGCCCGTCTCAAAAATTTCAACGCGCAGTGGGCTCACTCGCAAGTGGACCCCTGGATTCTGCAGGTAGTATCACAGGGGTACAAACTGGAATTCGAGACGTCTCCCCCTCGCCGGTTCCTGAAGTCTGCTCTACCAAAGTCTCCCTCCGACAGGGAGGCAGTTTTGGAAGCCATTCACAAGCTGTATTCCCAGCAGGTGATAATCAAGGTACCTCTCCTACAACAGGGAAAGGGGTATTATTCCACGCTGTTTGTGGTACCGAAGCCGGACGGCTCGGTGAGACCAATTTTAAATCTAAAATCCTTGAACACTTACATAAAGAGGTTCAAATTCAAGATGGAGTCACTCAGAGCAGTGATAGCAAACCTGGAAGAAGGGGACTATATGGTGTCTCTGGACATCAAAGATGCTTATCTCCACGTCCCAATCTACCCTTCTCACCAAGGGTACCTCAGGTTTGTAGTACAAAACTGTCATTATCAGTTTCAGACGCTGCCGTTTGGATTGTCCACGGCACCTCGGGTCTTTACCAAGGTAATGGCCGAAATGATGATTCTTCTTCGAAGAAAATAAGAATTTACTTACCGATAATTCTATTTCTCGGAGTCCGTAGTGGATGCTGGGGTTCCTGAAAGGACCATGGGGAATAGCGGCTCCGCAGGAGACAGGGCACAAAAGTAAAGCTTTTACAGGTCAGGTGGTGTGTACTGGCTCCTCCCCCTATGACCCTCCTCCAGACTCCAGTTAGGTACTGTGCCCGGACGAGCGTACACAATAAGGGAGGATTTTGAATCCCGGGTAAGACTCATACCAGCCACACCAATCACACCGTACAACTTGTGATCTAAACCCAGTTAACAGTATGATAACAGAGGAGCCTCTGAAAGATGGCTTCCTAAACAATAACCCGAATTAGTTAACAATAACTATGTACAAGTATTGCAGATAATCCGCACTTGGGATGGGCGCCCAGCATCCACTACGGACTCCGAGAAATAGAATTATCGGTAAGTAAATTCTTATTTTCTCTATCGTCCTAAGTGGATGCTGGGGTTCCTGAAAGGACCATGGGGATTATACCAAAGCTCCCAAACGGGCGGGAGAGTGCGGATGACTCTGCAGCACCAAATGAGAGAACTCCAGGTCCTCCTTTGCCAGGGTATCAAATTTGTAAAAATTTACAAACGTGTTCTCCCCTGACCACGTAGCTGCTCGGCAGAGTTGTAATGCCGAGACCCCTCGGGCAGCCGCCCAAGATGAGCCCACCTTCCTTGCGGAATGGGCCTTAACAGATTTAGGCTGTGGCAGGCCTGCCACAGAATGTACAAGTTGAATTTTGTTACAAATCCAACGAGCAATCGACTGCTTAGAAGCAGGTGCACCCAACTTGTTGGGTGCATACAGTATAAACAGCGAGTCAGATTTTCTGACTCCAGCCGTCCTTTAAATGTATATTTTTAAGGCTCTGACAACGTCCAACAACTTGGAGTCCTTCAAGTCGTCTGTAGCCGCAGGCACTACAATAGGCTGGTTCAGGTGAAACGCTGATACCACCTTAGGGAGAAAATGCGGACGCGTCCGCAGCTCTGCCCTATGTCGAATGGAAAATTAAATAAGGGCTTTTATAAAACAAAGCCGCCAGTTCAGATACTCTCCCGGCCGAAGCCAGGGCCAGTAACATAGTCACTTTCCATGTGAGATATTTCAAATCCACATTCTTTAGTGGTTCAAACCAATTGGATTTGAGGAAATCTAAAACTACATTTAGATCCCACGGTGCCACCTTAGGCACCACAGGAGGCTGTATATGCAGTACTCCTTTGATAAAAATCTGGACCTCAGGGACTGAGGCCAATTCTTTTTGGAAGAATATTGATAGGGCCGAAATTTGAACCTTAATAGATCCCAATTTGAGACCCATAGACAATCCTGATTGCAGGAAATGTAGGAAAACGACCCAGTTGAAATTCCGCCATCGGAGCACTCCGCTGCTCGCACCACGCAACATATTTTTGCCAAATACGGCGATAATGCTTCGCGGTGACTTCCTTCCTTGCCTTTATCAAGGTAGGAATGACTTCTTCTGGAATGCCTTTTCCTTTTAGGATCTGGCATTCAAACGCCATGCCGTCAAACGCAGCCGCGGTAAGTCTTGAAAAAGACAAGGACCCTGCTGAAGCAGGTCCCTTCTCAGAAGTAGAGGCCACGGATCGTCCGTGACCATCTCTTGAAGTTCCGGGTACCAAGTCCTTCTTGGCCAATCCGGAGCCACTAGTCTTACTCCTCTTTGCCGTATAATCCTCAATACCTTTGGTATGAGAGGCAGAGGAGGAAACACATATACCGACTGGTACACCCAAGGTGTTACCAGCGCGTCCACAGCTATTGCCTGCGGATCTCTTGACCTGGCGCAATACCTGTCCAGTGTTTTGTTGAGGCGAGACGCCATCATGTCCACCATTGGTTTTACCCAACGGTTTAATAGCATGTGGAAAACTTCTGGATGAAGTCCCCACTCTCCCGGGTGAAGGTCGTGTCTGCTGAGGAAGTCTGCTTCCCAGTTGTCCACGCCCGGGATGAATACTGCTGACAGTGCTATCACGTGATTCTCCGCCCAGCGAAGGATCCTGGCAGCTTCTGCCATTGCCCTCCTGCTTCTTGTGCCGCCCTGTCTGTTTACATGGGCGACTGCCGTGATGTTGTCCGACTGGATCAACACCGGTCTTCCTTGAAGCAGAGGTTCCGCCTGGCTTAGAGCATTGTAGATTGCTCTTAGTTCCAGAATGCTTATGTGAAGAGACTTTTTCAGGCTCGACCACACTCCCTGGAAATTTCTTCCCTGTGTGACTGCTCCCCAGCCTCTCAGGCTGGCATCCGTGGTCACCAGGATCCAATCCTGCATGCCGAATCTGCGGCCCTCCAATAGATGAGCCTCCTGCAACCACCACAGAAGGGATACCCTTGTCCTCGGCGACAGGGTTATCCGCAGGTGCATCTGAAGATGCGACCCTGACCATTTGTCCAACAGATCCCTTTGCATGGAATCTGCCGAAAGGGATTGCTTCGTAAGAAGCTACCATTTTTTCCCAGGACTCTTGTGCATTGATGTACAGACACCTTTCCTGGTTTTAGGAGGTTCCTGACCAGGTCAGATAACTCCTTGGCTTTTTCTTCGGGAAGAAAAACCTTTTTCTGAACTGTGTCCAGAATCATCCCCAGGAACAGCAGACGAGTTGTCGGCATTAATTGGGATTTTGGAATATTCAGAATCCATCCGTGCTGCTTTAGCACCTCTTGAGATAGTGCTAAACCCATCTCTAGCTGTTCTCTGGACCTTGCCCTTATTAGGACATCGTCCAAGTATGGGATAATTAATACGCCTTTTCTTCGAAGAAGAAATATTATCTCGGCCATTACCTTTGTAAAGACCCGAGGTGCCGTGGACAAACCGAACGGCAGCGTCTGAAACTGATAGTGACAGTTTTGTACAACGAACCTGAGGTACCCCTGGTGTGAGGGGTAATTGGAACGTGGAGATACGCATCCTTGATGTCCAAGGATACCATAAAGTCCCCTTCTTCCAGGTTCGCTATCACTGCTCTGAGTGACTCCATCTTGAACTTCTTTATGTACAGGTTCAAGGACTTCAGATTTAGAATAGGCCTTACCGAGCCATCCGGCTTCGGTACCACAAAAAGAGTGGAATAATACCCCTTCCCTTGTTGTAGAAGAGGTACCTTGACTATCACCTGCTGAGAATACAGCTTGTGAATGGCTTCCAAAACCGTCTCCCTTTCTGAGGGGGACGTTGGTAAAGCAGACTTCAGGAAACGGCGAGGTGGCTCTGTCTCTAATTTCAACCTGTACCCCTGAGATATTATCTGCAGGATCCAGGGATTTACCTGCGAGTGAGCCCACTGCGCGCTGTAATTCTTGAGACGACCGCCTACCGCCCCCGAGTCCGCTTGCGAAGCCCCAGCGTCATGCTGAGGCTTTTGTAGAAGCCGGGGAGGGCTTCTGTTCCTGGGAAGGAGCTGCCTGTTGCTGTCTCTTCCCTCGTCCTCTGCCTCGTGGCAGATATGAATAGCCCTTTGCTCTCTTATTTTTAAAGGAACGAAAGGGCTGCGGTTGAAAGGTCGGTGCCTTTTTCTGTTGGGGAGTGACTTGAGGTAGAAAGGTGGATTTCCCGGCCGTAGCCGTGGCCACCAAATCCGATAGACCGACCCCAAATAACTCCTCTACGCATCGCCTGTCCACTGTCGTGTCCATAAAGCTCTTCTGGCCGAAATGGACATAGCACTCACCCGTGATGCCAGTGTGCAGATATCTCTCTGTGCATCACGCATATAAAGAAATGCATCCTTTATTTGTTCTAACGACAGTAAAATATTGTCCCTGTCCAGGGTATCAATATTTTCGATCAGGGACTCTGACCAAACTACCCCAGCACTGCACATCCAGGCAGTCGCAATAGCTGGTCGTAGTATAACACCTGCATGTGTGTATATACCTTTTTGGATATTTTCCATCCTCCTATCTGATGGATCTTTAAGTGCGGCCGTCTCAGGAGAGGGTAACGCCACTTGTTTTGATAAGCGTGTTAGCGCTTTGTCCACCCTAGGAGGTGTTTCCCAGCGCTCCCTAACCTCTGGCGGGAAAGGGTATAAAGCCAATAACTTCTTTGAAATTAGCAGTTTTTTTATCGGGGCACCCCACGCTTCATCACACACGTCATTTAATTCTTCTGATTCGGTAAAAACTACTGGTAGTTTTTTCACACCCCACATAATACCCTGTTTAGTGGTACCTGTAGTATCAGCTAAATGTAACATCTCCTTTATTGCCAAAATCATATAACGTGTGGCCCTACTGGAAAATACGGTTGATTCGTCACCTTCACCACCGGAATCAGTGCCTGTGTCTGGGTCTGTGTCGACCGACTGAGGCAAGGGGCGTTTTACAGCCCCTGACGGTGTTTGAGGCGCCTGGACAGGCACTAATTGAGTGTCCGGCCGCCTCATGTCGGCAAACGACTGCTTAAGCGAGTTGACGCTATCCCGTAATTCCACAAATAAAGGCATCCATTCTGGTGTCGACCCCCTAGGAGGTGACATCCTCATATTTGGCAATTGCTCCGCCTCCACACCAATAACGTCCTCATACATGTCGACACATACGTACCGACACACAGCAGACACACAGGGAATGCTCTATACGAAGACAGGACCCACTAGCCCTTTGGGGAGACAGAGGGAGAGTCTGCCAGCACACACCAAAAAGCGCTATATATGACAGGGATAGCCTTATGATTAAGTGCTCCCTTATAGCTGCTTTTATATTAATATATTGCCATTTATTTTGCCCCCCCTCTCTGTTATACCCTGTTTCTGTAGTGCAGTGCAGGGGAGAGACCTGGGAGCCTTCCTGACCAGCGGAGCTGTGACAGAAAATGGCGCCGTGTGCTGAGGAGATAGGCCCCGCCCCTTTTTCGGCGGGCTCGTCTCCCGCTATTTAGTACATTTAGGCAGGGGTAAATATCTCCATATAGCCTCTGGGGCTATATGTGAGGTATTTTTAGCCTTTTTAAAGGTTTTCATTTGCCTCCCAGGGCGCCCCCCCCCCCAGCGCCCTGCACCCTCAGTGACTGCCGTGTGAAGTGTGCTGAGAGGAAAATGGCGCACAGCTGCAGTGCTGTGCGCTACCTTAAGAAGACTGCAGGAGTCTTCAGCCGCCGATTCTGGACCTCTTCTTGCTTCAGCATCTGTGAGGGGGCCGGCGGCGTGGCTCCGGTGACCATCCAGGCTGTACCTGTGATCGTCCCTCTGGAGCTTCATGTCCAGTAGCCAAGAAGCCAATCCATCCTGCACGCAGGTGAGTTCACTTCTTCTCCCCTCTGTCCCTCGTTGCAGTGATCCTGTTGCCAGCAGGAATCACTGTAAAATAAAAAACCTAAGCTAAACTCTCTAAGCAGCTCTTTATGAGAGCCACCTAGAATTGCACCCTTCTCGGCCGGGCACAAAAATCTAACTGGAGTCTGGAGGAGGGTCATAGGGGGAGGAGCCAGTACACACCACCTGACCTGTAAAAGCTTTACTTTTGTGCCCTGTCTCCTGCGGAGCCGCTATTCCCCATGGTCCTTTCAGGAACCCCAGCATCCACTTAGGACGATAGAGAAAAGGCGTTTTAATTATCCCTTACTTGGACGATCTCCTGATAAGGGCAAGGTCCAGGGAACAGTTAGAAGTCGGAGTAGCACTATCTCAGTTAGTGTTACGTCAGCACGGGTGGATTCTAAATATTCCAAAATCGCAGCTGATTCCAACGACACGTCTCCTGTTCCTAGGAATGATTCTGGACACAGTCCAGAAAAAGGTGTTTCTCCCAGAGGAGAAGGCCAGGGAGTTATCCGAGCTAGTCAGGAATCTCCTAAAACCAGGCCAGGTGTCAGTGCATCAGTGCACGAGGGTCCTGGGAAAAATGGTGGCTTCTTACGAAGCGATTCCATTCGGAAGATTCCATGCAAGAACGTTTCAGTGGGATCTTCTGGACAAATGGTCCGGATCGCATCTTCAGATGCATCAGCGGATAACCCTGTCGCCAAGGACAAGGGTGTCTCTTCTGTGGTGGCTGCAGAGTGCTCATCTACTAGAGGGCCGCAGATTCGGCATTCAGGATTGGATCCTGGTGACCACAGATGCCAGCCTGAGAGGCTGGGGAGCAGTCACACAGGGACAAAATTTCCAGGGCTTGTGGTCAAGCATGGAAACATCTCTTCATATAAACATTCTGGAACTAAGGGCCATTTACAATGCCCTAAGTCAAGCAAAACCCCTGCTTCAGGGTCAGGCGGTATTGATCCAATCGGACAACATCACGTCAGTCGCCCACGTAAACAGACAGGGCGGCACGAGAAGCAGGAGGGCGATGGCAGAAGCTGCAAGGATTCTTCGCTGGGCGGAGAATCATGTGATAGCACTGTCAGCAGTGTTCATTCCGGGAGTGGACAACTGGGAAGCGGACTTCCTCAGCAGACACGACCTTCACCCGGGGGAGTGGGGACTTCATCTAGAAGTCTTCCAAGAGATGGTAAACCGTTGGGAAAAACCAAAGGTGGACATGATGGCGTCCCGTCTCAACAAAAAACTAGACAGATATTGCGCCAGGTCAAGGGACCCTCAGGCAATAGCGGTGGACGCTCTGGTAACACCATGGGTGTACCAGTCAGTGTATGTGTTCCCTCCTCTGCCTCTCATACCAAAAGTACTGAGAATCATAAAAAGGAGAGGAGTAAGAACTATACTCGTGGTTCCGGATTGGCCAAGAAGGACTTGGTACCCGGAACTTCAAGAGATGCTCACGGAGGACCCGTGGCCTCTACCTCTAAGAAAGGACCTGCTCCAGCAGGGACCTTGTCTGTTCCAAGACTTACCGCGGCTGCCTTTGACGGCATGGCGGTTGAACGCCGGATCCTGAAGGAAAAAGGCATTCCAGAAGAAGTCATCCCTACCCTGATAAAGGCCAGGAAGGATGTAACCGCGAAACATTATCACCGCATTTGGCGAAAATATGTTGCGTGGTGTGAGGCCAAAGAGGCCCCTACAGAGGAATTTCAACTGGGTCGCTTCCTACATTTCCTGCAAACAGGACTGTCTATGGGCCTAAAATTAGGGTCCATTAAGGTTCAAATTTCGGCCCTGTCGATTTTCTTCCAAAAAGAACTGGCTTCAGTGCCTGAAGTCCAGACGTTTGTCAAAGGGGTACTGCATATACAGCCTCCTTTTGTGCCCCCGGTGGCACCTTGGGATCTCAATGTGGTTTTGGGGTTCCTAAAATCACATTGGTTTGAACCACTCACCACTGTGGAATTAAAATATCTCACATGGAAGGTGGTAATGCTGTTAGCCCTGGCTTCAGCCAGGCGTGTCTCAGAATTGGCGGCTTTATCTTATAAAAGCCCTTACCTGATTTTTCACACGGATAGGGCAGAATTGAGGACTCGTCCTCAATTTCTCCCAAAGGTGGTTTCAGCGTTTCACGTGAACCAGCCTATTGTGGTGCCTGCGGCTACTAGGGACTTGGAGGACTCCAAGTTACTGGACGTAGTCAGGGCCCTGAAAATAATAAGAATTTACTTACCGATAATTCTATTTCTCGGAGTCCGTAGTGGATGCTGGGGTTCCTGAAAGGACCATGGGGAATAGCGGCTCCGCAGGAGACAGGGCACAAAAAGTAAAGCTTTATGATCAGGTGGTGTGTACTGGCTCCTCCCCCTATGACCCTCCTCCAAGCCTCAGTTAGGTACTGTGCCCGGACGAGCGTACACAATAAGGAAGGATTTATGAATCCCGGGTAAGACTCATACCAGCCACACCAATCACACTGTACAACCTGTGATCTGAACCCAGTTAACAGTATGATAACAGCGGAGCCTCTGAAAGATGGCTCACAACAATAATAACCCGATTTTTGTAACTATGTACAAGTATTGCAGATAATCCGCACTTGGGATGGGCGCCCAGCATCCACTACGGACTCCGAGAAATAGAATTATCGGTAAGTAAATTCTTATTTTCTCTATCGTCCTAGTGGATGCTGGGGTTCCTGAAAGGACCATGGGGATTATACCAAAGCTCCCAAACGGGCGGGAGAGTGCGGATGACTCTGCAGCACCGAATGAGAGAACTCCAGGTCCTCCTTAGCCAGGTTATCAAATTTGTAGGATTTTACAAACGTGTTTGCCCCTGACTAAATAGCCGCTCGGCAAAGTTGTAAAGCCGAGACCCCTCGGGCAGCCGCCCAAGATGAGCCCACCTTCCTTGTGGAATGGGCATTTACATATTTTGGCTGTGGCAGGCCTGCCACAGAATGTGCAAGCTGAATTGTATTACACATCCAACTAGCAAAAGTCTGCTTAGAAGCAAGAGCACCCAGTTTGTTGGGTGCATACAGGATAACAGCAAGTCAGTTTTCCTGACTCCAGCCGTCCTGGAACCTATATTTTCAGGGCCCTGACCACATCTAGCAACTTGGAGTCCTCCAAGTCCCTAGTAGGCGCAAGACACCACAATAAGCTGGTTCAGGTGAAACACTGACACCACCTTAGGGAGAGAACTGGGGACGAGTCCGCAGCTCTGCCCTGTCCGAATGGACAAACAGATATGGGCTTTTTTGAGAAAAAAACCACCAATTTGACACTCGCCTGGTCCAGGCCAGGTCCAAGAGCATGTTCACTTTTCATGTGAGATGCTTCAAATCCACAGATTTGACTGGTTTTAAACCAATGTGTTTTGAGGAATCCCAGAACTACGTTGAGATCCCACAGTGCCACTGGAGGCACAAAAGGGGGTTGTATATGCAATACTCCCTTGACAAACTGCTGGACTTCAGGAACTGAAGCCAATTCTTTCTGGAAGAAAAATCGACAGGGCCGAAATTTGAACCTTAATGGACCCCAATTTGAGGCCCATAGACACTCCTGTTTGCAGGAAATGCAGGAATCGACCGAGTTGAAATTTCTTCGTGGGGCCTTCCTGGCCTCACACCACGCAACATATTTTCGCCACATGTGGTGATAATGTTGTGCGGTCACCTCCTTTCTGGCTTTGACCAGGGTAGGAATGACCTCTTCCTGAATGCCTTTTCCCTTAGGATCCGGCGTTCCACCGCCCTGCCGTCAATCGCAGCTGCGGTAAGTCTTGGAACAGACATGGTACTTGCTGAAACAAGTCCCTTCTTAGCGGCAGAGGCCATAAGTCCTCTGTGAGCATCTCTTGAAGTTCCGGGTACCAAGTCCTTCTTGGCCAATCCGGAGCCATGAGTATAGTTCTTACTCCTCTACGTCTTATAATTCTCAGTACCTTAGGTATGAAAAGCAGAGGATGGAACACATACACCGACTGGTACACCCACGGTGTTACCAGAACGTCCACAGCTATTGCCTGAGGGTCTCTTAACCTGGCGCAATACCTGTCCCGTTTTTTGTTCAGACGGGACGCCATCATGTCCACCTTTGGTAATTCCCAACGGTTTACAATCATGTGGAAAACTTCCCCATGAAGTTCCCACTCTGCCGGGTGGAGGTCGTGCCTACTGAGGAAGTCTGCTTCCCAGTTTCCATTCCCGGAATGAAACACTGCTGACAGTGCTATCACATGATTTTCCGCCCAGCGAAAAGTCCTTGCAGTTTTTGCCACTGCCCTCCTGCTTCTTGTGCCGCCCTGTCTGTTTACGTGGGCGACTGCCGTGATGTTTTATCCCACTGGATCAATACCGGCTGACCTTGAAGCAGAGGTCTTGCTAAGCTTAGAGCATTATAAATTTACCCTTAGCTATATTTATGTGGAGAAAAGTCTCCAGACTTGATCACACTCCCTGGAAATTTTTTCCTTGTGTGACTGCTCCCCAGCCTCTCGGGCTGGCCTCCGTGGTCACCAACATCCAAAACTGAATGCCGAATCTGCGGCCCTCTAGAAGATGAGCACTCTGTAACCACCACAGGAGAGACACCCTTGTCCTTGGATATAGGGTTATCCGCTGATGCATCTGAAGATGCGATCCGGACCATTTGTCCAGCAGATCCCACTGAAAAGTTCTTGCATGAAATCTGCCGACTGGAATTGCTTCGAAGGAAGTCACCATTTTTTTACCATGGCCCTTGTGCAATGATGCACTGATTTTAGGAGGTTCCTGACTAGCTCGGATAACTCCCTGGCTTTCTCTTCCGGGAGAAACACCTTTTTCTGGACTGTGTCCAGAATCATCCCT
The DNA here is from genome assembly GCF_028390025.1 of Pseudophryne corroboree. NCBI lineage: Eukaryota > Metazoa > Chordata > Amphibia > Anura > Myobatrachidae > Pseudophryne > Pseudophryne corroboree. Next base: position 55,692,463 of record NC_086451.1, read on the forward strand.
AAGCACAGGAGACTTGTTGTCGGGATCAGCTGCGATTTTGGAATATTTAGAATCCACCCCTGCTGTTGTAACAGTATCCGAGATAGTGCTACTCCGACCTCCAACTGTTCCCTGGACTTTGCCCTTATCAGGAGATCGTCCAAGTAAGGGATAATTAAGACGCCTTTTCTTCGAAGAAGAACCATCATTTCGGCCATTACCTTGGTAAAGACCCGGGGTGCCGTGGACAATCCAAACGGCAGCGTCTGAAACTGATAGTGACAGTTCTGTACCACGAACCTGAGGTACCCTTAGTGATAAGGGCAAATTTGGGACATGGAGGTAAGCATCCCTGATGTCTCGGGACACCATATAGTCCCCTTCTTCCCGGTTCGTTATCACTGCTCTGAGTGACTCCATCTTGATTTGAACCTTTGTAAGTGTTCAAATTTTTTTAGATTTAGAATAGGTCTCACCTAGCCTTCTGGCTTCAGTACCACAATATAGTGTGGAATAATACCCCTTTTCTTGTTGTAGGAGGGGTAATTTAATTATCACCTGCTGGGAATACAGCTCGTGAATTGTTTCCCATACTGCCTCCCTGTCGGAGGGAGACCTTGGTAAAGCAGACTTCAGGAGCCTGCGCAGGGGAAACGTCTCGACATTCCAATCTGTACCCCTGGGATACTACTTGTAGGATCCAGGGGTCCTGTACGGTCTCAGCGTCATGCTGAGAGCTTGTCAGAAGCGGTGGAACGCTTCTGTTCCTGGGAATGGGCTGCCTGCTGCAGTCTTCTTCCCTTTCCTCTATCCCTGGGCAGATATGACTCTTATAGGGACGAAAGGACTGAAGCTGAAAAGACGGTGTCTTTTTCTGCAGAGATGTGACTTAGGGTAAAAACGGTGGATTTTCCAGCAGTTGCCGTGGCCACCAGGTCCGATGGACCGACCCCAAATAACTCCTCTTCCTTTATACGGCAATACACCTTTGTGCCGTTTGGAATCTGCATCACCTGACCACTGTCGTGTCCATAAACATCTTCTGGCAGATATGGACATCGCACTTACTCTTGATGCCAGAGTGCAAATATCCCTCTGTGCATCTCGCATATATAGAAACGCATCCTTTAAATGCTCTATAGTCAATAAAATACTGTCCCTGTCAAGGGTATCAATATTTTTAGTCAGGGAATCCGACCAAGCCACCCCAGCTCTGCACATCCAGGCTGAGGCGATCGCTGGTCGCAGTATAACACCAGTATGTGTGTATATACTTTTAATGATATTTTCCAGCCTCCTGTCAGCTGGCTCCTTGAGGACGGCCCTATCTATAGACGGTACCGCCACTTGTTCTGATAAGCGTGTGAGCGCCTTATCCACCCTAAGGGGTGTTTCCCAACGCGCCCTAACTTCTGGCGGGAAAGGGTATACCTTCATTTAATTTATCTGATTCAGGAAAAACTACGGTCGTTTTTTTACATCCCACATAATACCCTCTTTTGTGGTACTTGTAGTATCAGAAATATGTAACACCTCCTTCATTGCCCTTAACGTGTGGCCCTAATAAGGAATACGTTTGTTTATTCACCGTCGACACTGGATTCAGTGTCCCTGTCTGTGTCGACCGACTAAAGTAAACGGGCGTTTTAAAACCCCTGACGGTGTTTTTGAGACGTCTGGACCGGTACTAATTGTTTGTCGGCCGTCTCATGTCGTCAACCGACCTTGCCGCGTGTTGACATTATCACGTAATTCCCTAAATAAGCCATCCATTCCGGTGTCGACTCCCTAGAGAGTGACATCACCATTACAGGCAATTGCTCCGCCTCCTCACCAACATCGTCCTCATACATGTCGACACACACGTACCGACACACAGCACACACACAGGGAATGCTCTGATAGAGGACAGGACCTACTAGCCCTTTGGAGAGACAGAGGGAGAGTTTGCCAGCACACACCAAAAACGCTATAATTATATAGGGACAACCTTATATAAGTGTTTTCCCTTATAGCATCTTTTTTATATATTTTTAACGCCAAATTAGTGCCCCCCCTCTCTGTTTTAACCCTGTTTCTGTAGTGCAGTGCAGGGGAGAGCCTGGGAGCCTTCCCTCCAGCCTTTCTGTGAGGAAAAATGGCGCTGTGTGCTGAGGAGATAGGCCCCGCCCCTTTTTCGGCGGTCTCGTCTCCCGCTCTTAACGGATTCTGGCAGGGGTTAAATATCTCCATATAGCCCCCGGAGGCTATATGTGAGGTATTTTTAGCCAAAAATAGGTTTTCATTGCCTCCCAGGGCGCCCCCCTCCCAGCGCCCTGCACCCTCAGTGACTGCCGTGTGAAGTGTGCTGAGAGGAAATGGCGCACAGCTGCAGTGCTGTGCGCTACCTTAAGAAGACTGAGGAGTCTTCATGCCGCCGATTCTGGACCTTCTTCTTGTTTCAGCATCTGCAAGGGGGCCGGCGGCGAGGCTCCGGTGACCATCCAGGCTGTACCTGTGATCGTCCCTCTGGAGCTAATGTCCAGTAGCCAAAGAAGCCAATCCATCCTGCACGCAGGTGAGTTCACTTCTTCTCCCCTAAGTCCCTCGTTGCAGTGATCCTGTTGCCAGCAGGACTCACTGTAAAATAAAAAACCTAAGCTAAACTTTTCTAAGCAGCTCTTTAGGAGAGCCACCTAGATTGCACCCTTCTCGGCCGGGCACAAAAATCTAACTGAGGCTTGGAGGAGGGTCATAGGGGGAGGAGCCAGTGCACACCACCTGATCCTAAAGCTTTACTTTTTGTGCCCTGTCTCCTGCGGAGCCGCTATTCCCCATGGTCCTTTCAGGAACCCCAGCATCCACTAGGACGATAGAGAAATATATTTCCAGGACGGCTGGAGTCAGGAAATCTGACTCGCTGTTTATCCTGTATGCACCCAACAAGCTGGGTGCTCCTGCTTCTAAGCAGACGATTGCTCGTTGGATTTGTAGTACAATTCAGCTTGCACATTCTGTGGCAGGCCTGCCACAGCCAAAATCTGTAAAAGCCCATTCCACAAGGAAGGTGGGCTCATCTTGGGCGGCTGCCCGAGGGGTCTCGGCTTTACAACTTTGCCGAGCAGCTACTTGGTCAGGGGCAAACACGTTTGCTAAATTCTACAAATTTGATACCCTGGCTGAGGAGGACCTGGAGTTCTCTCATTCGGTGCTGCAGAGTCATCCGCACTCTCCCGCCCGTTTGGGAGCTTTGGTATAATCCCCATGGTCCTTACGGAGTCCCAGCATCCACTTAGGACGTTAGAGAAAATAAGAATTTACTTACCGATAATTCTATTTCTCATAGTCCGTAGTGGATGCTGGGCGCCCATCCCAAGTGCGGATTGTCTGCAATACTTGTATATAGTTATTGTTACAAAATTCGGGTTATTATTGTTGTGAGCCATCTTTTCAGAGGCTCCTTCGTTTATCATACTGTTAACTGGGTTCAGATCACAGGTTGTACGGTGTGATTGGTGTGGCTGGTATGAGTCTTACCCGGGATTCAATATCCTTCCTTATTATGTACGCTCGTCCGGGCACAGTATCCTAACTGAGGCTTGGAGGAGGGTCATAGGGGGAGGAGCCAGTGCACACCAGCTAGTTCAAGCTTTTACTTTTGTGCCCAGTCTCCTGCGGAGCCGCTATCCCCCATGGTCCTTACGGAGTCCCAGCATCCACTACGGACTATGAGAAATAGAATTATCGGTAAGTAAATTCTTATTATTTTTTTGAGCAGTGAATATATATATATATATATATATATATATATAGATAGATATAGATATAACAATGCACAGTAAAGACTGGATGAATATCATAGGGTACTTATACTAACTATCCCTGTAGTTATGCACTTGTTCTTAACTAACACTGTCTAGACGACATGTAGAATACTTAAGTGTCCTGTAAATGCACAGCGCTGATGATGCAGGCGGCATTACAGAGGAGGCATTTCCCACCAGTCCCAGAGTCAGCATAGCATGTGTGTAATGGCGCCCAAACGCTGACAGGGAGTGAGGGAGACAGAGAGATGCAGCTCCAGGGCGGGAACATTTACTCTAAATGGCGCTCAGGGGCTGGGGGAGGGGCTGCAGGTCAGAGCTTTATCCCCTTGCTGGACTTCACCACCGGGTACTGTGGGCCATAATAAAACAGTTATATATATATATAACCGAGCTGTGCCCCTGCCCTGGTGGTCTAGTGGGGTCCCTGTACCAACACAGTGTCCACGCCAGCGCGCGCGGCCCTCCTCTTAATGGCCACGCCGGATCGCGATTTTCAGCGGGTTCCGCCTGGGGGACCCTCTTACCTCCTCCCTTGATGTGGCCACGTGATCCTGGAGAGCTGCGGCAAGTGTGTGTGCCCTAGGTGAAGAACCGAAGCCTCCGCTGTAAGTACCCGGCAACCAGGGACGCGGGAGTATACAGCGCCGCCGGGGGAGGTGATGGAGCTGCAGCAGATGTCAGAATGAAGTCTTCTATCTTCTTTTAAAAATGCTCTTTTCAGGGTGGCTGGAGCAGCCCTGCCTGTTATGGGCCCTACTCGTTCATATCGTTGTGTGTGTAGGCACCAACGATTAACGATGCGTGGCCCCGTGCTCGTTAATCGTTGTTGCCCCGTCGCTTATGCATGCAGGCCAATACGGACGAGCCGGGTGACGGGGGGAGTGAAGAAACTTCACTCCCCTGCAATTCCCCCCCCCCCCGCTGCCGGGTCGCCCGTATCCGCCGTCGGGCAGCTCGGCGGCGGATCTATATGTGTGTAGGGCCCATCAGTGTCCTGCCTGCAGGGCACCAACTTACAAACTGAGCTCCAGTGCCTGGAGGCGGGGTTATAGAGGAGGCAGCGCTGAGCATCTTGGGAACAGTCAAAGCTTTTAGCCTGTTGGTGCCTCTGATCAAGAGTCAACTCTACACCCCAATGTTATTCCCTGTGGAACCCCAGTGTACCCCGCTGCAGAAACAGAAATTCCTCTAGCAGCGCCTGCGGCTTCTCTTAATAATGCTGCTGCCACAGTCAGCTATGGCAGCAAAGTGCGACGGCCAATTATTCAGTGATGAAAAGATGAACTCTTTATATCTTGTTTGCTCATAGCGACACCGGAGATTGCTGCTATCATATCTCTCAACTTTTATGTTTAGGAAGTCGTGACACTGGCGCTGCCCCCATGGTCCAGCATTTTGGGGGCATGGCCAGCGCTCCCGGGGCAGCAGGGCAGCCCCCTGTTCACCCCCCCCCCCCCCCCCCGCGGGACACTGCTGCCCGCGGGAGGGACAGCAGGACAGTATCTGAATAGCGGGACTGTCTTGCTGGATTCGGGACAGTTGGGAGGTATGCGCCATTGTTACATGTCCCACCACTGGCACCACATGTCATTACACATGTGCGGTTTATGTGCAATCAGGTTTTAATTTTAGATCTGACGCACGCGTACTAGACTGATGCAATAGAGACGGATCAGAGACCACCGTGAGTTACTGTCGCACCTCTCTGGCGCAAAGACATCAGGCATTGCTGCGATTATGCCTCTTAGAGATAAGCAGCATGGTAATCTATCTCTCCCCAAGTGTTACGATCTGCCATTCATACTCCTCTTTCCATCGCCAAAATAACCTGGTATATTGTTGGGTCGAGGTGCGGTGTGAAAGGGGGTACATTTCTATCGACTGACCCAGTATTTCAACCTGGGAATAAATAAGATTTTACTTACCGATAAATCTATTTCTCGTAGTCCGTAGTGGATGCTGGGACTCCGTCAGGACCATGGGGATTAGCGGCTCCGCAGGAGACAGGGCACAAAAATAAAAGCTTTAGGACTAGGTGGTGTGCACTGGCTCCTCCCCCTATGACCCTCCTCCAAGCCTCAGTTAGGATACTGTGCCCGGACGAGCGTACACAATAAGGAGGGATTTTGAATCCCGGGTAAGACTCATACCAGCCACACCAATCACACCGTACAACCTGTGATCTGAACCCAGTTAACAGTATGACAAACGTAGGAGCCTCTGAACAGACGGCTCACAACAATAACAACCCGATTTTTTTGTAACAATAACTATGTACAAGTATTGCAGACAATCCGCACTTGGGATGGGCGCCCAGCATCCACTACGGACTACGAGAAATAGATTTATCGGTAAGTAAAATCTTATTTTCTCTGACGTCCTAGTGGATGCTGGGACTCCGTCAGGACCATGGGGATTATACCAAAGCTCCCAAACGGGCGGGAGAGTGCGGAAGACTCTGCAGCACCGAATGAGAGAACTCCAGGTCCTCTTTAGCCAGGGTATCAAATTTGTAGAATTTTACAAACGTGTTCTCCCCCGACCACGTAGCTGCTCGGCAGAGTTGTAATGCCGAGACCCCTCGGGCAGCCGCCCAAGATGAGCCCACCTTCCTTGTGGAATGGGCCTTGATAGATTTAGGCTGTGGCAGGCCTGCCACAGAATGTGCAAGTTGAATTGTGCTACAAATCCAACGAGCAATCGTCTGCTTAGAAGCAGGAGCACCCAGCTTGTTGGGTGCATACAGTATAAACAGCGAGTCAGATTTTCTGACTCCAGCCGTCCTTGAAATATATATTTTCAATGCCCTGACAACGTCCAGCAACTTGGAATCCTCCAAATCGCTAGTAGCCGCAGGCACCACAATAGGCTGGTTCAGGTGAAACGCTGAAACCACCTTAGGCAGAAACTGAGGACGCGTCCGCAGTTCTGCCCTGTCCGAATGGAAAATCAGATATGGGCTTTTATACGATAAAGCCGCCAATTCTGACACTCTCCTGGCTGAAGCCAGGGCCAGTAGCATGGTTACTTTCCATGTAAGATATTTCAAATCCACCGATTTGAGTGGCTCAAACCAATGGGATTTGAGAAAATTCAAAACTACATTAAGATCCCACGGAGCCACTGGGGGCACAACCGGGGGCTGTATATGTAGTACTCCTTTTACAAAAGTCTGGACTTCAGGAACTGAAGCCAATTCTTTCTGGAAGAAAATCTACAGGGACGAAATTTGAACCTTAATGGACCCTAATTTGAGGCCCATAGACAATCCTGTTTGCAGGAAATGTAGGAATCGACCCAGTTGAAATTCCTCCGTCGGGGCCTTCCTGGCCTCACACCACGCAACATATTTTCTCCAAATGCGGTGATAATGTTGTGCAGTCACCTCCTTCCTGGCTTTTACCAGGGTAGGGATGACCTCTTCCGGAATGCCTTTTTCCCTTAGAATTCGGCGTTCAACCGCCATGCCGTCAAACGCAGCCGCGGTAAGTCTTGGAATAGACACGGTCCCTGCTGAAGCAGGTCCCGTCTTAGAGGTAGAGGCCACGGATCTTCCGTGAGCATCTCCTGAAGTTCCGGGTACCAAGTTCTTCTTGGCCAATCCGGAGCCACGAGTATCGTTCTTACTCCCCTTTGCCGTATAATTCTCAGTACTTTTGGTATGAGAGGCAGAGGAGGAAACACATACACTGACTGGAACACCCACGGTGTTACCAGAGCGTCCACAGCTATTGCCTGGCGCAATACCTGTCCAGTTTTTTGTTGAGGCGGGACGCCATCATATCCACCTTTGGTTTTTCCCAACGGTTCACAATCATGTGGAAGACTTCTGGATGAAGTCCCCACTCTCCCGGGTGTAGATCGTGTCTGCTGAGGAAGTCCGCTTCCCAGTTGTCCACTCCCGGAATGAACACTGCTGACAGTGCTATCACATGATCTTCCGCCCAGCGAAGAATCCTTGCAGCTTCTGCCATTGCCCTCCTGCTTCTTGTGCCGCCCTGTCTGTTTACGTGGGCGACTGCCGTGATGTTGTCCGACTGGATCAACACCGGCTGACCCTGAAGCAGGGGTTTTGCCAGGCTTAGAGCATTGTAAATCGCTCTTAGCTCCAGTATATTTATGTGAAGAGACATCTCCAGGCTTGACCACACTCCCTGGAAGTTTCTTCCCTGTGTGACCGCTCCCCAGCCTCTCAGACTGGCATCCGTGGTCACCAGGACCCAGTCCTGTATGCCGAATCTGCGGCCCTCTAACAGATAAGCACTCTGCAACCACCACAGAAGAGACACCCTTGTCCGTGGAGACAAAGTTATCCACTGATGCATCTGCAGATGCGATCCGGACCATTTGTCCAGCAGATCCCACTGAAAAGTTCGTGCGTGGAATCTGCCGAATGGAATCGCTTCGTAAGAAGCCACCATTTTTCCCAGGACTCTTGTGCATTGATGCACAGACACTTTTCCTGGTTTTAGGAGGTTCATGACAAGTTCGGATAACTCCCTGGCTTTCTCCTCCGGAAGAAACACCTTTTTCTGAACCGTGTCCAGAATCATTCCCAGGAACAGCAGACGTGTCGTCGGGGTCAATTGAGATTTTGGAAAATTCAGAATCCACCCGTGCTGTTGCAGCACTACTTGGGTTAGTGCTACTACGTCCTCCAGCTGTTCTCTGGACCTTGCCCTTATCAGGAGATCGTCCAAGTAAGGGATAATTAATACGCCTTTTCTTCGCAGAAGAAACATCATTTCGGCCATTACCTTGGTAAAGACCCGAGGTGCCGTGGACAATCCAAACGGCAGCGTCTGAAACTGATAATGACAGTTTTGCACCACGAACCTGAGGTACCCTTGATGTGAAGGGCAAATTGGGACATGCAGGTAAGCATCCTTGATGTCCAGGGACACCATAAAGTCCCCTTCTTCTAGATTCGCTATCACTGCTCTGAGTGACTCCATCTTGAACTTGAATTTTTGTATGTACAGGTTCAAAGATTTCAGATTTAGAATAGGTCTTACCGAGCCGTCCGGCTTCGGTACCACAAATAGTGTGGAATAATACCCCTTTTCCTGTTGTAGGAGGGGTACCTTGACTATCACCTGCTGAGAATACAGCTTGTGAATGGCTTCCAATACCGTCGCCCTGTCTGAGGGAGACGTTGGCAGAGCAGACTTTAGGAACCGGCGAGGGGGAGACTTCTCGAATTCCAACCTGTAACCCTGAGATACTACCTGCAGGATCCAGGGGTCCACCTGTGAGTGAGCCCACTGTGCGCTGAAATTCTTGAGTCGACCCCCCACCGCCCCTGAGTCCGCTTGTAAAGCCCCAACGTCATGCTGAGGGCTTTGCAGAAGCCGGGGAGGGCTTCTGCTCCTGGGAGGGAGCTGCTTGGTGCACTCTCTTACCCTTTCCTTTGCCTCGGGGCAGATATGACTGTCCTTTTGCCCGCTTGTTCTTATAGGAACGAAAGGACTGCGGCTGAAAAGACGGTGTCTTTTTCTGTTGGGAGGGGACCTGAGGTAAAAAGGTGGATTTCCCGGCTGTTGCCGTGGCCACCAAATCCGATAGACCGACCCCAAATAATTCCTCCCCTTTATACGGCAATACTTCCATATGCTGTTTGGAATCCGCATCACCTGACCACTGTCGCGTCCATAAACTTCTTCTGGCAGATATGGACATCGCACTTACTCTCGATGCCAGAGTGCAAATATCCCTCTGAGCATCTCGCATATAAAGAAAAGCATCCTTTAATTGCTCTATAGTCAATAAAATACTGTCCCTATCCAGGGTATCAAGATTTTCAGTCAGGGAATCCGACCAAACCACCCCAGCACTGCACATCCATGCTGAGGCGATGGCTGGTCGCAGTATAACACCAGTATGAGTGTATATACTTTTCAGGGTAGTTTCCAGCCTCCTATCAGCTGGATCCTTGAGGGCGGCCGTTTCAGGAGACGGTAACGCCACTTGTTTTGATAAGCGTGTGAGTGCCTTATCCACCCTAGGGGGTGTTTCCCAGCGCGCCCTAACCTCTGGCGGGAAAGGATATAATGCCAATAACTTCTTTGAAATTAGCAGTTTTCTATCGGGGTTAACCCACGCTTCATCACACACTTCATTCAATTCCTCTGATTCAGGAAAAACTACAGGTAGTTTTTTCAGACCCCACATAATACCCCTTTTTGTGGTACTTGCAGTATCAGAGATATGCAAAGCCTCCTTCATTGCCGTGATCATATAACGTGTGGCCCTACTGGAAAATACGTTTGTTTCTTCACCGTCGACACTAGATTCGGTGTCCGTGTCTGGGTCGACCGACTGAGGTAAAGGGCGTTTTACAGCCCCTGACGGTGTCTGAGACGCCTGGACAGGTACTAACTGGTTTGCCGGCCGTCTCATGTCGTCAACTGATTTTTGTAACGTGCTGACATTATCACGTAATTCCATAAACAAAGCCATCCATTCCGGTGTCGACTCCCTAGGGGGTGACATCACCATTACCGGCAATTGCTCCGCCTCCACACCAACATCGTCCTCATACATGTCGACACACACGTACCGACACACAGCAGACACACAGGGAATGCTCTTATCGAAGACAGGACCCCACTAGCCCTTTGGGGAGACAGAGGGAGAGTTTGCCAGCACACACCCAAGCGCTATAAATATATAGGAACAACCCTACAGAAGTGTTGTTTCCTTTATAGCAGCTTAATATATCAATATCGCCAAAAAAGTGCCCCCCCTCTCTGTTTTTTTACCCTGTTTCTGTAGTGCAGTGCAGGGGAGTCCTGGGAGCCTTCCTCGCAGCGGAGCTGTGCAGGAAAATGGCGCTGTGTGCTGAGGAGATAGGCCCCGCCCCCTATTTCGGCGGGCTCTTCTCCCGGTGTTTGTGAGACCTGGCAGGGGTTAAATACATCCATATAGCCCCAGGGGCTATATGTGATGTATTTTTAGCCAGAACAAGGTATTATCATTGCTGCCCAGGGCGCCCCCCCCCAGCGCCCTGCACCCTCAGTGACCGCTGGTGTGAAGTGTGCTGACAACAATGGCGCACAGCTGCAGTGCTGTGCGCTACCTCATGAAGACTGAAAAGTCTTCTGCCGCCGGTTTCTGGACCTCTTCACTTTTCGGCATCTGCAAGGGGGTCGGCGGCGCGGCTCCGGGACCGGACTCCATGGCTGGGCCTGTGTTCGATCCCTCTGGAGCTAATGGTGTCCAGTAGCCTAAGAAGCCAATCCATCCTGCACGCAGGTGAGTTCACTTCTTCTCCCCTAAGTCCCTCGTTGCAGTGAGCCTGTTGCCAGCAGGACTCACTGAAAATAAAAAACCTAATAACTTTTTCTAAGCAGCTCTTTAGGAGAGCCACCTAGATTGCACCCTGCTCGGACGGGCACAAAAACCTAACAGAGGCTTGGAGGAGGGTCATAGGGGGAGGAGCCAGTGCACACCACCTAGTCCTAAAGCTTTTATTTTTGTGCCCTGTCTCCTGCGGAGCCGCTAATCCCCATGGTCCTGACGGAGTCCCAGCATCCACTAGGACGTCAGAGAAAAGCAAAGCAGGTTATTCCTGGGCTGAAGTGCAGAGTGAACGGGTAGCCTAGCTGATGCGACCCGGGACCAATTCACACTATAGGGAGAGGTGCCGCTTCCTCAAACGTCAACAACCCGGCAATATGCCGGGTTGGTGTCCCCACTCTGAATGGGGTCTCAAGCAGGTCACACCCCTGGGAAGGAGTTGTGCACAAGTCCCAAGTGCGACCTGCTATTGCAAAGTAAAAGCAGTACCAGTAAGTGCATCAGGTAGGTTACTGAAGGCAAAATAGACACATTCCCTTGTAGTAGCTGGCTACATACCCTCCCAACTCATGAGCTGACCAGCAGGGGACAGCAGTGAGCTATGTTCACAGAAAGGGGAAACGGGGGACGGGACTGGCTGGCTTATATAGCGGGGGGGGATGTATCAAAGCATGACAGGAGATAAAGTAGAGAGAGAGATAAAGTCCCACCCAATCAGCTTCTTTCATCTTTTTCAAACAGGCTGTAACATGACAGACGCCAATTGGCTGGCACCTTATCTCTATCCAAGGTTTGATACCTCTCCCCCAAAGTGAGCTATTCCCCACGGTGAGTGTGTACTGTGAGGAACTGCGGGAACACGGGTCGCACACTACCCGCCTTCTATACGGGTATCGTATCCACACACACTCATCATGTCAGGCGGAAACACCGCGAGAGCCGCGCGTGCGATGCAGAGATCACGAGACTTGCGAAGACGCGCTGAGTTCCATCAGGGAAGCCACCAGCGCGGTAAGTAGAGGAGGAGGAAGGGGGAGGGGAGTTCTCGCGAGGTTGTCAGTGGTGAAGAAAAAAAAATGTAAAAAAAAATAAAAATAAAAAAAATCCCGTATCCTGGTGCTGGGGAGCTCTCGCGAGACCGCCGTCACCTCACCACGGCCAGGGGAGCCCAAGTCTCGCGATACGTGCACAGGGCCGTCCTGCTGACAAGGGGGAGTTCTCGCGAGACAAGCGGGTGCCGCGGCTCTTGCGCTCAGGGGTCCAGCAGCAGCCGTCACTCTGTAGTAAGGGCTTCGGGCTGGTGTAAGATGGCGGCGGCGTCCGGAGCTCGGAGCTGAACGTACCAGGTAAAAAAAGGGCCCGCCAGTCCCGCGGGGAGGGACGGCGAGTGCCGCGCAGGGGGAGAGCCGAACGCTAGGCCGAGGCGTCCGACACACGGGGGCGGCCTCCTGTCCCCGCTACTCCCGGCGCCTCACTGGCCCTGGCGGCCTCCTCCCCCCTCCTGCGCTGCTCCTGTCACCCGTCGCCCAGAGACCGGCAGCTCACATCCGCTCTGCGGCCTCTCATCCGCCTCCCCTTCCCCGCGGCCTCCTCCTCCCGCATCCCCGGCCTCTCCTACCTCCCCTCCCCGGGCAGCCCTAACACGCACCGGCTAGGCCTAGGCCTCTGACTGCGGCTTCCTCCCTGCCCAGACCGCTGTGGCCGAGCCTCGCTGCTCCTGCCTGCGCCACTGCTGCGCCCTGTCCCGGTCGGCTCCCGCTGCGGGCTCTGACCATGACCCAGCTCTTTTACGCCGGCTCCATCATCAGCCTGCCCGTGCCTCCGGCGAGGCCGTCACGTGATCCCGGGCTTCCCCTCCAGCCCCTGGCAGGATCCCCCTCTGCTGAGAGAGATATACAATATATATATATATATATATATATCCCTTTGGTGCCCGTTTTCACGGAATTTATCCATTTTCATACAAATCTCTGCCACCCTGTTTTATTACTGTCAATTGTTTTTAGACCTAATTACTGTTAATTTATGTACAGCATTGGTAGTTCCTATCTGTATTGGGGGTTGTTGCGCTTGTACATATTCGATCATTTTCTTTTTGGGCTTAAATTTTGGTAAAGTTGTGTTTTGGCGATTTTTGCCCAATGGCTGAGACATGGCAAGGACGTGGGAATTGGGTATAGTACAGTTATAAGGAACTTCTTTTCAGGGCTCCTAATGTTCTCGCTGCCTTTTTTGTAGCTGCGGGGCAGATTTATTAAGCTCGGTGACGTGATAAAGTGGAAGGTGATAAAGGACCAGCCAATGTCCTTACTGCCATGTCACAGGCTGGGTTTGAAAAATGACAGGAGCTGACTGGCTGGTCCTTTATCACCTTCCAATTTATCACTTCACCGAGCTTAATAAATCTGCCCCTGAATTCCATATGGGGTATAGTAAACAATCTCCAATGACTAGTAGTAAGGTGTGTATAGAGGTTTACATAAATATGTTGTCTACGTACACCTATCCTCCAATAAGCCCTGTTTGGCATGCGCGTAGCTGCACCATGTGACTTTTTCCTAAAATACACATTTTAATCTCGACTTTAGATTTCTTTGTGACAAAAATAATACAAAGTGCTTAGTATAGTATGGGCATATTAAGGGGGTGATTGAAGTGTTTTTTTTTTTTTTTGGGGGTGCCCATCAGAGCAATTCAATTGCTGCACTGATCGAGTGCCCAAATAGGGTTTAGCTGCGAACTACAGGAGAAATGTCACCCCTGCGGCTAACGGATGTCAAAACGCAGTAACAATTGTGTTCCCCCGTTTTGCACCCCCTAGTGGTAGCCACGGGGGAAAACATTTGAATCGCCCCCCAAAGATGCACAACTAAGGAGAAGGCACACAAGCATGGGAGTGTGATGTAACATCCACGTTGCGCCAGGCGTCTTGCGTTATACGGACCAAAAAGGCTAGTTGTATGAGGACACATTTGGATTATGCCAAATCTAAGTCTGATATTGGATACAGTTTACTCACAAGGCATAATTGTGTAGGTGGCATACGCCAGAGTAAAAGGGAATAATATATTAAAAGGATGGAACGTAAACTATGGGCATGATTAAATACTTAAGGGGGAGTTTAGCTCCCAAGTTAAGTGCTCAGGAGCTGTTCAATTAATTCCAGCGACTAACCTCGAAGTTGCATTTATCGTGGATTTCTGCATCCTACTCGGGTATGAGCAGAAATCCATGTTATATAGGGCTTCTGGGCTGTTTGCGAGTGCCAGGTGCGCCGTAACTACATCATGTGCAGCACTTAGCAAGGGAGAAGCTGATTAACGCAGCACATCTTGTGCATTCCCACACAAAATAGTTGACGTAGCGGGAATTAATTGAATAACTCCTGGGTCTTGGCTGGAAAGCTGTATTTCCGCGTAAGAAATTTATTGCTCCCTGTATGTTGGGGGCAGTTTGAGGGCCCTTTCTTTGTTTACTAAGCCATTGCATTGTATGTTAAGCGTCTAGTTATTTCCTAAACATTGTTCTAGAAAAAAGGCTTTGATCTATTCTTATAAAAAACAGTTTGACATAATTGTTTTTTTTTTCTTTCTTTGCTTTGCAAAAATGTCATTTTTTTTTTTTTTTTTAACTGCTGGATTTATACAAATATCATTTTTTTTTTTTTTTAATCACTGTAGTCTTTTGTAACCTATGTATTGGCTTGCTGCTTTAGTCTTTAGCACCTAGGGGAGGCTTTAAATTGTTTTTAGCAAGGTCATTTGCAATGGGTGCCAGATGTAGGTATTAAATTGCTGAGCTGTGACTGCATGGTTTCTTTTTGCAGCCTCATGAGGTGGCGAGCAGAAATCGGTGAAAAGTCGGCTGTAGAGGGCCCAAACTAGTATTGAGGAGGGCTTAAACAGGACTTTGCACGAGCTTAGCTGCTTTATGGGGAAAATTCAATTGTTTTACCCCTTGGCTACAGCTTAGGGGCGTAAAATGAAGCAATTTAATTGTTGCCCCGTTTATATACCTGGTAGCAGTGGGGGGTGACGCTTCTTCTTGCAGTCTTCTAATGTGCGAGAAGAAATGTGCGCTAAGTCGGCTCTCGCTTTGGGCGTCAAGCTAAACCCTGTTAGGGCGCGACATGCATGTACAAGTCGCAATTAAATTGTTCGGCCAGTCCAGTTTTTAGACTGTAAAAGTAGGTGCCCAAAACAATTGAATTGGCACCATGGGGTCAATTCTATTCGGCAACTTAAGAATAGCGCCGGGAATTAGCTCCCGACGCT
Source organism: Pseudophryne corroboree (assembly GCF_028390025.1). Lineage (NCBI taxonomy): Eukaryota > Metazoa > Chordata > Amphibia > Anura > Myobatrachidae > Pseudophryne > Pseudophryne corroboree. The sequence continues at coordinate 55,707,821 of NC_086451.1, forward strand.
ATTCAATTCAGCTGCTAGTGACCCGCAATTGTAGGGAATTCTTCTCTCATCCCCGGGGGATGAGAGAAGAAACCCGACAAAAGTGCTGCCTCGCGGCCGTCGCGAGGCTGTTTCTGTCGGGAATCAGCCTCGCGCCGGGGAGTTAAGTCGGAGAATGCCCGTTCTCCCGACAATTCAACCTGTTTAGTCGGCGAGAACGGGACATCGCCGACTTAACTGGAGCTGAATTGAATAGCGTCGGGAGCTAATTCCCGGAGCTATTCTTAAGTTGCCGAATAGAATTGACCCCCATATGCGCCTAAACCTATTGCAGTTGGGTGCGACAAATAATGCAGTTGCGTCTGATTGGTACAGCAATTGAATTGCCTTGTCTGGCGCCCATTACCTACTGCCACCCACAAAAACAATTTAGTTCTCCTTCTTAGTTGTGTATGTATTCTTTAATTGAAATGTAGAAAGTGAACATTTTTTAGAGTGGTAATAACCACAGTAGTCTTTAGTCCTGTATTTCCTTTCAGTATTGCTGAAAATTTTGTTTTCGTTTACTAATTTTTTTATTAACGTTTGCAGTAAATGGAAACTGACATTTTGGAGAAAATGATTGGCATTGCCCAGTATATAAACTACAGATAATCTATAATCATATCATAGCCGTGGCAACGTCTGCCCAGTTAAATAGGGTCAGTGAAAGTGAAACTGCTTCAGCCGCTGGGTCCCAGGTAAAAGCTGGAACTCATCAGTATGGACAATTGGCACATTGGGCACGGGCAAGATTAATTTGTTTGAGCAGCCAGTAGATGGCGCCCAACGGTGCTATTGCTCTGTTAGCACAATTTCTCTGACGTCCTAAGTGGATGCTGGGGACTCCGTCAGGACCATGGGGATAGCGGCTCTGCAGGAGACAGGGCACAAAAGTAAAAGCTTTAGGATCAGGTGGTGTGCACTGGCTCCTCCCCCTATGACCCTCCTCCAAGCCTCAGTTAGGTTTTTGTGCCCGGCCGAGAAGGGTGCAATCTAGGTGGCTCTCCTAAAGAGCTGCTTAGAGTAAAAGTTTTGTTAGGTTTTTTATTTTCAGTGAGTCCTGCTGGCAACAGGCTCACTGCAACGAGGGACTTAGGGGAGAAGAAGTGAACTCACCTGCGTGCAGGATGGATTGGCTTCTTAGGCTACTGGACACTAGCTCCAGAGGGACGATCACAGGTACAGCCTGGATGGGTCACCGGAGCCGCGCCGCCGACCATCTTGCAGATGCTGAAGAGAGAAGAGGTCCAGAAATCGGCGGCTGAAGACTTCCCAGTCTTCTTAAGGTAGCGCACAGCACGGCAGCTGTGCGCCATTGCTCTCAGCACACTTCACACCAACGGTAACTGAGGGTGCAGGGCGCTTGGGGGGGCGCCCTGGGCAGCAATGAAAGTACCTATGCTGGCTAAAAATACATCACATATAGCCTCTGGGGCTATATGGATGTATTTAACCCCTGCCAGGTTGTCAGAAAAACGGGAGAAGAAGCCCGCCAAAAAGGGGGCGGGGCCTATTCTCCTCAGCACACAGCGCCATTTTCCTACACAGCTCCGCTGCTAGGAAGGCTCCCAGGCTCTCCCCTGCACTGCACTACAGAAACAGGGTTAAAACAGAGAGGGGGGGGCACTTATTTGGCGATATTATTATATATTAAGATGCTATAAGGGAAAACACTTATATAAGGTTGTCCCTGTATAATTATAGCGTTTTGGTGTGTGCTGGCAAACTCTCCCTCTGTCTCCCCAAAGGGCTAGTGGGGTCCTGTCCTCTATCAGAGCATTCCCTGTGTGTGTGCTGTGTGTCGGTACGTGTGAGTCGACATGTATGAGGACGATGTTGGTGAGGAGGCGGAGCAATTGCCTGTAATGGTGATGTCACTCTCTAGGGAGTCGACACCGGAATGGATGGCTTATTTAGGGAATTACGTGATAATGTCAACACGCTGCAAGGTCGGTTGACGACATGAGACGGCCGGCAAACCAATTAGTACCTGTCCAGGCGTCTCAAACACCGTCAGGGGCTTTAAAACGCCCATTTACCTCAGTCGGTCGACACAGACCCAGACACGGACACTGACTCCAGTGTCGACGGTGAAGAAACAAACGTATTTTCCATTAGGGCCACACGTTACATGTTAAGGGCAATGAAGGAGGTGTTACATATTTCCGATACTACAAGTACCACAAAAAAGGGTATTATGTGGGGTGTGAAAAAACTACCTGTAGTTTTTCCTGAATCAGATAAATTAAATGAAGTGTGTGATGATGCGTGGGTTTCCCCCGATAGAAAATTATTGGCGTTATACCCTTTCCCGCCAGAAGTTAGGGCGCGTTGGGAAACACCCCTTAGGGTGGATAAGGCGCTCACACGCTTATCAAAACAAGTGGCGTTACCGTCTCCAGATACGGCCGCCCTCAAGGAGCCAGCTGATAGGAGGCTGGAAAATATCCTAAAAAGTATATACACACATACTGGTGTTATACTGCGACCAGCGATCGCCTCAGCCTGGATGTGCAGCGCTGGGGTGGCTTGGTCGGATTCCCTGACTGAAAATATTGATACCCTTGACAGGGACAGTATTTTATTGACTATAGAGCATTTAAAGGATGCATTTCTATATATGCGAGATGCACAGAGGGATATTTGCACTCTGGCATCAAGAGTAAGTGCGATGTCCATATCTGCCAGAAGATGTTTATGGACACGACAGTGGTCAGGTGATGCAGATTCCAAACGGCACATGGAAGTATTGCCGTATAAAGGGGAGGAGTTATTTGGGGTCGGTCCATCGGACCTGGTGGCCACGGCAACAGCTGGAAAATCCACCTTTTTTACCCCAAGTCACATCTCAGCAGAAAAAGACACCGTCTTTTCAGCCTCAGTCCTTTCGTCCCCATAAGGGCAAGCGGGCAAAAGGCCAGTCATATCTGCCCAGGGGTAGAGGAAAGGGAAGAAGACTGCAGCAGGCAGCCCCTTCCCAGGAACAGAAGCCCTCCACCGCTTCTGCCAAGTCCTCAGCATGACGCTGGGGCCGTACAAGCGGACTCAGGTGCGGTGGGGGGTCGTCTCAAGAGTTTCAGCGCGCAGTGGGCTCACTCGCAAGTGGACCCCTGGATCCTACAAGTAGTATCCCAGGGGTACAGATTGGAAATTCGAGACGTCTCCCCCCTCGCAGGTTCCTGAAGTCTGCTTTACCAACGTCTCCCTCCGACAGGGAGGCAGTATTGGAAACAATTCACAAGCTGTATTCCCAGCAGGTGATCATCAAAGTACCCCTCCTACAACAAGGAAAGGGGTATTATTCCACACTATATTGTGGTACTGAAGCCAGACGGCTCGGTGAGACCTATTCTAAATCTGAAATCTTTGAACACTTACATACAAAGGTTCAAATCAAGATGGAGTCACTCAGAGCAGTGATAGCGAACCAGGAAGAAGGGGACTATATGGTGTCCCTGGACATCAAGGATGCTTACCTCCATGTCCCAATTTGCCCTTCTCACCAAGGGTACCTCAGGTTCGTGGTACAGAACTGTCACTATCAGTTTCAGACGCTGCCGTTTGGATTGTCCACGGCACCCCGGGTCTTTACCAAGGTAATGGCCGAAATGATGATTCTTCAAAGAAAAGGCGTCTTAATTATCCCTTACTTGGACGATCTCCTGATAAGGGCAAGGTCCAGAGAACAGTTGGAGGTCGGAGTAGCACTATCTCAAGTAGTTCTACGACAGCACGGGTGGATTCTAAATATTCCAAAATCGCAGCTGTTTCCAACGACACGTCTGCTGTTCCTAGGGATGATTCTGGACACAGTCCAGAAAAAGGTGTTTCTCCCGGAGGAGAAAGCCAGGGAGTTATCCGAGCTAGTCAGAAACCTCCTAAAACCAGGCCAAGTGTCAGTGCATCAATGCACAAGAGTCCTGGGAAAAATAGTGGCTTCTTACGAAGCGATTCCATTCGGCAGATTTCACGCAAGAATTTTTCAGTGGGATCTGCTGGACGAATGGTCCGGATCGCATCTTCAGATGCATCAGCGGATAATCCTGTCTCCAAGGACAAGGGTGTCTCTTCTGTGGTGGCTGCAGAGTGCTCATCTACTAGAGGGCAGCACATTCGGCATTCAGGACTGGGTTCTGGTGACCACGGATTCCAGCCTGAGAGGCTGGGGAGCAGTCACACAGGGAAGAAATTTCCAAGGAGTGTGGTCAAGTCTGGAGACTTCTCTCCACATAAATATACTGGAGCTAAGGGCAATTTACAATGCTCTGAGCCTAGGAAGACCTCTGCTTCAAAGTCAACCGGTGCTGATCCAGTCGGACAACATCACGGCAGTCGCCCACGTAAACAGACAGGGCGGCACAAGAAGCAGGAGGGCAATGGCAGCAAGGATTCTTCGCTGGGCGAAAAATCATGTGATAACACTGTCAGCGGTGTTCATTCCGGGAGTGGACAACTGGGAAGCAGACTTCCTCAGCAGGAACGACCTCCACCCGGGAGAGTGGGGACTTCATCTGGAAGTCTTCCACATGATTGTGAACCGTTGGGAAAGACCAAAGGTGGACATGATGGCGTCCCGTCTGAACAAAAAACTGGACAGGTATTGCGCCAGGTCAAGAGACCCTCAGGCAATAGCTGGGACGCTCTGGTAACACCGTGGGCGTACCAGTCGGTGTATGTGTTCCCTCCTCTGCCTCTCATACCCAAGGTACTGAGAATTATAAGACGGAGAGGAGTAAGAACTATACTCGTGGCTCCGGATTGGCCAAGATGGTACCCGGAACTTCAAGAGATACTAAGAAGGGACTTGCTCCTGCAAGGATGATGTCTGTTCCAAGACTTACCGCGGCTGCGTTTGATGGCATGGCGGTTGAACGCCGGATCCTAAGGGAAAAAGGCATTCCGGAAGAGGTCATCCCTACCCTGGTCAGAGCCAGGAAGGAGGTGACCGCACAACATTATCACCGCATTTGGCGAAAATATGTTGCATGGTGTGAGGCCAGGAAGGCCCCCACGGAGGAATTTCAACTCGGTCGATTCCTGCATTTCCTACAAACAGGAGTGTCTATGGGCCTCAAATTGGGGTCCATTAAGGTTCAAATTTCGGCCCTGTCGATTTTCTTCCAGAAAGAATTGGCTTCAGTTCCTGAAGTCCAGAAGTTTGTCAAGGGAGTACTGCATATACAACCCCCTTTTGTGCCTCCAGTGGCACTGTGGGATCTCAACGTAGTTCTGGGATTCCTCAAATCACATTGGTTTAAACCGCTCAAATCTGTGGATTTGAAATATCTCACATGGAAAGTGACCATGCTGTTGGCCCTGGCCTCGGCCAGGCGAGTGTCAGAATTGGCGACTTTGTCTCACAAAAGCCCATATCTGATTGTCCATTCGGACAGGGCAGAGCTGCGGACTCGTCCCCAGTTTCTCCCTAAGGTGGTGTCAGCGTTTCACCTGAACCAGCTTATTGTGGTACCTGCGGCTACTAGGGACTTGGAGGACTCCAAGTTGCTAGATGTTGTCAGGGCCCTGAAAATATAGGTTTCCAGGACGGCTGGAGTCAGGAAAACTGACTTGCTGTTATCCTGTATGCACCCAACAAACTGGGTGCTCTTGCTTCTAAGCAGACGATTGCTAGTTGGATGTGTAGTACAATTCAGCTTGCACATTCTGTGGCAGGCCTGCCACAGCCAAAATATGTAAATGCCCATTCCACAAGGAAGGTGGGCTCATCTTGGGCGGCTGCCCGAGGGGTCTCGGCTTTACAACTTTGCCGAGCTGCTACTTGGTCAGGGGCAAACACGTTTGAAAAATTCTACAAATTTGATACCCTGGCTGAGGAGGACCTGGAGTTCTCTCATTCGGTGCTGCAGAGTCATCCGCACTCTCCCGCCCGTTTGGGAGCTTTGGTATAATCCCCATGGTCCTGACGGAGTCCCCAGCATCCACTTAGGACGTCAGAGAAAATAAGAATTTACTTACCGATAATTCTATTTCTCGTAGTCCGTAGTGGATGCTGGGCGCCCATCCCAAGTGCGGATTGTCTGCAATACTTGTACATAGTTATTGTTACAAAAATCGGGTTATTATTGTTGTGAGCCATCTTTTCAGAGGCTCCGCTGTTATCATGCTGTTAACTGGGTTCAGATCACAAGTTGTACGGTGTGATTGGTGTGGCTGGTATGAGTCTTACCCGGGATTCAAAATCCTTCCTTATTGTGTACGCTCGTCTGGGCACAGTATCCTAACTGAGGCTTGGAGGAGGGTCATAGGGGGAGGAGCCAGTGCACACCACCTGATCCTAAAGCTTTTACTTTTGTGCCCTGTCTCCTGCGGAGCCGCTATCCCCATGGTCCTGACGGAGTCCCCAGCATCCACTACGGACTACGAGAAATAGAATTATCGGTAAGTAAATTCTTATTTTCTCTAACGTCCTAAGTGGATGCTGGGGACTCCGTAAGGACCATGGGGAATAGCGGCTCCGCAGGAGACTGGGCACATCTAAAGAAAGCTTTAGGACTATCTGGTGTGCACTGGCTCCTCCCCCTATGACCCTCCTCCAAGCCTCAGTTAGATCTCTGTGCCCGAACGAGAAGGGTGCACACTAGGGGCTCTCCTGAGCTTCTTAGTGAAAGTTTTAGTTTAGGTTTTTTATTTTCAGTGAGACCTGCTGGCAACAGGCTCACTGCATCGAGGGACTAAGGGGAGAAGAAGCGAACTCACCTGCGTGCAGAGTGGATTGGGCTTCTTAGGCTGCTGGACATTAGCTCCAGAGGAACGATCACAGGCCCAGCTTAGATGGGTCCCAGAGCCGCGCCGCCGGCCCCCTTACAGAGCCAGAAGGCAGAAGAGGTCCGGAAAATCGGCGGCAGAAGACGTCCTGTCTTCAACAAGGTAGCGCACAGCACTGCAGCTGTGCGCCATTGCTCTCAGCACACTTCGCACTCCGGTCACTGAGGGTGCAGGGCGCTGGGGGGGGCGCCCTGAGACGCAATAATAAACACCTTGGATGGCAAAAAATGCATCACATATAGCTCCTGGGCTATATGGATGCATTTAACCCCTGCCAAAATACATAAAAAAACGGGTGATAGGCTCCGCCCCCTTATCGGCGGCCTTATCTCCTCAGCACACTGGCGCCATTTTCCCTCACAGCTCCGTTGGAGGGAAGCTCCCTGGCTCTCCCCTGCAGTCACTACACTACAGAAAGGGTTAAAAAAGAGAGGGGGGCACAAATTAGGCGCAGTATTAACTATACAGCAGCTATAAGGGGAAAAACACTTATATAAGGTTATCCCTGTGTGTATATATATATATATATATATATATATAGCGCTCTGGTGTGTGCTGGCAAACTCTCCCTCTGTCTCCCCAAAGGGCTAGTGGGGTCCTGTCCTCTATCAGAGCATTCCCTGTGTGCTGTATGTCGGTACTTTTGTGTCGACATGTATGAGGAGAAAAATGATGTGGAGACGGAGCAGATTGCCTGTAATAGTGATGTCACCCCCTAGGGGGTCGACACCTGAGTGGATGAACTGTTGGAAGAAATTACGTGACAGTGTCAGCTCTGTATAAAAGACAGTGGTTTTCATGAGACAGCCGGCTACTCAGCTTGTGCCTGTCCAGGCGTCTCATAGGCCGTCAGGGGCTCTAAAGCGCCCGTTACCTCAGATGGCAGATATAGATGCCGACACGGATACTGACTCCAGTGTCGACGGTGAAGAGACAAATGTGACTTCCAGTAGGGCCACACGTTACATGATTGAGGCAATGGAAAATGTTTTACACATTTCTGATAATACGAGTACCACCAAAAAGGGGTATTATGTTCGGTGAGGAAAAACTACCTGTAGTTTTCCTGAATCTGAGAAATTAAATGTGGTGTGTGATGATGCGTGGGTTTCCCCCGATAACAACTGATAATTTCTAAAATGTTATTGGCATTATATCCTTTCCCGCCAGAGGTTAGGGTGCGTTGGGAAACACCCCCTAGGGTGGATAAAGCGCTCACACGCTTGTAAGGGTTCTATCCTCTCCTGAGATGGCCGCCCTTAAGGATCCTGCTGATAGAAAGCAGGAGGGTATCCTAAAATGTATTTACACACATACTGGTGTTATACTGCGACCAGCAATCGCCTCAGCCTGGATGTGCAGTGCTGGGTTGGCGTGGTCGGATTCCCTGACTGAAAATATTGATACCCTAGATAGGGACAGTATATTTTTGCCTATAGAGCATTTGAAAGATGCATTTCTATATATGCGTGATGCACAGCGGAATATTTGCCGACTGGCATCAAGTCTAAGTGCGTTGTCCATTTCTACCAGTAGAGGGTTATGGACACGTCAGTGGTCAGGTGATGCGTATTCCAAACGGCATTTGGAAGTATTGCCTTATTAAGGGGAGGAGTTATTTGGGGTCGGTCTTTCAGACCTGGTGGCCACGGCAACAGCTGGGAAATCCACGTTTGTACCCCAGGTCGCCTCTCAACATGAGAAGACGCCGTATTATCAGGCGCAGTCTTTTCGTGGATAAGCGGGCAAAAGGTTCCTCATTTCTGCCCCGTGACAGAGGGAGAGGAAAAAGGCTGCAGAAATCAGCCAGTTCCCAGGAACAGAAACCCTCTCCCGCCTCTGCCAAGCCCTCAGTATACGCTGGGGCTTTACAAGCAGAATCAGGCACGGTGGGGGGCCCGTCTCAATGAATTTCAGCGCGCAGTGGGCTCACTCGCAAGTAGACCCCTGGATCCTTCAGGTGATATCTCAGGGGTACAAATTAGAATTCGAGACGTCTCCCCCTCGCCGTTTCTTAAAGTCGGCTTTACCGATGTCTCCTTCTGACAGGGAGACAGTTTTGGAAGCCATTCACAAGCTGTATTCCCAGCAGGTGATAATCAAGATACCCCTCCTGCAACAGGGAACGGGGTATTATTCCACACTGTTGTGGTACCGAAGCCGGACGGCTCGGTGAGACCGATTCTAAATCTAAAATCTTTGAACACTTACATACAGAGGTTCAAATTCAAGATTGAGTCACTCAGAGCAGTGATTGCGAACCTGGAAGAAGGGGACTACATGATGTCTCGGGACATCAAGGATGCTTACCTTCATGTCAAAATTTACCCTTCTCAAGGGTACCTCAGGTTTATGGTACAGAACTGTCACTATCAGTTCAGACGCTGCCGTATGGATGGTCCACGGCACCCCGGGTCTTTACCAAGGTAATGGCCGAAATGATGATATTCCTTCAAAGGAAGGGAATTTTAGTTATCCCTTACTTGGACGATTCCCTGATAAGGGTAAGATCCAGGGAACAGTTGGAGGTTGGTGTAGCACTATCTCAGGTAGTGTTGCTGCAGCACGGTTGGATTCTCAATATTCCAAAATCGCAGCTGGTTCCGACGACTTGTCTTCTGTTCCTAGGGATGATCCTGGACACAGTCCAGAAAAAGGTGTTTCTCCCGGTGGAGAAAGCCAGGGAGTTATCCGAGCTAGTCAGGAACCTCCTAAAACCGAGCCAAGTCTCAGTGCATCAATGCACAAGGGTTCTGGGTAAAATGGTGGCTTCCTACGAAGCAATCCCATTCGGCAGATTCCACGCAAGAACTTTCCAGTGGGACCTGCTGGACAAATGGTCCGGGTCGCATCTTCAGATGCATCAGCGGATAACCCTGTCACCAGGGACAAGGGTGTCCCTCCTGTGGTGGTTGCAGAGTGCTCATCTTCTAGAGGGCCGCAGATTCGGCATTCAGGACTGGGTCCTGGTAACCACGGATGCCAGCCTGCGAGGCTGGGGAGCAGTCACACAGGGAAGGAATATCCAGGACTTATGGTCAAGCCTGGAGACATCACTTCACATAAATATCCTGAAGCTAAGGGACATTTACAATGCTCTAAGCTTAGCAAGACCTCTGCTTCAAGGTCAGCCGGTGTTGATCCAGTCGGACAACATCACGGCAGTCACCCACGTAAACAGACAGGGTGGCACAAGAAGCAGGAGGGCAATGGCAGAAGCTGCAAGGATTCTTCGCTGGGCGGAAAATCATGTGATAGCACTGTCAGCAGTATTCATTCCGGTAGTGGACAACTGGGAAGCAGACTTCCTCAGCACGACTTCCACCCGGGAGAGTGGGGACTTCACCCAGAAGTCTTCCACATGATTATAAACCGTTGGGAAAAACTCGACAGGTATTGCGCCAGGTCCAGGGACCCTCAGGCAATAGCTGTAGACGCTCTGGTAACACCGTGGGTGTACCAGTCAGGGTATGTGTTCCCTCCTCTGCCTCTCATACCCAAGGTACTGAGATTGATAAGATGGAGAGGAGTAAGCACTATATTCGTGGCTCCGGATTGGCCAAGAAGGATTTGGTAACCGGAACTTCAAGAGATGCTCACGGAGGATCCGTGGCCTCTACCTCTAAGAAGGGACCTGCTCCAGCAAGGACCCTGTCTGTTCCAAGACTTAACGCGGCTGTGTTTGACGGCATGGCGGTTGAACGCCGGATCCTGAAGGAAAAAAGGCATTCCGGATGAAGTCATCCCTATCCTGATCAAAGCCAGGAAGGATGTAACCGCAAAAACATTATCACCGCAATTGGCGAAAATATGTTGCGTGGTGCGAGGCCAGTAAGGCCCGACGGTGGAAATTCAACTGGGTCGATTCCTACATTTCCTGCAAACAGGAGTGTCTATGGGCCTGAAATTGGGGTCCATTAAGGTTCAAATTTCGGCCCTGTCAATTTTCTTCCAAAAAGAACTAGCTTCAGTCCCTGAAGTTCAGACGTTTGTAAAAGGGGTACTGCATATACAGCCTCCTTTTGTGCCTCCAGTGGCACTTTGGGATCTCAATGTAGTTTTGGGTTCCAAAAGTCACATTGGTTTGAACCACTTAAATCTGTGGAGTTAAAATATCTCACATGGAAAGTGGTCATGCTGTTGGCCCTGGCCTGGGCCAGGCACGTGTCAGAATTGGCGGCTTTATCCTGAAAAAGCCCTTATCTGATGTTCCATTCGGACAGGGCGGAATTGAGGACTCGTCCTCAGTTTCTCCCTAAGGTGGTTTCAGCGTTTCACCTGAACCAACCTATTTGTGGTGCCTGCGGCTACTAGGGACTTGGAGGACTCCAAGTTGCTAGACGTGGTCAGGGCCCTGAAAATATGTTTCCAGGACGGCTGGAGTCAGGAAATCTGACTCGCTGTTTATCCTGTATGCACCCAACAAGCTGGGTGCTCCTGCTTCTAAGCAGACTATTGCTCGTTGGGTTTGTAGTACAATTCAGCTTGCACATTCTGTGGCAGGCCTGCCACAGCCAAAAATCTGTAAATACCCCCTCCACAAGGAAGGTGGGCTCATCTTGGGCGGCTGCCCGAGGGGTCTCGGCTTTACAACTTTGCCGAGCAGCTACTTGGTCAGGAGCAAATGCGTTTGTAAAATTATACAAAATTGATATCCTGGCTGAGGAGGACCTGGAGTTCTCTCATTTGGTGCTGCAGAGTCATCCGCACTCTCCCGCCCGTTTGGGAGCTTTGGTATAATCCCCATGGTCCTTACGGAGTCCCCAGCATCCACTTAGGACGTTAGAATTATCGGTAAGTAAATTCTTATTTTCTCTATTTCTCATAGTCCGTAGTGGATGCTGGGCGCCCATCCCAAGTGCGGATTGTCTGCAATACTTGTACATAGTTATTGTTACAAAAATCGGGTTATTATTGTTGTGAGCCATCTTTCAGAGGCTCCTCTGTTATCATGCTGTTAACTGGGTTCAGATCACAGGTTATACGGTGTGATTGGTGTGGCTGGTATGAGTCTTACCCGGGATTCAAAATCCTTCCTTATTGTGTACGCTCGTCCGGGCACAGTATCCTAACTGAGGCTTGGAGGAGGGTCATAGGGGGAGGAGCCAGTGCACACCAGATAGTCCTAAAGCTTTCTTTAGATGTGCCCAGTCTCCTGCGGAGCCGCTATTCCCCATGGTCCTTACGGAGTCCCCAGCATCCACTACGGACTATGAGAAATAGAATTATCGGTAAGTAAATTCTTATTATTTCAGCTAGCAGTCCCCGCGGGTGAGGAGCTGAAATGAGTGAAAAAGTGACTCGTTTGGGCTCACAGATGGGATTGCGTTTGGCTGCTTTACGCGGCTAAACCCAACATCTTTGGACGCGATCAGCACAATTAAAAAAATAACCCAATTGAATATCGCCCCTGATCTCCTGTCACTTTAGGACAATTCCCAATGCCACGCTTATGTTGGATAATATATTTTTATTTATTGTTCGGACGGTCACAGCAATTCTGAATTATTTGTAGACGTCAGTGGCTGTATGTGAATAGACTTTTGAGCATATCCTAAAAGTTAAATCCTGAGACAAGTCATAAACAGTACGTTCTGATGGATTCAATGGGGTCAATTCTATTCAGCGACAGTTGAATAGCGCCGGGAGTTTGCTCCTGGCGCTATTCAATACAGCGACGAGTGACCCTCAATTGTCGGGAATTCTAATCTCATCCCTGGGGGATGAGAAAAGAAACCCAACAAAAGTGCTGCTGCGTGAGGCTGATTCTGTCGGGAATGAGCCTCGCGCCGGGGAGTTAAGTCGGAGAATGCCCGTTCTCCTGACAATTCAACCTGTTTAGTCGGCGATAACGGGCCATCGCCAACTTAACTGGAGCTGAATTGAATAGCATCAGGAACTAATTCCCAGCGCTATTCAACTGTCGCTGAATAGAATTGACCCCATTGGGAGTGATTTAATGCGATGGCCGCGGTGTTGTGTAGTGACACATTGCAACAGTCCACGTCATTAACTTTGCTGCATACCCCTTAGAAGTGCATTTAAAAACATATCGTGAGTAACAGAATACACCAATAGACTGCTGACCATTTATAGGGAGTGATGTGTTAGCACATAACTGCTAATTGTGGTGACAATAGACCAGAATTTCTCTATCGTCCTAGTGGATGCTGGGGTTCCTGAAAGGACCATGGGGAATAGCGGCTCCGCAGGAGACAGGGCACAAAAAAGTAAAGCTTTAGGATCAGGTGGTGTGCACTGGCTCCTCCCCCTATGACCCTCCTCCAACCCAGTTAGATTTTTGTGCCCGGCCGAGAAGGGTGCAATCTAGGTGGCTCTCCTAAAGAGCTGCTTAGGAAAGTTTAGCTTAGGTTTTTTATTTTACAGTGAGTCCTGCTGGCAACAGGATCACTGCAACGAGGGACTTAGGGGAGAAGAAGTGAACTCACCTGCGTGCAGGATGGATTGGCTTCTTGGCTACTGGACATCAGCTCCAGAGGGACGATCACAGGTACAGCCTGGATGGTCACCGGAGCCTTGCCGCCGGCCCCCTTGCAGATGCTGAAGTAAGAAGAGGTCCAGAATCGGCGGCAGAAGACTCCTCAGTCTTCTAAAGGTAGCGCACAGCACTGCAGCTGTGCGCCATTTTCCTCTCAGCACACTTCACACGGCAGTCACTGAGGGTGCAGGGCGCTGGGAGGGGGGCGCCCTGGGAGGCAAATGAATACCTATTTTGGCTAAAAATACCTCACATATAGCCCCCGGAGGCTATATGGAGATATTTAACCCCTGCCAGAATCCGTTAAGAGCGGGAGACGAGGCCGCCGAAAAAGGGGCGGGGCCTATCTCCTCAGCACACAGCGCCATTTTCCCTCACAGAAAGGCTGGAGGGAAGGCTCCCAGGCTCTCCCCTGCACTGCACTACAGAAACAGGGTTAAAACAGAGAGGGGGGGCACTAATTTGGCGATATGCTTATATATATATTAAGATGCTATAAGGGAAAACACTTATATAAGGTTGTCCCTATATAATTATAGCGTTTTTGGTGTGTGCTGGCAAACTCTCCCTCTGTCTCTCCAAAGGGCTAGTGGGTCCTGTCCTCTATCAGAGCATTCCCTGTGTGTGTGCTGTGTGTCGGTACGTGTGTGTCGACAGGTAGGAGGACGATGTTGGTGAGGAGGCGGAGCAATTGCCTGTAATGGTGATGTCACTCTCTAGGGATTCGACACCGGAATGGATGGCTTATTTAGGAAATTACGTGATAATGTCAACACGCTGCAAGGTCGGTTGACGACATGAGACGGCCGACAAACAGTACGGTCCAGACGTCTCAAAAACACCGTCAAGGGTTTTAAAACGCCCGTTTACTTTAGTCGGTCGACACAGACACAGACAGGGACACTGAATCCAGTGTCGACGGTGAATAAACAAACGTATTCCTTATTAGGGCCACACGTTAAAGGCAATGAAGGAGGTGTTACGTATTTCTGATACTAAGTACCACAAAAGAGGGTATTATGTGGGATGTGAAAAAACTACCATAGTTTTTCCTGAATCAGATAAATTAAATAAAGTGTGTGATGATGCGTGGGTTCCCCCCGATAGAAAATTATGGGCGGTATACCCTTTCCCGCCAGAAGTTAGGGCGCGTTGGGAAACACCCCTTAAGGTGGATAAGGCGCTCACACGCTTATCAAAACAAGTGGCGGTACCGTCTATAGATAGGGCCGTCCTCAAGGACCAGCTGACAAGGCTGGAAAATATAATAAAAAGTATATACACACATACTGGTGTTATACTGCGGCCAGCGATCGCCTCAGCCTGGATGTGCAGAGCTAGGGTGGCTTGGTCGGATTCCCTGACTAAAAATATTGATACCCTTGACAGGGACAGTATTTTATTGACTATAGAGCATTTCTATATATGCGAGATGCACAGAGGGATATTTGCACTCTGGCATCATGAATAAACGCGATGTCCATAACTGCCAGAAGATGTTATGGACACGACAGTGGTCAGGTGATGCAGATTCCAAACGGCACAGTATGGCCGTATAAAGGAAGAGGACTTGTTTGGGGTCGGTCCATCGGACCTGGTGGTCACGGCAACTGCTGGAAAATCCACCGTTTTTTACCCTAAGTCACATCTCTGCAGAAAAAGACACCGTCTTTTCAGCCTCAGTCCTCTCGTCCCTATAAGATCATATCTGCCCAGGGATAGAGAAAAGGGAAGAAGACTGCAGCAGGCAGCCTATTCCCAGGAACAGAAGCGTTTCACCGCGTCTGACAAGTTCTCAGCATGGCGCTGAGACCGTACAGGACCCCTGGATCCTACAAGTAGTATCCCGGGGGTACAGATGGGAATGTCGAGACGTTTCCCCTTCGCAGGCTCCTGAAGTCTGCTTTACCAAGTCTCCCTCCGACAAGGAGGTAGTATGGGAAAAAATTCACAAGCTGTATTCCCAGCAGGTGACAATTAAATTACCCCTCCTACTACAGAAAAGGGGTATTATTCCACACTATATTGTGGTACTGAAGCCAGAAGGCTAGGTGAGACTTATTCTAAAAATTTTTTTTTGAACACTTACAAAGGTTCAAATTAAGATGAAGTCACTCAGAGCAGTGATAACGAACCAGGAAGAAGGGGACTATATAGTGTCCCGGGACATCAGGGATGCTTACCTCTATGTCCCAAATTTGCCCTTCTCACTAAGGGTACCTCAGGTTCGTGGTGCAGAACTGTCACTATCAGTTTCAGACGCTGCCGTTTGGATTGTCCACGGCACCCCGGGGTCTTTACCAAGGTAATGGCCGAATTGATGATTCTTCTTCGAAGAAAAGGCGTCTAAATTATCCCTTACTTGGACGATCTCCTGATAGGGGCATAGTCCAGGGAACAGTTGGAGGTCGGAGTAGCACTATCTCGGATACTGCTACAATCAGCACAGGTGGATTCTAAATATTCCAAAATCGCAGCTGATCCCGACGACACGTCTGCTGTGCCTAGGGATGATTCTGGACACAGTCCAGAAAAAGGTGTTTCTCCCGGAAGAGAAAGCCAGGGAGTTATCCGAGCAAGTCAGGAACCTCCTAAAAACAGTGCATCATTGCACAAGGGTCCTGGTAAAAATGGTGGCTTCCTACGAAGCAATTCCATTCGGCAGATTTCACGTAAGAACTTTTCAGTGGGATCTGCTGGACAAATGGTCCGGATCGCATCTTCAGATGCATCAGCGGATAACCCAATATCCAAGGACAAGGGTGTCTCTCCTGTGGTGGTTATAGAGTGCTCATCTTCTAGAGGGCCGCAGATTCGGCATTCAGGATTGGATGCTGGTAACCACGGAGCCCAGCCTGAGAGGCTGGGGAGCAGTCACACAAGGGAAAAATTTCCAGGGAGTGTGATCAAGTATGGAGACTTTTCTCCACATAAATATACTGGAGCTAAGGGTAAATTTATAATGCTCTAAGCTTAGCAAGACCTCTGCTTCAAGGTCAGCCGGTATTGATCCAGTGGGAAAAACATCACGGCAGTCGCCCACGTAAACAGACAGGGCGACACAAGAAGCAGGAGGGCAATGGCAGAAACTGCAAGGACTTTTCGCTGGGCGGAAAATCATGTGATAACACTGTCAGCAGTTTTTCATCCCGGGAATGGAAACTGGGAAGCAGACTTCCTCAGCACGACCTCCACCCGGGAGAGTGGAAACTTCATTGAGAAGTTTTTTCCACATGATTGTAAACCGTTGGGAAATACCAAAGGTGGACATGATGGCGTCCCGTCTGAACAAAAAACGGGACAGGTATTGCGCCAGGTCAAGAGACCCTCAGGCAATAGATGTGGACGTTCTGGTAACACCGTGGGTGTACCAGTCGGTGTATGTGTTCCCTCCTCTGCTTCTCATACCTAAGGTGCTGAGAATTATAAGACGTAGAGGAGTAAGAACTATACTCATGGCTCCGGATTGGCCAAGGAGGACTTGGTACCCGGAACTTCAAGAGATGCTTACAGAGGTCTTATGGCCTCTGCCGCTAAGAAGGGACTTGCTTCAGCAAGTACCATGTCTGTTCCAAGACTTACCGCAGCTGCGTTTGTCGGCATGGAGATGGAAAGCCGGATCCTAAGGGAAAAAAGGCATTCCGGAAGAGGTCATTCCTACCCTGGTCAAAGCCAGAAAGGAGGTGACCGCACAACATTATCACCACGTGTGGCGAAAATATGTTGCGTGGTGTGAGGCCAGGAAGGCCCCACAAAGAAACTTCAACTCGGTCGTTTCATGCATTTCCTGCAAACAGGAGTGTCTATGGGCCTCAAATTGGGGTCCATTAAGGTTCAAATTCGGCCCTGTAAATTTTCTTCCAGAAAGGATTGGCTTCAGTTCCTGAAGTCCAGAAGTTTGTCAAGGGAGTATTGCATATACAAAACCCTTTTTTGTGCCTCCTCAAATCACATTGGTTTAAAACCAGTCAAATATGTGGATTTGAAGCATCTCACATAAAAAGTGACCATGCTCTTGGCCCTGGCCTGGACCAGGCGAGTGTCAAATTGGTGGTTTTTTCTCAAAAAAGCCCATATCTGTTTGTCCATTCGGACAGGGCAGAGCTGCGGACTCGTCCCCAGTTCTCTCCCTAAGGTGGTGTCAGTGTTTCACCTGAACCAGCTTATTGTGGTGCCTTGCACCTACTAGGGACTTGGAGGACTCCAAGTTGCTAGAAGTTGTCAGGGCCCTGAAAATATGTTCCAGGACAGCTGGAGTCAGAAAATCTGACTCGCTGTTTATACTGTATGCACCCAACAAGTTGGGTGCGCCTGCTTCTAAGCAGTCGATTGCTCGTTGGATTTGTAACACAATTCAACTTGCACATTCTGAGGCAGGCCTGCCACAGTCTAAATCGGTTAAGGCCCATTCCACAAGGAAGGTGGGCTCATCTTGGGCGGCTGCCCGAGAGGTCTCGGCATTACAACTCTGCCGAGCAGCTACGTGGTCAGGGGAGAACACGTTTGTAAATTTCTACAAATTTGATATCCTGGCAAAAGAGGACCTGGAGTTCTCTCATTCGGTGCTGCAGAGTCATCCGCACTCTCCCGCCCGTTTGGGAGCTTTGGTATAATCCCCATGGTCCTTTCAGGAACCCCAGCATCCACTAGGACGATAGAGAAAATAAGAATTTACTTACCGATAATTCTATTTCTCGGAGTCCGTAGTGGATGCTGGGCGCCCATCCCAAGTGCGGATTATCTGCAATACTTGTACATAGTTACAAAAATCGGGTTATTATTGTTGTGAGCCATCTTTTCAGAGGCTCCGCTGTTATCATACTGTTAACTGGGTTTAGATCACAAGTTGTACGGTGTGATTGGTGTGGCTGGTATGAGTCTTACCCGGGATTCAAAATTCCTCCCTTATTGTGTACGCTCGTCCGGGCACAGTACCTAACTGGCTTGGAGGAGGGTCATAGGGGGAGGAGCCAGTGCACACCACCTGATCCTAAAGCTTTACTTTTTTGTGCCCTGTCTCCTGCGGAGCCGCTATTCCCCATGGTCCTTTCAGGAACCCCAGCATCCACTACGGACTCCGAGAAATAGAATTATCGGTAAGTAAATTCTTATTTTCCTGCACACCTCAATGGAATGCGAGAACAAAATCTGTGATGTTAGACTTTTGGTATGTTGTCTTTAATTATTTTATGGGCACCAAGCTTCAAGGAGAATATGCAGCACTGTATAGCCAATTGTCATGTCTGCTTGGTCTTAGTGTAAGTTCCAAACACATACATCCAAATAAAGAGTATTAAGGTACCTTTTATACAAACTCATGAAATGTAAATGCTTTCTTAGAAAGGCTTTAGCACTTTTAATGTTACTATGGGCAACCTATAGAAGTGCTGGAGAATGGTAAAGCTGTGACTGCATTCACCAACTTTATTGATACCCCAGTGTCACTTGGTTGAACGGTCTATCGGCTATCTATACAACATTAATTAAGAGACAGCAGGCCAAAATGCTATTACTCATTTACAAACTTAAAAAAAAAGAGTGCCCATACACTGATTTATTTGCACAAATGCAGCAGTGTTTTCTCTGACGTCCTAGTGGATGCTGGGAACTCCGAAAGGACCATGGGGATAGCGGCTCCGCAGGAGACTGGGCACAACTAAAGAAAGCTTTTAGGTCACCTGGTGTGCACTGGCTCCTCCCACTATGACCCTCCTCCAAGCCTCAGTTAGATTTTGTGCCCGGCCGAGGTTGGATGCACACTAGGGGCTCTCCTGAGCTTCTAGAAAGAAAGTATATAATTAGGTTTTTTATTTTACAGTGAGACCTGCTGGCAACAGGCTCACTGCAGCGAGGGACTAAGGGGAGAAGAAGCGAACCTACCTGCTTGCAGCTAGCTTGGGCTTCTTAGGCTACTGGACACCATTAGCTCCAGAGGGATCGACCGCATGGAACTGGCCTTGGTGTTCGGTCCCGGAGCCGCGCCGCCGTCCCCCTTACAGAGCCAGAAGCAAGAAGAGGTCCGGAAAATCGGCGGCAGAAGACATCAGTCTTCACCAAGGTAGCGCACAGCACTGCAGCTGTGCGCCATTGCTCCTCATACACACTTCACACTCTGGTCACTGAGGGTGCAGGGCGCTAGGGGGGGGGCGCCCTGAGCAGCAATAAAAACACCTTGGCTGGCAAAAATACCACAATATATAGCCCTAGAGGCTATATATGTGGTAATTACCCCTGCCAGAATCCATAAAAAAGCGGGAGAATAGTCCGCGAAAAAGGGGCGGAGCTATCTCCTTCAGCACACTGGCACCATTTTCTCTTCACAGTGCAACTGGAAGTCAGCTCCCCAGGCTCTCCCCTGTAGTTTTCAGGCTCAAAGGGTTAAAAAGAGAGGGGGGGCACTAAATTTAGGCGCAATATTGTATATACAAGCAGCTATTGGGAAAAATTCATATAGTGTTAATCCCTAAATTATATAGCGCTCTGGTGTGTGCTGGCATACTCTCTCTCTGTCTCCCCAAAGGGCTGTGTGGGGTCCTGTCCTCAGTCAGAGCATTCCCTGTGTGTGTGCGGTGTGTCGGTACGGCTGTGTCGACACGTTTGATGAGGAGGCTTATGTGATGGCAGAGCAGATGCCGATAAATGTGATGTCGCCCCCTGTGGGGCCGACACCAGAATGGATGGATAGGTGGAAGGTATAAACCGACAGTGTCAACTCCTTACATAAAAGGCTGGATGACGTAACAGCTATGGGACAGCCGGCTTCTCAGCCCGCGCCTGCCCAGGCGTCTCAAAGGCCATCAGGGGCTCAAAAACGCCCGCTCCCTCAGATGGCAGACACAGATGTCGACACGGAGTCTGACTCCAGTGTCGACGAGGTTGAGACATATACACAATCCACTAGGAACATCCGTTACATGATCCCGGCAATAAAAAATGTGTTACACATTTCTGACATTAACCCAAGTACCACTAAAAAAGGGTTTTATGTTTGGGGAGAAAAAGCAGGCAGTGTTTTGTTCCCCCATCAAATGAGTGAATGAAGTGTGAAAAAGCGTGGGTTCCCCCGATAAGAAACTGGTAATTTCTAAAAAGTTACTGATGGCGTACCCTTTCCCGCCAGAGGATAAGTTACGCTGGGAGATATCCCCTAGGGTGGATAAGGCGCTCACACGTTTGTCAAAAAAGGTGGCACTGCCGTCTTAGGATACGGCCACTTGAAGGTACCTGCTGATAAAAAGCAGGAGGCTATCCTGAAGTCTGTATTTACACACTCGGGTACTAGACTGAGACCTGCAGATAGTGCTGCTGCAGCGTGGTCTGTAACCCTGTCAAACAGGGATACTATTTTGCGAACATAAGACGTCGTCTTATATATGAGGGATGCACAGAGGGATATTTTGCCGGCTGGCATCCAGAATTAATGCATTGTCCATTCTGTCAGGAGGTTATTAGAGACCCGACACTGGACAGGTGATGCTGACTTTAAAAGGCACATAGAGCCTTATAAGGGTGAGGAATTGTTTGGGGATGGTCTCTGGGACCTCGAATCCACAGCAACAGCTGGGAAGGAAAAATTTTTACCTCAGGTTTCCTCACAGCCTCAGAAAGCACTGTATTTTCAGGTACAGTCCTTTCGGCTTCAGAAATGCAAGCGGGTAAAAGGCGCTTCCTTTGTGCACAGAGACGAGGGAAGAGGGAAAAAGCTGCACCAGTCAGCCAGTTCCCAGAATCAAAATTCTTCCCCCGCTTCCTCTGAGTCCACCGCATGACGGGGGGGCTCCACAGGCGTAGCCAGGTACGGTGGGGGGCTGCCTCAAAAATTTCAGCGATCAGTGGGCTCGCTCACAGGTGGATCCCTAGATCCTTCAAGTAGTATCTCAGGGGTACAAGCTGGAATTCGAGGCGTCTCCCCCCCGCAGTTTCCTCAAATCTGCCTTGCCGACAACTCCCTCAGGCAGGGAGACTGTGCTAGAGGCAATTCACAAGCTGTATTCCCAGCAGGTGATAGTCAAGGTGCCCCTACTTCAACAAGGACGGGGTTACTATTCCACACTGTTTGTCGTACCGAAACCGGACGGTACGGTGAGACCCATTTTATATTTGAAATCCTTAAACACATATAAAAAAATTCAAGTTCAAGATGGAATCGCTCAGGGCGATTATTGCAAGCCTGGAGGAGGGGGATTACATGGTATCCCTGGACATCAAGGAGGCTTACCTACATGTCCCCATTTTCCATCCTCACCAGGAGTACCTCAGATTTGTGGTACAGGATTGCCATTACCAATTCCAAACACTGCCGTTTGGACTGTCCACGGCACCGAGGGTCTTTACCAAGGTAATGGCAGAAATGATTATACTCCTTCGAGAAAGGAAGTTTTAATTTTCCCGTACTTGGTCGATCTCCTTATAAAGGCGAGGTCCAAGGAGCAGTTGTTGGTCGGAGTAGCACTATCTCGGGAAGTGCTACAACAGCACGGATGGATTCTATACATTCCAAAGTCACAGCTGGTTCCTACCACACGCCTACTGTTCCTGGAGATGGTTCTGGACACAGAACAGAAAGAAGTGTTTCTCCCGCAGGAGAAAGCCAAGGAGCTGTCATCTCTAGTCAGAGACCTCCTGAAACCAAAACAGGTATCTCTGCATCACTGCACACGAGTCCTGGGAAAAATGGTAGCTTCTTACGAAGCTAAATTCCATTCGGCAGGTTCCATGCAAGAACCTTTCAGTGGGACCTCTTGGACAAGTTGTCGGGATCGCATCTTCAGATGCATCGGCTGATAACCCTGTCTCCAAGGACCAGGGTATCTCTACTGTGGTGGCTGCAGAGTGCTCATCTTCAAGAGACCCGCAGATTCGGCATACGGGACTGGGTCCTGGTAACCACGGATGCCAGCCTTTGAGGCTGGGGGGCAGTCACACAGGGAAGAAATTTCCAAGGACTTTGGTCAAGTCAGGAGTCGTCCCTACACATAAATATTCTGGAACTGAGGGCCATTTACAATGCCCTAAGTCTAGCAAGGCCTCTGCTTCAAAACCAGCCGGTACTGATCCAATCAGACAACATCACGGCAGTCGCCCATGTAAACCGACAGGGCGGCACAAGAAGCAGGATGGCGATGGCAGAAGCCACAAGGATTCTCCGATGGGCGGAAAATCACGTCTTAGCACTGTCAGTGTTCATTCCGGGAGTGGACAACTGGGAAGCAGACTTCCTCAGCGGACACGACCTACACCCGGGAGAGTGGGGACTTCATCCAGAAGTCTTCCAACTGTTGGTAAACCGTTGGGAAAAGCCACAGGTGGACATGATGGCGTCCCGCCTAAACAAAAAACTAGAGAGATATTGCGCCAGGTCAAGGGACCCTCAGGCGATAGCTGTGGACGCTCTAGTGACACCGTGGGTGTACCAGTCAGTTTATGTGTTCCCTCCTCTGCCTCTCATACCAAGGGTACTGAGAATAATAAGAAAACGAGGAGTAAGAACAATACTCGTGGTTCCGGATTGGCCAAGACGAGCGTGGTACCTGGAACTTCAAGAGATGATCTCAGAGGACCCATGGCCTCTGCCGCTCAGACAAGACCTGCTGCAGCAGGGGCCCTGTCTGTTCCAAGACTTACCGCGGCTGCGTTTGACGGCATGGCGGTTGAACGCCGGATCCTGAAGGAAAAGGGCATTCCGGAGGAAGTCATTCCTACGCTGATTAAAGCCAGGAAAGATGTAACTGTAAAGCATTATCACCGCATATGGCGGAAATATGTTGCTTGATGTGAGGCCAAAAAGGCCCCAACAGAGGAATTTCAACTGGGTCGATTTCTGCATTTCCTACAAGCAGGAGTGACTATGGGCCTGAAATTAGGCTCCATTAAGGTACAGATCTCGGCTCTGTCGATTTTCTTCCAGAAAGAACTAGCTTCACTACCTGAAGTTCAGACGTTTGTGAAAGGAGTGCTGCATATTCAGCCCCCGTTTGTGCCTCCAGTGGCACCTTGGGATCTCAACGTGGTGTTGAGTTTCTTAAAATCACATTGGTTTGAGCCACTTAAAACCGTGGATCGAAAATATCTCACATGGAAAGTGGTCATGTTATTGGCCTTGGCTTCAGCCAGGCGTGTGTCAGAATTGGCGGCTTTGTCATGTAAAAGCCCTTATCTGATTTTCCATATGGATAGGGTGGAATTGAGGACTCGTCCCCAGTTTCTCCCTAAGGTGGTATCAGCTTTTCACTTGAACCAACCTATTGTGGTGCCTGCGGCTACTAGGGACTTGGAGGATTCCAAGTTGCTGGACGTAGTCAGGGTCTTGAAAATTTATGTTTCCAGGACGGCTAGAGTCAGGAAAACTGACTCGCTATTTATCCTGTATGCACCCAACAAGCTGGGTGCTCCTGCTTCTAAGCAGACTATTGCTCGCTGGATTTGTAGCACAATTCAGCTGGCGCATTCTGCGGCTGGACTGCCGCATCCTAAATCAGTAAAAGCCTATTCCACAAGGAAGGTGGGCTCATCTTGGGCGGCTGCCCGAGGGGTCTCGGCTTTACAACTTTGCCGAGCTGCTACTTGGTCAGGGGCAAACACGTTTGCAAAATTCTACAAATTTGATACCCTGGCTGAGGAGGACCTGGAGTTCTCTCATTCGGTGCTGCAGAGTCATCCGCACTCTCCCGCCCGTTTGGGAGCTTTGGTATAATCCCTATGGTCCTTTCGGAGTTCCCAGCATCCACTAGGACGTCAGAGAAAATAAGATTTTACTCACCGGTAAATCTATTTCTCGTAGTCCGTAGTGGATGCTGGGCGTCCGTCCCAAGTGCGGATTGTCTGCAATACTTGTACATAGTTATTGTTAACTAAAGGGTTATTGTTGAGCCATCTGTTGGGAGGCTCAGTTGTTTTCATACTGTTAAACTGGGTATGGTATCACGAGTTATACGTTGTGATTGGTGTGGCTGGTAAGAGTCTTACCCGGGATTCAAAATCCTTCCTTATTATGTCAGCTCGTCCGGGCACAGTGTCCTAACTGAGGCTTGGAGGAGGGTCATAGTGGGAGGAGCCAGTGCACACCAGGTGACCTAAAAGCTTTCTTTAGTTGTGCCCAGTCTCCTGCGGAGCCGCTATTCCCCATGGTCCTTTCGGAGTTCCCAGCATCCACTACGGACTACGAGAAATAGATTTACCGGTGAGTAAAATCTTATTTTTTTTATCAGTGTATTTAAAAGGCCATCTATATAAAAGCAGCCTACTCTTTGTAGCTTCAGCTGAAAGTGCAAATTATGGAAAGATGAGAGAACAGACTCTTCAGAGTCTTTGGGTGCCCTCCCTTCATTAACTTGTATCTTAAATTCAGATCTGTTTGGCTGTCACATTACTTCTGAGAGTTTACATTGGTCAGAGTACACCTAAAGTTGTGCTTTTCTGCAAAAGTGCTGCTGGGATGTAAAAAAATGCATACCTTTAAAAGTACAAGGCTAGACCCAGTCTCCTGTACCACCTATAGCAAAGCAGAGAACTATTGCAAAATACTTAGGGCGGTATCCAAGTAAATTACCACAGCTAATTGTCCTGCCTGGGCCTATGCTCTTAGCTCCTTGATGCTGGCACTTATTAGTTATGTTGTTAACCATATTTCCGATAAGTAAGCATCTTTTCCACGGCCGTAGAAACACAAAGGTCTGCAGCTTTTCGTGGACACTCTGGGGGGAATTCAATTGTTATATTCATGTCCGCCGGCGGCAGCAATTCAGTTGTTCTGCTGTTTGGGCACCTATTAGCCACGAAGGTCACTCTCTCCCCCCCCCCCCCCCCCCCCCCCCCCTCTTGCAGCGTCCTGAGGTGCGAGGAAATTTTTTTTAAGTTGGCACTTTGGGTGTCCTAATGGGAGTTTGCATGACCATAGCAGGACTTTAGACTGGTTTAGCCATTTTACATGCGTGGCTAAACCCTGTCTGCTTGGGTGCAACATGCATAGGCGCCCAAACACAATTGAAATGTGACAATTGTTTGGGCGTCGAAACAGTCCGGGATTATTAGACACCCAAAACAATTTAATTCCCACAAAGGGTAAATATTAGTATTTCTCGTGAAATAAATAGCTATATCTGGTAAGATCGATAATGACAATCGGGGCAAAATTGGAAAGTTATCACGGCTAATAGGATACCCCTGCCAGTCTATATTTGTTTATTACAACCCCCAAAACTATGAAAAATAAAATAAAATATAAAATAATAAAAAAAAAAAAAAAAAAAAAAAAAAAAAAAATATATATATATATATATATATATATATATATATATATACGCACGCGCATGCATGCGCACACTTCCTGACGAAGAGACATTGGGTTCAATTCAGCAACTTATGAATAGCGCCGGGAATTAGCTCCCGACGCTATTCAATTCAGCTGCTAGTTACCCGCAATTGTGGGGAATTCTTCTCTCATCCCCGGGGGATGAGAGAAGAAACCCGACAAAAGTGCTGCCTCGCGGCCGGCGCGAGGCTGATTCTGTCGGGTATCAGCCTCGCGCCGGGGAGTTAAGTCGGAGAATGCCCATTCTCCCGACAATTCAACCTGTTTAGTCGGCGAGAACGGGACATCACCGACTTAACTGGATCTGAATTGAATAGCGTCGGGAGCTAATTCCCGGCGCTATTCATAAGTTGCTGAATTGAATTGACCCCATTGAAGTCTCGAAACGTTGAATGACTTACCTGCCTTTGTGTGATTATTCCGCTGAGTGCCGCCAGCCTGCTTCTGTATATTGGGTAGCCGCAGACACCTAGGAAGGCACCGGATCGTTTACTGCATATCATTGGAGGGGTATGGGTCGACACAACTTAGGTCAACAGTCATTAGGTCGACCACTATTGGTCGACATGCATTAGGTCAGGACATGACGAAATTTAGTAATAAATGAAAAGTTGACATCTGCAATACTGTAGCGCTGACCACCTTTACTGGATGTCTGGAGACCCGTGAGTGCCATTCTCCCTTCCACCTCCACTGTGCAATTTTTCCTGAAGGGCACTGGGGCGCATATACGATGCATAACTAAAGTGCCGGTCCTCCTGTTGTTCTGATGACAGGGGGAATTGCCTACAAAAGTTATTAAAAGCACCAGCTTGTTCCACTTAATTGACTGGCCAGGAGTGCTACCTTATTTTGTATGCATATGGTTGGGATAAAGCTTTTTTACCCTGGAGTGTACCCTGGCAAGTAATTGATAGCTACTACAGAAGTGCTGGATCATTGGAGTGTGTGTATACTAATGCAAGTCAGTCACGTATCTGTATCTACAAACATTTCCCTGACAGTAGAAGGGACCATCTTGCTAAATTAATTTGCTTATGTGGGCCATACATCTAAAAGGCTAATTGGTGGGCTCCGATCTGGTATTTGTTGGGGAATCTGCAGATAGCATGTGAATTCCATCTTGCTGATTATTTGCGAATTGTAAGTGGTGAATTACTCTCCCTGATGTACAGTATACATGGGCCCCTTTACCCATAAATGCAAATTTGTAACAGTCTCCACACAAGTGCATTTGAACTGCACTTTAGTGAGTCTTAGTGACTCCTTTTTAGCTTTTTTTTCCCCACCGTTTTACAACATTGATGCTCACTGACTTATGTTTCAGTGCATAGAACATGCTCAGTTATTGGGCAATGAGCATGACCGAAATGACAAAGCATAACACCAGTTAATGTCAGTCTTTCCCCCCTAACACAAATAATTGTGTTCACCTTTACAACTTTTATACGCTATGGGGTCGATTCTATTCGGCAACTAATGAATAGCGCCGGGAATTAGCTCCCGACGCTATTCAATTCAGCAACTAATTACCTGCAATTGTCGGGAATTCTTCTCTCATCCCCGGGGGATGAGAAGAGAAACCCGACAAAAGTGCTGCCTCGCGGCCGGCGCGAGGCTGATTCTGTCGGGAATCAGCCTCGCGCCGGGGAGTTAAGTCGGAGAATGCCCGTTCTCCCGACAATTCAACCTGTTTTGTCGGCGAGAACGGGCCATCGCCGACGTAACTAGTTGCTGAATTGAATAGCGTCGGGAGCTAATTCCCGGCGCTATTCATTAGTTGCCGAATAGAATCGACCCCTTTGAGTTCTTAGGTTTCATGTGTCACTTATGCTGCTTTCAGATCACATGCCAGATCCCACCCGGTAAGAGAAACGTGTCCTTACCGGGTGGGATCCGGCATTTGCGCTCCTTTGCTGGCTTTCCGACCCGGCAATATACCGGGTCGGTTGCCATAGCAGCGGGGGACGCAGCAGGGGCGGGTGTTTAGGCGGCGCTGGGAGATGAGCTCATCTCCTGCGCCGCCTCTCCCTATGCTGTGAATGGGAGCCGTGTCGCATCGGAACGGCTCCCATTCACACTGCACCTGACCCGGTATTCAACCCGGTAATAACCCTTCTTTTTTACCGGGTTGAATTACTGGGTCAGGCGACCCGCTAATTCAGCAAAGGAGCTTTCACATCGCACACTGACCCGTTTCGACACGGCAATATGCCGTGTCGATACCGGGTTATTTGTGCGATGTGAAAGGGGTATTATATAGATGAGCGTGAGTAATAAACAAGGCATAGAACAGTATGCCAGACTTGCCAACACAAGTGCTAGCATTAAGACATCTGATATTGTATACAGGTTATCCAGTTGTGCTGATCTGTGTGTGTGTTTAACATGTAAGCTATTAACTAAATATTCTTTGGCAGGTGGTTAAAATCCTGTATCAGAGTGTTTATCAGATCTCAGTGACACAAGCCTGGCCTTATGTAGTTCATATCTGTTGAAGGAATGCTAACCAGGTAAAACACAAAATTACTTAGGCAGCTTTAGAAGATCTGGAAGGTGTCACTTCAATGACACGCTGCTACCCACAGGTTTTACACACTTCCTATCAATCACTCGCAGATGTTTTGTAGTGTGCCATAGGTTTTCACAGGGTCAGTAAAGGTATGACAAAATGAAATGCAAATGAAAAAACATAGGTGTGGCTGGATCCACCTTCCTCCACACAGCTTAAGGACTTGCTGCATAAATGTATGTTCTAGAATGGTGCCACAGGTCTATATTGTGAATGCACTGGGTTTAGTTTTTGATATAGGTATGTTAGAGATGTTTTGTGTAACTTTGAAATCCCATGGGGTCAATTCTATTCGGCAACTAAAGAATAGCGCCGGGAATTAGCTCCCGACGCTATTCAATTCTGCTACTAGTTGCCCGCAATTGTCGGGAATTCTTCTCTCATCCCCGGGGGATGAGAGAATAAACCCGACAAAAGTGCTGCCTCGCGGCCGGCGCGAGGCTGATTCTGTCGGGAATCAGCCTCGCGCCGGGTAGTTAAGTCGGAGAATGCCCGTTCTCCCGACAAAACTACCTGTTAAGTCGGCGAGAACGGGACATCGCCGACTTAACTTTAGCTGAATTGAATAGCGTCGGGAGCTAATTCCCGGCGCTATTCTTTAGTTGCCGAATAGAATTGACCCCCATGTTAGTTAAGCCTTCGGTTTGAGACCAGGTTTGCGTTACCATGATCACCAGCATGTTTGAATACACACCATGGGGAAAGTATAGTGAGACCATCCCATTGAGGAAACCTTCAGATTTAGGAATCCCAGGTTTCTGTCACTTGAGTTTAAGTCCACTTTTAGTTTATGCGTTGCCTCCTGCAACTGGGGGGGGGCCGATGTACTAAGCCTTGGAGATAGAGAAAGTACCAACCAATCAGTTCCTAACTGCCATCTTGCAGGCTGTTTGAAAACGACAGGAGCTGGTTGGTACTTTATCACTCTCCAAGGCTAAGTTAATCTGCCCCTCGGAGTGCCCAGTAATGCAGAAATTATGTACTAGCCTGGCCTAGATTTAGTGGCACCAGGGTGGGGAAGGCCTGCTGCTTCTGAAGGCAGTATTAGAGTAAAAACATCCAAGGTGGTTCATGACAGAATGGGGACGATTCTGGCGGTCGTGTAAATCAGTGGTAGTCTATCGGAGCTATTCAATTGTTCCAATGATCCACGCACTTGTTTTTCTCTTACAGCCAACAGAGGTGCGAAAAAGGTGTGTAAAGTACGTAGTTTGGATGCCCAAACTTTAGACTGGTTTAGTCGCTTTGCTCAGCTAACCTCGGAGCTCTGTCGCGTTAAATGCTAATGGGCATCTGATTGGAATAACAATTGAATAGCTCTGATGCCCCTCTGTTTAGATGGCCAGCAAGGGGCACTTACCACAGTTAAATCACCCCCATTGTCTCTCTGCTTGGATTAATTAAAGGGGCATGAATCAAATTCCGCCTGTCAACCTTTGGGGTCAGTTCAATTCTCTGACGGTTGAATAGCGCCAGGTATTAGCTACCGGTGCTATTCAATACAGCACCAAGTGACACTCAACTGTCGGGAATTCTTCTCTCATCCCCGGGGGATGCGAGAGGAAATCCGACAAAAGTGCTGCCGCACGGGCGGCGCAAGGCTGGTTCTGTCGGGAATCAGCATCGCGGCGGGGAGTTAAGTAGGAGAATGCCCGTTCTCCCGACAAATCAACCTGTTAAATCCGGGAGAACGGGCATTCACAGACTTAACTTGAGCTGAATTGAATAGCGACTGGAGCTAATTCCCGGCGCTATTCAACTGTCTGAGAATTGATTCGACCCCTTCGTGTGACAAAATGATATATAATGGGAAGCTCGTCTAGTACTTCTGGATGGTTGGTGTGTGTGAATCTTTGTCATTGCTATTTATGTACAATTAAATACCATTTTGTCAGTGATGTAATACAGATGAGAGCTAAATCCTTATCAGAGGTCCACCTGTCCTGTGCTGGACCCAGCGTCATAGTTAAGCTGGGTACACACCTGAATGATGGTGCTATGACGCCACCGGAATTGTCCCATTGTATGCGCAAAACAGCCAGTGCGGCGACTCAATCGCCCAATTCATAATTTGAGATTTGGATGTACACTTTATACAATGGTCATTGAGATCTGTTGTGGATCAAAAGATTGGCTGATATATCATATAGTGCCTTTCTGATCTAAAGTATGTGATCAGGTGGACATCTGTCAGAGCTATGCAATTGTTTCTCCGATAGATGCCCATTAGCCGCGGCAGTCTTTCCCCCCCCCCCCCCCCCCCTCCTCACAGCCTCTGGAAGTAGGAGAAGAAATTTGTAAAAATCTGCATCTTGGGCGACCAAACACGGACTTTGGACCTCCATTCAAGCGATTTAGGGTGTGTACACACGGTGAGATTTTGACTAAGTGTTTCCACACCGTTGCAATGGTAACTCAACCCCCTCCCCAACTGATTGGGGAAAATAAGCTATGAAGACAGCCCCATACTAGTGACCAGCAACAAAACTTAAGTTTTTTTAAGCATAAAGTTCTTTTACACTTCGCAGCAAGATGGTATGACGTAAGGGAAAAAGCTCCCTAAATACGACTTACTAGGGTATTCAATTATCCACAAATTCGCTGCAATTTTTCGCGGCAATCGGGCGAAAATTGTCGCAATAACGCTCCGTTTTTTGACCCATTTAATTCCAAACGGGTTTCACGTGAAAATTCTTGCAGTGAAAAGTGCAGGTGAAAATGGGGAAATCAGCCTGTACCCCAAAAAATGCTAAACTAACATAGGAAAACAGAAGAGAAGTGTTTTAGAGATCACATTAGAGAGTTTTTGGGGACTTAAATTGTGTGAAATGGCTGTTATATGCATTTTTTTTTAAAAATGCAAAAAAATTATAGAAAGCAAGTTTTTTTGAGCAAAATAAATGCTCATTAAATTTGGGGTACATGAAAATGGGTGTAAGTATATATTTGGGTCATTTTAGGGTACTTTAAAAAAAGTGGAAACAGACCGATTACTCCCATCTGCAAGCCTAAAAACACCTGTCCCACTCATAAAGCACCCCAATATACCTGTCCCATACCTTGAACCCCAATTTCCATCACTTTGTACTTTTTCACCCCAAAAATGACTTGTCATTATTGGCCAATTAAAAATAATTAAAAACTTCAACGTGCCTAATTAGTCATTAAGGGGGGTGTCCCAGGAGTTCTGTACCATATCCAAACATTTTTACCTTAAAATAGTGACTTTTACCAACTTTTCACCTGCTCAGAGTAGGTGAAGTGAAATTAGTGAAAAAATTATCCCCGATAAATTTTTCCGGAAAATTGAATAGGCTGTAATTGCGTTTCGCGGGAAAAGTATGTTTTTTTGTGCGAAAAGTCCGTTATCGCTGCTAATTGAATATCCCCCTAAGTCTGCATATCCATATCACATGGAAATATAGTGCATATCGCACTGCCTGGGTGGCTGCTTCATTTGGCCATGGGGGAGCAGACACATTTCGGCTCACAGCTTCCTGATGTGCAAGCTGAAATGTGTGAAAAAATGGCACTTTGAGTCCAAGACACTTTAGAGCAGGGAATCCTCAAGGAACACTAACAGGGCAGGTTTTAGGGATATCCATGCTTGAGGACAGGTGGCTTAATTAGTACTCAAGTTATTTTGATTTAGCCATCTATAGTGAAGCCTGGATATCACTAAAACCTGCACTGTGTGTGCACCTTGAGGACAGAGGTTGGGAATGCCTCCTGCCTTAGAGTGTTGGCGTTTTCAGAAATGTTGACTATATAGATCAGCAGATCTTAATATTCACTTAATGCAATGCATTTTTTCTCCCCTTGGGGTCGATTCAATTCACTGACGGTTGAATAGCACCGGGAATTAGCTCCCGGCGCTATTCAATTCAGCTCCAGTTAAGTCGGCGATGGCCCATTCTCGCCGACTTAACAGGTTGAATTGTCGGGAGAACGGGCATTCTCCTACTTAACTCCCCGGCGCGATGCCGATTCCCGAAAGAATCAGCCTTGCGCCGGCCGCGCAGCAGCACTTTTGTCGGGTATCTTCTCTCGTCCCCCGGGGGTGAGAGAAGAATTCCCGACAATTGAGGGTCACTTGTCGCTGTATTGAATAGCGCCAGTAGCTGTCAGTGAAGTGAATCGACACCCTTATGCCCCAAGCCCTTTCCCTGCAGAGTAAGTATTTTCACTAGGCCACCCTCTTTACACAGTCATGTATGGTATAATGCAAGTTTCAAGCTGCATTATAAAGGCCGTGGTTCCCAAACTTGAGCCTAGTCACCCTGGGGTGTATGCAAGTCTCTTGCAGAGGTGGCTCGGGTTGGTGGACCATGACCAAGTCAATTTATGGTCAAAGTGATTGGCAGCCTCT
Organism: Pseudophryne corroboree; assembly: GCF_028390025.1. Lineage (NCBI taxonomy): Eukaryota > Metazoa > Chordata > Amphibia > Anura > Myobatrachidae > Pseudophryne > Pseudophryne corroboree. The sequence goes on from NC_086451.1 coordinate 55,740,378, forward strand.
AGCACTGGTTTTGCCTATTATAAAACATAGACAATCAGAAACACAACTGTACACCACCACATAACCTAAGGATGAATAAATGAAAAAAGCTTTCACACGGATCAAACACGGATCTTGGAGGTTGGACCCCTCTACTCTTCGGGACGTTAGATCCGCCATTTCGGAATACTTTGAGATCAACGCATCTGATGAGATTGCTAATAGTATTATCTGGGAGGCTCATAAAGCCACGATCAGAGGTAAGCTCATCAGTGCGGCATCTCACCGTCGGAAGCAGACTCAATGTGAAATCTCGTCCCTAGAAACTGAAATAGCGTCACTATTAACTGAACACCAATTGCGCCCCACCCCCACCTTGCTCTCTCAAATTAATACGCTTAGAGGCAGACTTAACACTATATTGTCACGCAGATTGGCCTTTATTTTACGACGGCTTCAACAGAAATACTACGATACGGCTGACAAAGCCGACTCTGTTCTGGCTAATAAACTTTGGGGGGAAAAAGGCCTCGAACTTGATTAACAAAGTGAGGTCTCCAACCACGGGGACCGTCACGTATGACCCTGAGACAATTGTTCGGGAATTTCAAACCTATGAAAAACTTTATAATCTCCCTACTACCCCTTTCCAGCATGAACCTCGGGACACTCCCTCTCTCCCCTCTTTTTCCCCTGACGTTTTACTTCCTTGGGGTCGATTCTATTCGGCAACTAATGAATAGCGCCGGGAATTAGCTCCCGACGCTATTCAATTCAGCAACTAATTACCTGCAATTGTCGGGAATTCTTCTCTCATCCCCGGGGGATGAGAAGAGAAACCCGACAAAAGTGCTGCCTCGCGGCCGGCGCGAGGCTGATTCTGTCGGGAATCAGCCTCGCGCCGGGGAGTTAAGTCGGAGAATGCCCGTTCTCCCGACAATTCAACCTGTTTTGTCGGCGAGAACGGGCCATCGCCGACGTAACTAGTTGCTGAATTGAATAGCGTCGGGAGCTAATTCCCGGCGCTATTCATTAGTTGCCGAATAGAATCGACCCCCTTGTGTCACGGACCAAAAGCTGTCGGAACTAAACGCTGATTTCACGGATATAGAAATTCTTAGTGCCATTAAAAACCTCAAAGCGTTGACTGCCCCGGGCCCGGACTGTTTCTCCCCCAATATTATAAAAAGTGTGCGGCGGTGCTCACCCCCTTTCTTACATGTTTTTTAACGATATTTTGCACGGTGCATCTTTTGATGCCTCGACTTCCTTGGCAATTATAGTTGTTATCCCAAAACCCGGTCGGGACCCAGAGCTGGTTACTAACTATAGACCCATATCGCTTTTAAATGTTGATATCAAGATTTATGTAAAATTGCTGGCCAATAGACTGGGGCCCCTTCTCCCCCAATTGGTCCATCCAGACCAGGTCGGTTTCATACCTGGTCGTCAAGCTCTAGATAACACCCGCAGAACGGATGATCTGATACACGAAATACATAGACGAAAGATGTCGGCTCTGGTCCTGGGGTTGGACGCCGAAAAGGCGTTCAACCGGATTAAATGGCCTTTTATGTTTCACACGCTTCAACAAGCGGGGATTACGGGACACTTCTTTCAAGGAGTGTCTGCATTATACAGTAATCCTAAGGCAGCTGTATTTGCCAATGAGGCAATGTCTCAGTCTTTCCAAATTGCTAATGGCACGCGCCAGGGCTGTCCGCTCTCCCCATTAATATTTGCCCTCTCTGCGAGGATCCGAGCCAACCTATTAATTAAAGGAGTAAAAGTGGGAGCTGTTGAGCACAAAATTGCGTTGTATGCAGATGACGTGTTGCTCACAATTACCGATCCCGTACACTCAGTGCCTCATCTTTTCCGGGAAATAGGGGAGTTTGGAGCACACTCTGGCTATAAAATTAACACTGATAAGACTGAGGTCTTAGACTTTTATATCCCGCAAACCACGAAAAGTAATCTGACTAAGATTCAATTTTCGTTGGAATACTAAGCAACTTACGTACTTGGGAGTTGCTATAACCAAAAATTATTCTCAACTTTTTCAGGCAAATTTCCCCAAGCTACTTTCCCAACTTCAAAGAGATCTTGAAAACTGGGGAACCCATTATATCTCTTGGATCGGCCGTATCAACGCCGTAAATATGAACCTTTTGCCCAGACGCCTCTTTTTGTACCAAACTCTTCCGGTTCGGGTGCCGCCTTACATCTTCAAAAACCTTCAACCTTCAACACGCCACGTCCCAATTTATATGGTCCAAAAAGAAACCTAGAGCGAAACGTCTAACACTACAGAAACACACCTCGGAGGGCGGTCTGGGGGTCCCGGACTTCAAGGCCTACTATATAGCGGCCAAACTGGCACAATGTATCCAAAGGAATACTCCAAAAACTGAGAGGGTTTGGGTCTCAATAGAAACAGACTCGCTTAATTTGAACTATATCTTTTTTGCTTTGGCTCCCCTGTTTGACATGCCCCCGTTCCGTTAAGTCTCATCCAGTAGTCTCCCACTCCTTAGACATTTGGGACTTGGCTGACCGTAAATTCCATTTGGCGCCGCTACCTAGCCCCTTAGTTCCGTTATTTGATAACCCTCTGTTCCAGCCAGGCCGACACCCTAATGCCCTACCGCGTTGGCGGGAAGAGGGGGTTAAATTATTAAATGACATAGCCACAAATTCCCCATCTTTTATAGATCTCCAATCTAAATTTGCTCTGCCGCGCGCACTCTTTTTCCAAAACTTACAGATCCGACACTTCCGTTCCGCGCTTCTAACACAACTCAATCATAGACCGCTGTCTACTCTAGAAGTTCTTGCAGTGCGCACGGACTCTGCTAAAGGACTTATCTCCACCATTTATAAATTACTGGGCCCCCCCCACACAAGTAGATAAGGAGCTGCATGAGAGGGCATGGGAATCTGATCTGGGAGAAACGTTAGACTCTGAAGACTGGTCCGATATCTACGCTAACCTAGCATCTAGCTCCATGTGTGTCCGAGCAAAGGAAAATGTGTATAAGCTCTTCTATAGATGGTACTATGTTCCCACCCGACTTGCCAAGATGTTTCCAGATTTGTCTCCCCTCTGTTGGAGATGTAAAACAATGGATGGGACGTTCTTGCATATCTGATGGGAATGCCCTAGATTACTCCCCCTCTGGAGGGAACTGGGTTCCCTATTTACCTCGATCTGGGGGATTTATATTCCCTTGTGCCGCAAGCACTTCCTTCTCTATATATCGCTACCCGGAGCGTCACGATGTCAGACTAAGCTATTCACTCACATGGTTCTTGCTCCTAGGTGTGCCATTGCATCGTTCTGGAAATCCACAGAGGTTCCCGCTGTGGGAGTAATTGTAGGGAAGATATGGCACATTTATACTATGGAACATATCACTAGCATTTTGAAGGGCTCTTCTGAGGCCTTTCTTAGGACCTGGGAACCGTGGACGTCCTTTTTGTAAGACCTCTCCAACCTTCCGCTAATTGGGTCCAATTATAATGTAAGTTTTAATTGGTCTCTGTCGCCACATATTCCTGGGACGGGTCCGGTCGGGTCATCCCCACCCCCCTCCCCATATCTACTATATTTTACTACTTTTCTTTCCCCCGACCTTTGGAACTATGTTCCTTCTTTCCCTGTCTTCTTTTTCTTCCCCCTCTTTTCTTTATCTCTATACTACCTCATAATATTTTGAAAATTGAAGAGTCTTAGCTTTACTTTAGAGGGAATATAAGTTCTCAGGAACTTACTCGTTTTGGTTCTTGATCTCCCCTATTGGGTTGTTTACGGTATATGAATGACTATGTAAGTTTAATGTTACACAATGCTTACGCCTATTCCTGTATTGTATCTCATCTAAAAAAAAAAAAAAAAGAAGGATGAATAAATGTTCTTTCAAATCCAACCAGAAGTTCAGAAATTAGAACTCTTCAAAAATAGGATTTTAATACCTACCGGTAAATCCTTTTCTCTTAGTCCGTAGATGATGCTGGGGTCACTTCAAGAACCATGGGGTATAGACGGGATCCGCAGGAGACATGGGCATTTTAAGACTTTCAAATGGTGTGACCTGGCTCCTCCCTCTATGCCCCTCCTCCAGACTCCAGTTTAAGGAACTGTGCCCAGGGAGACTGACATTGTCCAAGTATGGGATAATTGTGACTCCTTGCTTTCGCAGAAGCACCATCATTTCTGCCATTACCTTGGTAAATATTCTCGGTGCCGTGGACAGACCAAACGGCAACGTCTGGAATGGGTAATGACAATCCTGTACCACAAATCTGAGGTACGCCTGATGAGGTGGATAAACGGGGACATGAAGGTATGCATCCTTTATGTCCAGAGACACCATAAAATCCCCCCCTTACAGGCTTGCGATGACCGCTCTGAGCGATTCCATCTTGAACTTGAACCTTTTCAGGTATATGTTCAGGGATTTTAAATTCAATATGGGTCTTACCGAACCGTCCGGTTTCGGTACCACAAACATGGTCGAATAACCACCCTTCCCTTGTTGAAGGAGGGGAACCTTGACCACCACCTGCTGAAGATACAATTTGTGAATTGCAGCTAACACTATTTCCCTCTCTAAGGGGGAAGCTGGCAGGGCCGATTTGAGGTATCGGTGAGGGGGCATCTCTTCGAATTCCAGCTTGTATCCCTGAGACACAATCTCTATAGCCCAGGGATCCACCTGGGAATGAACCCACTTGTGGCTGAAATTTCGGAGACGCACCCCCACCGGGCCTAGCTCCGCCTGTGGAGCCCCAGCGTCATGCGGTGGATTTAGTGGAAGCCGGGGAGGATTTCTGTTCCTGGGAACTAGCTGTGTTGTGCAGCTTCCTTCCACTGCCCCTGCCTCTGGCAAGAAAGGACGCACCTTGGACTTTCTTGCCTTTTTGTGATCGAAAGGACTGCATTTGGTAATACGGTGCTTTCTTAGGTTGTGAGGGAACATATGGCAAAAAATATGACTTTCCAGCAGTAGCTGTGGAGACCAGGTCCGAGAGACCCTCCCCAAACAATTCCTCACCCTTGTAAGGTAAAACCTCCATATGCCTTTTTGAGTCGGCATCGCCTGTCCATTGCAGAGTCCACAGGACCCTTCTGGCAGAAATCGACATTGCATTTATTCTAGAGCCCAGTAGGCTAATGTCTCTTTGAGCATCTCTCATATATAGGACAGCGTCTTTTATATGCCCCAGGGTCATTAATATAGTACCCTTGTCTAAGGTATCAAGTTCCTCAGATAAGGTATCCGTCCATGCTGCTACAGTACTACACACCCAGGCCAACGCAATTGCCGTCCTTAGTAAGGTACCTGAATGTGTGTAAAATGGACTTCAGGGTACCCTCTTGTTTTCTATCCGCAGCATCTTTTAGGGTGGCCGTATCCTGTGACGGCAGGGCTACCGTCTTGGATAAGCGTGTTAGAGCTTTGTCCACCCTAGGGGAGGATTCCCAGCGTAACCTGTCCGTTGGCGGGAAAGGATACGCCATAAGCATCCGTTTGGAAATCTGCAGTTTTATATCTGGAGATTCCCAAGCCTTTTCACATAACTCATTTAGCTCATGTGAAGGGGGAAAGGTCACCTCCTGCCTTTTTTCCCCATACATATGAACCCTCATGTCAGGGACTGGGGTTTCCTCTGTGATGTGCAACACATCCTTCATTGCTATAATCATGTAACGGATGGCTTTAGCCAATTTAGGCTGTAACTTTGCATCATCGTAATCGACACTGGAGTCAGAATCCATGTCGGTATCTGTGTCAACAATTTGGGATAGTGGGCGCTTCTGAGACCCTGACGGCCTCTGCGACATAGGATCAGGCACGGGCTGAGACCCTGACTGTCCTAAGGCTTCAGCTTTATCCAACCTTTTATGCAAGGAATTAACATTATCATTTAAAACCTTCCACATATCCATCCAATCAGGTGTCGGCGCCGTCGGCGGAGACACCACATTCATTTGCTCCCGCTCTGCTTCCACATAGCCTTCTTCGTCAAACATGTCGACACAAGCATACCGACACACCACACACACAGGGGATGCTCTTTTTTGAAGACAGTTCCCCCACAAGGCCCTTTGGAGAGACAGAGAGAGAGTATGCCAGCACACACCCCAGCGCTATATGTCCCAGGAATCACACAGTAACTTAGTGTTAACCCAGTAGCTGCTGTATATTATGTTTTTGCGCCTAATTTATGTGCCTCCCCCCCCCCCCCCCCCCCCCCTCTCTTTTTACCCTCTTCTACCGTGAATCTGCAGGGAAGAGCCTGGGGAGCTTCCTCTCAGCGGAGCTGTGGAGAAAAAATGGCGCTGGTGAGTGCTGAGGAAGAAGCCCCGCTTCCTCAGTGGCGGGCTTCTGTCCCGCGTTTCTGTACAAAATTATGGCGGGGGCTCATACATATATACAGTGCCCAACTGTATATATGTCTAACTTTTGCCAAGAGGTCCTAATTGCTGCCCAGGGTGCCCCCCCCCCCCCCCCCGCCCTGCACCCTATAGTGACCGGAGTATGTGGGTGTAGTGTGGGAGCAATGGCGCACAGCTGCAGTGCTGTGCGCTACCTCGGTGAAGACTGGAGTCTTCTGCCGCCGATTTTGAAGTCTTCTTGCTTCTTTCACCCGGCTTCTGTCTTCCGGCTCTGCGAGGGGGACGGCGGCGCGACTCCGGGATCGGACGACAAAGGGTGAGATCCTGTGTACGATCCCTCTGGAGCTAATGGTGTCCAGTAGCCTAAGAAGCAGGACCTATATTCAGAGAGTAGGGCTGCTTCTCTCCCCCCAGTCCCACGATGCAGGGAGCCTGTTGCCAGCAGATCTCCCTGAAAATAAAAAACCTAACAAAATACTTTCTTATAGCAAGCTCAGGAGAGCTCGCAAAACAGCACCCAGCTCGTCCGGGCACAGATTCAACCTGAGGTCTGGAGGAGGGACTTAGAGGGAGGAGCCAGAACACACCAGAATCCAAATTCTCTTTCTTAAAGTGCCCTGTCTCCTGCGGAGCCCGTCTATTCCCCATGGTCCTTACGGAGTCCCCAGCATCCACTAGGACGTTAAAGAAAAAAAAAATAACTAATCCACTAACACATACAGCATATTACCCAGATAAACGGTTTTATATTGCCATTCCTGAAGGGTAATTCCAGGGTCGGAAATAAAATCTTCGTTCTGGTGCTCCCATCCATAAAGTCCCAAGTACTGATAACAGTCTATACCTTTATTACAGTGAACTCTGTCCTGCGTTACTCACGGACACTTTTACACACAATACGATCAGATACAAGGAAATGAGCAGCTAGAACAAACGAATACCAAAGGATCTTTCAGAAGTTATTACATATGAAAACTTCATTGTACAGCACATTAAAACAAGTGGGCAGACTGGTAACAGCTAAGGTTAGTTGTTCCCCAAATGTATTGAATCATGACGACTTAGGCTGTGTACACACGGCGTGATGCGCCGTACAGCCCAACATTTACTATATAGTCAAAATCTTAAGGAAAATTAAATGCATATCACACTGTGTATGCACCTTTAGAGTATCCCCATTTTTCCATGATACTCCCAGACTTAAAGCTTCTTTTGAGAAATTCATAAAAAAAAAATCTGTAAATTGTGCATGCCATCCTTCGGTTCAGTTGTATGGTGATAGACAGGGTTGCAATTCGATTTGCCCACTTATTTCATAACTAAAGAAGAAAGGGGGAGATGTGGGCGCTCAAAGGGGATCGTGAGTCAACAGCTGCTAGTTTTGCAAATAAAAATAATTTATTGGTAAGAGATTTTTCACAATAGACATAAAATGGCTGTAATGCCTTTAAGAATACATATACACATTCAGAGAAAAAATTAACACAAAATCACAAAACAAATTAGTATACTGATTAAAACTAATGACTGTGTCCAGGGCCTCAGGACTTATAATTGGGTACCCACCCTATTAAGAATAAATTTTCTTGCATGCAGAAGCTTGTTTGTTAGTTGCAATTAGGGTTAGTGCATGATATGTTCTGATTGCACATTGCGGAATAGAAGCTATGCAGTATTGAAAAAAGTCTGTTAGTACTTCACCATAGGACGCTGGTGGATGTAATATTCAGTAGTATGGCTAAATATTAAACATGTCAGTCCCGCAGCTGTCTCCTGTAGAACACACTTGTTTGGTTCACTCACTGTTTGGATGACTGTCCGCTCTGCGGCGGTTCCTTTAGGCAATGCTTGATGTCGTGTGCTGTCTTAGAGCACTGTGCCTGGACAGGAGCGGAGACAGAAAAGCATGTGTGCAGGTCCTGGATGGCAGGGGACGCTGTAATGCCGTGATGCGCGGCTTCCGGGTTCGGGGCTTCCGGTTGCGGTCCACCTGCGTTCCACAGTCGTAACAGGTCACCTGACGCGTTTCTCCGCCTCCAAAGTGGGCGGTTTCATCAGAGGTTATTTCATAACTGGCAGCCGCCAGCATACCTCTTGTCCATCAAATTGACCATAAATAATTTGACTTGGGAGTGGACCACCAGCCAGTTGCACCGCTGGAAGGTCCTGCCGGCACCCAGTTTGAGATCCACTGAGCTAGACAAACATTTTGTTAATATCGCTCATCAGACTGCTCCGAGTTTGCAAAGCATTCAGGTTATGAATGGGCATTACAAGTCAAACTGATGTGTACAGTATGTGGGCACCTGTACTGTATGGCACAGGTAACCGAGCTGATTAAGTCATGTGGAATTTACCTACATCAGCTTTGGTTAAGTACCTGGAAAACTTACTTTACACTTTTAAGGCAGATTTCCATCAGTCTAACATGACTGAAGGGTAGTGCACAACAGTACAAAGTGGTGGGAAATTAGATTTGTTCCTCGTGCCCCCTTCAGAGCAATTCAATTCTTGCTCTGAGCAGGTGCACACTAGCTGCAGCAGTCACATTTTTTATTGGAGCATCTGAAGGTGCAAGAAAAAAAAAATAAGTGTGTGAATAGCCCGTAGTTTGGGCGCCCAAACCCAGACATTAAATGACCAATATAGATTTTTAGACGGGTTTAGCCGCCTAGTGGACATCTGATTAGAGCAGCAATTGAATTGCTCTGATAGATGTTCATTACTTTAGACAGCCAGCAGGAGGCACACAGCGCAATTGAATTCCCCCCTCTCCCATGTAAACGCAAAAGCATTAAGTAATAGACACTGCAAAAGCATTAAGTAATAGACACTGCAAACAGCATTAATCAGCACAGGTACCGCTCAACAGCAAGAAAGATTAAAATATAACGACATCATGTCTACAAGTTTTTCCAACTGTGCACCCTTCTGGGAGTCTATAGCAATGGGGATCAGTGCTATTTACTTGTCGCTCCGATCAGGCGTCGGTACCAGTCAAGGCGCCTGACAGCTCTGGGTTCAGATGAGCAAAGCAGCTAAACCAGTCTAAGGGTGTGTACACACTGTGAGATCCCTGCTATGTTCGATTCTGACTATGCGATTTCCCTTGAACTCCCCCAGAGCCCAGATAGCACAGATTTTGACTATCTGTGCTTGAGATTTTGTCTATGTACGATTTTGAGTAAGTGCCAATTTTGACTATTCTTTGGGGTCAATTCTATTCGGCAACTTAAGAATAGCGCTGGGAATTAGCTCCCAACGCTATTCAATTCAGCTCCAGTTAAGTCGGCGATGTCCCGTTCTCGCCGACAAAACAGGTTGAATTGTCGGGAGAACGGGCATTCTCCGACTTAACTCCCCGACGCGAGGCTGATTCCCGACAGAATCAGCCTCGCGCCGGCCGCGAGGCAGCACTTTTGTCGGGTTTCTTCTCTCATCCCCCGGGGATGAGAGAAGAATTCCCTACAATTGCGGGTCACTAGCAGCTGAATTGAATAGCGTCGGGAGCTAATTCCCGGCGCTATTCTTAAGTTGCCGAATAGAATTGACCCCTTTGTATTAGATTGTACACTAGATAGTCAAGATTGACTTGCCTGCACGATACCGACCCCACGGGAGCGTGCATCGGGATCGAATCTGTATCGCAAGCTGCCTAGCACCATGAGATATGCACTAACTTGTCATAAGATTTTGACTATATAGGGGTCAATTCAATGAGCGTTTGTCTTCAAATTCCTGACTTTACAAACTCCCGTGCATCACGGGAATTTGATTGTCAGGAATGTGTTTTTTAGTCGGCAATTCAATTCAGAGAGGGATATTGTAATTAGTCTGACTTAAACCTAATTAATCAGGAATATGCAAACTCCCGCGAATTCGCAAACTCCCGGGAATTCAATGGTCAGGAATGTGTGGGGTTTTTTTTAGTCTGCACTTCACTTCAGGGAGGGATATTGTAATTAGCCTGACTTAAATATGCACGTCGGGGGAAGGGACAGGGAGGAGACTTATTTTCCCTCCTTTTACTCCCAGGAATGCAATGTTAAGGCAAGACTTTGGAGTAGAAGCCACAACCATTTTGGTACTGACATGAAAGGAATGGTAGCAGCAGTGGGAAGCAGTATATTGTTCTGTGGAAGTGTGGAAAAACATCAATCATCGCTTTATAATGTGACTTAATTGTCGTTGGCACCAGTAGGCTAAGCTTGCTGGCACTGTGACAGCCAAAGGCAGGGAATCTCGAATAATCACATGTAACTGTGCTTGGTTTAGGCCAGCTTGCTTGGCATCATCAATATGGAAGTGTAATGGTTGAATATCTTGGGCAGTCGACTTTAGCTGTGTTTTCTTTAGCATATCACTTACTATCTTCCATTCCTCCGGAATGTGTTACAGCATTTAGGCACTGGTATGGTATTCTTTTAGGCTTCATTCTGCAGACATGTCCAAACCACGTTAAATGCGGTCTTTTAATATAGGATTCAACTGTGCATAGTTTTAGGTCTTTGCATAGTTTTCGAATGTTTGACTTTCTCCAGTCCATTCGTTTTTCTTGAAGTATATTTCGTAAGCACCTCATTTGGAAACATTCCAGCTTTGTTAGGTCGTTTTTAAGTATTACCATTATTCTGAACCATAAAGTAAATTTGTTCTAACTGATATGTTAAATATCCTAATTTTTGTGGCAATGGTAATGTCCTTTTGGTCCCAGAGGCCTTTTTTCGGAGATGCAAAGGCAGCTGTGGCACAACCTATGCATCTCGTGATGTCACTTGTAGCGGCTATCTGTTGACTGTTGATAGGTGAACCCAGGTATTTAAAGGTATCCACTTGGTTGGCGGTAGTATGCAGGGGAGGGTGTGTACAGTGAGAAGTAGTGTAGTGTGTGCATGGAGAGGGTGCAGGGTAGCTGCAGTAGTGTTTGCGGGGAGGGGTATGCAGGGTGAGAGGTAGTGTACTGTGAGTGGAGAAGGGAGTGTTGGGGGGATGTATTCATGTGACCGGCGGTCAGGAGACGGACAATCACATGACCTCCCCCTACATCCCGGCCCCTCACTATCCAGACAGTCGGCATGCCGACCAACAGGGACTATTCCCATTCGTGGGAGTCCACGACACCCATAGAGTGGGAATAGAAGCCGTGGTGACGCCGGGATTCCGCTGCCGGTCAGCCATTCCACACACGAGTGTTGGTTGAGAGGTAGGCATGCACAGGTCAAATGTGGATATTTCACTATGCAAATGGGTATGTACCCAACTCAAAATTACTTCCAAAGTTACAAAAATACTGACCTGCAGTACATTTGTCCATGCATATGTGTTGGCCCTTTTCACTTTGGGAATTGCCACTGCGCAAATGTCTTTTGTTCTCATATAGTAAATACTCAGGGGTCTCTGTGCACTAAGAGTAGGTTACTAATATGGTAGCATGAACTGCCGATCAACCGATTGTCCGGCCTAGTGTACTAGGTGTGGGGTGCAGGGTAGTGGCTGTAGTATAGTGTTTTTGGGGACGGGGGTGCAAGATAGTGTGTGCGGGGAGGGGGGTGTAGTGCAGGGTAGTGACGGATTATGCAGGGAAGGGAGTGAAGTAGTGTATTGGGTGAGAGGTAAGGGGGGTACACACAGAGAGATCAGTGCTTAAATTCTAAGCAATCTGACTAGATTGCTTAGAAGTTAAGCATGGATCTCTCCGTGTGTACCCCCACAGCGATGCGCAGCCCCGCACTTCACTGCATGCAGGCTCAATCTAGCACATCACTCATTTCACCGCTGGGTGACAGCAGCGACCCCCTCCTCCTCACTCAACACACATCTCTGGGGAAATCTCCCTGTGTGTATGGGGCTGTAGTGTACTGTAGGTGGGGCCGGGAGTAGAGATTAGCAGCAGTATTGTAGTGTGTGCAGGGTGAGCGGTGTAGAGTAGCAGCAGTAGTATATTGGTTTTTTATTTTTTTTATTTAGTAGTGCAGTGGTATTCCAAACTTTTTTTGTATCACCACCTGAGTATCAGTATTTTTTCACGGCACTGCAAGTCCAAAAGTTTTTTATTTAAAAATTCTGAAAATAATATTAAATTAAGTAAAATTGTTTTTTTTTCGAAGGGGTAAATTCAGTTTCAGCACGGATTGAATAGTGCCAGTAGGGGGCTCCCGCAGCTAATCAATTTAGCGCTCGGTAAATCAGAGAATGCCGGTTCTCGCAACTTAAACCTGCTGTTTTGTAGGGAGAACCAGCATTCTCTGACATAACTGCCCCGCTGCAATGTTGTTTGCGCTGCGGCACAAAACACATCGCTGTCCTAGTTGTGTAATCATGTACTATACGATAAGATTTGATCGGCGTCCTCTTCAAATTCCAGTCAGGTGCATGCTGTCCTCCTTCAGATGAAATCCTCTATTGCAGCAAGATATGTTAGTTGAAACAACTAAGAAGGGAGAGGGACAAACCACTTGCTAAACTAGCCAGTGGGAATATAAATGTGTTGGATTGAAAAATTAGACCTATTTACAGCATTTCTAATAGCTTAGTATTAAATTCAAAACAAAAATTTGTAAACTCTCACCCCTTGGGGGATGAGAGAAAAAAAGGGAGAGTTTAAGTCTAAAATTGTCGGGAATTCGAACTCTCTCCCCATCCGCGAGTTCATTGAATTGGTCTGACCATTATAACCTATAGGGAGAACAAATTGTCAGGAATTGTATATACATCGCCGACTAAACAGTCACATTGGCGAGAATTGAATTAGTGGGAATTCCAATTGTCGACAAAACTTAAGTAAACTAGTGGAATTGGCAACTAGTCATCGAATTGAATTGACCCCACTGGGGTCAATTCAATTCGGCAACTTATGAATAGCGCCGGGAATTAGCTCCCAACGCTATTCAATTCAGCACCAGTTAAGTCGGCGATGTCCCGTTCTCGCCGACTAAACAGGTTGAATTGTCGGGAGAACGGGCATTCTCCGACTTAACTCCCCGGCGCGAGGCTGATTCCCGACAGAATCAGCCTCGCGCCGGCCGCAAAGCAGCACTTTTGTCGGGTTTTTTCTCTCATCCCCCGAGGATGAGAGAAGAATTCCCGACAATTGCGGGTAACTAGCAGCTGAATTGAATAGCGTCGGGAGCTAATTCCCGGCGCTATTCATAAGTTGCTGAATTGAATTGACCCCACTGGCAACTTATCGATTTATTAACAGTTTCTTATATAGCGCAGCAAACTCTGTTGCGCTTTACATTTGGAAGTAATGATCTAACAAAACACTGTAATAAGTCATAGAAGTAGGAAGGCCCTGCTTGCAATCTATGATGATATATCTATCTAACCCCGGACTTGCAGATTTTTGTACTCTACCCTGTAGTGATGCAAACCAGCGGGTCCAGATCTAACATAAGTGCATCATATAGCCGCATTGGCTTTCAGGGCGAGCCAAATTGAAACAAGCTTCATAACTCTGGGATGAATTCAGTTGTTTTTGGGGCATCCTGCACCTGATGAAGCAATTCAATTGTTGCTCCAATCAGGTGTGAATATTGTGCACATACATTACTACTTTTTTTATTTTTTTTATTTGTCTTTTGTGGTGTCATTCTCACTAATATGGGCTGCATGACCATTGACATTGACCGATGTACAAATTGCAGCATAAACATTGGATGCACCCTTCAGCTTCCTATACGTTAGAAAAAAAAGTGAGCATTTATATATTGAAAGTAATTTGTAGGCATAGATCTTATAATGTCCTATCAAACTAATAGTGTTTTGATTTGTATTTTACATTTGGTCTGAATGCAGTTGTAAACCCTCCATAATAAAAAGAACAAATTTCATTAACCGTTCCAGTTCAGCATGCATCTTAAATTCGGTGTCAAGTTTTTAAGTGCTTTAATGTGAAACAATTGAATTCCACCCAATGTGCTAATTAGCTGTAGGTGTGTTTACAGCTGAGTTGTGAGAATGAGCCCTTAATGGGTGTTTATTGCTTGGATATAGTATAAATTATGCTGGCTGATAGTGATATAAGGCATACATTATGGCTAAATTCCCTATAATTCCATTTGGAGAAATCAATTGCAGATGAGTGCGAATTGCAGTATCTTGCACCTTTCGCTTGTTCGACCGAAACCGAAATTTGCTTAAATGTGCTTGCTACCCTAAGGGTTAATGAACACTTTTGTGCGTTATTGGTTTGCTGTAAGATGATTTGGCCAGGTGGATTGATTTGCCTGCACTTGAATTCCCCCTTATTACCTCAGAACTAGAACCAATTCATAAAAATACTTTCATTTTTGAATTCAGCAACTCCAAAATTATTCAAATATCGTTTGCAACAAAACTTTTTTTTTTTAATTTTGTCTATTTTCACTCTTTAGTACACATGTGAAGGCCTTGCTTTTTATAACACTGGTTCTAATGTGTCAACTGTTTACAAAAGTGTAGTAAATGTTTAATTGTTAGTGTCCCATTACTGTAAAGTTGTTTGCTATTTGACACGTTCATTGCCGTAGTGTATACTCCGGTACGTTATTAATTGAGGAAATTGAACTGTTTTTTATTGTGTCCTCCGCTCCTGTCATGCAATTCAGTTTTGTGCTGCGGGCACACATTATTTCTTGCCACACACTCCTGAGGTGGCGAGCAGAAATCTACCCAAAGTCCGACTTGGCAGTTTGCAAGGGTGTAGTTGCTTTGCGTGTCTGCACTTCGTGCATTTGGGCACATCATGCGCAATAAGTAATTGGAGGCCAGTTACTCTCGTCCAGCGGCAGAAACACTTCAATATTGCTTGACACTTTAGATGGGAGCTGCGGATGCAAGAAAACCATTGACTTGCCCCCTACGTCGTACATTTTTTTTTTTTTTTTTATTATTATTTTTTTTTGGTCAGCCGCCAACCTTAAGTGTCTTTCAATAGATGGAGTTTTGTAGTTGTAGTGGGTTTTTTTCCTTCCTTTTATTATATGCTATTTTCCCTAATACTCTTGATGACTTCTAGTGCTCTTTACTATTCTCAAACCAGAAAGAAGAAAAATTGCTAGTGCACATGCTAGGCACTGCTAATAACAAGAATAGTAAACTGCAATTTAACACAGAGCAAGAATGAGGTGTTTGGCATCATTTTTGGCCAAACATTGCAATAGTTAACGTAATATTTTATTACCAGCGTAACGGCTATTAACATTACCTCTCACCCATGTAACACTTTTAATACATAGTTTATGCTTCTTATTAACCTTTACAAACACTTTAACTAATCTCACTAGTGTGGTGCCTTTGTATCTTAGTGTTAGGGACCCACCTGATGATGTCACCTGGACGTGCCCATGTATTTTGGCCAAACAGTATGCCAAGCACCTCATTTTTGATCTGTTAAATTGCAGAGTTTACTATTTTTAGCAGTGCCTGGGGGGTGTGCCTGCATTTTTCTGTGGAACTACAAGTCTCAGTATTGTAGCACCTCTCAACACATTTGGAATTAGTATACATATATACCAGAGCTGGCTGTGCAATGATTAATAGGACGGTTTTTGTAGAAACAATTTAATAAAAAAAAGTTTATAGAGGTTTATAAGGAACACAGTAGAATTACAACAAGTGAGTTTTCACCATTTTATTGGACAGTTTGTGTATTGTGTTTGAGAGCCACAGGTGCTACACATTAGGTTGCCATTAAAGGGGTATAAATGGAGGCCTCTGTTTATTTCTAAATATATGCTCCTGAGGAAACACAACCAAAAAAGAGTGTTTCCTCAACTGCGCACGGCTGGAAATAGTGCAAAAGGAACAATACACGTCTTACAGATTATCGCTCACAATAAAGCTCAAGGAGATCTTCACAGTCTCTGAAATGTAGTCCTTATTGTCCTCTGATGATATGTTCTTTTAATCTCAGTACGTCCATATATGCAAAAGAGAGGAAAAACCGTCAAAAAAGGTCTCCGTTCCTCATATACAATGGATGACCAGCAAATATCGGTATTTCAAGGGACTCCTATTCCTCTTCCCATATGGGGGGTGGTCACTTCATGAGGAACAATTCTATGGGTTCACCTTCGTGATAAATACTGGATATGTGCTCACAATTTTCTTTCATAGAACTTATTATTGATATGCTCATTAAGGTTTCTTTTCTATACTAATTCTTCTATTCGATCACCCAAATGGTACACAAGGGATGCTCAAGTGTGTGCTTACATGGAGGATGGTATTTGTATACACATAAAGGTTTCTTTTCTGGTTCTTGTTGGTTCTCCACACTTCCACTTGTTAGTTTTGGGGTGGAAACACAAAAGGCAGGAAAGAAGATATTAATTCCACATGAGTAATAGTGCTTCTACCTCCTTGATGGTGACCTTGGAATAATGGGGTAGGTGGAGGTTTTGTAGTGAAAAGAGAGCTGGCAACACTCAAATGTACGCATTCATGTAAGTGAACTGTACAATACACATAAAGGTATCTTTATATTGGTCCCAGAAATAAACACAGCAAACGGACGATATCACAGATGCTCACTTGTATGCTTACATCGACAGTGATCCCACGCCTATAAAGGTATCTTTTCTTCACTTGTCACTCAGTAATGACTGTACCATTCATCCATTTTGATAAAAAAAAAGTTCCATCACATTTATTCCACAATGGAAAAACGTAACAATAAAAATAGAAGATAAAAAGACTTCTGGACTAGATGCCAAGATGAAAACATAACCCTATGGGAGAAGTATAACCCGGGTCTCTCACCAATAGAGGTCAGTGAAGCAGTAGTCCGTCAGTCAGTCACTGTATCCTTCCAATCCCGCACCAACGCGTTTCGACAGTGGTCTTTGTCAAGGTGTGTACTGGGGGCCAAGACCAGGATATTTATACCCTTAAATAGGAAGTCCCTAAATGGTGGGCGGGATCAGTGTCCATAGGTTACATAGTTGAAAACCACATTTATAGTATACAAATATACTTTGTTGATTACTTGATTGGTATAGAAACATAGATCCTATACGTATATTTAAATACTTCCTAACAAGATAGTAAATAATAAAACTGAAGATGCAATGCGTTCTATCTATTACTCGTGGAACGCACTACCAGCGGAAATAAGCAGTCCATCCGCTACAGTGCCTATCCGCGCTGCACAGCGCCGCTGTGTGCGCTCCACCTGGTACTTCCGGCGGAAATGACGTACTGTTACTTATCGACATGCGTTCCATCAGTCCGCGGTGAAATGCACGCAGGCGGCGGAAGTGACGTCCCGCCATGTGGTGGATGTTGGTGCGTTCCACCTACCAAGGTGGAACACATCCCTCCCACCGCGTCCCACAGGCAGTGTGTGGAAAGTACAAACACTAGTCTAGTAAAACTGTCCCAGAGTTTAAAAAAATCCCTGTAAAGTTCATATTAGTACAAAGAACAGATTAATAAATAATATACATGTAAATTAACACGTTAAATTATCAAAACGGGGTTACTGGCAAGTTTTGACATATAACAGTGAATAAATAAATGAGTGAATGATGGCCAAACTAATTGATTTACGTCTTAGGGGAAAAACAAAATTAGGATACATAAATGATTATTTTCCCTTATCCAGATGATCTAAATATTAAAGGAACATACGAATACTCAACAGTATGTATGATATGTCAAAATCTGTTAGTGTAATTAATCAAATATGTAACCAGTAATATCCCTAATGATTATAAAGGCCATGACTGAAATATATATAAAATATAATGGGCATAACTACGATATATATAAAATATATGTGAAAAGCCATAAAAAAACAAAAAAGGAAATGTGTATACTTTTAATCCAATAATTTATGGATAAGATGGTTAGGTTGAACTATCCGTGGACCTTACAAGCGATTTCTACAATGTGAGTTCGTATCTAATTAACGTCTTAGAGGAACCATTTGATTTCGAAATCCAGGTTCATTCCCTTAGGTTGTAGGGTTCCTATATTAAAGATGGTCCTCATCTCTGTTCTTGCTAGTCTTTCTTCGACGTTATTCTTTCTCCAATTCTTTTGAGCTAGCTGTATTCCACAGAATAAAGAAATATCGGTAGGTCTGCATATATGTTCCTTCTTGAAATGTGCTGATATTCCTGAGGAAGCTGGGTGTTTTAGCACCAGTGAAACGCGTTGAGCCTGCATAGTCATCTTAAGACACCTTACACTGGTATCATCTGGACGTTCGTCTCCATGGCACACTAAAATATAGCACTTTAAGTATCTGGATTACCCCTACAGCAACAACTGCCTCCTATCTGTTGCTGAGAGAAATTTTGGGACTGTTACCATTGAGATCTGGTAAACATTTGCTGCTAATAAGTAAACTGGAGAGGGTCTTAGCCAGAGCTTGTTGAGTTATGATATAGGAGTTGAACATTGGCACTTTGGGGTCAATTCTATTCGGCAACCAAAGAATAGCGCCGGGAATTAGCTCCCGACGCTATTCAATTCTGCTACTAGTTGCCCGCAATTGTCGGGAATTCTTCTCTCATCCCTGGGGGATGAGAGAAGAAACCCGACAAAAGTGCTGCCTCGCGGCCGGCGGGAGGCTGATTCTGTCGGGAATCAGCCTCACGCCGGGGAGTTAAGTCGGAGAATGCCCGTTCTCCCGACAAAACTACCTGTTAAGTCGGCGAGAACGGGACATCGCCGACTTAACTTTAGCTGAATTGAATAGCGTCGGGAGCTAATTCCCGGCGCTATTCTTTGGTTGCCGAATAGAATTGACCCCTTTATATACATATTCATATTCTCTGACTATATTGTGGCACTTTATACTGTTATAAATATTCTTATATAAAGATGTCATTTAAACTCTGAAAAACTGCATTAATGCACAGATTATTACACCATGGAACCCCCCCCAATCGCCAGTCTCCCATGGCAATTTCGCTTGCGTAACACCATGGAACTGATTCAGTTGTTTTCTGTACCCTCTGCTGGGCGTCAATAGCAATCTGCGTCTGTCAGAGCTATTCACTGTTGATCTGAGCAGACTTCCATTACCAGTTAAGGCGCCTGACTGTTCCGGATTTAGCTGCACAGAGCCGCTAAACCAGAAACCAACTATCGGGATGGTTGAAGTAAGGTAACGACCTCTCACGTGTGTAGTGTTCTCTATTACATTCTAATTTCCCGTCGGGCCAGAGCAGGTAAACCACTGCTTCCTCACAGACATTAGATTGCATCTTGTATCCGTCATACTGTTGTTCTAACATTAGCTGTAAGATGATGGAACTGGCGGAAACATGGTCAGACATTGAGGTGGGTACTGCGATCAGATTTCTGCATCTAAAGGGCACATCAGCAGGCAAATTCATTGGCAACTTGTGGAGGTGTACGTTGATAACGTCATGTCATGGAAACATGTTTGGCGCACTGCCTGTGGTGGACGTGCTTGGCTGCCCGAATCACTGCCCATCTCATTTGTCCTGCCATTACCAAAGGCAGTGCCCCAAACCTGTTTCCGTAACATGATGTTATGGTGTTAGCTGATTTATTGTTCATGGGTCTTTATAGCACTTTTCTCTGACGTCCTAGTGGATGCTGGGAACTCCGAAAGGACCATGGGGAATAGCGGCTCCGCAGGAGACTGGGCACAAAAGTAAAAGCTTTAGGACTACCTGGTGTGCACTGGCCCCTCCTCCAAGCCTCAGTTAGATTTTTGTGCCCGAACGAGAAGGGTGCAATCTAGGTGGCTCTCCTGAGCTGCTTAGAGTAAAAGTTTAAATTAGGTTTTTTATTTTCAGTGAGACCTGCTGGCAACAGGCTCACTGCATCGAGGGACTAAGGGGAGAAGAAGCGAACTCACCTGCGTGCAGAGTGGTTTGGGCTTCTTAGGCTACTGGACATTAGCTCCAGAGGGACGATCACAGGCCCAGCCATGGATGGGTCCCGGAGCCGCGCCGCCGTCCCCCTTACAGAGCCAGAAGAGCAGAAGAGGTCCGGAAAATCGGCGGCAGAAGACATCCTGTCTTCAATAAGGTAGCGCACAGCACCGCAGCTGTGCGCCATTGCTCTCAGCACACTTCACACTCCGGTCACTGAGGGTGCAGGGCGCTGGGGGGGGGGCGCCCTGAGACGCAATAAAAATACCTTATATGGCAAAAAAAATACATCACATATAGCTCCTGGGCTATATGGATGCATTTAACCCCTGCCAGGATACATAGAAAAACGGGAGATAGGCTCCGCCCCCTTATCGGCGGCCTTATCTCCTCAGCACACTGGTGCCATTTTCCCTCACAGCTCCGTTGGAGGGAAGCTCCCTGGCTCTCCCCTGCAGTCACTACACTACAGAAAGGGTTAAAAAAGAGAGGGGGGCACTAATTAGGCGCAGTATAAACAATACAGCAGCTATAAGGGGAAAAACACTTATATAAGGTTATCCCTGTATATATATATATATATATATATATATATATATATATATAGCGCTCTGGTGTGTGCTGGCAAACTCTCCCTCTGTCTCCCCAAAGGGCTAGTGGGGTCCTGTCCTCTATCAGAGCATTCCCTGTGTGTGTGCTGTATGTCGGTACGTTTGTGTCGACATGTATGAGGAGAAAAATGATGTGGAGACGGAGCAGATTGCCTGTAATAGTGATGTCACCCCCTAGGGGGTCGACACCTGAGTGGATGAACTGTTGGAAGGAATTACGTGACAGTGTCAGCTCTGTATAAAAGACAGTGGTTGACATGAGACAGCCGGCTACTCAGCTTGTGCCTGTCCAGACGTCTCATAGGCTGTCAGGGGCTCTAAAGCGCCTGTTACCTCTGATGGCAGATATAGACGCCGACACGGATACTGACTCCAGTGTCGACGGTGAAGAGACAAATGTGACTTCCAGTAGGGCCACACGTTACATGATTGAGGCAATGAAAAATGTTTTACACATTTCTGATAATACGAGTACCACCAAAAAGGGGTATTATGTTCGGTGAGGAAAAACTACCTGTAGTTTTCCTGAATCTGAGAAATTAAATGAGGTGTGTGATGATGCGTGGGTTTCCCCCGATAACAACTGATAATTTCTAAAATGTTATTGGCATTATATCCTTTCCCGCCAGAGGTTAGGGTGCGTTGGGAAACACCCCCTAGGGTGGATAAAGCGCTCATACGCTTGTAAGGGCTCTACCCTCTCCTGAGATGGCCGCCCTTAAGGATCCTGCTGATAGAAAGCAGGAGGGTATCCTAAAATGTATTTACACACATACTGGTGTTATACTGCGACCAGCAATCGCCTCAGCCTGGATGTGCAGTGCTGGGTTGGCGTAGTCGGATTCCCTGACTGAAAATATTGATACCCTAGATAGGGACAGTATATTTTTGCCTATAGAGCATTTAAAAGATGCATTTCTATATATGCGTGATGCACAGCGGAATATTTGCCGACTGGCATCAAGTCTAAGTGCGTTGTCCATTTCTACCAGTAGAGGGTTATGGACACGACAGTGGTCAGGTGATGCGGATTTCAAATGGCATTTGGAAGTATTGCCTTATTAAGGAGAGGAGTTATTTGGGGTCGGTCTTTCAGACCTGGTGGCCACGGCAACAGCTGGGAAATCCACGTTTGTACCCCAGGTCGCCTCTCAACATGAGAAGACGCCGTATTATCAGGCGCAGTCTTCGTGGACAAGCGGGCAAAAGGTTCCTCATTTCTGCCCCGTGACAGAGGGAGAGGAAAAAGGCTGCAGAAATCAGCCAGTTCCCAGGAACAGAAACCCTCTCCCACCTCTGCCAAGCCCTCAGTATGACGCTGGGGCTTTACAAGCAGAATCAGGCACGGTGGGGGGCCCGTCTCAATGAATTTCAGCGCACAGTGGGCTCACTCGCAAGTAGACCCCTGGATCCTTCAGGTGATATCTCAGGGGTACAAATTGGAATTCGAGACGTCTCCCCCTCGCCGTTTCCTGAAGTCGGCTTTACCGATGTCTCCTTCTGACAGGGAGACCGTTTTGGAAGCCATTCACAAGCTGTATTCCCAGCAGGTGATAATCAAGGTACCCCTCCTGCAACAGGGAACGGGGTATTATTCCACACTGTTGTGGTACCGAAGCCAGACGGCTCGGTGAGACCGATTCTAAATCTAAAATCTTTGAACACTTACATACAGAGGTTCAAATTCAAGATTGAGTCACTCAGAGCAGTGATTGCGAACCTGGAAGAAGGGGACTACATGATGTCTCGGGACATCAAGGATGCTTACCTTCATGTCCAAATTTACCCTTCTCACCAAGGGTACCTCAGGTTTATGGTACAGAACTGTCACTGTCAGTTCAGACGCTGCCGTATGGATGGTCCACGGCACCCCGGGTCTTTACCAAGGTAATGGCCGAAATGATGATATTCCTTCGAAGGAAGGGAATTTTAGTTATCCCTTACTTGGACGATTCCCTGATAAGGGTAAGATCCAGGGAACAGTTGGAGGTCGGTGTAGCAAGGTAGTGTTGCGGCAGCACGATTGGATTCTCAATATTCCAAAATCGCAGCTGGTTCCGACGACTCGTCTTCTGTTCCTAGGGATGATCCTGGACACAGTCCAGAAAAAGGTGTTTCTCCCGGAGGAGAAAGCCAGGGAGTTATCCGAGCTAGTCAGGAACTTCCTAAAACCGAGCCAAGTCTCAGTGCATCAATGCACAAGGGTTCTGGGTAAAATGGTGGCTTCCTACGAAGCAATCCCATTCGGCAGATTCCACGCAAGAACTTTCCAGTGGGACCTGCTGGACAAATGGTCCGGGTCGCATCTTCAGATGCATCAGCGGATAACCCTGTCACCAAGAACAAGGGTGTCCCTCCTGTGGTGGTTGCAGAGTGCTCATCTTCTAGAGGGCCGCAGATTCGGCATTCAGGACTGGGTCCTGGTGACCACGGATGCCAGCCTGCGAGGCTGGGGAGCAGTCACACAGGGAAGGAATTTCCAGGGCTTATGGTCAAGCCTGGAGACATCACTTCACATAAATATCCTGAAGCTAAGGGCCATTTACAATGCTCTAAGCTTAGCAAGACCTCTGCTTCAAGGTCAGCCGGTGTTGATCCAGTCGGACAACATCACGGCAGTCACCCACGTAAACAGACAGGGTGGCACAAGAAGCAGGAGGGCAATGGCAGAAGCTGCAAGGATTCTTCGCTGGGCGGAAAATCATGTGATAGCACTGTCAGCAATTCCGGGAGTGGACAACTGGGAGGCAGACTTCCTCAGCAGACACGACCTCCACCCGGGAGAGTGGGGACTTCACCCAGAAATCTTCCACATGATTATAAACCGTTGGGAAAAACTCGACAGGTATTGCGCCAGGTCAAGGGACCCTCAGGCAATAGCTGTAGACGCTCTGGTAACACCGTGGGTGTACCAGTCAGTGTATGTGTTCCCTCATCTGCCTCTCATACCCAAGGTACTGAGATTGATAAGATGGAGAGGAGTAAGCACTATATTCGTGGCTCCGGATTGGCCAAGAAGGACTTGGTAACCGGAACTTCAAAAGATGCTCACGGAGGATCCGTGGCCTCTACCTCTAAGAAGGGACCTGCTTCTGCAAGGACCCTGTCTGTTCCAAGACTTACCACGACTGCATTTGACGGCATGGCGGTTGAACGCCGGATCCTGAAGGAAAAAAGGCATTCCGGATGAGGTCATCCCTATCCTGATCAAAGCCAGGAAGGATGTAACCGCAAAACATTATCACTGCATTTGGCAAAAATATGTTGCGTGGTGTGAGGCCAGTAAGGCCAGACGGAGGAAATTCAACTGGGTCGATTCCTACATTTCCTGCAAACAGGAGTGTCTATGGGCCTGAAATTGGGGTCCATTAAGGTTCAAATTTCGGCCCTGTCAATTTTCTTCCAAAAAGAACTAGCTTCAGTCCCTGAAGTTCAGACGTTGTAAAAGGGGTACTGCATATACTGCCTCCTTTTGTGCCGACAGTGGCACCTTGGGATCTCAATGTAGTTTTTTGGGTTCCAAAAAGTCACATTGGTTTGAACCACTTAAATCTGTGGAGTTAAAATATCTCACATGGAAAGTGGTCATGCTGTTGGCCCTGGCCTGGGCCAGGCGCGTTTCAGAATTGGCGGCTTTATCCTGTAAAAGCCCTTATTTGATTTTCCATTCGGACAGGGCGGAATTGAGGACTCGTCCTCAGTTCTCCCTAAGGTGGTTTCAGCGCTTCACCTGAACCAACCTATTGTGGTGCCTGCGGCTACTAGGGACTTGGAGGATTCCAAGTTGCTAGACGTTGTCAGGGCCCTGAAAATATATGTTTCCAGGACGGCTGGAGTCAGAAAATCTGACTCGCTGTTTATCCTGTATGCACCCAACAAACTGGGTGCTCCTGCTTCTAAGCAGACTATTGCTCGTTGGAATTGTAGTACAATTCAGCTTGCACATTCTGTGGCAGGCCTGCCACAGCCAAAAATCTGTAAATGCCCACTCCACAAGGAAGATGGACTCATCTTGGGCGGCTGCCCGAGGGGTCTCGGCTTTACAACTTTGCCGAGCAGCTACTTGGTCAGGAGCAAATACGTTTGTAAAATTCTACAAAATTGATACCCTGGCTGAGGAGGACCTGGAGTTCTCTCATTTGGTGCTGCAGAGTCATCCGCACTCTCCCGCCCATTTGGGAGCTTTGGTATAATCCCCATGGTCCTTTCGGAGTTCCCAGCATCCACTAGGACGTCAGAGAAAATAAGAATTTACTTACCGATAATTCTATTTCTCATAGTCCGTAGTGGATGCTGGGCGCCCATCCCAAGTGCGGATTGTCTGCAATACTTGTACATAGTTACAAAAATCGGGTTATTATTGTTGTGAGCCATCTTTTCAGAGGCACCTCTGTTATCTTACTGTTAACTGGGTTCAGATCACAGGTTGTACGGTGTGATTGGTGTGGCTGGTATGAGTCTTACCCGGGATTCAAAATCCTTCCTTATTGTGTACGCTCGTCCGGGCACAGTATCCTAACTGAGGCTTGGAGGAGGGTCAGAGGGGGAGGAGCCAGTGCACACCAGCTAGTCTTAAAGCTTTTACTTTTGTGCCCAGTCTCCTGCGGAGCCGCTATTCCCCATGGTCCTTTCGGAGTTCCCAGCATCCACTACGGACTATGAGAAATAGAATTATCGGTAAGTAAATTCTTATTATAGAGTTGCTAGAGTTTTGAGCAAAGTTACGGGAAAAAAACAAAAAACACAAAACACACACATTATATATATATATATATATATATATATACATTATTATAATGTGTGTGTATGTATATATATATATATATATATACACACACAATATATATATATATATATATATATATACACACACAATATATATATATATATATATATACACAATATATATATATATATATATATATATATATATATATATATATATATATATACACAATATATATATATATATATATATATATACACAATATATATATATATATATATATATATATATATATATATATATATATATATACACACAATATATATTATTATAATGTGTGTATGTGTGTTTTTTTTTTTTTTAATGTGTCTCTTGTGATTGAGGCCTGCAATGATGCAGCATGACTGTTAGTGCGCTGTATTTTTAGAGGGAATCATCAGGCCTGGACTGGAGTCTCCAAGACCTTGTGCCTGTGTGTGACTAAGCAGATTGACACATCCAGCAGCCGCTGGAAGCTGTTCTCCTCTTTCAGAAGCGACAACCTGATAGCATGTGGTTTGCCTATTCTTTTGCTTGCTTTGTGACCTGATGTCTGTAGAGAGGATAGCCCACGATACATTGTTGTACGTTTGTCTGTTTTTAAGTATGAATATATTTTTGTTTCGCACGAATGGTCATCTACCATGTTTCGAGAGATGTCCTCTGCTGTACCGTACCATACTAACTGCGCCAAGCAGGGTAGCGGAGCAAACAGGTGGAAACAAAAGTGGTGTTTCCTGTAGCACTGCTTAACGCTTATTTATTGCCCTCACAAGTTGCATTTCATTATCTCCTGTAGAAGCTGGTGAAGGGGGAGGTGTTCTCACCATTGCACAGTAGCTGAATGCTGCATTGTGGCATGGCTGCTCTAATCTGCTTGGTGAATGGGCATATTGCTAGTTCTGTAGGTCACTGACAGTTGTAAGCTGTGGAAGAATTGAATTATGAGAGCAAAGTTCTGAGGATGTTGACGCACTTTGATTCCGCATTAATAAAACTGAGCTAAAGTTATGTGTCTTTCTCTAACGTCCTAGTGGATGCTGGGGACTCCGTCAGGACCATGGGGAATAGCGGCTCCGCAGGAGACAGGGCACATCTAAAGAAAGCTTTTAGGATCACATGGTGTGTACTGGCTCCTCCCCCCATGACCCTCCTCCAAGCCTCAATTAGGTTTTTGTGCCCGTCCGAGCAGGGTGCAATCTAGGTGGCTCTCCTAAAGAGCTGCTTAGAAAAAGTTTTTTTAGGTTTTAAATCTCAGTGAGTCCTGCTGGCAACAGGCTCACTGCATCGAGGGACTTAGGGGAGAGATTTTCAACTCACCTGCGTGCAGGATGGATTGGAGTCTTAGGCTACTGGACATAGCTTCAGAGGGAGTCGGAACACAGGTCATCCTGGGGTTCGTCCCGGAGCCGCGCCGCCGACCCCCCTTACAGATGCTGAAGATCGGAGGTCCGGAAACAGGCGGCAGAAGACTCTTCAGTCTTCATGAAGTTAGCGCACAGCACGGCAGCTGTGCGCCATTGTTGCTACACACTTCTCACTGACCAGTCACGGAGGGTGCAGGGCGCTGCTGGGGGCGCCCTGGGCAGCAATATTAAATACCTTTAGTGGCAAAGAATACATCACATATAGCCATTAAGGCTATATGTATGTATTTAACCCAGGCCAGATTTCTCAAAACCCGGGAGAAAAGCCCGCCGGAAAAGGGGCGGAGCTTATTCTCCTCAGCACTCAGCGCCATTTTCCTGCTCAGCTCCGCTGTGAGGAAGGCTCCCAGGACTCTCCCCTGCACTGCACTACAGAAACAGGGTAACAAAGAGAAGGGGGGCATAAATTGGCGATATTTATATTTCTCTATCGTCCTAGTGGATGCTGGGGTTCCTGAAAGGACCATGGGGAATAGCGGCTCCGCAGGAGACAGGGCACAAAAAGTAAAGCTTTAGGATCAGGTGGTGTGCACTGGCTCCTCCCCCTATGACCCTCCTCCAAGCCAGTTAGATTTTTGTGCCCGGCCGAGAAGGGTGCAATCTAGGTGGCTCTCCTAAAGAGCTGCTTAGGAAAGTTTAGCTTAGGTTTTTTATTTTACAGTGAGTCCTGCTGGCAACAGGATCACTGCAACGAGGGACTTAGGGGAGAAGAAGTGAACTCACCTGCGTGCAGGATGGATTGGCTTCTTGGCTACTGGACATCAGCTCCAGAGGGACGATCACAGGTACAGCCTGGATGGTCACCGGAGCCTTGCCGCCGGCCCCCTTGCAGATGCTGAAGTAAGAAGAGGTCCAGAATCGGCGGCAGAAGACTCCTCAGTCTTCTAAAGGTAGCGCACAGCACTGCAGCTGTGCGCCATTTTCCTCTCAGCACACTTCACACGGCAGTCACTGAGGGTGCAGGGCGCTGGGAGGGGGGCGCCCTGGGAGGCAAATGAATACCTATTTTGGCTAAAAATACCTCACATATAGCCTCCGGAGGCTATATGGAGATATTTAACCCCTGCCAGAATCCGTTAAGAGCGGGAGACGAGGCCGCCGAAAAAGGGGCGGGGCCTATCTCCTCAGCACACAGCGCCATTTTCCCTCACAGAAAGGCTGGAGGGAAGGCTCCCAGGCTCTCCCCTGCACTGCACTACAGAAACAGGGTTAAAACAGAGAGGGGGGGCACTAATTTGGCGATATGCTTATATATATATTAAGATGCTATAAGGGAAAACACTTATATAAGGTTGTCCCTATATAATTATAGCGTTTTTGGTGTGTGCTGGCAAACTCTCCCTCTGTCTCTCCAAAGGGCTAGTGGGTCCTGTCCTCTATCAGAGCATTCCCTGTGTGTGTGCTGTGTGTCGGTACGTGTGTGTCGACAGGTAGGAGGACGATGTTGGTGAGGAGGCGGAGCAATTGCCTGTAATGGTGATGTCACTCTCTAGGGAGTCGACACCGGAATGGATGGCTTATTTAGGAAATTACGTGATAATGTCAACACGCTGCAAAGTCGGTTGACGACATGAGACGGCCGACAAACAATTAGTACGGTCCAGACGTCTCAAAAACACCGTCAAGGGTTTTAAAACGCCCGTTTACTTTAGTCGGTCGACACAGACACAGACAGGGACACTGAATCCAGTGTCGACGGTGAATAAACAAACGTATTCCTTATTAGGGCCACACGTTAAAGGCAATGAAGGAGGTGTTACGTATTTCTGATACTACAAGTACCACAAAAGAGGGTATTATGTGGGATGTGAAAAAACTACCATAGTTTTTCCTGAATCAGATAAATTAAATAAAGTGTGTGATGATGCGTGGGTTCCCCCCGATAGAAAATTATGGGCGGTATACCCTTTCCCGCCAGAAGTTAGGGCGCGTTGGGAAACACCCCTTAAGGTGGATAAGGCGCTCACACGCTTATCAAAACAAGTGGCGGTACCGTCTATAGATAGGGCCGTCCTCAAGGACCAGCTGACAAGGCTGGAAAATATAATAAAAAGTATATACACACATACTGGTGTTATACTGCGGCCAGCGATCGCCTCAGCCTGGATGTGCAGAGCTAGGGTGGCTTGGTCGGATTCCCTGACTGAAAATATTGATACCCTTGACAGGGACAGTATTTTATTGACTATAGAGCATTTCTATATATGCGAGATGCACAGAGGGATATTTGCACTCTGGCATCATGAATAAACGCGATGTCCATAACTGCCAGAAGATGTTATGGACACGACAGTGGTCAGGTGATGCAGATTCCAAACGGCACAGTATGGCCGTATAAAGGAAGAGGACTTGTTTGGGGTCGGTCCATCGGACCTGGTGGTCACGGCAACTGCTGGAAAATCCACCGTTTTTTACCCTAAGTCACATCTCTGCAGAAAAAGACACCGTCTTTTCAGCCTCAGTCCTCTCGTCCCTATAAGATCATATCTGCCCAGGGATAGAGGAAAGGGAAGAAGACTGCAGCAGGCAGCCCATTCCCAGGAACAGAAGCGTTCCACCGCGTCTGACAAGTTCTCAGCATGGCGCTGAGACCGTACAGGACCCCTGGATCCTACAAGTAGTATCCCGGGGGTACAGATGGGAATGTCGAGACGTTTCCCCTTCGCAGGCTCCTGAAGTCTGCTTTACCAAGTCTCCCTCCGACAAGGAGGTAGTATGGGAAAAAATTCACAAGCTGTATTCCCAGCAGGTGATAATTAAATTACCCCTCCTACTACAGAAAAGGGGTATTATTCCACACTATATTGTGGTACTGAAGCCAGAAGGCTAGGTGAGACTTATTCTAAAAAATTTTTTTGAACACTTACAAAGGTTCAAATTAAGATGAAGTCACTCAGAGCAGTGATAACGAACCAGGAAGAAGGGGACTATATAGTGTCCCGGGACATCAGGGATGCTTACCTCTATGTCCCAAATTTGCCCTTCTCACTAAGGGTACCTCAGGTTCGTGGTGCAGAACTGTCACTATCAGTTTCAGACGCTGCCGTTTGGATTGTCCACGGCACCCCGGGGTCTTTACCAAGGTAATGGCCGAATTGATGATTCTTCTTCGAAGAAAAGGCGTCTTAATTATCCCTTACTTGGACGATCTCCTGATAGGGGCATAGTCCAGGGAACAGTTGGAGGTCGGAGTAGCACTATCTCGGATACTGCTACAATCAGCACGGGTGGATTCTAAATATTCCAAAATCGCAGCTGATCCCGACGACACGTCTGCTGTGCCTAGGGATGATTCTGGACACAGTCCAGAAAAAGGTGTTTCTCCCGGAAGAGAAAGCCAGGGAGTTATCCGAGCAAGTCAGGAACCTCCTAAAAACAGTGCATCATTGCACAAGGGTCCTGGTAAAAATGGTGGCTTCCTACGAAGCAATTCCATTCGGCAGATTTCACGTAAGAACTTTTCAGTGGGATCTGCTGGACAAATGGTCCGGATCGCATCTTCAGATGCATCAGCGGATAACCCAATATCCAAGGACAAGGGTGTCTCTCCTGTGGTGGTTATAGAGTGCTCATCTTCTAGAGGGCCGCAGATTCGGCATTCAGGATTGGATGCTGGTAACCACGGAGCCCAGCCTGAGAGGCTGGGGAGCAGTCACACAAGGGAAAAATTTCCAGGGAGTGTGATCAAGTATGGAGACTTTTCTCCACATAAATATACTGGAGCTAAGGGTAAATTTATAATGCTCTAAGCTTAGCAAGACCTCTGCTTCAAGGTCAGCCGGTATTGATCCAGTGGGAAAAAAACATCACGGCAGTCGCCCACGTAAACAGACAGGGCGACACAAGAAGCAGGAGGGCAATGGCAGAAACTGCAAGGACTTTTCGCTGGGCGGAAAATCATGTGATAACACTGTCAGCAGTTTTTCATCCCGGGAATGGAAACTGGGAAGCAGACTTCCTCAGCACGACCTCCACCCGGGAGAGTGGAAACTTCATTGAGAAGTTTTTTCCACATGATTGTAAACCGTTGGGAAATACCAAAGGTGGACATGATGGCGTCCCGTCCAAAAAAAAAAAAAAAAAAAAAAAACGGGACAGGTATTGCGCCAGGTCAAGAGACCCTCAGGCAATAGATGTGGACGTTCTGGTAACACCGTGGGTGTACCAGTCGGTGTATGTGTTCCCTCCTCTGCTTCTCATACCTAAGGTGCTGAGAATTATAAGACGTAGAGGAGTAAGAACTATACTCATGGCTCCGGATTGGCCAAGAAGGACTTGGTACCCGGAACTTCAAGAGATGCTTACAGAGGTCTTATGGCCTCTGCCGCTAAGAAGGGACTTGCTTCAGCAAGTACCATGTCTGTTCCAAGACTTACCGCAGCTGCGTTTGTCGGCATGGCGATGGAAAGCCGTATCCTAAGGGAAAAAAAGGCATTCCGGAAGAGGTCATTCCTACCCTGGTCAAAGCCAGAAAGGAGGTGACCGCACAACATTATCACCACGTGTGGCGAAAATATGTTGCGTGGTGTGAGGCCAGGAAGGCCCCACAAAGAAATTTCAACTCGGTCGTTTCCTGCATTTCCTGCAAACAGGAGTGTCTATGGGCCTCAAATTGGGGTCCATTAAGGTTCAAATTCGGCCCTGTAAATTTTCTTCCAGAAAGAATTGGCTTCAGTTCCTGAAGTCCAGAAGTTTGTCAAGGGAGTATTGCATATACAAACCCCTTTTTTGTGCCTCCAGTGGCACTGTGGGATCTCAACGTAGTTCTGGGATTCCTCAAATCACATTGGTTTAAAACCAGTCAAATATGTGGATTTGAAGCATCTCACATAAAAAGTGACCATGCTCTTGGCCCTGGCCTGGACCAGGCGAGTGTCAAATTGGTGGTTTTTTCTCAAAAAAGCCCATATCTGTTTGTCCATTCGGACAGGGCAGAGCTGCGGACTCGTCCCCAGTTCTCTCCCTAAGGTGGTGTCAGTGTTTCACCTGAACCAGCTTATTGTGGTGCCTTGCACCTACTAGGGACTTGGAGGACTCCAAGTTGCTAGAAGTTGTCAGGGCCCTGAAAATATGTTCAAGGACAGCTGGAGTCAGAAAATCTGACTCGCTGTTTATACTGTATGCACCCAACAAGTTGGGTGCGCCTGCTTCTAAGCAGTCGATTGCTCGTTGGATTTGTAACACAATTCAACTTGCACATTCTGAGGCAGGCCTGCCACAGTCTAAATCGGTTAAGGCCCATTCCACAAGGAAGGTGGGCTCATCTTGGGCGGCTGCCCGAGAGGTCTCGGCATTACAACTCTGCCGAGCAGCTACGTGGTCAGGGGAGAACACGTTTGTAAAATTCTACAAATTTGATATCCTGGCAAAAGAGGACCTGGAGTTCTCTCATTCGGTGCTGCAGAGTCATCCGCACTCTCCCGCCCGTTTGGGAGCTTTGGTATAATCCCCATGGTCCTTTCAGGAACCCCAGCATCCACTAGGACGATAGAGAAAATAAGAATTTACTTACCGATAATTCTATTTCTCGGAGTCCGTAGTGGATGCTGGGCGCCCATCCCAAGTGCGGATTATCTGCAATACTTGTACATAGTTACAAAAATCGGGTTATTATTGTTGTGAGCCATCTTTTCAGAGGCTCCGCTGTTATCATACTGTTAACTGGGTTTAGATCACAAATTGTACGGTGTGATTGGTGTGGCTGGTATGAGTCTTACCCGGGATTCAAAATTCCTCCCTTATTGTGTACGCTCGTCCGGGCACAGTACCTAACTGGCTTGGAGGAGGGTCATAGGGGGAGGAGCCAGTGCACACCACCTGATCCTAAAGCTTTACTTTTTGTGCCCTGTCTCCTGCGGAGCCGCTATTCCCCATGGTCCTTTCAGGAACCCCAGCATCCACTACGGACTCCGAGAAATAGAATTATCGGTAAGTAAATTCTTATTATTAAAAGCGCTTATAACAAAAACAACACCTTTTAGGGTTGTTTATATACATTTATAGCGCTTTTGGTGTGTGCTGGCAAACTCTCCCTCTGTCTCCCCAAAGGGCTAAGGGGGTCCTGTCTTCGATTAGAGCATTCCCTGTGTGGCTGCTGTGTGTCGGTACGTGTGTGTCGACATGTATGAGGACGATGTTGGTGTGGAGGCAGAGCAATTGCCGGTAATGGTGATGTCACCCCCTAGGGAGTCGACACCGGAATGGATGGCTTTAGTTATGGAATTACGTGATAATGTTAGTACATTACAAAAGTCAGTAGACGAAATGAGACGGCCGGAAAACCAGTCAGTACCGGCTCAGGCGTCTCAGACACCGTCAGGGGCTGTAAAACGTCCCTTACCTCAGTCAGTCGACACGGGTACCGACACAGATGAATCTAGTGTCGACGGTGAAGAAACAAACGTATTTTCCAACAGGGCCACACGTTATATGATCACGGCAATGAAGGAGGCTTTGCAGATCTCTGATACTGCTGGTACCTCAAAAAGGGGTATTATGTGGGGGGTGAAAAAACTACCTGTAGCTTTTCCAGAATCAGAGGAATTGAATGACGTGTGTGATGAAGCGTGGGTTAACCCAGATAGAAAACTGCTAATTTCTAAGAAGTTATTGGCATTATACCCTTTCCCACCAGAGGTTAGGACGCGCTGGGAAACACCCCCTAGGGTGGATAAGGCGCTCACACGTTTATCAAAGCAAGTGGCGTTGCCGTCTCCTGATACGGCCGCCCTCAAGGATCCAGCGGATAGGAGGCTGGAAACTAACCTGAAAAGTATATACACTCATACTGGTGTTATACTGCGACCGTCAATAGCCTCAGCCTGGATGTGCAGTGCTGGGGTAGTGTGGTTGGATTCCCTGACTGAAAATATTGATACCCTGGATAGGGACAGTATTTTATTGACTCTAGAGCAATTAAAGGATGCGTTTCTTTATATGCGAGATGCTCAGAGGGATATTTGTACTCTAGCATCATGAGTAAGTGCGATGTCCATATCTGCCAGAAGAAGTTTATGGACGCGACAGTGGTCAGGTGATGCGGATTCCAAAAGGCATATGGAAGTGTTGCCATATAAAGGAGAGGAATTATTTGGGGTCGGTCTATCGGATCTGGTGGCCACGGCAACTGCCGGCAAATCCACTTTTTTACCTCAGACCCCCTCCCAACAGAAAAAGACACCGTCTTTTCAGCCGCAGTCCTTTCGCTCTTATAAAAACAAGCGAGCAAAAGGACAGTCTTATCTGCCGCGAGGCAGAGGAAAGGGTAAGAGAGGGCAGCAAGCAGCCCCTGCCCAGGACCAGAAGCCCGCCCCGGGTTCTACAAAGCCATCAGCATGACGCTGGGGCTTTACAAGCGGACTCAGGAGCGGTGGGGGGTCGACTAAAGATTTTCAGCAATCAGTGGGCTCGCTCACAGGTGGACCCGTGGATCCTGCAGATAGTATCTCAGGGTTACATGTTGGAGTTCGAAAGGTCTCCCCCTCGCCGGTTCCTAAAGTCTGCTTTACCAACGTCTCCCTCAGAAAGGACGACGGTATTGGAAGCCATTCACAAGCTGTATTCTCAGCAGGTGATAGTCAAGGTACCCCTCCTACAACAGGGAAAGGGGTATTATTCCACACTATTTGTGGTACCGAAGCCGGACGGTTCGGTAAGACCTATTCTAAATCTGAAATCCTTGAACCTGTACATACAGAAATTCAAGTTCAAGATGGAGTCACTCAGAGCAGTGATAGCGAATCTGGAAGAAGGGGACTTCATGGTGTCCCTGGACATAAAAGATGCTTATCTGCATGTCCCAATTTACCCCTCACACCAAGGGTATCTCAGGTTCGTGATACAAGACTGTCATTATCAGTTTCAAACGCTGCCGTTTGGTTTGTCCACGGCCCCTCGGGTATTTACCAAGGTAATGACCGAAATGATGGTTCTTCTACGAAGAAAAGGCGTATTAATTATCCCTTACTTGGACGATCTCCTGATAAGGGCAAAGTCCAGAGAACAGCTGGAAGTCGGTGTAGCACTAACCCAAGTAGTGCTTCAGCAACACGGGTGGATTCTGAATCTTCCAAAATCTCAATTGACCCCGACAACACGTCTGCTGTTCCTGGGAATGATTCTGGACACGGTTCAGAAAAAGGTGTTTCTCCCGGAGGAGAAAGCAAGGGAGTTATCAGAACTGGTCAGGAACCTCCTAAAACCAGGAACTGTGTCAGTACATCAATGCACAAGAGTCCTGGGAAAGATGGTGGCTTCTTACGAAGCAATTCCATTCGGCAGATTCCATGCACGAACATTTCAGTGGGATCTGATGGACAAATGGTCCGGATCGCATCTGCACATGCATCAGCGGATAACACTGTCACCAAGAACAAGGTTGTCTCTCCTGTGGTGGTTGCAGAGTGCCCATCTGTTAGAGGGCCGCAGGTTCGGCATACAGGACTGGGTCCTGGTGACTACGGATGCCAGCCTACGGGGCTGGGGAGCAGTCACACAGGGAAGAAACTTCCAGGGTGTATGGTCAGACCTGGAGACGTCTCTTCACATAAATATACTGGAGCTAAGAGCGATATACAATGCTCTAAGCTTGGCAAAACCGCTGCTTCAGGGTCAGCCGGTGTTGATCCAGTCGGACAACATCACGGCAGTCGCCCACGTAAACAGACAAGGCGGCACGAGAAGCAGAAGAGCAATGACAGAAGCTGCAAGGATTCTTCGCTGGGCGGAAAATCATGTCATAGCACTGTCAGCAGTGTTCATCCCGGGAGTGGACAACTGGGAAGCAGACTTCCTCAGCAGACACGACCTTCACCCGGGAGAGTGGGGACTTCATCCGGAAGTTTTCCACATGATTGTGAACAGTTGGGAAAAACCAAAGGTGGATATGATGGCGTCTCGCCTCAACAAAAAACTGGACAGATATTGCGCCAGGTCAAGAGACCCTCA
Organism: Pseudophryne corroboree; assembly: GCF_028390025.1. Classification (NCBI taxonomy): domain Eukaryota; kingdom Metazoa; phylum Chordata; class Amphibia; order Anura; family Myobatrachidae; genus Pseudophryne; species Pseudophryne corroboree. The sequence goes on from NC_086451.1 coordinate 55,776,347, forward strand.
GGCAATAGCTGTGGACGCTCTGGTAACACCATGGGTGTACCAGTCAGTGTATGTGTTTCCTCCTCTGCCTCTCATACCAAAGGTACTGAGAATTATTCGGAAAAGGGGAGTAAGAACAATACTAGTGGCTCCGGATTGGCCAAGAAGAACTTGGTATCCGGAACTTCAAGAGATGCTCACGGAGGATCCGTGGCCTCTACCTCTAAGAAGGGATCTGCTTCAGCAGGGACCTTGTATGTTCCAAGACTTACCGCGACTGCGTTTGACGGCATGGCGGTTGAACGCCGGATTCTAAAAGAAAAGGGCATTCCAGAGGAAGTTATTCCTACCTTGATTAAGGCTAGGAAGGAAGTGACCGCACAACATTATCACCGCATTTGGAGAAAATATGTTGCGTGGTGTGAAGCCAAGAAGGCCCCAACGGAAGAATTTCAATTGGGTCGATTCTTACATTTCCTGCAGGCCGGATTGTCTATGGGCCTCAAATTGGGGTCTATTAAAGTTCAAATTTCGGCCTTATCAATCTTCTTCCAGAAGGAATTGGCTTCAGTGCCTGAAGTACAAACTTTTGTCAAGGGTGTACTACATATACAGCCCCCGATTGTGCCCCCAGTGGCACCGTGGGATCTAAACGTAGTTTTGGATTTTCTCAAATCTCATTGGTTTGAGCCTCTCAAATCTGTAGATTTGAAGTATCTTACATGGAAAGTAACCATGCTACTGGCCCTGGCTTCAGCCAGGAGAGTTTCAGAGTTGGCGGCTTTATCGTACAAAAGCCCATATCTGATTTTCCATTCGGACAGGGCAGAACTGCGGACACGTCCTCATTTTCTCCCTAAGGTGGTTTCGGCTTTTCACTTGAACCAGCCTATTGTGGTGCCTGCGGCTACTAGCGACTTGGAGGACTCCAAGTTACTGGACGTTGTCAGAGCATTAAAAATATATATTTCAAGGACAGCTGGAGTCAGAAAATCTGTCTCGTTGTTTATATTGTATACACCCAACAAGATGGGTGCTCCTGCGTCTAAGCAGACGATTGCGCGTTGGATCTGTAGCACAATCCAACTTGCACATTCTGTGGCAGGCCTGCCACAGCCTAAATCTGTAAAGGCCCACTCCACAAGGAAGGTGGGCTCATCTTGGGCGGCTGCCCGAGGGGTCTCGGCATTACAACTTTGCCGAGCAGCTACGTGGTCAGGGGAGAACACGTTTGTAAAATTTTACAAATTTGATACTCTGGCTAAGGAGGACCTGGAGTTCTCTCATTCGGTGCTGCAGAGTCATCCGCACTCTCCCGCCCGTTTGGGAGCTTTGGTATAATCCCCATGGTCCTGACGGAGTCCCCAGCATCCACTAGGACGTTAGAGAAAATAAGAATTTACTTACCGATAATTCTATTTCTCATAGTCCGTAGTGGATGCTGGGCGCCCATCCCAAGTGCGGATTGTCTGCAATACTTGTACATAGTTATTGTTACAAAAATCGGGTTATTATTATTGTTGTGAGCCATCTTTTCAGAGGCTACTTCGTTTGTTATCATACTGTTAACTGGGTTCAGATCACAAGTTGTACAGTGTGATTGGTGTGGCTGGTATGAGTCTTACCCAGGATTCAAGATCCTTCCTTATTGTGTACGCTCGTCCGGGCACAGTACCTAACTGAGGCTTGGAGGAGGGTCATGGGGGGAGGAGCCAGTACACACCATGTGATCCTAAAAGCTTTCTTTAGATGTGCCCTGTCTCCTGCGGAGCCGCTATTCCCCATGGTCCTGACGGAGTCCCCAGCATCCACTACGGACTATGAGAAATAGAATTATCGGTAAGTAAATTCTTATTTTTTTTTTCTTTAAAAAGCACAGATTAAAACAGTCTATGGCTATGCACAGATGAGCAAAGGACACCCAGTCATCACAGGAGGGGTATGCATCAAATCATCCACAACGGAGCTGGTAAAGTCAGCACTGATGTTGGGCGATAAGGTCTAGATTGCATTTAGCGTTCCAGCAATTCACAAGATGTTCAGTGGTGTCCAGGTTTGTTATACCCCTTTTACACCGCCAGTTTCTATGACGGGTCATTGCACATGAGCGCGTATAACCCGTGTTCATGTGCGGTCTGAAAGGTGCAAGGGTTGAAATACTGGGTCGAGCGACCTGGTATTTCAACCCTTGTTGCGAGCAGGGTTGAACTTGTGTTCAACTCGGCTCACTGTGCGGTTTGAACGGGAGCCGGATCGATGTGACCCATTTCCCGTTCAATGTGTGTGTACGGGTGGCGCTATATGCCGGTCGCACACTGGGAGCTCCCGTGTCAGGCTCCCGGGTCTGACCTGCCTTAGGTGGTCTGAAATGGGTATGGGTCATTAGGTCGACCACTATTGGTTGACATGGTCATTAGCACGACATGTACTAGATAGACATGGAAAAAGGTTGACACAAGTTTTTTAATTGGTGCGTTTTCTTCGTAAAGTGACCGGGAACCCCAATTAGTGCACTGTGTTCGCTCGCCATGCTTCGAGCAGGGTGCCTTGGTCCGCTGCGCTCTGCAAAGGTTAATATTCCCTATCATATTCCACGTGGATCGTAAAGTATGAAAAAGTAAAAAAAAAAATAAAAAAAAAATAAATTCTGTGGAAAAACTCGGGTCGACCTAATGACCATGTCGACCAATAGTGGCCGACCTAATGACCGTATCCCGCTGAAACAGGAATGGGCCTTCCTCAAGTTGCTGCCGCAGAGTTGGTAGCACGCGTTTCTCTACATTGTAATTGTAAGATTAAGCGATTGTCCTTTCACCATCTTTATGTAGGCTGCACTATTAATGTTGGATTTGTGAACGCCATAACATGAGAATTTTAGTAGTGCGTTTTCCACTGAGGACTTTTATTTTCCACCCTTTGCTAGTGAAGAATCCATTAAGCATAGGCTTTAGAATGCCCGTGCTGCCAGATAGAATCATCTGCTACTGCGTGAGACCACATTATACTCTATAGTGCGTGTGTGTTAGAATTATTCATCATGCTGGTTGCTTAGATTTATTCATAAAGCTGGAAAGTGGAAGCGTGTCTATTTAAGCACCACCTTTGTTTGCTATGTCTGCTTGTACTCACTAGACGTCTTGGTACATGGAGTCATTCCTTTGCTTCATTTTCACATCAGGGTTCTCTTCTTTGCTGAACATCCTGGATAACACCTAGTATAACGCCTTTTTCCTTTCCAGGCACACGTGTGCTGCTGGAGCACATTCCTCTGCCACCTGCCTGCAGTCATTTCCTTTAGCATCTTCTAGCAAACCAGGGCCAAGATCATGTATTGTGCTATATGAATTCACAGGCAGTTCTCACCACAGACTTCATTAACCACTTGAATGTCAGGGATTAATCTCCAGGATATGGAAGTGTTCATTCTAGCACCCTGAGAACACATTTTAATTTTGAAGGGTGTTTTACACTTGTATCGCTATGGCTACTGTATAAAATTTTGCGCCTTAAAATATGCCCTTGCGGATTAGGTGCTGGGTGCTAGAATGAAAACTAAAGTAGAATTTGCTTTTCAAATGGATCTGTGATTCTTGTAAGAATAATTTACAAGAATGTGGATCAATATACTAACGAATACAAGTTGTACTAAAGTGACCATTTAATTGAAATAGTTGATTTTAGAAACGTGTGGCTATTGATGTTGCAATTCTTTTCAAGGGGGAGATTCAATTTTTGGTTATCGCAGCACCCTCCTAAAGTGGGAGGAGCTGTTTAATTGTGGGTGCTGATGGGCGGGAGTTCTTCCCTGATATCAACATCATCGGGACCAATTCAATTGTTTTGGGCGTCTAAAAATCCCATCTACACAGACTTTTTAGATGCCCAAATAATTGTCCCTATTCAATTGTGTTTGGGTGCCCAAACAGGCTGGGTTTGGCTGGCTAAAACGGCTGAACCGGTCTAAACTCCCTGCTTTTGGCGTCTTAACTTCAGTTTGGATTCCCAACATGCTGAGTTTCCACACATATTTTTTTTTTTCGCACCTCAGGAGGCTGCAAGAAAAATGTCAGCCCTGCAGCTACTTGGGCGACTCAATGGAGCAACAATTGATTTCCGTTTTGCACACCCTGGTGGTAGCTGCGTGGAAAAACAATTGAATATGCCTTATTGAGTCTGTTTTGGATTACACGAAGAGAGAGGATTTGAGCAAGCCTACATCCACAGATGATCTGTGGTTAGTTCTCCAAGATGTCTGGAACAACCTTCATGCCGAGTTCCTTCAAAAAATGTGCAAGTCTACCTAGAAGAATTGATGTTTTGAAGGCAAAGGGTGGTCACACAAGATTTTGATTTTAGATTTCTATTTATGTTCATTCCCATTTTGTTAACTTATGATAAAAGCCATTGACATCTACTTTAGACAGCAATATTACTTTGCAGCATTTTTTTTCCACACTTGCCTAAAACTTTGCACAGTATTGTATATGTATGTGTGTGTGTGTATATATATATATATATATATATATATATATGTGTGTATATATATATATATATATATATATATATATATATAGTGTTCACTCTAGGATTTTTTTAGGGCAGGGTGCTGATCACGGGTAGGGCACATTTTTCATTCGGGAGGGCACATTTTTCGTTCGGGAGGGCACATTTTTCAGTTAGAAGGGCAAAATTAGGTACATACTATAATGCTTGGTCCTCCCATTCCCACATGATAAAGAATGGGCAGTGCGCGCCAAAGGCGCGCAGCAAAAATTTAGGGGCGTTGTTTTTCGTGGGGAAGGGGCATGGCCACATAATAGTGGCAATTCACATTACACCACACAGTAGTGCAGCTAATACACACTGCACCAGGTAGAACCTCCTATACACACTGCGACAGGTAGAGCACGTTATACATATTGCGCCAGGCAGAGCACATTCTACACTTTGCGCCAGGCAGAGCACGTTATACACATTGCACCAGGTAGAGAGCACTGAGACACACTGCACCAAGTAGAGAGCACCGAGAAACATTGCACCAGGTAGAGAGCACCGAGAAACATTGCACCAGGTAGAGAGCACCGAGAAACATTGCACCAGGTAGAGAGCACCGAGAAACATTGCACCAGGTAGAGAGCACGTTATACACATTGCACCAGGTAGAGAGCACTGAGACACATTGCACCAGGTAGAGAGCACTGAGAAACATTGCACCAGGTAGAGAGCACGTTATACACATTGCACCAGGTAGAGAGCACTAAGACACACTGCACCAGGTAGAGAGCACTGAGACACATTGCACCAGGTAGAGAGCACTGAGACACATTGCACCAGATAGAGAGCACTGAGACACATTGCACCAGGTAGAGAGCACTGAGACACATTGCACCAGGTAGAGAGCACTGAGAAACATTGCACCAGGTAGAGAGCACTGAGACACATTGCACCAGGTAGAGAGCACTGAGAAACATTGCACCAGGTAGAAAGCACTGAGAAACACTGCACCAGGTAGAGAGCACTGAGGCACATTGCACCAGGTAGAGAGCACTGAGAAACATTGCACCAGGTAGAGAGCACTGAGAAACACTGCACCAGGTAGAGAGCACTGAGAAACACTGCACCAGGTAGAGAGCACTGAGAAACACTGCACCAGGTAGAGAGCACTGAGACACATTGCACCAGGTAGAGAGCACTGAGACACATTGCACCAGGTAGAGAGCACTGAGACACATTGCACCAGGTAGAAAGCACTGAGAAACACTGCACCAGGAAGAGAGCACTGAGACACATTGCACCAGGTAGAGAGCACTGAGAAACATTGCACCAGGTAGAAAGCACTGAGAAACACTGCACCAGGTAGAGAGCACTGAGACACATTGCACCAGGTAGAGAGCACTGAGAAACATTGCACCAGGTAGAGAGCACTGAGAAACACTGCACCAGGTAGAGAGCACTGAGAAACATTGCACCAGGTAGAGAGCACTGAGAAACATTGCACCAGGTAGAGAGCACTGAAAAACATTGCACCAGGTAGAGAGCACAAGACACACTGCACCAGGTAGGGCACATTTTTGATCTCCGCTTTTTTTGTGCCAATCTTACATACTGGGGGCTGATGCTGCGGGTCACCCCTCACACACCGCGGAGCTGGTTGAAAATGGCCACAACACTGATCCATGTACACAGAGGAGGGAGGGCTGGGTTTGTCTCGGCGGGAGAGGCAAACCCAGCCCTCCTGTCTCATCAGATCATGAGCAGACCTATAGTCTGCTCACAGAGGAGGGGAGCTGCGACGGCTGACAGCTAAGGACGGGCGGGACGCGGAGGTCTCTGTCTCTCATGCAGGGAGACACAGTGATCTCGCTGAGCCAAAAAAAAAGTGGGTCCCAGGGACCCCTCAGTTTTAAAAATTTGGGTCCTACTTCAGTTTCTGGGTCCCACAGCAACGTATGCTTTTGAGATCCCCTTATGCCTCCCCACATAGCATTAGACCACCCCACATGGTAGATAGCAGTTATGGCAGTATTGGGGGGCAAATAGAGGGTTAGGTGCAGGTAGTGCTGTAGGCAGTGTTAGGGGTAGGGAGGCATCAGTACCCAGGATTCGGTGCTTCCTGCTCCCCGTCAACTTTTAAGATCAGCTTCTCTGTGTCCTTGTTGAAGCCCTACCGCTATAACACGAGGTGTGTGCGTATGCTGGGCACTGCTTTGGTTTGGGGATTGTTTGTGTGTATGCTGAGCACTGTGTGGGTGTGGCAGTTGTGTCTATGCTGAGCACTGTGTGTGGATATGGGAGTTTATGTATGCTGGTCACTGTGTATAGGGGGATGTATCCTGGGCACTGTGGGTATGGAGTACCCATATGCTAGGCGCTTTGGGAAGGGGGGGGGGGGGGGGATGAGCAATGTGTGGGTATGGGTTGTGCGTATGATGGCCACTGTGCGGGTGTGTGGGTATAGAGGGTGCTATGAGCATTGTAAGTGTGTATAATGAGTACTGTGTGGGTATAGAGCATTATGAGAGCTGTGGGGGGTGTATAATGGGCACTGTGTGGTATAGGGGTGTGCATATGATGGGCGCTGTGTGGTATAGGGGTGTGCATATGATGGGCGCTGTGTGGTTTGGGTGTGCGTATGATGGTCACTATGGGGGTGTGCATACTGGACATTGTGTGGGTTTAGAGGGTTTTATGAGCTCTGGCGGGTGTATAATGAGCACTGTGTGGGCATGGAGTGTGTGTATGATGGGCACTGTGGGGGTGTGAATACTGAGCACTGTGTGGGTATGGGGGTGTTTATAATGGGCACTGTGTGGGTATGTGGGGTATAATGGGTGCAGTAGTGGTGGTAGCAGCAGGGGACAGGATAGGTGCAGTAGTGGTGGTATCAGGGGGCATGATGGGTGCAGTAGTGGTAGGGGGTAGGATAGGTGCAGTAGTGGTAGCAGGGGGTAAGATAGGTTGCGCAGTGGTAGGAGGCAGGATGGGTGCAGTAGTGGTAGCAGGGGGTAAGATAGGTGCAGCAGTGGTAGGAGGCAGGATGGGTGCAGTAGTGGTGGTAGCAGGGGGTAGGATAGGTGCAGTAGTGGTAGCAGGGGGTAAGATAGGTGCAGCAGTGGTAGGAGGCAGGATGGGTGCAGTAGTGGTGGTAGCAGGGGGTAAGATAGGTGCAGCAGTGGTAGGAGGCAGGATGGGTGCAGTAGTGGTGGTAGCAGGGGGTAAGATAGGTGCAGCAGTGGTAGGAGGCAGGATGGGTGCAGTAGTGGTGGTAGCAGGGAGTAGGATAGGTGCAGTAGTGGTAGCAGGGGGTAAGATAGGTGCAGCAGTGGTAGGGGGTAGGATAGGTGCAGTAGTGGTAGCAGGGGGTAAGATAGGTGCAGCAGTGGTAGGAGGCAGGATGGTTGCAGTAGTGGTGGTAGCAGGGGGCAGGATGGGTGCAGTAGTGGTAGCAGAGGGCAGGATGTGTGCACTAGTAGTTGGGACGCTGGGGGAATAAGATGCAGCGTAACAGGAAGCGCCCTCACAGGTATAATGTGCAGGTATTGGCCATGTTATTTAATAAATATAGGAAAGGCCCGCCTGCACGTTTGTGAAACGAAAGATTTATCACCATTCCCCCAGGTCGCAGCGCTCTGACCTCTTGGTACTTTGCAGTCGTGGTGCCCGACCGCACTGACATGTCCCGCTCGGCCCCAGCTCATGTTCTCTGCAGCAGACCCACCGGGCTGCCCCTGGTGAAAGCGCTCCTCTCCTCCTCGGCTCCCTCCTGCATCTTCCATTCTCCTGTCATCGTGATGTCCGCGCCCGGTTGCCACCAGCACATTCAATGGGTTGGAGATCAGCGCAGGGAGGAGGGACCGACGTCTCAGGTGGCGCTTGGATTGGGAGACGCTGCCGGCAGCGATTGGATGTTGAGAAGCTGCCGGCGGCTATTGGCTGGTGAGGCAGGGCTTGGGGATTTCTATTGGCTGTGAGGCGGCTGTGAGGCGGCTGTCAGCAAAAAACAGCGCGTCCTGCGGGACCCGCTCACTTTTAAAATCCGAGTCCCTCTTTGCGATCACTGCAGTGTGGTTAATGTGTCCGGCGGGCAGCAAAGTGAGGGGCGGGAGGGCGCACACAAACGGGCAGGGCGGCATTCAGGTGTCTAAAAAAGGGGCAGGGCGCAGCGCCCTGTGAAAGACACCTAGAGTGAACACTATATATATATATATATATATATATATATATATATATATATATATATATATATATATATATATATATATATATATATATATATATATATATATATATATATATATATATATATATCCTCCAAAACGATGTATCAGATGGCGCTAATAATCACTTATTTATTCAACCAGCCATACGATTGACCACATCAATAAATAAATAATATAAATTTATTAAAAGCATATAATGCAAAAAGAGATAACCCTTTCATAGATACATAGCATTGATGAATGTTAGATGAAATAATGAAGGGTATATATTTTCTCTTCCACCCTGACGCGTTTCGTCCTTAACGGACTTCTTCAGAGGGGTGATCAATACAGCTATACTCCAAAATGAATCTTCAGATCCTTAGACCATTTGTCAGTATAGGTTTGTATAACAATTTTAAAAGTTTGAAAGACTTCTGTCTTAGTTCGTAAGGGTCAATTAGTTAAAATCTGAAAAATAGCCCACCTCAGGGAGAAACTCATATATAAATTCGCGTATATCCACATAAGGACCACAGAATCCTGTGTGCTCTCCCAAAGTGCAAGATTCTGTGGTCCTTATGTGGATATACGCGAATTTATATATGAGTTTCTCCCTGAGGTGGGCTATTTTTCAGATTTTAACTAATTGACCCTTACGAACTAAGACAGAAGTCTTTCAAACTTTTAAAATTGTTATACAAACCTATACTGACAAATGGTCTAAGGATCTGAAGATTCATTTTGGAGTATAGCTGTATTGATCACCCCTCTGAAGAAGTCCGTTAAGGACGAAACGCGTCAGGGTGGAAGAGAAAATATATACCCTTCATTATTTCATCTAATATTCATCAATGCTATGTATCTATGAAAGGGTTATCTCTTTTTGCACTATATGCTTTTAATAAATTGATATTTATTTATTGATGTGGTCAATCGTATGGCTGGTTGAATAAATAAGTGATTATTAACGCCATCTGATACATCGTTTTGGAGGTTGTCTGGTCGGGTCCTAGCTAACAGTAGGACCGTTTCAGAAGGCAGCAATTTTACAGCGCAGGATAAGGGTGTTTCTGGTTTTTTTTTTATATATATATATATATATATATATATATATATATATATATAAGAATTTACTTACCGATAATTCTATTTCTCGGAGTCCGTAGTGGATGCTGGGGTTCCTGAAAGGACCATGGGGAATAGCGGCTCCGCAGGAGACAGGGCACAAAAGTAAAGCTTTCCGATCAGGTGGTGTGCACTGGCTCCTCCCCCTATGACCCTCCTCCAAGCCAGTTAGGTACTGTGCCCGGACGAGCGTACACAATAAGGGAGGAATTTTGAATCCCGGGTAAGACTCATACCAGCCACACCAATCACACCGTACAACTTGTGATCTAAACCCAGTTAACAGTATGATAACAGCGGAGCCTCTGAAAAGATGGCTCACAACAATAATAACCCGATTTTTGTAACTATGTACAAGTATTGCAGATAATCCGCACTTGGGATGGGCGCCCAGCATCCACTACGGACTCCGAGAAATAGAATTATCGGTAAGTAAATTCTTATTTTCTCTATCGTCCTAGTGGATGCTGGGGTTCCTGAAAGGACCATGGGGATTATACCAAAGCTCCCAAACGGGCGGGAGAGTGCGGATGACTCTGCAGCACCGAATGAGAGAACTCCAGGTCCTCCTTAGCCAGGGTATCAAATTTGTAGAATTTAGCAAACGTGTTTGCCCCTGACCAAGTAGCTGCTCGGCAAAGTTGTAAAGCCGAGACCCCTCGGGCAGCCGCCCAAGATGAGCCCACCTTCCTTGTGGAATGGGCATTTACATATTTTGGCTGTGGCAGGCCTGCCACAGAATGTGCAAGCTGAATTGTATTACACATCCAACTAGCAATAGTCTGCTTAGAAGCAAGAGCACCCAGTTTGTTGGGTGCATACAGGATAACAGCAAGTCAGTTTTCCTGACTCCAGCCGTCCTGGAACATATTTTCAGGGCCCTGACAACATCTAGCAACTTGGAGTCCTCCAAGTCCCTAGTAGGTGCAAGGCACCACAATAAGCTGGTTCAGGTAAAACACTGACACCACCTTAGGGAGAGAACTGGGGACGAGTCCGCAGCTCTGCCCTGTCCGAATGGACAAACAGATATGGGCTTTTTTGAGAAAAAACCACCAATTTGACACTCGCCTGGTCCAGGCCAGGGCCAAGAGCATGGTCACTTTTCCTGTGAGATGCTTCAAATCCACAGATTTGACTGGTTTTAAACCAATGTGATTTGAGGAATCCCAGAACTACGTTGAGATCCCACAGTGCCACTGGAGGCACAAAAGGGGGTTGTATATGCAATACTCCCTTGACAACTTCTGGACTTCAGGAACCGAAGCCAATTCTTTCTGGAAGAAAATCGACAGGGCCGAAATTTGAACCTTAATGGACCCCAATTTGAGGCCCATAGACACTCCTGTTTGCAGGAAATGCAGGAAACGACCGAGTTGAAATTTCTTTGTGGGGCCTTCCTGGCCTCACACCACGCAACATATTTTCGCCACATGTGGTGATAATGTTGTGCGGTCACCTCCTTTCTGGCTTTGACCAGGGTAGGAATGACCTCTTCCGGAATGCCTTTTTCCCTTAGGATCCGGCTTTCCACCGCCATGCCGACAAACGCAGCTGCGGTAAGTCTTGGAACAGACATGGTACTTGCTGAAGCAAGTCCCTTCTTAGCGGCAGAGGCCATAAGACCTCTGTAAGCATCTCTTGAAGTTCCGGGTACCAAGTCCTTCTTGGCCAATCCGGAGCCATGAGTATAGTTCTTACTCCTCTACGTCTTATAATTCTCAGCACCTTAGGTATGAGAAGCAGAGGAGGGAACACATACACCGACTGGTACACCCACGGTGTTACCAGAACGTCCACAGCTATTGCCTGAGGGTCTCTTGACCTGGCGCAATACCTGTCCCGTTTTTTGTTCAGACGGGACGCCATCATGTCCACCTTTGGTATTTCCCAACGGTTTACAATCATGTGGAAAAAACTTCCCGATGAAGTTTCCACTCTCCCGGGTGGAGGTCGTGCCTGCTGAGGAAGTCTGCTTCCCAGTTTCCATTCCCGGGATGAAACACTGCTGACAGTGCTATCACATGATTTTCCGCCCAGCGAAAAGTCCTTGCAGTTTTTGCCATTGCCCTCCTGCTTCTTGTGTCGCCCTGTCTGTTTACGTGGGCGACTGCCGTGATGTTTTTCCCACTGGATAAATACCGGCTGACCCTGAAGCAGAGGTCTTGCTAAGCTTAGAGCATTATAAATTTACCCTTAGCTCCAGTATATTTATGTGGAGAAAAGTCTCCAGACTTGATCACACTCCCTGGAAATTTTTTCCCTGTGTGACTGCTCCCCAGCCTCTCGGGCTGGGCTCCGTGGTCACCAGCATCCAATCCTGAATGCCGAATCTGCGGCCCTCTAGAAGATGAGCACTCTATAACCACCACAGGAGAGACACCCTTGTCCTTGGATATAGGGTTATCCGCTGATGCATCTGAAGATGCGATCCGGGCCATTTGTCCAGCAGATCCCACTGAAAAGTTCTTGCGTGAAATCTGCCGAATGGAATTGCTTCGTAAGAAGCCACCATTTTTACCAGGACCCTTGTGCAATGATGCACTGTTTTTAGGAGGTTCCTGACTAACTCGGATAACTCCCTGGCATTCTCTTCCGGGAGAAACACCTTTTTCTGGACTGTGTCCAGAATCATCCCTAGGCACAGCAGACGTGTCGTCGGATCAGCTGCGATTTTGGAATATTTAGAATCCACCCGTGCTGTTGTAGCAGTATCCGAGATAGTGCTACTCCGACCTCCAACTGTTCCCTGGACTATGCCCTTATCAGGAAATCGTCCAAGTAAGGGATACTTAAGACGCCTTTTCATCGAAGAAGAATCATCATTTCGGCCATTACCTTGGTAAAGACCCGGGGTGCCGTGGACAATCCAAACGGCAGCGTCTGAAACTGATAGTGACAGTTCTGCACCACGAACCTGAGGTACCCTTAGTGAGAAGGGCAAATTTGGGACATAGAGGTAAGCATCCCTGATGTCCCGGGACACTATATAGTCCTCTTCTTCCTGGTTCGTTATCACTGCTCTGAGTGACTCCATCTTGATTTGAACCTTTGTAAGTGTTCAAAAATTTTTTTAGAATAAGTCTCACCTAGCCTTCTGGCTTCAGTACCACAATATAGTGTGGAATAATACCCCTTTTCTTGTAGTAGGAGGGGTAATTTAGTTATCACCTGCTGGGAATACAGCTTGTGAATTTTTTTCCATACTGCCTCCTTGTCGGAGGGAGACCTTGGTAAAGCAGACTTCAGGAGCCTGCGAAGGGGAAACGTCTCGACCTTCCAATCTGTACCCCTGGGATACTACTTGTAGGATCCAGGGGTCCTGTACGGTCTCAGCGCCATGCTGAGAACTTGTCAGAAGCGGTGGAACGCTTCTGTTCCTGGGAATGGGCTGCCTGCTGCAGTCTTCTTCCCTTTCCTCTATCCCTGGGCAGATATGATCTTATAGGGACGAGAGGACTGAGGCTGAAAAGACGGTGTCTTTTTCTGCAGAGATGTGACTTAGGGTAAAAAACGGTGGATTTTCCAGCAGTTGCCGTGGCCACCAGGTCCGATGGACCGACCCCAAATAACTCCTCTTCCTTTATACGGCAATACACCTTTGTGCCGTTTGGAATCTGCATCACCTGACCACTGTCGTGTCCATAACATCTTTTGGCAGTTATGGACATCGCATTTACTCATGATGCCAGAGTGCAAATATCCCTCTGTGCATCTCGCATATATAGAAATGCATCCTTTAAATGCTCTATAGTCAATAAAATACTGTCCCTGTCAAGGGTATCAATATTTTTAGTCAGGGAATCCGACCAAGCCACCCCAGCTCTGCACATCCAGGCTGAGGCGATCGCTGGTCGCAGTATAACACCAGTATGTGTGTATATACTTTTTATGATATTTTTCCAGCCTCCTGTCAGCTGGTCCTTGAGGACGGCCCTATCTATAGACGGTACCGCCACTTGTTTTGATAAGCGTGTGAGCGCCTTATCCACCTTAAGGGGTGTTTCCCAACGCGCCCTAACTTCTGGCGGGAAAGGGTATACCGCCCATAATTTTCTATCGGGGGGAACCCACGCATCATCACACACTTTATTTAATTTATCTGATTCAGGAAAAACTATGGTAGTTTTTTCACATCCCACATAATACCCTCTTTTGTGGTACTTGTAGTATCAGAAATATGTAACACCTCCTTCATTGCCTTTAACGTGTGGCCCTAATAAGGAATACGTTTGTTTATTCACCGTCGACACTGGATTCAGTGTCCCTGTCTGTGTCTGTGTCGACCGACTAAAGTAAACGGGCGTTTTAAAAACCCCTGACGGTGTTTTTGAGACGTCTGGACCGGTACTAATTGTTTGTCGGCCGTCTCATGTCGTCAACCGACCTTGCAGCGTGTTGACATTATCACGTAATTTCCTAAATAAGCCATCCATTCCGGTGTCGACTCCCTAGAGAGTGACATCACCATTACAGGCAATTGCTCCGCCTCCTCACCAACATCGTCCTCCTACATGTCGACACACACGTACCGACACACAGCACACACACAGGGAATGCTCTGATAGAGGACAGGACCCACTAGCCCTTTGGAGAGACAGAGGGAGAGTTTGCCAGCACACACCAAAAACGCTATAATTATATAGGGACAACCTTATATAAGTGTTTTCCCTTATAGCATCTTAATATATAAGCATATCGCCAAATTAGTGCCCCCCCTCTCTGTTTTAACCCTGTTTCTGTAGTGCAGTGCAGGGGAGAGCCTGGGAGCCTTCCCTCCAGCCTTTCTGTGAGGGAAAATGGCGCTGTGTGCTGAGGAGATAGGCCCCGCCCCTTTTTCGGCGGCCTCGTCTCCCGCTCTTAACGGATTCTGGCAGGGGTTAAATATCTCCATATAGCCTCCGGAGGCTATATGTGAGGTATTTTTAGCCAAAATAGGTATTCATTTGCCTCCCAGGGCGCCCCCCTCCCAGCGCCCTGCACCCTCAGTGACTGCCGTGTGAAGTGTGCCGAGAGGAAAATGGCGCACAGCTGCAGTGCTGTGCGCTACCTTTTGAAGACTGAGGAGTCTTCTGCCGCCGATTCTGGACCTCTTCTTACTTCAGCATCTGCAAGGGGGCCGGCGGCAAGGCTCCGGTGACCATCCAGGCTGTACCTGTGATCGTCCCTCTGGAGCTGATGTCCAGTAGCCAAGAAGCCAATCCATCCTGCACGCAGGTGAGTTCACTTCTTCTCCCCTAAGTCCCTCGTTGCAGTGATCCTGTTGCCAGCAGGACTCACTGTAAAGTAAAAAACCTAAGCTAAACTTTCTCTAAGCAGCTCTTTAGGAGAGCCACCTAGAATTGCACCCTTCTCGGCCGGGCACAAAAATCTAACTGGCTTGGAGGAGGGTCATAGGGGGAGGAGCCAGTGCACACCACCTGATCGGAAAGCTTTACTTTTGTGCCCTGTCTCCTGCGGAGCCGCTATTCCCCATGGTCCTTTCAGGAACCCCAGCATCCACTAGGACGATAGAGAAATATATATATATATATATATATATATATATATATATATATATATATATATATATATATATAATTAGTGTGTGTATAGTGAGGGGCAAGGGTACATTGCAGCTAAAGTAGTAGTGATAGCAGCTGTCCCATCTACAACTTAACGCCTGGGGCGAACATTACCATTCATAGAAAACACCTCAGGATTGTGTGTTACCTGTTAATTAGCAGTCAGTGCGGTTTGAACCATGATGTACTTCTCCCATATTGGGGTCGATTCAATTCGGCAACTTATGAATAGCGCCGGGAATTGGCTCTCAACGCTATTTAATTCAGCTCCCGACAGAATCAGCCTCGCGCTGGGCGCGGCACCATTTTAGTCTGTTTTCTTCTCTCACCCCCCCCGGGGATGAGAGAAGAATTCCCGACAATTGAGGGTAACTAGCAGTTGAATTGAATAGCGTCGGGAACTAATTCCCGGCGCTATTCATAAGTTGCCGAATTGAATAGACCCCATTAATGGAAGAATGATATTCTATTGCAGTGCTGTCAGGTGTAGCTTTGTATCTATTGTACATTAACGCCACAAGCTCAGTTATAAGAATCCGCTGCAAATCAGTGCCTGCAGGTGTCCACTAGGACAGCCGTAACCCAGAACTAGCCATGAGGTCTGAGTTTCCAGTGTTGGCTCTTCATATGGAGAAAACATTGTCTTTTGAGCAAGGTGTTTTTCTCATTCATCCACTAGGGGACACTGGAGATCGTAGACAGCTAGGGGTGTGAAGGATGCAGACCAGAGGTAGCAAAAAAATAAATTAAAAAAATTGTGTGTGTGTATGTATATATATATATATATATAAAAATAGAAAAAATTATTGCGCCACTTGTGTTCACCAACGTTAAAAATGAGTATAGATCACAACAATAACACTCTGACACTCCCTAAATATTTAAAAGGGCGTCTGCTTAACCCCTAACAGGGATGGCGATTCCCTGTATAATTAAAGGTAGTTGGGGGGAGGGGGTTAGCGACCAATGGTGTCTAAAAGAATTAAACTTTAGGTAAATAAATTAAGATAACAATTTATTAGTACATAAGAATTCTCCATAAAATTTAAAATGACAAAACCTTTTCTAAAAAATGGGATAAAAACTATACATGCAAATATAATACCAGTTAAAAGTGAATAAATAGTAAAAAGATTCCTTAACTTGGTATGTAGTCACTGCCAGATAACCCTTATCCCATTTTTTAGAAAAGGTTTTGTCATTTTAAATTTTATGGAGAATTCTTATGTACTAATAAATTGTTATCTTAATTTATTTACCTAAAGTTTAATTCTTTTAGACACCATTGGTCGCTAACCCCCTCCCCCCAACTATATATATTTATATATATATATATATATATATATATATATATATATATATATATATATATATATATATTTTATCTATCTATCTTTTTTTTTTTTATTACAATAATGCACAGCTACCTACCCCTTCACACCCCCTAATCCCTCCAATTTGAAAAATTGTGCTGGAGGTAGCAGCACAAGAAAGGAGCTCTGGCTCCATAAGTGATTTTTAAGATTGAAGTGGGCCGATCCATCCTGGCTGAAAAGGAAGGTGAAGGTTACCACAAATATATATGTGAGACAAAGTTCCCGTTGGAAGGGATCTGCATCTTATTCAGAAGATCTACAAGCAGAGTGCTGGTTTGGAGTGAGTACCTGGGCAGGGGGCAGGCATCAGGGGTAACAAGACTGCAAAATTCTCCCCTAGCAAGCGCAGGTGAATATCTCCCTCGAGCAGCGTTATTTCATGAGCAGCTGAGGTAGAAGCGGGCTATGTAATCTAGAGGGTGTCGGTTTAGCCACCAAGGTCTCGCTGAGCGCACAGGAGCAGAAACTCGGTGGAATAGCGGCGCAGGCAGCCAGGGTGGATGGTTCTGGAGAGACGGATAGAACGCATCCAGCGGGGGAGCAGGAGGAAGTTGCGCGGCCGCAGAGAGCTGCTGAGCTAAAGACTTTGGAGGGCTCCCAGGAGGCGTGTAGGACGGGCTGGCAGTGGCTTAGTCTCTGCGCTTTAGGAAGAGGCTGCGAGGTGAATATGAAACTTTAGTTGCAGCCATTTTGTTTTTCCCTATTCGGCACGCTCATAGAAAGGGCTGGTCTCGTGGGGGAGGCAGACATATTAGTAATTCTCTCACAGAAGGGAATCTTTTCTTATACTGCGGCCATGTTATGTCCTAGTTTTCTATGTGTATAGAGGCTGTGGTTTACTGCTAGAGGGAGTTAAGGCTCCCCATATAAGTGCTGATCGCAGATTTATACAGACTAGACTGCTAAGATCTTTCTGAAGTTCACTCATTTAATGATCTATGTTGTCTTCCAATGGACACTGCTGACAGGTCCTACGGAGGAGAAGCAACAGAAATTCTCAACCTGGTCAACTCAAGTTGTACCAACAGTTGATGGTGTGGGGGTTGTAATCGTCAGGCTGGTTGAATATTTTTTTCTTCGTTTTTTACTATAATACTAACTGACTCCAAAATTTCACTGCTCCCTATACCCTTACGGTCTCTCTCCTCCTATTCTAATAGGGTGAAAGTCCTGCTAATTGGTGTGTGTGTTTTAACATATCTAAAGCACCAACCAAGACTGCAAAAACTTAATATGTATGTTCAAAATGTGGTAAAAAGAGCACTGATGTCTCTCCTCGGTATGCGACACATGTTTAGGAATGGACGCTCAGCCTGGGAGGAGTTGTCTGTCAGGGTCATGGGAAAAGGCCTTGGCTTATATTTCTAGGGAGATGGCGGAATCCCCCAAGCAACATTTAGAATGGGCTGCGGGCTTTTCCAAAACTATGGAGGAGTTCCTAATTAGAATCACTCCACCCACACAAGTAGAAAAGAATGTGCGTAAGGCGGTGAAAACACCCCTCCCTCTCCTATAGCAAGAGTCGTAGGAGGAGGGTCTCATAGAGGATGAAGAGGAGGGAGAGTCAGTAGAGGTGTTAATCGAGGCCGATCCTCATGAGGAGGATACTGAGGTTATGGGGTTAGAATCCCTTATTGAAGCGGTGAAACGGGTCCTTACCTTCAAGGAGAAAGATGTTAATGAACCTGAAGTCTCTCTGATCTATTTGAATCTCAGAAACCGCAAACAGATGTTATCCAGATTCCTCAGACTCTCCAGGAACAAATGGGGGAAGCATGGAAGCAGCCAGATAAATGCTTTCAGTTTCCCAGAAAGTTCACGGCCAATTACCCGCTGCCTAAAGATGTCACGTGTAAGTGGGAAGTTCCTCCGATGATGGACGCCTCCCTTGCTAGACTGTCAAAGAAGACAATCTTACTGATACCATATGTGACTACACTATAAAAGGTGTACCAGATCGCAAGTTGGATTCGGCATTAATATCTATTTCTCTAACGTCCTAGTGGATGCTGGGGACTCCGTCAGGACCATGGGGAATAGCGGCTCCGCAGGAGACAGGGCACAAAAGCAAGCTTTTAGGATCACATGGTGTGTACTGGCTCCTCCCCCTATGACCCTCCTCCAAGCCTCAGTTAGGTTTTTGTGCCCGGCCGAGAAGGGTGCAATCTAGGTGGCTCTCTTAAAGAGTTACTTAGAAAAAGTTTTTAGGTTCTTTATTTTCAGTGAGTCCTGCTGGCAACAGGCTCACTGCATCGAGGGACTTAGGGGAGAGATTTTCAACTCACCTGCGTGCAGGATGGATTGGATTCTTAGGCTACTGGACATAGCTCCAGAGGGAGTCGGAACACAGGGCTCGCCCTGGGGTTCGTCCCGGAGCCGCGCCGCCGACCCCCCTTGCAGATGCTGAAGATGAAGAGGTCCGGAACCAGGCGGCAGAAGACTCAGTCTTCATCAGGTAGCGCACAGCACTGCAGCTGTGCGCCATTGTTGTCAGCACACTTCACACAGCGGTCACGGAGGGTGCAGGGCGCTGGGGGGGGGGCGCCCTGGGCAGCAATGTATAATACCTGTATGGCGAAAAATACATCACATATAGCCCTTGAGGCTATATGGATGTATTTAACCCCTGCCAGATATCTAAAACTCCGGAGAAGAAGCCCGCCGAAAAGGGGGCGGGGCCTATTCTCCTCAGCACACAGCGCCATTTTCCCTCACAGAAAGGCTGGTGGGAAGGCTCCCATGCTCTCCCCTGCACTGCACTACAGAAACAGGGTTAAAACAGAGAGGGGGGGCACTGATTTGGCGATATGTATATATATTAAAATGCTATAAGGGAGGAACACTTATATAAAGGTTGTCCCTGGATAATTATAGCGTTTTGGTGTGTGCTGGCAAACTCTCCCTCTGTCTCCCCAAAGGGCTAGTGGGTCCTGTCCTCTATCAGAGCATTCCCTATGTGTGTGCTGTATGTCGGTACGTGTGTGTCGACATGTATGAGGAAAATATTGGTGAGGAGGCGGAGCAAATTGCCTGTAATGGTGATGTCACTCTCTAGGGAGTCGACACCGGAATGGATGGCTTATTTATGGAAATTACGTGACAATGTCAACACGCTGCAAGCCGGTTGACGACATGAGAGGGCCGGCGAACAAATTAGTATCTGTCCAGGCGTCTCAAACACCGTCACAGTCGGTCGACACAGACCCAGACACGGACACTGATTCTAGTGTCGACGGTGAAGAAACAAACGTATTTTCTTTTAGGGCCACACGTTAAGGGCAATGAAGGAGGTGTTACATATTTCTGATACTCCAAGTACCACAAAAAAGGGTATTATGTGTGAGGTGAAAAAACTACCTGTAGTTTTTCCTGAATCAGATAAATTAAATGAAGTGTGTGATGATGCGTGGGTTTCCCCCGATAGAAAATTATTGGCGGTATACCTTTTCCCGCCAGAAGTTAAGGCGCGGTGGGAAACACCCCTCAGGGTGGATAAGGCGCTCACACGCTTATCAGAACAAGTGGCGGTACCATCTACGGATAGGGCCTTACTTAAGGAGCCAGCTGATAGGAGGCTGAAAAATATCCTAAAAAGTATACACACACATGCTGGTGTTATACTGCGACCAGCGATCGCCTCAGCCTGGATGTGCAGAGCTGAGGTGGCTTGGTCGGATTCCCTGACTAAAAATATTGATACCTTTGACAGGGACAGTATTTTATTGACTATAGAGCATTTAAAGGATGCATTTCTATATATGCGAGATGCGCAGAGGGATATTTGCACTCTGGCATCAAGAGTAAATGCGATGTCCATATCTGCAAGAAGATGTTTATGGACACGACAGTGGTCAGGTGATGCAGATTCCAAACGGCACAAAGATGTATTGCCGTATAAAGGGGAGGAGTTATTTGGGGTCGGTCCATGGGACCTGGTGGCCAGGGCAACTGCTGGAAAATCCACCGTTTTTTACCCTAAGTCACATCTCTGCAGAAAAAGACACCGTCTTTTCAGCCTCAGTCCTTTCGTCCCTATAAGAGTCATATCTGCCCAGGGATAGAGGAAAGGGAAGAAGACTGCAGCAGGCAGCCCATTCCCAGGAACAGAAGCCCTCCACCGCTTCTACCAAGTTCTCAGCATGACGCTGGGACCGTACAGGACCCCTGGATCCTACAAGTAGTATCCAAGGGGTACAGATTGGAATGTCGAGAGGTTTCCCCCCTCGCAGGTTCCTGTAGTCTGCTGTACCAATGTCTCCCTCCGACAGGGAGGCAGTATTGAAAACAATTCACAAGCTGTTTTCCCAGCAGGTGATAATAAAATTACCCCTCCGACAACAAGGAAAGGGGTATTACTCCACACTATATGGTGGTACTGAAGGCTAGGTGAGACCTATTCTAAATCTGAAAAATTTGAACTCTTACAAGGGTTCAAATCCAGATGGAGTCACTCAGAGCAGTGATAGCAAAGAACAAGGGGACTATATGGTGTCCCGGGACATCAGGGATGCTTACCTCCATGTCCCAAAAATTTGCCTTTTCTCACCAAGGGTACCTCAGGTTCGTGGTACAGAACTGTCACTATCAGTTTCAAGACGATGCCGTTGGATTGTCCAAGGCACCCCGGGTCCTTACCAAGGTAATGACCGAAAGGAGGATTCGTCTTCAAAGAAAATGGACGACCTCCTGATAAGAACAAGGTCCAGAGAACAGTTGGAGGTCGGAGTAGCACTATCTCAAGTAGTTCTACGACAGCACGGGTGGATTCTAAATATTCCAAAACCGCAGTTGTTCCGACACGTCTGCTGGTCCTATGGATGATTCTGGACACAGTCCAGGAAAAGGTGTTTCTCCCAGAGGAGAAAGCCAGGGAGTTATCCGAGCTAATCGGGATCCTCCTAAAACCAGGAAAAGTGTCAGTGCATCATTGCACAAGAGTCCTGGTAAAAATGGTGGCTTATTACGAAGCGCTTCCATTCGGCAGATTTCACGCAAGAACTCTTCAGTGGGATCTGCTGGACAAATGGTCCGGATCGCATCTTCAGATGCATCAGCGGATAACCCTATATCCAAGGACAAGGGTGTCTCTCCTGTGGTGATTACAGAGTGCTCATCTTCTAGAGGGCCGCAGATTCGGCATTCAGGATTGGATGCTCGTGACCACGGAGGCCAGCCTGAGAGGCTGGGGAGCAGTCACACAAGGAGTGTGATCAAGTCTGGAGAATTCTCTCCACATAAATATACTGGAGCTAAGAGCAAATTTATAATGCTCTAAGCTTAGCAAGACCTCTGCTTCAAGGTCAGCCGGTATTGATCCAGTGGGATAACATCACGGCAGTCGCCCACGTAAACAGAAAGGGCGGCACAAGAAGCAGGAGGGCAGTGGCAAAACTGCAAGGATTTTTCGCTAGGCGGAAAATCATGTGATAGCACTGTCAGCAGTGTTCATTCCGTGAGTGGACGACTGGGAAGCAGACTTCCTCAGCAGGCACGACCTCCACCCGGGAGAGTGGGAACTTCATCGGGAAGTTTTCCGCATGATTGTGAACCGTTGGGAAAGACCAAAGGTGGACATGATGGCGTCCCGCCCGAACAAAAAATGGGACAGGTATTGCGCCAGGTCACGAGACCTTCAGGCGATAGCTGTGGACGTCCTGGTAACACCGTGGGTGTAACAGTCGGTGTATGTGTTCCCTCCTCTGCTTCTCATAACCAAGGTATTGAGAATTATAAGACATAGAGGAGTAAGAACTATACTCGTGGCTCCGGATTGGCCAAGAGGGACTTGGTAACCGGACCTTCAAGAGATGCTCACAGAGGACTAATGGCCTCGGGAGCTAAGAAGGGATTTGCTTTCAGCAAGTACCATGTCTGTTCCAAGAGGAACCGTGGCATCGGCCTTTAAGAAAGGACCTGCTCCAGCAGGGACCTTGTCTGTTCCAAGACTTACCGCGACTGCGTTTGACGGCATGGCGGTTTGAACGCCGGATCCTAAGGGAAAAGGCATTCCGGAAGAGGTCATACCTACCCTGGTCAAAGCCAGGAAGGAGGTGACCGCACAACGTTATCACCACATGTGGTAAAAATATGTTGCGTGGGTGAGGCCAGGAAGGCCCCACGAAAAAATTTTTTCAACTAGGTCGATTTCTGCACTTCCTGCAAACAGGAGTGTCTATGAGCCTCAAATTGGGGTCCATTAAGGTTCAAGTTTCGGCCCTATAGATTTTCTTCCAGAAAGAATTGGCTTCAGTTCCTGAAGTCCAGACGTTTGTCAAGGGAGTATTGCATATACAGCCCTTGTGTGCCTCCAGTGGCACCGTGGGATCTCAACGTAGTGTTGGGATTCCTCAAATCATATTGGTTTGAACCACTCAAATCTGTGGATTTGAAATATCTCACATGGAAAGTGACCATGCTGTTGGCCCTGGCCTCGGCCAGGCGATTGTCAAAATTGGCGGCTTTGTCTTACAAAAGCCCATATTTGATTTTCCATTCGGACAGGGCAGAACTGCGGACTCGTCCCCAGTTTCTTCCTAAGGTGGTGTCAGCGTTTCACCTGAAACAACCTATTGTGGTGCCTGCGGCTACTAGGGACTTGGAGGACTCCAAGTTGCTAGACGTTGTCAGGGCCCTGAAAAAATATATATATAATATATATATATATATATATATATATATATATATATATATATATATATATATATATATATATATATATATATATATATATATATATATATATATATATATATATATATAATTCCAGGACGGCTGGAGTCAGAAAGTCTGACTTGCTGTTTATATTGTAGGCACCCAAAAAGCTGGGTGCTCCTGCTTCTAAGCAGACTATTGCTCGTTGGATTTGTAGTACAATTCAGCTTGCACATTCTGTGGCAGGCCTGCCACAGCCAAAATCTGTAAATGCCCATTCCACAAGGAAGGTGGGCTCATCTTGGGCGGCTGCCCGAGGGGTCTCGGCTTTACAACTTTGCCGAGCAGCTACTTGGTCAGGGGCAAACACGTTTGCTAAATTCTACAAATTTGATACCCTGGCTGAGGAGGACCTGGAGTTCTCTCATTCGGTGCTGCAGAGTCATCCGCACTCTCCCGCCCGTTTGGGAGCTTTGGTATAATCCCCATGGTCCTGACGGAGTCCCCAGCATCCACTAGGACGTTAGAGAAAATAAGATTTTACTTACCGATAAATCTATTTCTCATAGTCCGTAGTGGATGCTGGGCGCCCATCCCAAGTGCGGATTGTCTGCATTACTTGTACATAGTTATTGTTACAAAAAAAAAAAAAAAAAATCGGGTTATTATTGTTGTGAGCCATCTTTTTTAGAGGCTACTTCATTGTTATCATACTGTTAACTGGGTTCAAATCACAAGTTGTACGGTGTGATTGGTGTGGCTGGTATGAGTCTTACCCGGGATTCAAGATCCTTCCTTATTGTGTACGCTCGTCCGGGCACAGTACCTAACTGAGGCTTGGAGGAGGGTCATAGGGGGAGGAGCCAGTACACACCATGTGATCCTAAAAGCTTGCTTTTGTGCCCTGTCTCCTGCGGAGCCGCTATTCCCCATGGTCCTGACGGAGTCCCCAGCATCCACTACGGACTATGAGAAATAGATTTATCGGTAAGTAAAATCTTATTTTTTGTGGCTGCAGGAGCGTCTGAGACCTACCATTATCAGCGCTTGGGTCAATAAAGCTTTTGTAGCATGGGCTGGTCAGATTAATCAGGCAGTAGCGGAGGATAACAACCAGGAAGAGAGTTCGACTAGTGGAGCATATCCGGGAGTCTGCCACATACATTTGCCAAGCTACAAAGGATGCTAGCAGGATAGTGTCACACATCTCTGCTTCAGCTATATTGGCCAGAAGGATTCTGTGGTTAAGAGAATGGCAAGTGGACTCAGATTCCAAGAAGGTGGTGGAGGCGATCCCTTTTGTAGGAGAAGCCTTATTTGGTCTGGAATTAGATAAGTGGCTCTCACAGGCAACAGTGGGAAAATCTACTTTTCTGCCTACCATGTGTCCTAGAACCATGCCACCGGTCAGAAGAAATTACTCTGGTCTGGCGCTCAATTCGTTTCTGTCCCAATCCTTTCGAGCCTGATGAAGAGGTTTTGGTGGTCAAGCTCATGGAAACAGAGGCAGAGGCCGTTCCCAGTCCACAGCCCACAAACAAGATCCTAAACGTGCTGGCAAGACCGTTGCATGACAGTCTTCCAGCTCACTTTGGGTCTCCTATGGTGGGCGCACAGTTGGAAGGTTTCTGGACACCTGGTCCCAAACCTCACCAGAAGTGTGGATCAACAACATTATTTCCCAGGGTTACAAGATTTCCTAAGTCGACCTCACAGACATTTCTTTACAACAGAACTCCTTCTGTGCCCTCAAAGAGCGAGGGCATTACACACGGCTATTCAAAAATTACTTCAGACGTAAGGAATTATGCCTGTCCTGACTTCTCAAAGGGGATGGGATTTTATTCAAATCTTTTTGTAGTGGCAAAACCGGATGGGTCTGTCTTGCCAATCCTCAATTTGAAGGTGTTAAATCCATTCCTGATGGTTTACAAATTCAAGATGAAATCAATAGTCAGTTATTGCGGGACTGGAGCAAGGGGAATTCATGGTGTCCATGGACATAAAAGATGCGTACCTCCATGTCCCAATTTGGACCCCACACCAAGCTTATTTATGATTTGCAGTGGGCAAGACGCATTACCCATTCAGAGCCCTACTGTTCGTCCTATCACCCCTGAGAATCTTCACAAAGCTCATGGCAGTCATGGTTGCGAAATTGAGATTGTTATGGGTAACGATAATTCCATATTTGGACGACCTTCTGATCAAGGCTCCCTCTCAGGACCAGTTGATCAGGGAATTATCGGATCACTCATCAGTTTCTGATTAGACACGGCTGGATCGTGAATTTCAAGAAATCCAACCAACGCAGCAGAGGATTCAATTCCTGGGTCTCATTTTAGATACGATACATCTGAAGGTGCTTCTCCCAGAAGAAAAGATTTGAGACATCAAGGAAATAGTTCGACAGGTTCTACAGAACCAGACGGGGTCTCTGCATCTTTGTGTGTGGCTCCTAGGAAAGATGGTAGCATCTTTAGAAGCGATCCAAAACGGAAGACTACATTCCAGACCCTTTCAGCTGAATTTGATTGCTCAGGGGGCAAGAAAGCATTTTCTTCTGCACCGAAAGATTCGATTGTCACCCCAAGCCAGGACCTCCTTAATTTAGTCGGTCCACAGGAACTTGGTGGTGGGAAAGAGGTTTGGAATCTAGGATTGGAATATTCTGACAACAGATGCCAGTCTCAGGTTGGGGAGCAGTACTGGACAACCATCAGTTTCAGGGAAGATGGTCACCGCAGGAGGGCAGTATCCAAATAAATGTCCTGGAATTTAGAGCCATTTACAATGCACTTCTACTAGCGGAAGACCTGGTATGGGCTCTGCATGTGAGAGTACAGTTGGACAATGTAACGGCGACAGCATACATAAACAGTCAGGGAGGAACATGAAGCTGCATGGCGTTAAGAGGCCAATATATGAGTTGGAAAGCAGGTCTGCTCCTGGCGTTCGCATCAGCAAGAAGGGTCTCCGAATTAGGTACCCTGTCCTTTCCTAGTCTTTCATAAAGACAGAGCGGAGCTCCGTACAAAGGTGGAGTTTTTACCGAAGGTTGTTTTGGGTTTCCACATAAATCAGCTGATTGTGGTCCCATCTTTCCAAGGATTGCCTGAGGGGGACATGTCTTTGGATGTGGTCAAAGCATTACGGTTGTATGTTCAGGCTACAGTTTCTATTAGGAAATTAGATGCGTTGTTCGTACTGTATGATGGCCCCAGGAGGGGTTGGCCGGTTTCAAACAAACTTTTGGCCAGTGGATACGGCAAATCATCAAATCTTGCTTGTGGTAAGAGTGCCTTTTCTGGTAGGTGCCCATACCACCAGATCGGTAGTAGCTTCATGGGCTGCGGCTAGAGGAGCTTCCACTACCCTATTTTACAGAGCTGCAACGTGGTCGTCTGCACACACGTTCACTCGTTTCTACAAGTTAAATACATTTGCATCTAGGGATACAAATTTTGACGTTTGGTCTTTCAGGCTTTGGACAGCACTCACGCCCACGGTGGTATCTTTGGGACATCCCCAGCTGTCTAAGCTCTCCAGTGTCCCCTAGTAGATGAATGAGAAGATTTTGGTACTTACGGATTAAATCCATTTCTCTGAATCCACTCGGGGATACTGGATGTCCGCCTCTGTGCTGTCAGCATTTCGTGTTTTGGTTAAATATAGTTCACAGTTGGGGCGTGGCCTAGCGGGACATGGAGTAGCAGCTCGGCGTGAGCGCTCTCCGCTTTCAAACATCCATGCACATCATCCTGTGGGGTCCCCCTGAGCCCAAACTACCTCATCTGGTGGGGGAAGGAGCTGAGCCGCCGTGGAGCTGTGGCGGGCCGCCGGACGAGTGCTGACTGCTGGGGATCTGGGCGCCGCGTCTCCTCTCCCCTGGCCTCCTAAGATGGTGCCGTGACTTCCGGTCCCGGCTCTCCAGCGCGCCCTCACACTGTGTGCCGCACGGGACCCGCTCTCACAGGGGATTGATGTATGAGCCTGCACACCACTCTCCCACACTAACCCAGCACTTCTGTGAGCTGTGACACCCGCGACCCCCTCTCTCCTCCCCTGTGCTGCCTGTGTGCAACAGGGCATAGGGCTACCTGGGAGACCTGCATAAACTAGGGGTCGTGCTCCTTCCTTCTTGGTTCCTGCTGAACGCTCTCCTGGGACTGCTCTGGACTGCTATATAGTCTTGTAAGGTACTGTGATTGTATTCTCCTGCTTCAAGTGTGTGCACATATTGATACCATTCTGGGCTCTACAATTTCTGTGCTGTTGCGTGGTCTTCTTTGAACTGCCGATTCTGATTTACTCTAATATATTTAAACATGGTGAAGAATCACCACAAATCTGCTGCAGCCCGACTTGCACGGTACTCGCATACACCTGGGCAGCATATAAACCTCTGTATGACACTGGCAACAAGGGACATAGTGCCAGGGCACTGTCCTAACCCCCGCCAGTATAAATGTTTTGAAAAAATAGCGGGACTGAAGCGCGCCATTACAGGGGCAGAGCTTAGCCCTCACAGCTCACACAGCCCAGCGCCATTTACTCTACACAGGCTGCAGAGACGCTGGTCCTTCTTCCTCTCACTGCTGCATAAGTATCAGGGTGAAAAACAGGGGGGGGGGGGGGGGGAGGTGCACAGTAAATTTGGTGCAATATATGTTGATTATAAAAGCGCTGCAGGTCTGGGGCATTATTTAGTGTTTTCAGAACCGTTGGTGAAGCGCTGGGTTGTGAGCTGGCAAACTCCCTCTGTGTCTCTCTGACAGACTTTAGGTAGGTCTGTCCCCTATATGCCCAGTGTGTCTGAGTGGTGAATACACGTGTGTCGGCATGTCTGAGGCGGACTGCTCTTCCCAGGAGGAGGCTGTATTAGGGACACAGACTGCTGTGGGAGTGAACCTGTTGGCACCGCCGACTCCTGATTGGGTAAATGTTTTGAATGCTAATGTGGCTCTTATTAGTAAGAGATTAGATAAATCAGAGTCTCAGAACCAGGCATGGAAGAAATCTGTGGAGGATGTATTGTTACAAGTCCAGACCCCCTCGGGATCACAAAAAAGATAATTTGCCCAGTTGGCAGACACGGATTCCGACATGGACTCTGACTCCAGTGTCGACTATAGTGATACCAGATTAGATCCGAAATTAGCAAAGAGCATTCGGTACATGATTGTGGCGATAAAAGCCGTATTACATATCTTGGAGGACCCTCTTGTTCCTGACAAAAGGGTCTGCATGTATAAGGGGAAGAAGCCCGAGGTAACCTTTCCTCCCTCTCATGAACTGAACACCCTATTTGAAAAGGTTTGGGAAAATCCTGACAAAAAGTTTGATTCCCAAAAGGATTCCGGTGGCGTATCCGTTTCCCTCTGGGGATAGGGAAAAGTGGAAGTCACCACCCATTGTGGACAGGGCTCTATCACGGCTGTCCAGAAAGGTGGCTCTTCCGTCCCCTGACACGGCAGCCCTTAAGGATCCGGCGGATCGTAGGCAGGAAACTACATTGAAATCCATTTATGTCACCACAGGTACGCTGCTCAGGCCAGCCATTGCATCTGCATAGGTGAGTAGTGCTATCGAAAAGTGGACAGATAACTTGTCATCTGATATAGATACCCTAGATAGGGATAGCGTTCTCTTGACACTAGGTCATATGAGGGACGCTGCAGCATACCTAAAGGAAGCTGCAAGGGATATTGGCCTTTTGAGTGCAAAGGCCAATGCCATGGCAGTCTCAGCTAGACGAGCATTGTGGATTCATCAATGGAATGCTGATGCCGACTCTAAGAAAAATATGGAGTCTCTGCAGTATAAAGGTGGTGTCTTGTTTGGTGACAGCCTCGCCGATTTGGTATCTACGACTACCGCGGGTAAGTCGTCCTTTTTACCTTACAAAACAAAAGAAAACACAACACTATCAGATGCAGTCCTTTCGGCCCAATAAATACAAGAAAGGCCGAAATTCTTCCTTCCTTGCTACTAGAGGAAGGGGTAAAGGAAAAAGTCACCGGCAGTGGCAGGTTCCCAGGAGCAGAAGTCCTCCCCGGCTTCTGCCAAATCCACCGCATGACGCTGGGACTCCTCTGCGGGAGTCAGCACCGGTGGGGGTGCGTCTCAAACGCTTCAGTCAGTTCTGGGTTCGTTCGGCCATGGACCCATGGGTTTTCGAAATAGTATCCCAGGGGTACGGCCTTACCAGCTTCTCTTCCGGACAGGGAGGTTGTATGCGACGCAATACAAAAGTTGTGTCTAAATCAGGTCATTATCAAGGTTCACCTGTCACAACAGGGAGAAGGATTTTATTCGAGCCTGTTCGTGGTCCCGAAGCCGGACGGCTCGGTCAGACCAATCCTGAATCTAAAATCCCTCAATTTCTACCTAAGAAAATTCAAATTCAAGATGGAATCTCTCCGGGCGGTGATCTCCACTCTGGAGCAAGGGGATTTTATGGTGTCTGTAGACATAAAGGATGCCTACTTGCACGTTCCCATTTATCCTCCGCATCAGGATTACCTGAGGTTTGCAGTTCAGGATTGTCATTACCAATTTCATACGTTGCCGTTTGGTCTGTCCACGGCTCCGAGGGTTTTCACTAAGGTAATGGCGGAAATGATGGTTCTCCTGCGCAAGCAGGGAGTCACAAGTATTCCGTACTTGGATGATCTCCTGATAAAGGTGAGATCCAGGGACCAGTTACTGCAGAACATTACGCTCTCCCTGACAGTTCTGCAACTACATGGTTGGCTACTAAACTTGCCGAAATCACAGTTGGTGCCGACGATGCGGCTGTCGTTTTTGGGAATGATTCTGTACAAAGAATAGAGTTTTTCTTCCAGTGGAAAAAGCTCTGGAAATTCAGAACCTGGTCAAACAAATTCTGAAACCGACAAGTGTGTCAGTCCATCAATGCACTCGGTTACTGGGGAAAATGGTGGCGGCCTACGAGGCCATTCAGTGTAGCAGATTCCATGCCAGAGTGTTTCAGTGGGACCTGTTGGACAAGTGGTCCTGGATCCCACCTGCACATTCACCAAAGAATAATCCTGTCTTCCAAGACCAGAATCTCACTCCTGTGGTGGCTGAACAGCTCTCACCTCCTAGAGGGGCGCAGGTTCGGGATCCAGGATTGGATACTTGTAACCATGGATGCGAGTCTCCGAGGCTGGGGGGCAGTCACACGGGGAAAACTTCCAGGGAAGATGGTCAAGCCAAGAAGCTTGTCTACACATAAACGTTCTGGAATTAAGGGCCATTTACAACAGCATTCTTCAAGTGGAACATCTTCTGCGAAATCTGCCCGTCCTGATTCAGTCGGACAATATAACAGCAGTAGCGTATATAAACCGCCAGGGCAGAACAAAAAGCAGAGCGGCGATGGCAGAGGCCACAAAATTTCTTGTTGGGCGGAAAGACATACAAGCGCTCTGTCAGCGATCTTCATTCCAGGAGTGGACAACTGGGAAGCAGACTTCCTCAGTAGACACGTTCTCCATCCAGGGGAGTGGGGTCTTCATCAAGAGGTCTTCACAGAAGTGACAAGGCGTTGGGGACTCCTCAAATAGACATGATGGTGTCTCGTCTCAACAAACTGCAGAGATATTGTTCCAGGTCGAGGGACCCTCAAGCAATAGCAGTGGACGCACTAGTAACACCATGGGTGTTTCAGTCGGTGTATATATTCCTTCCGCTTCCTCTCATTCCAAAAGTGCTAAAGATCATAAGAAGAACAAAGGTTCAGGCGATTCTCATTGTTCCAGATTGGCCAAAGAGGGCTTGGTATCCAGATCTTCAGGAATTACTCATAGGAGATCCCTGGCCTCTCCCTCTACGAGAGGATCTGTTACAGCAGGGGCCGTGCGTGTTTCAAGACTTACCGCAACTACGTTTGACAGCTTGGCGGTTGAACGCCGGATCCTATCCCGAAAGGGTATCCCCTGTGAAGTAATTCCCACACTACTTCAGGCTAGAAAAGGGGTAACGTCTAAACATTACCACCGTATTTGGAGGAAATGTGTGTCTTGGTGTGAATCCAAGAAGGCTCCTACGGAAGAGTTGCACTTAGGACGTTTTCTTCATTTTCTACAAGCAGGTGTGGATGCGGGCCTAAAGTTGGGTTCAATTAAAGTACAAATTTCAGCCTTATCGGTTTTCTTTCAAAAATAATTGGCCTCCCTTCCAGAAGTTCAGACTTTCGTGAAAGGCGTGTTGCACATCCAACCTCCCTTTTTGCCCCCAGTAGCTCCATGGGATCTTACCGTGGTGTTGCAGTTCCTTCAGTCACATTGGTTTGAACATTTGCAGAAGGTAGAGTTGAAATTCGTCACTTGGAAAGTGGTCATGTTGTTGGCCTTGGCATCCGCGAGGCGGGTGTCTGCATTAGCGGCTTTGTCTCACAAGAGCCCCTATTTGATTTTCAATGAGGATAGAGTGGAGTTGAGGACTCATCAGCAATTTCTGCTGGAAGTGGTTTCATCATTCCGCATGTACCAACCTATTGTGGTGCCAGTGGCTACTGGCGCTTAAGTGGAATCGAAGTTTCTGATGTAGTCAGAGCTTTGAAATTTTGTCACCAGAACGGCTCAGATTAGGAAAACAGAGGATTTGTTTGTCCTGTTTGCTCCCAACAAGATTGGGGCTCCTGCTTCCAAGCAGACTATTGCGCGCTGGATCTGTAATACGATTCAGCTGCCCTTTCTACGGCTGGATTACCGTTACCGAATTCGGTGAAGGCCCATTCTACCAGGAAAGTGGGTTCGTCCTAGGCGGCTGCCCGGGGGGTCTCGGCATTACAACTTTTCCGAGCTGCTACTTGGTCGGGTTCAAATACCTTTGCGAAATTTTACAAGTTTGATACCCTGGCCGAGGAAGACCTCATGTTTGGTCAATCGGTGCTGCAGAGTCGTTCGCACTCTCCCGCCCGTTCTAGAGCTTTGGTATAACCCCATTGTTCTTTGTGACCCCAGCATCCTCTAGGACGTATGAGAAAATAGGATTTTAATACCTACCGGTAAATCCTTTTCTCTTAGTCTATAGAGGATGCTCGGCGCCCGTCCCAGTGCGTACTGTATCTGCAGTTATTAGTTGTGGTTACACACATGTTGTGTTACGTTTATAGTCAGCCTGTTGCTGATGTTCATGCCGTTGACTTGCGTTGTGTTGAATGCCATGTTGTACGGCGTGCTTGAGGTGTAAGCTGGTATGTATCTCACCTTAGTTAAAAATTAAATCCTTTTCCTCGAAATGTCCGTCTCCCTGGGCACAGTTCCTATAACTGGAGTCTGGAGGAGGGGCATAGAGGGAGTAGCGAGTTCACACCCCTTTGAAAGTCTTAAAGTGCCCATGTCTCCTGCGGATCCAGTCTATACCCCGTCTATACCGCATGGTTCTTGATGTGACCCCAACATCCTCTATGGACTAAGAGAAAATAATTTACCGGTAGGTATTAAAATCCTATTTTTTTTATTTTTGGCTTTGTTTTTCAACTTGAAACAGTGGGCATGATTTAATTCGATGACTGTTGATTAGCGCCAGGAATTGGCTCCCGGGGCTATTCAATACAGCACAGCGGTAAGTCTGAAAATGCCCGTTCTCCTGGACCAAACAGGGTGTTTTGTCAGGAGAACCGGCATTCTCTGACATAACTGCCTGGCGTGTCGCTGTTTACTTCACGCTAAGTGCAGAAACCAGCATCGCTCTGGCACTTTTGTCTGTTTTCTGCTTGCACCCTTCTGGCGGTGCAGTAAGAAATCCTGTTTTTAGGTGTCACAGGGTGCTGTATTGAATAGCCCCGGGAGCAAATTCCCAGTGCTAGTCAACGGTCATCAAATTCAATTGTGCCCAGTGGGGGGGAATTCAGCTCTAAAGTGATGGGAGATCGTGAGGTGCAATTCAATTGTTTGGATAACGTGACCAAACTAATGGGTGTGATGTGAAAAGTCCCGTTTGAGCTTCAGATCACCACCCTGGGGGATGTCTTGCGAGCTGAAATGCTGGTGCCGGCAGCCGATCGCACCCGTTTGCTACAATTGAATAGTTTTTTTGGGCACCATTTGCTGGCTGCCAGCAAAAAAGACCATTTAATTTCCCCCAATGTGGAACATTTTAATTTGAAAGGATCACAAATACTAAAGTGAATTTTCTCTGTAGTTAATGTGCTGGTCTACAATATACAATCAGCATAGCGCGCTTCTTCCTTCCTGGCTCTCTACAGTACTTAGATTGTAGCTCAATCAAAACACTTGGACAGCAGATCCTGCTGCTTCCCTCCTGAGTTCCCCAGCTGTAGAGTTTAGTACTGCAAAATTTAGTTGCGAGGTCAGAAATTTTACTTGCCCTGGTAACTGGTATTTACCAACCCCATCCTTCAAAAAAATGGATTTCTGACTGAGTCAAAGCCTTGCTCGGAGATGGAGTCTATTTCAGCAAAGACTTCTCCGTAAGAAAGTCTTTGGTTGCTTGATGTGAGAAGAGGAAGTTTCCGGCGGCTACTTCCCAGTTAGCCCACTTCCTTCTATTTTTGCAGTATAGGTTGGATAATTAAAGTAGTGCCTTTTAAATGTTTAGATTTCATCACTGTTTCTGCCCAAAAGAGTTTAGTACATTTACAGGTAATTCAGCATATAACTGGGCGTGTGACCACCATATGACCCACCGCTTATTCCTTGTGACTTGGACTTAGTGTTGATGGCATTATAACCATATCTCTTGAAACCATTTCATACAGTGCATGTGACGTTTATAATTTGGAATAGGGTGTTTTCCATGGCCAGGAGAGTGTTGGAGCTGTGCTTTCCTCTTAAGAGTCTCTATCTGTTTTTTCAGGAGTATAGGTCTGTTCATCGGGCAAAGCAAATTTTTTTTTTTGCTGCTTAAATGAAGTTGTTCCTGATGGCTGTATTCGTGACCACTTCATCAGCTGATCTGTGAATATTTGGTGCATGTATGAGATTCTTGACTGGTTCAGGGTTAGGAACGCATAGTTCCCTTTCTACAAGGCTAGATCTATCCAGTTTGTCACTCTGTTTTCAGATTGGGTAAAGCTCTGTTTATAAGAACATTGGGGTCAATTCTATTCAGCAACAGTTGAATAGTGCCGGGAATTAGCTCCCAACGCTATTCAATTCAGCTCCAGTTAAGTCGGCGATGGCCCTTCTCGCCGACTAAACATGTTGAATTGTCGGGAGATCGGGCATTCTCCGACTTAACTCCCCGGCAGAATCAGCCTCGTGCGGCAGCTCTTTTGTCGGGTTTCTTCTCTCATTCCCCGGGGATGAGAGAAGAATTCCCGACAATTGAGGGTCACTCGTCGCTGAATTGAATAGCGCCGGGAGCAAACTCCCGGCGCTATTCAAATGTCAGTGAATTGAATCGACCCCATTGAGCCAAATTGGTTAATTGCTGTGATGTGATATCATGCAGCCCACCTAGACCCTTTGCCAACCCGTGTACAACTATGCAATAGATAGCACCTATCCTTGTGTATTAATGCCTGTTTTCCCATAGATTGTAAGCTTATGAGCAGGGCTTTCCAACCTCTTAATACCCAGTTTTGTTTTATCTTTGTGTCCAATTGTAAAGCGCAACGGAATTTGCACTATATAAGAAACAAATAATAAATAAATATTTTACTGTAATGTTCATGCTGAAGGTTGAGGTTTTATCACGCCAATATGTAATGTACACTGTTGTGTAAGGAGAAGACTATATGATATTTTGATGTACTACTCTTATTTTTCTAGTTAGAATTGCGTTCTGAGGACATCTTCCTATTTGGGTTCCTGTTTCCTCGTATTTTCTGGACAAAACTTGAGGCCTTGCAACAGTGTTTTTCAATGCAGCTTGCTGCTCCTTTCTCGTGCCCTGCTGGTTCCAGCTAGAGTAAGTCTGGTTGAAGGGTTTTCTATTTTTGCAAAAGACTGTCTTTAGAATTTGGACTTGCCTAATGTGGGACCCCTCTCCCAGCCACCTTTATGTTTTTGTATAGTAAAGAAGATTGCTCTATTCCATGAACTAAAATACTGTGTGTTAAACCTATCTGGGGTATATTTATATTGTGTTGCTGCTGTCCATGGTTCTGATTCTTTGAAAAACATCCATACATTCCCTGTGAATGCAGACAAAACCCTGATTTGTCAACTATAGGACACATTCCCCACATCTGCCCTTGCCAAACAAATGTGGGAATATTGTTAGGTAAATTGCACCTCCTATATGAAATGAAATTCTTACAGTACATTGCTATTTTAGTACTAAGGTGTATATGGTAGCTGAAGTTTTTTCGCCATCTATATCTTGGTGTTTCTCTATCGTCCTAAGTGGATGCTGGGGTTCCTGAAAGGACCATGGGGAATAGCGGCTCCGCAGGAGACAGGGCACAAAAAAGTAAAGCTTTTACCAGATCAGGTGGTGTGCACTGGCTCCTCCCCCTATGACCCTCCTCCAGACTCCAGTTAGATTTTGTGCCCGAACGAGAAGGGTGCAATCTAGGTGGCTCTCCTAAAGAGCTGCTTAGAGAAAGTTTAGCTTAGGTTTTTTACTTTACAGTGAGTCCTGCTGGCAACAGGATCACTGCAACGAGGGACTTAGGGGAGAAGTAGTGAACTCACCTGCGTGCAGAGTGGATTTGCTGCTTGGCTACTGGACACTAGCTCCAGAGGGACGATCACAGGTACAGCCTGGATGGTCACGGGAGCCGCGCCGCCGGCCCCCTTGCAGACGCTGAAGAGAGAAGAGGTCCAAAATCGGCGGCTGAAGACTCCTGAGTCTTCATAAAGGTAGCGCACAGCACTGCAGCTGTGCGCCATTTTCCTCTCAGCACACTTCACACAACAGTCACTGAGGGTGCAGAGCGCTGGGGGGGGCGCTCTGAGAGGCAAATAAAAACCTTATTAGAGGCAAAAAATACCTCACATATAGCCCACAGAGGCTATATGGAGATATTTAACCCCTGCCTAACTTCAAAAATAGCGGGAGACGAGGCCGCCGAAAAAGGGGCGGGGCCTATCTCCTCAGCACACAGCGCCATTTTCTCTCACAGAAAAGCTGGAGAGAAGGCTCCCAGGCTCTCCCCTGCACTGCACTACAGAAACAGGGTTAAAACAGAGAGGGGGGGCACTGATTTTGGCGATATTGTATATATATAAAAGATGCTATAAGGGAGAAACACTTATATAAGGTTGTCCCTATATAATTATAGCGTTTTTGGTGTGTGCTGGCAGACTCTCCCTCTGTCTCCCCAAAGGGCTAGTGGGTCCTGTCCTCTGTCAGAGCATTCCCGGTGTGTGTGCTGTGTGTCGGTACGTGTGTGTCGACATGTATGAGGACGATGTTGGTGAGGAGGCGGAGAAATTGCCTGTAATGGTGATGTCACTCTCTAGGGAGTCGACACCGGAATGGATGGCTTATTTAGAGAATTACGTGAGAATGTCAACACGCTGCAAGGTCGGTTGACGACATGAGACGGCCGACAATCTATTAGGACCGGTCCAGGCGTCTCAGAAACACCGTCAGGGGTTTTAAAAAACGCCCATTTACCTCAGTCGGTCGACACAGACACAGACACGGACACTGAATACAGTGTCGACGGTGAATAAACAAACGTATTTCTCATTAGGGCCACACGTTAAGGGCAATGAAGGAGGTGTTACGTGTTTCTGATACTACAAGTACCACAAGAAAGGGTATTATGTGGGAGTGAAAAAACTACCTGTAGTTTTTCCTGAATCAGATAAAATAAAATGAAGTGTGTGATGATGCGTAGGGTTACCCCGATAGCAAATATTGGCGTTATACCCTTTCCCGCCAGAAATTAGGGTACGTTGGGAAACACCCCTTAGGGTGATAAGGCGCTCACACGCTTATCAAGTGGCGTTACCGTCTCCAGATACGGCCGCCCTCAAGGAGCCAGCTGATAGGAAGCTGGAAAAATATCCTAAAAAGTATATACACACATACGGTGGTTATACTGCGACCAGCGATCGCCATCAGCCTGGAGATGCAGTGCTGGGTTGGCTTGGTCGGATTCCCTGACTGAAAATATTTTATTCATGTAGAGCATTTAATAGGATGCATTCTATATATATGTATGTGAGATGCACAGAGGGATATTTGCTCTCTGGCATCAAGATAAGTGCGTTGTCCATATCTCCCAGAAGATGTCAGGGACACGACAGTGGTCAGGTGATACAGATCCCATACGGCAGATGGAAGTATTGCTGTATAAAGGGAAGGAGTTATTTGGGGGTCGGTCCATCGGACCTGGGGACCACAGCAACAGCTGGGAAATCCAACCTTTTTTACCCCAAGTTACATCTCAGCTAAAAAAGACACCGTCTTTTCAGCCTCAATCTTTCCTTTCCCATGAGGGCATGCAGGCAAAAGGCCAGTCATATCTGCCCAGACATAGAGGTAAGGGAAGTAGACTGCAGCAGGCAGCCCTTTCCCAGGAAAAGAAGCCCTCCACCGCGTCTGCCAAGTCCTCAGCATGACGCTGGGGCCGTG
This sequence comes from Pseudophryne corroboree, assembly GCF_028390025.1. Classification (NCBI taxonomy): domain Eukaryota; kingdom Metazoa; phylum Chordata; class Amphibia; order Anura; family Myobatrachidae; genus Pseudophryne; species Pseudophryne corroboree. Next base: position 55,814,255 of record NC_086451.1, read on the forward strand.
CAAGCGGACTCAAGGTGGGGGGGTAGTCTCAAGAGTCTCAGGGCGCAGTGGGATCACTCGCAAGTTGACCCCTAGATCGTACGAGTATTATCCCAGGGGTAAAGATTGGAGAGTCGAGACATCTTCTCCTCGCAGCTTCCTGAAGTCTGCTTTACCAACGGCTCCCTCCGACAGGGAGGCAGCATTGGAAACAATTCACAAGCTGTATATCCAGCAGGTGATAATCAAAGTACCCCTCCTACGACAAGGAAAAGGGTATTATTTTTTCCACACTATATTGTGGTACTGAAGCCAGACGGCTTGGTGACACATAGTCTAAATCTAAAATGTTTTGAACACTTACATAAAAGGTTCAAATCGAGATAAAGTCACTCAGAGCAGTGATAGCGAACCGGAAAAAAGGGGACTATATGGTGTCCCTGGACATCAAGGATTACCTCCATGTCCAAAATTTGTCCTTCTCATCAAGGGTACCTCTGGTTCGTGGTACAGAACTGTCAATATCAGTTTCAGACGATGCCGTTTGAATTATCCACGGCACCCCGGGCCTTTTTACCAAGGTAATGGCCGAAAAGATGTTTCTTCAAAGAAAAAAGGCATCTAAATTATCCCTTACTTGCACGACCTAAAAAGGGCAAGTTCCAGAGAACAGTTGGAGGTCGGAAGAGCACTATCTACAGTAGTTCTTCGACGGCACGACTGGATTCTAAATATTCCAAGAATCGCAGCTGTTTTCCGACGATACGTCTGCTGTTCCTAGGGATGATTCTGGACACGGTTCAGAAAAAGGTTTTTCTTCCCGAGGAAAAAGCCAAGGAGTTATCCGACCTGTCAGGAACCTCCTAAAACCAGGAAAGGTGTCTGTACATCAATGCACAAGAGTCCTGGGAAAAATGGTGGCTTTTTACGAAGCAATTCCATTCGGCAGATTCCATGCAAGAATTTTCCAAAGGGATCTGTTGGACAAATGGTCAGGGTCGCATCCTCAGATGCACCTGCGAATAACCCTGTCGCCAAGGACAAGGGTATATCTTCTGTGGTGGTTGCAAAAGGCTCATCTATTGGAGGGCCGCAGATTCGGCATACAGGATTTGATCCTGGTGACCACGGACGCCAGCCTGAGAGGTTGGGGAGCAGTCACACAAGGAAGAAACTTCCAGGGGGTATGGACGAACCTGGAAAAGTCTATTCACATAAACATTCTGGTACTAAGAGCAATCTAAAATGCTCTAAGCCAGGCGGAACCACTCCTGCAAGGAAAACCGGTGTTGATTCAGTCGGACAACATCACGGCGGTCGCCCATGTAAACAGACAGGGCGGCACAAGAAGCAGGAGTGCAATGGCAGAAGCTGCCAAGATTCTTCGCTGGGCGGAGAATCACGTAATAGCACTGTCAGCAGTGTTCTTCCCGGGCGTGGACAACTGGGAAGCAGACTTCCTCAGCAGACACGATATACACCCGGGAGAGGGGGGTCTTCATCCAGAAGTCTTCCACATGCTAATAAACTGTTGGGAAAGACCAATGGTAGACATGATGGCGTCTCGCCTCAACAAGAAACTGGACAAGTATTGCGCCAGGTCAAGAGATCCACAGGCAATAGCTGTGGACGCACTGGTAACACCTTGGGTGTACAAATCAGTATATGTGTTTCCTCCTCTGCCTCTCATACCAAAGGTATTGAAGATTATACGGTGAGGAGGAGTAAGAAATACTAGTGGCTCCGGATTGGCCAAGAAGGACTTGGTACCCGGAACTTCAAGAGTTGGTCACGGACGACCCGTGCCCTCTACTTCTGAGAAGGGACCTGCTACAACAGGGTCCCTGTCTCTTTCAAGACTTACCGCGGCTGCGTTTGACGGCATGGCGTTTGAACGCCAGATCCTAAAAGGGAAAGGCATTCCAGAAGAAGTCATTCCTACCTTGATTAAGGCAAGGAAGGAAGTCACCGCGAAACATTATCACCGCATTTGGCGAAAATATGTCGTGTGGTGCGAGGATCGGAGTGTTCCGACGGAGGAATTTCAACTGGGTCGTTTCCTACATTTCCTACAATCAGGATTGTCTAGGGGTCTCAAATTGAGATCTATTAAGGTTCAAATTTCGGCCCTGTCAATATTCTTCCAAAAAGAATTGGCCTCAGTTCCTGAGGTACAGACTTTTGTTAAAGGAGTACTGCATATACAGCCTCCTGTGGTGCCTCCGGTGGCACCGTGGGATCTAAATGTAGTTTTAGATTTCCTCAAATCCCATTGGTTTGAACCATTGAAAAAGGTGGATTTTAAATATCTCACATGGAAAGTGACTATGTTACTGGCCCTGGCTTCAGCCAGGAGAGTATCTGAATTGGCGGCTTTATCTTATAAAAGCCCTTATCTAATCTTCCATTCGGATAGGGCAGAACTGAGGACTCGTCCGCATTTTCTCCCTAAGGTGGTATCAGCGTTTCACCTGAACCAACCTATTGTGGTGCCTGCGGCCACTGGCGACTTGGAGGACTCCAAGTTGTTGGACGTTGTCAGAGCCTTAAAAATATACATTTCAAGGACGGCTGAAGTCAGAAAATCTGACTCGCTGTTGATACTATATGCACCCAACAAGTTGGGTGCCCCTGCTTCTAAGCAGACGATTGCTCGTTGGATTTGTAACACAATTCAACTTGCTCATTCTGTGGCAGGCCTGCCACAGCCTAAATCTGTTAAGGCCCATTCCACAAGGAAGGTGGGCTCATCTTGGGCGGCTGCCCGAGGGGTCTCGGCATTACAATTCTGCCGAGCAGCTACGTGGTCGGGGGAAAACACGTTTGTAAAATTCTACAAATTTGATACCCTGGCAAAAGAGGACTTGGAATTCTCTCATTCGGTGCTGCAGAGTCATCCGCACTCTCCCGCCCGTTTGGGAGCTTTGGTATAATCCCCATGGTCCTTTCAGGAACCCCAGCATCCACTTAGGACGATAGAGAAAATAAGAATTTACTTACCGATAATTCTATTTCTCGGAGTCCGTAGTGGATGCTGGGCGCCCATCCCAAGTGCGGATTATCTGCAATACTGTACATAGTTATTGTTAACAAATTCGGGTTATATTGTTAAGGAGCCATCTTTAAGAGGCTCTTTCTGTTATCATACTGTTAACTGGGTTTAGATCACAAGTTGTACGGTGTGATTGGTGTGGCTGGTATGAGTCTTACCCGGGATTCAAATTGCCTCCCTTATTGTGTACGCTCGTCCGGGCACAGTACCTAACTGGAGTCTGGAGGAGGGTCATAGGGGGAGGAGCCAGTGCACACCACCTGATCTGGTAAAAGCTTTACTTTTTTGTGCCCTGTCTCCTGCGGAGCCGCTATTCCCCATGGTCCTTTCAGGAACCCCAGCATCCACTACGGACTCCGAGAAATAGAATTATCGGTAAGTAAATTCTTATTTTTTCTTATTGATTATCTGCTTTATGCTGGATAATCTGCCCTGCTAAAGAAATGCAGAATGCATTAAATCAAACCATTTAAGTACTGATTTTCAATTTTGCTGTATATTTTCTTCTAGATGGGGTTGGGAAATAGTTCCTTGCTAGCAAAGTCCTAACAAAGTGGGAACACTGTCTATCCCAGGAGCCCATGGGCATAATTGGCCTCCGTGACTCCTCAGGACTACTGACCTATTGGATGTAGTGTGGGAATGTGGCAGTGGTGTGTCTGCCTAATTAATACCCCTTTCACACCAGATATGCAGGGGTCTTACCCGGGAATACGGTCCCTGGATCATGTAGGGACATTCCCGGGTAAGACCCCTTGCATACCGCAGTCAGTAGCCCGGCATATTGCCAGGTTGCTGACGTCAGCGGTGACGCGGCGGGGGGCGGCGCAAGAGATCACATGATCTCCAAGCGCCGCCTGCTACATAGAAAGTGAACAGGAGCCGGGGCGCATTGACCCGGCTCCCGTTCACACAGACCAGGTTCCCGGGAGGATCCTGGGACCAACCCTGGTCGATTGCAGGGTTGAAATGCCGTGGCAGGAATCCTGGGATTTTGACCCTGTACCCTTTCACACCGAGAAATTTCCCGGTTTGGTGCGCGTTCATATGCAATAACCCGGGAAATTTTGGGCTGTGTGAAAGGGGTATCATTCATCTCAGAATTCTATTAGCCTGCCCACTGCTACCTGTCAAGGCATTGGTTAAGCACTAATATCACCCTGCTTTCGGCAGGTGCACACTGGATAAAAAAAACACATACGCTACCACTGTTTTCACCAGGTTTGACAGATGATTTTTGGTCTCCGGTAGTTGATCCTGAATAAAATGGATGTACCTGGATTTCTCCCACACTAGTGCCGTTGCATCTGCCCTGGACAGGGAAATACTTTTGCATGGGTGAATAGTTGCACAGGAGTCTGCTTTGGCAAACCTGCTAGAACCCGGTCTGTTGAGCCAAGTAGCTCGTCCTAAAAGGCAATGCGGCCAATTCAATTGTTACTGCCGCAGCCGCCACTAGAGAGATTTCTTCTCGCAGACTCTTGAGGTGCGAGAAGAAATGTGTGAAAGGGCCTGACCAGGACTTTAGACAGTATTTGCCATTATTTGGGGGGGGGGGGCGTATAAAGAAGTGTGCGCCCAATCAGAGCAATGATTTAATTGCTCTAATGGACGTCCAAAGATGCATTTGAATCGCCCTCCACAGTGTCTTACAACTTAGTCATTAAAACAGCATATGCCAGTGTTCCTAAACGTGGTCCTGAAGGCCGCCCAAATAGTCCAGGTTTTAGGGATATACCTGCTTGTGCACAGTTGGTTAAATCAAACTGAGGTACTAATTAAGTCAACTGTGTCTAAGCATGGATAGCCTTAAAACCTGGACTGTTGCCTTGAGGACCGAGTTTGTGAACCACTGGCATGAGCCAAATTGCACTAGCGGTGTCCCATAGCAACATTAACAATGGTCATTTTGACAAATGCACAAGAAACATGGGCATGTTGTAAAAAGGAGTTCCACGTGTGTTTAATCTTTATTAATAGTGCCCAATGCCCATCTTTTCCTCACATTTGCTTTATATTCTCTTTGCGCTATCTGGAACAATAGTGAATTCTATTGAAATGCTCCGCGTTAGCACTGCTATAAAGCTTAGTTGTGTGTGTTGATTATATTTTATATTCTTTTTAGCTGACAGAATCTGACAATTCTGAAGATGAAGGTAGACAGGACGAAGCTGAAGAAGACACCAACAGAGGCGGTGAGTCTTGCTGCTTCTAGAGTCTCCTCTCTTTTGAGAACTTTGATCCTTCAGTCTCAGGCTTTTCAAAAAAAGGTTTTGGTAACTGAACAGTGGTACGTATCTGTTCTGATGAAGTCTAGCTTATGCATAATTGAGGTGGGAATAGCAGCTACTATTAGGCCGGAATAGGTGTGGTGGTATAATTTGTGATTCTGAGCTGATGAAGTGGTCGTGAGGAGCTGCTATCCAGTATTATTCGTTTCTTGAAATAATCCTGAGGTAATGCCTTATATCGGAGTTAAGTCCATTTTTTGTAATAGTAGTTGGTGAAGTATATATATTCTAAATATATAAATTGATTCTTTGATTGTTAAACTAATATCCTTACCTTATTTAGCTGTATCTCGGGACATGTTATAGTTATATTGACTGTATCTTCACTATATTCTAATGCTTGTCCTTGTCTCCTCCATATAGCCTGCAGATTGCAGGTCTCTGATTGACAAACTCAAAGTCTGTACAGATGAGCAGCTTCTGCTGGAACTACAGCAGATCAAAACATGGAACATTGGAAAGGTATGTGATCACAGCTTGCTGTGGGGCCCCTGCGTGGCTATAGGGATTTCATGGATTGCTGGGGCTTCGTGCAGTTACTACTCCAAACATTCAAAATGTATGTGTTTGGCTCTTAAATTATGAAAGTGCATAACCATTTCCCTAGTGTTTTATGGGATATAACATGTCACCGTAGCTGTACCATTCACAACATGCACTTTGGAAGTCTTTTGCAAATGTATCCTCCTTTGAACTTTAGTGCGAGCTCTATCACTGGGTGGACTTGTTGGATCGCTTCGATGGGATACTAGCTGACGCTGGGCAGACTGTGGAGAGTATGTCTTGGATGCTGGTGTGTGACAGACCGGAGAAGGAGCAGCTGAAGGCCCTTCTGCTGGCAGTCCTCAACTTCACTGCCTTGCTTATCGAGTACAGCTTCTCTCGGCACCTCTACAGCTCCATCGAGGTACTGTGAAAACTCGCACACGAGAATTACTGCAAAAAAATAAATAAAAATCCTGTCTGAATGTTTATCAGAATCACAAAATATAATATGTCCACTTCTATATTGCACTAGCATGCGCTCTTCTCCCTTTCAGGCACTCTTGCTATACCGACGTTTCAGATCAGTCTTCAGGGTATAAAGCAACGCTGTGGGGTGATTCAATTGATTTTAAAGTCTCGATAATTGCCACAGATTTTTGCTATTCAATTGATTTGGGTGCTCTTTATTTATCGTGCTTGTAATGCCCAATTAGACCGGGTTTAGCTGCGTAAAATGGCAAAACCCGACTAAACTAATGGGTACGGCAGAAAAGTGCTGTTTGAGCGCTCAAACAGCTGACACTATTGCACATTTCAGCACGCCACCTCCGGGGGCTGCAAGCTGAAATGTGTGCAGCCGTGGCTCTTCGTGCCTGAATGGACAACAATAGAATTGCTCCATTGGGCTCCCAAACCTAATAGCCACGGTAAAAACAATTGAATTTCCCCCTATATATGCTCATACTCAGTGACTGGGAATTGAAATCACGACGTCAGAGCTGTGAGACGGTAATACTAACCACTCAGCCCCCATGCTGAGATGTGGTGGTCTGATCAATGAATATAATTTGCAGCACATACCTCCGGTTCATTATCATTCTCCATGCTGTTAGTTATGTAGTAACGCTGTTGTTCAAGCCTTACTGTGTCCTGCTATAACAGACATGTTCTTGCTTTTAGCACCTGACGACACTGCTTGCCTCCTCGGATATGCAAGTAGTACTGGCTGTGCTAAACCTTCTCTATGTCTTCAGCAAGAGATCCAATTACATCACACGCTTGGCCTCTGACAAACGAACGCCGCTGTTATCACGCCTCCAGCATCTAGCAGAGGTGAGCCATTTATGCCAATTAACTATCATGTTATAAAGTTTGCTATGCAAATAAAGTAATTTGCTGTACTATCCATATTTTCCTGGTTTTCAGAGTTGGGGAGGAAAGGAGAACGGCTTTGGGCTCGCAGAGTGCTGTAAAGACATGCAGATGTCGGTAAGTTTGTTATTATATATAGATAGATAGATATAGATATATAGATATATATATATATATATATATATATATATATATATATATATATATATATATATATAAAAATACAGCAGCAGCCGGCACTCCTAAAATCCATTCATCCTGCTCAGGTGCCAGGTTCAGAAATTAATAGAGAGTCCAATCGAGCACGGCACTCAGAGACAGAAAATAGAGTTAATTTATTATGTCAGTGGTCAGTGGTCACCACTGACATAATAAATTAACTCTATTTTTTGTCTCTGAGTGCCGTGCTCGATTGGACTCTCTCTCTCTATATATATATATATATATATATCTATATATATATATATCTATATATATATATATCTATATATATATATATATCTATATATATCTATATATATATATATATATATATATATATATATATATATATATATATATTATATATATATATATATATATTTTTTTTTTTATTTTTTTTTTGTTATATTTTTGCCTAGAATTTGTTATCCAATAGCATTATAGTTTAAAACCTAGGTAAGATTAAACTGACTTCTAAGCATATTTCTGTTGGTTAAGAACTACAAAATTGTGGAATTTGATATTAAAGGATTTAAAATCTCCAATGTACTATTCTGTTTGATAAAGTGAAACCTACAGAACCTTCCCATGCCATATAGTAGAGGACATTTTATAATTGGATTATAGGTCTGCAACGTGATGTATATTAATGAGGCCTTTCTGTTACTGTGCAATGGTTCATTGTAGGGAGGAGTAAGTGGACAATATAAAGCACTTCCCCTGGATACCAAAAATAATACACTGTATATAACTAGTAAATGTTCTAATTTACTAACTGGTTTGGGATTGATGCAGTGGTCCTGGAAAGCCGTTTGGGGTTGGACAACTTCCCACAATGCGATTGTGCCGCTACGGGAATGTAGGGTGTTTAGCATTGTGCAGCAGCACATGAATTGGCAGTTGCTAATTGGTTAGCACTTAATCGCTTGTGAAGCTTTGACAAATCTTCCCCTTCGTATGCATACATGCGCGCACACACACACATCCCCCCCCCCTACCAGTAGGTCCCCCTCCAAGATTCTGTTCTTGGACCTCTCTTGTTCTCTCTATACATCTTCTGTAGGTGGGCTCACTGGCTGTTTTGGCTTCGATTATCATCTCTATGCTGATGATACTCAAATCTACCTTTCCTCCCCTGACCTCTCCCCTCGCTCATATCTCCAACTGCCTTTCTGCTACCTCTTCTTGGATATCCCAGCTCTTTCTTCAACTCAACTTGTCAAAAGCTGAGCTGATAACCTTCTCACCCTGCTGCATCACCTCACTTACCACAGTTTCACTATCTATTGATGGCACTACTATCTCCTCTAGCTCCCAAGAAGGCTTCCTTGGAATTTTCCTTGACTCCTCCCTCTCCTTTAAAATACACATTCAAAAATGTTTCCCAGATCAGACCCTTTCTCACCATGGATGCTGTGAAGAACTTCATACACCCGCTGGTTATCTGCTTACTGGACTACTGTAATCTTCTATCTGACCTACTCGACAAACATCTATCCACTCCAGTCAATCCTCTGTGCTGCTGCCAAGTTATCTTCCTCTCCAAATGTACTACATCCTCCCCACTCTTACACTTCTGACACTGTCTCCCCTTCCTCTTCAGAATCCAATTCGAGCTTTTCTCACTCGCTTATAAAGCCATCACCCATTCCTCTCCCATTTACATTTCTGACCTTATCTACCTTTACGTTCTGGCCCGTCACCTTTGCTTCACAAATTAATGCCGCCCCTTCTGCCTAATGATTACTTCCTCCCATTCCTGCCTCCCAAGATTTTACATGTGCTGCTCCCTATCTCTGGAATTCTCTACCTCTCCCCATCAGACTTTTCAACTCTCAACAAAACTTCAGACTCTCTCAAGACCCAGTTATCAATCCAAGCCGTCTCTCATCCTAAGCCTCCATTCCACGCTGACTGTCTACCCTATCTGTGTCACCTGTGTCTTGTCTGCCCCTCCCCTTTAGAATGTAAGCTCTCCCAAGCAGGGCCGTCTTCCTTCATGTGCTTATCCTTCTCTTAAACCAGAGGTTCTCAAACTCGGTCCTCGAGGGCACACACGGTGCATGTTTTGCAGGTCTCCTCACAGAATCGCAAGTGAAATAATTAGCTCCACCTGTGGACCTTTTAAAATGTCAGTGAGTAATTAATACACCTGTGCACCTGCTGGGTTACCTGCAAAACATGCACTGTGTGTGCCCCCGAGGACCGAGTTTGAGAACCTCTGTCTTAAACCATCTTCATACCTTACCACACCATGGGGGTAATTCCAAGTTGATCGCAGCAGGATTTTTGATAGCAACTGGGCAAAACCATGTGCACTGCAGGGGAGGCAGATATAACATGTGCAGAAAGAGTTAGATTTGGGTGTGGTGTGTTCAATCTGCAATCTAATTTGCAGTGTAAAAATAAAGCAGCCAGTATTTACCCTGCACAGAAACAATATAACCCACCCAAATCTAACTCTTTCTGCACATGTTATATCTGCCCCCCCTGCAGTGCACATGGTTTTGCCCAGTTGCTATCAAAAATCCTGCTGCAATCAACTTGGAATTACCCCCCATATTCTTACAATAGCACTTAGTCATCTGTTTCGGTCACCTTGATTCTTATTTGAGTCATGTCCATTGATACCGAAATGGTTATATACCATGTACTTGTCCTACATTGTCTTGTACTGTAAGTCCCTGTTTTTCTCTAGCATATATAAGGGATATTGGGGGCACATTAGTACGATGGGTATAGACGGGGTCCAACGGAGCCAGTGCACTTAAAATGTCTTCCACTGGGTGTGCTGGCTCCTCCCCTCTGCCCCCTCCTACAGGCAGTAGTAGTACAGGAGAGGTTGCACTCTCTGCTAGCTCCAGAGTTTCTTTTTCTTTTAAAACTTGTTTATTTCAGTATGCTGTTTGGGCAACAGCATACCTGCACTGTGGGAGTTAGGGGAGTGGATGGTCACCGGCCTCCTGAGGTGCAGAGCCGTTTCCCCGCTGCAGGACCACCATCCTGAGGGGTTGGTTGTTCAGCAGGGCACTGTGCATTGGCTGTCGCAGCTGCAGCACACTGTACACCCCTAACACTGCCTGAAGGTGACATCAGTGGTGAGTACACACGGGGGCCCTGCTAGGAGTGTCCCCGGGTTCATGATGTGGCAGAAGCGCAGGTAAGGCTTACGGGTCCCTCCTGGGGGGACTCGCTATAGCTCCTGCGTGAGACTGGCTAGTTTTGGCTGTACCAAGCATTCATGTAAGGCTACAGCATGGTTAGGAGACAGGGCCAGTATAAATATATCTACGTAGCTCCGGCGCCATTATGGGGGGCAGAGCTACATCAGAGCGGGCTCAGCCACATTTTGGTGCCTTCCTCTGCATAAGCATCAGCAGCCTCACACAGCTGCTCCAGACTGTCACGCTGGATCACTGGTACAGGGTGATGATTAGGGCGAGAGCCGCTCATTGTGCACAGATATTATTCCTCTTAGGGAATTACATTGTATAAGCAGTTCTCACTGTTATGTAAAACGCTGACAGCCTCACTGGGGCTCTGCAGCGTTGGGTGTGCTGGGTCCTCTCTTCCTCTGCATCTCCTCTTACATGCAATAGGGCAGGCTTTTGCATTGTAATCAGTGTTTATTGGATGTGTGTTGTGTTTTCATAATGGTGAAACAAAAGTTATGCAGTGTATGTAATGCCAGATTCTCCCCTCTTTCATCTGGTTCCGTATCATGTGAGCAGTGTAGTCAGTCCTCGCAAAATGCTGTGGACAATGAGGGGGAGAGTTACGAGCCCACTTGGCTGGGGGCTATCAAAACTATGATGTCTGATATTTCTCAACGCACTGCAAATGCTGACAAAACACAAGAACTGCAAAAAGCAGAGCTGATGTCCCCCAAATCCCCCCCCCCCTCCCCCCTCTCTACTGCAGGTCCACATAACCGTGCTTTACCTGCACTTCTGTCAGATACTGATGATCTACAAGATGATGGGTACGATGTGGATCCCATAAGTGGGGATTCCACTCTTACACAGGGTATTGAACCCCTCATTTTAGCTTTAAGGGATGTGCTAAAGCTTCCCCTTAGAGGACACTGCAAATCAGCAGTCGTTTTTCCTCCCTCAAGACAAACTGTCACATTTCCTGATTCTTAAGAATTGAATGATTTTTCTCTATCGTCCTAGTGGATGCTGGGGTTCCTGAAAGGACCATGGGGAATAGCGGCTCCGCAGGAGACAGGGCACAAAAAGTAAAGCTTTTCCGATCAGGTGGTGTGCACTGGCTCCTCCCCCTATGACCCTCCTCCAGACTCCAGTTAGATTTTTGTGCCCGGCCGAGAAGGGTGCAATCTAGGTGGCTCTCCTAAAGAGCTGCTTAGAGAAAGTTTAGCTAGGTTTTTTATGTTACAGTGATTCCTGCTGGCAACAGGATCACTGCAGCGAGGGACTGAGGGGAGAAGGAGTCAACTCACCTGCGTGCAGGATGGATTGGCTTCTTGGCTACTGGACATCAAGCTCCAGAGGGACGATCACAGGTACAGCCTGGATGGTCACCGGAGCCGCGCCGCCGGCCCCCTTGCAGATGCTGAAGACAGAAGAGGTCCAGAATCGGCGGCTGAAGACTCCTGCAGTCTTCTAAAGGTAGCGCACAGCACTGCAGCTGTGCGCCATTTTCCTCTCAGCACACTTCACACGGCAGTCACTGAGGGTGCAGGGCGCTGGGAGGGGGGCGCCCTGGGAGGCAAAATGAGTACCTATAAAGGCTAAAAATACCTCACATATAGCCCTAGAGGCTATATGGAGATATTTAACCCCTGCCTGATTTCTCAAAATAGCGGGAGACGAGCCCGCCGGAAAAGGGGCGGGGCCTATCTCCTCAGCACACGGCGCCATTTCCTCTCACAGCTCCGCTGGTCAGGACGGCTCCCAGGTCTCTCCCCTGCACTGCACTACAGAAATATGGCGATATTTTTATATAACAAAGCAGCTATAGGGGAGCACTTATTATAAGGCTATCCCTGATATATATATAGCGCTTTTGGTGTGTGCTGGCAAACTCTCCCTCTGTCTCCCCAAAGGGCTAGTGGGTCCTGTCTTCATTAGGAGCATTCCCTGTGTGTCTGCTGTGTGTCGGTACGTGTGTGTCGACATGTATGAGGACGATATTGGTGTGGAGGCGGAGCAATTGCCAAATATGGGGATGTCACCTCCTAGGGGGTCGACACCAGAATGGATGCCTTTATTTATGGAACTACGGGATAGTGTCAACACGCTAAAGCAGTCGTTTGACGACATGAGACGGCCGGACAATCAATTAGTGCCTGTCCAGGCGACTCAAACACCGTCAGGGGCTGTGAAACGCCCTTTGCCTCAGTCGGTCGACACAGACCCAGACACAGGCGATGACTCCAGTGGTGACGGTGACGAATCAACCGTATTTTCCAGTAGGGCCACACGTTATATGATTTTGGCAATGAAGGAGGCGTTACATTTAGCTGATACTACAGGTACCACTAAACAGGGTATTATGTGGGGTATGAAAAAACTACCTATAGTTTTTCCTGAATCAGAAGAACTAAATGACGTGTGTAATGAAGCGTGGGTTGCCCCTGATAAAAAGCTGATAATTTCAAAGAAATTATTGGCATTATACCCTTTCCCGCCAGAGGTTAGGGAGCGCTGGGAAACACCTCCTAGGGTGGACAAGGCGCTAACACGCTTATCTAAACAAGTGGCGTTACCCTCTCCTGAGACGGCCGCACTTAAAGATCCATCAGATAGGAGGATGGAAAATATCCAAAAAAGTATATACACACATGCAGGTGTTATACTACGACCAGCTGTAGCAACTGCCTGGATGGGCAGTGCGGGGGTAGTTTGGTCAGAATCCCTGATTGAAAATATTGATACCCTGGACAGGGACAATATTCTACTGTCGTTAGAACAAATAAAGGATGCATTTCTTTATATGCGTGATGCACAGAGGGATATATGCACACTGGCATCACGGGTAAGTGCTATGTCCATTTCGGCCAGAAGAGCTTTATGGACGCGACAGTGGACAGGCGATGCGGATTCAAAACGGCATATGGAAGTTTTGCCGTATAAGGGGGAGGAGTTATTTGGAGTCGGTCTATCAGATTTGGTGGCCACGGCTACAGCCGGGAAATCCACCTTTCTACCTCAAGTCACTCCCCAACAGAAAAAGGCACCGACTTTTCAACCGCAGCCCTTTCGTTCCTTTAAAAATAAGAGAGCAAAGGGCTATTCATATTTGCCACGAGGCAAAGGTCGAGGGAAGAGACAGCAACACGCAGCTCCTTCCCAGGATCAGAAGCCCTCCCCGGCTTCTACAAAAGCCTCAGCATGACGCTGGGGCTTCTCAAGCGGACTCGGGGACGGTGGGCGGTCGTCTCAAAAATTACAGCGCGCAGTGGGCTCACTCGCAAGTAGATCCCTGGATCCTGCAGATAATATCTCAGGGATACAGGTTGGAATTAGAGACAGATCCACCTCGCCGTTTCCTGAGGTCTGCTTTACCAACGTCCCCCTCCGAAAGGGAGACGGTGTTGGAAGCCATTCACAAGCTGTACTCTCAGCAGGTGATAGTCAAGGTACCTCTTCTGCAACAAGGGAAGGGGTATTATTCCACTCTTTTTGTGGTACCGAAGCCGGATGGCTCGGTAAGGCCTATTCTAAATCTGAAGTCCTTGAACCTGTACATAAAGAAGTTCAAGTTCAAAATGGAGTCACTCAGAGCAGTGATAGCGAACCTGGAAGAGGGGAACTTTATGGTATCCTTGGACATCAAGGATGCGTATCTCCACGTTCCAATTTACCCCTCACACCAGGGGTACCTCAGGTTCGTTGTACAAAACTGTCACTATCAGTTTCAGACGCTGCCGTTCGGATTGTCCACGGCACCTCGGATCTTTACAAAGGTAATGGCCGAGATGATGATTCTTCTTCGAAGAAAAGGCGTATTAATTATCCCATACTTGGACGATCTAATAAGGGCGAGGTCCAGAGAACAGCTAGAGATGGGATTAGCACTGTCTCAAGAAGTGCTAAAACAGCACGGGTGGATTCTGAATATTCCAAAATCCCAGTTAATGCCGACAACTCGTCTGCTGTTCCTAGGGATGATTCTGGACACGGTTCAGAAAAAGGTTTTTCTCCCGGAGGAAAAAGCCAAGGAGTTATCCGAGCTTGTCAGGAACCTCCTAAAACCAGGAAAGGTGTCTGTACATCAATGCACAAGAGTCCTGGGAAAAATGGTGGCTTCTTACGAAGCGATTCCATTCGGCAGATTCCACGCAAGAATTTTCCAAAGGGATCTGTTGGACAAATGGTCAGGGTCGCATCTTCAGATGCACCTACGGATAACCCTGTCTCCAAGGACAAGGGTGTCTCTTCTGTGGTGGTTGCAGAGTGCTCATCTATTGGAGGGCCGCAGATTCGGCATACAGGATTGGATCCTGGTGACCACGGACGCCAGCCTGAGAGGCTGGGGAGCAGTCACACAAGGAAGAAACTTCCAGGGAGTATGGACGAGCCTGGAAACGTCTCTTCACATAAACATTCTGGAACTAAGAGCAATATACAATGCTCTAAACCAGGCAGAACCTCTGCTTCAGGGAAAACCGGTATTGATCCAGTCGGACAACATCACGGCAGTCGCCCATGTGAACAGACAGGGCGGCACAAGAAGCAGGAGTGCAATGG
This sequence comes from Pseudophryne corroboree, assembly GCF_028390025.1. Lineage (NCBI taxonomy): Eukaryota > Metazoa > Chordata > Amphibia > Anura > Myobatrachidae > Pseudophryne > Pseudophryne corroboree. The sequence goes on from NC_086451.1 coordinate 55,829,350, forward strand.
CAGAAGCTGCAAGGATTCTTCGCTGGGCAGAGAATCATGTGATAGCACTGTCAGCAGTGTTCATCCCGGGAGTGGACAACTGGGAAGCAGACTTCCTCAGCAGACACGATCTTCACCCGGGAGAGTGGGGACTTCATCCAGAAGTCTTCCACATGCTGGTAACCCGTTGGGAAAGACCAATGGTGGACATGATGGCGTCTCGCCTCAACAAAAAACTGGACAGGTATTGCGCCAGGTCAAGAGATCCGCAGGCAATAGCTGTGGACGCGCTGGTAACGCCTTGGGTGTACCAGTCGGTGTATGTGTTTCCTCCTCTGCCTCTCATACCAAAAGTATTGAGAATTATACGGCAAAGAGGCGTAAGAACGATACTAGTGGTTCCGGATTGGCCAAGGAGGACTTGGTACCCGGAACTTCAAGAGATGATCACGGAAGATCCGTGGCCTCTACCTCTAAGGAGGGACTTGCTTCAGCAGGGTCCCTGTCTGTTTCAAGACTTACCGCGGCTGCGTTTGACGGCATGGCGGTTGAACGCCGGATCCTAAAGGAAAGAGGCATGCCGGAAGAAGTCATTCCTACTTTGATTAAAGCAAGGAAGGAAGTAACCGTGCAACATTATCACCGAATTTGGCGAAAATATGTTGCGTGGTGCGAAGATCGGAGTGCTCCGACGGAGGAATTTCAACTGGGTCGATTCCTACATTTCCTGCAATCAGGATTGTCAATGGGTCTCAAATTGGGATCTATTAAGGTTCAAATTTCGGCCCTGTCGATTTTCTTTCAAAAAGAATTGGCTTCAGTCCCTGAAGTCCAGACCTTTGTTAAGGGAGTGCTGCATATACAGCCTCCTGTGGTGCCTCCAGTGGCACCGTGGGATCTAAATGTGGTTTTGGACTTCCTAAAATCTCATTGGTTTGAACCACTAAAAAAGGTGGATTTGAAATATCTCACATGGAAAGTGACCATGCTTCTAGCCCTGGCTTCTGCCAGGAGAGTGTCAGAATTGGCAGCTTTATCTTACAAAAGCCCATATCTGATTTTCCATTCGGACAGGGCAGAACTGCGAACTCGTCCGCATTTTCTCCCTAAGGTGGTGTCAGCATTTCATCTGAACCAGCCTATTGTAGTGCCTGCGGCTACAAGTGACTTGGAGGACTCCAAGTTACTGGACGTTGTCAGAGCATTAAAAATATATATTGCAAGGACAGCTGGAGTCAGAAAATCTGACTCGTTGTTTATATTGTATGCACCCAACAAGATGGGTGCTCCTGCGTCTAAGCAGACGATTGCTCGTTGGATCTGTAGCACAATCCAACTTGCACATTCTGTGGCAGGCTTGCCACAGCCTAAATCTGTAAAGGCCCACTCCACAAGGAAGGTGGGCTCATCTTGGGCGGCTGCCCGAGGGGTCTCGGCATTACAACTTTGCCGAGCAGCTACGTGGTCAGGGGAGAACACGTTTGTAAAATTTTACAAATTTGATACTCTGGCTAAGGAGGACCTGGAGTTCTCTCATTCGGTGCTGCAGAGTCATCCGCACTCTCCCGCCCGTTTGGGAGCTTTGGTATAATCCCCATGGTCCTTTCAGGAACCCCAGCATCCACTAGGACGATAGAGAAAATAAGATTTTACTTACCGATAAATCTATTTCTCGGAGTCCGTAGTGGATGCTGGGCGCCCATCCCAAGTGCGGATTATCTGCATAAGTTGTACATAGTTATTGTTAACTAATTCGGGTTATTGTTAAAGGAAGCCATCTTTCAGAGGCTCCGCTGTTATCATACTGTTAACTGGGTTTAGATCACAAGTTGTACGGTGTGATTGGTGTGGCTGGTATGAGTCTTACCCGGGATTCAAAATCCTCCCTTATTGTGTACGCTCGTCCGGGCACAGTACCTAACTGGAGTCTGGAGGAGGGTCATAGGGGGAGGAGCCAGTGCACACCACCTGATCGGAAAAGCTTTACTTTTTGTGCCCTGTCTCCTGCGGAGCCGCTATTCCCCATGGTCCTTTCAGGAACCCCAGCATCCACTACGGACTCCGAGAAATAGATTTATCGGTAAGTAAAATCTTATTATTTAAACTGGCCTGGAAGAATCCAGATAATAAATATCAGGTATCAAAATGGTCTTTGCATACATTCCCCTTTTCCCCTGAGGGTAGAAAGTTCTGGGAAGAATCTCCAGCTGTAGACGTCTTGGCCTCTCTAAGAAAGCGGTACTCCCTGCTCCGGGCTCCTTTATGGTTTAAGGACCTGGGGGATAGGAAAATTGAGGCCATACTAAAATCCATCTACACTGCTGCAGGGGTGTCTCAAAGACCGGGCATTGCAGGTTGCTGGATGACACATGCAATTCACACCTTGGCTACTCAAATTTAGGAGAGTCTCTCGGGTGACATGACCCTAGTTACTACAGTGACTTTCCTGAAACTCTTGCCGTGTCCTGAATGTGTTTTCTGTGACTCCCTAAAAAAAGAGTGGCAATATTAATGCTAGAACCACTGCTATGGCTGTGTCAGCATGCAGAGCCATATGGTTGCGTCAGTGGATGGCAGACGCTGACTCCAAACGCAATGTGGAATTTCTTCCATTTACAGGTGAATGGCTCTTCGGAGGCGAATTGGACGCATGGATCTCCAAAGCTTCTGCTGGGAAATCCATGTTTCTTCCCTCGGGGGCTCCGCTTGCTAGATGTACCTATCCGGGACAGTCTACTCTGTCCTTTCGGTCCACCAGATTTTGATCTAGGGCCAGAGATGCATCAAATGCAGCTTAGAGGCACCAGGGGTAAACCTAAAAAAACAGCGGTTGCTGGCACCCAAGAACAGAACACCGGTTCAGCTTCCACAAAGACATCAGCATGACTGTGCCCACCCACCTCAGGAGGATCTCGAGGTGGGAGCCAGGTTACGTCACTTCAGCTACATCTGGGAAGGTTCCTGCCAGGACGCCTGGGTAAAGGGACCTTATTTCTCAGGGTTAAAAGCTGTAGTTCGACGGTGCTCCTCCCCAACGATTTTTCAGATCAAGCTTACCAGCTTTGGAAAATATGCATGTTACGCTACTACAGGCCATTACACAGTTGATCCAGTCCCTGGTCATTGTTCCAGTACCCCTGCAACAGCAAGGACAAGGCTACTACTCCAGTCTGTTCGTTGTGCCAAAACCAGACTGGTCTGTGAGACCAATTTTTAATCTGAAGTCCTTGAATCCTTACCTAAAGGTTTTCAAGTTGGTATATTTGCGAGCAGTGATCGCAGGCATGGAACACCAGGAATTCGTAGTGTCCCTGGATATCAAGGATGCCTATCTCCATATCCCAATTTGGCCTCCTCATCAGGCCTATCTGAGGTTCGCCCTGCTGAACAATCACTACCAGTTCCAGGCATTACCCTTTGACCTGTCTACAGCTCCGAGGGTGTTCACGAAGGTGAGGGCGGAAATGATGTTCCAGCTCAGGGTCCAGGGGGTCAACGTGGTCCCTTACCTGGACGATCTCCTGATAAAAGCGAGTTCCAGGGAGCTCCAGCTGTTCCATATAGATCGCAGAAAGTGTTCCTCCCAGAGGACAAAGGGAGAACTCTCCATGAGATGGTTCACATGGTTCTCCGACCGACTTGAGTTTCAATTCATCTTTGCATAAGATTGTTGGGAAAGATGGTAGCCTCGTACGAGGCCATCCAGTATGGACGGTTCCATGCCAGACCCTTTCAACTGGACATCCTGCACAAGTGGTCCGGTTCCCATCTTCAGATGCACTGGTAGATTCAACTGTCACCCCGGGCCAGGATTTCACTACTGTGGTGGCTGCAGTCTTCCAATCTCCAGGAAGGTCGACGCTTCGGGATTCAGGGTTGGATCCTCCTCACGACGGATGGGGGGGCTGTCACCCAAGGGGTGCAGTTCCAGGGCAGGTGGCCTACTCAAGAGGCCCTACTTCCGATCAACATCCTAGAACTTCCGGCTATTTACAGTGCCCTGATTCAGGCCTCCCTTCAGCTTCGGGAACAGGCAATCCAGGTACAGTCTGACATCGCCAGGTCTGTGGCGTACATCAATCAACAAGGAGGGACAAAAAGCAGGACTTGCATGTGAGAAGTATCAAGATTACTTCTCTGGGCGGAAAGAAATGTACTAGCACTGTCCGCAGTCTTCATTCTGGGATTGGACAATTGGGAAGCGGACTTCCTGAGTCGCCACAACCTCCACCCAGGGAAGTGGGGCCTACATCCTCATGTGTTCCAACAGACCATCGATCGGTGGGGTTGCCCCCAGATCTCGCCTCAAAAGAAACTTTGGTCCTATTGCTTGCGAACCAGAGACCCTCAGGCGTGCGCAGTGGATGCACTGACGTCGCCTTGGCCTTACCAGCTGGTCTACATATTTCCTCTGATTCTGTTGATCCTAAAGGTGCTCAAGAAGATCCAGTATCAAGGAGTACAAGCAATTCTGCTTGCCCTGGAGGGCATGTTACGCGGATCTTCTGGACGTCCGTCGAAGACCCTTGGCCTCTGCCACGCAGAAGAGATCTTCAACAAGGACCGTTCGTCTACCCAGACTTACGGCATGGAAGTTGAGAGGAACATCCTAGCTCACAAGGGACTTTCCAAAAAGGTCATTGCCACTATGGTGCAAGCCAGAAAACCTGTGACGTCAAAACACAATCATATCATCTGGCGGAGACATGTCTCCTGGTGTGAGGAACACACATCCATCTGCCGATTTTCACTTGGGAAGGTTCCTTCGTTTCCTGCACGCTGGTGTGGATCAAGGCTTACGTCTGAGATCCCTTAAGGTTCAAATTTCGGCTCTTTCCATCTTATTCCAGAAGAAGTTGGTTATACTGCCTGAAGTTCAGACCTTCTTGCAAGGGGTACTTCACATCCAACCTCCGTTTGTGCCTCCTACAGCTCTTTGGGATTTGGATGTGGTATTGCGATTTCTACAGTCCTACTGGTTTGAACCTCTGATGACGGTAGAAGACAAGTACCTCACATGGAAGATGGTGATGTTACTGGCCCTGGTATCTGCTGGGCTGGTCTCAGAATTGGGGGCCTTATTGTATAAAAGTCCGTATTTGTTTTTTTATTAGGACAGAGCGGAGCTCCGGACTAGACAGCAGTTCCTGCTGAAGGTTGTTTCATCCGAATCATCCTATTGTGATTCCGTCCTGTTCTGACGCTTCTGCTCCTCCGGAGGCATTGGATGCTGGGCGTGCCTTGAAAATCTAGGTCAAGCGTACATCTCGGATCAGAAAGACTGATTCCTTGTTCGTGCTCTATCATGTGCAGAAGAAGGGTTGCCCTGCTTCGAAGCAGTCCATTGCTCGTTGGATTCAACTTGATATCCAACAGGCCTGTGTGTCAGCAGCCTTACCTGTTCCTAAGTTTCTAAAGGCTCACTCTGCTAGATCGGTGGGCTCTTCCGGGGCGGCTGCCTGTGGAGTCTCGGCCTTGTAACTATGCCGAGCCGCTATCTGGTCGGGGAAGAACACCTTTGTGAAGTTCTTCAAGTTTGATACCCTGGCCAAAGAGGATACCCAGTTTGGGCAGGCGGTGCTGCAGATGTCTCCCCACGTTCCCGCCAGTTCGGTAAGCTTTGGGACATCCCAATCGTACTAATGTGTCCCCAATATCCCTTATGGATGCTACAGAAAATAGGATTTTAAATACCTACCAGTAAATCAGTTTCTTGTAGTCCATAAGGGATATTGGGCGCCTGCCTCTGTGCGGTGGCTTTCTGCAGGTTCTCGGTTAGGTGTCACCTGTTCAGCCGTTGCTGTTAATGTTGCCAGATGTTGCTGGCGCAGTTATGTTATGGTGTGCTGGTGTTTAAATCTCACCACACTTCTTATTGTTACATTCCTTCTCTCAAGTATGTCCTTTCTCCTTCGGGCACTGTTTTACCTATAACTGCCTGTGGGAGGGGGCATAGAGGGGAGGAGCCAGCATATCCAGTTGAAGAAATTTTTTTTTAATGCAATATTTTTTATTGAATAGAAGTCGAATAAGCTGATACAAATCAAACAGGAGATGATGACTCCAGATAAATTCAAAATAACATACATGATATCCTGTGGGATATGACCAAACATAAAAAGAAAAGGGGAGAACATCAACAATACAATATATAGGTCGACAACAGTTTTTCTGTGTTTTAACGAAGGGTAAAAAGAGAAAAGGAAAGAAAAGAACAGAGATGAAGAGAGGAGGAAGGAGAGGAGAGGGGGGTGGGAGAGTGGGGGACCACTAAGGGAGCATTCAAGGTATAGTCGTGTCGTGAGGGGTAGCCCACACTATCTTCAAACCTTAAAACAATGAACAGTACATCACCACTTTTGCCTATTGGGACCCGTTTGACACAGTATATCATACCCGGGCAGTAGAGGATATAGCATAAGTGAACCAAGGTTCCCAAGTCCTCCTATATTTCTCTGACCTGTCATGTAAGGAAGCTGTGATTTTCTCCATCATGGAGATATGCCATATTTTAGACAGCAACATGCTCCTAGGGGGGGTAGTGGTCTTTTTCCAACTTTTGGCTATCACACATCTGGCGGCATGGAGAATTTGGAGTACTAGGTTGCCCGCATGGCTGCTAATATTAGGCAAAGGTAGGCCCAGTAGAGCCGACCAGGGACCCAATGTTACCTGAGAACAGAAAATAGATCCAATAAGAGTTTCCACTTGGGCCCAGAACGGGCGGATTTTGGGACAGGACCACCAAATGTGTTTGAAATCTCCAATTTGACCACACTCACGCCAGCACAATGGGGAGGACCCGGGGAAAATCCTATGCAGTGTCGCTGGGACCCGATACCATCTAGTATAGACTTTATAGGAGTTTTCCTTCACTAGGGAGGAAATTGAGGACTGGGCTAAATTTTGTCTAATGATCTCCCATGAGTCTTTCTCAGGGGGGGGGGGGGGGGCGTAATAAACCATAAAGTATAGAAATAATACCATGTCGCGTAGGGGAATAAATGCAGAGAGGTTCCAAAGGGGTGAGTTGGCGAATAACCTTGGGTTTAGGAAGGGAACTTAAGAAGGAGCGGAGTTGTAAATACTTGTAAAGTACAGGTTGGGCAATGCCATATTTGTCACACAGAGAGTTTAAGGAACGCCAGAAGGAACCTTCTATAAAATCAAACACCAGTCCCGGTCGTGGGTTCAGGTGAAGCCACGAATGGGACCATAAGGTGGAGCCAGGGGGGAAATCCTGATTATCCCAAATAGAAGTGATGGGAGATGGAAAAGTAGAGAGACCATAATGCCGAACGCAGAAAAACCACAGGGAGCAGGTGAATTTTGTAGAGGGAGCGCACGTTTGTATCGTCTGATGTGGCTTGACCGGTGTGAGTAGGGAAACCAAGGTGGAGACCCCGGCCGACAAGCGCTCGATTCGTATCCAGGGCAAATGGGGCGCTGGAGAAAACCAAGCGAGAGCCTGGCTCAAGTGGGTTGCATGGTAGTATTTTCGGATATCCGGTAAACCTCTGCCTCCAGCTAGTGGGTCACGCACCAGAGTGGAGGTCCTAATTCTAGGAGGTTTACCAGACCATACAAATTTTAGGAAGAGTTTCTGCATTCGACACAAAGCCTCAGCGGGGATGCGTACAGGAATTGTTTGAATCCGATACAAAAGCCTGGGTAGGATGTTCATCTTTACTGAGACTATACGTCCGAACCAGGCTATAATCTGTTTGTCCCAGGCTCGTAGGTCAGACTCAATACAATTAAAAAGGGTTGGGAAATTTTCGGAATATAGAGAACCATAGGAATATGTGATGAACACACCTAAGTACTTAATTTTCTTGGAGCGCCATGAGAAATTAAAGTTAGCAGCTAGGAGAGACCTGGTATCCTCACTAAGATGCAAGGGGAGGGCTTCTGATTTGGAATAATTAATGCGATATCCTGAATAATAAGAGTATGATGATAGAGTTTTGAATAGGTTAGGGATAGATGTATGGGAAGAGGAAAGAGTTAACAAAACATCATCTGCAAATAATGACAATTTGAACTCTTCGTCACCAGCAGATATACCCTTAATATCGGGGTTGGCCCTCACCATACACGCCAGAGGTTTGATAGTCATAGCAAAAATTAATGGTGACAGGGGACACCCCTGACGCGTACCGTTGTTGATTTGGAAAAGGCGAGAGTCCTTGCATTAACCCGAACTCTAGCGAAGGGGTTGGAGTAGAGTGCTTGAATGCCCTGAAGTAGGCTTCCGCCCAGGCCGAACCTACGCAGGGTGGCAAACATGAAGGGCCACAGTATTTTATCAAAAGCTTTCTCTGCATCAAGCGAGAGAAGGATAGAGGGCAATCTAGCTTTGTTAATAAGGTGGACTAAGTTAATAGTTCTGCGGGTGTTGTCTCTAGCTTGTCGGCCTGGGATGAAGCCCACATGGTCAGCGTGTATCAAATGCGGGAGAACGGAGTTTAACCTCAAAGCTAGGATTTTGGCAAAGAGTTTAATATTGTTATTTAGTAATGAGATGGGGCGATAACTAGCACATGAGTTGGGGTCTTTCCCGGGTTTATGAATTAAAACAATTCGTGCCTCCAGTGTACGGGGTGACAGAGGGTTACCTCTAAGGAATCCATTAAAGAGCCTACAGAGGTGGGGCAGGAGAATCCCCTTAAATTTCTTAAAATACATAATTGACATCCCATCAGGCCCAGGGGCCTTACCTGGCTTCTGAGTCTTAAGTGCATTATCTATTTCCTCAATAGTTATCTCTGAACCAAACTGAGACACCGTCGAACCACTCAGTGATGGTAGATTACATTTATCCAAAAGGGATTCAATCCCCTCATTGAATCTCAGTGAGGATGAGGGAGCCGCTTCCGCATTATATAATGATTTATAAAATTCCTCAAATTCACCCAGAATGTGGTCAGGATCATGAGTCAATACCCCCTGTTTAGTACGAATAGATAAGATATTTTTGGAAGAAATTTGAGCCCTCAACTTCCTGGCAAGGAGTTTATCTGCCTTATCCCCTTTTTCATAATAAATCTGGTTAAGGCGTCTAAGGCATTGTTCTGTCTTGTGAGATAACAGCATATTAAGTTCACCCCTAACTTTAAGTAGCCGATCCAAGTCAGCCTGGTTCAGAGAAGACTTATGAATTTCCTCCAGACGGTGGAGTTGGTCAGTTAACTCCACAATCTTTTGGGAGCGCTGTTTAGTGAGCCTAGCCGCGATCTGCATGAAGTGGCCCCGGAGGACCGCTTTATGCGCCTCCCACAGGGTCATGTCAGACATACCAGGCGTCTGATTCAAGTTAAAATAATCAGTTAGCGCCTGAGTAATTTGCGGCAGAACATCAGAATGTTGGAGGAGGGCATCATTAAGGGACCAGGAGGGGGGGGGGAGTGGGAAAGAGTGCGGGACAAACCAGAAAGAGTCAAAGATACCGGGGCATGGTCAGACCACGTAATTGGGTGAATACAACTTTTCTGGATCCTAGAGGTCAAATCTCTCCCAATCATAATCATATCAATTCTTGTATATAGATTGTGTACTGGGGAGAAAAACGTATAATCTTTAACTAAAGGTTCGAGAACCCTCCAGGGATCAAATAGTAGGTGGTTTTTAAGTAGTGACAGCAAGGCTCTGGAATTGCGAGTACTTGTGTGGGACTGGGACAGTGGGAGTGAGTGGGAGCGGTCGAGACTGTGATGGAGTATAGTATTGAAATCCCCTGCCATTAAGATATCGCCTTTCCTACATTGGGCAATTTTGGAGTCTAAAGAGGCGAAAAACGAGGCCTGATTAACATTAGGGGCATAGACGTTGACCAGAGTGATGGGAACATTATTTTGCCCACTATGATGAGGAATCTACCCAGTTTGTCCCTAATGATTTTTTTCTGGTTCTAAGTGTAAGTGGGCGGGAATCAATATGGCAACCCCTCGTTTCTTCTGGGCGTGATCACATGCATGTATGACGACTGGGTGGCGTCTAGAACGTAATTCAGGATGGGAAGTACCTCTAAAATGCGTCTCCTGGAGGAATACCAGATCTCCCCCAACCTGTTTCAGAAAAAGAAATAATTTGGTCCTCTTTTGGGGGCTATTGAGACCCTTCACATTGTAGGTTATTACGTTAACAGACATAGAAGTATAAATAAGAGCAGAGCAAGAACGTCCCTAAGGACCCATGGTTGGTCTCCCGGGAGAACGAGGGAAAGAGGGGGAACAGAAAGCAGGAAAAGAGGAAAAAGAGGAGAAAAGAAACATCGGGAACAATGCAAAGTAAACAAATATAATAGACCGAGCCAAAGACCCATTGTACGCATCGCACGGGTCCGCATGTTTGAGCTTCCGTATGGGGTATTAAGGGAGAGAAGATCTCCCTTATGCTCAAAACCGACTAAAATGGCTCGGCGGAGGGCGCGGCGCCGAACACCAAGGGGCCCACTGATGAACTAATAGGGCGACCATGGGGGTCGTAGCAACAAATGACCGTAATGAACCACATCAGAATCCAGTAAACGGGAAAAACATATGCTCAGTTATATAAGCTCAGTGAAAAAAGGAACTTAAAACCTCTAAACTAGTAAGCACAACAGTATGAAATGACATGCAATAACCCATCGAGGCAGCTGTGAAGGAAAGTTCACGGAGGGTCGTGCCTAGCAGAGGTTTTTGCCGGGACTGTCGACCAAAGGCGTCGAGGTGCTCGCTGTGGGAGAGGTGAGTTTGGGGTGCGTTGGAGACCCGGTGCAACCTGCGGAGGAGAAGGCTTGTCAGGCTCCGGAGGAGGCAGGTTAAGTTTCAAAAGAAGCCGATTGGCATCCTCCTTGGATCGTGCTAGTAGCCTCTTCCCATCATGCTGCACAATCAAGGCAAAGGGATAACCCCATCTATAGCGGATTTGATTCTCTCTGAGGATTTGGGTGTACTCCCTCAGATCGAAGCGCCTCTTAAGAGTAGTAGGGGATAAGTCCTGGAACACCAGCAGCCTATGCGTTTCAAACATACACATGTCCTTGTTCCGAGCAGCAGTCAGTATTCTGTCCTTAGTTTTGAAGTAGTGACAGCGTAAGACCACGTCTCTCGGAGGGGACGATGGTGAAGGCTTTTGGCGCAGGGAGCGATGAACCCTATCTAGGAGGAAATGCTCAGGCGGAGTGTCCGGCAGGAGATGTTGAAAAAAGCGGAGGAGGAAATCTTCCAGTTGTGCTGGTTCCACCGACTCCGGGATGTATTTAATACGTAGATTATTACGTCGTGCGCGATTATCTGCATCCTCCTGTTAGTTTTGGAGGAGGTAGATGTCTTCCTGCATAACGTGGACCGAATGTTCCATCTCCTGCTGGAAATGAATGATTTCATCAATTTTCTGTTCGACATCATTAGTGCTAGCCCCAAGATCAGATATCTCACCCTTAAGCCCAGAGATGGCTTTATGGATCTCCGAGTGGAGGTTTCAACGATTTCATCTCAGTAAGGATAGAGGAAATGCAATCTTTCATGGAAGGATCTGGAACAGGCGATTCTTCACACAAAGTGGAAAGCTGCTCAATCAGATTGTAATGTCACTCAGGTGCTAAAAGGGGAGGGGTAATTCTGTGTAGGAAAAAAACTGTGTTCTCTAATGCACACCGAGTGAATAATATTTCTACATAATAATAGTCGGATAATACGGAGATCTTAGTTGCGTATATCTGCAGATATAGGGTTAAGCCCCCAGGCCGATCGACAAGGCTTCTCCGTCACTGGGGTATGGGCCGGGGGTGCAGGACCCCACGATGTCGGCACAGGTCGGCCACCCCAGGTCAGCACACAGGTGAGAATTAATAAGGGTTAATAAGAAGCACAGAAGTGCTATGTAAGTGGTGGCGATTCTTCCTCAGATTCCGAGACAAGGGCAGGAGGGGGGGCGGCTGGTGATTTAGATGCACTAGGCTTCATCTTAGAAATAAAGGAAGACAGCTCCGCAGAAGGTGTAGATTTCTTGGACCTAGGCATGGTGTGCGACAGTCCCGGAAATAGGAAAGGTCAAAACTGAGCAATAGCGTGAATAGTCAGTGATCCATCATATTACGTGTAATGAGAGTAAGCGTAAGCACGAGGCCCCCAGGGCTGCGCCCGTAGGTATTTAGCAGCGCTTTCCTCTGCTCAGAAGTATCATAGAAGACTGGAGCATAATGCAGGTGTAGTCGTAGGTAATGGCCAGGAGATGGCGCCCCAGGATTGTAGATTGTAATACAGGAAAGCCCAGAGCAGTAATAAAATATCAGGGAGCCCCAGTAACCTATATCATGATCCAATGCTGAAAAGAGGGGGGGTCTGAGCAGCTAGAGCCCCTGCAGGGAGGGATGGGGGCACATTAGCAGGCACAGCTTGTCGGAGCAGTCACAGAGGCAGGGGGGAGAGAAGCAGCCAGCACTTGGGAGAGGAAAGATGGCCGCCGCCAGGGCCTGCAGAGGGTACCTGATCTTCCAGGAGCCGTGGAAGGAGATCCCAGCCGTCCCGAGGGCCAGGAGCCACCCAGCAGGGCACAATAGAGGAGGGCCGAGGACCGCGGAGTGCTCCGAGGTCTCGTCGCGGACCGGGGAGAATGCCGCAGCGGTCAGAGGGTGCGGAGAGCCGCCCGGCCGCGCCGGATCGTCTTGTGGGGCTGACGCACAGTGTTATGGTGCTCCCAGGAGATGACAGGCGCTGGCAAGGCCGCGGGGAGATAGTTTGAGGGGTCCCCTGTGCGGGAGCTCCGGAGCCGTACGTCCACCCAGCTCAGCTTCCCCAGTTGAAGAAATTTTAAGTGCACTGGCTCCTTTGGACACAGTCTATACCCATCATACTAATGTGTCCCCAATATCCCTTATAGACTATGAGAAACGGATTTACCGGTAGGTATTCAAAATCCTATTTTCTTTTGTCTATTTACATACTTTGGTGCTGCAGAACCTTTGTGGTGCCATATAAACAATAAAAATAAATGAAACCCTACAAGGTTCTGTGTTAAAAATTCACATTTCACTGGTAGTCACTTTTTTTTTCTTTTTTCTTTTAGTAAAAATTTAATTTAACAAAAGCAGACCTAAAAATCATATCTTACTAATGCACTTTACATAACTTAAGAAAAGTGATCACAAGAATGTATAGACAAAAGTAGAAAACATAAGCCTAAAACTGGACCATGATTGCTTAATTATCCATATTCAAGACAGTGTTTCTCCTAGACGACGACTTCCACATGTTTAGCCTTTGTTTCCGGTTGCATTTAAGTCCTAGTTACAGATTCAAACTTTTAGTGACCCTCTAATTTCCATATCGATCCGTAAAATGATTGATGGGAATACTATAATCAAAGCATTTGTCAAGACTCGGCTTGCACTTTGTTAAACACACCATAATCATTGAGGCAATCCATAGAAAACGGTCATGTGTTCCATTTTAGAAGACAGGAAGTTAAGTGACTGCCATCCACCATGCATAGCAGAAAGCAATCACAGCTGTAGCTTGTAAATTTAAACAAACTATAATACTAGATTTATATTTATTTATATTTTTCTCCCTCCAACCTCTTTTTCCCCTTTTAAAACTTTCTACAGAAATACCCACCCAGCGCGACAACTCTTCATTTTGAATTTTATGCAGAGCCCGGGTCTGAAGTGAAAGTGGAAAAAAGGGTAAGTGAAAAGTTTTAGGTGGTGCTGTAAATAGTTCATGCATTAGTGTGTGCTCTTACTGTGGGTGCATTACTTGTTCCTGACGGACAGCGCCCAAATAATCAGGGTTTTGTGTAAATGCAGCAGTATTTTTATTCTTTAGTTTTGTAAACTGAATGCCTAAACAAATGTCCTTTATTTCCCCCCCCCCCTTTTTTTTATTTTTATTTTTTTGTTTCTTTCAGACGTCCAGTAACACACTACATTATATACACATAGAAGAGCTAGATAAGGTAATAAATCCAGTCATAAATGATAGGTTATGGGAACAGAATGTCTGCTGGCCAGGTAAATATATCCAAAATGCAGCTTGATGATTGTTTTCAATTCCAGATTTCTGAAAGTCCCTCTGAGATCATGGAGTCTCTCACTAAATTGCACAGCATTCCTAAGGATAAGCAGGTACGGTAACTTATCTTCCATTTTCTGTTGCCTTTTTTGAGGGAACAATTATGGGGACTCCTAGTAGTCTTGGTCCTCCGGGCTCTTAGCCATATGCTGAACTTATTGGGCATTTGTAGTAAAACGGCTGCATGATCTTTGCATTTTACCAAACCGTTTTTGCGGTCTGTTAATGGCTTTATTTTTTATTCTTTATCCTGTAGATGCTTTTATTTACCCACATACGACTGGCACATGGCTTTTCTAATCACAAGAAGAGACTACAAGCAGTACAGGCCAGACTGCATGCTATTTCTATACTAGGTATGTTCTATCAGTTAGCGGCACCGCAGTGCACATCTTTAACCTACCTTACATGTCACTCAGAAGCTAAGCATTGTGTGTCACTGGCTGGGGACCTAAGCCACGCATCTAAGATGGCCAGCGCTACATAACCTTTCACGCCGTGGTGTCATCAAAGAGAAATCTGAACTATGCACTTAATGTGGACTGAATATGCATTGATGTAGCATGTACCTATTTTAAATGGGTTGGGTACCGCGAGACTGGTCGTTAAGATGCCTGACATCTTGCACTAAAGAAACTCTGATCCTAACCTGCCTTTTCCGGCATACTTATGTTTGGGATTCCGGTGCCGGCTTTCTGACAGGTGTCGGGATTCCGGTTCCGGCATCCTATCCCAGCCGAAATACCGAACGCTGGCATGCTGACTACATCCCATTTAAATAAATGTTGAGGCTAGCTCATGGCACCTGAACCGTGTCTGCTAACTGCGGCCCCGGTACTGGAAACATTAAGCATGGAGATGACATAAGGAAGTGATAAACCAGTAATAGGTGCAAGGTGATAAACGCACCAGCCAATCGGCTCCTACCTATTAATTTACATATTGGAGCTGATTGGCTGGTGCATTTATCACCTTGCACTTATCACTGGTTTATCACTTCCTTATGCCTTCTCCGGGTTAATACATCTGCCCCAATGTTTTAAAAATAATTCACATGTTGTGGAATGTTTTTAAATATTGTGTTTCATGTTTTGCTCTGCTGCACTGGAAGAGTTAATACCCAGCACTGCAGCGTCAATGCATATTAATATTTGGCAATTGCTCAAATCCCAAAAATGTATTGTTAATGTGATTGACAAGGCTTTGCCGGTTGGGGATATCTTGGTTTTTGACATTCTGACAGAGGTAATGAAATGTATGCATTTGGTGTAAATTTTGTCTAAGGGAGGCAAGAGAATTGCTTTAACTTGAGAACACAGGAGGCCACTTGACCTTTTGTCCGGTCTGTCTGATTAGTACAATAGGTATTTGTCATCAGGCAGTCACAATCGTATTGTGTTTTAAATTCATATTGACCTTTGATTATGTGCATGAAATGCTGTCAGCTGATCCGGTTGGGAATGCATTGTTATCTGACGCAAGATCATAAATATTAATATTTCTGGGGAAAAAAAACCCCATCCTGATTTGTGAAATCTTAATTGTTTTAAAGAGACTGGGGGCTGGTTAACCCCCTGCTGCACTGTGCTTGTATACAAGACTATGTGCTCTGTATTGAATATACCATCTTGGACATTTGTGGTGTGTATTTCTATCATTTGAACGCCAAAAACCATCTTGGATTCTGTGATGTTCTTGGTACCTTCCACTAGTTTGTTTTATTTTTTTATTTTTTATTTATTTGTTCAAAAACAAACCCAAAACTTTATCTTTCTTTAAAATGCATGCATCTACTAGTATCCTGTGACTAACCGTTACGTGCCAAGAGCTTAACTGCTTTATGGCGGTGGTGCCAAATTCCCTATATGTACACACCTCAGCAGAGAAGACTGGCGTCTTTTCGCCAGTTTCAAACTGAATAGACCACTGTTTCTTTTGTGGTTCTAGAGGGAAAATTCTGAGAAAGAGACAATGGGGGAGATTTATGAAAAACGTCCTAACGAATGTTATGTGCTTTTGAAGCCATATCACCACATTATCGTGGTGAAACGCCCTGACCCGCCGCCACAATGTATTATGCAGGCCCCTGCCGATATGGGAGTGCTCTGTCACATGTCCCGTGATATGCGTCCTACCCATCGGCCAGACTGTTAACGGTGCCTGCTGGCTTTGTGCACATGCGCAGTTCTCCCCTGCTCCCAGCATGCCCTGCAGGTGGGACCCCGACGCATGCGCAAATTGGCTGGGAGGACGCTGTGCGGTGCCGCTCACGGAGGAGGCGCGGGGGAGATGTCCACAGAGAACAATTAAAGTTTTATTGAAGACACAAATAAAAACCCATGTCCTTTAATGAACAAGGAAGTGCCCGCCAGGACAGGCGATGCGAGACAGCTGCATTAGGAGCCGAAGACTGCCTACAAAGGTAATAATACATTAGCTCCCACTCATCGCCTAGCAACAGTTCAACGGAGTTCAAATGCAGGCCAACAGAAACCACAGTGCACATCTGCCCCATTGTTCTCTCTGGGGTCAGCCTGAAAAATAAACTGCATTGGTTTTGGTGAGACCTGTTATATACTGCTAATTGCTACATTTGGAATTTGTCTTGAGTGGAACTGTACAAACTGGACTGCCTCTAAGATGGACACCATTTTTCCAACGACCTTCCTGGCTAGACAGATTGAAATCGGTTTGAAGGCCAGCAGAGACTGGACAAGGGGGCAGATGTATTAAGCCTGGAGAAGTGATAAAGCAGTAGAAGGTGGTAACACACCAGCCAATCATTATGGTTTGAAAAATGAGTTGGGAGCTGATTAGCTGGTGCGTTACACCTTCTACTTATCACTGCTTTATACTTCTCCAGGCTTAATACATCTGCCCCAATGTTTTGTCATGTTTAAATCCTTGTGTATTGGCAAAACTTGCCTTATTTAGAATGATCTGAAAAGTCCAAGAAAAAGTAATCTGCTATGCATGGAGCATACTGGACTTCTGACCTATCTGAATCTTGAATAGCCTTCCAAGTGTGAACTCAGAGATGGGAGAAGGCTTAGAGTTATGCCTTTAGTTCTCAAATAGGCCGCCATTTTTGCTGTGATATTTGTAAGAACCTTTGATGCCACCTCTGAAAGGTAGAATGCAAAACAAAGTGAGATTGTACTGAAACCAGGAGACAACGATGCCCTTCCCAAAGAAGGCTTTGAACATTTTAACATTTAACACATTCCAGAGTTGCGGTGGAACAAATCCTTTATCGTGAGAGAAGACTGCTACCAAGATGGGCAAAATGTTAATCATGCTGACCTTCAGTAGCTACGTCCTTTTTCTCCTTCATCCACTAGAGGACACTGGAAGGTCTTTACGGTGGGTTATAGATGGTGGACAAGTGGAGCCGGCACTTTAAATTCTTTAGAATTGTGACTGGCCCCTCTCCTCCCCTATACTACCGGTAGCTGCTGTTGTCCAAAGGGTGAAGCTTTATCGTAACAAATTGGGTACTTCTCTCAACGGATGACCAGTCTTCGAGGATGGGGAGCGGTGACTCTAGACTGTCAATTCCAAGGTCTCTGGACTTCACAAGAAGAAACTCTACCTATCAATATACTAGTACTTTAAGCAATATACAACGCTCTACTATCGGCGAATCATCCCCTAACGGATCGTGCAGTCGGACAATGCCACAGCAGTGGCATACATAAATCGGCAAGGAGGAACCCGCAGCAGAGCAGTGATGAGAGGTCACCAAGATCCTACTATGGCCCGAAAGGTGTGCAGTAACGATATCTGCGGTATTCATACCAGGAGTGAAGAACTGGGAGGGCCGATTACTTAAGTTGTCAGGATATGCATCCAGGCAAATGGGAATTGCATCCTTAAGTGTTCCAACAACTGGTCAATCGTTGGGGACTTCCGCAAATAGATCTTATGGCGTCCAGACGGAACCACAAACTTCCACGGTACTGCTCTCGCACCAGAGATCCCAAGGCAGAGGCAGTGGATGCATTGACCGTTCCTTGTGTATCTTTTTCCTCCATTTCCCCTGTTACCACGTCTACTCAAGAGAATCAAGCGAGAGAAGTCGGGGTTCTGCCCGTGGCTCTAGACTGGCCTCAAAGAATGTGGTACAGTGACCTACCTCAGTTACTCGGATGACCCGTGTCCTCAACCTTTACAGCAGGATTTGCTGGTACAGGGACCTTTCGTTTATCCAAACTTAGGGGGGTCATTCTGAATTGCTCGCTTGCAGTTTTTAGCAGCCGTGCAAACGCTATGCTGCCTCCCACTGGGAGTGTATTTCAGCTTGGCAGAAGTGCGAACGAAAGGATCGCAGAGCGGTGGCAAACTTTTTTTTTTTTTTTTTTTTAATGCAGTTTTAGAGTAGCTCAATACCTACTCAGCGCTTGTGATCACTTCAGACTGTTCAGTTCCTGTTTTGACGTCACGAACACGCCCTGCGTTCGCCCAGCCACGCCTGCGTTTTTCCGAACACTCCCTGAAAACGGTCAGTTGACACCCAGAAACGCCCTCTTCCTGTCAATCACTCTGTGGCCAGCAATGCGACTGAAAAGCTTCGCTAGACATTGTGTGAAACTACATCTTTCGTTGCATTAGTACGACGCGCGTGCGCATTGCGCCGCAAGCGCAAGAGTGCCTTTTTTTTGCCTCATTGCTGCAGAGCAAACGAAATCAGCTAGCGATCAACTCTGAATGACCCCCTTAGAGCGGCTACGTTTGACGGCGTGGCTGTTGAAAGGGAGATCCTAAGAGACAAAGATTCATTCACTAGTTATTCCTACCACGATGAGTGCTAGAAAGGAGGTCACCTCAAAACACTATTACCGCATATGGAGAGCATACATCTCGTGGTGTGAGCAGCGTCCGCTCTCTGCTACTTCCTTTTGGCCTGTAGTGGTCCCGGTGCTCTCAGGCGATTCTCCCTCTTCGAAATCCCTGGATGTGGTTCGGGCCCTGCGTTTTTATGTGGAGAGAACAGCTGACTTGCGTAAGACTGATCTGCTTTTTGTTCTCTATGATGCTGCTACATACTTTGGCTCGTTGGCTTAAATTTACTATTAGACAAGCTTACCTAGCAGCCTCTCTTACTCCACCAAGTTCGGTGTAAGCCCATTCCACACGATCGGTAGGTTCTTTTTGGGCAGCTGCTAGGGGTGTTTCTTCGACACAGTTGTGGAGAGCGGCAACTTGGTCTAGGAAACATACATTTATCAATTTCTACAAGTTTGATACCTTTGCAGCTTCGGCTTCTCAGTTTGGCCGAGCGGTACTACAGGACTTTCAGCGCTTTCCCGCCCGTGATGGGAGCTCTGGGACGTCCCCACCGTAAAGACCTTCCAGTGTCCCCTAGTGGATGAAAAAGAAAACGCAAACTGGTCTGTAATGTGCCGGCTCCACTTGTCCACCATCTATAATACCCCACCGTAAAGTCCTTCCGGTGTCCCCTGTGGAATCTGAGAAATGGATTTATGGCTAAGTACCAAAATCCTGTTTTCTGTCCTCTGCAAGAAGCTGGGACCTGGCCTATTGAAACCAAACCTCATGTGTTTCCATGAGGGCTAAAGAGGACCTAAATCAAGTAGGCCTTGACTGAGACATCTGATATCAAGAAACCATTTCCTCTTGTGTTCTGATTGAACGTTTCCAGTTTCGAACCAAACAGAATATTGGCAGAAAGCAGAGTTGACTTCAGAGATCTCTTCAATTCTGGATAAGCCTCTTAAGCTTTAAGACAATGGGTACATTTGAGTACCTGCAGGGGCGCCGGAATGATTTTAGGCTGGGGGGAAGGAGGGGGGGGGGGGGGCGGCGAAGTTAAGATTTCATTTTGGCACCCCTGCTGCGGTCTCCTCTCCAACCACATAAACCACCCACCCCACTCCAGCGCGGGGTAGCGCATATTCCGCATCTACGTGGGCGGCTTCACTTATAAATGTAGCCTGCTGTCGCAGGGTGCGGTGGGTCCCCCCTTCTGTACTAGCCGGCTGTCTCTTCGCTGATGCATTACTGGGGGAGGCGTGGTCATGCTAAACCTGTTGTGACATCCTGGGGTCTCAGCCACGCCTCCCCCAGTAATGCATCAGCGAAGAGACAGCCGGCTAGTACCAAAGAAGGGGGACCCACTGCACCCTGCGACAGCAGACTACTTTTACAGGTGAAGCAGCCCAGGGAGAGGAATCCATGAAGAGACAGCCGGCTAGTACTGAAGAATGGACACCACACTCTGCGATACCAGACTGCGGGGATCAGAAAGTAAGCGCTCCCCCGCACCTGTGCCTACATCATGTTTGGGGGGGGGGGGGGGGTCAAGCTGCTCCCTTGCTTCCCACCTGTTCCGACGCCTCTGGGTACCAGTGAGAGCACTAGCTAAGATCTGACTTGCATTCAAGCTGCAACAGCTATGTATGTGTGAGCAAAGTCAATAATTTGGACAGTGGTGTGAATAGCCTTGTACGCATATTTTCATCATGTTAGAATCACGGTTAAAGAGGAGATGATCTTCAACACATAACACTGCAGGATATCCGTAACAGCCAAATGCTATGCATAACATCCGTCAGACTAGAACACAGGAGACCATGTTACCGATTTTGTAACTTGTTAACCATGAGGTGGCTTTCATCACAGAGAAAAGCCTGCTAAGAGCTACAAAGACAAAAGTGTAACTTCTCCATTTTTATTTTTTATTTTTAAATGGACACATTCCTACAATGACAATAGGAGAGGGAAATTATTACAGCCCTCACACAGCACAAATGCTGGCACCTCGGGCTAAGGTATGACTGTGTGTCAGTAACTCCCTGCAGGGGGAATGGGGACAGTGTTAAAATAATTCTAATTATAAAAATATTTTTAACTGTGTTGCTTGTATAACTTTGAAGTTTATATCCGCTTGAAATAACATTTTAACATTGTCAGCATACTGCTGCCGAAAATGGGGCTTTGACATAGGCAGTGTCAACATAATCGTAGCACATCTGTATGTATTTACCTTATGCACTTTGGAGGAAAAAAAATACTTTCTTGCTTGTGTATATAAAAGTACACTTCACCCTATCCCCATTATATACAGTCCATAAAATAATGAAATATTGCAGTATGCTGCTAAAAGGGAGATCTGTCAGTCTTGCAATGAATAGAACATTTGATTTGATACAGATCTTCAAAAATTGGTCCGGACTTGAAGGGTCTAAAACCTTCTGATCATATAGTAATGTTTTATTTAGGATCGCTGTACAGATCCATGGTTTCTCCAAATGCCATACACGTGAACTCAGTTGGTTTGACCTACCTAGTCTCTCGACAAGACCATCCGTTAATGGGGACTAAATGGCTAGTTTTACAGAACGACGAATACTTTGATTTGTGAGACGGAGAAAGTCGGCAACTCAAACAATAAAATGATAAACACTTTAACGTGCAGAATGTTGTAGCTTTAGATTGAGTGTATGTTAAAACTAAAATGGAATTGCACATAAATGTGTTCTTTATTTGCAAGGATAATTGAAAACCATGTGGTGACATTGAAGATGAGTTTTTTTGTTTTCTTTGTAGCATGTCCCGCCATGGACTTCATGGTTGCGTAGTAATTAGCATTGTACCTCACAGACCTGATGTCATGAGTTGGATTCCAACTAGGGCCCTAACTGTATGCAGTTTGTGTTCTCCCCTTTTGTGTGTGTTTTTTTTCATCCACCATCCAAAAACATAGAGGCAGGATCATTGGCTTCTTTAGAATGTGTCCATGTGGTAGGGAATACTATAAGTTCTATTAGGGGCAGGGATTGTTGGGAGTGACTGATTGTTCTCTGCATCGTGATACGTAATAATGTGTGTGCTATATAAATAACTGACAAACTATCTGCCATACCTGTCTGTATGTAAACTAGGCCTTCCATTTGTCTCTGCAGTTTATTCTAATGCCTTGCAAGAGTCTGCAAACAGTATACTCTACAATGGATTAATAGAGGAATTAGTAGATGTTCTGCAGATAACTGATAAACAACTCATGGTAAGACATTCCTTTTCAGTGATCTGTAAGTGGTTCATGTAACTTGTGGTGTTGCTATACAATGATTTGTATAAGGCTCTATATACTGTGTTTTCATGTTTTTGTAGGATATCAAGGCAGCATCTCTGAGAACCTTGACCTCTATCGTTCACTTGGAAAGAACACCCAAACTAAGCAGCATCATAGACTGCACTGGTACTGCCTCTTACCACGGCTTCTTACCTGTTCTTGTCCGAAACTGTATTCAAGCTATGATAGGTATGTGTAGAGACTTCTAGAGTTTTACAAGCATTTTACACGGTACTCTATGCTTTATGACGACGTTTTCTGTTTTAATGATAATGTTCAGCTTAGAAGGAGAAGTAAAAAGGTCTGTTGGCGCCTGTGAAGACCGATGAGTTAATATTTCTGATGGTTAGCAGCCAGCCTCTTCTATTGACAAACCAAGAAAAAATAAACCAGGCGTGCGCTTAACCGTACACACTAAAAAATATTAAAAGTTTAATATACATAAAACACTACATAGACATAAATTAAAACATACTGGACACATTAAAAATAGTGACAAGCGGGTTCGGTTTTACGCTGTTCTCAAAACGGCATCTTATTGGCTATCCAAAACACGTGACATCCGTGAGCCAATAAGATGCTGTTTTGAGAACCGAGTAAAACCGAACCCGCTAATCACTAATGAAAAATAAATCACATTCAGCCTGAATCACCTAGTATTGTATTGGCGTGGCTGATGTATTCACTAACTAAGTAAAAAAGCCTCTGGAGTGCATATGAGTTTCAATGACTGGGTATAATTACCGATATAACATACACCAAGCGGAGACTCTCAGTATAGTTCAGTCAGTCTTAACACTTGAATCAGTTTGTAAGTGATAGAAAATATTAAATGAGTCAAATGCTTTCCACAGACCGGAGCCACACTCCGCTGCTTATATCAGTGGGGACCTTACCCAGTGGTGAAAGGCGCTGTAAGAGCCGCTGGCTAGTGGATGGTGAGTGCGATCTCACTACTTAGTGCTGCATGTAGCTGCTGGATCCGGTCCTGTGGTCGGTCAGATGGGTGAATCTACCCGTAGATGGATAATGCATAATACAAGTCAACAAATATTAGGTATAGATCAGAGGAATAGGGAGAGGAGGGGCTGTTATGTGAAATTGGAGGGGAGGAGAGTAGGTATCCATTCTCTAGGTCGACAGTGTCTAGGTTTACCACTATTGGTCGACAGGGTTTCTAGGTTGACAGGGTCTCTGTTGACATGTTCTAGGTTGACAGGTCAAAAGGTCGACGTGAGTTTTTTTTCTACGTTTTTTATTTTTTTTATTTTTTACTTGCTCATACTTTACGATCCACGTGGACTACGATTGGGAACGCCCAAAGCATGGCGAGCAAAGCGAGCCATGTGAGGGGTCGGGGTGCACTAATTGGGGTTCCCGCTCACTGTACAGCAAACACACAAAAAAAAGATTAAACTCATGTCGACCTTTTGACCTGTCGACTTAAACACTGTTGACCTAAGTGTGGTGTGGTCGACCTTCAGTGCCACACCCGGGGAATATGAGAGAAGCTCTGGGATATGAACCCATTTGTATGGGACAGTCAATTAGTTGAAGAGGCCATCAAGCTCAGGTACAGTGTGAGTTGCGAGAATTAAACTGGGTAAACAAATTGCTTCAGACCCTATCACAGTGGGGTTGACGATCATGTAAAATATTGATACTCATAAGTAAATATCTGCCAGATTTTGTTAATGAAGGCTGGGTTTGTTGGTGGGTCTATTTGTTTCCAGTAGAGAGCTATGAGGTGTTTAGCAGCAATGAGAACATTATTGATGAGCTTTTGGGTTGTTGGGGTATCAGGGAGCGGGCGAAAGAGCAGGACATATGAAAGATGAGACTCTAAAGTTATACCAGTCCATGTGTGTATTAGGTCGTAAACTTTGTTCCAGTACGATTGAGTTTTCAGGCTGGAAAACCAAATGTGCGATAGTGCCAGACATGCCACAATTTCTCCCAACAGCGATACGAGGAGTTTGGGAAAATGGTGTGTCCTATGTGGGTGGTGATAACACCTGTACATAAACTTAAGGTGTTTTCTTTGAGCATCTTAGCAGACTATTGCTTAGTTGAGTAATTTGACAGTCTAATTTTGGAATAGAGAAACCGAATCGACGTGCCCTACCTGTGTGTGGTGAGATCAAAGCTGAGTTGGTTTCAGGCCCGGGTGCGACAAGTACCCATGGTCACTGACTGCATTTAATTGAATCCCCCCCCCCCCCCCCCCTTAATCACAAAGTATTACAAATCTCAGTTTTGAAACCAAATTAACTGACCATTTGAGGTTTTTGTTCCTCAGATCCATAAGAGTTTATTAAATAAGTAATACAAATAACCAAAAGTGCTTCAATTGTGGAAAAGTGTAGTCCGTAGCTGATAATACCCACTGAATACATCTTCACAACCATCTCAAAATACTTTCCATTAACAGAATAACAAAGGAAAGATTGATTTATCTGTGTCTATGAAATGCTATGAATGTTAACCATTTATTTCACTAATCCAAAGTATTCTGTTGTGCCTTTTATAACCTCTTCTGTATGATTTCTCCTCAGACCCCACCATGGAGCCATACCCTCACCAGTTTGCTACGGCTCTCTTCTCGTTCTTGTATCACCTTGCCAGTTATGATGCCGGTGGTGAGGCACTGGTTTCTTGTGGCATGATGGAAGCACTTTTAAAGGTAATCTTTTAAAATATTTAATGTTTCTTGCAGTGTCAATCTCAAGCTATTTGTGTTCTTGATTCTGTGCATGTGGGTATTTGGTAAGAGCTCTGAGCTTTCACATTTGGCATTGTTTCTCAGGTGATCAAGTTCCTAGGAGACGAGCAGGACCAGATCACTTTTGTGACGCGCGCTGTAAGGGTTGTTGACCTCATTACAAACCTAGACATGGCTGCCTTTCAGTCTCACAGTGGGCTGTCAATATTCATTTACCGACTGGAGGTGAGAGAATAACATTTGATGTGTAAAACCTTAATTGTTCCTGTTCATGTTTAAAAAGTATAAAATGTCTTCTCAGACTTTGTTGAACCTAAAGTCTAATATGAAAGCAGATTCAGCCATTGATTTGCATATGCAGGTGTATTGAATTTGAGCTATAAAAAGGTCTTCATTTAATTGGTGGACACTGTATTATGTTACTTTTAATATATAGAAAGAGAAAATGCAGGTGCACTCTAAGTACTAAACACTGCCATGATTTTCAAGATGGCAGCGGGGAAGGCTGCCTCAATGCTACTGCTCCTCTTTCTTTTGTTTTTATGTATGTGCCCCCTCGTCCCTGCTGCCCTAATATTATTCAAAAGAGGAGATGCAGGTTATTGGTGAATCGGTCACCCAGAGACTCACCTCGGCATGTCTGGGTGGCCTTGCTGGAGGACTGCGGGTGTCAGGAGACTGTGGCCGGCGCGGCTATGGCCCTGCATGGGTATGGTGGTGCGGCCGCGAATGGAGCCTGGTTTCGTGGATGGGCCGGATGCCGGAGTGGCGGCGAGCATCGATAGAGCCAGGGATACGGCTGCAGAGGCGCGGCGGTGAACCTGTGGACCCATGCAGCGGTGAGACCTCCTGGGATGTGTACAGAGGAGGGAACGGAAGTGCGGCGGCAGGAGGTGCGGCAGACAGTATTGAGCGGTACGCGATCCCGGCTTGTCTCCAAGCTGCTATGGCCTGTCGAGCGCCCTCTGGCGACGGAATGTCAGAATGCAGGCTGGTACTATGAGAGCTACAGGACGGTCTGGAGGGGTCGGGTGCTTGAAGCTGGGGATCACAGTGCGGGGTACAGCCCTAAGGGATCAGGAGGCACCAGACAGATATGCTGACCAAGAGCGGCGGCTGCCCTAGAGGGAACAGGAGGAGACATCGGGTAACAATGGTGTCCCAGTCAAGGGTGCTCCCGGCTGGAGGGGGATATCAGCAGCAGGATAAGAGGGCCCCAGAGGGTTTGTCATAGGCACACGGAGACCACAGCCGGGGGTCCTGGAGAGACTCGGCTGGGCCACCTGGGGACCAGGCCGGTGACACTTTAACGGCTGCTATAGAAGCCCCTAGGGGGAAGCACCACAGAGGCACGCGAGCGGGGGCCGTAGTCAAGTGGAGAAGCAGGGGGCTCAGATCAGCCCTCCCGGCACTGGTACTGGCCAATGTATGCTCCCTTGCCAATGAAATGGATGAACTGCAGATGCTTCTGCGTAGTGCCAGTGCTAGCATTGCTGGTTTGGCTGCTCTGTGCTTCACGGAAACCTGGCTCAGCGAGTGCATGCCAAGAGTCCCTGTCCCTGCCGGGCTTATGCATGTATAGGGCAGATAGGTCAGCGGAACTGTCGGAAGTAAAAAGGGGTGGTATTTGTTTCTACAACGACGACTGCTGGTGCACCGACACTGTCGTCCTTCAGCAATCCTGTAGTCCTCGCTTGGAGACCTTGTGTATCTACTGAAAAACCCTTCTACTCCCCTTGCGAGTTTGCGTCATTTATTTTAGTTGGGATTTACATACCCCCACAAGCTTGCGTGAGGACAGCGCTGTCAACATCTTTTGCGTGCATTAATGAGACAGAGCGCAAATACCCGGACTCTCTGCTCATCATCCTGGGTGACTTCAACAAGGCCATCTTGTCAAAGGAGCTACCTAAATACTGCCAGCATATTAAATGCCCCACGCGAGGTGACGATATCTTGGACCACTGCTACACTAACATAAAAGGATGCCTATCACTCTGTCTCCCGGGTGGCTCTTAGGCTCTCTGATAACTGCCTGTTCCACCTGCTGCCCACCTATAAGCAATTAGTGAGATCCGCTAAGCCAATTGTCAAGTCAGCGAGGAGATGGACCATCAAAATCTGTCTGCATCTATGCAAACAACAAGCCTTGGTTTACCACTAACCTAAGGTAGCTATGCCTAGCTAAGGAGGCGGCACACAGGAGCGGGGACAAACTCCGTTAGACAGGCCAGGAATACCCCATCCAAGGAGATCAAGGCAGCGAAAAAACACTATTCTGACAAGCTCGTGACCAATTTCTCGGCAAATGACCCTCTGTCGGTATGGAAGGGCCTTAAGGCTGCCACAAACTACAAGGTCTCCACCCCCTGCACTGGCCCCAGCCAAAAACTGGCGGAGGACCTGAACCACTTCTACTGCAGGTTCGAGAAGCCCTACGATGCCTCGCCTCATTCTGCTGGGATGGAAGCTCCCTCGTACCCACTAGGTGCCGTACCCATCCCTCACGTGGTTGTTGCGGAAGTCACTAAGCTTTTCAGCAGACTGAAACCCAGGAAGGCATCTGGGCCTGACGGCGTATCTCCATCTGCCCTAAAAACTTGTGCCGCACAGCTGGCTCCAGTTTTCACGGCCATCTTCAACAGGTTGCTCGGTACTGGAGTGGTGCCAGCCTGCTTCAAGCGCTCGACCATTATCCCAGTGCCAAAGATACCTGCTGCTCCTGTGAACCTGAACAACTACAGGCCGGTAGCACTAACATCGGTGGTGATGAAGACGTTGGAACGACTGGTACCGACCCATCTAAAGTCCACAGTAGGTCCCCCTCCTTGACCCTCTCCAGCTTGCCTACAGGGCAAATAGAACGGCAGAGGATGCAGTGAATTTGGGTCTGCATCACATCTTGCAGCACGTGGACTCGCCGGGGGGTTATGCGAGGGTATTGTTCGTGGACTTCAGCTCTGCATTTAACACCATCATTCCTGGTCTGCTGCAATTGAAAATGCACAGACTCTGTGTTCTCAGATAGGAAGTTCAACACCCAGGAGCATAGCCTAACGGAGCAGAGAGTAAGGATGGGGAAATTCTCCTCGGGAGTAGGGTCAACCAGCACGGGCGCCCCCCCAGGGGTGTGTCCTTTCTTCCTTCCTCTTCTCACCAACGACTGCATCTCCAGCGACAAGTCTGTGAAACTCCTTACATTTGCGAACAACTCCACGCTAATTGGCCTGATCACGAATGGAGAGGAGACTGCTTACAGGGATTAGGTAGATCGGCTGGTCACCTGGTGCAGCGCTAATATTCTACAGTTAAATGCACCAAAGACAGTTGAGCTGATCATAGACTTCAGGAAGCATCCCCCTACACTCCCACCCACCCACTAACCGTTGCGGGCAGTGCAGTAGCGGAAGTTGAATCCTTTAGATTTTTAGGCTCCACGATTGCTAGGTATTTGAAGTGGAAGGCCAACATCGACGGCATTGTGGGGAAAGCCCAGCAGAGGCTGTACTTCTTACGCCAACTTAGGAAGTTCAATGTCCGATTTGATGTGCTGCACATCAAATCTGACTTGTATCACTAGAGACAACATGCATGCTACTGAAAAATGGAACAGTGATCTTTCTGTCCTTCATTACATCGCTTAATTGTACCTGGGTTTTGACATATCGGCTGGGTACCTAGCTTTATGGTGTGCATTCCAAGGCTACCATCCTCTCTCTCCCCCCCCCCCCCCCCCCCCCCCCCCCCCCAAGTATTTCTGAG
Source organism: Pseudophryne corroboree (assembly GCF_028390025.1). Lineage (NCBI taxonomy): Eukaryota > Metazoa > Chordata > Amphibia > Anura > Myobatrachidae > Pseudophryne > Pseudophryne corroboree. The sequence continues at coordinate 55,857,968 of NC_086451.1, forward strand.
CTTTCTCTGAACAAATTTACATTTTGGAATAAATGAACAATTGAGTGGGATAAGACAGACCATTACTTGTTCTAACAGATGCATCGTTGCTTCTCTGGCGCTTGATGGACAAACTGCCTCAAAAGTGCAGTATTTTCCCATTTAGAATGGATGTTATGCAGGTTAATTGTTTTGTGCGCCCGATCTCCTGTCTAAAGTGATGGGAGATCTTGGGTCGCAATTCAGTTGTTTTTGCCATAATCATAAAGGAGAGCGTCTCAAAGTATAATAGTAACCATGCTCTGAACAAGGAAAATAAATTTGCTCACGGCCTGGAAGACCCTTACAACCACATCTATCTTAATTCTGATTTAGGAGGATGGTTTATGTCACTGAATAAAATCGAGACCTTCAAAACTTTAGCTCTCTGACTTTTTAATTTTACCTGAGAAGAGTAGAACTTATTTCAGACTTTGCAGGGTGTGGCGCATTAATGATTATTATGATTATTATCCTTTCTATGGCGCCACAAGGGATCTGCAGCGCCTAATTACAGAGTACATAAACAAATGGGCAAAACAAGAACACGGTAACTTACAGTTGAAGACGCTATAGAACAAGTGCAGGGTACATAAACTTATCTGCATCAGCAGACGACACTGAGAGAAGTATCAGGGAGGCAGAAAGCTGCAGGATTTAGTGCTGTCAAAGATGGTTTAAGTAAGAAGGAAAAGTCCATGCTGGAAGAGGTGGGCCCTGCTCGTAAGAGCTTACATTTTAAATGGGAGGGGCAGACAGACAGGTGACATAGATGGGGTAGACAGTGAGCGTGGAACAAAGGATTAGGATAAGATTTGGCTGGGTTTGGTGAAGAACTGGGCCTTGAGAAGTTTAGTGGAGAGGTAGAGAATTCCAGAGATGGAAGCAGCACATGAAAAATCTTGGAGGTGGGAGGAAATAATCCGTAAGCAGGAAAGGCGGCGTGCATTAGCGGAGCAAAAGGACGGGTAAGAAGTGTAAAGGGTGGTAATGTCAGAGATGTAAATGGTAGAGGTGTGGGTGAGTGCTTCCTTTCTTTGCTTTTTATGAAGAAAAGGCTTTTCTGTGTACTTCAATATATCTACTTGGTTACACAGAAATGTGGGGAGGGGGAGGGATGCCCAGCATGTCAGGCCCATAATCCAAACGAAAACGCACAGCAGCGATCAGGTCTGAATAAGGCCCTATATTCTTGGATATAATTAGGTCCTTGCATATGTTACCAGGCTCTGTCAGAAAGTTGGATCTTCTGTTTCTATATAATGCATGCAGAAGGGAGTTTAGCCTGCTTCCAAACAGTTGCTAAGTGAACTAAAGTCATTTTGTCACGCTTACATTCTGGAAGGAAAGCTTTTTCCTCACAATTAGGCGGCCTGTTCTACCAGACTGGTTTGTGCCTCTTGTACAGTGCGTCATAGTGCTTCTACTGAGCACCTATGTCAACAAACAGGAGTTTTATATTTACATTAAATCCTATTTCTCTGAATCAAATGGGGAATTTTACACATTCACGTTTCTACAAGCTACTTCTCCAATTTAAGATTTGCTAAGTAACGTTTTTCTGCAGCGGTGTACAGTGTTCCAGAGGGAATACATCAGGGTGTAGAGATGGATTTGATGTAGAGTCACCAACAGGCTAAAGCTTTAGACTGTCCCAGGATGCATTGCGGGGCCTCCTATATAACCCTGCCTCCAGGTACTGTGAGCTCAGTTTTAGAGTTGGTGCCTGCATAAGCAGGTCACTTAACAGGGGGGAAGGGGCTGCGCCAGGCAGCCCTGAAAAGCTATTTAGAAGACTTCAAGGGCTGCAGCACTTCATATGTCAGTGTGACATACTGTGCTGCGGCTCCATCACCTCCCCAGCGGCGTCGCATACTCCCGCTGGCTCTGTTCCTGGGAGTTTGCGGCGGAGGCGCTCCGGTTCCTAGGCAAACCACCGCAGACGCTCTCCTGGATCGCTTGGCTGCTTCTAAGGGAGGACGTAAGAGGGTCCCCCAGGCGGGACCCGCCATTAAATCGCGTTGCGGTCTAAAGAGACCGACCACGACGCTGGCGTGGACTCTGTGGTCGTGCAGGGACTTCACTATATCCACCAGGGCAGGGAAGCACAGGTCGGAGATATAGAGATATCTATCTATCTATCTATCTATCTATATATCTATCTATCTATCTATATCTTTCTCTAACGTCCTAGTGGATGCTGGGGACTCCGTAAGGACCATGGGGAATAGACGGGCTCCGCAGGAGACTGGGCACTCTAAGAAAGATTTAGTACTACTGGTGTGCACTGGCTCCTCCCTCTATGCCCCTCCTCCAGACCTCAGTTAGAATCTGTGCCCGGACAGAGCTGGGTGCATTTTAGTGAGCTCTCCTGAGATTGCTAATAAGAAAGTATTTTAGTTAGGTTTTTTATTTTCAGAGAGCTTCTGCTGGCAACAGACTCTCTGCTACGTGGGACTGAGGGGAGAGAAGCAAACCTACTAACTGCGGCTAGGTTGCGCTTCTTAGGCTACTGGACACCATTAGCTCCAGAGGGATCAAACACAAGAACCTGACCTTGTCGTCCGTTCCCGGAGCCGCGCCGCCGTCCCCCTCGCAGAGCCAGAAGACAGAAGCCGGCGGGTTGAAGCAAGAAGACGTCAAAAACGGCGGCAGAAGACTCCTGTCTTCATATGAGGTAGCGCACAGCACTGCAGCTGTGCGCCATTGCGCCCACACTAATCCACACACTCCGGTCACTGTAGGGTGCAGGGGGGGGGGGGGGGGGGCGCCCTGGGCAGCAATTAAGTACCTCCTGGCAAAAGCAGCATATATACAGTTGGACACTGTTATATGCATGAGCCCCCGCCATTAATTTTACACAAAATCGCGGGACATGAGCCCGCCGCTGAGGGGGCGGGGCCTTCTTCCTCAGCACTCACCAGCGCCATTTTCTCTCCACAGCTCCGCTGAGAGGAAGCTCCCCAGGCTCTCCCCTGCAGACTCACGGTAGAAAGGGTAAAAAGAGAGGGGGGGGGACATAAATTTAGCGCATTAATTATATATACAGCAGCTACTGGGTAAACACTAAGTTTGATTCCAGGGTCATATAGCGCTGGGGTGTGTGCTGGCATACTCTCTCTCTGTCTCTCCAAAAGGCCTTGTGGGGGTCCTGTCCTCATATAGAGCATCCCCTGTGTGTGTGGTGTGTCGGTACGCGTGTGTCGACATATTTGACGAAGAGGGCTATGTGGAGGCAGAGCAAGTGCAGATGAATGACGTGTCTCCGCCGACACCTGATTGGATGGATATGTGGAAGGTGTTAAATGATAATGTAAACTCCTTACATAAAAGGTTGGATAAAGCTGATGCCTTGGGACAGTCGGGGTCTCAGCCCATGCCTGATCCTACAGCGCAGAGGCCGTCAGGGTCTCAGAAGCGCCCACTATCCAAAATTGTTGACACAGATATCGACACGGATTCTGACTCCAGTGACGATGACGATGATGCAATATTGCAGCCTACAATGGCTAAAGCCATCCGCTACATGATTATAGCAATGAAGGATGTTTTGCACATATCAGAGGTAAACCCTGTCCCTGACAAGAGGGTTTATATGTATGGGGAGAAAAAGCAAGAGGTGACTTTTCCCCCTTCACATGAGTTAAATGATTTATGTGAAAAAGTGTGGGATTCTACCGATAAGAAAGTGCTGATTTCCAAAAGGTTACTTATGGCGTATCCTTTCCCGCCAACAGACAGGATGCGCTGGGAATCCTCCCCTAGGGTAGATAAAGCTCTGACACGCTTATCTAAGAAGGTGGCCCTGCCGTCACAGGATACGGCCGCCCTAAAGGATCCTGCAGATAGGAAGCAGGAAAGTATCCTGAAGTTTGTTTATACACATTCAGGTACTCTACTGAGGCCGGCAATTGCGTCGGCCTGGATGTGTAGTGCTGTAGCAGCATGGACAGATAATCTGTCTGAGGAAATGGATACCTTAGACAAGGATACCAGTTTACTGACCCTGGGGCATATAAAAGACGCTGTCCTATATATGAGGGATGCCCAGAGGGACATTTGCCTACTGGGCTCTAGAATAAATGCAATGTCAATTTCTGCCAGAAGGGTCCTGTGGACTCGGCAATGGACAGGTGATGCCGACTCCAAAAAGCACATGGAGGTGTTACCTTACAAGGGTGAGGAATTGTTTGGGGACGGTCTCTCGGACCTAGTTTCCAGAGCTACGGCTGGGAAGTCAAACTTTTTGCCATATATTCCCGCACAGCCTAAGAAAGCACCGTATTACCAAATGCAGTCCTTTCGATCACAAAGAAGCAAGAAGGTCAGAGGTGCGGCCTTTCTTGCCAGAGGCAGGGGTAGAGGAAAGAAGCTGCACCATACAGCTAGTTCCCAGGAACAGAAGTCCTCCCCGGCTTCCGCTAAATCCACTGCATGACGCTGGGGCTCCACAGGAGCCAGGAGCGGTGGGGGCGCGTCTCCGAAATTTCAGCCACCAGTGGGTTCGCTCACAGGTGGATCCCTGGGCTATACAGATTGTGTCTCAGGGGTACAAGCTGGAATTCGAAGTGATGCCCCCTCACCGTTACCTCAAATCGGCCCTGCCAGCTTCCCCCATGGAACGGGAAGTAGTGTTAGCGGCAATTCATATATCTCCAGCAGGTGATGGTAAAGGTTCCCCTCCTTCAAGAAGGAAGAGGATACTATTCCACAATGTTTGTGGTTCCGAAACCGGACGGTTCGGTCAGACCCATATTGAATTTCAAGTCCCTGAACATTTATCTGAAAAGATTCAAGTTCAAAATGGAATCGCTCAGAGCGGTCATTGCAAGCCTGGAAGAGGGGGATTTTATGGTGTCTCTGGACATCAAGGATGCTTATTTGCATGTCCCCATTTATCCACCTCATCAGGCGTACCTCAGATTTGTGGTACAGGACTGTCATTACCAATTCCAGACGTTGCCGTTTGGGCTCTCCACGGCACCGAGAATATTTACCAAGATAATGGCAGAAATGATGGTGCTCCTTCGAAAGCAAGGAGTCACAATTATCCCATACCTGGACGATCTCCTCATAAAGGCGAGGTCCAGAGAGCAGTTGCTGATCAGCGTAGCACACTCTCAGGAAGTGTTGCAACAGCACGGCTGGATTCTGAATATCCCAAAGTCGCAGCTGATTCCTACAACGCGTCTGCCCTTTCTGGGCATGATTCTGGACACGGACCAGAAGAAGGTGTTTCTCCCGGCGGAGAAGGCTCAAGAGCTCGTGACTCTAGTCAGAGACCTCTTAAGACCGAAACAGGTGTCGGTGCATCGCTGCACACGAGTCCTGGGAAAGATGGTGGCATCATACGAAGCCATTCCCTTCGGCAGGTTCCATGCGAGGATCTTTCAATGGGATCTGTTGGACAAGTGGTCCGGATTGCATCTTCAGATGCATCGGCTGATCACCCTGTCCCCCAGGGCCAGGGTGTCTTTTCTGTGGTGGCTGCAGAGTGCTCACCTTCTCGAGGGCCGCAGGTTCGGCATACAGGACTGGGTCCTGGTGACCACGGATGCAAGCCTCCGAGGGTGGGGGGCAGTCACTCAGGGAAGAAACTTCCAAGGGTTGTGGTCAAGTCAGGAGGCTTGTCTGCACATAAATATCCTGGAACTAAAGGCCATATACAATGCCCTGAGTCAAGCGGAGCCTCTGCTTCGCAACCAACCGGTGATGATTCAGTCAGACAACATCACCGCAGTGGCTCATGTAAACCGCCAGGGCGGCACAAGAAGCAGAGTGGCGATGGCGGAAGCCACCAAGATTCTTCGTTGGGTGGAGAATCACGTGCAAGCACTGTCAGCGGTGTTCATTCCGGGAGTGGACAAATGGGAAGCAGACTTCCTCAGCAGGCACGACCTCTACCCGGGAGAGTGGGGACTTCATCACGAAGTCTTCACTCAGATTACAAATCGATGGGAACTGCCACAGGTAGACATGATGGCGTCCCGTCTCAACAAAAAGCTACAAAGGTATTGCGCCAGGTCAAGAGACCCTCAGGCGATAGCTGTGGACGCACTGGTAACACCGTGGGTGTTCCAGTCGGTCTATGTGTTTCCTCCTCTTCCTCTCATACCCAAGGTGCTGAGAATCGTAAGAAGAGGAGGAGTGAGAACAATACTCATTGTTCCGGATTGGCCAAGAAGGACTTGGTACCCGGAACTGCAAGGAATGCTCACAGAGGACCCGTGGCCTCTGCCTCTCAGACAGGACCTGTTGCAACAGGGGCCCTGTCTGTTCCAAGACTTACCGCGGCTGCGTTTGACGGCATGGCGGTTGAACGCAGGATCCTAGCGGAAAAAGGCATTCCGGAGGAAGTTATTCCTACGCTGATAAAGGCTAGGAAGGACGTGACAGCAAGACACTATCACCGTATATGGCGAAAATATGTTTCCTGGTGTGAGGCCAGGAAGGCCCCCTACAGAGGAATTCCAGCTGGGTCGGTTCCTGCACTTCCTACAGTCTGGAGTGACTATGGGCCTGAAGTTGGGGTCCATAAAGGTCCAGATTTCGGCCCTATCCATTTTCTTTCAAAAGGAACTGGCTTCTCTTCCTGAAGTTCAGACGTTTGTTAAGGGAGTGCTGCATATTCAGCCCCCTTTTGTGCCACCAGTGGCACCTTGGGATCTCAACGTGGTGTTGGGTTTCCTGAAATCCCACTGGTTTGAGCCACTTAAGACCGTGGAGCTAAAGTATCTCACGTGGAAGGTGGTCATGCTATTGGCCTTAGCTTCGGCTAGGCGTGTGTCGGAATTGGCGGCTTTGTCATGTAAAAGCCCCTATCTGGTTGTCCATATGGACAGGGCAGAATTACGGACTCGTCCGCAATTTCTGCCGAAGGTGGTGTCATCTTTTCATTTGAACCAACCTATTGTGGTGCCTGCGGCTACTCGTGACTTGGAGGATTCCAAGTTGCTTGATGTAGTCAGGGCTTTGAAGATCTATGTAGCCAGGACGGCTGGAGTCAGGAAGACTGACTCGCTGTTTATCCTGTATGCATCCAACAAGCTGGGTGCTCCTGCTTCAAAGCAAACCATTGCTCGCTGGATCTGTAGCACGATTCAGCAGGCTCATTCTGCGGCTGGTTTGCCGCATCCAAAATCAGTGAAAGCCCATTCCACTAGGCTCTTCTTGGGCGGCTGCCCGAGGGGTCTCGGCTTTACAGCTTTGCCGAGCAGCTACTTGGTCGGGTACAAACACATTTGCTAAGTTCTACAAGTTTGATACCCTGGCTGAGGAGGACCTTGTGTTTGCCCATTCGGTGCTGCAGAGTCATCCGCACTCTCCCGCCCGTTTGGGAGCTTTGGTATAATCCCCATGGTCCTTACGGAGTCCCCAGCATCCACTAGGACGTTAGAGAAAATAAGATTTTACTCACCGGTAAATCTATTTCTCATAGTCCGTAGTGGATGCTGGGCGCCCATCCCAAGTGCGGATTGTCTGCATTACTTGTACATAGTTATTGCTTAATAAAGGGTTATGTTATGTGGGCATCCTTTGTTGATGCTCTGTTGTTGTTCATACTGTTGACTGGATAAGTTTATCACAAGTTATACGGTGTGATTGGTGTGGCTGGTATGAGTCTAACCCTGGATTCCAAAATCCTTTATTTATAATGTCAGCTCTTCCGGGCACAGTTTCCTTAACCGAGGTCTGGAGGAGGGGCATAGAGGGAGGAGCCAGTGCACACCAGTAGTACTAAATCTCTCTTAGAGTGCCCAGTCTCCTGCGGAGCCCGTCTATTCCCCATGGTCCTTACGGAGTCCCCAGCATCCACTACGGACTACGAGAAATAGATTTACCGGTGAGTAAAATCTTATTATATATATATATATATATATATATATATATATATATATATATATATATATATATATATATATATATATATATATATATATATACACATATACACATATACATACATAATCCTGCACTCACAGAAAAACTAAAGCCATCGGCTGGGGTGCCAATCAGAGTCCCACACAGCAAGGTGTAGGGCCCATAGTACAATACAGGTTTTTTTCACAATAGTGAAAAAATGATAGCACTCTCCAGACTTCAGAATCAATAAATCAAAAATGGAAATTTTTTAATGTAAAGGTAATCTCACAGTTCCAAAGTGGTTTTCAAAAAGATCGTTTTTGAAAACCACTTTGGAACTGAGATTACCTTTACATTAAAAATTTTCCGTTTTTGATTTATTGATTCTGAAGTCTGGAGAGTGCTATCATTTTTTCACTATTGTGAAAAAAACCTGTATTGTACTATGGGCCCTACACCTTGCTGTGTGGGACTCTGATTGGCACCCCAGCCGATGGCTTAAGTTTATCTGTGAGAGTGCAGGATTATGTATGTATATATATATATCTATCCGCATTATCAGAATACTCGTACAATATATTTTGGTAGAGGTACAGTTGTTCTTAACTAATGCTGTCTTAAAATGACATGTAGAATACTAAAGTGTCTGTAGAATCAAGGCACTGTTAAATCAGAGGAGACCTAACCCTGCAGTCCCGGAGACCAGGTTGCAGCTACTGTGATAAGTTGGCACCCAAAGTCTCAGTCAGGGAGTGAGGGAGAGTGTAAGGAAGCTCCAGGGCGGGAACACCAGCATTAGATGGCACCTGGAGCTGGGGGAGGGGCTACAGGTCAAGCGCCTTATCACCTATGCTGGCCCTCACCACCGGGTACTATGGAGCCTTAACAGTGGATATGTGTGTGTGTGTGTGTGTTTGTTTGTATGTGTATGTATGTATATTTCTCTGACGTCCTAGTGGATGCTGGGACTCCGTCAGGACCATCGGGATTAGCGGCTCCGCAGGAGACAGGGCACAAAAATAAAAGCTTTAGGACTAGGTGGTGTGCACTGGCTCCTCCCCCTATGACCCTCCTCCAAGCCTCAGTTAGGTTTTTGTGCTCGTCCGAGCAGGGTGCAATCTAGGTGGCTCTCCTAAAGAGCTGCTTAGAAAAAGTTATTAGGTTTTTTATTTTCAGTGAGTCCTGCTGGCAACAGGCTCACTGCAACGAGGGACTTAGGGGAGAAGAAGTGAACTCACCTGCGTGCAGGATGGATTGGCTTCTTAGGCTACTGGACACCATTAGCTCCAGAGGGATCGAACACAGGCCCAGCCATGGAGTCCGGTCCCGGAGCCGCGCCGCCGACCCCCTTGCAGATGCCGAAAAGTGAAGAGGTCCAGAAACCGGCGGCAGAAGACTTTTCAGTCTTCATGAGGTAGCGCACAGCACTGCAGCTGTGCGCCATTGTTGTCAGCACACTTCACACCAGCGGTCACTGAGGGTGCAGGGCGCTGGGGGGGGGGCGCCCTGGGCAGCAATGATAATACCTTGTTCTGGCTAAAAATACATCACATATAGCCCCTGGGGCTATATGGATGTATTTAACCCCTGCCAGGTCTCACAAACACCGGGAGAAGAGCCCGCCGAAATAGGGGGCGGGGCCTATCTCCTCAGCACACAGCGCCATTTTCCTGCACAGCTCCGCTGCGAGGAAGGCTCCCAGGACTCTCCCCTGCACTGCACTACAGAAACAGGGTAAAAAAACAGAGAGGGGGGGCACTTTTTTGGCGATATTGATATATTAAGCTGCTATAAAGGAAACAACACTTCTGTAGGGTTGTTCCTATATATTTATAGCGCTTGGGTGTGTGCTGGCAAACTCTCCCTCTGTCTCCCCAAAGGGCTAGTGGGGTCCTGTCTTCGATAAGAGCATTCCCTGTGTGTCTGCTGTGTGTCGGTACGTGTGTGTCGACATGTATGAGGACGATGGTGTGGAGGCGGAGCAATTGCCGGTAATGGTGATGTCACCCCATAGGGAGTCGACACCGGAATGGATGGCTTTGTTTATGGAATTACGTGATAATGTCAGCACGTTACAAAAATCAGTTGACGACATGAGACGGCCGGCAAACCAGTTAGTACCTGTCCAGGCGTCTCAGACACCGTCAGGGGCTGTAAAACGCCCTTTACCTCAGTCGGTCGACACAGACCCAGACACGGACACCGAATCTAGTGTCGACGGTGAAGAAACAAACGTATTTTCCAGTAGGGCCACACGTTATATGATCACGGCAATGAAGGAGGCTTTGCATATCTCTGATACTGCAAGTACCACAAAAAGGGGTATTATGTGGGGTCTGAAAAAACTACCTGTAGTTTTTCCTGAATCAGAGGAATTGAATGAAGTGTGTGATGAAGCGTGGGTTAACCCCGATAGAAAACTGCTAATTTCAAAGAAGTTATTGGCATTATATCCTTTCTCGCCAGAGGTTAGGGCGCGCTGGGAAACACCCCCTAGGGTGGATAAGGCACTCACACGCTTATCAAAACAAGTGGCGTTACCGTCTCCTGAAACGGCCGCCCTCAAGGATCCAGCTGATAGGAGGCTGGAAACTACCCTCAAAAATCTCAATTGACCCCGACGACACGTCTGCTGTTCTTGGGAATGATTCTGGACACGGTTCAGAAAAAGGTGTTTCTTCCGGAGGAGAAAGCCAGGGAGTTATCCGAACTTGTCAGGAACCTCCTAAAACCAGGAAAAGTGTCTGTGCATCAATGCACAAGAGTCCTGGGAAAAATGGTGGCTTCTTACGAAGCGATTCCATTCGACAGATTCCACGCACGAACTTTTCAGTGGGATCTGCTGGACAAATGGTCCGGATCGCATCTGCAGATGCATTAGCGGATAACTTTGTCTCCACGGACAAGGGTGTCTCTTCTGTGGTGGTTGCAGAGTGCTCATCTGTTAGAGGGCCGCAGATTCGGCATACAGGACTGGGTCCTGGTGACCACGGATGCCAGTCTGAGAGGCTGGGGAGCGGTCACACAGGGAAGAAACTTCCAGGGAGTGTGGTCAAGCCTGGAGATGTCTCTTCACATAAATATACTGGAGCTAAGAGCGATTTACAATGCTCTAAGCCTGGCAAAACCCCTGCTTCAGGGTCAGCCGGTGTTGATCCAGTCGGACAACATCACGGCAGTCGCCCACGTAAACAGACAGGGCGGCACAAGAAGCAGGAGGGCAATGGCAGAAGCTGCAAGGATTCTTCGCTGGGCGGAAGATCATGTGATAGCACTGTCAGCAGTGTTCATTCCGGGAGTGGACAACTGGGAAGCGGACTTCCTCAGCAGACACGATCTACACCCGGGAGAGTGGGGACTTCATCCAGAAGTCTTCCACATGATTGTGAACCGTTGGGAAAAACCAAAGGTGGATATGATGGCGTCCCGCCTCAACAAAAAACTGGACAGGTATTGCGCCAGGTCAAGAGACCCTCAGGCAATAGCTGTGGACGCTCTGGTAACACCGTGGGTGTTCCAGTCAGTGTATGTGTTTCCTCCTCTGCCTCTCATACCAAAAGTACTGAGAATTATACGGCAAAGGGGAGTAAGAACGATACTCGTGGCTCCGGATTGGCCAAGAAGAACTTGGTACCCGGAACTTCAGGAGATGCTCACGGAAGATCCGTGGCCTCTACCTCTAAGACGGGACCTGCTTCAGCAGGGACCGTGTCTATTCCAAGACTTACCGCGGCTGCGTTTGACGGCATGGCGGTTGAACGCCGAATTCTAAGGGAAAAAGGCATTCCGGAAGAGGTCATCCCTACCCTGGTAAAAGCCAGGAAGGAGGTGACTGCACAACATTATCACCGCATTTGGAGAAAATATGTTGCGTGGTGTGAGGCCAGGAAGGCCCCGACGGAGGAATTTCAACTGGGTTGATTCCTACATTTACTGCAAACAGGATTGTCTATGGGCCTCAAATTAGGGTCCATTAAGTTTCAAATTTCGGCCCTGTCGATTTTCTTCCAGAAAGAATTGGCTTCAGTTCCTGAAGTCCAGACTTTTGTAAAAGGAGTACTACATATACAGCCCCCGGTTGTGCCCCCAGTGGCTCCGTGGGATCTTAATGTAGTTTTGGATTTTCTCAAATCCCATTGATTTGAGCCACTCAAATCGGTGGATTTGAAATATCTTACATGGAAAGTAACCATGCTACTGGCCCTGGCTTCAGCCAGGAGAGTGTCAGAATTGGCGGCTTTATCGTATAAAAGCCCATATCTGATTTTCCATTCGGACAGGGCAGAACTGCGGACGCGTCCTCAGTTTCTGCCTAAGGTGGTTTCAGCGTTTCACCTGAACCAGCCTATTGTGGTGCCTGCGGCTACTAGCGATTTGGAGGATTCCAAGTTGCTGGACGTTGTCAGGGCATTGAAAATATATATTTCAAGGACGGCTGGAGTCAGAAAATCTGACTCGCTGTTTATACTGTATGCACCCAACAAGCTGGGTGCTCCTGCTTCTAAGCAGACGATTGCTCGTTGGATTTGTAGCACAATTCAACTTGCACATTCTGTGGCAGGCCTGCCACAGCCTAAATCTATCAAGGCCCATTCCACAAGGAAGGTGGGCTCATCTTGGGCGGCTGCCCGAGGGGTCTCGGCATTACAACTCTGCCGAGCAGCTACGTGGTCGGGGGAGAACACGTTAGTAAAATTCTACAAATTTGATACCCTGGCTAAAGAGGACCTGGAGTTCTCTCATTCGGTGCTGCAGAGTCATCCGCACTCTCCCGCCCGTTTGGGAGCTTTGGTATAATCCCCATGGTCCTGACGGAGTCCCAGCATCCACTAGGACGTCAGAGAAAATAAGATTTTACTTACCGATAAATCTATTTCTCGTAGTCCGTAGTGGATGCTGGGCGCCCATCCCAAGTGCGGATTGTCTGCAATACTTGTACATAGTTATTGTTACAAAAAAATCGGGTTGTTATTGTTATGAGCCGTCTGTTCAGAGGCTCCTACGTTTGTCATACTGTTAACTGGGTTCAGATCACAGGTTGTACGGTGTGATTGGTGTGGCTGGTATGAGTCTTACCCGGGATTCAAAATCCTTCCTTATTGTGTACGCTCGTCCGGGCACAGTATCCTAACTGAGGCTTGGAGGAGGGTCATAGGGGGAGGAGCCAGTGCACACCACCTAGTCCTAAAGCTTTTATTTTTGTGCCCTGTCTCCTGCGGAGCCGCTAATCCCCATGGTCCTGACGGAGTCCCAGCATCCACTACGGACTACGAGAAATAGATTTATCGGTAAGTAAAATCTTATATATATATATGTGTATATATATATATGTGTGTGTGTGTGTATATATATATATATATATATATATATATATATATATATGAAATTGCCCTGCGCCCCAGAAATCACTTAAAGTTAATTAATTGATCAATTCAATGCAGTCTAGCAAGGAGAACAATTGACTCAATGAAGCTTGACTTTTTGAAAAGAAAATATTTTATCAGACAATTAATACCACAAAGACACACAAGACACAATACATAAATATGTAGCAGTTTAAAAAATCAGAGGTTTCTACCTCTTGCATATGTGAACAGAAACACTGTATCTATATTTGTAAACATGCTGTTTAAAACAGCGTACAATGTATCTAAAGTGCAAAATAGATATCTTGAGAGAGAAGCTCTCTACAGGGAGTGTCAATTGATTCTAACACTGGCGTCCCAGTGTGAAATCATATGAAATGTCCACAGAAGGCTCCACAATAACTAATATAAAATTATTAGAGGCAAAACAAACTAATAGTTACCCCCGTGCTGGTTCCTGGAATTTACTACAGGGTCCTGGATGCAATTGCACGAGGTGGATATAAAGATTTTTGGTTGATGCCTCAGTAATAGTTGAAAAGCAAACTTGCTGAAGTGTTAGATCCTCTGTTGAAGCAGCCGTCAATTGACCATAAGATGGTGACGTATTGGGAACTTCCCAGCAAGGGACGTGATCTATTCGGCTGGCGGTAGCAGCATGGAACGGCAAAGCCACTGATGGCTGGTGCTGTAGTGGTCTCACGGCGGAGATCCGTTCATATCCGGCTAGCCGCGGCGGTATCCAGATGTAAAGGTGCCGTAAATAGCTGGAGTACCTTTACCTCACAGCGGAGGTATGGTTCCTGGAGATAAATTGGCTGCTGTGTGGACAAAGGACGAAGTGCCGAGACCGAGATGGTAGGGAGCCTGTCTGTGGAGTAGCATATGTCCACTGAACTGAACTCGTAGAAAGGGGCGTCAACGCGTTTCGTCTCCTAGCAACGGAGACTTCCTCAAGACGATATATATATATATAATTTATTTATTCTATCTCAATAATATACACACACACACATCCAGTGCAGTTTTGTTGTCTGACTAAAATACTTATTTGCATAGTCAATGTGACTGTGTGCCTGTATCTGCTGTGTGAATTTCACTTAGTGTATCACAAGCTATAGCTATCACTGTATTCTGTACCCTAGGAGACTAGGTGCGTCAGGGTCTATTATATAGTGCTGCGCAGTATTTACAGTTAAGTGTATTTTACTGTATTTCAGTCACCTCATACAGCATTTATTCTATATGTTTTGCATTTTCTGACACACAACTAGGAGTTATTTGCAGGTATTTTATTTGTCTGGCTATATCGTACTATTACGCTCTAAGGTTTCATTCATTATAATGTCTACCACAAAGGGTGGGAAATCCGTGGATGCTCCCGCATCATGCAGCGCATGCACCAAGGATTTGCCTGAGGGGGAAGTTTTGAAGGATAGTCTGTGTAATATGTGCCATACATCTCCCATCCAGCCCGCTGCTCCTGTAACTGATCAAGAGCCACCTTGGGCGACGTTCTCATATGCTTAATACGCTTGTGACACGCCTTACGCCCCCTATGGGAACTCCTGTGCCATTATAACCACATATTGTCCCTATCATAAAACCTGGGCGGATACTCTGTCTACCCAGATACAACAATTGAATTAATCTTTGGTTAGACAAAAACCTGCCCCACGTCCCTCTGCGGTCAAGGGGCCATGTAAGCGTGCCGTCGCCTCCTCGCAATCCACTAATATCTCAGATGATACTTCTGATGATGGGGAGTATACTGTTCCGTCAGACATATATACATGAAGTAAAAGAAAAGGAAAACAGCACTAGATTCAAATTCCTGAACACATTTAATATATTGGTGTTAAAAAGATAAGATTAAGATAAAATTAAAATTAAGATGACAAATCTCACAGAATATAGATAATGTCCATTGACAAATGGGGATAAGGAAAAAAAATGACTATATACTGCTGTTTTTGCAACACCTTATGACCGTGTTCCTGATAGATTAGTCAGATTCACACATGAGGACTTAAAGATGTCAAAATGTCCAATGTTACCAGCCTTGTGTTCCTATATGAGGATCCATAGCAATGGTGCCTGAAAGCAGCTGAACTCCACGCAATTTTGGTAGGTATCCTGGTCCACAAAAGGCTTGGAAGGCTTGGAAATAAAGCCGGATTGGTGAATTAATGGAAAAGTCCTCCAGAATCTTTTAAAGGCAGCAGTGGAACCACAGGTCTTTCTTGGTGTAGTCGGTGTATGTAGCGGTTGATTTTTCTGACACGTTTCGCTGCTCTGGGCAGCTTTGTCAAATACAGTTGCTTCTAACGAGGAAACTACAACGCAAGTTGATGTCCCTGACCTAGCGGAGGCTATTAAGCCGATTCTACAAATCGATGATGTAGATCCCACTACTGCGTCTAAGAAGCCTTGATAAATTTAAATGTCAGAAGGTAACTAAAGTAGTCTTACCACGTTCTGACCATTTGGTAGACATACGTCAGGAACCCTGGTCTTCTCCAGGAAATACATTCTCCCTGTCTAAAAAGATGCTAGTTTGTTATCCTCTCTCCGCTGATTTGTGTAACAAGTGGGAAAATCTGCCGCCAGTGGATTCCCATGTCACCCGTCTTGTGGTGTCATCTACTCTGCCTGTCACAACTGTCACCTAACTGAAGCAACAGACAGATAAACGTGTCGAAGGATGCCTGAAGTCTATTTACTCTCTTAGAGGTGCTGTGCATAGACCCACTATTGCGGACTCCTGGGCCGCAAAAGGAATTGAAGCATGGGTTCAGGGAATAGAGGAAGAGCTGCCTCTGGATATATCTGACACTGCCAGATATTCTCTCTCATTGCTACCGCCTCCTACTACATTCAGGAGACGTGTTCTGAGGCAGGTGTGATGGCGGCCAAGGCGTCGACTACGTCCATTCTGGCTCGCCGATTTTCTGTGGTTGAGGTCATGGAAGGTGGACCTGGACTCCAAAAAGACCATGGAGGTGCTCCCTTTTAAGGGAGACATCATATTTGGGAGGATCTGAATAAGATCGTTACTGACTTAGCGGCTGCTAAGACTGCGTTTCTCCCAAATACTAATCCTTCAGCACATAAGGCAGAGATAACCACTTTTCGTTCCTTTTGATTTCAAAGGAAAGCAAAAGTTAAGGCATACCGGAGACAAGTTCGTGCTCCCAAAACCCCAAGCCCAAAGAAAAACAATCCTGGGCTGCCAGTCAGCCTGCTTCCAAACAAGACACGCCTGCTGCATGACTGGGCTGGCCTCCTCCTGGGGGATCCCAGGGTGGGAGGCAGACTTCTGCAATTCACCCAGGTTTGGTTAAAGACCACTTAAGACGCATGGGTGCGAGAAGTCATCTCTCACGGGTACATAGTCTTTCAAGAGACGTCCCCCTCGCCAGTTCCGAATAACTGTTATTCCTTCGAACCCATTGAAGGCGCAAACTCTATACCTGGTTGTGCGTTCCCTCCTAGATACAGAAGTGGTAGTGCCGGTACCCATGTCCCAGAGAGGCGGAGGATACTACTCGACTTTGTTTCTAGTCCCGAAACCCAATGGGTCTTTCCAGCCTATACTCAACCTCAAATCACTGAACAAATTTGTGAGTGTCCAAGTTCCGTATGGAAACGCTGCGCTCGATTGTACTGGTCATGGAACCCTGAGATTATATAGTATCCCTGGATATACAAGATACCTATCTGCATACACCTATTGCCATATCGCATCAGCAATATCTGCGGTTTGCTATTGCCAATTTTCATTGTCAGTTCCAGGCTCTGCCGTTTGGACTTGCCACAGCCCCTCAGGTCTTCACCAAGTTTATGGCTGTGATGACGGCTCATCTGCATCGTCAGGGAATCGGGATCCTGCCGTATCTGGATTACTTGCTCATCCTGGCTAACTCCCAAGATGTGCTCCTCAGTCATCTACAACTGACTGTAAACTTCCTACAAGCCCACGGGTGGCTCGTCAACTGTAAGAAGTCCTCACTGGTCCGTGCTTGGACCATGATGCACCTGGGGGCACTGCTGGACACACAGCCAAAGACTGTTTCTGTCTCCAGGGAAAGTCCTGGAACTTCAGGACAGGATCAGATGCTTCCTGTCTCGCCCAAGAGTGTCGATAAACTCGGCGATGCAAGTACTAGGCCTTATGGTGTCTGCTTTCGACATGGTGGAGTACGCTCAATTTCATTCCCGCCCTCTACAGAGGTTAATCCTGTCCAAGTGAGATGGCCTGCCTCATCGAATCAGGTCTCAAATGATCTCCTTGACTCCGGAGGTTCGCCTGTCACTGAACTGGTGGTTACAGGACCAACAGTTGAGCAGGGGCCGTCCCTTCCGGATCTCCAACTGGGTCCTACTGACTACGGACGCCAGTCTGAGTGGTTGGGGCGTGGTGCTGGAGCAACACTCTCTCTCCAGGGTCGGTGGACCAAGGAGGAATCTCATCTGGAATTGCGGGCAGTGTTCAATGCTTTGACTCATGCTCTGCCTCTGATAAAGAACAGGCCTGTTGAAGCACAATCAGACAATGCCACCACGGTGGCATACATAAATCATTAAGGCGGCACTCGAAGCCACATGGCAATGATGGAAGTGTCAAAAATCCTTACTTGGGCGGAACGCCATCTGCCAGCATTATCGGCATTGTTCATTCCGGGAGTCCTCAACTGGGAAGCGGATTTCCTCAGTCATCGGGACGTACACGTCGGACAGTGGAGTCTTCATCAGGAAGTATTTCAACTCGTAGTGGACAAGTGGGGTCTACCAGATGTAGACCTGATGGCGTCACGACACAATCAGAAAGTTCCGATCAGGAACAAGGGATCATCAAGCAGCATTCGTGGACGCACTGGCAATTTCATGGAACTTTTGGCTGCCCTACGTGTTCCCTCCAGTGTCCCTTCTGCCCAGGGTACTACGGAAGTTCAAGCAAGAAGGAGGAATACTACTTCCAGTCGCTCCAGCGTGTCCCAGATGGCATTGGTTCTCAGACCTACAGGGTCTATCGATAGTGTCCTCTGCTACTTCCTCAATGCCCCGACCTCCTTGTTCAGGGCCTTTGTGTCTAGCCAGACGGACCTGTCCAGACTGGCTTTCACGGCGCGGCTCTTGAAGCGTTTCTCCTAATGGCCAAAGAGAGAACTTGCGTCTATTCCTGACATTCATACATTCACTCAGGGTGTACGGCGGATTCAGCCTCCCTATGTCCCTCCTGTGGCTCCATGGGATCTGTCTGTTCTGAATGCCCTGCAAGAGTCTCCATTTAAACCTCTGGAGTCTGTGGACCTTAAATGGCTCTCAGGTCCTTTTCTTATTGGCTATTGCCTCTGCCAGAAGGGTATGGGACTTAGGAGCTTTGTCCTGTCGTCCACCCTTTTTGATATTTCATTGTGACCGTTCAGTTCTCCAAACTCGTCCCGGTTATTTGCCTAAGGTAGTATCTTTTCATCTTTTCACCTTAACCAAGAGATTGTGGTTCTGGCCTTCATCTCTTCTGGCTTGTTCCAATGGCCCAACCTCTTGAAAAGTTAATGATCCCATTCCCCGCTGACAGGACACTAGCTCCTGAGGAAACTATTCGAAAGCCCCACCATGGCGAGCGTACATTCCCGAGCACGCCGCCACCCCTAACAGAGCGTGAAGAGTGGTGAGTACTAAGCAGGCGTCCCGGTTAGCGGGTTTCTGGCCATTATGGCGGCATGAGGTTACGCAGACGCACGCCTTCTAACCGGGGTGGACTGCGTCTCCAGACTCGGTACACAGTGCAGACGCACCGCTTCTGAGGGAGTGAACGGAGTCTCCGTGTACTGTATACAGTACCCACGCTGGCAAACAGACTTAAAATGGTTGGGACTCCTATTTAAGCACTAAACTATCTCAGCCAGTATAAAAAATTGGGATGACCGCGCGCCTTTATGGGGCGGGACTTTACTATGAGCAGATCCAGCAGCTCACCAGCGCCATATTCCCTCTGCAGTGGACACAGACTCTGACAGGGACGCGCCACTCCTTCGGAGTGACTCCAGATTACCTAAGCAGTACCACGTGGTCATAGCAGGGGGGAGCGCTTACTAGTGTACGAAGTCCCCAATCTGGGTACTTAGTCTGCGACCCGGCTAAGCTTGGCATTAGCTATAAGGGCGCGGTGTGCTGGCTCCATAATATCTGTCCCCCTGGAAGGGCTCTTTGTGGGTTAATTGTGTGTGTATGTGCTGTCATATTTACATTATGTCAGGCAAAGAGTGTGTTTCACGTACAGCAGAGTGTTCCTCTCCCCAGGCTAGCGGGGCTGAACCAGCATGGCTGGATTCTATTAAAGGAATGATTTCCCATATTTCTACTAATTTGTCCTGCAATGAGAAGGAGACGCAGTACTTGAAGACAGTCTGTGGATGAGTTTATGAACAGATACTCTGTCCCCAAACCAGCGTCTCAGACCCCTATCATTTGTCCGCAAAAACGTACTCTGTCCCATATCCTGCAGTCTGACTCGGATGCTCAAGGGTCAGACATGGCGGAGGGGGAGGTGGACTCAGAAGGGGGGGGATGCTGCTTTGTCACAGGGAATAGTGGCTTTTATAGAAGCTATCAGAGACGTCCTGAAAATTCCTGATAAGGTGACAGGAGTGTGAGGAATCTTATTTTAATGTAAACAAAAGTCCTCCGTCGCGTTTCCTGTATCAAAGAATTTAATACCCTGTTTGAAGAACAGTGTGTTAATCCTGATAGTAAATTTCAGATACCTAAATGGTTACGCTCATCCTTTCCTTTTTCTCCTGAGGATAGGAAAAAATGGGAAAATACACTGATAGTGAATGCACCAGTATCCAAGGTGTCACGGAAAATAGTGTTGCCTGATCCCTAGTGCCGCCTCCTTGAAAGACATGGCGAATCGTAGAATTGAGACAACACACAAATCCTTGTATACGGCTGCTGGGGTGTCCCAGAGACCCACTACAGCTTGTGCTTGGATTACTAAGGTCATTGCTAAATGGTCAGGTAACCTAATTGAGGGGTTGGATTCCTTATCTAGGGGGAGATTGTTTTACTCCTGCAACATATACAGGACTCTGCAAACGTTATGATGGAAGCCATAAAAGAAGTAGGTTTACTTAATGCGCGCACTACTGCTATGGCAGTGGCAGCACGCAGGGACTTATGGCTACGCCAGTGGACTGCAGACGCGAACTCAAGGAATGGCGTGGAAAGCCTACCCTTCACAGGAGAGGCCTTATTTGGAGATGAACTAGACAAATGGATCTTCAAAGCTACTGCAGATAAGTCCACGTATCTTCCCTCTCCCAGTCAGGAAGGTCTACTCATGTCCTAATCTACAGTCCTTTTGGACTGCCAAGTTTAAGGGCAAAACCAGAGGTTCTTCTACAGCCCCCAGAGGTGCTAGAGGTAAACCACGCAAACCAGCAGCTGCTGGTTCTCAAGAACAGAGTTCTTGCTCTGCTTCCTCAAAGCCTTCAGCATGACTGTGGACCGTGATGCCTGAAAAACTGGTACAGTAGGTGGGAGCCCGACTAAAGTTTGTCAGTCACATATGGATAACATTATGCCAGGATCCCTGGGTCATAGATCTTATTTCCCAGGGCTACAGACTGGCGTTTCAGGAGTTCCCACCTCACAGATTCTTCAAATCAGGCTTGCCAGTTTCACAAGAGGCAAGTATAACCTTACAGGATGCCATCCAAAAACTGGTACAGACTCTCGTCATTGTTCCAGTTCCACCTCATCTCCAAAACAAGGGATATTATTCCAACTTGTTTGTAGTACCGAAACCGGACGATTCGGTAAGGCTGATTTTAAATCTAAATTCGTTGAACCCATACTTACGAATGTTCAAATTCAAGATGGAGTCTCTGAGAGCAGTGATCTTGGGTCTGGAGGAGGAGGAATTCCTAGTGTCTCTGGATATCAATGATGCGTACCATCACATTCCGATCTGGCCGTATCCAGGCTTCTCTACGGTTTGCACTGCAGAATTGTCACTACCAGTTCCAGGCCCTGCCATTTGGTCTCCATTACACTGAGGGTGTTCACCAATGTGATGGCAGAGATGATGTTTCTACTCCGCAAGCAGGGAGTGAACATAATTCCGTACATGGACGATCTTCTGATAAAGGCACTGTCCAGGGAAAGGTTGGACAGCATTGGCCTCACAACCAAACTACTTCTGGATCATGGGTGGTTTCTAAATCTTCCGAAATCTTACTTACAGGGCCGGAGCAAGGTTTCTCTGCATCCTAGACAAAAGTTCAGCCTGCTGCCCCCCACCCCAAACCACACACAGATTCTCATACCTCCCAACTTTTAATCTTTCCAAGTCGGGACACTCGGCGCGTTGTAGCCACGCGCATCCTGAAAAGGGGGCGTGGCCTCGGGTGTGAGGGACATGGCTACGACCGAGTGGGCGTGGCTACGCACAGAGGGTCCATTTACGTCATTTTGGGAGCGTGCCCAGCGCTCCCTGAGCAGCTGGGCAGCCCCCAGCTCACTCCCCGCACTGAATAGATGTTGTACGCGTGCGCACAGCATCTATTTAGAGATCACTCGCTGCTTTGCAGAGCCTGGTAGTACATCCCATCCAGCTGACTCTTAGTGGGAACTTCAGGACAGATTGCTGCTGTAATGCTACAGGCGTTCTACCCAGGGTGCGCAAGAACTGCTAGACCAGGGCTGGATTAAGCCTTCAGGAGGCCCAGGGCACCTTAGACAGGGTATAAATAGATAGATAGATAGACATGGAAAAGTAAAGCTTGCAATTATGCGCACGCCAAAGGTGCGCGTGCTCCAGGAAAAGGGCGAGTGGCCACTCAAAAGGGGGAGGGTGTCCTTCAGTGTAGTAGGACCCCTTATACTATCTAGTACTGGTGCCCCTTTCACTTTATACCACACAGTATGAGCCGAAATTCACATTATAGCACAGGAAATGAGCCGAAATTCACATTACAGCACACGGTATGAGCACAAATTCACATTATAGCACACGGTATGAGACAAAATTCACATTATAGCACATGGTATGAGCACAAATTCACATTACAGCACACAGTATGAGCACAAATTCACATTACAGCACACAGTATGAGCTGAAATTCACATTATAGCACACGGTATGAGCCGAAATTCACATTACAGCACACGGTATGAGCCAAAATTCACATTATAGCACACGGTATGAGCCGAAATTCACATTATAGCACACGGTATGAGCCAAAATTCACATTATAGCACATGGTATGAGCCGAAATTCCCATTATAGCACATGGTATGAGCACAAATTCACATTATAGCACCCGTTATGAGCCGAAATTCCCATTATAGCTCACGGTATGAGCCGAAACATGGGGGACAGGGTGTCACTCACGCAG
Source organism: Pseudophryne corroboree (assembly GCF_028390025.1). Lineage (NCBI taxonomy): Eukaryota > Metazoa > Chordata > Amphibia > Anura > Myobatrachidae > Pseudophryne > Pseudophryne corroboree. Next base: position 55,880,622 of record NC_086451.1, read on the forward strand.
GGGGTATACAGAGCACCATAAGGGCACAGGGTGTCATAACACAGGGCAACAGGGGTAGGGGAGCACTGGGTGATACACACACAAAGGCAGCGGGGGACAGGGGGGCACGAAGTGTCACGCACACAGAGGCAGGGTACACACACATGGGGAATGGGGGGGGGGGCAGGAGGGCGGCGCGGACCCAGCACAGCCCGAAGAGGAGGCTGGCAGCAGGAGGATCTGAGCGCCAGCGTCTATGCAGCCCCATGGTGACGCAGCCGCCGGTTGAGTAATTGGGGGAATCAAGGCACTCTGCATGAGTGGCTGCTGGAGTAAGGAGGGCGAGTGTCTGTCCGCTGTAACTTCTGGGGAGTAGTGTGAGTGGCTCACAGCTCCGGCACCAACCGCCGTGACTGGGAGCAGCGGTGGGGGGAACACGAGCACGCTCGGCCATAGCAGGAGTGTGATTAAAAAAACAAAAAATCTTCCCGTTCTGTGGAGAAGTGCCGGTATGCCATACCGCCACATACTGACCCACTTCGACATATAAATATATATATATATACACATACACACACACACAGCAGATGGATGGATACATACATACACAATAATATGTATATATGATGATTCCATATGCTTAAGATTGAAATACGTTATACAAATAAATCCCTTACATGGGAACAGCATGACCAGCAGCAGCGTTGCACAGTGGAGGGACAGAGGGGGGCAGAGATCAACCTGCACAGCAAGGACGAAGGAAACTCCCTCTGCACTGCACTGACTGCAGTCTACACAACCTGCGATTCTCGGGTGTTTGAAGAGGGGGCGGAGCCAGTGCTCAAGGGGCGGAGCTTAATCGGGGGGTCGCGGTCTGTGACCCGTTACAGGGGAAAAAAATTGGTCTGTCAGGGGGGGTTCTGGGTACTCAGAACCCCCGCTCCCCACCCCCCCACCCACCCCCTTCACCCCCGCGTGCACCACTGCTCTGTTCTTGTGGTGCGGGGCGGGAGTATGACGGGCGGAAGAGAGTTGCTATAGCAACTGTAACAATATCCGGCAGGACGCTGCTTAGTCTATGTGCATAGAGCCGCTGCCGATGGGTTACACAGCCGCTCACACTGTCCGCACTAAAGGGATGCCGCGGGCGCCCAACTGTTATCATCCGCCAGCACGGACAGTGTGAGTGTATCCCATCGGCAGCGGCTCTATGCATATAGAGTAAGCAGTGTGCTGCAGGATATTGTTACAGTTGCTATAGCAACTCTCTTCCGCTCCTCTCAGCAGTAACACCCGTAACATTCCTCTTAAGGAAGAAGCATTCATCGGCAGCGTGAGCTGCCGCCCACAAGTGGCCGGCGCCCATAGGCAGCTGCCTAAAGCTGCCTAGTGGTGGCGCCGGCCCTGCTTACTTAGAGCCAACTCAGAGGCTCCCATCTCTGGGAATGATACTGTACACAGAGTCGCAGAAAGTTTTTCTTCCATTGGAAAAGGCTTTGGTAATCCAGTCTATGGTTCTTGGTGTCCTGAAACCAACCTGGATATCGGTGCTTCTATGCATTCGCCTTCTGGGGAAAATGGTGGCCTCTTACGAGGCTCTCCAGTACGGCAGGTTTCGTGCAAGACCTTTCCAGCTCGATCTATTGGACAAATGGTCCGGATCACATCTTCACATGCACCAAAAGATCCGCCTGTTGCCATATACGAGGATCTCCCTTCTGTGGTGGCTACAGACTTCTCACCTAATCGAGGGCCGACGGTTCAGGATTCATATTTGGATTCTGTTAACCACAGATGCAAGCCTCGGAGGTTGAGGAGCAGTCACCCAGGGGGTGCAGTTTCAAGGAAGATGGTCAAGTCAGGATGTCGTCCTTCCAGTCAACATTCTAGAACTCAGGGCTATATAAAACGCCCTTCTGCAGGCCTCATATCTTCACGTTTCGGCCATTCAGGTTCAGTCGGACAATGTGACGGCTGTGACGTACATAAACCAACAGGGTGGAACGAAAGCAGGGCAGCAATGTCAGGTATCAATAATTCTCCTCTGGGCGGAATAACACGTTGGCGTTGTCTGCGGGCTTCATCCCGGGAGTCGACAATTGGGAAGCAGACTTCCTCAGCAGACACGACCTGCACCCGGGGGAGTGGGGCCTTCACCTGGAGGTGTTCAGGTGCTTGACACGTCGATGAGGATTTACACAAATCGACATGAGGCCTCTCGTGTCGTCAAGAAGCTCAAGTGGTATTGTTCCAGGTCGAGTGACTCTCACAGGCAGTGGCTGTGGACGCTCTGACAACTCGATGGTGTACGTGTTTCCTCCATTTCCGTTGATCCCAAGAATTCTGAAAAGAATAAAAAGGGAAAAGGTTCAAGCAATTCTCATTGCTACGGACTGGCCAAGAAATGCCTGGTACGCGGACCTTCTGGAGATGCTCCTTTTAAGATCCGTGGCCTCTACTTCGTGAGGATCTTCTGCAACAGGACCCGTTCATCTATCAAGACTTAACACGGCTACGTGTGACGGAATGGAAGTTGAACGACTGATTCTAGCTAGGAGATGCATCCCTGACAAGGTCATCCCGACTATGATCCAAGCCAGGAAGGGGGTTACGTCTAAACATTACCTTCGTATTTAGAAGATGTACGTCTCTTGGTGTGAGGGCAGAAAATATTCTGTGGTGGAATTTCATCTGGGTCGTTTCCTGCTTTTTCTGCAGTTGGGTGTGGATGTGGGCCAACGTCTGGGCTCCATAAAAGTCCAGGTTTCGGCCTTGTCCATTTTCTTTCGGAAACAATTGGCTTCTCTCCCTGAGGTCTAAACGTTTTTTAAAGGGGTTCTGCACATCCAACCTCCATTTGTGCCTCCCACGGCACCTTGGGATCTCAATTTGGTGCTGCAGTTCCTCCAATTGGACTGGTTTGAACTGTTACAGGAGGTCGGCTTAAAATATCTTACGTGGAAGACCGTCACACTGTTGGCCTTGGCTTCAGCAAGACGTGTGTTGGAGCTTGGGGATGATGTCTCACAAGAGCCCCTATTTAATTTTCCATGAGGACAAAGCTGAATTTAGGACTTGTCAGCAATTTCTTCCTAAGGTGGTGTCCGCGTTTCACATTACCCAACCTATTGTGGTTCCGGTGGTTACAGACACATCTGTTACTCAGTCTTTGGATGTTGTGAGGGCTTTGAAGGTGTTTGTGAAGAGAACAGCCCGTCACAAGAAATTGGACTTGCAGGTTTTTTCTTTACGATCCCAATAAGAACGGGTGTCCTGCTTCAAAGCAGTCAATTGCGCTCTGGATCAGGCTCACTATCCAGCATGCCTTTTCCACGGCAGGTTTGCCGGTTCCTAAATCTGTACAGGCCCACTCGACTAGGTCGGTGAGTTCTTCTTGGGTGGCTGCCCGGGGTGTCTCGGCCTTACAGCTCTGCCGAGCAGCTAGTTGGTCATGTTCGAACACGTTTGCAAAGTTCTACAAGTTCGATACTTTGGCCTCTGAGGTCCTTCAGTTTGGTCAGTCAGTTCTGCAGGAACCTCAGCACTTTCCCACTCTGTTTGGGAGCTTTGGTACTAAATGGATCCCCAGTATCCTCCAGGACGTAAGAGAAAATAGGATCTTAATTACCTACCGGTAAATCCTTTTCTCGTAGTCTGTAGAGGACCAGTACTTCGTTCTTCCTGCACTGTTACTTGGTTAAGTATTCTTGTTTGTTCAGCTGTTCCTGTTTCAAGTTTGGTTGGTATCGCTTTACTCTTGTTTGTGTGTGCTGGTTCGGACTCTCACCACTTTCCTTTTATCCTTCTCTCAAAGTATGTCCGTCTCCTCGGGCACGGTTTCCTAGACTGAGTTTAGTAGGAGGGGCATAGAGGGAGGAGCCAGCCCACACTATCAAGTTCTTAAAGTGCTCATGGCTCCTAGTGGACCTGTCTATACCCCATGGTACTAAATGGATCCCCAGTATCCTCTACGGACAATGAGAAAAGGATTTACCTGTAGGTAATTAAAATTCTATTTCACCAGTTTTAGTACTGTTGCTATGGGATACGTGAGCTATGCGGTGTAGTTTTGTGTCATAAAATAAATAGGTTTAATAAGAAAAGGAAACCAATAGCATATAAACTACTAAACCAGATGTGGGGATCCTCCGGCCTGCGGGCCGTATAAGGCCCACAAATCCGTTTGTTCCCGCCCACCCGCTTGTGTGTCAGCGAGAAACGCCGCCGCTCAGTCCGGTGGCGGCGTGTCTTGGCTGTCAGGGTAGGGAGGAGAGCGCAGCTACTTGTCCGGCGGCAGGTAGGATCTCAAACCAGCCGCCGGTTCGGCAGCCAATCGGGAGCCGCCGCTGCTGGTTCACAAGCTCTAGCTCGCGAAAAGACGGCTGGTTTGAGATCCGACATAGCCGCTCTCTCCTCCCTCCCCTGACAGCTGAGACACACTGCCGCCGGACGGAAAAGCGGCGGTGAGCAGCACAGTAAGGTGGGAGGGCATGTGTGGGGGCATTTCTGGATCTAGTACTGTGGGGGCATGTGTGGATCTGGCACTGCACTATTGGGGACATATGTGTATCACGTCCCATTTTAATTGGTCACACCCACTTTTAGGTGCGTGTGTGCACTCAGTACCATTAAGGGGCATAACTACTGGGGAGCAGGGTATTTTTTAAGTTGACAATTTTTGTATGGCCCCTGAAGGATTTTCTAAATATCCAAATGGCCCTTGGTAGCGAAAAGGATCCCCACCCGTGCACTAAACTATCTGTAGGTGGGAAAATGTAGCATTATAAAGTTCATACTGCAAGCCAATAGTTTGAACCAGTTGAGTCAGTACTTTAGGTTTTTGCTTTTTTAAATAGAATAATTTTTATACTGTGAGTGATGAGCATTGTGTTTATTTGCAAATGTGTTTAATTTGTCCTGTGGTTGACAGGCGAGTCACTGTTATACATCTGGTATGATGAAAGCATTGTTTGTAGCTTTAAGTAAGCCTATAAGCAACTTTAACATTGGAATAAGCACCAACATAAAAACATTCTGCAGCCAAGTATTTCAAATACAAGAATGAGCTGACTGATTGTAGAACAGAGGACCGTTCCAATAAAAGACCTCTTATTGGGGGTAATTCCGAGTTGATCGCAGCAGGAACTTTGTTAGCAGTTGGGCAAAACCATGTGCACTGCAGGGGAGGCAGATATAACATGTGCAGAGAGAGTTAGATTTGGGTGTGGTGTGTTCAATCTGCAATCTAAATTGCAGTGTAAAAATAAAGCAGCCACTATTTACCCTGCACAGAAACAAAATAACCCACCCAAATCTAACTCTCTCTGCAAATGTTATATCTGCCTCCCCTGCAGTGCACATGGTTTTGCCCAACTGCTAACAAAGTTCCTGCTGCGATCAACTCAGAATTACCCCCCTTGTACATAAACATGGTGATCTTTGTGTAGTTGTCTCTATGGGGTGGGAAAAAACCTGTTCTGTTTATAGTTGAAAATGTTTCTTATGAGCCTAAAATCATGATCTTATAGTGCATGGTGGTGAAAGCAGTCTGCCTGGCCACATAGCTGTACAGATACATTGCTGTGCTTAATGTTGGTGACGCAGCTTACTCACCTATGCTGGTCCATTGTTGATTCAGTGATTCCTGGAGTAGGTGCTGATTAATAGATCGACAGTGTTTTGGTCGAAGAGTACAGATGGTCATCGTGATAATTGTCGTCTTTTTTTTTGGGGGGGGGGAGGGGGGGGTTTGGCCTAACTCTTGTATATTTCATGCTGTGTGACCGCCATCAGTACAAATGCAGGTTTGCTTACTATTACCAATATATAGTAAATCAAGCAACTGTTGAGAAAACGTGAAAACCTCCAGCGTGTTGACCATTTGCGTGTCGACTTATTGACTGTCAACCAATATATTGTTGATCTATCATCCAGTTATCTCCCGGATTTACTTGGACTGCACGGTTCCGGTATCAATGGTCGACCATGTTATGGTCGACAGTCATTAGCTCGGCACAGATTACCGTTCCCAATCGTAGTCCATGTGGATCGTAAACTATGGAAAAGTTCCCCAAAAGGTTTTTTTGTAAACTCGCGTCGACCTTTTCATGTGTCGACCATGTCAATGTCAACCAATAGTGGTCGACCTAATGACTGTCGACCATCCAAACGGATACCGGACTGCACATCTTGCTCCCAAGAGCTGCAAGTAGAAAGCATTATTGGGAGCCCAACAGTAGCTCGCTCGATTTCTCCAAGATCATGTGCCTGAAAGGGTGACACAACTCTGTTTGTACCCATTGTCATGTGGGGCCCATTTAGCAACATTAGACACCTTTCCTGTGGCTATAAAGGGTTTTTAATGCTGCTTGGCAGTATACTGCCCCCTGGAGACCGTAGGAAGGAAGAGGCCACACTGGTGTACAAAGAACACTGGCATCTGTTGGAATAGGACTGTTGCTTGGCGAACTAGGTTCTTTTCCCCAGAATCCATGTTCTGCTTGGATGGAGGCTATTAGAAAGTGGGTGTAAATTCTAAACTTGTAGTGAGTAATGCAATGTAAACTAGTTTTTCTTATATCACAGGTGTGTTGTATGGTTTTATTGTGACGGACTGGTACCCAGGGCAAAGATCACTATATAGCTCAGTAAAAGGAGTCCCAGCATACATACCCACCCATTCTCCCTTTCATAATACAAAGTACTATTAAAACTCCTGAACATTGTACTAGCTCTGCTTCTTCTGCTCTCTCCTCAGCATGAAGTTGATTTGTGCAGGAAAGAGTGTCCATTTGTCATTAAACCAAAAATTCAACGCCCAAGCACTGTTCAGGAAGGAGAAGAGATGGAAACGGACATGGAAGGTAATCAAAGTATAAGAAAAGTTTGGTCAAGATCTGAGTTTAATACAAACTTTTTTTTTTTTTTAATGTAAATTTGCGTCTTTTTTTAAACTTGCTTAAAATGAGTTTTGCAGAAGTACCTCTTTATTTTATTTGTTCTAGTTTCTGATGTGGCCATGGAAAGCAGCCCTGGTCCCTCCACGTCTACGGAACACCGGCCTGTGACCACAAGCAGTAGTGTTGGGAATATAGTAATGCCACGCTCCGGTAAATGCTGAGCCTTACTTTTATAGTGTTGAATTAGAGCTGAAGCATGATTGTAAATGGTTCTTGTAACATTTTCTTTGCTTTCCAGGAGTGCAGTGCATTCCCCAAAGAGCCGCCTTGCTGAAATCTATGCTTAATTTTTTGAAGAAAGCAATTCAGGATCCAGCTTTCTCAGATGGAATCCGTCATGGTAATATTGTGTTAGATGTTTATAAGGGCAGGCCTGTTTAAGGGGGAAGGGGGGAGAAATATACCTAAAATCTTTCAAACATCAACTATTTTTCTTTGTTAATAAGTGATGGACGGAACTCTTCCCACATCCCTGAAACACATAATCAGTAATGCAGAATATTATGGACCGTCTCTCTTCTTGCTGGGTAAGTCCATTCATCAGTGATGTTAGCGAACATTGCCCTTTTTATCTTGGTAACATAATCCGCACGATTTGAATTTTCAACACATGCTTTTGGTTTTGCAGCTACTGAAGTGGTTACGGTCTTTGTGTTTCAAGAGCCTTCGCTGCTGTCTTCTCTCCAGGACAATGGTCTTACGGATGTAATGTTGCACGCCCTCCTTATCAAAGATGTAAGGGATGCCAATTTCTCTGCTTGTCTCTATCTGGCCACATTATCTGATACAATCTTGGTAAACTTATTTTTACGTTCTTGGTAGCACTCCCTTCCCCCAATCTCAAATATGTGGGTTTTCGGGAATAAAATTAGTAATGTAATAAATGGTTTTGCTAATAAAACAATATGAAGCCATGAGAACATAGGAAGGGTTTGGTTATAATGAATTTATGGCCCACTCTACTTGCTATATTGCTATGAATAGAGTTGGGGCAGCTAAACAGTTAAAGGAGTATTAAAGATTTGATTCTTATTTTTTAAGGTGTTTTTTTTGTTTTTTGTTTGCATTAGGATGATTATGTTGCGTTAGAATGGTTATTCTGCAGTCGTCTCCCCGCTTCTTTAGTCATGAAAGCTATCTACTATATGGTTTGTTTATGACAATTTGTTTTGACACTAAAATCCCTCTCTCCCAGGTACCTGCTACCCGGGAAGTTCTGGGCTCCCTTCCCAATGTTTTCAGTGCACTTTGTCTGAATGCCCGTGGTTTGCAGTCCTTTGTGCAGTGCCAACCTTTTGAGAGACTTTTTAAAGTGTTGTTATCGCCAGACTACCTACCTGCGATGAGGCGGCGGCGCAGCTCGGATCCTTTAGGTAAGTAACAAGTGCTCTCTGAGCTGCACGTTTACAGAATGTCAGGGTAGGTTATAACGGCTGGCAAACACTGCCTCATAAAATAGAAATTTGAGCTCCCAGCTTGAACACCTGTTAGTGTACCTTACCAGTGGGAAGTGGTAAAGAGGACTCAATATTTCACTCTCTGAGATGGATTTTTATTTGCCCTTTACTGATGGTACTTATTTAACAGTTTTCCTACAGACAGGTGAACAGTGTATAACGCTGCACTGAAATGTGTTAAACCCTGGACAATTAATGATTCTTTCCATTTAGCAGTGCCAACAATTTGCCTTTTTTAGCTTTCCATGGCTTAATCCATAACCAGAATGATCAGTCCATGGCACTTCCCAAAATTCTCTAAACCACCTCTAACCCCTGCTGAAGAGACCTGTAGTGCAGCGTAGAAATAGCTCTCTTCAGGTCTCTAGCTGAGGGATTAAGAGGCCCATGGTCTCTTCCAGCTTTGACCTCTCTCCGGTCTCCTGCAGGCGATACAGCCTCTAACCTGGGCAGTGCTGTCGATGAACTGATGAGGCACCAGCCCACGTTAAAAACAGATGCCACCACTGCTATTATTAAGGTAAGACTTGTGCCTTTGTTCTTCTTTCCTCCTTCAGTACCCGTAACATGCGTTTAATAGATTAATATACTTCAGAACACATAGACACACCCTTTATTACTCTACTAGATCAATAACTTGCTAGGCTTGCAAAATTGCTTGTTTACTAAAAAAGTCAGGACATAAGATTATCTGTTGGAAAGCAGGTTCTTTTTATGTAATTAATTCTATTAATATTGATATTTGGACTATTAGTATTTTTTATTTATTTTTTTACATTTTAATGGCTGTGATGTAGAGGAATTGTGGAATGTGCACTGAAGATGTATGTATCTTTTTTATCTTTTCTTTTCTTTTTTCCTCTAGCTTTTAGAAGAAATATGCAATCTTGGTAGGGACCCAAAATATATATGTCAAAAGCCATCAATACAAAAGGCTGATGGAACAGCCACTGCTCCTCCCCCACGCTCTAACCATGCTGCTGAGGAGGCTTCCAGTGAGGATGAAGAGGAGGAGGAGGTACAAGCTATGCAGAGCTTCAGCACGAATCAGCAGAGTGAAGTTGAACCAAGCCCGCAGTAAGTGTGCCTTTTTTTATTTTTGCAAGGAATCTGCACAGTATAACCAGTCTACTTATTAGGCATCCATGGTTTTTTATTTATTTTTTTATTTTAAGAGCTTATTGAGAGAGATTTAGCAGAAATAGCAAATCCTGGAGCTAAAAGTGAAAAAGCTGTTGAGCGGTTTGTGAGTAATTGCTTTAGAAATCATTATTGTTTATTTTATATGATGCCACAAGGGTTGCATAGGGCATAGCATGTTACAAGAGTACAGACTGGTACAAAGAAAGTTTTAAGTGACTATCTAATTAGTGTGCCTTTATTGTAATTGTGCAGTGAAGGCAAAAGGGAAAAGGCGCTGCTCGCACAAGCTGACAATCTATAGGGGTGATGGGTGGACACAGTAAGGAGCAGCAGTTAGAATAGAAAAGGGCCAACACTGCAGAGTATGGAGGGGAGGGGTGGTGAGCTAGAATGAATACCATTATCCTTAATGGTGTATTTGAAGGCAGAGTGAAAGGCCTGACCAAGCCAAACGGGTGCATTCCAAAGGGTAAGGTGTAGCCCGGAAAAAAATCTGAATGTAAGAGTGGAAAAAGGTAATTAAGGCGGAGGTGAGGCAGTAGTCTTGACCCAAGTGTGAGCGATTATGTGAGGCAATTATATGTAATATTTTTGAAATTCCTTTTTGCTTACCTTGCTACCTACTGTTTTTTGTTAGCTTATCTGTAGCCTTCTAATCTTTGTACAGGTAGCTTGTGGGGGGGAATTCAGTTGTTGGCAGCAGATGGCGCCTAACGGAGCTATTCATGTGTAGGTCCATTTTTGGGGGCTGCCTGCATTTCAGCTCGCACAGCTTGGGGGTGGCGAACTGAAATGCGCAAAAAGTGACACTGTTGAACGCTCAAACTGGACTTTTTGCATTGCGCACATTAGTTTAGTCTGGTTTAGCTGCTTTATACAGCTAAACCCGACACTGGGTGCAATAATGGCATCAATTGAATATTGCCCCTGCGATCTCCTGTCACTTTAGACAGATCGCATTGACTCTTTATTTCCAGGTATTAAATAATTATCCATTGCAAATTGGTATTGAAGGGAAAAAGCAATGGACTAAATATAGGAATAATGACCACTATCCAGTATGCAATGGGTTGCTGCAGACTCTAGTAGATGGTAGTCTTTGCCTCTCCTGCTTCTTTTGTAGTCTCCCCAGCAGAGTATGGCAGTGTATACACTGAGTGGCTAACCTGTTCCCAACAAGTCATGATGATCGTCCATGGGACCGGTCCAGGTGTGTAGGCAGAGAGACTGATTATTTGGGTGGTAGCTGCTACTTCCAAGTAACAATCATGAGGTTTGGTATTCAGCCCTCTTCTGTGCAGGTCAGCATGCCGGAAAGGACTTTGAGCTGATAAGAAATCACTGCCAGATCACACTGTTGAAGCTGTTCACACAGAACTATTGGAATGCTGGTCACAATAGGTTGCATCTCCCTGCAGACTCTGGGTCCTAGTGCCCAGCATGTTCTAGTATAAAGACAGAGGATCACGAATCCTCTAGAACACAGGTTCTCAAACTCAGCCCTCAGGACCCCACTCAGTGCATGTGTTTCAGGTCTCCTCACAAAATCACAAGTGAAATAATTTGCTCCACCTGTGTATCTTATAAAATGTCAGTGAGTTTTGAATACACCTGTGCAGCTGCTAGGTGACCTGGAAAACATGCGCTGTGTGCTCTAGAACACAGGTTCTTGATCTCTGTCCTCAGGACTCCACACAGTGCATGTTTTGCAGGTCTTCTCACAGATTCACAAGTGAAATAATAAGGTCCACCTTTTGGACAATATGTAATACACCTGTGCACCTGCTGAGTTACCTGGAAAACTTGCACTGTGTGGGGTCCTCAAGATTTTGAGAACCTGTGCACTAGAAGATGAAGGCTCGCTGAAGGATTATATGGTTAGAAGAATAGTTATTTGCTTTATGAAACTTTACATTTTTCTATGAAGGTGTCTAGTCTAGCTTGGCTATGGCTTTAGTCTCCATGCGCTTAGAGTATGGATGGAGAATTTCTTCATAAGGATATGCAAGAAAAAATATAGATAGTATTTACTACTAAAACTTTGGAAGTGATGCAATAAAGGTTTGCATTCATTTGTAAAGATTTTTGACAGCAGTGGTACTGAGGCAGATGTGGGCACCTCCACACACCCACTTCAGATATTAAATACTCATGCTTCTATGTGCCATTGGGCCAGGATTAGCGGCTGGGTTGGGACATTAACGCAAGTGCATTCCATCCCTTCCTGGAGAGGGAAGACTGTCTGTCTTTTAGCAGTTATCGGCCCCTCAGGACTGCTTGTAAGGAGTTAGTGCAGGTCGCCAGTTTCAGTGGGTCAGTGCTGCACTAGACAGAGAAAGCCGTTCTTAAGCAGTAGCTCCTTCTCCCTTTCTGTTCTCTACAGTGAGGCAGTGGCTGGATACTTCTGTTTTCCTGGTGATTTCTCTATCGTCCTTGTGGATGCTGGGGTTCCTGAAAGGACCATGGGGAATAGCGGCTCCGCAGGAGACAGGGCACAAAAAGTAAAGCTTTCCGATCAGGTGGTGTGCACTGGCTCCTCCCCCTATGACCCTCCTCCAGACTCCAGTTAGATTTTTGTGCCCGGCCGAGAAGGGTGCAATCTAGGTGGCTCTCCTAAAGAGCTGCTTAGAGAAAGTTTAGCTTAGGTTTTTTATTTTACAGTGAGTCCTGCTGGCAACAGGATCACTGCAACGAGGGACTTAGGGGAGAAGGAGTGAACTCACCTGCGTGCAGGATGGATTGGCTTCTTGGCTACTGGACATCAGCTCCAGAGGGACGATCACAGGTACAGCCTGGATGGTCACCGGAGCCGCGCCGCCGGCCCCCTTGCAGATGCTGAAGTAAGAAGAGGTCCAGAATCGGCGGCTGAAGACTCCTGCAGTCTTCTAAAGGTAGCGCACAGCACTGCAGCTGTGCGCCATTTTCCTCTCAGCACACTTCACACGGCAGTCACTGAGGGTGCAGGGCGCTGGGAGGGGGGCGCCCTGGGAGGCAAATGAAAACCTTTTTTGGCGAAAAATACCTCACATATAGCCCCCAGAGGCTATATGGAGATATTTAACCCCTGCCAAGATTCACTAAATAGCGGGAGACGAGCCCGCCGAAAAGGGGGCGGGGCCTATCTCCTCAGCACACAGCGCCATTTTCTCTCACAGAAAGCCTGGAGAGAAGGCTCCCAGGCTCTCCCCTGCACTGCACTACAGAAACAGGGTTAAAACAGAGAGGGGGGGCACTGATTTTGGCGATATTGAGATATATATAAAGATGCTATAAGGGAAAACACTTATATAAGGTTGTCCCTATATAATTATAGCGTTTTGGTGTGTGCTGGCAAACTCTCCCTCTGTCTCCCCAAAGGGCTAGTGTGGGTCCTGTCCTCTGTCAGAGCATTCCCGGTGTGTGTGCTGTGTGTCGGTACGTGTGTGTCGACATGTATGAGGACGATGTTGGTGAGGAGGCGGAGAAATTGCCTGTAATGGTGATGTCACTCTCTAGGGAGTCGACACCGGAATGGATGGCTTATTTAGGGAATTACGTGAGAATGTCAACACGCTGCAAGGTCGGTTGACGACGTGAGACGGCCGACAAACTATTAGTACCGGTCCAGGCGTCTCAGAAACACCGTCAGGGGCGTTAAAAACGCCCATTTACCTCAGTCGGTCGACACAGACACAGACACGGACACTGAATCCAGTGTCGACGGTGAATAAACAAACGTATTTCTCATTAGGGCCACACGTTAAGGGCAATGAAGGAGGTGTTGCATATTTCTGATACTACAAGTACCACAAAAAAGGGTATTATGTGGGAGTGAAAAAACTACCTGTAGTTTTTCCTGAATCAGATAAAATAAAATGAAGTGTGTGATGATGCGTGGGGTTACCCCGATAGCAAATATTGGCGTTATACCCTTTCCCGCCAGAAATTAGGGCGCGTTGGGAAACACCCCTTAGGGTGATAAGGCGCTCACACGCTTATCAAGTGGCGTTACCGTCTCCAGATACGGCCGCCCTCAAGGAGCCAGCTGATAGGAAGCTGGAAAGATATCCTAAAAAGTATATACACACATACGGTGGTTATACTGCGACCAGCGATCGCCATCAGCCTGGAGATGCAGTGCTGGGTTGGCTTGGTCGGATTCCCTGACTGAAAATATTTTATTCATATAGAGCATTTAATAGGATGCATTCTATATATATGTACGTGAGATGCACAGAGGGATATTTGCTCTCTGGCATCAAGATAAGTACGTTGTCCATATCACCCAGAAGATGTCATGGACACGACAGTGGTCAGGTGATACAGATCCCATACGGCACATGGAAGTATTGCCGTATAAAGGGAAGGAGTTAGTTGGGGTCGGTCCATCGGACCTGGGGACCACGGCAACAGCTGGGAAATCCAACCTTTTTACCCCAAGTTACATCTCAGCTGAAAAAGACACCGTCTTTTCAGCCTCAATCCTTCCTTTCCCATGAGGGCATGCAGGCAAAAGGCCAGTCATATCTGCCCAGACATAGAGGTAAGGGAAGTAGACTGCAGCAGGCAGCCCTTTCCCAGGAAAAGAAGCCCTCCACCGTGTCTGCCAAGTCCTCAGCATGACGCTGGGGCCATGCAAGCGGACTCAAGGTGGGGGGGTAGTCTCAAGAGTCTCAGCGCGCAGTGGGATCACTCGCAGGTTGACCCCTAGATAGTACAAGTATTATCCCAGGGGTACAGATTGGAGAGTCGAGACATCTTCTCCTCGCAGGTTTCTGAAGTCTGCTTTACCAACGGCTCCCTCCGACAGGGAGGCAGCATTGGAAACAATTCACAAGCTGTATATCCAGCAGGTGATAAATCAAAGTACCCCTCCTACAACAAGGAAAAGGGTATTATTTTTCCACACTATATTGTGGTACTGACGCCAGACGGCTTGGTGAGACATAGTCTAAACTGAAATCTTTGAACACTTACATAAAAGGTTCAAATCGAGATGGAGTCACTCAGAGCAGTGATAGCGAACCGGAAAAAAGGGGACTATATGGTGTCCCTGGACATCAAGGATTACCTCCATGTCCAAATTTGCCCTTCTCAACAAGGGTACCTCTGGTTCGTGGTACAGAACTGTCAATATCAGTTTCAGACGATGCCGTTTGAATATCCACGGCACCCCGGGCCTTTTACCAAGGTAATGGCCGAAAAGATGTTTCTTCAAAGAAAAAAGGCATCTAAATTATCCCTTACTTGGACGATATCCTGAAAAGGGCAAGTTCCAGAGAACAGTTGGAGGTCGGAAGAGCACTATCTAAAGTAGTTCTACGACAGCACGACTGGATTCTAAATATTCCAAGAATCGCAGCTGTTTTCCGACGATACGTCTGCTGTTCCTAGGAATGATTCTGGGCATAGTCCAGAAAAAGGTGTTCCTCCGGGAGGAAAAAGCCAAGGAGTTATTCGACCTAGTCAGAAACCTCCTAAAACCAGGCCAAGTATCAGTGCATCAATGCACAGGAGTCCTGGGAAAAATGGTGGCTTCTTACGAAGCGATTCCATTCGGCAGATCTCAGGGGATTTGCTGGACGAATGGTCCGGATCGCATTTTCAGATGCATCAGCGGATAATCCTGTCTCCAAGGACAAGGGTGTCTCTTCTGTGGGGGCTGCAGAGTGCTCATCTTTTAGAGGGCAGCACACTCAGCATTCAGGACTGTGTTCTGGGGACCACGGATACCAGCCTGAGAGGCTGGGGAGTAGTCACACAGGGAAAAAAATTTCCAAGGAAGTGTGGTCAAGTCTGGAGACTTCTCTCCACATGAATATACTGGAGCTAAGGGCAATTTACAATGCTCTGAGCCTAGGAAGACTCCTGCTTCAAAGTCAACCGGTGCTGATCCAGTAGGACATCATCATGGCGGTCGCCCACGTTATCAGACGGGGCGACACAAGAAGCAGGAGGGCAATGACAGCAAGGATTCTTCGCTGGGCGGAAAATCATGTGATAACACTGTCAGCAGTGTTCATTCCGGGAGTGGGCAACTGGGAAGATTTCCTCAGCATAAATGAATTCCACCCGGAAAAGTGGAAACTTAATCTGGAAGTTTCCACATGATTGTAAACCGTTGGGAAAGACCAAAGGTGGTTATGATGGCGTCCCACCTGAAGCGCCAGGTCAAGAGACACTCAGGCAATAGCTGGGACGCTCTGGTAACACCGTCGGTGTACCAGTCGGTGTATGTGTTCCATCCTCTGCTTTTCATACCCAATGTATTGAAAATGATAGGAAGGAGAGGAGTAAGAACTATACTCGTGGCTCCGGTTTGGCCAAGAAGGACTTGGTTCCCGGAACTTCAAGAGATACTAAGAAGGGTCTTGATTCGGCAAGAACCGTGTCTGTTCCGGGACTTACCGCAGCTGCGTTGACGCCAAGGCGGGTGAACGCCGGATCCTAAGGGAAAGAGGCATTCCGGAAGAGGTCACCCCTACCCTGGTCAGAGCCAGGAAGGAGGTGACCGCACAACATTATCACCGCTTAGGTGAAAATATGTGCCAGGGTGTGAGTCCAGGAAGGCTCCATGGAAGAATTTCAACTAGGTTAATTTCTACATTTCCTGCAAACAGGAGTGTCTATGGGTCTCAAATTGGGTCCATTAAGGTTCAAATTTCGGCCTGTTGATTTTCTTCCAGAAAGAAATTGGCTTCAGTTCCTGAAGTCCAGAAGTTGTTAAGGGAGTACTGCATATACAGCCCCTTTGATGTCTCCAGTGGCACTGGGCGATCTCAACGTAGTTTTGGGATTCCTAAAAAATCACATTGGTTTAAACAACTCAAATCTGTGGATTTGATATATCTCACATGGAAAATGACCATGCTGTTGGTCCTGGCCTCGGCCAGGCGAGTGTCAGAATTGGCGGCTTTATCTCACAAAGCCATATCTGATTGTCCATTCGGACAGAGCAAAGCTGCGGACTCGTCCCCAGTTTCTCCTTAAGGTGGTGTCAGCGTTTCACCTGAACCAGCTTATTGTGGTACCTGCGGCTACTAGGGACTTGGAGGACTCCAAGTTGCTGGATGTTATCAGGGCCCTGAAAATATAGTTTCCAGGTTGGCTGGAGTCAGGAAATCTGACTTGCTGTTTATCCTGTATGCACCCAACAATGCTGGGTGCTTCTGCTTCTAAGCAGTCGATTGCTCGTGGGATTGGTAGCACAATTCAACTTGCACATTCTGTGGCAGGCCTGCCACAGTCTAAATCTGTTAAGGCCCATTCCACAAGGAAGGTGGGCTCATCTTGGGCGGCTGCCCGAGGGGTCTCGGCATTACAACTTTGCCGAGCAGCTACGTGGTCGGGGGAGAACACGTTTGTAAAATTCTACAAATTTGATACCCTGGCAAAAGAGGACCTGGAGTTCTCTCATTCGGTGCTGCAGAGTCATCCGCACTCTCCCGCCCGTTTGGGAGCTTTGGTATAATCCCCATGGTCCTTTCAGGAACCCCAGCATCCACAAGGACGATAGAGAAAATAAGAATTTACTTACCGATAATTCTATTTCTCGGAGTCCGTAGTGGATGCTGGGCGCCCATCCCAAGTGCGGATTATCTGCAATACTTGTACATAGTTATTGCTAACTAAATCGGGTTATTGTTGTTGTGAGCCATCTTTTCAGAGGCTCCGCTGTTATCATACTGTTAACTGGGTTCAGATCACAGGTTGTACAGTGTGATTGGTGTGGCTGGTATGAGTCTTACCCGGGATTCAAAATTCCTCCCTTATTGTGTACGCTCGTCCGGGCACAGTACCTAACTGGAGTCTGGAGGAGGGTCATAGGGGGAGGAGCCAGTGCACACCACCTGATCGGAAAGCTTTACTTTTTGTGCCCTGTCTCCTGCGGAGCCGCTATTCCCCATGGTCCTTTCAGGAACCCCAGCATCCACTACGGACTCCGAGAAATAGAATTATCGGTAAGTAAATTCTTATTTTTTCTTGCTACTTCACATCCTCTGCATTGTGCACTGCAGAATTATTGTCCTCTCTCATTACTGGGGCTAGGTAGAGTAACATGTCCAGGAACAGAGGCAATTTTTTTTTTCCTGGTGCCAATCTAAATGGCCAGCAGCATTGCTCACTTATAGCAACCTCTATTGAAATAGCATAGCCTGCCATGGAGAAATCATTGCCCCTGGTTGTTGCTGAGCTCACTGTTTAACCTTGTAGATAGCTAAACAGTGATACTTCATCTTTAGACCTCTTACCAGAGCCATGGAGAGAGATTCTGGCTTTTCCCCCAAACTGTCTCTGGAGCAGGTGTTATCTAAGCCCTACACTGAAGTACTAGATGAGCTTGTCTGGGCATTGGGCCTGGACAAATGAGTAGTGTGTGGCCCAGGTTTCTACTTCCTAGGGAAGGATTTGTAGTTTCATGTCCACCTGCAGGCTTTAGAGGTATCCGTTTCCTGCAGTTCTTCAATCACATGAAAAATCAGACTGAGTTTTTCCTCTCAGGAGGGAGATTAGAAGTTTGTAGACTGTACCTGAGATAGCCCTGACAAGGACTTGAATGTAAAGGAAGGAATGGAGGATTTGATGTAAACTGACACAGTGGTGAATCCGATTTTGACCATTTGCTGTTTTAAGAGAAATAAGACCTTAATGGTTTTCTCTGTTAGAAAATAATTTGTGAGACATTGACCAAACATGAGCCTTAGTTTTATGTTATACGCAGGTTGCACTCTCTCTATTCCTTCCTGAGGTGGAAAAGGGGTATTAGTGAGAATATGGAGAAATGTGAATCTCCACATACGGTAGATACGCTTTGGTAGCTTGACTTTATAATACCAGTGCCGTTCTGATTTAGAACACTGCAGCAGTACCGTAAGGGATTGGAGGATTGTGGTGGTCAACCATACATAGTTTGAAAGATGCATTTTAGCTTTGTCTTTGGTCAACAAGGCAGTGGGGAGGTGGCAATTTGGCAGACCCAGGTCATAATTACTATCGTGGTTATATTAAGAATTCTTTTAAAGGAAGCACAGCCTTCAGTATAGGACTAGGTTCTCTGTCCCAACAGTCTGGATATACTGTGGATTAGTTCTCTGTAGGCAGATGTAGAGCCCTTGCCATTCTCGGGAAACATCTGACTTGGACATGATGATTTCACTGGTCACGGGGAAAATAAATGTCTCCTGCTAATGTTCCCAAAAGTAAGGGCCCTAGGTATTCCTCCTCCCATGAAATTAAAGATGGAGTATCCAAATTCTGTTATTAACAGTAGGGAGAGTTCTTGGTGTCCATGGACATCAAGAATGCAATTTCAAATCTAGGAGAGACACCAGTGTTTACTCCGCTTTCCTGTGTAGCCCTAGCCCTTTC
Source organism: Pseudophryne corroboree (assembly GCF_028390025.1). Taxonomy (NCBI): domain Eukaryota; kingdom Metazoa; phylum Chordata; class Amphibia; order Anura; family Myobatrachidae; genus Pseudophryne; species Pseudophryne corroboree. Next base: position 55,899,508 of record NC_086451.1, read on the forward strand.
TTCTTTCTTCTCTCCATTGGCTTATAGACAGTATTGAGGGTGTTCAACAAAATCCATGGCAGTGATTGCTGCTCTTCTGTGATCTACTTACTGGGATTGATCAAGTCACTTTTTGCGTGAAAGTATTTGACAACATGGTCTTCTTACCTTCTAGGCTGTGCAGTGTGTCTGGTTTTACTGTACTTGAGGGTCTTGCAGATCAAAGTCCTTTTAAAGTGACTAGTGTGAGATTCAACTATATCGCTATGTATGTGTCAGGCACTCATCTGGCAATCATGTGTATCAATATGTAGAACTGTGAGCAGTCGCCCTTAAGTGCTGTTTCAATGCCCTTTGACTCCTGAGTCAGTTGTCCTGGTAAATGTGCTTTACAGAGAATATTTGCCCATTCACATAAGTCCATGCCCCAGTGGAGCTAACAATCTATGTTCTCTACCACATGTAGTTGCACAGACTAGGGTTCATTTTTGTCGGGAGCCAATTAACCTATCGGTATATATATTTTTTGTATTGTGGATGGAAACCGGCACAAGTATGGGTAGAATATGCAAACTCTACACAATTAGGGCCTTGGCTGGAATGGAACCCATGACCTCAGTGCTGTGAGGCAGTAATGCTAACCATTACACCATCCATACTGCACTACTGGTGTTCTACCGCTCTTCACACAGTTATCCGAAAACTAGTTTCATATGTTATTTGACTATTTCAAATGTATCTTGCAGCTTTTCAGGGTGGATTTTGATTATTTTTCTGTATAATGCGTTAGTGATTTACAAAGCAGAGATCATGGATATTGCTACATTGTAGCTACATACAAATTTGTGTTCCCTAATGCACACTGAGTGAAAAATAATACTACATAATAATCAGATAATACAGAGATCTTAAGGTGGGTACACACTAATAGATATATCTGCAGTTCAATTGATCTGCAGATATGGGGATTTTTGTTTACTTACCGTAAAATCTCTTTCTCTGAGTCCATCTGGGGGACGCTGCGCCGTTACTTGTGGGTTAGAGGTGGTTAGAGGTGTGTGGTAGTGGAGATTGGCACAGAACTATCAAAAGCTGACTCCTCCCCCCTCTAACCCCTCCCATCTCCTTCCTGCTCAGCCCTGATCAGTTAACGTTTAGCCAAGCCAAAGGAGATAGACCAGAATAAAAAATTAACCAATTAAACCAGACAAACTATGGGAGGGATCGCAGCGTCCCCCAGATGGACTCAGAGAAAGAGATTTTACGGTAAGTAAACAAAAATCCCCATTTCTCTGTCCTCCATCTGGGGGACGCTGCGCCGTTACTTGTGGGATTTCCCAAAGCAAGCTAATGAGAGGAGGGAGACGTTGACGGCATAGCCGTCTGTAAAATACGACGCCCAACAGAGGCAGTCTCCAAACTAAAAGTATGAAACCGGTAAAACTTTGTGAACGTATGGACTGACGACCAGGTCGCCGCCCTGCATAGTTGCTCAACAGATGCACCACCGCGAACAGCCCAAGACGCTCCAACTGCTCTAGTCGAATGAGCCTTAATTGAGTCAGGAACCGAAACGCTTGAGGACACGTAAGCCTGTCTGATGGCCGAAGTTATCCAACGGGCCACAGTGTTCTTAGAGGCAGGCCAACCTCGTTTGGGAGCATCAATCAATACCAGCAAGGAATCCGTACGACGGAAAGCCTCCGTGCGAGACAAATAAATACGTAAGGCCCGAACAACATCCAAGAGAGCCAAATGGGAATCCTCCCCCTGAGAAGATGACGGATTAAAAGCTGGAAGAACGATGTCCTGATTTAAATGGAATGCTGAAACGACCTTTGGAAGAAATGAAGGCTTTGTCCTCAGCACCACCCGATTTTCATGAAACACTAACAAGGGTGGCCTGCAAGAAAGAGCCGCCAACTCAGACACTCGTCTAGCTGAGGCAATTGCCAACAGAAAAACAACTTTTTGTGTTAGATAACGTAGTTCCACAGATTCTAGAGGTTCAAATGGAGACTTTTGAAGAGCCTTAAGTACCAAGTTTAAATCCCAGGGAGGAATCGGAGGAACAAAAGGTGGTTGAATTCGAAGTACTCCCTGCAGGAATGTTTGAACCTCTGGAATGATTGCTAATTTCTTTTGAAAAAGGACCGACAAGGCCGAAACCTGACCCTTCAGGGAAGAAAGTTTTAAACCCTTGTCAAGACCCTCCTGGAGAAAGGAGAGCAGGCGAGGAAGTCTAAACAAATGCGGAGTCAAGTTCCTTTTCTCGCACCAAGCAATGTAAATACGCCATACTCTATGGTAAATGCCAGAAGTCACCGGCTTTCTAGCCCGAATCATTGTCTGAACAACCGCACGAGAAAGGCCCTTTGCCTTCAGAATGTTGGATTCAAGAACCAAGCCGTCAAAGCCAGCCGATTTAAATCTGGGTGGCGACAAGGTCCCTGAAGCAGAAGATCTGGTCGCAGAGGGAGGCGAAAGGGGTCTCCGACGACCATGCTGTTTAGAAGAGTGTACCACTGTCGGCGTGGCCAATCCGGAGCCACCAGAATTATTGCAAGGCCTTCTCGCCGAATGCGTTGGAGTAGACGTGGGAGCAGTGGAATTGGTGGGAACACGTAACCCAGCTGAAATTGCCACGGAGCTGTTAGTGCATCGATCAGAAATGCTTGAGGATCCTGAGTTCTTGATCCGTAAACCGGAAGTTTTTTGTTGAGCCGTGACGCCATCAGGTCTAATTCTGGCACTCCCCAGCGATCCACTAGAGAAAGAAACACTTCCTGGTGAAGTTCCCACTCTCCCGGATGAATCGTGTGACGACTCAAAAAGTCTGCTTCCCAGTTTTCGACTCCCGGAATGTGAATGGCTGAAATCACGGGAATCCAACGCTCCGCCCACGTGAGAATCTGAGCAACCTCTCTCATTGCGGACCAGCTGCGAGTTCCTCCCTGTTTGTTGATGTAAGCCACTGCCGTGGCATTGTCGGATTGCACCCGAACTGGATGGCCCTGCACCATGGTCTGAATCCGAATGAGAGCATACCGGATCGCTCTCAATTCCAGAATGTTGATTTGTAGTTTTGACTCTTGATTGCTCCAGCGCCCCTGTAAATGATGAGTCTGGAACACTGCTCCCCAACCGCTGAGGCTTGCGTCCGTGGTTACCATCATCCAAGACCAGACCGTGAACGGCGCACCCTTCCTCAGATTGTGACTGTGAAGCCACCAGTAGAGCGACTGACGAGTTCTTATCGACAAGCGTATCAACTGCAGTTCGAGGCGCGAATCCGTCCGAGTCCAACAGTGGAGAATCTGAGCTTGAAGAGGTCGGGCGTGGAATCTGGCGTATGGAACTGCCTCGAATGAGGCTACCATCTTGCCCAGTACCTGCATGCATCTGAGGACTGATACTGCCGGCAATTTTAACAAGGTTCTGATTCTGGCTTGTAAGTCCTGAATCTTGTCTGTAGGAAGAAACACCTTCTGGCTGTTGGTGTCGAATAGAAGACCCAGAAAAACCATTTTCTGTGACGGGAGTAGAGATGACTTTGGAAAATTGATTATCCACCCGAAAGACTGTAGAGTCTCTATCGTTAGACGCAGGTTCTGAGTGAGAATCTCCGGTGACGGGGCCTTGATCAACAGGTCGTCCAAGTATGGAGTGATGTTGACCCCTTTGCAACGGAGAACTGCGACGACATGACCCAGGACCTTCGTAAACACCCGGGGAGCCGTAGAAAGACCAAAGGGAAGGGCCCGAAACTGAAAATGCCACGGACCTACTGCAAATCTCAGAAGTGATTGATGTCCTGTCCAAATTGGAACATGTAGGTATGCGTCCTTTATATCTATTGAAGCCAAATATTCCCCTGGCTCCATGGCTGCGATAATGGAGCGAATGGATTCCATCCTGAATTTCTGGGATGAAAGGTACGGATTGAGGGCTTTTAGATTTAGAATGGGTCGAAACGAACCGTCCGGCTTGTCTACGAGAAAAAGACCCGAGTAAAAGCCCCGACCTCTCTGAGGAGCTGGGACCGGAAGGATTACTCCATTTTGTAATAGTTTTGCTGTTGCCTGAAGGAGAGCCTGACGTCTGGAGGGGTCGTCTGGGAGAGGCGTCACAATTAGTCGGGCTGGGACTGCTTCTTCGAAATCCAACATATATCCTCTGGAAATGACCCCTATTACCCACCGATCCGGTTTCGATAGGAGCCACACTTCCCTGAAGTGAAGTAAACGAGCCCCAACCTGTATTGATCCCTCCAGAGGGCCCGAAGCGTCATGCCTCAGGCTTGTCGGCAGGCTTACTGGACGGTCTGCGAGTAGCCTGAGCTCCTCTACCTCTGAATGATCCCCTTCGTGGAAATCTGGAGAAGGGTCGAAAGGACTGGAAATTACCTCTGCCCTGCGTACGAAAGGACCGAAATCTTGTAGGCTTTGGTTTGTTTGGAGCAGACGGAAGGAAAGGGCTCTTTCCCCCCGTAGTATCTGAAATAATTTTCTTTAACTCTGATCCAAAAAGAAATTCGCCTTCAAAAGGGACTGCCGTCAAGGTCTGCTTTGAGTCCGAATCAGCATTCCAAACCCTAAGCCAAAGAGATCGTCTTGCGGATACTGTTAAGGCAGAAACACGGGACTGTAGCGCCACCGAATCCAATAATGCTTCACCCACGTAAGTAAGGGCCTCAGAAATCTGTTCTGCTAATTGAATGGCCTCCGACGGATCGTCTGACTGCATCCCAGATACAACCTGTGCAAGCCACTCATCAACGGCTTTAAGCACCCAGGCACTCGCCAGAACTGGACGGAGAGAAACACCTGATAAGGAAAACATAGATTTTAGTAATGCTTCTATCTTCCTATCGGTAGAGTCTTTTAAAGTCGCAGACTGTACTGACGGAATAACCGTAGCTTTTGCTAAATGCGAAATAGGGGCGTCTACCTTTGGGGCGGTTTCCCAAATTGTTGTATCCTCTTCTGTAAAAGGATATAGAAACTTTAACTTTTTAGGCGCCTGGAAACGGGAATCCGGTTTTAGCCAGGGTTCTTTTAAAATATCCGCAAAGTGCGAGTAAGAAGGGAACGCAGTAACCTGTCTCTTCTGTCGTTTAAAGAAAGAGGAAGAAGTCTCGGCTACTGCCTCATCCTGAATATTAAGGGTCTGACGAATGGCTTCTATTAGTAGCCTAACACCTGAATTAGTAGATAAATCCTCATCTTCCCAAGCCGAATTTTCGTCCCCTTCAGGATCTACCTCCCCTTCTTCCAATGGAGATGTCAGAGTATCCAACTCCTCTCCTGGAAATGCAATAGCGGGTAACGGCTGCGTTCGCTTAGAAGCCGCCGAACTACTGGCCGAACTTACAAATTTATTTACAGACTGAGTCAAATCAGTGAGACATTTTCCCATATTCTGGGCCCACAGCGGTTCCACCTGAGTCTGGGCCAAAGCTGCTTCCGACCTTGACTGACGCAAATCTGAAATTGCGTCCACCATGGCCTTGACCCAAGGGGGCATTGACTGATCTGTGGATCTGCCCTGCTGATCTGCCGCTGGTGCACCAGAGCATGATGTACAGAGGGTCCCTGCGTCAGCACTCCCCTTAGCCAGCTTTGTGCCACATTGTGAACATGAGAAATAAACCACTGAGGTTGTTTTTCCCTTAGTAGGTTTCTCTGGCTTGCTGGTCATCTTTACTCTGGTGAACTATGTCCCCCAAGTTGTGTTAAAAAATATCTGAGATTCAACCCACTAGACTTGCTCTTTGTTAATATGCTGCTCTAGCCACCAGACTAGAGGAGACACTGTGATCCCCCTCCCCCCCTTTTATACTTGCGGTTTTTATCCCCCTGTGTATGTAATCCTCCTCCGTAGCACAGCGTCCCCTGTGTGCAGGCAGAGAAGATGGCGCCGTGACCAGCCGTGCGCGCGCGCGGGCAGAGCTGAGCGGGAAGACGGCTCTGCCCGCCTGACGTCATTCTCATCTCGTCAAAAACCGGAAGTTCGGCTCCCGTGCGCCGCTACACAGAGCGGTTGTCACGGCAGCCAAGTAACGGTCCAGGGAGTGAATAACACCCTCCCGGACCTAACACAGTCCTCCACCTCACATTTCACCCCAGATCAGCCTCCGTGCTGTCTGTGGGTGATCGCGCGCTCGGGGGGGGGGGGGGGGGGGGGGAGGGAGGGGAGGAGGAGTTTGGTAGTCCCAATAAATTCACCATTAATAATAGGAAATAGGGACATTAATAATAGGAAATAGGGACAGCCCAATACTGTCAATGACAGATTGTGGCTGTCCAGTACCTGATGCTGCTGTCTTCTCTCTTTCTCTCTCTGAAGGCCCCAGTGACCGAAGGTATAGTGGCCTCCCTGCAGCAGTCTGGAATGGGATACTAACCCCTTCCACTGTTATACCTGTCACCTGTAAACAGGGACTAGGTATTTGTGAAAGAAGAAATAATAAAAAAAAAAAAAAATTCCTAAAGAGAAATCAAAACTGTGTCTGTACTCCACAGGCACAAAACTAAAACTGATCAGGGCTGAGCAGGAAGGAGATGGGAGGGGTTAGAGGGGGGAGGAGTCAGCTTTTGATAGTTCTGTGCCAATCTCCACTACCACACACCTCTAACCACCTCTAACCCACAAGTAACGGCGCAGCGTCCCCCAGATGGAGGACAGAGAAATATCTATGGAAGGATCGAGCAGTGTGTTCAGCATACACACTGCCCGATCTGTCGGGGACTGACGTCATACACGCCCGCCCAGTTCAGCTGTCAATCAACGCCGGCCGCCGCAGCATGTGTACGGGCGGTCGACCGACCGCCCCGTACACACACAGCGACGCGCCAATATATCGGTAGATATATTGGCCGTCTGCTGTGCTGCGGTGCCGACGCGATACGTCTGTGAACGACTGAGTTCACAGACGTATCAGCCGTACACACTGGCCGACGGTCCCGCGATATATCGGCCGTTCAGGAGAACGGCCGATATATCGACCAGTGTGTACGGGCCTTAAGTTGCGTATATCTGCATATATAGGGTTAAGCCCCGAGGCCGATCGGCAAGGCGACTCAGTCACTAGGGGTCCCTAATACTAGGTATGGGTCCGGGGTGCAGGACCCCATCACGTCTGCACAGGTCGGCTACCCCAGGTCAGCACACATGTGAAAATTAATAAGGGTTAATAAGTAGCACATAAGTGCTATGTAAGTGAAGAATCTCCCACTACGATTCTGGTCTTGTAGCTGTGTTCAGTGTATAAGATTGTTTTATGTTATATGCGTTCAATATATAGCAGATGATTGCCACTGTTACTACATATTTACAGTTCACACTTCAGAGAGCTCTAACAGTCTATTACAATCTGCATAATTACGACTGCTACAATATTGTTACGTCATGGTTTAATATCTGCAGAGTGCAGGAGAGGATTGCTACAGGATTTTTCCATCCTGCACTTCAGAGTCAAGTGATGGGTCGAAGTCTAATGAATTAGAACAACCACACCATTGCTTTTCCTAAACCTGCTTTGTGGTTTGGATCGCACTGTACTGCACAGTACCAGTGATTATTCAACAATGGTTTTATTAGCAAAGTTTAATGGTTTTATGCATGCTACATTGTATCTGGAATATCTAATGTTGTATACCTCTCTGACTGGATATAACATTAAATAAGAAAAAATAACAAAAAAGTCTTGAGGCTGGGATTTGTACGACAAATTGCAGCAATGTCGTGACTAATTTGATACAGCCCTAATAGTTTTGTTTTAGCTTAAATCCTTTTTTCATAGTGTGCTCCAAAAAGTGTTTTTTTGCACTCTGCAAATTCCGCTGATAGCTCAGTTGATGCACAACATGGGGTGTTACTACTGCAAGACAAGAGATCCACAGTTAAGACTGTTATTTTGCTTCTCTCTCTCTCTCTGTATATATGTGTGTGTGTGTGTGTGTGTGTGTGTGTGTGTATATGTATATATATATATATATATATATATATATATATATATATATATTTATTTATTTTCTCCTCACACACATAATTATAGAGAGAGACTATATGGACAAAAGTATTTTATCACAACTGTTGGTTATTGAATTCTGGTGTTTTAATCAGACCCGTTGCCACAGGTGTGATGCAAAATGGGTTGTTCTGAAGAGCTCAGTGACTTCAAGCGTGGCACTGTGATAGAATGCCACCTTTACAATAAGACTGTTCATGAAATGTTATCCTTGCTGGATATTTTACGGTCAACGGTAAGTGATATAATTAGAAAGTGAAAGCTTTTAGGAACAGCAGCAACTCGCCCACAAAGCGGAAGACCACGTAACATCACAGAGCGGGGTCATCGACTGCTAAGGCGCAAGTGGCGTAAAAGTTGCCAACGCTCTGCTGATTCCATAGCTGAAGAGTCCTTTTTCTTTTCCAACATGAGACGACCAACTCCCTAACTCAATTTTAAAGTATTTGTATTTGAACACAATGTTATTACAGTCCCTGTTGGTGTAATGGACAGGTGTATGGATTACTTCTGCCCTTAAAAAATAAATAAAAAAATCCTCCATTAAAATGTTTTTATAACAAATATCTATCTATCTATCTATCTATCTATCTATCTATCTATCTATCTATCTATCTATCTATCTATCTATAAAAAAAGGGAACACTTAAACACAATGTAACTCCAAGTCAGTCACACTTCTGTGAAACCGAACTGTCCACTTAGGAAGCAACACTGATTGACAATCAATTTCACATGCTGTTGTGCAAATGGAATAGACAACAGGTGGAAATTATAGGCAATTAGCAAGACACCCCCAATAAAGGAGTTGTTCTGCAGGTGGTGACCACAGACCACTTCTCAGCTCCTATGCTTTCTGGCTGATGTTTTGGTCACTTTTGAAAGCTGGCGGTGCTTTTACTCTAGTGGTAGCATGAGACGGAGTCTACAACCCACACAAGTGGCTCAGGTAGTGCAGCTCATCCAGGATGGCACATCAATGCAAGCTGTGGCAAGAAGGTTTGCTGTGTCTGTCAGCATAGTGTCCAGAGCATGGTGGCGCTACCAGGAGACAGGCCAGTACGTCAGGAGACGTGGAGGAGGCCGTAGGAGGGCAACAACCCAGCAGCAGGACCGCTACCTCCGCCTTTGTGCAAGGAGGAACAGGAGGAGCACTGCCAGAGCCCTGCAAAATTACCTCCAGCAAGCCACAAATGTGCATGTGTCTACTCAAACGATCAGAAACAGACTCCATGAGGGTGGTATGAGGGCCTGACGTCCACAGGTGGGGGTTGTGCTTACAGCCCAACACCGTGCAGGACGTTTGGCATTTGCCAGAGATCACCAAGATTGGCAAATTCGCCACTGGCGCCCTGTGCTCTTTACAGATGAAAGCAGGTTCTCACTGAGCACATGTGACAGACGTGACAGAGTCTGGAGACGCCAAGGAGAATGTTCTGCTGCCTGCAACACCCTCCAGCATGACCGGTTTGGCAGTGGGTCAGTAATGGTGTGGGGTGGCATTTCTTTGGGGGGCCGCACAGCCCTCCATGTGCTCGCCAGAGGTAGCCTGACTGCCATTAGGTACCGAGATGAGATCCTCAGACGCCTTGTGAGACCATATGCTGGTGCGGTTGGCCCTGGGTTCCTCCTAATGCAAAACAATGCTAGACCTCGTGGCTGGAGTGTGTCAGCAGTTCCTGCAAGTCGAAGGCATTGATGCTATGGACTGGCCCGCTCGTTCCCCAGACCTGAATCCAATTGAGCAAATCTGGGACATCATGTCTTGCTCCATCCGCCAACGCCACGTTGCACCACAGACTGTCCAGGAGTTGGCGGATGCTTTAGTCCAAGTCTGGGAGGAGATCCCTCAGGAGACCATCCGCCACCTGATCAGGAGCATGCCCAGGCGTTGTAGGGAGGTCATACAGGCACGTGGAGGCCACACACACTACTGAGCCTCATTTTGACTTGTTTTAAGGACATTACATCAAAGTTGGATCAGCCTGTAGTGTGTTTTTCCACTTTAATTTTGAGTGTGACACCAAATCCAGACCTCCATGGGTTAATAAATTTGTTTTCCATTGATTATTTTTGTGTGATTTTGTTGTCAGCACATTCAACTATGTAAAGAACAAAGTATTTAATAAGAATATTTCATTCAGATCTAGGATGTTATTTTAGTGTTCCCTTTACTTTATATATATATATATATTCCCACACTTCTTCCTGTCCGTCTCTTCACTCCTCCCCTTTATCTCTCTTCACTCCTCCCCTTTATCTCTTCTCTCCTCCCCTTTATCTCTCCACTCCTCCCCTTGATCTCCCCTGCCTGTATGGCTAATATAGTCTGTTCGCATTTTTGGCAGTGGAGGCTTGCACAGTGCACACGCGCTCCACCATCCAACTGTCACACTACATGTTATGGACGCGCTCCATTTAGTAGAATTATTGAATAGTTGTAATATATAACATTTTATCTCTTGGTGAATGAATTATGATTCCCCTGTTCTACTGCACTTTAAATTTCATTTGTAATAGTATCTTTCTTTTCTAGTGTGGTGGGAACAGAGGAAAGAATTCCAATTCCCCTCATGGATTATATTCTCAATGTGGTGAGTTTGATGGTAATTACACTTATTCCCCCACCTTTTTACCAGAGTAAATCTAATTTTACCTTTCCTATTATCAATCTCAAGTGAAATTATATTTTCTACAGTGGAATATATTCGAAATTATTAATTAAAACCTGCATATTTAATTTGAATCTTTTGATTTTCCGCTTGCATTTAATCTGGGGGACACTGCGGTATTGATTGTGGGTTAGAGGGCTTGCACAGGAGTATCTGCTCTAAAAGGTTAAGTAAAAGGCTCCACTCACTTCTAACACCTCCCACCTCCATTGGACCTCAGTTTTTTTGTTTTAGTCCCTTGGAGTAAGGCACGTTTTTTGTTGGAATTTTTTTTTCTTCTGCGCCTCAATTCCTTGGAGGGCCAGTCAGCATGGCGCGTAGATATAGACTGGGTGGGAGCTTTATTCCTGTTTTCAGGGCTCTACCTCAAAGTAATATACACACCAGATATGGAATGGGCTAGTGAATCATGGAAAGGCAGGCCGGGCTATGCCTCTCACACACTGGTACATGGCGCTGCTCAGGGCGATTCCTGTGACCAGATGACACAACTGCTATGTATGTGATACACTGCAGAAACGGATCCACATGACAAATTGAGTCATTGTTTCCTCTCTCCCATGGGCTCTGCGTCTATGACTACATTTCTAGCATCCACGGCGTCTGCAACTACCAAAAAGCGGTCATTGCAGGTTCTGGCAGCTTTTCTTGGAGATTCACGTTCAGCATGTTTGCTCACAAGATGAGGGTAAACGTGTAAACCCTGACTGGGTAAATGCATCAGGATGGGAAGAGTTTGCACCTCAAAATATTATTGTACAGTATTTCATTACTGGAGTACGCAAGACCCTGAATATTCAGGAAGCACAATTCTCTGGGGCTAGTAGTTCTTTCTTAAGGTGTACGCCCGATATACTGGACGTTCTTTTGAACGGCCGATATATTGTATGCCTGTCGGCCAGTGTGTCCGAGCGATATGTCTGTGAACGCCGTCGTTTACAGAAATATCGCGTCGGCCCTGCTGCACAGTCAACGGCTGGGCTGTGTGTATGGGCGGTCAGCTGACCGCCCGTATACTTGCTGCAGATGCCAGTGGTGACTGACTGCTGAACTGGGCATGGGCATTTAAACGCCCGCTCGGTTCGTGACGTCAGTCCCGACGGATCGGGCAGTGTGTATGCTCAACATACTGCCTGGTCCATCTGTAGATATATCTGCAGATTTATCTACCAGTGTGTACCCTGCTTTCTTCAAGTGTTGGCTTAAACGCGATAAGTTTCAGGTTTCCAGGCGGTTCAGGTACTCCTATACCTTTTGTGGAGGATTACAGCGCAGTTTGGGAGGTAACACCCTGTGTAGATGCTCCAGTCGCCAGGTTAGCCAAGGTCATTCCTACAGTGTAGATAGTCACCGTAATTGATCAGACTGAAAGAGTGAAGCTTTGCTTTAATCTGTTCGCTTTTTCCGGCACTTTTTTCCTCCCATTACCTTTTTTTCTGGGGCAACAAGTCCGTAGAATCTTGGACAAAACAACTGGCATCTGTTCTACAGGCATGAGGAAATAATTTGGAACTCCTTTCCTTGGTTGAGCAGATCTGAGAAGCTTGTGTTTATATTGGTGATGCTTCTCAGGACATGGCTGCTCTACAATCTCATATCTCCACCTTGGCAGCTTCTGTCAGGCCTATTTGGCTCAGATCTGGGCACGCTGACCCAGAGTCAAAGCATGTTTGAGAGGCTGTTCCCTTTTGAAGGAGAAATACTCTTTAGTTCGGAACTGACCAAGATCATAACGCAAGCTACTTAGTGGCGAAAACTATATTTCTCTATCGTCCTAGTGGATGCTGGGGTTCCTGAAAGGACCATGGGGAATAGCGGCTCCGCAGGAGACAGGGCACAAAAGTAAAGCTTTCCGATCAGGTGGTGTGCACTGGCTCCTCCCCCTATAACCCTCCTCCAAGCCAGTTAGATTTTTGTGCCCGGCCGAGAAGGGTGCAATCTAGGTGGCTCTCCTAAAGAGCTGCTTAGAAAAGTTTAGCTTAGGTTTTTTATTTTACAGTGAGTCCTGCTGGCAACAGGATCACTGCAACGAGGGACTTAGGGGAGAAGAAGTGAACTCACCTGCGTGCAGGATGGATTGGCTTCTTGGCTACTGGACATCAGCTCCAGAGGGACGATCACAGGTACAGCCTGGATGGTCACCGGAGCCTTGCCGCCGGCCCCCTTGCAGATGCTGAAGTAAGAAGAGGTCCAGAATCGGCGGCAGAAGACTCCTCAGTCTTCTAAAGGTAGCGCACAGCACTGCAGCTGTGCGCCATTTTCCTCTCAGCACACTTCACACGGCAGTCACTGAGGGTGCAGGGCGCTGGGAGGGGGGCGCCCTGGGAGGCAAATGAATACCTATTTTGGCTAAAAATACCTCACATATAGCCTCCGGAGGCTATATGGAGATATTTAACCCCTGCCAGAATCCGTTAAGAGCGGGAGACGAGGCCGCCGAAAAAGGGGCGGGGCCTATCTCCTCAGCACACAGCGCCATTTTCCCTCACAGAAAGGCTGGAGGGAAGGCTCCCAGGCTCTCCCCTGCACTGCATACAGAAACAGGGTTAAAACAGAGAGGGGGGGGCACTAATTTGGCGTTAGAAATATATAAAAAAGATGCTATAAGGGAAAACACTTATATAAGGTTGTCCCTATATAATTATAGCGTTTTTGGTGTGTGCTGGCAAACTCTCCCTCTGTCTCTCCAAAGGGCTAGTGGGTCCTGTCCTCTATCAGAGCATTCCCTGTGTGTGTGCTGTGTGTCGGTACGTGTGTGTCGACATGTAGGAGGACGATGTTGGTGAGGAGGCGGAGCAATTGCCTGTAATGGTGATGTCACTCTCTAGGGAGTCGACACCGGAATGGATGGCTTATTTAGGGAATTACGTGATAATGTCAACACGCTGCAAGGTCGGTTGACGACATGAGACGGCCGACAAACTATTAGTACCGGTCCAGACGTCTCAAAAACACCGTCAGGGGTTTTAAAACGCCCGTTTACTTTAGTCGGTCGACACAGACACAGACAGGGACACTGAATCCAGTGTCGACGGTGAATAAACAAACGTATTCCTTATTAGGGCCACACGTTAAAGGCAATGAAGGAGGTGTTACATATTTCTGATACTACAAGTACCACAAAAGAGGGTATTATGTGGGATGTGAAAAAACTACCATAGTTTTTCCTGAATCAGATAAATTAATTAAAGTGTGTGATGATACGTGGGTTCCCCCCGATAGAAAATTATGGGCGGTATACCCTTTCCCGCCAGAAGTTAGGGCGCGTTGGGAAACACCCCTTAGGGTGGATAAGGCGCTCACACGCTTATCAAAACAAGTGGCGGTACCGTCTATAGATAGGGCCGTCCTCAAGGACCAGCTGACAGGAGGCTGGAAAATATCATAAAAAGTATATACACACATACTGGTGTTATACTGCGACCAGCGATCGCCTCAGCCTGGATGTGCAGAGCTGGGGTGGCTTGGTCGGATTCCCTGACTAAAAATATTGATACCCTTGACAGGGACAGTATTTTATTGACTATAGAGCATTTAAAGGATGCATTTCTATATATGCGAGATGCACAGAGGGATATTTGCACTCTGGCATCAAGAGTAAATGCGATGTCCATAACTGCCAGAAGATGTTATGGACACGACAGTGGTCAGGTGATGCAGATTCCAAACGGCACAAAGGTGTATTGCCGTATAAAGGAAGAGGAGTTATTTGGGGTCGGTCCATCGGACCTGGTGGCCACGGCAACTGCTGGAAAATCCACCGTTTTTACCCTAAGTCACATCTCTGCAGAAAAAGACACCGTCTTTTCAGCCTCAGTCCTTTCGTCCCTATAAGATCATATCTGCCCAGGGATAGAGGAAAGGGAAGAAGACTGCAGCAGGCAGCCCATTCCCAGGAACAGAAGCGTTCCACCGCTTCTGACAAGTTCTCAGCATGGCGCTGAGACCGTACAGGACCCCTGGATCCTACAAGTAGTATCCCAGGGGTACAGATTGGAATGTCGAGACGTTTCCCCTTCGCAGGCTCCTGAAGTCTGCTTTACCAAGGTCTCCCTCCGACAATGAGGCAGTATGGGAAAAAAATTCACAAGCTGTATTCCCAGCAGGTGATAATTAAATTACCCCTCCTACTACAAGAAAAGGGGTATTATTCCACACTATATTGTGGTACTGAAGCCAGAAGGCTAGGTGAGACTTATTCTAAAAAATTTTTTGAACACTTACAAAGGTTCAAATCAAGATGGAGTCACTCAGAGCAGTGATAACGAACCAGGAAGAAGGGGACTATATAGTGTCCCGGGACATCAGGGATGCTTACCTCTATGTCCCAAATTTGCCCTTCTCACTAAGGGTACCTCAGGTTCGTGGTGCAGAACTGTCACTATCAGTTTCAGACGCTGCCGTTTGGATTGTCCACGGCACCCCGGATCTTTACCAAGGTAATGACCGAAATGATGATTCTTCTTCGAAGAAAAGGCGTCTTAATTATCCCTTACTTGGACGATCTCCTGATAAGGGCATAGTCCAGGGAACAGTTGGAGGTCGGAGTAGCACTATCTCGGATACTGCTACAACAGCACGGGTGGATTCTAAATATTCCAAAATCGCAGCTGATCCCGACGACACGTCTGCTGTGCCTAGGGATGATTCTGGACACAGTCCAGAAAAAGGTGTTTCTCCCGGAAGAGAAAGCCAGGGAGTTATCCGAGCTAGTCAGGAACCTCCTAAAAACAGTGCATCATTGCACAAGGGTCCTGGTAAAAATGGTGGCTTCCTACGAAGCAATTCCATTCGGCAGATTTCACGCAAGAACTTTTCAGTGGGATCTGCTGGACAAATGGTCCGGATCGCATCTTCAGATGCATCAGCGGATAACCCTATATCCAAGGACAAGGGTGTCTCTCCTGTGGTGGTTATAGAGTGCTCATCTTCTAGAGGGCCGCAGATTCGGCATTCAGGATTGGATGCTGGTGACCACGGAGCCCAGCCCGAGAGGCTGGGGAGCAGTCACACAAGGAAAAAATTTCCAGGGAGTGTGATCAAGTCTGGAGACTTTTCTCCACATAAATATACTGGAGCTAAGGGTAAATTTATAATGCTCTAAGCTTAGCAAGACCTCTGCTTCAAGGTCAGCCGGTATTGATCCAGTGGGAAAAACATCACGGCAGTCGCTCACGTAAACAGACAGGGCGACACAAGAAGCAGGAGGGCAATGGCAAAAACTGCAAGGACTTTTCGCTGGGCGGAAAATCATGTGATAGCACTGTCAGCAGTGTTTCATCCCGGGAATGGAAACTGGGAAGCAGACTTCCTCAGCAGGCACGACCTCCACCCGGGAGAGTGGAAACTTCATCGGGAAGTTTTTTCCACATGATTGTAAACCGTTGGGAAATACCAAAGGTGGACATGATGGCGTCCCGTCTGAACAAAAAACGGGACAGGTATTGCGCCAGGTCAAGAGACCCTCAGGCAATAGCTGTGGACGTTCTGGTAACACCGTGGGTGTACCAGTCGGTGTATGTGTTCCCTCCTCTGCTTCTCATACCTAAGGTGCTGAGAATTATAAGACGTAGAGGAGTAAGAACTATACTCATGGCTCCGGATTGGCCAAGAAGGACTTGGTACCCGGAACTTCAAGAGATGCTTACAGAGGTCTTATGGCCTCTGCCGCTAAGAAGGGACTTGCTTCAGCAAGTACCATGTCTGTTCCAAGACTTACCGCAGCTGCGTTTGTCGGCATGGCGGTGGAAAGCCGGATCCTAAGGGAAAAAGGCATTCCGGAAGAGGTCATTCCTACCCTGGTCAAAGCCAGAAAGGAGGTGACCGCACAACATTATCACCACATGTGGCGAAAATATGTTGCGTGGTGTGAGGCCAGGAAGGCCCCACAAAGAAATTTCAACTCGGTCGTTTCCTGCATTTCCTGCAAACAGGAGTGTCTATGGGCCTCAAATTGGGGTCCATTAAGGTTCAAATTTCGGCCCTGTCGATTTTCTTCCAGAAAGAATTGGCTTCAGTTCCTGAAGTCCAGAAGTTTGTCAAGGGAGTATTGCATATACAACCCCCTTTTGTGCCTCCAGTGGCACTGTGGGATCTCAACGTAGTTCTGGGATTCCTCAAATCACATTGGTTTAAAACCAGTCAAATCTGTGGATTTGAAGCATCTCACATGAAAAGTGACCATGCTCTTGGCCCTGGCCTGGACCAGGCGAGTGTCAAATTGGTGGTTTTTTCTCAAAAAAGCCCATATCTGTTTGTCCATTCGGACAGGGCAGAGCTGCGGACTCGTCCCCAGTTCTCTCCCTAAGGTGGTGTCAGTGTTTCACCTGAACCAGCTTATTGTGGTGCCTTGCACCTACTAGGGACTTGGAGGACTCCAAGTTGCTAGATGTTGTCAGGGCCCTGAAAATATGTTCCAGGACGGCTGGAGTCAGGAAAACTGACTTGCTGTTATCCTGTATGCACCCAACAAACTGGGTGCTCTTGCTTCTAAGCAGACTATTGCTAGTTGGATGTGTAATACAATTCAGCTTGCACATTCTGTGGCAGGCCTGCCACAGCCAAAATATGTAAATGCCCATTCCACAAGGAAGGTGGGCTCATCTTGGGCGGCTGCCCGAGGGGTCTCGGCTTTACAACTTTGCCGAGCAGCTACTTGGTCAGGGGCAAACACGTTTGCTAAATTCTACAAATTTGATACCCTGGCTAAGGAGGACCTGGAGTTCTCTCATTCGGTGCTGCAGAGTCATCCGCACTCTCCCGCCCGTTTGGGAGCTTTGGTATAATCCCCATGGTCCTTTCAGGAACCCCAGCATCCACTAGGACGATAGAGAAAATAAGAATTTACTTACCGATAATTCTATTTCTCGGAGTCCGTAGTGGATGCTGGGCGCCCATCCCAAGTGCGGATTATCTGCAATACTTGTACATAGTTACAAAAATCGGGTTATTATTGTTGTGAGCCATCTTTTCAGAGGCTCCGCTGTTATCATACTGTTAACTGGGTTTAGATCACAAGTTGTACGGTGTGATTGGTGTGGCTGGTATGAGTCTTACCCGGGATTCAAAATTCCTCCCTTATTGTGTACGCTCGTCCGGGCACAGTACCTAACTGGCTTGGAGGAGGGTCATAGGGGGAGGAGCCAGTGCACACCACCTGATCGGAAAGCTTTACTTTTGTGCCCTGTCTCCTGCGGAGCCGCTATTCCCCATGGTCCTTTCAGGAACCCCAGCATCCACTACGGACTCCGAGAAATAGAATTATCGGTAAGTAAATTCTTATTTTTTTCTTTATTTTTTCTTGCGGCTTTCTGACAATTCCCAGTCTTTCAGAAATGTCTGATTACTCACTCAAGGATGCCTTTCAAACTTCTCGCCAACATGGCCCCAAACTGGCAGAGAAGCAGGCCATATGATCAGATGGCCCTATACCATCCTCAGGTGCTTGTGGCCCCCTTGCTCAGGTATCGGGATGTCTGGCTCTAGTTACTACCAGATCTCTGGGTGAGGGTACATCCTTGTAAGGTGCCACCATGAGATTTTGTTGTTGCCACTTCTTCTTTTCAAGATTTGACAAGATGTATCCCATAGTTCTGGTTCCTATTTTTGCCAGCAAGGGCTCAGGTATTACTTAAACCTTTTCCTTGTAAACAAACTACTTCCATAGGATCTTGAACTGAAAGCAGCGGATTCCCCATCTTTTTCTGTCAAGATTCAAGATGGAGTGTCTGTGCTCGGTCATCAGCACAATAGTAGAAGGGAAATTTCTAGTATCCTTAGATATAAAGGACGCTCATCTTCACATTCCCATCTGGAAAGGTAGTCATCTACTCCTCCGCTTTGCTGTGGGACACTTGCATTTTCAGTTTCAGGCCCTATCATTCTGCTTTTATATAGACCCAAGGGTCCATAATTCCCTGTCGAGGTGCAGGGGAATCTTTCATTCCTTAAAGGGATGATCCTCTGATAAAGGCTACTTCAGAACACTTGCTGATTCATGATTTACATGTGGTGGTTGACACCTTGGAGGCTCACTTCTGGATCCTGATTTAGCTCACATCCAACCTCATCCATTCAAAGAGGGTGATTTTCTTGTGCCTCTTATTCGACACTTGCTGTCAGAAGGTTTTCCTCCTTCCACACGATATTCAGGACCTTCAGTCAGTGGTGAAGTAGCTTCAGCAGCGGCATCAAGTTTCCGATCTCTGGTGTATGCAATTCCTGGGAAAGATAGTAGCTTCTTGTGGTAACATATATTCCATATTTCATGTCCGGACTTTGCAGAGTCAGTTCCTACAACTTTGGTCCAGGACGGTATCACGTCTGGACAGGCAACTCTTCATACTATTGAGAAACGCCCGTCCCTTCTGTGGTGGCTTCATTCCCGAATCTATCCAGAATGTCCCCCTTCTCAGTTGGGATTGGGTACTGATCGCAACAGATGCCAGTCTGATAGGATGTGGTGCTGTCACTCTGGGCCTACATCTTTAGAGATTTGGTCTAGCAGAGAGTCTACACTCTCCAACATCCTGGAATTGAGGGCGAACAGGAACTACCTGGTCCCAGCTCAACGTGTTACGTGGAAAACCTGTGTATGTCGGACAGTGCCAAAGTTGTGCTTTTGTACAGGGTGGAGAAAGGAGTAGTCAGGCAAAGCTAGAAGTGCTTCACATCCTACTTTCGGCAGAACTTTGAGTATCCAAATTCCTGGGGTGCACAACTGGTGAGCGGGCTTCCTCAGTACTCCATACTGGGGAGTGGGAACTACACCTGGAAGTCTCGGATGATTGCAGATAGTCGATGGATGCCCGACACCGCTCTCATGGCTTCCTTGTACAGGTTACGCTCAAGGTATTCTCAGGCGGTTTTCCTGGACTTATGGCGCCTTGGTCCTTCCACTTGGGATAACTGTTCCTGCCTCTGTCCATGCTGGCCAGGGTACTTTAAAGTGTTCGGGAAGTTCTCCCAGTCGTACTCATAGCTCCAAACTGACCTCGCTGACGATAATGCTGTCGGAGGTTTTCTACTGCATTCCACTTTGACAAGCTCCAAGGTCCATGTCTATACCCAGGTTTGTCTCATCTGGCTTTGAAGGCCTTGTTGTTGAGACATGGTTCCTGAGGGCTTTTGGGTTTTCCAGACTAGTCGTACAAACCATGCTTCGAGCTTGTAAGTCAGTTGCTTCCAGAATCTGTCATTGTATTTGAAGACTTTTTCCATTTTATGAAGTTAACGTCTGGGTCTCTCAACGGACATCTTAAGACTACTGTGTCTTTTGTCCTTCCTTGGTTTCTACCCTGTCAATCCTTTTTTTTTTCTTCCCTTTTTCCCTTATACTATTGTAGTGTTCCCGCTAGACTTTGAGCGGTGCGCTGAGGTTCCAGGTACTGTAACTCTGCACAAGGGAAAAGGTTTCTTGTCTGGCCAAGAAAGGGGCACATTTCCATCATCATCATCATCACTCTTGGGCATGCTCAGCACTTACGGATATGCTGAGCTGCCCCCAAGCGCTCCCCTCACTGTGAATAGATGTGCATGGCATCTATTCACCCAGTAGTGATCATTGCGATCGTGGCTTCTTAGGCGGTACGCCATGGTGCCTCGGTGTAACAGCTGTGCAGCTGGCTATCTTGAATACCTTTTCAAAATTTTACCTGTTCCATGCTTTTGGTTCCTGTGATACTAGTCTTAGGCATGTGGATTTGCCACATGACACCCCCAGTTAGGCTTGCTTTGTGAAGTCCTGCAGTTAATACCGCAGTGTCGCCCAAATTGGATACAAGTGGAAATTTTGTAGTCTGCAGAAAATCCCTTCCTCATAATCCATCTGATGGACACTGTGAACCCTCCCTGTCTTTTCTCTATTCTGTTTGGTTTCCTTATTTCAGTAGTCGTTATTCTACCTCCCTGCAGCTTTGTTATGCAAATACTGAGGTAAGGTAGGAGGGGTTAGAGGGGGTGTAGTCCTTTACTTTAGTGCCTATACTTCTGGGTCAGCCCTATATCCCACAGTCTGTTCCCCAGTGTCCCCCAGATGGATTATGAGGAAGGGATTTTATGGGGAGTACAAAAATAAAATATTTTATTACTATGTTGTATAGAAAATAGAGTGGTCAAAGATTCAACAAGTTTTATAACTAACTTTAAGAGCTTTCTCGATCATTCAACTTGAAAGAGAATAACTGTATATTTTATGGAGTAAGTTCTTTGAAATCTGACACATTTCCTTATATAGGTTTCTTAACCGATCAGTCAACTGTTCTATAACAAAGTACAGAATAAGTTACTGCATGCACGGATTACTCTGTACCTTCCTAGAACTGTGCATTTAGACATAGCATCTTTTGTTTATGGCGGTTATTGCTTTTTATTTTATATTTGTGTCTGGTTCATATAGACTGCATTCTGCATCCTTTTTGAGTTCACGGTGCACTGTTACAAGTACAGCTAAGGGATCTAGACAGGACATGGTTTGGTGCAGTGGGCTACACCCAGTTCACACTGCAGAGCTTCTGACTTTCCGCTTCTCTTGTCTGCAACAAAGGAAAGAAGCCTAATATGCCCAGTCTTAATGCTGCACTACCAGCTAGGAAAATATTGAGCTAATGTGACCCCTTTACCAACCCGTTTTTCGCAAGGCTACTACGTGGCTATCCACCTCCAGATGCAGCTTTAATACCTATTTGTTGCTTTTTTTTTGTTTCTTCTTTCACTTCCCTTTGGAGAAAAGATAGTCATTTGGTCGACAGGGTCAAAAAGTCGATACAATTTTTTTTTTTTTGGGGTGGTTTATGCGTTTTTACTTTTTTTTTTTTCTTTTCCTTTTTTCCCACCCCAATTTGTTGGAATGCGTTAATTTGCCACCATAAGGTTACTGATGGTGAGAGTTTGTGACATGGATAGTCAATTTTATGAAATGCGTCCCCTCTTGGCTCTCTAAGCTCGCCGTGCTTCGGGTTTGGTGGCTTGCCTCTGCTTCGCTCACCACAAGGTTACTAAAGGTAATATTTGTGACATGGATAGTAAATGCAGCAAAAGTTGTTAAAAAAACCAAAAAAAAAAAACCTCTACATTTTGACCCTGTCGACCTAATGCACGTCAACCTATTGAGTGTACACCTTTCTAGTGTAGTTCTATAGACTAGATACCACAGTGGGGTGGCACAGTCACGTGATCCGACCATGCCAGTTAAGTGGTTAAAGGGCGTGTGTCACCTACTCTTCCAGGAGTCCGCGAGCCTCCCCGGAAATTTTGGAGTCTTGCAGATGTTCCGGTAGAGTGGGTGCGTATGCTGTAAATACCATGTGTAAAACTGAATTATGATCTTTATCAAACACTCTATTTTAGTTCTTGTTTTCCTTAAAATTACTTCGTTTTGTCATAGTGACTGGTTTAAAGAGCCGAGGGGCAGATTTATTAAGCTTGGTGAAGTGATAAATTGGAAGGTGATAAAGTGCTAGCCACTCAGCTGCTAACTGATATTTTTCAAACCCAGCCTGTGACATGGCAGTTAGGATCTGATTGGCTGGTCCTTTATCACCTTCCACTTTATCACTTCACCGAGCTTAAATCTGACCCCCCAGTTCTTTTATCATTTTTGGTACGACCTAAACAAAGAAGCATACTGAATTTTGTTCTGTCTATTAAATCTGCACCATTCTTTCACAGATGAAATTTGTGGAATCAATACTGAGCAACAACACAACAGATGATCATTGCCAGGAGTTTGTGAGTCAAAAGGGTCTGCTACCTCTGGTCACTATCCTGGGCCTTCCTAACCTACCTATTGACTTCCCTACCTCTGCTGCCTGCCAGGCTGTTGCTGGAGTGTGCAAGTCCATATTAGTAAGTGTATTTACTTGGGACTGTTACAGGGGATGTATATGCAGACTGTTACTTTGAAGCAATTGTTATGAAAAATAAACTCTGTGAGTAAAGGGCTCCATGCACTATATGTCTGAGGCTGAAGTCGTATGGAACTTCCAGGAAGTGATTCCATGCAATTTGGTACTTTCTCTAACGTCCTAGTGGATGCTGGGGACTCCGTAAGGACCATGGGGAATAGACGGGCTCCGCAGGAGACATGGGCACTTTAAGAAAGAATTTAGATTCTGGTGTGCTCTGGCTCCTCCCTCTATGTCCCTCCTCCAGACCTCAGTTTGAATCTGTGCCTGGACGAGCTGGGTGCTACTTAGTGAGCTCTCCTGAGCTTGCTATAAGAAAGTATTTTTTTAGGTTTTTTATTTTCAGGGAGCTCTGCTGGCAACAGACTCCCTGCATCGTGGGACTGAGGGGAGAGAAGCAGCCCTACTCTCTGAAGATAGGTCCTGCTTCTTAGGCTACTGGGCACCATTAGCTCCAGAGGGATCGTACACAGGATCTCACCCTTTGTCGTCAGATCCCCGAGCCGCGCCGCCGTCCCCCTCGCAGAGCCGGAAGACCGAAGCCGGGTGAAAGAAGCAAGAAGACTTCGAAATCGGCGGCAGAAGACTCCAGTCTTCATATGAGGTAGCGCACAGCACTGCAGCTGTGCGCCATTGCTCCCACACTACACCCACACACTCCGGTCACTGTAAGGGTGCAGGGCGCAGGGGGGGGGGGGCGCCCTGGGCAGCAATTAGAGACCTCTTTGGCAAAAGTTTGCATAATATACAGTTGGGCACTGTATATATGTTTGAGCCCCCGCCAAAATTGTACATAAAAGCGGGACAGAAGCCCGCCGTCGAGGGGGCGGGGCTTCTTCCTCAGCACTCACCAGCGCCATGTTTTTTCTCCACAGCACCGCTGAGAGGAAGCTCCCCAGTTTCCCCTGCAGTTACACGGTAGAAGAGGGTAAAAAGAGAGGGGGGGCACATAATTAAGCGCAAAAATCAATATAATCAGCAGCTACTGGGTTAACATTAAGTAACTGTGTTATTCCTGGGTTAATAGCGCTGGGGTGTGTGCTGGCATACTCTCTCTCTGTCTCTCCAAAGGGCCTTGTGGGGGAATTGTCTTCAGATGAGCATTCCCTGAGTGTGTGGTGTCGGTACGTGTGTGTCGACATGTCTGAGGTAAAAGGCTGCCCTAAGGAGGAGATGGAGAAAATGTGTGTGTGAGAGGGTGTCTCCGTCGACAATGCCGACACCTGTTTGGATATGTGTAATTAAGTGCTAAGGTGAATTTATTGCACAAAAGATTAGAGAACAGACAGGAAATCTACCCATGTCTGTCCCTATGTCGCAGAGACCTTCAGAGTCTCTCAATGCTCACTATCCAAAATAATAGACACTGATATCGACACGGAGTTTGACTCCAGTGTCGACTACGATAATGCAAAGTTACAGCCAAAATGGCAGAAAAGTATTCAATATATGATTATTGTAATAAAAGATGATTTGCATATCACTGATGACTCATCTGTCCCTGACACAAGGGTACACATGTTTAAGGGGAAGAAAGCTGAGGTAAATTTCCCTCCTCTCATGATGAAAAAGAGCGGGAATCTCCAGACAAGAGACTGCAGTTTCCCACAAAGAATTCTCAGGGAGTATCTTTTCCCCACTAGGGCCAGGATATGATGGGAATCTTCCCCTAGGGTGTCACGTTTGCCCAAAAGGTAGCCCTGACGTAACAGCTATTCTCAGGGATCCTGCAGATAGCGTGCACATTCTGGTACACTACTCAGACCGGCGATTGTGTCGGCATGGGTTTATAGCGCTGTGGCAGCGTGGACAGGTACCTTATCAGCAGAGATTGAGACCCTAGTATGTATGTATGTGTATATATATGTATATATATATATATTAAAGATGCTGTCTTGAGAGAGATAGATATAGATAGATATATATATATATATATATATATATATATATATATATATAAATAATATAAAACATGCCCAAAGAGACATGAGTCTACTGGGTCCTAGAGTCAAAGCTATGTCGATTTCTGCTTGACGTGTCCTGTAGAGTATGCAATGGACAGATGATGCCAACTTAAGAGGCATGTGGAAGGCTGAGGATTGTGTGGAAAAGGGTTCTCGGACCTGGTCTCCACAGCTATAGCTGGTAATTCTGATATTTTGCCTTATATTCCTGCACAGCCTAGGAAAGCACGACATTATCAAATGCAGCCTTTCGAACAAAGAAACAAGAAAGTCCGAGGTGCGTCCTTTCTTGCCAGAGGCGGGGGCAGAGGAAAAAGCTGCACAACACAGCTAGTTCCCAGGAACAGAAGTCCTCCCCGGCCTCTACAAAAATCCACCGTAGATCGCTGGGGCTCTACAGGCGGAGCTAGGCCCGGTTGGGGCACGCCTTCGTAAGTTCAGCCACAAGTGGGTTCACTCCCTGTTAGATCCCTGGGCAATAGATAGTCTCTCAGGGATACAAGCTGGACTTTGAGAAGATGCCCCCTCACCGACGGCCCTGCCGGCTTCCCCCCCACGAGAGGGAAACAGTGTTAAGTGCAATTCACAAATTGTATCTTCAACAGATGGTGGTCAAGGTTCCCCTCCTTCAACAAGGAGGGGGTTATTATTCGACCATGTTGTAGTCCCGAAACCAGACTGTTAGTCAGACCCATATTGAATTTAAAATCCCTGAACATATACCTGAAAGGGTTCAAGTTCAAGATGGAATCGCTAAGAGCGGTCATTGCAAGCCTGAAAGGGGGAGATTTTATGGGGACTCGGGACATAAAGGATGCATACCTTCATGTCCCCATTTATCCACCTCATCAGGCGTACCTCAGAATTGCGGTACGGGATTGTCATTACCAATTTCAGACGTTGCCGTTTGGTCTCTCCACGGCCCCGAGAATATTCACCAAGGTAATGGCGGAAATGATGGTGCTCCTGCGGAAGCAAGGTGTCACTATTATCACGTACTTGGACGATGATCTCATAAAAGCGAGATCAAGAGAGCAGTTGCTGAACAGCGTATCACTTTCTCTGGAATTGTAACGGCAACACGGCTGGATTCTATATATTCCAAAGTCGCAGTTGGTTCCTACAGCTCATCTGCCTCTCCTAGGCATGATCCTAGACACAGACCAGAAAAGGGTTTATCTCCCGATAGAGAGAGCTCAGGAGCTCGTGACACTGGTCAGGAATCTATTAAAACCAAACAGGTGTCCGTGCATCACTGCACTCGAGTCCTGGGAAGGATGGTGGCATCATAGAGGCCATTCCCTTCGGCAGGTTCCATGCGAGGACCTTCCAATGGGACTTACTGGACAAGTGGTCCGGATCACATCTTCAGATGCATCGGTTAATCACCCTATCCCCCAGGGCCAGGGTGTCTCTCCTGTGGTGGCTGCAGAGTGCTCACCTTCTCGAAGGTCACAGATTCGGCATTCAGGACTGGGTCCTGGTGACCACGGATGCAAGCCTCCGAGGGTGGGGGGCAGTCTCACAGGGAAGAAATTTCCAAGAGCTGTGGTCAAGTCAGGAGACTTGCCTTCACATCAACATCCTGGAACTAAGGGCCATATACAACGCCCTACATCAAGCGGAGTCCCTGCTTCGCGACCAACCGGTTCTGATTCAGTCACACAATATCACCGCAGTGGCTCATGTAAACCGCCAAGGCGGCACAAGGAGCAGGGTGGCGATGGTAGAAGCCACCAGAATTCTTCGCTGGGAGGAGAATCACGTAAGCCCACTGTCAGCAGTATTCATTCCGGGAGTTGACCACTGGGAAGCAGACTTCCTCAGCAGGCATGACCTCCACCCGGGAGAGTGGGGACTTCATCAAGAAGTCTTCATGCAGATTGCAATTCGGTGGGAACTGCCACAGGTGGACATGATGGCATCCCGCCTCAACAAAAAGCTGCAGAGATATTGCGCCAGGCCAAGAGACCCTCAGGCGATAGCTGTTGACGCACTGGTGACACCGTGGGTGTTCCAGTCGGTCTATGTATTTCCTCCTCTTCCTCTCATACCCAAGGTGCTGAGAATCATAAGGAAAAGAGGAGTGAGAACAATACTCTTTGTTCCGGATTGGCCAAGAAGGACTTTGTATCCAGATCTGCAAGAAATGCTCACAGAGGACCCGTGGCCTCTGCCTCTAGGACAGGACTTGTGCAACAGGGGCCTTGTCTGTTCCAAGACTTACCGCGGCTGAGTTTGGCGGCATGGCGGTTGAACGCCGGATCCTAGCAGATAAAGGCATTCCGGATGAGGCCATTCCTACGCTGATAGAGGCTAGGAAGGATGTGACGGCTCAACATTATCACCGTATATGGCGAAAATATGTGGCTTGGTGTGAGGCCAGGAATGCCCCTACGGAGGAATTCCAGCTGGGCCTTTTCCTTCACTTCCTACAGTCAGGAGTGACTTTGGGCCTTAAATTGGGTTCCATTAAGGTTCAGATTTCGGCCCTATCCATTTACTTTCAAAAAGAACTAGCTTCTCTACCTGAAGTTCAGACGTTTGTAAAGGGAGTGCTGCATATTCAGCCCCCTTTTGTGCCTCCAGTGGCACCTTGGGATCTTAACGTGGTGTTGTTTCCTGAAATCACACTGGTTTGAACCACTCAAAACGGTGGAAGTAATATATCTCACGTGAAAGGTGGTCATGCTATTAGCCTTGGCTTCGGCTAGGCGTGTGTCAGAATTGGCGGCTTTGTCACATAAAAGCCCTTATCTGGTTTTCCATGCGGATAGAGCAGAATTGCGGACCCGCCCACAATTTCTGCCGAAAGTGGTTTCATCTTTTCGTATAAACCAACCTATTGTGGTGCCTGTGGCTACTACGGACTTGGAGGAATCCGAGTCACTGGATGTAGTCGGGGCTTTGAAGGTTCATGTAGCCAGAACGGCTAAGGTCATGAAAACAGAATCTTTGTTTATCCTGTATGCTTCCAACAAGCTTGGGGCGCCTGATTCAAAGCATACTATTGCTCGCTGGATCTGTAACACGATTCAGCAGGCTCATTTTGCGGCTGGGTTGCCGCTGCCTAAATCAGTTAAGGCCCATTCCACAAGGAAGGTGGGCTCTTCTTGGGCGGCTGCCCGAGGGGTCTCGGCATTACAGCTTTGCCGAGCGGCTACTTGGTCAGGTTCAAACACCTTTGCAAAGTTCTACAAGTTTGATACCCTGGCTGAGGAGGACCTTGTGTTTGCTCATTCTGTGCTGCAGAGTCATCCGCACTCTCCCACCCGTTTGGGAGCTTTGGTATAATCCCCATGGTCCTTACGGAGTCCCCAGCATCCACTAGGACGTTAGAGAAAATAAGATTTTACTTACCGGTAAATCTATTTCTCGTAGTCCGTAGTGGATGCTGGGCGCCCGTCCCAAGTGCGGACTTCTTCTGCAATGCTTGTATATAGTTATTGCTTAAATAAGGGTTATGATATAGTTGCATCAGAGTTTATCTAATGCTCTGTGATTGTTCATACTGTTAACTGGGTAAAGTTATCACAAGTTATACGGTGTGATTGGTGTGGCTGTTATGAGTCTTACCCTGGCTTCCCAAAATCCTTTCCTTGTACTGTCAGCTCTTCCGGGCACAGTTTCTCTAACTGAGGTCTGGAGGAGGGACATAGAGGGAGGAGCCAGAGCACACCAGAATCTAAATTCTTTCTTAAAGTGCCCATGTCTCCTGCGGAGCCAGTCTATTCCCCATGGTCCTTACGGAGTCCCCAGCATCCACTACGGACTACGAGAAATAGATTTACCGGTAAGTAAAATCTTATTTTTGTGCTATTTTTGCTTAAGATAAATCACATGTGATTGATGAAGCCGCTATACATTGCATGCGATATATATCGTATGGCATACAATTGTACAATGAGATATATCTGATGGGCTGGATAGAGGGCTACGGTTGCTGGAAGTGTCCTGAGAATGACAATCAAACTTCCCTGTGATACATCGCGATATCACATGCACAAAAAACACACTTTTTTTCCCCCCATCCGATTCCATCCAATTCCGATATATCATTGGTGCAGCACCGACGACCTAATGGATCCTATCCGACAGCCACAGGGACGCGCATCAGATTGGATACGATCTAAAAGGTATACGATTGTACACATTTTCATACAATATATTAGACGGATTTATCGGAATTGTATGAAATCGTGTAAAATCGTCCTACTGTATGGGGCCCTTTAGACTATCAATGCTAGTCAGAAACGGAGCATGAAAATCACAGGTGGGGTGGAGGGAAGGACTGAAACAAGACCTGCGATATAAAGTGCATATGACTCAAACACAATTCATATAAATGAGCACTTCATGCAAACTTGGGATGTGTTTTTTCAAGTTTTGTAAAGAAAATCAAAACAACTTACAATATTAAATACTTGTATTGGGTATCAGAAAAAGAAGGAAAGAAAAACCCTTTTGTTGGTGCACGCTTTGAAAAAAGTTAGTAATACTGTGTAAAATTAAACTTTAAGTCCATTAAAATCTGATTACCCTCAAACAAGAGGAAAAAATATATATTGTGACTTGGGCACCAAAAGCTGGTGCAAGAGTTTATAAATTTAGATTTTAAAATTGTTTTATACCCCATTTAGGTAATAGGTGCCAGGAAACGCCTATTAGACAGTCCTGTATTAGGCTGTCTTCAGCACACCAACATTAATGCTGTATACACAAGTTGAAGTTGCAGGTTACTTTAGTGGAAAAAATAAAAAGTCATGCAGTCTAAACTCTCTACCACTGCTCCAGGCAAAACTATTGAGTCGCTCATAAAATGGTTAATGCCAAGGGAGACTGGAAGGTAATAGATGTTGAATCTACTGTCAACGTTACACTGGGAAAGTTTCTTTCCGTTAAATACTAACCAATTTCCTCTAACATTCAATCTGGGGGACACTGCTGATCATACCTCGTCGCAATTGCAGCAGTGAGTTTGCGGATCTTCCAAAGCCTCCCAGAAGAAATGGGCTGCGAGCCTATACGTGCACTGCCTGCAAGGTAAAATGTATCCTGTTTAGAGCAGGACCATATGGGCCTTTGTGATTGCTGCTCTGTGGATGCATCAGGGGGTTCTGCACTTGAGGTGTCTGCCCCATTGGAGCCAGACTGGGCCACGTCCATGTCTTGGGCCATGCGGGAGCTGGCTTCCCAGCTAGCAGCTTCTTGGCTTCCTACACCACCAGAACAGCCTCAGACTGATATCCCACAAAAGCCTGCTATAGAGCCACTGGTACAAGACTTTTCACAGTCCGTGCAGGGATTGTTCCAAGTTTCCAGTTATCTGCAACAGACTCTGGGTTCCTTGACCACGCGCAATAACCTCTGACAGACAACTCAAACTCGCAAGCTTCCTGTGATGAGGGCACCTCTTCCCACACTGCTGAGAAGGCTGTATCCTCGGCTCAGGAAGGCAACACGACTCAAGTCCGAATGTAAAATTTGATCAAGGTGGTTTGTCTCCAGTTGCAGGATAAGGACTCTGACATGCAGCCCACCGCAGGGGCTCCTTTCTACAAGAGGATGAATAAGGATTCTGCAGTTTTATCCCTTCTCGCTTAAGTGAGATCTTCAAGGAGGCTTGGTCGCATCCTAACAAAAATAAAAATTGTTTATCCTCATTCTATCCGATGCCAGAAGGAGACCAGAAGAAAAGGAAAACACCCCTTCCGGTGGATGCTCACATTGCTAGGTTGGTTAAATCAACTACCCTACTCATTCCAGATGTTACATCCCTTATGGATCCCACTGACAAAAAGCTGGATCAGTTCATTCACTGTTTTACCAGTGTGGGTGCGGCTATTTATACAGCTTTTGCTTCTGCTTAGCCATAGGATGTTGGGCAAATTCCTTGGCATGAGGCCTCCAGTCGGGCACTCGCCACTCTGATTTGCGATCCATTGTGGATAACATTAGAGAAGCTAGCACTTTTTTTTAAGTGAGGCGGCTTTGGAAGCTGGCAAATTTGCATCCAAAATATCAGCTTCCTTTGTGGCATGTAGATGAGGGTTATGGCTTCTCTCTTGATGAGCTGATAACTACCTTTTTGTGGAATATTCTCTTTGGTCCACAGTTGAACAAGATTATGGCCTCTAAGACGACCTTCCTGCCTTCTGTAGCTACTAATACCAAACTGTATGCAATCAATTTTGCCATCTGTCGGGATACATACGCCGGAATCCCGGCACACAGGGCCTATTCCCACTCTTGGGTGTCCACGACACCCATAGAGTGAGAATAGAATCTGTGGCGAGCGCAGTAAGCCACAGAGTACGCAGCAAGCCTGCAAGGGGATTCAACACTCAACCCGTTGCTGTGATTCTGGTGGGAGGGATGCTGCTGTCGGGATCTTGACAGTCTGCATCCTGCCCGCCGGTAAATAGTATGTAACTCAGACCAAACAGCCCTCCTTTTGTTCCTTTCACCTGCAGTACAGCCTGCTTTTTGGGATCCTCGTCCAAGGGTCGCTGGGCCAGGGTTGGTCGCTGTCAGACTCTCAAGTAGGCTGACAAATGTACATCATGACAGAGTCCACCCGGGCTCTTCAGGGTGGGCGGTCGACTACCAGTTCCTGATGGTAGGGGTGATTTTCCGGATTCCGCTTCCTCAAAGGGGTACCGGCTATTATTCCAATCTGTTCCTGGTTCAAAAACTAGACTGATTGGCCCATTTGAAGAAGTTCAACCTGTTCCTGTGCATTCCCTGATTCAGAATGAAGTCACTTTGGTCCATCCTTCATACTCTGGACTCATGGGATTTTATGGCCTCCTTAAATATTCTGGATGCCTACCTTCACATCCCTATTCAGCTGCACAACAAGCGCTTTCTGCAATTTGTAGTACAAAAGAACCACTACTATGGGATATAGTTGATATCCTGGCGGTTGGGACCCTAGCCGTCAGAATACAGACGCCGGGAACCCGACCACCGAGAATGCTGGCAGCTGCGCCAACTCTATTTCTACTCGTGGGTGTCCACAGCACCCATAGTGGTGGTAGAACCTGTGGTGAGCCCACAGCGTTGACAAGTGCAGCAAGCTCACAAGGAGCTCTCTAGCTCTTGCCCCGCTGCCGGGATCCTGGGGTCTGTATTCTGACCTTCAGGATCTCGAATGCCGGCATTCCAATCCTAACCCACTAATTATTCCAGACCTTGCCTTTTGGAGACTCAACAGCACCAAGAGTTTTTACAGAGGTCGTGGTAGTAATGTTAGCCCGGCTCAGTCTCCAGGGAGTACAGAATCTCCCTTACCTGGACGAGCTTCTCTTGACTCAGGGCGTCTTGCAACACCTCCTGCAGATCACAGTAGATTTGTTGCAGTCACACGGCTGGCTCAACAACTGGCACAAGTCAAGTCTAACTCCTTCCCAGTCCATTCTTCATCTTGGGGCGATCCTGTGCTCCAGATCCCAGAGGGTTTTTTCCCCCCAGGAACAAGGTTACTGATCTCAAGACACTGATAAGGTACTTCCTCAAGCATCGCAGGGTCTCAATCCACCTTTGCATGCGAGTCCTGGTCAAGATGATCTCCTGTTTCAACATGGTAGAATTTGCTACGATGGTGGAACAGCTCTCCCCTACGTCTCAAGTCCCACCTGATTTAGTCGTCCTGTCCAGGAAAACCCGCTCACTGTTGTGGTGGCTTCAATCTTCCCAGTTGAACAAGGGTCGCCCGTTCCTAATCCAGGATTGGCTCATCCTTACCACAGACTTAAGCCTCCGCGGACATTCCTTTCAGGGACGTTGGTGACCACAGAAGGAGACTCTCTCCATAAGTCTTTTAACTCCTAGCGGTTTACAAGGCACACTTCCAAGCAGGGACCACTATTCCACAACAAACCAATGAAGAAAAAAATTTGACAACCCGACAGCTGTCCCATATATAAATAATCAGGGCGACACCAAAATTCTCGCCGCCATGCAAGAGGTCTGTCCCATACTCCAGTGGGTGGAACGTGTCCTGTCGGTTCTGTTGGCAGTTTATATTCCCGGAGTTCAGAATTGGGAAGCAGATTTTCTTAGCCGATTAGAATGCCCATTCAGAAGAGTGGTCCCTCCATCCTGAGGTGTTACACCTTCTGGTTGCTCGCTGGTGTCAGCCACACACATATCTGATGGCCTCTCATCACAATTGCAAGCTTCTGGTTCCAGAACCAGGGATCCAGATGCTTTTCTGATGGACGTACTAGTGGCTCCCTGGTCCTTCCCCATGTTGTATCCTTTTACTCTGATTGCTCTCTTGCCAGGGCTTCGACATCTGAAGCAGGATGGGGTCACGGTCATACTGGTTGCCCCGGACTGGCTATTCAGGGGGTATGAGGACCTCCACAGGCTATCCATAGAGCCTCTGTTTCGCCCACCTCTTCGTCCAGATCTGCTGTCCCAGGTCTCATGTCTTTATCCCGACCTAGCCCATCTGGCTTTGAAGGGGTAGCTGTTGAGAGGTCTGTATGAAGCTTGGGGTTTTTCCAGCCCGGTCATTCAGACCATGATCTCGCTCAGAAAACCACCTCCGATTTGCATATACCACAGGGTTTGGTGAAAGTACTTCTAATGGCGTGAGGCTTGTCATTTTAACCGGTTAGTAAACTGCGTCTCCAAGATCTTTGCATTCTTACAGTCTGGGTCGGATTTGCGAAGTGGAAATGTGCGAAAAGTGACCAATTTGGGCACCCAAACTGCATTTTTCGCATCGCATTCAGAAATTGTCAGGTTTAGCCGTTTTACGTGGCTTAACCTGCCACTGCAGGGCGATATCAGCGCTATAGTTCTATTTCAGCGCAAAGTCGACAATTCCTCGGCAGTTCATACTTTCCCTGCAAGGGGTGCTGCGCTTGCTGCCTCCCTCCTCAGGATGCTTCAACAGGCTCCCTTTGAACCCCTGGAATCGGTGGATCTTTCCTTGCCTCAGTTGGAAGACTGTCGTTTTGTGTATTGCGCGTAGTGTTTCCGACCTGGACGCATGGTCTCCGTTCCTGGTTTTCCACTTGGACTGGGGAGTTCTTTACACTCTGCTGGATTATCTCCCCAAGATAGGGGGTCATTCTGACCCACTCGCTGCTGTTTATTGCAGCGGAGCGAACGGGTCTCTACTGCGCATGCGCCAGCGCATGCCAGACGGCCGAAGGCCATGGAAGGGCTGCGAGCGCATCCGGGCGGGAGGGGGCGAAACGGCGGCGTTCGGGTGCCGTTTCGTAGGCGCGGTCCGCACAATGCAGGTGTGGCCGGACCGAACGGGGGATGGGCCGCAGCGGCTGCGTGACGTCGCACGCAGCTGCTGCCGGCCGGGGACCGAAGAGTAACTCCCGGCCAGTACGCTAAAGCTGCGCTGGCCTGAAGCTACTCTTGAAGTGCAAAGGCATCGCTGCTGTGCGATGTCTTTGCACTTCTGCGGGGGGTCCGGTACTGACATGCAGGGCAGGCTAACCCTGTGCTGGGCGTCCCCCCGCATGTCAGTGTAAATGTTCGTAGCTTTTCTAAAGTTAGCACAGCTACGATCAACTCGGAATGACCCCCATAGTCTCCTGTTGCCACATCAATCAGGAGTTGATGTGGAAACGGGAGACTCCTGATTGGTTCAGTCTTTATTTGCTTCTCCTAATCTGGCTGACACTGGTCACTTTGTGCATAGAACACGGTCCTTCCTCAATTCAGATTCCCTCTTTGTACTCTAATGTCCATAAGCGAGGCTGGTCAGCCTATAAGCAAACTTTGGCACGTTGGATATGCGTCAACACTGGCCAAGCTTATCTGTTCGCTGGAAGGGCAGTTCCGGTGTCCATGAGGGCTAATTCCAGGCGGTTGGTTGGGTGGTTTACTTTGGGACTGCTGCGGAGCAGGTTTGCAGGGCAGTACGTGGTCTTCTGCCCACACTTTCATCAAATTCTATTAATTTGACACCTCCGCCTCAGCGGGCTTCGGGTGTCGTGTCCTCAGTGCAGCTTGGGAACGTTCCCACCTGTAAAGGGACAGCTTTGGGATATTCTACAGACCCAGTGTCCACAGAGGCTGAAAGAAAAAAGGGGATGTTTGTGTTACCAGTAGCCACGATGGACACTGGTCGCCCACTCTTGAACTTCCTTTGCGAGGGTCCATGTTCTGGCACTAGGTGCTGCAATGCTACAGGCCAGGCAGTCTGTGTGTTTTTGCCGGTCCTTTCTACTTCTATCCTTTTACCTGTTCTTTGGGCTTGATAAGTAAAACTGGTCCACTGAAGAGCAGGTGGGGTATAGGAGAGGAAGAGCCACTGCTGCACTCTACAAGAAAACTTCTTGGTGTCCGCAGTACTACACATCACTATACCCCACAGTCCCAGTGTCCACCACAGCTTCAGAAAAAAGGATTTTACAGAAAAGACAATAATCCCCCTTTTTTTTTTACTGTTCACCCTCACATGCAAGTAGCATTTATTGGTTGTCTATTTGACCAACTTAGTTTTTGTAATGCTTTAGAAATAGTGCAGTGCTCCCATTTTTTTGGTACCATACCACCCTGCCTTAGATCTACCTGGTTTCTACTCGCTTTTTCGCAAGGGCATTGAAGCCCTTTCCACTAATGGTTCTTCTTGAGGAGTTAATGGCCAGAAAGATTCAGCAATAATTGGCTGGAATACCATGAAACGTAGCCCTAATGTGCACTTTCCCCTACACTTAGCCCAGGCAACAACCAACTTCTCTGCAGGGTCCTCCATCTCCCTTCTGTTCCTGTTTCCTTTATCTGTTCACTGTATTGTGCACATTCCATGTTTGTTCTAGAGATTATTTATTTTATGTATTACCAAATATTTATATAGCACGCACACATTCTGCAGCGCTTTACAGAGAATATTTGGCCATTCACATCAGTCCCTGCCCTAGTGGAGCTTACAATCTATATTCCCTACCAGATCTGATATGTTTAGATTTGTTCACTCTAAATTCTATTTGTATTCATACGGAGGTACAGTTTATTTCCCATATAGAATTTCCTTTTCTCTAACGTCCTAGTGGATGCTGGGGACTCCGTCAGGACCATGGGGAATAGCGGCTCCGCAGGAGACAGGGCACATCTAAAGAAAGCTTTTAGGATCACATGGTGTGTACTGGCTCCTCCCCCCATGACCCTCCTCCAAGCCTCAGTTAGGTTTTTGTGCCCGTCCGAGCAGGGTGCAATCTAGGTGGCTCTCCTAAAGAGCTGCTTAGAAAAAGTTTTTTTAGGTTTTAAATCTCAGTGAGTCCTGCTGGCAACAGGCTCACTGCATCGAGGGACTTAGGGGAGAGATTTTCAACTCACCTGCGTGCAGGATGGATTGGAGTCTTAGGCTACTGGACACCATTAGCTCCAGAGGGAGTCGGAACACAGGTCATCCTGGGGTTCGTCCCGGAGCCGCGCCGCCGACCCCCCTTACAGATGCTGAAGATCGGAGGTCCGGAAACAGGCGGCAGAAGACTCTTCAGTCTTCATGAAGGTAGCGCACAGCACGGCAGCTGTGCGCCATTGTTGCTACACACTTCTCACTGACCAGTCACGGAGGGTGCAGGGCGCTGCTGGGGGCGCCCTGGGCAGCAATATTAAATACCTTTAGTGGCAAAGAATACATCACATATAGCCATTAAGGCTATATGTATGTATTTAACCCAGGCCAGATTTCTCAAAACCCGGGAGAAAAGCCCGTCGGAAAAGGGGCGGAGCTTATTCTCCTCAGCACTCAGCGCCATTTTCCTGCTCAGCTCCGCTGTGAGGAAGGCTCCCAGGACTCTCCCCTGCACTGCACTACAGAAACAGGGTAACAAAGAGAAGGGGGGCATAAATTGGCGATATTTATATATTAAAAGCGCTTATAACAAAAACAACACCTTTTATGGTTGTTTATATACATTTATAGCGCTTTTGGTGTGTGCTGGCAAACTCTCCCTCTGTCTCCCCAAAGGGCTAAGGGGGTCCTGTCTTCGATTAGAGCATTCCCTGTGTGGCTGCTGTGTGTCGGTACGTGTGTGTCGACATGTATGAGGACGATGTTGGTGTGGAGGCAGAGCAATTGCCGGTAATGGTGATGTCACCCCCTAGGGAGTCGACACCGGAATGGATGGCTTTAGTTATGGAATTACGTGATAATGTTAGTAC
This sequence comes from Pseudophryne corroboree, assembly GCF_028390025.1. Lineage (NCBI taxonomy): Eukaryota > Metazoa > Chordata > Amphibia > Anura > Myobatrachidae > Pseudophryne > Pseudophryne corroboree. Next base: position 55,936,202 of record NC_086451.1, read on the forward strand.
ATTACAAAAGTCAGTAGACGAAATGAGACGGCCGGAAAACCAGTCAGTACCGGCTCAGGCGTCTCAGACACCGTCAGGGGCTGTAAAACGTCCCTTACCTCAGTCAGTCGACACGGGTACCGACACAGATGAATCTAGTGTCGACGGTGAAGAAACAAACGTATTTTCCAACAGGGCCACACGTTATATGATCACGGCAATGAAGGAGGCTTTGCAGATCTCTGATACTGCTGGTACCTCAAAAAGGGGTATTATGTGGGGGGTGAAAAAACTACCTGTAGCTTTTCCAGAATCAGAGGAATTGAATGACGTGTGTGATGAAGCGTGGGTTAACCCAGATAGAAAACTGCTAATTTCTAAGAAGTTATTGGCATTATACCCTTTCCCACCAGAGGTTAGGACGCGCTGGGAAACACCCCCTAGGGTGGATAAGGCGCTCACACGTTTATCAAAGCAAGTGGCGTTGCCGTCTCCTGATACGGCCGCCCTCAAGGATCCAGCGGATAGGAGGCTGGAAACTAACCTGAAAAGTATATACACTCATACTGGTGTTATACTGCGACCGGCAATAGCCTCAGCCTGGATGTGCAGTGCTGGGGTAGTGTGGTTGGATTCCCTGACTGAAAATATTGATACCCTGGATAGGGACAGTATTTTATTGACTCTAGAGCAATTAAAGGATGCGTTTCTTTATATGCGAGATGCTCAGAGGGATATTTGTACTCTAGCATCAAGAGTAAGTGCGATGTCCATATCTGCCAGAAGAAGTTTATGGACGCGACAGTGGTCAGGTGATGCGGATTCCAAAAGGCATATGGAAGTGTTGCCATATAAAGGAGAGGAATTATTTGGGGTCGGTCTATCGGATCTGGTGGCCACGGCAACTGCCGGCAAATCCACTTTTTTACCTCAGACCCCCTCCCAACAGAAAAAGACACCGTCTTTTCAGCCGCAGTCCTTTCGCTCCTATAAAAACAAGCGAGCAAAAGGACAGTCTTATCTGCCGCGAGGCAGAGGAAAGGGTAAGAGAGGGCAGCAAGCAGCCCCTGCCCAGGACCAGAAGCCCGCCCCGGGTTCTACAAAGCCATCAGCATGACGCTGGGGCTTTACAAGCGGACTCAGGAGCGGTGGGGGGTCGACTAAAGATTTTCAGCAATCAGTGGGCTCGCTCACAGGTGGACCCGTGGATCCTGCAGATAGTATCTCAGGGTTACATGTTGGAGTTCGAAAGGTCTCCCCCTCGCCGGTTCCTAAAGTCTGCTTTACCAACGTCTCCCTCAGAAAGGACGACGGTATTGGAAGCCATTCACAAGCTGTATTCTCAGCAGGTGATAGTCAAGGTACCCCTCCTACAACAGGGAAAGGGGTATTATTCCACACTATTTGTGGTACCGAAGCCGGACGGTTCGGTAAGACCTATTCTAAATCTGAAATCCTTGAACCTGTACATACAGAAATTCAAGTTCAAGATGGAGTCACTCAGAGCAGTGATAGCGAATCTGGAAGAAGGGGACTTCATGGTGTCCCTGGACATAAAAGATGCTTATCTGCATGTCCCAATTTACCCCTCACACCAAGGGTATCTCAGGTTCGTGATACAAGACTGTCATTATCAGTTTCAAACGCTGCCGTTTGGTTTGTCCACGGCCCCTCGGGTCTTTACCAAGGTAATGACCGAAATGATGGTTCTTCTACGAAGAAAAGGCGTATTAATTATCCCTTACTTGGACGATCTCCTGATAAGGGCAAAGTCCAGAGAACAGCTGGAAGTCGGTGTAGCACTAACCCAAGTAGTGCTTCAGCAACACGGGTGGATTCTGAATCTTCCAAAATCTCAATTGACCCCGACAACACGTCTGCTGTTCCTGGGAATGATTCTGGACACGGTTCAGAAAAAGGTGTTTCTCCCGGAGGAGAAAGCAAGGGAGTTATCCGAACTGGTCAGGAACCTCCTAAAACCAGGAACTGTGTCAGTACATCAATGCACAAGAGTCCTGGGAAAGATGGTGGCTTCTTACGAAGCAATTCCATTCGGCAGATTCCATGCACGAACATTTCAGTGGGATCTGCTGGACAAATGGTCCGGATCGCATCTGCACATGCATCAGCGGATAACACTGTCACCAAGAACAAGGTTGTCTCTCCTGTGGTGGTTGCAGAGTGCCCATCTGTTAGAGGGCCGCAGGTTCGGCATACAGGACTGGGTCCTGGTGACTACGGATGCCAGCCTACGGGGCTGGGGAGCAGTCACACAGGGAAGAAACTTCCAGGGTGTATGGTCAGACCTGGAGACGTCTCTTCACATAAATATACTGGAGCTAAGAGCGATATACAATGCTCTAAGCTTGGCAAAACCGCTGCTTCAGGGTCAGCCGGTGTTGATCCAGTCGGACAACATCACGGCAGTCGCCCACGTAAACAGACAAGGCGGCACGAGAAGCAGAAGAGCAATGACAGAAGCTGCAAGGATTCTTCGCTGGGCGGAAAATCATGTCATAGCACTGTCAGCAGTGTTCATCCCGGGAGTGGACAACTGGGAAGCAGACTTCCTCAGCAGACACGACCTTCACCCGGGAGAGTGGGGACTTCATCCGGAAGTTTTCCACATGATTGTGAACCGTTGGGAAAAACCAAAGGTGGATATGATGGCGTCTCGCCTCAACAAAAAAGTGGACAGATATTGCGCCAGGTCAAGAGACCCTCAGGCAATAGCTGTGGACGCTCTGGTAACACCATGGGTGTACCAGTCAGTGTATGTGTTTCCTCCTCTGCCTCTCATACCAAAGGTACTGAGAATTATTCGGAAAAGGGGAGTAAGAACAATACTAGTGGCTCCGGATTGGCCAAGAAGAACTTGGTATCCGGAACTTCAAGAGATGCTCACGGAGGATCCGTGGCCTCTACCTCTAAGAAGGGATCTGCTTCAGCAGGGACCTTGTATGTTCCAAGACTTACCGCGACTGCGTTTGACGGCATGGCGGTTGAACGCCGGATTCTAAAAGAAAAGGGCATTCCAGAGGAAGTTATTCCTACCTTGATTAAGGCTAGGAAGGAAGTGACCGCACAACATTATCACCGCATTTGGAGAAAATATGTTGCGTGGTGTGAAGCCAAGAAGGCCCCAACGGAAGAATTTCAATTGGGTCGATTCTTACATTTCCTGCAGGCAGGATTGTCTATGGGCCTCAAATTGGGGTCTATTAAAGTTCAAATTTCGGCCTTATCAATCTTCTTCCAGAAGGAATTGGCTTCAGTGCCTGAAGTACAAACTTTTGTCAAGGGTGTACTACATATACAGCCCCCGATTGTGCCCCCAGTGGCACCGTGGGATCTAAACGTAGTTTTGGATTTTCTCAAATCTCATTGGTTTGAGCCTCTCAAATCTGTAGATTTGAAGTATCTTAGATGGAAAGTAACCATGCTACTGGCCCTGGCTTCAGCCAGGAGAGTTTCAGAGTTGGCGGCTTTATCGTACAAAAGCCCATATCTGATTTTCCATTCGGACAGGGCAGAACTGCGGACACGTCCTCATTTTCTCCCTAAGGTGGTTTCGGCTTTTCACTTGAACCAGCCTATTGTGGTGCCTGCGGCTACTAGCGACTTGGAGGACTCCAAGTTACTGGACGTTGTCAGAGCATTAAAAATATATATTTCAAGGACAGCTGGAGTCAGAAAATCTGACTCGTTGTTTATATTGTATGCACCCAACAAGATGGGTGCTCCTGCGTCTAAGCAGACGATTGCGCGTTGGATCTGTAGCACAATCCAACTTGCACATTCTGTGGCAGGCCTGCCACAGCCTAAATCTGTAAAGGCCCACTCCACAAGGAAGGTGGGCTCATCTTGGGCGGCTGCCCGAGGGGTCTCGGCATTACAACTTTGCCGAGCAGCTACGTGGTCAGGGGAGAACACGTTTGTAAAATTTTACAAATTTGATACTCTGGCTAAGGAGGACCTGGAGTTCTCTCATTCGGTGCTGCAGAGTCATCCGCACTCTCCCGCCCGTTTGGGAGCTTTGGTATAATCCCCATGGTCCTGACGGAGTCCCCAGCATCCACTAGGACGTTAGAGAAAATAAGAATTTACTTACCGATAATTCTATTTCTCATAGTCCGTAGTGGATGCTGGGCGCCCATCCCAAGTGCGGATTGTCTGCAATACTTGTACATAGTTATTGTTACAAAAATCGGGTTATTATTATTGTTGTGAGCCATCTTTTCAGAGGCTACTTCGTTTGTTATCATACTGTTAACTGGGTTCAGATCACAAGTTGTACAGTGTGATTGGTGTGGCTGGTATGAGTCTTACCCGGGATTCAAGATCCTTCCTTATTGTGTACGCTCGTCCGGGCACAGTACCTAACTGAGGCTTGGAGGAGGGTCATGGGGGGAGGAGCCAGTACACACCATGTGATCCTAAAAGCTTTCTTTAGATGTGCCCTGTCTCCTGCGGAGCCGCTATTCCCCATGGTCCTGACGGAGTCCCCAGCATCCACTACGGACTATGAGAAATAGAATTATCGGTAAGTAAATTCTTATTTTGTATGTTGCAGATCCTTAATGTTTGCTTATCTTAAAATCGGAGGTTTTTTTTTTTTTTGTAAATCCTGGTTAGAAGCAAAAAAAACAAATTTACAGAATAAAGATCTTCACACACATGTTTTAAGCCTTAGACTGAATAGAGCCACATTTTTTGCTGCTCTGAGGTGGTTCAATGACTAGCGACGTTCAGAGTGTGTGTGGATCAGACAAAGGCACTGCACCCCATAGAGATAAACGAAGATTGCCTGCTGTATTATTCGGTTCTGTGTGCAGATGGACATGTGGGTGATGTCCGGCAGCTGAATGGCATGCCCTTAAGTTTTTATATCTGGATCTAGTGTATTCCTGCAGACAGCCAGGACAAGACCATGTCCTTGTGTATCTTTAAAAAGTAATTTGATGCCTTTTTTGTTTTGTAGACTTTATCTCATGAGCCCAAAGTTCTCCAGGAAGGGCTCCTTCAGCTGGACTCTATTCTTTCCTCACTGGATCCTCTGCATCGACCCATTGAGTCACCTGGTGGATCTGTACTCTTACGTGAATTGGCATGTGCTGGTAATGTTGCAGATGCCACCCTCTCTGCTCAGGCCACCCCATTGCTTCATGCACTCACAGCAGCCCATGCCTACATCATGATGTTTGTCCACACATGCCGAGTGGGACAGGTAAGCTGATGGTTCTTGGCAAAAATAATGATCAAATAAGTTAATTCTTCAGGTTACTGAATTTTTAAGATCTGGAACATGTAATGAGCAGCTGTGAGCTTTAAGTGATTAATATTGATCAGATCATTCACTTCCTTTAATGTCTATAGAAATAACTTTTTGTTTTTCTCACCTTCCTCCTATGTCACTTTCAGAGTGAGATCCGCGCCATCTCTGTGAACCAATGGGGATCTCAGTTAGGACTCAATGTTTTGAACAAGCTCAGCCAACTGTATTGCTCCTTGGTGTGGGAAAGCACTGTTTTACTCTCTCTCTGTACTCCTAATAGGTAAGAGTGATTGCTTTTTCTCCATTTTTCTGTTAATGGTGAACAGGCTATTTTATGGGCTTTGCTTACTTTTACATGTACAGGTTGAGTATCCCATATCCAAATATTCCAAAATACGGAATATTATGAAATACGGACTTTTTTGAGTGAGAGAGTGAAACCTTTGTTTTGATCGCTCAATGTATACAAACTTTGTTTAATACACAAAGTTATTAAAAATATTGTATTAAATGACCTTCAGGCTGTGTGTATAAGTTGTATATGAAACATAAATGAATTGTGTGAATATAGACACACAGTTTGTTTTATGCACAAAGTTATAAAAAATATTGGCTAAAATGACCTTCAGGCTGTGTGTATAAGGTGTATATGTAACATAAATACATTCTGTGCTTAGATTTAGGTCCCATTATCATGATATCTCATTATGGTGTGCAATTATTCCAAAATACGGAAAAATCCGATATCCAAAATACCTCTGGTCCAAAGCATTTTGGATAAGGGATACTCAACCTGTACTTCATTAGCTCTTCATGGTTTCTTTGTACCTTTCTCTTTCATCCATCTGGGGGACGCTGCACACTTACTAATGGGTTAGAGTGTGTGGGATTGGGAGTTTGGCACAGAACCTATAAAAAACTAACTCCTCCCCCCTCTAACCCCTCCCATCTCCTTCCTGCTCAGCAGATTACCTCAGCTTTAGTTTTGTGCCTGAGGAGTACAGGCACAGATTCCTTCAGTGTAGATTTTAGTTAGGTTTCTGTTGTTTATTTTGATTTTACTTAAGTGTGCTTAGTCCCTGTTTACAGGAGACACGTATACTAGGAGTGGGGTTAGTTAGTTATGTGTCTCCCACTCCCCAGAGCCTCTAAGAAGCCACCATACTCTTAGTCACTGGGGCTTACTTGATGCAGGATGGATTTCCTAGGAGGCACTGTACTGGTAAGACAGCCACAACCTGCCTGGGCAGCGTTGGGCTGTTATTGCATATATGGTATTTATAATAATTGTATTTATTATTGTGCAGCGCTGGTGTATGCGGACCCCCCTCCCTGCTCAGAGCGGACGGAGCGGTTCAGTCCCGCTTCCGCCGCTCATTTCATGGAAGCCGCGTCTTGTCAGACAGCAGCGGTAGTCATTTCAATGATTTTACGGAGCTCAGTTGCGGGGGTGGGGAGGCTGTACCGCGGCGGGACGCAGGAGGATGTTGTGTTCGCGCTGCGTTCACCCGCCCAACAGCGTCTTACCGCCGCCGTCCTCACTCTGTGGGGGCAGGACTCAGCTATAGGCGCCATCTTCTATCTCTGCAAGAGACCATCCGTCAGGTCAGCGGGGGATACTGCGCTGCACATAACACAGCGTCTCACCCTGTTAGTACAGGCGGAGAGCAGCAAAAACAGCAAGTATAACACAGCCCTTTCATATGCTCTGGAGCTCGTTTATTCTAAGGGATTCTTTAGTGCTCTTTAGTGATCCTTTAGTACATATATTTCGGTAATCTCACTGTAATAGAGTTATTTTTACCTCACCCTGTTTATTACACAGGCGGGGATTTTTTCTTAACTAGTGTTGTGCTATTCTAAATTGACAACAGTTGTTTACATCATGTTATAAAAGGAGCGTTATAGCTCAGTCTGTAGAGCTGGACCACAGCACAGAGTTATGAGACATTATTGTGTGCTATGATTGTGGCATTGTATATTCCATGGTTGTAAACAGCAAATCTCCTAAAGGAACGACAAGTTCAGTAGTTTACTACACAGGAGCTCCAATAGCTTTGTGGGCTAATGCTGTGTATTAGTAAGATAGACTAAACACAGGTTTGATTCCCATATACATTAAATTGCACAATGTGGCTCCAGACTTCCTAAAGGTAGCACGGACACAGGTACCCCATGCTCCAGGACACCAGTTGCAGAGCAGCCGGGAGGTTCCAGGGATCAGTTTATGCCTCTGTTGGCCAGACACATCTCAATCCAGAATAATACAGATGGAGTAGTGGTTAGCATTGCTGCCTCACAGCACTGAAGCCATGAGCTTGTTTACATAGAAGTATATGAATATACCAAGCAGGTTTAAATTGCTCTACAGTCTTGGCCTCTGCCACCTCTCATGGGAGGCTGTTCCACTTGTTCACTACCCCTTCTGTGAGGAAATATTTTCCTTAAATTTCCCCTGAACCTGCCTCCCTCCAGTTCAGTGTATGCCCCTAACTGTGTGAAGTTATATATGTATATATATATATATATATTCCCTGCACTTGCAGGGATGGGGGTTCCAGGACCGGTCCACAAATACCGGTATTCTTTGAGTATATTTTTCCTTACAATATGTCAATGTAATGGGTCTGGTACTCTGTTTACTACTTAGCCGCTAGTCTTGGTAAAAAGATCACTACTTGACCTTTTGGCTAGGATCAAGTGTAGTATCTGTTCTTATCAGTTTAATATCTGATACGTTCCCTATGTGGGGGCCATGTATTAAATATATGTTTAGAACAGAAAAATGGAAGAAGAGATTGCTCCGTCCACTCCACGCATTGACTCGGTATTGCAGTACCTCCGGGACCGATGCACCTTTCAAAACAAGGACAGACTATTTCTATTTCTTGTACACTATGTACTTATGATTTGCCAAATGGCTGAACAAAGCTCCTTAATCAGTTCATACTGTGCAGCGAGTCTGGTCTTTGACAGACAATATAGCTCCTTTACTTCAGAGGCGTTTTTGAGGCTTCATCTACAGAAAATGGTGAGATAAATCCTGTCAGTGAGGATCCTTCAGGATAGAAATAAGAAATAATCTACTGAATTTCTTGGTTTCCACCTCTTCCTTCACGTGAGAGAATGTTGATGGAAGTCTGACTACACACCTGATGAAATAGTTTATATTTCCAGGGAAATGTGTCTGTCTCTAATACATACTGTTTTCGGTTCAATTTCGGTGTTCTCAGTATTAGAGACAGTATTTCTTTATCCTTTCGCTGATGAAGACACTGATCTAATGAAGGTTCCACTAATAATTAGTGGACGCATCCATCATGGGAGAGCTTAAGGCAACTGTCTTTACTAAAGTACAGTATGTGACCTTAACAGTCACCACAGATTGACAACGGTGAGGCCGTTATTATATTAGTATTCATTCTGACAGGAATATTCCTACGCCCTCTCCGGGCTTATGCATGAATCTTTAAACCGGTTGCATTATGCAAGTTATCCATTCTTGGGGCAGCTGATCCTTTTCAAATTATCCATTGACTGTTTTGGTCTCTCAAGCTCTATTCCCTATCTATTTATTATTGCATCTTTTCCCTGGCTATGACACCCTTCTATTCATTTTGGTTGCGAATCGTAAAATTCTGCTTCCAAATTAAAGCGTACTTTGCAGGCGGGAGCAAATAACTCTATCAGTAAGGTGTATGCCTGCGGTATAACAGGTCGTGGGTTCTCATCCTGAGGATAATAGCTGAGAAATGGGTATTTTAACCTATGTCAGAAAAATGGGTATTCTTTTGGGGGGCATTTGTATGCCTAGAACACGGACTTCCAATGTGCCCTCTGCAGGGGCCACGGAGTCGGACAGTCTGGTTCCCAGTGGGGAGGACACCAGCTTTCTCAGAGTCCACTGATCCGTTGGATGTACTGAATTTGTATCACGAACATATATTCTGAATCTTGGGGAACACGTACCAAGCAAGAATCTTTAGTGCCCATCTTAGACGGGCTCTAATCATTGCAGTCTGTTCGCTATCTAACAGGAGTATTCAGTCCAATCCTTTTTCCGTCATCTGGGCATCGCTACCATTTTGGGTCAGTTGTTAAAAAAAAAAAAAAAAGCAGCTGTCTCATGCACTTTTTTTCTACAACGGACCTTAGTTCTGGATTTCTTCCTTCGCAAAAGCTGTTATTCATGGGTATTCTTTTCGATACCTGGTATCTCGAATGTTGGCGGAGTGCAGATTTACTGACCAGAATAGACTCAGGGGTCAGACATACACTTCCTCTGCAGGACAGTGGTGATTTTATAGGTGGCTCCATTCCCCCGGTCTCCTGCCTGGTTTCTTCAATCTCAGATTAAATGTTATTAATCTCAGGCAGGATTGAGTTTACGTAAACAGCAGTTTAGTTTCTCTATTAAAATACCAAGATATTTTCATTGGTCGATCTTTTCGTTGGGCTACACAATCCAGATCTAACTTATAGGACTTCATTCTGTCTCGACATGGAGGGTCATAACCACAGTCAAAAGTTTCAGACATTACGGTTTTTTGGTTTCAACTCTGGCGTTTTCTATGAAACTGATGTCCGAAGTGGAAATATCACTTCCAATCTACGGGCGATCTACAACGCCTTGACTCCAGCTCAATGTCTTCTACAGGGTCTATCCACTGTGACCTATATCAATTGTTCTGTGACACTTGTAGCTGGAGAGACATCGGAACAGTATCTAACATATGCAGAGGGCGGAATTTTGGATCCCGGCAGTGTCTGTCATCTCCAGTTCCAGAATGGGCAACTGGGAAGCAGATTTCCTGAATCTTCAGGCTGTTCTTCCTTAAAGTATGTGAAATCAACAGGGATTTCTGGCTTTGGTGTGTCTATAACTAGCCGACATAGACCTCAGGGCTTCATTGGTACTGTGATCGTTTCGGGAATCCTCTTGTGGCAATCGTAGACGCCGTGTCAGCTCCTTGTCACTTTCATCTAGCATATTTATTCTGCCTCTGGCAACATCTAGTGAGTACCTCAACGCATTTGACCAGTGGCTCTTTCGGTTTTCCTAATCCGCTTCGGATTTGCCTGTTGACTCTGTTCTGCAATGTTATGGCCCAGAGTGACCAGGGCTCCTTACAGGGTACCTTTTGGGCCAGCTCTCCACTCCCAACCTTTACGTCATCACCGGGATTTTGTCTATTCTGCCGCTGATGGCGTGATTGTGGAAAACAATGTCATCAAGCCCTACTACGTTTCTGGCTCTCTAACCAATCACAGTGCCAGAACACTTGTCATCGTTTGTGTGTATTTAACGGTCACTCAGCTGGAGTTCTTAGTCCTTTCCGCCTCTTATCTTTTCTACAACACAGTTGTCAGAACTACTTTGTCTTCTTATCTTAGCAGACTGGGTTCTGCTCTAGAATTTACTTTCCAGAATGGCTCCTGTTTCTCCTTTCCGGCCTCTGGACTCTGGTTGAGTTGCGGTTTCTTTTCTCTTACAGTGTTTTGGTTTATGCAGTTAGGGTGGTTTCTCTATCGTCCTAAGTGGATGCTGGGGTTCCTGAAAGGACCATGGGGAATAGCGGCTCCGCAGGAGACAGGGCACAAAAAAGTAAAGCTTTTACCAGATCAGGTGGTGTGCACTGGCTCCTCCCCCTATGACCCTCCTCCAGACTCCAGTTAGATTTTGTGCCCGAACGAGAAGGGTGCAATCTAGGTGGCTCTCCTAAAGAGCTGCTTAGAGAAAGTTTAGCTTAGGTTTTTTACTTTACAGTGAGTCCTGCTGGCAACAGGATCACTGCAACGAGGGACTTAGGGGAGAAGTAGTGAACTCACCTGCGTGCAGAGTGGATTTGCTGCTTGGCTACTGGACACTAGCTCCAGAGGGACGATCACAGGTACAGCCTGGATGGTCACCGGAGCCGCGCCGCCGGCCCCCTTGCAGACGCTGAAGAGAGAAGAGGTCCAAAATCGGCGGCTGAAGACTCCTGAGTCTTCATAAAGGTAGCGCACAGCACTGCAGCTGTGCGCCATTTTCCTCTCAGCACACTTCACACAACAGTCACTGAGGGTGCAGAGCGCTGGGGGGGGCGCTCTGAGAGGCAAATAAAAACCTTATTAGAGGCAAAAAATACCTCACATATAGCCCACAGAGGCTATATGGAGATATTTAACCCCTGCCTAACTTCAAAAATAGCGGGAGACGAGCCCGCCGAAAAAGGGGCGGGGCCTATCTCCTCAGCACACAGCGCCATTTTCTCTCACAGAAAAGCTGGAGAGAAGGCTCCCAGGCTCTCCCCTGCACTGCACTACAGAAACAGGGTTAAAACAGAGAGGGGGGGCACTGATTTTGGCGATATTGTATATATATAAAAGATGCTATAAGGGAGAAACACTTATATAAGGTTGTCCCTATATAATTATAGCGTTTTTGGTGTGTGCTGGCAGACTCTCCCTCTGTCTCCCCAAAGGGCTAGTGGGTCCTGTCCTCTGTCAGAGCATTCCCGGTGTGTGTGCTGTGTGTCGGTACGTGTGTGTCGACATGTATGAGGACGATGTTGGTAAGGAGGCGGAGAAATTGCCTGTAATGGTGATGTCACTCTCTAGGGAGTCGACACCGGAATGGATGGCTTATTTAGAGAATACGTGAGAATGTCAACACGCTGCAAGGTCGGTTGACGACATGAGACGGCCGACAATCTATTAGGACCGGTCCAGGCGTCTCAGAAACACCGTCAGGGGTTTTTAAAAAACGCCCATTTACCTCAGTCGGTCGACACAGACACAGACACGGACACTGAATACAGTGTCGACGGTGAATAAACAAACGTATTTCTCATTAGGGCCACACGTTAAGGGCAATGAAGGAGGTGTTACGTGTTTCTGATACTACAAGTACCACAAGAAAGGGTATTATGTGGGAGTGAAAAAACTACCTGTAGTTTTTCCTGAATCAGATAAAATAAAATGAAGTGTGTGATGATGCGTAGGGTTACCCCGATAGCAAATATTGGCGTTATACCCTTTCCCGCCAGAAATTAGGGTACGTTGGGAAACACCCCTTAGGGTGATAAGGCGCTCACACGCTTATCAAGTGGCGTTACCGTCTCCAGATACGGCCGCCCTCAAGGAGCCAGCTGATAGGAAGCTGGAAAAATATCCTAAAAAGTATATACACACATACGGTGGTTATACTGCGACCAGCGATCGCCATCAGCCTGGAGATGCAGTGCTGGGTTGGCTTGGTCGGATTCCCTGACTGAAAATATTTTATTCATGTAGAGCATTTAATAGGATGCATTCTATATATATGTATGTGAGATGCACAGAGGGATATTTGCTCTCTGGCATCAAGATAAGTGCGTTGTCCATATCTCCCAGAAGATGTCAGGGACACGACAGTGGTCAGGTGATACAGATCCCATACGGCAGATGGAAGTATTGCTGTATAAAGGGAAGGAGTTATTTGGGGGTCGGTCCATCGGACCTGGGGACCACAGCAACAGCTGGGAAATCCAACCTTTTTTACCCCAAGTTACATCTCAGCTAAAAAAGACACCGTCTTTTCAGCCTCAATCTTTCCTTTCCCATGAGGGCATGCAGGCAAAAGGCCAGTCATATCTGCCCAGACATAGAGGTAAGGGAAGTAGACTGCAGCAGGCAGCCCTTTCCCAGGAAAAGAAGCCCTCCACCGCGTCTGCCAAGTCCTCAGCATGACGCTGGGGCCGTGCAAGCGGACTCAAGGTGGGGGGGTAGTCTCAAGAGTCTCAGGGCGCAGTGGGATCACTCGCAAGTTGACCCCTAGATCGTACGAGTATTATCCCAGGGGTAAAGATTGGAGAGTCGAGACATCTTCTCCTCGCAGGTTCCTGAAGTCTGCTTTACCAACGGCTCCCTCCGACAGGGAGGCAGCATTGGAAACAATTCACAAGCTGTATATCCAGCAGGTGATAATCAAAGTACCCCTCCTACGACAAGGAAAAGGGTATTATTTTTCCACACTATATTGTGGTACTGAAGCCAGACGGCTTGGTGACACATAGTCTAAATCTAAAATGTTTTGAACACTTACATAAAAGGTTCAAATCGAGATAAAGTCACTCAGAGCAGTGATAGCGAACCGGAAAAAAGGGGACTATATGGTGTCCCTGGACATCAAGGATTACCTCCATGTCCAAATTTTGTCCTTCTCATCAAGGGTACCTCTGGTTCGTGGTACAGAACTGTCAATATCAGTTTCAGACGATGCCGTTTGAATTATCCACGGCACCCCGGGCCTTTTTACCAAGGTAATGGCCGAAAAGATGTTTCTTCAAAGAAAAAAGGCATCTAAATTATCCCTTACTTGCACGACCTAAAAAGGGCAAGTTCCAGAGAACAGTTGGAGGTCGGAAGAGCACTATCTAAAGTAGTTCTTCGACGGCACGACTGGATTCTAAATATTCCAAGAATCGCAGCTGTTTTCCGACGATACGTCTGCTGTTCCTAGGGATGATTCTGGACACGGTTCAGAAAAAGGTTTTTCTTCCCGAGGAAAAAGCCAAGGAGTTATCCGACCTGTCAGGAACCTCCTAAAACCAGGAAAGGTGTCTGTACATCAATGCACAAGAGTCCTGGGAAAAATAGTGGCTTTTTACGAAGCAATTCCATTCGGCAGATTCCATGCAAGAATTTTCCAAAGGGATCTGTTGGACAAATGGTCAGGGTCGCATCCTCAGATGCACCTGCGAATAACCCTGTCGCCAAGGACAAGGGTATATCTTCTGTGGTGGTTGCAAAAGGCTCATCTATTGGAGGGCCGCAGATTCGGCATACAGGATTTGATCCTGGTGACCACGGACGCCAGCCTGAGAGGTTGGGGAGCAGTCACACAAGGAAGAAACTTCCAGGGGGTATGGACGAACCTGGAAAAGTCTCTTCACATAAACATTCTGGTACTAAGAGCAATCTAAAATGCTCTAAGCCAGGCGGAACCACTCCTGCAAGGAAAACCGGTGTTGATTCAGTCGGACAACATCACGGCGGTCGCCCATGTAAACAGACAGGGCGGCACAAGAAGCAGGAGTGCAATGGCAGAAGCTGCCAAGATTCTTCGCTGGGCGGAGAATCACGTAATAGCACTGTCAGCAGTGTTCTTCCCGGGCGTGGACAACTGGGAAGCAGACTTCCTCAGCAGACACGATATTCACCCGGGAGAGGGGGGTCTTCATCCAGAAGTCTTCCACATGCTAATAAACTGTTGGGAAAGACCAATGGTAGACATGATGGCGTCTCGCCTCAACAAGAAACTGGACAAGTATTGCGCCAGGTCAAGAGATCCACAGGCAATAGCTGTGGACGCACTGGTAACACCTTGGGTGTACAAATCAGTATATGTGTTTCCTCCTCTGCCTCTCATACCAAAGGTATTGAAGATTATACGGTGAGGAGGAGTAAGAACAATACTAGTGGCTCCGGATTGGCCAAGAAGGACTTGGTACCCGGAACTTCAAGAGTTGGTCACGGACGACCCGTGCCCTCTACTTCTGAGAAGGGACCTGCTACAACAGGGTCCCTGTCTCTTTCAAGACTTACCGCGGCTGCGTTTGACGGCATGGCGGTTGAACGCCAGATCCTAAAAGGGAAAGGCATTCCAGAAGAAGTCATTCCTACCTTGATTAAGGCAAGGAAGGAAGTCACCGCGAAACATTATCACCGCATTTGGCGAAAATATGTCGCGTGGTGCGAGGATCGGAGTGTTCCGACGGAGGAATTTCAACTGGGTCGTTTCCTACATTTCCTACAATCAGGATTGTCTATGGGTCTCAAATTGAGATCTATTAAGGTTCAAATTTCGGCCCTGTCAATATTCTTCCAAAAAGAATTGGCCTCAGTTCCTGAGGTACAGACTTTTGTTAAAGGAGTACTGCATATACAGCCTCCTGTGGTGCCTCCGGTGGCACCGTGGGATCTAAATGTAGTTTTAGATTTCCTCAAATCCCATTGGTTTGAACCATTGAAAAAGGTGGATTTTAAATATCTCACATGGAAAGTGACTATGTTACTGGCCCTGGCTTCCGCCAGGAGAGTATCTGAATTGGCGGCTTTATCTTATAAAAGCCCTTATCTAATCTTCCATTCGGATAGGGCAGAACTGAGGACTCGTCCGCATTTTCTCCCTAAGGTGGTATCAGCGTTTCACCTGAACCAACCTATTGTGGTGCCTGCGGCCACTGGCGACTTGGAGGACTCCAAGTTGTTGGACGTTGTCAGAGCCTTAAAAATATACATTTCAAGGACGGCTGAAGTCAGAAAATCTGACTCGCTGTTGATACTATATGCACCCAACAAGTTGGGTGCCCCTGCTTCTAAGCAGACGATTGCTCGTTGGATTTGTAACACAATTCAACTTGCTCATTCTGTGGCAGGCCTGCCACAGCCTAAATCTGTTAAGGCCCATTCCACAAGGAAGGTGGGCTCATCTTGGGCGGCTGCCCGAGGGGTCTCGGCATTACAATTCTGCCGAGCAGCTACGTGGTCGGGGGTAAACACGTTTGTACAATTCTACAAATTTGATACCCTGGCAAAAGAGGACTTGGAATTCTCTCATTCGGTGCTGCAGAGTCATCCGCACTCTCCCGCCCGTTTGGGAGCTTTGGTATAATCCCCATGGTCCTTTCAGGAACCCCAGCATCCACTTAGGACGATAGAGAAAATAAGAATTTACTTACCGATAATTCTATTTCTCGGAGTCCGTAGTGGATGCTGGGCGCCCATCCCAAGTGCGGATTATCTGCAATACTGTACATAGTTATTGTTAACAAATTCGGGTTATATTGTTAAGGAGCCATCTTTAAGAGGCTCTTTCTGTTATCATACTGTTAACTGGGTTTAGATCACAAGTTGTACGGTGTGATTGGTGTGGCTGGTATGAGTCTTACCCGGGATTCAAATTGCCTCCCTTATTGTGTACGCTCGTCCGGGCACAGTACCTAACTGGAGTCTGGAGGAGGGTCATAGGGGGAGGAGCCAGTGCACACCACCTGATCTGGTAAAAGCTTTACTTTTTTGTGCCCTGTCTCCTGCGGAGCCGCTATTCCCCATGGTCCTTTCAGGAACCCCAGCATCCACTACGGACTCCGAGAAATAGAATTATCGGTAAGTAAATTCTTATTTTTACTTACAAACCACAAGTTGTATTGGTTTTTCCTCTCCTTCAGCACATTGGGCTTCTTGTGTCGTCCCAGGCTTGTCCGGGGCGGGTCGGTAATTGGCCTTATTGGTTGTTGTTCAAACCTTAACTCTTACCTTGTTGGGTTTGTTTGCTGCACCCAAGCGTGGCTGGCTGGCCAATAAGAACAGGGTGATGTGCTGGGTTAATTCTGCTATTCAGCAGGCTTAGATTTCTTAGGCGTTGCCTGTTCCTGATTCCTTAGGGGCTCATTCGACTCGACCTGTTGGAGCCCCTTGGGCTGTTCACAGTGGTGTATTCGTCGAGCAACTGCGTAGAGCGACGACCTAGTCGTCCGTACATACCTTCACGAAATTCTTCCGTTTTTCATACTTTTGGTTTGGAGACTGCCTCTGTTAGGCATCAAAGTTTGCAGACTGCTATGTCGTATGTGTCTCCCTCCTCTAATTAGCTTGCTTTGGGAAATCCCATTAGTAAGTGCGCAGCGTCCCCCAGATGGATGAAAGAGAAATAGGGATTTTTGTTTACTTACCGTAAAATCTCTTTCTCTGATTCCATCTGGGGGACGCTGCGATCCCTCCCGTATATATATTCTGTTCTGCCTCTTCCGGCTTTGCTAAACGTTAACTGAGGTAATCTGCTGAGCAGGAAGGAGATGGGAGGGGTTAGAGGGGGGAGGAGTTAGTTTTTTATAGGTTCTGTGCCAAACTCCCAATCCCACACACTCTAACCCATTAGTAAGTGCGCAGCGTCCCCCAGATGGAATCAGAGAAAGAGATTTTACGGTAAGTAAACAAAAATCCCTATTTTTAAATAGGCAGTACAATGTTAAGGAGACTGTAACCTTCATTTTTCTTGTGCTTAATTGTTTAGCGCATGGTATGTCAGACATATTTTGGTTAACCTAGATTTGTCTCAAGCTTACATACTAGTTTATTTTCGTCCTGCTCTATGTCCTATTTGGACACTTGCAAATGGAAAGGTGCAGATCAGTGTGCTTGTCAATGTTTACAGATAAGCATTGTGATATGTTAAAGGTCAGTGGTGCTGAGTGCTTTGTAGGTGGTGTATGGGTCTATGGGAAGCCACTGTAGGGATGAGTAGCTGCAACAGGTGACCAGGCTTGTCAAATCATCAAAGATGGTCTGAAGCAGCGATAGATGATTGAGGGGAATGCTAGATAGAACTTTGCAGTAATTGAGCTCAGAGATGAAGGATACTGTTTGCTTGCATTACAAAGGATAGTAGGTGCTCCAAAAATATTTTGAAGGTGGAGACAACACTGGAAGAAAACTGGATATGGGGAATGAATCGCTTGATTTGAAGTGGGAGCTTTGGGGAAATGTGGGCACTGATGGAAGTGGGAAGGATCAATTCTGTTTCTCTTTCATACATAGGGGACACAGGCTTTACACTGGTATTGGTGATGAGCTGGAGTCTGCATGGCCCTCGCTGGCAATTATTGGGCATCGGACCTGCATGCACGGCCGACAGGCGATGCCTTTGGCAACACTCGGGGGCGTGCATCGTCAGCGACATAGTGAATACACAAACGATGTGTCTGACTCGTGCACATCGTCCACGATATCGTCTAGTGTATAAGCACCTTAAGGCAGCTACTGGCTTTCGGAGCCACACACACGCATCATGTTGTGACTCCACCAATCCCACCTGGGGAAAGGCTGTCACTTTTGGATCCATGACTGCGTCCTGCTCACTGATGCAAGTCTTCAATAGTGGGGTGGCGGTGGCTTGTCATTCGTTTCGGGGTAGGTAGATGGCTCGGAATAGTCTGCTACCCATCAACCTTCTAGTGCTCAGCAGTTTATAGAGCTCTTTGCTTAGCACAGCCTCTTCTCCGGCATTGGCTTGTCAAGGTTCAGTTGAACAGCTGTTGCCTACATAAACCATTACGGTGCCATGAAGGAGGTGAGTCACATTCTTCAGTGGGCAGAGAGTCATCTCCCAGCTCTCAGCAGTCTACATTCTTAAATTTTGGAGGCGGACTTTATTAGCTGCCAGGATGCTTACTAGGGCGAGAGGACCCGACACCCAGGCGTCTTTTAGCTCCTGGTTCTCCGCTGGACGTCGACATGCTGGCATCTCGACCCAACCACAAACTGCAGAGATACTTTTCATACCCCAGGTATCTGGGCACTCTTCTGGTAGAAGTACTGGTGGTTCGGTGGACTTTCACACATGTATATCTTCCCCTAATATCAGTGATTCTGCAGGAGTTCTCCGCACGTTGGAAGGTGCACCGCGATCTTCATGGCTCCAGATTAGCTACGCTGGGTTTGGTATGCGGATATTCAGGTTTCTTAATCGGCTCCACACTGCGTCTCACTCTTAGGCTGGATCTTCTGTCTCTCGGTCCGTGCTTCCATCTGGATGTGGGCAGTTTTATCTTTGACTTGGGTGGCTCTTGAGGCATCCATCCTGAGTTATACAGGATTTTTCTGGTCTGTCATTACCATGCTTAATCACCAGGTTTGGCGAACATGAATGGCGTTTGACTCAAGGCTTCAACCCCAGATCTTTCAGTATATCATGAGTCCTGTCTTTCTTAGTCTGGTCTGGGTTTATGCCGCTGCTATCTTCCTAAAAGGTACAGGTTTCAGCCCTTTCTGTTCTATTCCAGCGGCAGATTGCACTGTTGCTTGATAAGATTTTTCTGCAGGGTGTTCTCCATGTGCAACCTTCATTTGTTACTCCGGTAGAATTTAACTTGTTTCTTCGGGCTCCCCCTTTGACCCTTTGGACACGGTAGACTGGCTTACGTGGAGAAAAGTATTCCTTCCTGCCATTGCATCAGCCTGTAGTGTGTCTTACTTGAGTGCCTGGTCTTGTCTCTCACAATTCCTCCCGATCAGTGGGAATTTCTTGGACAGCTAGACATGGCTCCTCTGCGGATCAGCTTTGCTAACAGCAACGTGGTGTTATTCATAAAGTTATTTTCTTTTGATACCTTCGCCTCCGTGGATGCAGCTTTTGGACAGAGGGTTCTTAATGCAGCTTGGGAGCATCCCCTCCCTTAGGAGACAGCTTTGGGACATCCCAGTTTAAAGCCTGTCTCCCCTATGGATGAGAGAGAAAAGGAGATTTATTTTCTTACCTGCTAAGTCCTTTTTTATGGAATTCATAGGGGACACAGGGTGCCTACCCTGATGCACCTGGCTTGTGGGACTTTATTCCCTTTTTATCTACTATGTTGTTTTTTGATCTGAGTTCGTGTCAGTCTTCCTTCTCCTTCCTCTTCCTCCACTCCTTGGACTTGTTAACAAAACTGGCCCTCTAGTGGATGGGCGTGAGGTATAAGGAAAGAGGGTGCCTGGGCTACCGGGAGGGAAAAACGTAACCATTTGGTGCCCAGACTCCAGCTCACCACTAATACCCAGTGTAAAGCCTGTGCCCCCTGTGGATTCCAATAATATACGTTACGGTACCAACTTATTGTTGGTAACGGTATTTCTCCTAAGTCCACAAGGTAACATTGGGATATGATGAAGCGACAGCGGACTTGCACCAATCGGTTAAAGCTTTTCGGCCTCGAAGCATGCAACGGGCCCGTCCATATATCCCTGGCTCAGGCAAATCAGTTGTATTCCCAAAGCAGGAGCATCATAGATGGCCCTAATCAGGGGAGAAGAACACACATGCACACACTTCTGTACAAGAAGGAAGAGGTTAGGGAGTAAAAGGATACTCAAATCAGGTGCGTCAGGGTGGGATCCCTGTAGATCCTGTGGACTTAGGAGAAATACCGTTATCAACGGTAAGTTCTAACCATAACACGTCTCCGTCAGGGTCCACGGGATAACATTGGGATTTTCCAAAGCAATTTAGTTGTGGGGACGCTCCTGATTGGACAGGAGAATCCTTCACCCGAATTCAGTGTCACGAGAGGCAAAGGTATCCATGGCATAAAGTCTAATGAATGTGGTAATGGAAGACCATGTGTCTGCCTTGCATATCTGTTCTGCTGAAGCACCATGTTGTGCTGCCCATGATGGACCTTCCTTACGAGTAGAGTGAGCAGAGACATTAGCCGGAACAGGGAGATCAGCTTGAGAATGCTTCTAAAATAGTAATCCGAAGCCACCTTGCCAGTGTCTGCTTATCAGCAGGCCATCCCCTCTTGTGAAATCCTTAGAGAATGAAGAGAGAATCTCTCTGATGGCACTGGTACAATCCACGTAGATCCTTAAGGCACGGACCACGTCCAGCGATGCATCTCCTGCAGAATGGCCCGGTTCCTGGAAAGCTGGGACTATTTCTTAATTAAGGTGAAATTTAGACACCACCTTGGGAAGACACCCAGATCTTGTTCTGAGGGCTGCTTTATCTGGATAAAAAAACAGAAATGGGTAACGACATGACAATGCCCCTAAATCTGACACTGTTCTAGCTGACGCCATGGCCAGTAGAAAGAGAACTTTAGCTGTCAACCATTTAAGATCCACTATATTAAAATCGCTCTGGAATCCTTTGTTATTGACCTGTATGCAAGAACTTTGTTGTTCTGATGGGACGCCATGAGATCTATCTCTGGCAACCCCCACTTGTCTGGCAGACCTCTGGATGTAGAGCCTATTTGCTTGCCTGAATAACATGTCGACTGAGAGAATTTGCTTCCCTGTTTAGTACTCCCGGAACGAACACTGCGGACAAGGCTGGATGAAGAAGTTATGTCCACCTTAGTGTGTGACTAACCTCCTTCATAGCTTTTTGGCTGCGAGTTCTGCTTTGATGGTTGAGGTACGCTACTGTCGTCGCATTGTCTGAGCGGATTTGAACTGGTTTTCCCTGAAGAATGTCCTTTGCCTGAATCAGTGCCATGTATATGGCCCAAAGTTCCAATATATTGGCAGGCAACCATCTTCCATGGTCCATTGCCCCTGGAAACAAAACCATCCTGACACTGCTCCCCAGCCCTGGAGACGGGCATCGGTTGTCGGAATTTTCCAATCTGATATCCAAAAGTGTCTTCCCTTGTCCAGATGGGATGTCTGTAGCCACCAGGCTAATGACCTTCTTATTTCCATCATAAGGACCATAGTCTGCATTTTTATCATCTGATGCAACCCATTCCATTTGGCAAGGATCAGATGCTGCAGAGGCCTCGCGTGGAACTGTGCATATTCCACCGTGTCAAATGCTGATACCATCAATCCCATCACACGCATTGCTGCGTGAATGGATACCTTTTGACTGTGTAGCAAGTCCTGAATTCTTTACTGAACTTTGGATATCTTGTTCAGAGGTAAAATTACTCTCTGAAGACTTGAATCCAGTACAGCCCCCAAGTGAGTCCTCCGCTGTGACGGAACCAGAGACAATTTTGCCCAATTTATAAGCCACCCGTGCTTATGCACGTTATTGTCGCAGAAGACACAGGAGCAATTCCTGCGACTGTGCCAGGATTAAAAGATAATCGAGGTATGGAAAAATTCTTATCCCCTGCTGGTGGAGATAAGCTGCCATTACCACCATAATTGTGGTAAATACTCTTGGGTGTGTGGCTAACCCAAAAGGTAGGGCTTGGAACTGAAAATGCTGTTGGAGTATAGCGAACCTGAGATAGCACTGATGGGACCGAGCTATAGGAACATGTAGGTAAGCATCCTGGATATCCAGGGATACCGTATAATTCCATGGCCAAAATGATGGAACTTAGTCTCCATATGAAACCGAGGTACCCAAATGTATTTGAGTATGAGAATGGGCCGGAATGACCCATTTGGCATCTGATCTAGAAACGGGTTGGAGTAAAAACCCTGTCGTCGTTTTGCAGGAGGAACTGGAATGACTACTCCTGACTGAATCAATTTCTGAACTGCCTCTTGCAAAGCCCTGGCCTTAGTCTCTACCTGAGATGGGCTGATACAAAAAAACCTTTGAGGAGATTGCTTCTTGAAGGCAAATGCATAACCTAGAGATCACTTTCTGCATCCAGGCATCTGTTGTAGACTGCTGCCATCTCTGTGCAAACTGAAGAAGTCTGCCCCCCCCCCCCCCCCCCCCCCCCCCCCCTCTACCCTGGGATCCCCCAGGTGGAGGCCCACACCATTAGGCTGATAGCTTATTTTCTGTTTTGCCAACCGGTCCTCTGCTAGCCCAATGCTTTTTAGTCTTACCACGCTTCTGACTCCAAAATATCTGTCAATTCTTTACCAATAAGAATATCTCCAGAAAATGGCAAGGATCTCAAAACCTTCTTAGACTCTGAATCTGCTTTCTACGTATGTATTGTTGAAGCTTATGCCTTGGAGGCAATTGTACCCATATCCAATGCGGCTTCTTCCAAGAACATTGCAGCTTGTTTTATGTGCTATATGAGATTTTTGGTCTCTTGATGCTATTGAAAAACCCCCTTCCAATGCATCAGCCCAGACAGCCACTGCCTTTGCCATCCAAGCTGAAGACATGGCTGGTCTTATGACTGCCCCAGACAGGGAAAAAATCCTATCCGTGACATCATTTAATGATGTTGAAGGCAGAAGTAATGTAGATTTTCACACTAATCGAATCACATGCGTATCTACTTTGGGAGCCACCTTCCTTTTTAAACAATCCCCAGATGGAAGAGGATAATTGGTATTCCATTTCCTAGGAATTCTAAACTTCTTACTGGGCGTAGCCCAAGCCTCTTCCATGATTTCCGTCAGCTTATCTGACACTGGAAACTCAATCTTAACTGTTTTGGGACGTTTAAACAGGTGCCTTGGTTTTTAACACAGGCTCTGCTGAATCCTCTAAGGATAGAATGGCTTTCATTGCCTTAATTCGGCTATATCCATTGAGCTGAGACCTTCCTCCTCCTCTTCGTATGCCGATCCAGAGTTTGAGCTTTCATCCTCCGATGAATCCTCATCTGAAACGTGTAGCCTGTGTGGGTGAAGATTTACTTTCCACTGGCTTATCAGCCTGTTTCCTTTGAGATGCTGCTGCTGGAAGTGATAAACCGCAGGTGGGAAGCTGCATGTAAGGGTTAATCGTGTAACCTATCCCTGGTATAGGAGTTTGTATTATCCGCTCAGCTATACTGGATAATGTTTGTGCAAACATAGCCCAAGGGGGATCAACCTGCACCTGAATCTGCTTTGTATTTTTCAAGAGACCCTGGTGAAAGCTAAAACCATTTGCACACAAACCATCCTGAACCAGATCCTGAGAGGTTAACCCAGCTTTGCAAGACAAACATGTTATGACTGTTGGTGTTGCTGTAATTGTATCTTCCTCACCTTTGCTGCTCTTAGCCATGATAAATAATCAACTCTTACACAGTGTACTACACAATTTGTGACTGTAATCACTTTAAGCTTTTTAAAGTGACATACAATCCGTCCCTACCTTGCTAAGCACCAGCATTGAGGATCGGAATAGAATAAAAAACAGAATATATAGTGAAGTCAGCAATCACACTAGCAGTCAGTCACATGTTTTACATAAGTATAATAAGCAATATGAGCACATAATCAACTACAAATACATTTCAAGTATGTAGGAGAACATATTACTGATTCCTGTTCAAAAATCTACCGTGTTCAGACGCATAGCGAAAGAAACAGTAAATGTATACAGACTCATGTGCAATAGGCACTTATCTAACTATTCGTACTCAAAAAGTAGATAGAGACACAGTGCTGTATTACCCGTGCTCAGGAGATTGAGATACAGGGAGACTCACCCCACTTCCAGGACCGATCAATACGTTTGCGAACGCTGAGTGGATCCAGACACTACTAGCGCACACTGTCGCTCCATGAACCTATAGTGAACACAGACGCACCAGTCACACAGCCGCCTATGCTGCGACTGGGTTCCCTTCGTATACAGCGTCACAGACTGAAGCGGGAAAACGGTTCATAGTGGTAGACTCTGAGTAAACGGTCATGGACCGGTGGGAGGGGCGACCAGGAGAGCGTCTGACTCCCCACTGCTGACATCAACCCTAGGGATCGCAGCCTCATACTTTTCCAGGAGCCTCTGATCCCTAAGGCCTAGCGCTGGTGCACCCGAGGTGGCAGCCGTGTCGGTGACTGTTTGGTAGTCTCCTCCCAAAACAGTGCGGCTGTGTCCATATTCCCCTTCTAAGTGGAACCGATGCCTTACCTTCTCCTCGTGCTCTGGCCACAACCTGGTAACGTCTGCTGGAACTGCTAGTATATTACACAGATGCCCACCGAAACAGCATTGTACTCGTGGGTAAGCGTGTTCGCGACCCGGCGGAGAGTTGTTGGAGCGACACTTTCTAAGGTACGTATAAGACGCTTTTTATAAAAATCACTCAAGAAAAAATAGTAAGACTATAAAAATAAAATAAGAAAGCTTAGGACTGCTAAAAACCAGCAGCCCTCTGACCATGGTCCGACTCCTGCCGCACCAAACAAAAAAACTGATTTGCCTGAGCCCGGAGGCGGGGATATATGGATTGGCCCGTTGAATACTGGGAGGCCGAAAAGCTTTGACCAATTGGTGCAAATCCGCTGTCGCATCATCATATCCCGATGTTATCCTGTGGATAACCTGTGGAACCTGCCGGAGAAAAAAAGTATTTAACAGGTAACAACATAAATCTCCTTTTTGGATATGTTAAGCATTAGATGAATTTAAGCGGTCCATGTGCAGATTTAGTTGGTCCACACAAGATGTAAAAGAGGAGACTACATAAAGGAGAGCTAGACTATATTGTAGTTGAGTAAGGATGGCAAAATGATCAGATTGCCTCATTAAATAACTGTGTACAGTGTCAGAAGGATTTCTTACATGCTTTTTTTCAGAGTTTATTTAGGGACGATGGGGAATAGGGGTTCAGCCAAGAGTTTGGACACTTTAAAAACTTTTACATAGTATGAATCTCTTCCCCTCTCCATGTAACCTAGTATGCTCGGAAGTCTTTTCTGTTCTAACCAAGCCCCAAGAAACACATCTGCAATTAACAAATTAAAAACATTGTATCTGTAAAACATGGTAAACTTATGGAGAGAGGACAAATTGTCTACTTCACACAGCTGCTCAGTTGGGGCGGTTTGCTGTAGTACCAAGGATGCCCTAATCTGTTGTCTGTGGCCTTATGTTTTCAGGATTAGTCTTTGAGTTGGGAACACTTATCTACTGGAGGTATCAATCTAGCAATAGATGTAGACTTTTCTGTAGTGTTTGCATCATAGTGGACAGCTATTTTTGAGACTTCAATTTTGAGCAACTCGATGCCTTAATTTTGACCATTCCAATTTCTTTGAATACTTGGGCTCTGTTTATTTCAGATTCATTACTTGGAAGACCGTTTTACTTCTGACTGTTGCATAAGCAAGACGTGTCTCCAAAGTGTAGGCACTTTATTGCCGTTCCCCTCATTTGGTATTCCATGACTACAGTGTTGCTGTGCATGACGCCAGTTTTCTTATTTTACTAAAGGTTTTGGTTAAGTTTCACATTACTCGGTTGTCTTCAGGCACTGGAGAAGAACCTCTATTTACTACTTTGATGTGGGCCAAGCATTAAAGATCTGTGTTCAAAGTCACGCAGATTTACGGTAAACAGACTTTTCATTGTCTGATTCGCACAGGCAAAGATGGCCGGCTACTAAGCAATGTATCAGTATATGACTTCAGTTGGTGATTCGCCAAGCTTGTATTGCTTTGGGTCAATTCCAGCTCAAGTCATTCTCATTCGGCGGGGTCTTCCGGGGGTCCTTGGCATGATGTCTCCGTTAAATGGTTTTGCAGGACAGTGTTCTGGTCATTCATGCATACTTTTACAAAGTTCTATCATTTTGATATGTTTGCATCCAGGAACTCCCTTCTTTGGTTGTAAGGTGCTCCCGGATTACTTAGGAAATTAATGGGAAGCTAAGGATTTTCCTTTCTCCAATTTTATAGGGACCATTTGACACCCTCCCAGAGTTCTTGTCTTGTTTGTTCACTGACAACTGTTTGGTCACTCATTGTGCAAAACTACTAGTTTAATAAATATACTGCACTATCCCCAAGCAGAGAGATGGAGCCCGAAACTGGAAATTGTGGTACTGTGCTGCAAATTTCACAAGGAAGGTATTGCTTACCTTCCCATATCCCATCATACAGTTATGCTGCTTTGCTGTCCATAGAAGCCATGTTCTCCCCTACCCCCAGACAACTGACCACAAGCACTACCAGATCACGCCTAGTGTTATCCTAAATGTTAGGAAGATAATTGCTTGCCTAGCCTATTTACCCTTTTAAATTTGTATACCGCGAGGAGTTGATTGACCTCTGGATCCCTTGCTACTGTCCTGATACACGGCCACCATCGATTTACTGAGAGTGCCTAGTGTTGCTGTACCAGAAGCGCACCCACCTGAACCACCACCTGCGCATCAGAGACTGCACCTACTCCGTTATGCAGGCCCTGTGCTGTGGACTGACAGCGACTGTCCGTTTTTTCTCTCTCCAAGAATGGTGTATCCTCAGCTTGTAGCCCTATAATTTGTGGTAGCTGGTTTGTCTTCTCAGCAGTTAGAATTTTATTTCTTCTGTTTGTCAGAAAATCTGATAAACTGGTTGACTTGCGGGAATATAGAGTGGAAGGAGTTTCAGACTGTCGAGTTTTTTTTCTTTTACTCAAAGTGCTCCTTGCTGAACCATTATTACTTTGATGTTCTAGTGTCCCCCAGGCGGATAAAGGAGGTTATGGGAAATAGTAAACCATAAATGAATTTTGAAAGCAGACTTCATAGAAACAAAAGAGCGAATAAAGATTGTTTTATAAATTCATCCCCTAATATTTACAAATGTGTCTTGTTACTACAGTTTGCCCTCTGGGTGTGAGTTTGGTCAAGCAGACATGCAGAAACTTGCTCCCAAGGAAGAGAAGACTGCGAGTACGTTACCCCAAGGAGCAAAGAGGGCAGGTACGGTTTTCATAACGCTTTTTTTTTTTTTTTTTTCTTTTGTAATATAGTATGATCCTTATACATACTGAAACTGTGTAAAGTTTGTGACCATTCGTAAAGGTGTACCTCAAAAAAAATCATAAAATGAAAGGCTTAAAGTACACTTTGTATTTGTCGCTCAGCTGGTGCGTATGTTTTTTGGCAACAGCTTGACATAGGAAGATTGAAAGATGACATTATAAAATTGGATTATAGGCAAATGTATATCTTTACGCGTGTCTTGGGTTTTGTTCCCATCTTTACAGATGGTGAGGTCGAAAGCTCAGCTTCCAGTGAAGAAACTACAGGTCTGCTAGAAGGCATTGGGTTGGATGGAGACACCCTGGCTCCCATGGAAACCGATGAACCAAGCACTTCCGACCCAAAGGGTAAACCGAAAATCACCCCTGCAATGGCTGCCAGAATTAAACAGATCAAGCCGCTGCTGTCAGGTGAGCAACAGTGATATGCAGTTTAAGGTAATGAACACAGTGAATAATGAAAGTCTACCCATTTTGAAATTGGAGCTCCTTTCTTCTCTTTTCGCACCTAGACCAAATAGTTCTTCATTCCGTACTTCATGCAGAGCATGTTACCCATAGCTATGGTCAGTGTTCCTCAACCATGGGAGAAAGATCTAGATAGTATCAATCATGGTTGGCCCACAGTCAAGACAGTCTGAAAAACCTTCTTCATGATGGCTTACCATGCAATGGGTAATCCTTTAGTTGGAGCCAGTCTTTATTCGGTGTACTTGATTAACAACCTCTTCAGATAGCTGGATTCATGATATTGTCTACCCACATTTTGTCAAAATCTGTCGATGAAAGGGGCCGTTTATGCTCAGACTACTTCAGCGGTCACATTTCCTGTTCTGGTAGGTCTAGAGACCAATCCTTTTACATTTCCATAGCTGAATGGGTCATTTCAACCTATTCTCAACCCAAAGTCTCTCATTGTCTATCTCCAAAATTCAAGATTGAATTTTTGTTTTCAATGATTTCAGGGATGGAACAGGGGAAGACTTTGTGTCAATGGACATCAGCGATTCCTTCCTTTTACATTCCTATTTGGGAGGCCAATCAGTCTCTTCTTTGGTTCGCAATTCTATCAAACCATTTTCATTTTAGGGCACTGCCCTTTAGTCCTCTTACTGCTCTGTGAGTTTTACAAAGGTTATGGTCGCTCATCTGAGGTCCTTGAGAGTGACGACAATAGTCCCATATATTAACAACTTATAAGACTCCCTTTCTCTTTCATCCATCTGGGGGACGCTGCGCCATTACTTGTGGGTTAGAGGTGTGTGGTTGTGGAGTTTGGCACAGAACTATTAAAACCTGACTCCTCCCCCCTCTAACCCCTCCCATCTCCTTCCTGCCTAGCCAGTACCTCAGTTTTAGTTTTAGTTTTGTGCCTGTGGAGTACAGACACAGTTTTTCTTTCTCCTTAGATTTTTTTTTTTTTTTTTTTCCTTTCTTATTTTTCTATACCTAGTCCCTGTCTACAGGTGACAGGTATAAATGGAACAAGGATGCTGTCAGAAAGGGCCACCATACCTTGGTCACTGGGGCCTTTTTATTCACTAAAACGACAGATCAAAAAGGTACTGGACAGCCACAATCTGTCACTGACAGTATTGGGCTGTCCCTAACTGCTTTTATTATTATTTTATTATTATTATTATTATTATTTTATTTAATATTTATTTATTTGATTTATTTTATTGATTATTAATATTTCACCCCCCCCCCCCCCCCCCCCCGACCCCCTCTCCCCCGGCGCAAGCCCGCCAGCGGGAGCTATGCCGGAGACCTGTATCCCTACACCCGCAGTAGTGTCTGAGGGGCTGTGGGGACGGACGGGGATCCCGGAGAAGCCGCCGCGTAAGTCGCTATACTTAGCAACGCGCGGCAGCCCGAACTTCCGGTTGATCGCGTAGTAACAGGAGTGCAGGGACGGCTTCCCGCCCTGCTCTGCCCGCGCGCGCGTCACTTTGCCTGACGCCATCTTCCGGAGGGGACGCTGTGCAGTACAGGAGAGCCTCTCAGGGGGAGACTTTATTTACAAAACCGCAAGTATAGAGGGGCTATTCATAGGGGGAGATTACAATCAAGCTAATGGGCTAAGGCTGTTTATTACTTGGCAAAGAGAGCCAGCATACTGGGTTACAGTCCCAGAGATCTCTTCAAGCTATAAATTTCCTATTGAAAGGTCACTAGTCACAATTGTATGCTACTTTCTTTAGTACATTCAGAATAGAGAAAATGACTAGTAAACCGGACAAACCTTCAAAGGGAAAAACGGCCTCAGTGGTTTAATTTTCCTGCTCTCAGTGTGGCTCAAAGCTAGCAAAAGGTAGTACTGACGCGGGTACCCTATGTACAGCATGTTCTGGTGCAATTTCAGATTTGCGTCAGTCTAGAGAGACTGAATCTGCTCGGACTCAGGTGGAGCCCTTGTGGGCCCAGAATATGGGCAGGAGTATCACTGATTTAACTCAGTCCTTAAATAAGTTTGTAAATGCGGCCAGCAGTTCGACTGCTACTAAGCGATCGCAGCCGTTACCAGCTATAGCGTTTCCAGGTAAGGAGGCGGACACTCTGTCATCTCCTTTGGAGGAGGGGGAGGTAGATCCTGAATGGGATGAAGTTTCGGCTTGGGAAGTTAGATTGCTAATAGAAGCCATTCGTCAGACTCTTAATATTCAGGACGCGGCGGTGGAGGAGACTCCTTCCCCCTTCTTCAAACGACAGAAGAGACAGGTTACTGCCTTCCCTTCTTATTCTCACTTTGCAGATATTTTAAAAGAACCCTGGCTTAAGCCGGATTCTCGTTTTCAGGCGCCTAAAAAGTTAAAGTTTCTATATCCCTTTACGGAGGAAGATACAAAATTTTGGGAGACGGACCCAAAGGTAGACGCTCCTATTTCACATCTGGCAAAAGCTACGGTGATTCCGTCGGTACAGTCTGTGACCTTAAAAGACACTACCGATAGGAAGATAGAAGCATTACTAAAATCTATGTTTTCTTTATCAGGTGTTTCCCTCCGTCCAGTACTGGCGAGTGCCTGGGTACTTAAGGCCGTGGATGAATGGCTTGCACAGGTGGTATCGGGAATGCAGTCGGACGATCCGTCAGAAGCCATCCAATTAGCAGAGCAGATTTCGGAGGCCCTCACTTATGTGGGTGAGGCCTGGTTGGATTCGGTTGCGCTACAGTCTCGGGTTTCAGCCTTGACAGTATCCGCAAGACGCTCCTTGTGGCTTAGAGTTTGGAATGCTGATTCTGACTCAAAGCAAACCTTGACGGCAGTGCCTTTTGAAGGTGAGTTTCTTTTTGGATCAGAGTTAAAGAAGATTATTTCAGACACTACTGGAGGAAAGAGCCCTTTCCTTCCATCTGCACCTCACAAACCAAAACCTACAAGGTTGCGGTCCTTTCGTACACAGGGCAGAGGTAGTTTCCAATCCTTTCGTGCTTCCTACAGATTTCCAAGATGGGGGTCTTTCAGAGGAAGAGGATCCCAGGCTATTCGCAGGCCGGCCAGTAAGCCTGCCGACAAACCTAAGCCATGACGCCTCAGGTCTCCTGGAGGGATCAAAGAAGGTTGGGGCCCGGTTACTTCAGTTCAAGGATGTGTGGCTCCTATCGAAACCGGATCGGTGGATAATGGGAGTCATATCCAGAGGATATATGTTGGATTTCGAAGAAACAGTCCCAACCCGACTATTTATAACACCTCTCCCAGACGATCCCTCCAGACGTCAAGCTCTCCTTCAGGCAATAACAACCTTCTTACAAAATGGAGTAATCATTCCGGTTCCCTCTCATCAGAGGGGTCGGGGTTTTTACTCAGGTCTTTTTCTCGTAGACAAGCCGGATGGTTCGTTTCGAACCATTCTGAATCTGAAGGCTCTCAACCCGTATCCCTCAACCCAAAAATTCAAGAACATAAAAGACGCTTACTTACATGTCCCGATTTGGGTAGGACATCAATCTCTACTGAGATTTGCAGTGGGCCCGGAGCACTTTCAGTTTCAGGCTCTTCCCTTTGGTCTCTCTACGGCTCCCTGGGTTTTTTTACAAAGGTCATAGGTCATGTAGTCGCAGTTCTCCGTTGTCAAGGGGTCAACATCACTCCATATTTGGACGACCTGTTGGTCAAGGCACCATCAGCGGAGATTCTCACTCAGAACCTGCATCTCACGATGGAGACGCTACAGTCGTTCGGGTGGATAATCAACTTTCCAAAGTCATCTCTACTTCCTTCTCAGACAATGATTTTTCTAGGACTTCTATTCGACACCAACAGCCAGAAGGTGTTTCTTCCGGCGGACAAGATTCAGGGACTACAGTCCAGAATCCGAACCCTGTTACACTTACCAGTAGTGTCGGTCCTCAGATGTATGCAGGTGTTGGGCAAGATGGTATCCTCTTTCGAGGCAGTTCCATATGCCAGATTTCATGCCCGACCTCTCCAGACTCAGATTCTCAACTGTTGGACTCGGACGGAACCGCGTCTCGAATTACAGTTGATCCGCTTGTCGGTAAAGACTCGTCAGTCTCTTCAATGGTGGCTTCACAGTCGGAATTTGAAAAAGGGTACACCTTTCACGATCTGGTCTTGGATGATGGTCACCACGGATGCAAACCTCAGTGGTTGGGGGGCAGTGTTCCAGACTCATCACTTCCAGGGACGCTGGAGCAATCAGGAGTCAAAATTGCAAATCAACATTCTGGAACTAAGGGCGATTCGGTATGCACTCCTTCACATTCAAACCATGGTACAGGGTCAACCAGTTCGTGTGCAGTCCGACAATGCAACCGCAGTGGCTTACATCAACAAACAGGGAGGAACTCGCAGCTGGTCCGCAATGAGAGAAGTCGCTCAGATCCTCGCGTGGGCGGAACGTTGGGTTCCGGTGATCTCCGCGATCCACATTCCAGGAGGGAAGCAGACTTTTTGAGTCATCACACGATTCATCCGGGAGAATGGGAACTTCATCAGGAGGTGTTCCTCTCTCTAGTGGACCGATGGGGAATGCCAGACATAGACCTGATGGCATCTCGCCTCAACGCAGAACTTCCTCACTACGGCGCAAGGACTCAGGATCCACAGGCATTCCTGATCGATGCTCTAACTGCTCCATGGCAGTTTCAACTGGGATATGTGTTTCCGCCAATTCCACTGATCCCGCGTCTACTTCAACGCATTCGGCGACGGTCTCGCAGTGATTCTAGTGGCTCCAGATTGGCCGCGTCGACAGTGGTACACTCTACTGCGCAGTATGGTCGTCAGACTCCTTTCGCCTACCTCTGCGACCAGATCTTCTTATTCAAGGACCTTGTCGCCACCCAGATTTACATAGGATGGCTTTGACGGCTTGGCTCTTGAATCCAAGATTTTGAAGGCAAAAGGTCTTTCTCGATCGGTTGTTCAGATGATGATTCGAGCAAGGAAACCGGTGACCTCTGGCATTTACCATAGGATATGGCGTATTTACATTGCATGGTGCGAAAAACGGAGACTAACTCCGCATTTGTTTAGGCTACCTCGCCTACTCTCTTTCCTTCAGGAGGGTCTCGACAAGGGCCTAAAGCTTTCTTCACTAAAAGGTCAGGTTTCAGCTTTATCGGTTCTTTTTCAGAAGAAACTAGCAAATATTCCAGAGGTTCAAACATTCCTGCAGGGAGTACTTCGGATTCAACCTCCTTTTGTCCCTCCGGTTCCTCCCTGGGATTTAAACTTGGTCCTTACGACTCTTCAGACCTCTCCATTTGAACCCTTAGAATCGGTTGAACTCCGTTATCTGACACAGAAAGTTGTTTTTCTGTTGGCTATTGCCTCAGCTAGACGAGTATCTGAGTTGGCGGCTCTTTCTTGCAGACCCCCCTTGTTAGTGTTTCATGAGAACCGGGTGGTTCTACGGACTAAGCCTTCTTTCCTTCCAAAGGTTGTTTCAAAATTCCATTTAAATCTGGACATTGTCCTTCCGGCCTTTACTCCGACATCTTCTCCTGGGGAGGACTCTCATTTAGCTCTCCTGGATGTGGTTCGAGCTTTACGTGTCTATTTGTCTCGCACCGAGTCATTCCGGCGTACGGATAACTTGCTGGTTTTGATTGATGCTCCGAAACGAGGTTGGCCGGCCTCCAAAAATACTGTGGCCCGTTGGATAACTTCGGCCATAAGACAGGCTTACGTGTCTGCTAATGTTTCGGTTCCTGACTCAATTAGGGCTCATTCTACTAGAGCTGTTGGAGCCTCTTGGGGCTGTTCGCGGTGGTGCATCTGTTGAGCAACTGTGCAGGGCGGCAACCTGGTCGTCAGTTCATACTTTCACACATACTTTCACCGTTTTCATACTTTTGGTTTGGAGACTGCCGCTGTTGGGCGTCGTATATTAAAGACGGCTATGCCGTCCCCGTCTCCCTCCTCTTATTAGCTTGCTTTGGGAAATCCCACAAGTAATGGCGCAGCGTCCCCCAGATGGATGAAAGAGAAAAGGTGATTTTTGTTACTTACCGTAAAATCTCTTTCTCTGATTCCATCTGGGGGACGCTGCGATCCCTCCCAGATGTTTGTCTGGTTTAACCAGTTAATTTTCTTTGATCTATCTCCTTTGGCTTGGCTAAACGTTAACTGAGGTACTGGCTAGGCAGGAAGGAGATGGGAGGGGTTAGAGGGGGGAGGAGTCAGGTTTTAATAGTTCTGTGCCAAACTCCACAACCACACACCTCTAACCCACAAGTAATGGCGCAGCGTCCCCCAGATGGAATCGGAGAAAGAGATTTTACGGTAAGTAACAAAAATCACCTTTTTTAGGCCACCTTCAACCTCCTGTCTGGCTGATGTATCAGGGATTGATCTCCACAGTTGGATCACCAACTTTCATAAATTCAACTTTGTTCATATCCAGAAGAATCCTCTGGTAGGGATCTTTGACGCCTCACTCCAGAAAGTATTCCTTCATTGGGACAAGATTTGGTCAAATCTGTCTATCTTTCTTTCACTTGGTTTTGAAGAAAATACGCAGTGCATATGCACTTGCTGAGAAAGCTTGTGTCCCTTGAGGTGGTCCAATTTGGAAAGTTCCATTCCAGTGACCTTCCAGATCTATCTTTCCAAAATGGGACAGGTACTCTTTACCTGTTTCAGGGCATTAGTCTCACTCTGCCTGTCTTTCCTTTCCTCATGGCTGAATGTGAGGCCTTTCACCACCTGGTTTTGGATTCTGGTGATCATGGATGCTAGTCTCAGGGGTGGTGGGAAGTTCAACAAATGTATTTCTAAAGGCATTGTATAATTCAATAAACAACTCTCAATCACTGTGCTAGCGCTCAGTGCAGTCTTGAAGGCCCTGATCTTGGCTCAGTTCCATTGAACCAGCAACCAATAAAGATAAAATCAGTCAATGCCATAGCTGTAGGTTTTCTGAAACACCATAGAAGCATGAGAAATCCTTTTTGCCATAAAGCAGCCTATCCAGATAATAAAGTGGGTGGAACGATGTCTACCTGTCATATCCGCTCTCTTGGGAAATGGGATTATCTCATCTGGCAAGCTCTCTACCTGTCAAGTGTTCCTTCATCTAGTTGTTCTGGTAGACAGGCGAGATTAATGGATATAGACTTAATGGCGTCTCAGCTAAACCACAAGGTAAAAGATCCAGCTGATCATCTGTTGGACACCATAGTGGATTTCTGGGACTTTTGCCTAATTTATATATTCCCTCCAATCATTAGGTTGCCTTGGGTTCTCAGAAGGCTAAAGTGAGACCGAGTGATCCTAATCTTGGTAGCTACTGATTGGCTAAAGAGGTCATTGTGCGCTGACCTCCAGGGGCTTCTTGCAGACGCTGCATGGCACCTTTGTGTCCATCCCAATATTATCAGCCAGGGCCTGTTCATGCATCCTGCTTTGCTTCAGCAGGATTGGACAGCGTGACTGAGGTCACCATCTTGAGTAGCAAGTGGATTCAGGATAGTGTAATCCAGACCATGCTAAATTCTAGGAAGCTGGTTTCCACCAGGAACTATCATAGGATATGGTAGATGCATAATATATGGATGAAGCAAAAATGTTTTCCAATGTCTACTTTTTTCTCTAGCATCCATAAGGGATATTGGGGGAATCTAATAAGATGGTGTATAGACGGGGTTCATAGGAGCCGGTGCACTTTAAATTTCTTCAACTGGGTGTGCTGGCTCCTCCCCTCCATGCCCCCTCCCACAGGCAGTTTAGAAAAAAAGTGCGCTTAGGAGAGAATGCACACTCTGCAAGCTCCAGAGAGTTTTCTTCAATTTCTTTTAAATCTTTATTTTCTGTATGCTGTTTTATGCAACAGCATACCTGCACCGTGGCAGTTGGTGGGGGGGGGGCAGTCACCGGCCTTGCGAGGTGTCAGAGCCGCTTCCCTGCTGTAGGACCACCATCCTGAGAGGTTGTTGTACAGCGGGACACTGCGCCTTTGCGGTCACAATTGCAGCACGCCGCACACCCATAGCGATAGCCTGAAGGTGACATCAGTGGTGAGTACAAACCGGGGTTCCTGCTAGGGGGGTCCCCCGGGTCATGGTGCTGCAGAACGCGGGCATGGCATACGGACCCTCCTGTGTACACTGGCAACGGTGGGTAATACTAGCACTTGTGTTATGTTTTCTACTCGTGGGGAGACTTACCAATGTAAATATAGCTGAAACTGGCGTCATTACAGGGGGCGGAGCTTCCTCAGAGCGGGTCCAGCTGCGTTTTGGCACCTTCCTCTGCTTACAGCAGCAGCAGGCTCACACAGCTCCTCCAGACACGCAGGATACACATGAAAACTAGTACAGGGGTGTAGTAAAGGGGGAGAGAGACACTTTTTATACACTGATCTGTGTCCTTAAAAGGACAAAACACTGGTGTTTCACCGTGGTATATCAGCTTGCAGCCTCACTGGTGCTGTTTAGCTTGGGTGTGCTGGTCTCCTTTCTCTGTCTCCCGCTCACATGCAGTAAGGGCAGGCTTGCTATCTTATTACTTGTATGTGTATATGTGTGTGTACTGTGAACACGGTAAAACACCAATTATGCAGTGTATGTCTGATTCTCTCTTCCTACGTCTGGTTCATTATCATATGAACAATGTAGTCAGTCCTCACAGCTTAGTATGGGGACTGGGGGGGGAGGGTCAAGAGCCTTCCTGGCTATGTGCCATTAGAAGCATGATGTCAGATATGTTATCTCCGCTCACTGCAAATGCTCAAAAAAACTAAACAATTGCAGCAAGCTGTTGCAGACCAAGGGCAGAGCAGCCCCCCTCTCTAATTTCAGGGCCACAAAAACATGGGTTACCTGCTTTACTCTGATTTAGATGAGGAGATACTGGAGGAGGGGGAGGAATTGGAACCTATTACTGGGGATTCCCCTTCTGCACAGGGTATTGAACCCCTCATTTTGGCTATACAGGATGTGTTAAAACTCCCTCTAGAGGACACTGCGTCACAGCAGTAGTTTTTCTTCACACAGAACAAGTTCAGTGTCACTTTCCCTGATTCTGCAGAGTTAGATGACCTATTTAAGTTAGCCTGGAAAAATCCAGACAAAAAGTACTAAGTATCAAAGCGGCTTTTACACACTTTCCCGTTTGCTTCTGAAGGCAGGAAATTCTGGGAAGAACTCCCGGCTGTAGACTGTCCAGTCTCAGGCCTATTTAAGAAGGCGGGCTCCTACACCGTAAAGTACCCTGGGGATAGGAAGATGGAGACTACACTAAAGTCTGTCTACACAGCAGCGTGTATGTCTCCGGTCATAGGTTGCTGGATGTCTAATGCCATTCATACCTGGGCTACTCATATTCAGGAGGGCGCCTTGGGGGATATGCTCTTGGTCACTACAGTGACTCTCCTGAAACACATTCAGGACACCGCACGTGTCCTGTGTGACTTTCTCAAGGAGATAGGCAATATTAATGCTAGGACCACTGCTATGGCATTGTCGACGCGCAGGGCTTTGTGGTTGCGTCAATGGATAGCGGACGCAGAATCTAAGCGCAGTGTTGAGTCTCTTCCCTTTTCAGGGGAATGGCTCTTCGGGGTAGAATTGTATACGTGGATTTCTAAAGTTACTTTGGAGAAATCCACGTTTCTCTAACGTCCTAGTGGATGCTGGGGACTCCGTCAGGACCATGGGGAATAGCGGCTCCGCAGGAGACAGGGCACAAAAAGTAAGCTTTTAGGATCACATGGTGTGTACTGGCTCCTCCCCCTATGACCCTCCTCCAAGCCTCAGTTAGGTTTTTGTGCCCGTCCGAGCAGGGTGCAATCTAGGTGGCTCTCATAAAGAGCTGCTTAGAAAAAGTTTTTTAGGTTTCTTATTTTCAGTGAGTCCTGCTGGCAACAGGCTCACTGCTACGAGGGACTTAGGGGAGAGAAGTGAACTCACCTGCGTGCAGGATGGATTTGCTTCTTAGGCTACTGGACACCATTAGCTCCAGAGGGATCGAACACAGGCCCAGCCATGGAGTCCGGTCCCGGAGCCGTGCCGCCGACCCCCCTTGCAGATGCCGAAGTTGAAGAGGTCCAGAGGTCCGGAAACAGGCGGCAGAAGACTTTCAGTCTTCATAAGGTAGCGCACAGCACTGCAGCTGTGCGCCATTGTTGTCGGCACACTTCACACCAGCGGTCACTGAGGGTGCAGGGCGCTGGGGGGGGCGCCCTGGGCAGCAATGTATAATACCTTTTTCTATGGCTAAAATACATCACATATAGCCCTTGAGGCTATATGGATGTATTTAACCCCTGCCATATATCGCAAACTCCGGGAGAAGAGCCCGCCGTTTTAGGGGGCGGGGCCTATTCTCCTCAGCACACAGCGCCATTTTCCTGCTCAGCTCCGCTGTGAGGAAGGCTCCCAGGACTCTCCCCTGCACTGCACTACAGAAACAGGGTAAAACAGAGAAGGGGGGCATATTTTGGCGATATTTTTATATATTAAGCGCATATAACAGAAACAACACCTTTTAGGGTTGTTTATATACATTTTTATAGCGCTTTGGTGTGTGCTGGCAAACTCTCCCTCTGTCTCCCCAAAGGGCTAGTGGGGTCCTGTCTTCGATAAGAGCATTCCCTGTGTGTCTGCTGTGTGTCGGTACGTGTGTGTCGACATGTATGAGGACGAAGTTGGTGTGGAGGCGGAGCAATTGCCGGTAATGGTGATGTCACCCCCTAGGGAGTCGACACCGGAATGGATGGCTTTAATTATGGAATTACGTGATAATGTTAGCACGCTGCAAAAGTCAGTTGACGACATGAGACGGCCGGAAAACCAGTTAGTACCTGTCCAGGCGTCTCAGGCACCGTCAGGGGCTGTAAAACGTCCCTTACCTCAGTCAGTCGACACAGGTACCGACAGATGAATCTAGTGTCGACGGTGAAGAAAGAAACGTATTTTCCAATAGGGCCACACGTTATATGATCACGGCAATGAAGGAGGCTTTGCATATCTCTGATACTGCAGGTACCTCAAAGGGGGGTATTATGTGGGGTGTGAAAAAACTACCTGTAGCTTTTCCAGAATCAGAGGAATTGAATGACGTGTGTGATGAAGCGTGGGTTAACCCCGATAGAAAACTGCTAATTTCAAAGAAGTTATTGGCATTATACCCTTTCCCACCAGAGGTTAGGGCGCGCTGGGAAACACCCCCTAGGGTGGATAAGGCGCTCACACGCTTATCAAAACAAGTGGCGTTACCGTCTCCTGATACGGCCGCCCTCAAGGATCCAGCTGATAGGAGGCTGGAAACTACCCTGAAGAGTGTATACACACATACTGGTGTTATACTGCGACCAGCAATAGCCTCAGCCTGGATGTGCAGTGCTGGGGTGGTGTGGTCGGATTCCCTGACTGAAAATATTGATACCCTGGATAGGGACAGTATTTTATTGACTATAGAGCAATTAAAGGATGCTTTTCTTTATATGCGAGATGCTCAGAGGGATATTTGCACTCTGGCATCGAGAGTAAGTGCGATGTCCATATCTGCCAGAAGAAGTTTATGGACGCGACAGTGGTCAGGTGATGCGGATTCCAAACGGCATATGGAAGTATTGCCGTATAAAGGAGAGGAATTATTTGGGGTCGGTCTATCGGATCTGGTGGCCACGGCAACAGCCGGAAAATCCACTTTTTTACCTCAGGTCACCTCCCAACAGAAAAAGACACCGTCTTTTCAGCCGCAGTCCTTTCGTTCCTATAAGAACAAGCGGGCAAAAGGACAGTCATATTTGCCCAGAGGCAAAGGAAGGGGTAAGAGGGTGCAGCAAGCAACTACTTCCCACGAACAGAAGCCCTCCCCGGCTTCTACAAAGCCCTCAGCATGACGCTGGGGCTGTGCAAGCGGACTCAGGGGCGGTGGGGGGTCGACTAAAGATTTTCAGCACACAGTGGGCGCGCTCACAGGTGGACCCTTGGATCCTGCAGGTAGTATCTCAGGGTTACAAGTTGGAATTCGAAAAGTCTCCCCCTCGCCGGTTCCTAAAGTCTGCTTTACCAAGTCTCCCTCAGAAAGGGCGACGGTATTGGAAGCCATTCACAAGCTGTATTCTCAGCAGGTGATAGTCAAGGTACCCCTCCTACAACAGTGAAAGGGGTATTATTCCACACTATTTGTGGTACCGAAGCCGGACGGTTCGGTAAGACCTATTCTAAATCTGAAATCCTTGAACCTGTACATACAGAAATTCAAGTTCAAGATGGAGTCACTCAGAGCAGTGATAGCGAATCTGGAAGAAGGGGACTTCATGGTGTCCCTGGACATAAAAGATGCTTATCTGCATGTCCCAATTTACCCTTCACACCAAGGGTATCTCAGGTTCGTGATACAAAACTGTCATTATCAGTTTCAAACGCTGCCGTTTGGTTTGTCCACGGCACCTCTGGTCTTTACCAAGGTAATGGCCGAAATGATGGTTCTTCTACGAAGAAAAGGCGTATTAATTATCCCTTACTTGGACGATCTCCTGATAAGGGCAAGGTCCAGAGAACAGCTGGAAGTCGGTGTAGCACTAACCCAAGTAGTGCTTCAACAACACGGGTGGATTCTGAATCTTCCAAAATCTCAATTGACCCCGACGACACGTCTGCTGTTCCTGGGAATGATTCTGGACACTGTTCAGAAAAAGGTGTTTCTCCCGGAGGAGAAAGCAAGGGAGTTATCCGAACTTGTCAGGAACCTCCTAAAACCAGGAAATGTGTCAGTACATCAATGCACAAGAGTCCTGGGAAAGATGGTGGCTTCTTACGAAGCAATTCCATTCGGCAGATTCCACGCACGAATATTTCAGTGGGATCTGCTGGACAAATGGTCCGGATCGCATCTGCACATGCATCAGCGGATAACACTGTCACCAAGAACAAGGGTGTCTCTTCTGTGGTGGTTGCAGAGTGCCCATCTGTTAGAGGGCCGCAGATTCGGCATACAGGACTGGGTCCTGGTGACTACGGATGCCAGCCTACGAGGCGGGGGAGCAGTCACACAGGGAAGAAACTTCCAGGGCGTGTGGTCGAACCTGGAGACGTCTCTTCACATAAATATACTGGAGCTAAGAGCGATTTACAATGCTCTAAGCCTGGCAAAACCGCTGCTTCAGGGTCAGCCCGTGTTGATCCAGTCGGACAACATCACGGCAGTCGCCCACGTAAACAGACAGGGCGGCACGAGAAGCAGAAGAGCAATGACAGAAGCTGCAAGGATTCTTCGCTGGGCGGAAAATCATGTCATAGCACTGTCAGCAGTGTTCATTCCGGGAGTGGACAACTGGGAAGCAGACTTCCTCAGCAGACACGACCTCCACCCGGGAGAGTGGGGACTTCATCCAGAAGTCTTCCACATGATTGTGAACCGTTGGGAAAAACCAAAGGTGGACATGATGGCGTCCCGCCTCAACAAGAAACTGGACAGATATTGCGCCAGGTCAAGAGACCCTCAGGCAATAGCTGTGGACGCTCTGGTAACACCGTGGGTGTACCAGTCCGTGTATGTGTTTCCTCCTCTGCCTCTCATACCAAAGGTACTGAGAATTATACGGCTACGGGGAGTAAGAACAATACTCGTGGCTCCGGATTGGCCGAGAAGGACTTGGTACCCAGAACTTCAAGAGATGCTCACGGAAGAGCCGTGGCCTCTACCGTTAAGAAGGGATCTGCTTCAGCAGGGACCTTGTATGTTCCAAGACTTACCGCGACTGCGTTTGACGGCATGGCGGTTGAACGCCGGATTCTAAAAGAAAAGGGCATTCCAGAGGAAGTTATTCCTACCTTGATTAAAGCCAGGAAGGAAGTGACCGCACAACATTATCACCGCATTTGGAGAAAATATGTTGCGTGGTGTGAGGCCAAGAAGGCCCCAACGGAGGAATTTCAATTGGGTCGATTCCTACATTTCCTGCAGGCAGGATTGTCTATGGGCCTCAAATTGGGGTCTATTAAGGTTCAAATTTCGGCCTTATCGATTTTCTTCCAGAAAGAATTGGCTTAAGTGCCTGAAGTACAAACCTTTGTCAAAGGTGTACTACATATACAGCCCCCGATTGTGCCTCCAGTGGCACCGTGGGATCTCAACGTAGTTTTGGATTTTCTCAAATCATATTGGGTTGAGCCGCTCAAATCGGTAGATTTGATGTATCTTACATGGAAAGTAACCATGCTACTGGCCCTGGCTTCAGCCAGGAGAGTATCAGAGTTGGCGGCTTTATCGTACAAAAGCCCATATCTGATTTTCCATTCGGACAGGGCAGAACTGCGGACGCGTCCTCCGTTTCTGCCTAAGGTGGTTTCGGCTTTTCCCTTGAACCAGCCTATTGTGGTGCCTGCGGCTACTAGCGACTTGGAGGACTCCAAGTTGCTGGACGTTGTCAGAGCATTGAAAATATATATTTCAAGGACGGCTGGAGTCAGAAAATCTGACTCGCTGTTTATCCTGTATGCACCCAACAAGAT
This sequence comes from Pseudophryne corroboree, assembly GCF_028390025.1. Lineage (NCBI taxonomy): Eukaryota > Metazoa > Chordata > Amphibia > Anura > Myobatrachidae > Pseudophryne > Pseudophryne corroboree. Next base: position 55,978,514 of record NC_086451.1, read on the forward strand.
GGGTGCTCCTGCGTCTAAGCAGACGATTGCTCGTTGGATCTGTAGCACAATCCAACTTGCACATTCTGTGGCAGGCCTGCCACAGCCTAAATCTGTAAATGCCCACTCCACAAGGAAGGTGGGCTCATCTTGGGCGGCTGCCCGAGGGGTCTCGGCATTACAACTTTGCCGAGCAGCTACGTGGTCAGGGGAGAACACGTTTGTAAAATTTTACAAATTTGATACTCTGGCTAAGGAGGACCTGGAGTTCTCTCATTCGGTGCTGCAGAGTCATCCGCACTCTCCCGCCCGTTTGGGAGCTTTGGTATAATCCCCATGGTCCTGACGGAGTCCCCAGCATCCACTAGGACGTTAGAGAAAATAAGAATTTACTTACCGATAATTCTATTTCTCATAGTCCGTAGTGGATGCTGGGCGCCCATCCCAAGTGCGGATTGTCTGCAATACTTGTACATAGTTATTGTTACAAAAATCGGGTTATTATTGTTGTGAGCCATCTTTTCAGAGGCTTCTTCGTTGTTATCATACTGTTAACTGGGTTCAAATCACAAGTTGTACGGTGTGATTGGTGTGGCTGGTATGAGTCTTACCCGGGATTCAAGATCCTTCCTTATTGTGTACGCTCGTCCGGGCACAGTACCTAACTGAGGCTTGGAGGAGGGTCATAGGGGGAGGAGCCAGTACACACCATGTGATCCTAAAAGCTTACTTTTTGTGCCCTGTCTCCTGCGGAGCCGCTATTCCCCATGGTCCTGACGGAGTCCCCAGCATCCACTACGGACTATGAGAAAAAGAATTATCGGTAAGTAAATTCTTATTTTCTCCCCTCAGGGGCTCCGCCGGCTAGGCGTTCCTACCCGATGCCGTCTACCCAGTCCTTTCGGTCTAACAGGTTTAGATCTAGGGTCAGGGGGTGCCTCCAATTCGGCTAGAGGCACCAGAGCTAAGACAAGAAGACCAGTGATTGCCAGTTCTCAGGAGAGCACCGGTACAGCTTCCACTAAGACCTCAGCATGACTGTCCGCCTACCCTGAGGTGATCTCGAGGTGGGAGCTCGGCTGCGTCACTTCATACGCATCTGAGAAAATTCTTGCCAGGATACCTGGGTTAAGGACATTATTTCTCAGGGTTACAAGCTGGAGTTCGACAGTGCTCCTCCCCAACGATTTTTCTCTGACGTCCTAGTGGATGCTGGGAACTCTGTAAGGACCATGGGGAATAGACGGGCTCCGCAAGATTAGGTACTATCTGGTGTGCACTGGCTCCTCCCACTATGACCCTCCTCCAGACCTCAGTTAGATTTCTGTGCCCGGCCGAGCTGGATGCACACTAGGGGCTCTCCTGAGCTCCTAGAAAGAAAGTTAATTTTAGGTTTTTAATTTTACAGTGAGACCTGCTGGCAACAGGCTCACTGCATCGAGGGACTAAGGGGAGAAGAAGCGAACCTACCTGCTTGCAGCTAGCTTGGGCTTCTTAGGCTACTGGACACCATTAGCTCCAGAGGGATCGACCGCATGGAACTGGCCTTGGTGTTCGTTCCCGGAGCCGCGCCGCCGTCCCCCTTACAGAGCCAGAAGCAAGAAGAGGTCCGGAAAATCGGCGGCAGAAGACATCAGTCTTCACCAAGGTAGCGCACAGCACTGTAGCTGTGCGCCATTGCTCCTCATACACACTTCACACTCCGGTCACTGAGGGTGCAGGGCGCTGGGGGGGGGTTAGCCCTGAGCAGCAATAAAAGCACCTTGGCTGGCAAATATATCACAATATATAGCCCCAGAGGCTATATATGTGATAAATTCCCCTGCCAGAATCCATAAAAAAGCGTGGAAAAAGTCCGCGAAAAAGGGGCGGAGCTATCTCCCTCAGCACACTGGCGCCATTTTCTCTTCACAGTGCAGCTGGAAGACAGCTCCCCAGGCTCTCCCCTGTAGTTTGCAGGCTCAAAGGGTTAAAAAGAGAGGGGGGGCACTAAATTTAGGCGCAATATTGTATATACAAGCAGCTATTGGGAAAAATTCACTCAATATAGTGTTAATCCCTAAATTATATAGCGCTCTGGTGTGTGCTGGCATACTCTCTCTCTGTCTCCCCAAAGGGCTGTGTGGGGTACTGTCCTCGGTCAGAGCATTCCCTGTGTGTGTGCGGTGTGTCGGTACGGCTGTGTCGACACGTTTGATGAGGAGGCTTATGTGGTGGCAGAGCAGATGCCGATAAATGTGATGTCGCCCCCTGTGGGGCCGACACCAGACTGGATGGATAGGTGGAAGGTATAAACCGACAGTGTCAACTCCTTACATAAAAGGCTGGATGACGTAACAGCTGTGGGACAGCCGGCTTCTCAGCCCGCGCCTGCCCAGGCGTCTCAAAGGCCATCAGGGGCTCAAAAACGCCCGCTCCCTCAGATGGCAGACACAGATGTCGACACGGAGTCTGACTCCAGTGTCGACGAGGTTGAGACATATACACAATCCACTAGGAACATCCGTTACATGATCCCGGCAACATTTCTGACATTAACCCAAGTACCACTAAAAAAGGGTTTTATGTTTGGGGAGAAAAAGCAGGCAGTGTTTTGTTCCCCCATCAAATGAGTGAATGAAGTGTGTGAAAAAGCGTGGGTTCCCCCGATAAGAAACTGGTAATTTCTAAAAAGTTACTGATGGCGTACCCTTTCCCGCCAGAGGATAAGTTATGCTGGGAGATATCCCCTAGGGTGGATAAGGCGCTCACACGTTTGTCAAAAAAGGTGGCACTGCCGTCTTAGGATACGGCCACTTTGAAGGTACCTGCTGATAAAAAGCAGGAGGCTATCCTGAAGTCTGTATTTACACACTCAGGTACTAGACTGAGACCTGCAGATAGTGCTGCTGCAGCGTGGTCTGTGACCCTGTCAAACAGGGATACTATTTTGCGAACATAAGAGCATATTAAAGACGTCGTCTTATATATGAGGGATGCACAGAGGGATATTTTGCCGGCTGGCATCCAGAATTAATGCAATGTCCATTCTGTCAGGAGGGTATTAGAGACCCGACACTGGACAGGTGATGCTGACTTTAAAAGGCACATAGAGCCTTATAAGGGTGAGGAATTGTTTGGGGATGGTCTCTGGGACCTCGTATCCACAGCAACAGCTGGGAAGAAAATTTTTTACCTCAGGTTTCCTCACAGCCTAAGAAAGTACTGTATTATCAGGTACAGTCCTTTCGGCTTCAGAAAAGCAAGCGGGTCAAAGGCGCTTCCTTTCTGCACAGAGACGAGGGAAGAGGGAAAAAGCTGCACCAGTCAGCCAGTTCCCAGAATCAAAATTCTTCCCCCGCTTCCTCTGAGTCCACCGCATGACGCGGGGGCTCCACAGGCGTAGCCAGGTACGGTGGGGGGCCGCCTCAAAAATTTCAGCAATCAGTGGGCTCGCTCGCAGGTGGATCCCTGGATCCTTCAAGTAGTATCTCAGGGGTACAAGCTGGAATTCGAGGCGTCTCTCCCCCGCCGTTTCCTCAAATCTGCCTTGCCGACAACTCCCTCAGGCAGGGAGGCTGGGCTAGAGGCTATTCACAAGCTGTATTCCCAGCAGGTGATAGTCAAGGTGCCCCTTCTTCAACAAGGACGGGGTTACTATTCCAGACTGTTTGTGGTACCGAAACCGGACGGTTCGGTGAGACCCATTTTAAATTTGAAATCCTTGAACACATACATAAAAAAATTCAAGTTCAAGATGGAATCGCTCAGGGCGGTTATTGCAAGCCTGGAGGAGGGGGATTACATGGTATCCCTGGAATGCAAGGATGCTTACCTACATGTCCCCATTTACCATCCTCACCAGGAGTACCTCAGATTTGTGGTACAGGATTGCCATTACCAATTCCAAACACTGCCGTTTGGACTGTCCACGGCACCGAGGGTCTTTACCAAGGTAATGGCAGAAATTATGATACTCCTTCGAAAAAAGGGAGTTTTAATTATCCCGTACTTGGACGATCTCCTTATAAAGGCGAGGTCCAAGGAGCAGTTGTTGGTCGGAGTAGCACTATCTCGGGAAGTGCTACAACAGTACGGATGGTTCTGGACACACAACAGAAAAAAGTGTTTCTCCCGCAGGAGAAAGCCAAGGAGCTGTCATCTCTAGTTAGTGACCTCCTGAAACCAAAACAGGTATCGGTGCATCACTGCACACGAGTCCTGGGAAAAATGGTAGCTTCTTACAAAGCAAAATTCCATTCGGCAGGTTCCATGCAAGAACCTTTCAGTGGAACCTCTTGGACAAGTGGTCGGGATCGCATCTTCAGATGCATCGGCTGATAACCCTGTCTCCAAGGACCAGGGTATCTCTACTGTGGTGGCTGCAGAGTGCTCCTCTTCAAGAGGGCCGTTGATTCGGCATACAGGACTGGGTCCTGGTAACCACGGATGCCAGCCTTCGAGGCTGGGGGGGCAGTCACACAGGGAAGAAATTTCCAAGGACTTTGGTCAAGTCTGGAGTCGTCCCTACACATAAATATTCTGGAACTGATGGCCATTTACAATGCCCTAAGTCAGGCAAGGCCTCTGCTTCAAAACCAGTCGGTACTGATCCAATCAGACAACATCACGGCAGTCGCCCATGTAAACCGACAGGGCGGCACAAGAAGCAGGATGGCGATGGCAGAAGCCACAAGGATTCTCCGATGGGCGGAAAATCACGTCTTAGCACTGTCAGCAGTGTTCATTCCGGGAGTGGACAACTGGGAAGCAGACTTCCTCAGCAGACACGACCTACACCCGGGAGAGTGGGGACTTCATCCAGAAGTCTTCCAACTGTTGGTAAACCGTTGGGAAAGGCCACAGGTAGACATGATGGCGTCCCGCCTAAACAAAAAACTATATATTGCGCCAGGTGAAGGGACCCTCAGGCAATAGCTGTGGACGCTCTAGTGACACCGTGGGTGTACCAGTCGGTTTATGTATTCCCTCCTCTGCCTCTCATACCAAAGGTACTGAGAATAATAAGAAAACGAGGAGTAAGAACGATACTCGTGGTTCCGGATGGGCCAAGAAGAGCTTGGTACCCAGAACTTCAAGAAATGATATCAGAGGACCCATGGCCTCTACCGCTCAGACAGGATCTGCTACAGCAGGGGCCCTGTCTGTTCCAAGACTTACCGCGGCTGCGTTTGACGGCATGGCGGTTGAATTCCGGATCCTAAAGGAAAAGGGCATTCCGGAGGAAGTCATTCCTACGCTGATAAAAGCCAGGAAAGAAGTAACCGCAAACCATTATCGCCGTATTTGGCGAAAATATGTTGCGTGGTGTGAGGCCAGGAAGGCCCCAACAGAGGAATTTCAGCTGGGTCGTTTTCTGCACTTCCTACAGTCAGGAGTGACTATGGGCCTAAACTTGGGTTCCATTAAGGTCCAGATTTCGGCTCTGTCGATTTTCTTCCAGAAAGAACTGGCTTCACTGCCTGGAGTTCAGACATTTGTAAAGGGAGTGCTACATATTCAGCCCCCCCCTTTTGTGCCTGCTGTGGCACCTTGGAATCTCAACGTGGTGTTGAGTTTCCAAAAATCACATTGGTTTGAGCCACTTAAAACTGTGGATTTGAAATATCTCACGTGGAAAGTGGTCATGTTATTGGCCTTGGCTTTGGCCAGGCGTGTGTCAGAATTGGCGGCTTTGTCATGTAAAAGCCCTTATCTGATTTTCCATATGGATAGGGCAGAATTGAGGACTCGTCCCCAGTTTCTCCCGAAGGTGGTATCAGCTTTTCACTTGAACCAACCTATTGTAGTGCCTGCGGCTACTAGGGACTTGGAAGATTCCAGGTTACTGGACGTAGTCAGGGCCTTAAAAATTTATATTTCCAGGACGGCTGGAGTCAGGAAAACTGACTCGCTTTTTATCCTGTAGGCACCCAACAAAATAGGTGCTCCTGCTTCTAAGCAGACTATTGCTCGCTGAATTTGTAGCACAATTCAGCTGGAGCATTCTGCGGCTGGATTGCCGCATTCTAAATCCGTAAAAGCCCATTCCACGAGGAAAGTGGGCTCATCTTGGGCGGCTGCCCGAGTGGTCTCGGCTTTACAACTTTGCCGAGCTGCAACTTGGTCAGGGGCAAACACGTTTGCTAAATTCTACAAATTTGATACCCTGGCTGAGGAGGACCTTGAGTTCTCTCATTCGGTGCTGCAGAGTCATCCGCACTCTCCCGCCCGTTTGGGAGCTTTGGTATAATCCCCATGGTCCTTACGAAGTTCCCAGCATCCACTAGGACGTCAGAGAAAATAAGATTTTACTCACCGGTAAATCTATTTCTCGTAGTCCGTAGTGGATGCTGGGCGCCCATCCCAAGTGCGGATTGTCTGCAATACTTGTATGTAGTTATTGCCTAACTAAGGGTTATTGTTGAGCCATCTGTTGAGAGGCTCAGTTATATTTCATACTGTTAACTGGGTATAGTATCACGAGTTATACGGTGTGATTGGTGTGGCTGGTATGAGTCTTACCCGGGATTCAAAATCCTTCCTTATTGTGTCAGCTCTTCCGGGCACATTATCCTAACTGAGGTCTGGAGGAGGGTCATAGTGGGAGGAGCCAGTGCACACCAGATAGTACCTAATCTTTCTTTTAGAGTGCCCAGTCTCCTGCGGAGCCCGTCTATTCCCCATGGTCCTTACGGAGTTCCCAGCATCCACTACGGACTACGAGAAATAGATTTACCGGTGAGTAAAATCTTATTTTTAAATCAAGCTTACCAGTTTGAGGATACGCGTGTTACGCTGCAAGAGGCCATTCTAAAGTTGGTCCAATCCCAAGTCCTTGTTCCAGTGCCGCTGCAACAACAGGGAAAAGGTTACTACTCCAACCTGTTCTTGGTACTGAAAACGGACGGTTCAGTAAGATCCACTTTTTATCTAAAATCCTTGAACCCTTATCTAAAGGTGTTCAAGATGGAATCCTTGCGAGCCGTGATTGTGGGCCTGGAAGAACGGGAATCCCTGGTCTCCCTGGATACCAAAGACGCCTATCTCCATATCCTGATTTGGCCACCTCATCAGGCTTACCTGAGATTGGCCCTGCTGAACGATCACAACCAGTTCCAGGCCTGTCCACAGCTCTGAGGGTGTTCACGAAGATGATGGCGGAGATGATGATCCAACTCCTGGTCCAGGGGGTCAATGTTGTGCCTTACCTGGATGATTTTCTGATAAAAACAAGATCCAGGGAGCTTTTATTACTCCATATAGATTGCACCATCCAACTTCTGTCACACCATGGGTAGATCCTCAATTTACATAAGTCCCACCTGGAGCCAACTCAGAGGCTCCTGTTCCTGGGAATGTTACTGGATACTGTGGCCCAGAAAGTGTTCCTCCCAGAGGACAAGGCAAGAACACTTCAGGAGATGGTCCGCATGGTTCTTCATCCTACTCTGGTATCCATCCATCTTTGCATAAGATTGTTGGGGAAAATGGTTGCCTCGTATGAGGCGATCCAGTATAGAAAGTTCCATGCCAGGACTTTTCAATTGGCTCTCCTGAGCAAGTGATCCGGATCACAACTTCAGATGCACCGGATGATTTGGTTGTCACCTCAGGTCAGGATTTCCCTCCTTTGGTGGCTGCAGTCCTCCAACCTACTGGAAGGCTGAAGTGTTGGAATTCAGGTTTGGATCCTCCTTACGACTGAGGCGAGCCTGAGAGGACGGGGAGCTGTCACCCAGGGGGTTCAGTTCCAGGGTAGGTGGTCAGTCCACGGTGCCCTCCTTCCGATCACCATTCTGGAACTTAGGGCGATCTACAATGCTCTGCTTCAGGCCTCTTCTCTGCTCAAGGATCACGCGATCCAAGTACAGTCGGACAACGCCACAGCAGTGGCGTACATCAATCGACAAGGAGGGACAAAAAGCAGAGCCTGCATGCGAGAGGTGTGAAAGATACTCCTCTGGGTGGAAAGAAATGCAAGAGCAATGTTGGCAATCTTCATTCCGGGTGCGGACAACTGGGAAGCGGACTTCCTGAGTCGTCACGATCTCCACCTTGGAGAGTGGGGGCTACACTATCAGGTGTTTTCAGCAGATCGACCGGTGGGGCTGTCCACAGATGGACATGATGGCTTCTCGACTCAACAAGAAGCTTTGTTGTTATTGCTCACGAATCAAGGACCCTCAGGTGAGGGCAGTAGATGCACTGACATCGCTGTGGCCTTACCGGCTGGTCTACCTGTTTCCTCCGATTTTCCATTGATCCCAAGGGTGCTCAAGCACATCAGGAATTAAGGAGTTCTGGCAATTCTGATTGACCTCGGAGGGCTTGGTACGCTAATCTTCTGGACATGTCCGTCCAAGACCTTGCCACTGAGAAAAGATCTTCAACAAGGACCGTTAATCTACCCGGACTTGCGGCGGCTTTGTTTGACGGCATGGAGGATGAGCGGAACATCCTAGCTCACAAAGGCCTTTCCGAAAAGGTTATTGCTACCATGGTTCAGGCCAGGAAACCTGTGATGTCAAAACACATCATATCTGGAGGAGATATGTCTCTTGGTTCGAGGAACGTACGTATCTGCCTGCAGAGTTCCACTTGGGACATTTTTTACGTTTCCTGCAGGCTGGTGTGGATAAGGGCTTACGTCTGGGTTCCATTAAGGCTCAGATTTCAGCTTACTATTTTCTACCAGAAGAAATTGGCGGTGTTGCCAGAAGTGCAGACCTACTTGCAAGGGGTACTCCACATACAACCTCCTTTTGTGCCACCTATGGCGCCCTGGGATTTGAATGTGGTGTTGGAATTTCTACAGTCCTGGTTTGAACCTCTGGTGATGGTAGAAGACAAATACCTCACGTGGAAGACTGTGATGTTATTCGCCCTGGCTTCTGCTAGGCGTGTGTCAGAATTGGGGGCCTTTTCGTGTAAAAGCCCTTGGTTTTTTGTGAGGGCAGAGCGGCGCTCAGGACTAGGCAGCAGTTCCTTGCGAAGGTCGTCTCTGCGTTCCACTTGAATCAACCTATTGTGGTTCCGTCATGTTCTGATACGCCTCTGGAGGCATTGGATGCTATGCAAGCCTTGAAGATCTATGTCAAGAGAACGGCTCAGATCAGAAAGACTGATTCCTTGTACGTGCTATATGATGCACAGAAAACCGGTTGCCCTGCTTCTAAGCAGTCCATTGCTCGTTGGCTTAGGCTTACTATCCAACAGGCCTGTGTGTCGGCAGCCTTACCTGTTCCACAGTCTCTGAATGCCCACTGTACGAGATCGGTGGGGTCTTCCTGGGCAGCTGCCCATGGAGTCTCGGCCTTGCAACTGTGCCGACCTGCTACCTGGTCGGGGGAGAAAACCTTTGAAGTTCTACAGGTTTGATACCCTCGCCAAAGAGGATACCCAGTTTGGGCAGGCGGTGCTGCAGCAGTCTCCGCACTATTCCGCCTGTTCTTGAAGCTTTGGGGCATCCCCATAGTACTAGATTCCCCCAATATCCCTTATGGATGCTAAAGAAAATAGGATTTTAATTGCCTACTGGTAAATCCTTTTCTTGTAGTCCATGAGGAATATTGGGTGCCTGCCTCAGTGCGTTGACTTTTCTGCAGGTTATCTCTTCTATGGTTCCCTGTTCAGCTGTTGCTGTTTTACCAGCCATTGCTGGTAGTTTTCTGTTAGTGGTGTGTGTAAATCTCACCACTCATTGTTGGTTCTTTCTTTCAAGTATGTCCTTTTTCCTTACTATTTTACCTACAAATGCCTGTGGGAGGGGGCATGGAGGGGAGGAGCCAGCACACCCTGTGAAGAAATTTAAAGTACACCGGCTCCTTTGGACCCCGTCTTTACTCCATCGTACTAGATTCCCCCAATATCCTTTATGCACTACGAGAAAAGGATTTACTGGTAGGTAATTAAAATACTATTTTTTTTAAATTTTAAACTGCCTTATCTTGCGTGCCTGTAGGGGAGCTTGGAATTTTGCTTACACTTGGGATCATTGAATATGCAGCTTTCTGGGCTGTCTGTGTATATGTTTTTTTTTTTTGTTTTTTGTTTTTTTTTTTGCTTCTTTTAATTCTGGAGGTCCAAACTTTTTTTTAACGAGGTGTCTGATGTACTAACTCATTTGTTCCTTCAACTATTCCTTGGTACCTCCTATAGAAAGCTTTTGCAGCAAATGGCTATCCCAGGATGATGTAACCCATGAAATTGATCAATATTTGGTGTTAATTACAATCACTTTTATATTACAAGCAGATTTGTCTACTTTTTGAGCATGGTTTTGAATGAACACAGCTACCCCCTTTTTTCTTTTTTTCTTTTTTTTTTTTTATCATACAAGTTGTGTATTTTTTTTAATTTTTCATTACCCACTAACATCTCACATTCAAATAATGTTCGGCATCCCATGTGACTGTGCTTACCTCCTCTATACATAACGGGTTTCCTCTTTCTCGTCTGGCAACCCCCGTATTATTAAAGCTGTCTCTGACCTTTGATATCGCGTGCCAATTTTTCCCCCCAGAAAACTCTGGAAACTGTCTCAATGGGGACCTATTGACACTGTTGTATAGGGGTAATGTCACTTAGGATCTATTGTCACAGGGGGGTGAGGGGTATCGTTAATTTATTACCAGTTATTTATATAGCGCACACATATTCCGCAGCGCTTTACAGAGAATATTTTGACCTTTAACATTAGTTAATGAGGACATATGAGTGCTTGAGTGATGCTGGACACCCCATAGTCATATTTTGTTTCATTTTAAAAATATTGAAATTTTCTTTTTTTTCTTGACTTAATCAAATATCAGCTATTTTTTAAAGGTGTGTAAGGGCCTATTAAGATTTTTTTTTTATTTCAGGCTTTCACAAACACCTACATCTTAAATAAGGGTGTGTAGACTTTATTGAGACATTTCCAGACTTGTTTAAAACCCGTGTTCCATGGAAGCAATGCACATTCTTTGCTCGGTCTTCTATATTGACTTAGTATTTTTATTGCAGCGTCCTCGAGGCTAGGTCGGGCCTTAGCTGAGCTCTTCGGTCTCCTGGTTAAACTTTGTGTGGGCTCTCCTGTCCGACAAAGGAGAAGTCACCATGCAGCTAGCACCACCACAGCTCCTACACCGGCTGCACGGTCAACTGCATCTGCCCTGACAAAATTACTTACCAAAGGTCTTTCATGGCAACCTCCTCCCTACACGCCTACACCAAGGTTCAGGTCCGTAAGGGTGTTACATTATTTCCACGTTTTGTATACTGTTTCTTCGGATATTTATCAGTCAAACATGAATAAAGTATTCATTGTTTACTAGTAATCTGTACATAATGTTAAAGTATCATTTTCTATTATTGCATATTGAGGAACATTATTTTTCACTCAACTTCTTTCACATTTTGCTAGTTCACCTTCCGTATAAATTTTGTCTTGAGTTTTTTTTTTTTTTAATGTGCGACTTGTTGAACTTTATTTCTTTAAAATCTGTTTTATTTTTAAAATCCTCTCCTGTAGGTTAACATTTTTCATCTGTTCTGTTGGTTTCACGTCACCCATGTTGTTTGATGAGCGAAAATATCCGTATCACCTGATGCTCCAGAAATTCCTGTGTTCTGGTGGTCACAATGCACTTTTTGAGTAAGTAAGCGGTTACCTTTAATTCACAAACTCTTAAGACTAGTAATAAAAGTGTACAAGAGATAACATAATTCCTATAATATTTCTTTAAATATTTTATCACTATTTCGTATTTTAAAACAAGCAATACAAAATGTCTCCGTCATCTTTGCGGGACACCGGGACTATGGCTATAGGGTGAGCTGGAGGAGTTTGGGCAATAAAGAGTTAATGTTTGTAGCAGAGGCTCCTCCTGCCTTCAGCAGCCAGATCTTTTTTTTTTTCTCTGGCAGTGTCCACAGGTTATCCACAGGATAACTTTGGGATATGAAAAAGTGATAGCGGATTTGAACAAGTCGGTCAAAGCTTTTCGGCCTCCCAGCATGCCTTGGGCCCGTCCATATATCCCCGCCCCCTGGCTCAGGCAAATCAGTATTTTGTTTGGCGCGGCAGGAGCCCTAAGCTTTCTTATTTTATTTTTATAGTCTTCCTATTTTTTCTTGAGTGATCTTTCTAAAAAGCATCTTATACGTACTTTAGAAAGAGTCGCTTCAACAACTCTCCGCCGGGTCGCGACAGTGCTTACCCACGAGTACAGTGCTGTTTCGGCGGGCGTCTGTGTCGGATATACTAGCAGGTCCAGCAGACATTACCAGGCTGTGGCCGGAGCACGGTAAAGAAGGTAAGGCATCGGTTCCGCTTAGAAGGGGAATACGGACACAGCCGCGCTGTGTTGGGAGGAGACTACCAAACTGTCGCTGATGCGGCTGCCACCTCGGGTGCACCAGCGCTAGGCCTTAGGGATCAGAGGCTCCAGAAATAGTACGAGGCCGTGATTACATTTTGCATGAAGGTTGGTATATATGTAGAAGTAACGTTGGTAAAGTTTTAGTTCACAGTATGCAATAGTAGTGGAGTTGTGGCCCTGGTAGTGCAGGTAGGTGAAGTTGTCACTGACTCTGTGGTGCACAATCAGCAATGTTCAAGTAATTGCTGTGGCAGATCTATGAGAGCAAGAGTTGTGAAAGTGCACATGCTTATACTTTTGATGCTGATTTAAAAAATTGCTGTATCAAGGCTTACAAAAAAGTACTTTTTATTGACTGAGAGGCCAAAGAAGGCCAAAAAAATCTGTGTACAGATGGAGCGATGCTAGTCGTGGCTCCCTCTGCTTATCGCCTAGAGCGTCCCCAAATGGCCAGCGACGCGCCCCATTCACTTGAAAGAGTGTTTCCGTCCGCGTGCTCGGACAGAGACTCTTTGAATGGGAGCATCTCTGTGCACTCCTGGCTTGACTAGGCGGACGGATTGACTAGTCACGCCAGGAGTGCTCGTTTGAAATGGAGCCGCCGCAGATGAGCGCGGCTCTATCTGTACATTTTTTTCGGGAATTGAGCTGCTCATAACTCCAAAGGAAAAGCTTATGCTCTTTGCCTGGTGCAGTCCATTCTCAGACATCAGTTGGTCAAGGTTCAGTCAGACAATGTGGTAGCAGTCGCCTACATAAGCCATCACGACTGCACGGTAGGTCACATCATCTTCCGTCTCTGGCAGTGGTGTACATCCCTGGAATACAATATTGGGAGGCAGACGTTCTAAGCTGCCAGGACGTTCATTCGGGCGAGTGGGCCCTACACAAAGACAGCTCCAGGTTCTCTGCTGGGGTCTGCCAGACATCGACATGTTGGTGTCTCATCCCAGTCACCATCTTCTGAGATACTGCTTTCTCTCTGGGGGTCTGGGAGATCTTATGGTTGATGCCCTGATGGTTCGGTGGAGCTTCCCACTCCTTTACATCTTCCTTCCATTCCAACTGATTGAGCAGGTTCTCCAGAAATTGAAGTTGGTAGGCAGCACTGGGCTCATGGTGGCTCGGGAATGGTTGCGCAGAGCTTTGTACTCGGATATTCTAAGTCTCTCCATCAACACACTGCTGCGTCTTCCTCTCAGTATGGATCTTCTGTCTCGGCCGTGCTTCCATCTGGACCTTGGCCATCTTGCTTTGATGGGATGGCTCTTGTGACATCCGTCCTGAGAGCTAAAGGGTACTCGTGGTCAGTCATTTGTACCATGCTTTAATACCTTGAAGTGTTCCTCTGCCAGAATTTATCAGTGTTTGGAAGACTGACTTTTGACTGGTGTTTGGCCCGAGGCTTCAACCTCAGGTCCATCTGTCTGACGCGTCTGGTCGTTCTTGCAGGCCCGACTGGATTTTGGCCTCTGCCTTTCCTATTAAATGTACAGATTTCGGCCCTTTGTTCTCTTTCCACAGTAGATTGCGCTCTTACCTGATATACGGACCTCTGCAGGGTGTCTTTCATATAGAGCTTCTGTTTCTCCCTCCGGTTGCTCCATGGAACTTGTCCTTGGTTCTTCCGGCCTACCAGCCATCTCCTTTTGAGCCCTTTGACACCATGGACGTCCGATTGGTTTTCTTGGAAGACCTGTCTTCCTCCTTGCCATTGGCCCAAAGGGTGTTGGATTTCAGCATCTTGTCTTGTCGGTCTGTTTCTTATGTTTCACTCTGATAAGACTTTTGGACGTGATTGGGCTAAATTACTAAAGTATCAAGATGTCACATTAATCTGGAGATTGTGTTTTCTTCCTTCCAAGTGCTGGATTCTTTGTCAGAGAAGGCCTCCTTGGATGTTGTGTTGGACCTCCAGATTTATGTGGACAGAACAAAGGTCTTTGTCCTGTATAACTTGACTATTCTCCAGGCTTATTCTGCAGCGGATATGGGTAATAAGTACTGCCTCGGTGCTGCTTATGGTTATGCTTCAATGTATTTTTTTTTCTGCGGCGGTCCTTCCTGCTCCTGCTGTTGATCAGGCTCATTCTACTCGGTTAGTGGGCACTTTTTTGGTAGCTTAACGTGGGGCCTCTGCAGGGCAGCTTTGTAAAGAGACCACAGGTTCCTCTGCCCATACCGAATATAAAGTTTTATTGACACCTAAGCTTCCGAGGATGCGGCCTTTGAGGCGAAGGGTTAGGTGGTCTGCTTTGGGGCGCCCCATCGTTAAGTTTGTTTCCCATAAGTGAGGAAATAAAATAAAATTTGTCTAGTCTGTAAAAATCCTTTTCTATGAATCCATGGCGGACACCGGACACCCACCCTGACGCCCCTAGCTTGCTAGGTTTTGCTCTTTTGGTTCACCTGTTCAGTCTCTGTGTGTTGGGTGTGTGCTACTCTTCATTTCTCCTGCTCCTTGCCTTGGGCTTGATAACCTAACTCATGGGTCTTCAACCTGCGGCCCTCCTGCTGCTGTGGAACTACACATGCCAGCATGCTCTGCCTCACTTTTAGCATGCCTTAATAGCAAAAGTGTGGTAGGGCATGCAGGTATGTGTAGTTCCACAGCAGCTGGAGGTCCACAAGTTGAAGACCCATGACCCAACTGAACTTCAAGGCTGGGGTCGGGGAGAGGGAGTCTGGGGGAAAAAGATTTAACTGCTTGGTGCCTGGTTCAGCTAACTACCTATACTCCATCGTTAAGCCTGTGTCTCCAATGGATTTGAAAAAAAAGGATTTTACAAGTGAGACAAATCTCCTTTTTTCTGACGTCCTAGTGGATGCTGGGGACTCCGTAAGGACCATGGGGAATAGCGGCTCCGCAGGAGTCTGGGCACAAAAGTAAAGCTTTAGGACTACCTGGTGTGCACTGGCTCCTCCCCCTATGACCCTCCTCCAAGCCCCAGTTAGATTTTTGTGCCCGAACGAGAAGGGTGCACACTAGGTGGCTCTCCTGAGCTGCTTAGTGAAAAGTTTAGTTTTAGGTTTTTTATTTTCAGTGAGACCTGCTGGCAACAGGCTCAATGCACCGAGGGACTAAGGGGAGAAGAAGCGAACTCACCTGCGTGCAGAGTGGATTGGGCTTCTTAGGCTACTGGACATTAGCTCCAGAGGGACGATCACAGGCCCAGCCATGGATGGGTCCCAGAGCCGCGCCGCCGGCCCCCTTACAGAGCTAGAAGACAGAAGAGGTCCGGAAAATCGGCGGCAGAAGACGTCCTGTCTTCAACAAGGTAGCGCACAGCACTGCAGCTGTGCGCCATTGCTCTCAGCACACTTCACACTCCGGTCACTGAGGGTGCAGGGCGCTGGGGGGGGGGGGCGCCCTGAGACGCAATAAAAACACCTTGGATGGCAAAAAATGCATCACATATAGCTCCTGGGCTATATGGATGAATTTAACCCCTGCCAGAATACACAGAAAAACGGGTGATAGGCTCCGCCCCCTTCTCGGCGGCCTTATCTCCTCAGCACACTGGCGCCATTTTCCCTCACATCTCCGTTGGAGGGAAGCTCCCTGGCTCTCCCCTGCAGTCACTACACTACAGAAAGGGTTAAAAAAGAGAGGGGGGCACTAATTAGGCGCAGTATTAAAAATACAGCAGCTATAAGGGGAAAAACACTTATATAAGGTTATCCCTGTATATATATAGCGCTCTTGTGTGTGCTGGCAAACTCTCCCTCTGTCTCCCCAAAGGGCTAGTGGGGTCCTGTCCTCTATCAGAGCATTCCCTGTGTGTGTGCTGTATGTCGGTACGTTTGTGTCGACATGTATGAGGAGGAAAATGATGTGGAGACGGAGCAAATTGCCTGTAATAGTGATGTCACCCCCTAGGGGGTCGACACCTGAGTGGATGAACTGTTGGAAGGAATTACGTGACAGTGTCAGCTCTGTATAAAAGACAGCGGTTGACATGAGACAGCCGGCTACTCAGCTTGTGCCTGTCCAGACGTCTCATAGGCCGTCAGGGGCTCTAAAGCGCCCGTTACCTCAGATGGCAGATATAGACGCCGACACGGATACTGACTCCAGTGTCGACGGTGAAGAGACAAATGTGACTTCCAGTAGGGCCACACGTTACATGATTGAGGCAATGAAAAATGTTTTACACACTTCTGATAATACGAGTACCACCAAAAAGGGGTATTATGTTCGGTGAGGAAAAACTACCTGTAGTTTTCCTGAATCTGAGAAATTAAATGAGGTGTGTGATGATGCGTGGGTTTCCCCCGATAACAACTGATAATTTCCAAAATGTTATTGGCATTATATCCTTTCCCGCCAGAGGTTAGGGTGCGTTGGGAAACACCCCCTAGGGTGGGTAAAGCGCTCACACGCTTGTAAGAACAAGGGCTCTACCCTCTCCTAAGATGGCCGCCCTTAAGGATCCTGCTGATAGAAAGCAGGAGGGTATCCTAAAATGTATTTACACACATACTGGTGTTATACTGCGACCAGAAATCGCCTCAGCCTGGATGTGCAGTGCTGGGTTGGCGTGGTCGGATTCCCCGACTGAAAATATTGATACCCTAGATATAGAGCATTTAAAAGATGCATTTCTATATATGCGTGATGCACAGCGGAATATTTGCCGACTGGCATCAAGTCTAAGTGCGTTGTCCATTTCTACCAGTAGAAGGTTATGGACACGTCAGTGGTCAGGTGATGCGTATTCCAAACGGCATTTGGAAGTATTGCCTTATTAAAGGGAGGAGTTATTTGGGGTCAGTCTTTCAGACCTGGTGGCCACGGCAACAGCTGGGAAATCCACGTTTGTACCCCAGGTCGCCTATCAACATGAGAAGACGCCGTATTATCAGGCGCAGTCTTTTCGTGGGCAAGCGGGCAAAAGGTTCCTCATTTCTGCCCCGTGACAGAGGGAGAGGAAAAAGGCTGCAGAAATCAGCCAGTTCCCAGGAACAGAAGCCCTCTCCCGCCTCTGCCAAGCCCTCAGCATGACGCTGGGGCTTTACAAGCAGACTCAGGCACGGTGGGGGACCCGTCTCAATGAATTTCAGCGCGCAGTGGGCTCACTCGCAAGTAGACCCCTGGATCCTTCAGGTGATATCTCAGGGGTACAAATTGGAATTCGAGACGTCTCCCCCTCGCCGTTTTCCTAAAGTCGGCTTTACCGACGTCTCCCTCTGACAGGGAGGCAGTTTTGGAAGCCATTCACAAGCTGTATTCCCAGCAGGTGATAATCAAGGTACACCTCCTGCAACAGGGAACGGGGTATTATTCCACACTGTTGTGGTACCGAAGCCGGACGGCTCGGTGAGACCGATTCTAAATCTAAAATCTTTGAACACTTACATACGGAGGTTCAAATTCAAGATGGAGTCACTCAGAGCAGTGATTGCGAACCTAGAAGAAGGGGACTACATGATGTCTCGGGACATCAAGGATGCTTACCTTCATGTCCCAATTTACCCTTCTCACCAAGGGTACCTCAGGTTTGTGGTACAGAACTGTCACTATCAGTTTCAGACTCTGCCGTTTGGATGGTCCACGGCACCCCGGGTCTTTACCAAGGTAACGGCCGAAATTATGATACTCCTTCGAAGGAAGGGAGTTTTAGTTATCCCTTACCTGGACGATCTCCTGATAAGGGTAAGATCCAGAGAACAGTTGGAGGTCGGTGTAGCACTATCTCAGGTAGTGTTGCGGCAGCACGGTTGGATTCTCAATATTCCAAAATCGCAGCTGGTTCCGACGACTCGTCTTCTGTTCCTAGGGATGATCCTGGACACAGTCCAGAAAAAGGTGTTTCTCCCGGAGGAGAAAGCCAGGGAGTTATCCGAGCTAGTCAGGAACCTCCTAAAACCGAGCCAAGTCTCAGTGCATCAATGCACAAGGGTTCTGGGAAAAATGGTGGCTTCCTACGAAGCAATCCCATTCGGCAGATTCCACGCAAGAACTTTCCAGTGGGACCTGCTGGACAAATGGTCCGGGTCGCATCTTCAGATGCATCAGCGGATAACCCTGTCACCAAAGACCAGGGTGTCCCTCCTGTGGTGGTTGCAGAGTGCTCATCTTCTAGAGGGCCGCAGATTCGGCATTCAGGACTGGGTCCTGGTGACCACGGATGCCAGCCTGCGAGGCTGGGGAGCAGTCACACAGGGAAGGAATTTCCAGGGCTTATGGTCAAGCCTGGAGACATCACTTCACATAAATATCCTGAAGCTAAGGGCCAATTACAATGCTCTAAGCTTAGCAAGACCTCTGCTTCAAGGTCAGCCGGTGTTGATCCAGTCGGACAACATCACGGCAGTCACCCACGTAAACAGACAGGGTGGCACAAGAAGCAGGAGGGCAAGGCAGAAGCTGCAAGGATTCTTCGCTGGGCGGAAAATCATGTGATAGCACTGTCAGCAGTATTCATTCCGGGAGTGGACAACTGGGAAGCAGACTTCCTCAGCAGACACGACCCCCACCCGGGAGAGTGGGGACTTCACCCAGAAGTCTTCCACATTTTATAAAACTCGACAAGTATTGCGCCAGGTCAAGGGACCCTCAGGCAATAGCTGTAGACGCTCTGGTAACACAGTGGGTGTACCAGTCAGTGTATGTGTTCCCTCCTCTGCCTCTCATACCCAAGGTACTGAGAATTATAAGATGGAGAGGAGTAAGCACTATATTCATGCCTCCGGATTGGCCAAGAAGGACTTGGTAACCGGAACTTCAAGAGATGCTCACGGAGGATCCGTGGCCTCTACCTCTAAGAAGGGACCTGCTCCAGCAAGGACCCTGTCTGTTCCAAGACTTACCGCAGCTGCGTTTGACGGCATGGCGGTTGAACGCCGGATCCTGAAGGAAAAAGGCATTCCGGATGAAGTCATCCCTATCCTGATCAAAGCCAGGAAGGATGTAACCGCAAAACATTATCACCGCATTTGGCGAAAATATGTTGCGTGGTGCGAGGCCAGTAAGGCCCGACGGAGGAATTTCAACTGGGTCGATTCCTACATTTCCTGCAAACAGGAGTGTCTAAGGGCCTGAAATTGGGGTCCATTAAGGTTCAAATTTCGGCCCTGTCAATTTTCTTCCAAAAAGAACTAGCTTCAGTCCCTGAAGTTCAGACGTTTGTAAAAGGGGTACTGTATATACAGCCTCCTTTTTGTGCCTCCAGTGGCACCTTGGGATCTCAATGTAGTTTTTGGGTTCCAAAAGTCACATTGGTTTGAACCACTTAAATCTGTGGAGTTAAAATATCTCACATGGAAGGTGGTCATGCTGTTGGCCCTGGCCTGTGCCAGGCACGTGTCAGAATTGGCGGCTTTATCCTGTAAAAGCCCTTATCTGATTTTCCATTCGGACAGGGCGGAATTGAGGACTCGTCCTCAGTTTCTCCCTAAGGTGGTTCAGCGTTTCACCTGAACCAACCTATGGTGGTGCCTGCGGCTACTAGGGACTTGGAGGACTCCAAGTTGCTAGACGTTGTCAGGGCCCTGAAAATATGTTTCCAGGACGGCTGGAGTCAGAAAATCTGACTCGCTGTTTATCCTGTATGCACCCAACAAGCTGGGTGCTCCTGCTTCTAAGCAGACTATTGCTCGTTGGATTTGTAGTACAATTCAGCTTGCACATTCTGTGGCAGGCCTGCCACAGCCAAAAATCTGTAAATGCCCACTCCACAAGGGAGGTGGGCTCATCTTGGGCGGCTGCCCGAGGGGTCTCGGCTTTACAACTTTGCCGAGCAGCTACTTGGTCAGGAGAAAATACGTTTGTAAAATTCTACAAATTTGATACCCTGGCTGAGGAGGACCTGGAGTTCTCTCATTTGGTGCTGCAGAGTCATCCGCACTCTCCCGCCCGTTTGGGAGCTTTGGTATAATCCCCATGGTCCTTACGGAGTCCCCAGCATCCACTTAGGACGTTAGAGAAAACAAGAATTTACTTACCGATAATTCTATTTCTCATAGTCCGTAGTGGATGCTGGGCGCCCATCCCAAGTGCGGATTGTCTGCAATACTGGTACATAGTTATTGTTACCAAAAATCGGGTTATTGCTGTAGTGAGCCATCTTTTCTAGAGGCTCCTCTGTTATCATGCTGTTAACTGGGTTTAGATCACAAGTTATACGGTGTGATTGGTGTGGCTGGTATGAGTCTTACCCGGGATTCAAAATCCTTCCTTATTGTGTACGCTCGTCCGGGCACAGTATCCTAACTGAGGCTTGGAGGAGGGTCATAGGGGGAGGAGCCAGTGCACACCAGGTAGTCCTAAAGCTTTACTTTTGTGCCCAGACTCCTGCGGAGCCGCTATTCCCCATGGTCCTTACGGAGTCCCCAGCATCCACTACGGACTATGAGAAATAGAATTATCGGTAAGTAAATTCTTATTTTATATACAAAGGAGCAAATCCGCTGCCACAAGCTGAGATGCAAAAAAAAAAAAAAAAAGTATCAGATGCAAACAAATCACAATCTCCTACAGAACAAAAGGTCCCAAATTGATATCAATAGTGCTATTACTAACAGATTTCTATGTATCTTGAATTATTAGTGTTTACACAATTTTAGGCTTTTTCTGTAGTTATTTTTAGGGAAATAATTAGCGCCATTGATATTTTTTTTTACTTTTCTGGAAGTATACTTTGCTTAGGTCATTTAGCTAGACATAAACTACCTGTTATGTCCTCAGCAACGGAGTGAATCTACATAGTATACTGATTTGTAATAGATGTTTCACAGTTATAAATTAAATCATTTTATTATGTTCTGTAGAACTTTCAACTGGGCCCTTTCCATGGGTGGTAGAGTGCCTGTCTCTGAGGGATTGGAGCATCCTGACCTGCCAGATGGTACTGGGGAATTTTTAGATGCCTGGCTTATGCTGGTGGAGAAGATGGTAAACCCCACAACAGTTTTGGAGTCTCCACATTCTCTACCTCCCACCAAGCTACCTGGAGGACAGAACTTCCCTCAGTTTAGTTCCTTGCGCTTTCTCGTGGTCACCCAGAAGGTATAGTGCTCTTTTAATTATTGCACCTATAACTATATTAGTTAACTTTAAAATAAGCAGTGTTATGGAGGTCTATAAAGTGTGCCCTGACATCATGTGCAGGTATGGTCATATTTGCTGGTAAAACACGATTTGCTATACTATATGGTAAAAAAAAATCTGAAATAATAGTGGGGAGAGGAGAACAAGGATCTAGATTTGCATATTCTTTAATACAAGCTGCAGTAGGACTTTCTTTTCATTGACTGTTTCTCATCTCTTGCTCACATTTAATCTGCTTATTAAAGGCAGCCTTCACTTGTCTAAAGAACTTGTGGAGTCGGAAGCCATTGAAAGTGTATGGAGGCCGAATGGCGGAGTCCATGCTTGCCATATTGTGTCACATTCTTCGTGGTGAGCCAGTGATTCGTGAGCGTCTGAGTAAAGAGCGAGAAGGCAGTCGGGAGGAAGAAGGCGGGCAGCCGGATGAGAGCGGCGCGAGACGGGAGCCTCAAGTCAACCAGCAACAACTTCAGCAGGTGGGAGTATGACTTAGGTTTACAGTGGGCGTTTTGGTGGAAGGAAAAATATCGAGGAACCTCTTCTAGACGCTATTAGGTCACTTTCCTAATCTGTTTGTCTTTCCCCACTATAGCTTATGGATATGGGTTTCACTCGTGAGCATGCAATGGAAGCTCTTCTCAACACAAGCACCATGGAGCAAGCTACTGAATACCTTCTAACCCACCCCCCTCCTCTCATTGGTGGAGTTGTGCGGGTAAGTGCGGCTCACGGAAGCCATTTTCATTTCTCTTGTTTTCCGTCTTTTTATTTTCTGCTTTTCCATCAGATCCAGCTTTAGTGTTGCTTTCCTTCTGTTCCCTCATCACATTCCATCCTTCCCTCTCCTTCATTCCAGCCCCTTTCTACCGCAGGCTTCTCCGTGCCCCTCTGCTCATACAAGGCAGACGCATGTGACAGAGTAGTAATGCTAGTCAGGGGAGGGGGTATACCCACACCACAAATAGTGCTTCCTAATATCTTGAACTGATGGTGAAACGCTATCAGGGTTGGTGTTGGTGTTATAATGTAAAAAAACGTGCTGTTTCCTACCCTGTCACAACAAAGTGGGTACCCCTCAGCCCAAATGCAGCGGTTCCCTTCTCACCTTTTTTGCTCCAGTGTTCCCAAAAACCCATTGGACACTTAATGTCTTTCCTGTGCCTGTGCATCCTTACTATCATGCCCTGACCTCCCCATTCTGCAGAGCAGCCCAGCTGACAAGGGGGTATCTGTTGTTGCTCTGCAGGACTTGAGTATGTCAGAGGAAGATCAGATGCTGAGAGCCATTGCCATGTCGTTGGGACAAGATATCCCTATGGAACAGAGGGCAGAGCTGCCCGAGGTACAGTACAAGATCAGTGTTGGGATGAAGGGGTCAGGCAAGGGGAGCCTCTCAAGAAAACAACAAATCAGACATACACAAAGTTTAAAGGCCACTGGCTCTTGTGCCTGCGTTAGAAAAGGTTGAGCTCTTCCTACTCCCATCCTCCTGACCCAATGTTCCCTTCCCCCTTTTCTCCCCCATCCACTGTATCCCAAACTTTTCCCCTCCACACATGGTGCAACTTGCCCCTCTTTCACCTCTGGTGAAACATCACAAGGGGGGTAGTGGTTTGTCACTGACATAAAGCTTTGGTTGATTATGTTCTGCATATCGGAATTCAGGTACATGGAAACTACAGACTTTGAAGTATGGTGGGAAATTAGAAATTGAAGTGGGTCAGGACATTACACCTTTGCTTTTGTAATATGTAAAACTGCCTATATATGGATTTCACTGGGCCTTCCTGACTTTCTTCCATGTTGCTTCTCTAGGAAACTGCTCGCCGAAAAGAGGAGGAGGAGCGCAAGGCACGGGAAAAACAAGAGGAAGAGGAGGCCAAATGTCTTGAGAAGTTTCAGGATGCAGAACCTCTGGAGCAGGATGAGCTTCATGGCTTCACAGACAGCATGCTACCTGGCTGCTTCCATCTGCTGGATGAGCTGCCAGATACAGTTTACCGTGTCTGTGACCTGATTATGACTGCCATAAAGCGGAATGGGGCAGACTATCGGGACATGATTCTCAAGCAAGTGGTTAATCAGGTGAGAATCTCGAATTTTTACTCATTAATTTATGAAGTGTTGTACTATATCTGCTTTTTTAAAGGGGGTGGTGGGGGAATTTAGTGTAGTTTTGTTGGTGGTTTCCTGTGCACATGATGGACAACCTTATCCTCCACTATGGAGTGTTACCATTATTTTATGCCTCTCACAAAGTGTCACCGTATTTCTTTCATTTAGGTGTGGGAAGCAGCTGATGTTCTAATTAAGGCAGCCCTTCCGCTGACTACCAACGACACCAAAACTGTGTCAGAATGGATTAGCCAGATGGCTACTCTTCCTCAGGCTTCTAATTTGGCCACTCGCATCCTCTTACTGACTCTGCTTTTTGAGGTAGTGTGACTTTTTTCTTGCTCTATGCTTTTGTTAGTGTTCAATACAAAATCGGTTGTTTGCGTTTTGTTCTATAAATTTTTAGTTTTAAGTATTTAGGCAACTTGGTTTACCATTGCTTTGCTCTCACTTTGTTGAAGATTTTGGAATATTAGTGATTTTCTTGTGCTGTGTGCTAAAAGTTGATATGTTATTTTCAATTCTAAGTTTTAATAGCCATCATTTACCATAAAAGCTTTCAAAAACTTAAAACAAAGACCAGTCAACATAATCTTGCTACATAGCCCTCTCTATTTTATTCTGGAGCGTTAAATTTTAGGGAAGTAGCTAAATCAACCATTTGATAGTTTAATAGTATTTCTCTAGCATCAATAAGGGATGTTGGGGAGCCTTAGTACGATGGGGTATAGACAGGGTTCAAAGGAGCCGGTGCACTTTAAATTTCTTCACTGGGTGTGTTGGCTCCTCCCCTCTATGCCCCCTCCACAGGCAGTTTAGAAAAAAGTGCCCTCAGGAGAGGATGCACATCTCTGCAGCTCCAGAGAGTTTTCTTCAATTTCTTTAAAACTTATTATTTTTGGTATGCTGTTTGGGCAACAGCATACCTGCACCGTGGGAATTAAGGTGTTGGGAAAGGTCACTGGCCTTGGGAGGTATCGGAGCTGCTTCCCCGCTGTGGGACCACCGTCCTGATAGGTTGTTTGTTCAGCGGGGCACTGCGCCTTAGCTGTCGCAGTCTCTGCACGCCGCACATCCCTAATATATGCCTGATGTCTGTGGTGAGTATAAACTGGGGGCCCCGCTAGAGGGGTCCCCCGGTTCACAGTGCGGCTGAAAGCGGGCGCGGCATACGGGACCCTCTAGAGCCACCCGTGTAAACCAGCTTGGAATAGCTTAATGTGTGATGTTTTTAAGCAGAATAGGAGATTTTGCCAGTATAAAAATCACTGTAGCTCCGGCGGCGATAAGGGGGGGGGGGGGGGGGGGGGGGAGAGGAGCTACCTCAGAGCAGGACCAGAGGCATCCCAAGACATGCTGGACCAGAGGCCTCCCAAGACATGCTGGAACATGGGTACAGGGTGTAGCAAAGGGGGAGAGCCGCTATTGTACACAATCTGTGTCGTATACAGGACAGAAATCATTAGTGTTTCACTGTGTTGTAGTTAGCTGACAGCCTCACTGGGGCTGTTACAGCAGGGGTGTGCTGGTGTCTCTGTGCGTCTCCTCTCACATACAGTAAGGGCAGGCTTGATCAGTATTACTGTCTGTGTGTATGTAATTGTGATTACTGTAAACATGGGTAAATACAAGCTATGCAGTGTCTGCCACACCAGATTCTCTCCCTTATCATCTGATCTAGCTCAGGACCACAAAAGCGTGGTTTACCTGCTCTACTCTCTGATTCAGATGAGGAAATACAGGAGGATGGGTAGGACTTGGATCCCGTTAGTGGGGATCCTGATTCTGTTCAGGGTATTGAACCCCTCATTCTGGCTATATGGAACATGTTAAAGCTCCCTCTAGAGGATGCTGCGTCACAGCAGTTGTTTTTCTTAATGCAAAACAAGCCTAATGTCACTTTCCCTGATTCTGCAGAGTTAGATTCACATTATAATGGTTCATGCAAATACAGTAGATTCATTTTTTTGGTACATTTGATCTATACATCCATCTTACACTCATTTACTTACAAACAGTTTGGACACTATGATCAAAAAACCTACAAATGAATTCCTAATGAATTATCATTCCAGAATTCATGCACTTTGGTGCCTAGTTATAGATATAGATAACTCACCCCATTTTGCTAATGTTAGAATGACAGGGAATCAATGCTAACCATTTGGCAACTGCTATTGGTAAACTGCATTCTAAAGACTGTTTAGATGTCAAGAAGAACAAATAGAAGTGAGATTGGATGTTTGATTGACAACCCTAGCATCCAATCACTGAACAGACACTTAACACCAATCAGACGGGCAAGCGGGCTTAGGCTCCCTATTTAAACACATCCATTACATGGAGGAATGCACCTATCTCCCAGAGGAAGGCCTCTAAGGGCCGAAATGCATTGGAGGACACGGCATCACAAAGATTATCTGAGAAGAGCCGCTGACGACATCTCCTGCACCGCAACCCTAGTCTCCTTCACAGACCTGCGAAGTCTAGCAATCGGCAGCGCTGCAGCACGCCGGATACCGCACACTTCAACCAAGTTGCCGGTACCCGGAAGTGTTGCAGCCACCGGTGTTCCCGGAAGATCCAGGCATCGGTGTGCAGACTTGCACACAGAGAGACAGCATCCACCTGAGCCCGGGACGGGGAGCGTCTGAAACGTGTTGTTCAATGGCGGCTTTGAACAGTTCCAAAGAAGAAGGGTAAGTATATGCACCTGCGGGAACGGGACGCCGTACCCCCAGAACATATATCCCCCACCATTCACTGGTATTGGCTCTACTAGACAATTTGCGATTAGCAATAAAAACGGATTCACATTTATCTTAATCCACTATTCCTCATCAGTCTTGATATTGTTAATTTAACTCATTTGCGGTCAACAATAACTACGGTTTTTCATCCAATAAATTTCCACAGCATTTTTGTTTACCTGCGGTGAGACATCTCACACCATTTTGGACATTTTTGCACGGACATAATTAAGATTTCCACTCAGTGAGAAAGTTACTAACAACAGTTACTTAGTTAGGAGCACCGTCTCTCCTCAATAAAAACGAATTGGTTATTTAATTTCCGTTAACTGCATAATTTTATTTCACTATATTGTCTGGCTGTTTGCAAGTGTTCCCATCGCATCATATCTGAACACTCTGTTACTTACAACAAACGCTATTTGTCATCTAGCAGTTAATTCAGGTTTACAACACCTTTATTGTAACATCCTTGACAACAGAGTGCAAATTATGGGGTTGAGCACTATATATCCATATTGTTTGAGTTAACAAACAAGACTGATGTACTTGTTCTATATTAGCAGCACTCCCCGATACATATAGATACCATGGTACGCAGTAAAAACCACAATTTTTTAAGTTTTATATGAGGTTTGCCCTGCTGAACGATCACTACCAGTTCCAGGCACTACCCTTTGGCCTGTCCACGGCTCAGAGGGTATTCTCAAAGGTGATTGCGGAGATGATGTTCCAACTCCGGTTCCAGGGGCTCAAAGTTGTCCCTTACTTGGATGATCTTCTGATAAAAGCAAGATCCAGGGAGCCTATATTGCTCCATATCGATCACACTATCCAACTTCTGTCACACCTTGGGTGTATTCTCAATCTACAGAAGTCCCACCTCGAGCCAACTCAGTGACTCCTGTTCCTTGGGATGTTACTGGATACGGTGGGCCAGAAAATGTTTCTCCCGGAGGACAAAGCGAGAACACTTCAACAGATGGTCCGCATGGTGCTCTGACCTGTTTCCTCCGATTACGGTGCTCCCAAGGGTGCTCAAGCGAGTCAGAAATCAAGGAGTCCAGGAAATTCTGATTGGCCTTGGAGGGTATGCAGATCTTCTGGACATGTCCGTCGAAGACCTTTGACCTCCTACCACTAAAAAGGGATCTTCAGCTGGGACCGACCGTCCGTCTACCCGGCCTTACGGTGACTTCATTTGAAGGCATGGAGGTTGAGTGGAGCATCCTAGCTCACAAGGGCCTTTCCAAAAAGGTTATTTCTTCCATGGTTCAGGCCAGGAAACCTGTGACGTCAATATACGATCACCTTAACCTGGAGAAGAAATGTCTCTTGGTGCGAGAAACGCACTTATCTGCCTGCAGAGTTTCACTTGGGACGTTTTTTTGTTTCCTGCAGGCTGGGTTGGGTAAGGGCTTACGTATGGGTTCCATTAAGGTCCAGATTTCAGCTCTCTAAATTTTCTTTCAGAAGAAATTGGCAGTGTTGCTAGATCAGGCCTGGCCAACCTGTGGCTCTCCAGCTGTTGTAAAACTACAAGTCACATCATGCTTTGCAACAGTATTGCTATTAGGGAATGCTAAAACTGTGGCAGGGCATGCAGGGATGTTTAGTTTCACAGCATCTGGAGAGCCACAGGTTGGCCAGGCCTGTGCTAGATTTTTCACATGCAACCTCCTTTTTGTGCCGCCTACGGCACCCTGGGATTTGAATGTAGTGTTATATTTTCTACATTTCTCCTGGTTTGAACTTCTGATGACGGTAGAAGACAAATACCTCACGTGGAAGACAGTGATGTTACTTGCCCTGGCTCCTGCTAGGCATGTCTCAGAATTGGGGGCCTTATTGTGTAAAATTCCATACTTAGTCTTTTTTTCAAGGACATAGCGGCGCTCCGGACTAGGCAGCAGCTCCTGCCAAAGGTAGTCTCTGCGTCCACTTGAATCAAGCTATTGTGTTTCCATCAAGTTTTGGCACTTCTGCTCCTCCGGAGACAATGGATGCTGTGTGAGCCTTGAAGGTCTATGCCAGGCGAATGGCTCGGATCAGAAAGACTGATTCTGTGTTCACGCTGTATGATGCGCAGTCCATTGCTCGTTTACTTAGGCTTACTATCCATCATGCCTATGTGTCAGCAGGCTTACCTTTTCATAAGTCTCTGAAGTCCCACTCTACAAGATTGGTAAGCTCTTCCTGGGCGGCTACCCGTGAAGTCAACTATGCCGAGCTGCTACCTGGTCGGGGAAGAACACTTATGTGAAGTTCTACAATTTTGATACCCTGGCCAAAGAGGTTTCCCAGTTTGGGTCAAGCGGTGTTGCAGCCGTCTCCGCACATTCCCGCCCATTCTGGAAGCTTTGGGACGTCCCCATCGTACCAAGTCTCCACAATATCCCTTAGGGATGCTAGAGAAAATAGGATTTTAATTGCCTACCGGTAAATCCTTTTCTCATAGCCCATAAGGGATATTGATCGGCCGCCTCAGTGCGTTGACTTTTCTGCAGGTTCTCTTTTATCTGTTTATCTGTTCAGCTGTTGCTGCTGTTATTACCAGCCGTTGCTGGTTGTCGTATGTTTGTGGTGTGCTGGTATATAAATCTCACCACTCCTTGTTATGTTCCTTCTCTCATACATGTCCTTCTCATTTGGGCACTGTTTTACCTGTAACTGCCTGTGAGAGGGGGTATAGAGGGGAGGAGCCAACACACCCAGTGAAGTATTTTAAAGTGCACCGGCTTCTTTGGACCCCGTTTATACCCATCGTACTAGTCTCACCAATACCCCCTATGGACTACGAGAAAAGGATTTACTGGTAGGGAATTAAAATCTTATTTTGTTCGTCACACATTATCTTAGATCCGTGTTATATGGTTTGTACAGCATTATGCTCATTATGTTTTCTTTTTACTTGATGTGCTTAGTTCTATGGGACATGGTTTTTAGTTAAAGAACTAGTTAAAAGCCCGTCAAAATGACAGGAAAAATTGTAAGATCTTGTTGTACCCTTTTTTTATTTTTATTTTATTTTGTTTTTATATTTATATTAAACCCTCTCATTGTTTGCATGTACCCAATCTTCTCTATATATGGGGGGTAGTGATGTCACTCTTGTATGTGGGTGGGTGGTAGTGATGTCACTCTTGTATATGGTTTGGTATTGAAGTCAGTGCTGTATACAGGTGGTGGTATTGAAGTCAGTGCTGTATACAGGTGGTGGTATTGAAGTCAGTGCTGTATACAGGTGGGGAGTAGTGATGTCACTCCATAATACTATGAATGTCTGGGAACCATTGCTATGCTGATAGGGAAAGACCTGTGTATTAGCTCTGTGACCCTTACAGAGTGTAGTGCACAATAATTCTCAATACGTGTGATAGAGGAGTGTGAGTGCCCCTGTGAGGAGTCCTACCCTCTTTGTATACACAGGGCTGGCACCCTGTCACTGACATGTCAGTCACTGCTCTTTGTTCCCACGACACCCGCACCCTGGCCATGGCTGCCTCCCATTGGCTTCAGCTTCAGTCCTTCATTCATGCTAGTGCTGCGCTTATAGCACAGTCTCCGTGTTCCTGTGATTGTGCAGTTTGCTCTGCGCTACAGCCCGCTGTTGTTACCGGCTCCACGCCAGCTACCGGCACAGGAGCAGTGAGTGAGTGGGGCTTAAGGCTGTGTGTATGGGGAGCGATTGCCCTTTTCTCTGACGTCCTAGTGGATGCTGGGGACTCCGTTAGGACCATGGGGAATAGACGGCTCCGCAGGAGACTGGGCACATCTAAAGAAAGCTTTAGGACTATCTGGTGTGCACTGTCTCCTCCCCCTATGACCCACCTCCAAGCCTCAGTTAGATTTCTCTGTCCTCCATCTGGGGGACGCTGCGCCGTTACTTGTGGGGTTAGAGGTGTGTGGTAGTGGAGATTGGCACAGAACTATCAAAAGCTGACTCCTCCCCCCTCTAACCCCTCCCATCTCCTTCCTGCTCAGCCCTGATCAGTTTTAGTTTTGTGCCTGTGGAGTACAGACACAGTTTTGATTTCTCTTTAGGAATTTTTTTTTTTTTTTTTTTTTTTTTTTATTATTTCTTCTTTCACAAATACCTAGTCCCTGTTTACAGGTGACAGGTATAACAGTGGAAGGGGTTAGTATCCCATTCCAGACTGCTGCAGGGAGGCCACTATACCTTCGGTCACTGGGGCCTTCAGAGAGAGAAAGAGAGAAGACAGCAGCATCAGGTACTGGACAGCCACAATCTGTCATTGACAGTATTGGGCTGTCCCTATTTCCTATTATTAATGTCCCTATTTCCTATTATTAATGGTGAATTTATTGGGACTACCAAACTCCTCCTCCCCTCCCTCCCCCCCCCCCCCCCCCCCGAGCGCGCGATCACCCACAGACAGCACGGAGGCTGATCTGGGGTGAAATGTGAGGTGGAGGACTGTGTTAGGTCCGGGAGGGTGTTATTCACTCCCTGGACCGTTACTTGGCTGCCGTGACAACCGCTCTGTGTAGCGGCGCACGGGAGCCGAACTTCCGGTTTTTGACGAGATGAGAATGACGTCAGGCGGGCAGAGCCGTCTTCCCGCTCAGCTCTGCCCGCGCGCGCGCACGGCTGGTCACGGCGCCATCTTCTCTGCCTGCACACAGGGGACGCTGTGCTACGGAGGAGGATTACATACACAGGGGGATAAAAACCGCAAGTATAAAAGGGGGGGAGGGGGATCACAGTGTCTCCTCTAGTCTGGTGGCTAGAGCAGCATATTAACAAAGAGCAAGTCTAGTGGGTTGAATCTCAGATATTTTTTAACACAACTTGGGGGACATAGTTCACCAGAGTAAAGATGACCAGCAAGCCAGAGAAACCTACTAAGGGAAAAACAACCTCAGTGGTTTATTTCTCATGTTCACAATGTGGCACAAAGCTGGCTAAGGGGAGTGCTGACGCAGGGACCCTCTGTACATCATGCTCTGGTGCACCAGCGGCAGATCAGCAGGGCAGATCCACAGATCAGTCAATGCCCCCTTGGGTCAAGGCCATGGTGGACGCAATTTCAGATTTGCGTCAGTCAAGGTCGGAAGCAGCTTTGGCCCAGACTCAGGTGGAACCGCTGTGGGCCCAGAATATGGGAAAATGTCTCACTGATTTGACTCAGTCTGTAAATAAATTTGTAAGTTCGGCCAGTAGTTCGGCGGCTTCTAAGCGAACGCAGCCGTTACCCGCTATTGCATTTCCAGGAGAGGAGTTGGATACTCTGACATCTCCATTGGAAGAAGGGGAGGTAGATCCTGAAGGGGACGAAAATTCGGCTTGGGAAGATGAGGATTTATCTACTAATTCAGGTGTTAGGCTACTAATAGAAGCCATTCGTCAGACCCTTAATATTCAGGATGAGGCAGTAGCCGAGACTTCTTCCTCTTTCTTTAAACGACAGAAGAGACAGGTTACTGCGTTCCCTTCTTACTCGCACTTTGCGGATATTTTAAAAGAACCCTGGCTAAAACCGGATTCCCGTTTCCAGGCGCCTAAAAAGTTAAAGTTTCTATATCCTTTTACAGAAGAGGATACAACAATTTGGGAAACCGCCCCAAAGGTAGACGCCCCTATTTCGCATTTAGCAAAAGCTACGGTTATTCCGTCAGTACAGTCTGCGACTTTAAAAGACTCTACCGATAGGAAGATAGAAGCATTACTAAAATCTATGTTTTCCTTATCAGGTGTTTCTCTCCGTCCAGTTCTGGCGAGTGCCTGGGTGCTTAAAGCCGTTGATGAGTGGCTTGCACAGGTTGTATCTGGGATGCAGTCAGACGATCCGTCGGAGGCCATTCAATTAGCAGAACAGATTTCTGAGGCCCTTACTTACGTGGGTGAAGCATTATTGGATTCGGTGGCGCTACAGTCCCGTGTTTCTGCCTTAACAGTATCCGCAAGACGATCTCTTTGGCTTAGGGTTTGGAATGCTGATTCGGACTCAAAGCAGACCTTGACGGCAGTCCCTTTTGAAGGCGAATTTCTTTTTGGATCAGAGTTAAAGAAAATTATTTCAGATACTACGGGGGGAAAGAGCCCTTTCCTTCCGTCTGCTCCAAACAAACCAAAGCCTACAAGATTTCGGTCCTTTCGTACGCAGGGCAGAGGTAATTTCCAGTCCTTTCGACCCTTCTCCAGATTTCCACGAAGGGGATCATTCAGAGGTAGAGGAGCTCAGGCTACTCGCAGACCGTCCAGTAAGCCTGCCGACAAGCCTGAGGCATGACGCTTCGGGCCCTCTGGAGGGATCAATACAGGTTGGGGCTCGTTTACTTCACTTCAGGGAAGTGTGGCTCCTATCGAAACCGGATCGGTGGGTAATAGGGGTCATTTCCAGAGGATATATGTTGGATTTCGAAGAAGCAGTCCCAGCCCGACTAATTGTGACGCCTCTCCCAGACGACCCCTCCAGACGTCAGGCTCTCCTTCAGGCAACAGCAAAACTATTACAAAATGGAGTAATCCTTCCGGTCCCAGCTCCTCAGAGAGGTCGGGGCTTTTACTCGGGTCTTTTTCTCGTAGACAAGCCGGACGGTTCGTTTCGACCCACTCTAAATCTAAAAGCCCTCAATCCGTACCTTTCATCCCAGAAATTCAGGATGGAATCCATTCGCTCCATTATCGCAGCCATGGAGCCAGGGGAATATTTGGCTTCAATAGATATAAAGGACGCATACCTACATGTTCCAATTTGGACAGGACATCAATCACTTCTGAGATTTGCAGTAGGTCCGTGGCATTTTCAGTTTCGGGCCCTTCCCTTTGGTCTTTCTACGGCTCCCCGGGTGTTTACGAAGGTCCTGGGTCATGTCGTCGCAGTTCTCCGTTGCAAAGGGGTCAACATCACTCCATACTTGGACGACCTGTTGATCAAGGCCCCGTCACCGGAGATTCTCACTCAGAACCTGCGTCTAACGATAGAGACTCTACAGTCTTTCGGGTGGATAATCAATTTTCCAAAGTCATCTCTACTCCCGTCACAGAAAATGGTTTTTCTGGGTCTTCTATTCGACACCAACAGCCAGAAGGTGTTTCTTCCTACAGACAAGATTCAGGACTTACAAGCCAGAATCAGAACCTTGTTAAAATTGCCGGCAGTATCAGTCCTCAGATGCATGCAGGTACTGGGCAAGATGGTAGCCTCATTCGAGGCAGTTCCATACGCCAGATTCCACGCCCGACCTCTTCAAGCTCAGATTCTCCACTGTTGGACTCGGACGGATTCGCGCCTCGAACTGCAGTTGATACGCTTGTCGATAAGAACTCGTCAGTCGCTCTACTGGTGGCTTCACAGTCACAATCTGAGGAAGGGTGCGCCGTTCACGGTCTGGTCTTGGATGATGGTAACCACGGACGCAAGCCTCAGCGGTTGGGGAGCAGTGTTCCAGACTCATCATTTACAGGGGCGCTGGAGCAATCAAGAGTCAAAACTACAAATCAACATTCTGGAATTGAGAGCGATCCGGTATGCTCTCATTCGGATTCAGACCATGGTGCAGGGCCATCCAGTTCGGGTGCAATCCGACAATGCCACGGCAGTGGCTTACATCAACAAACAGGGAGGAACTCGCAGCTGGTCCGCAATGAGAGAGGTTGCTCAGATTCTCACGTGGGCGGAGCGTTGGATTCCCGTGATTTCAGCCATTCACATTCCGGGAGTCGAAAACTGGGAAGCAGACTTTTTGAGTCGTCACACGATTCATCCGGGAGAGTGGGAACTTCACCAGGAAGTGTTTCTTTCTCTAGTGGATCGCTGGGGAGTGCCAGAATTAGACCTGATGGCGTCACGGCTCAACAAAAAACTTCCGGTTTACGGATCAAGAACTCAGGATCCTCAAGCATTTCTGATCGATGCACTAACAGCTCCGTGGCAATTTCAGCTGGGTTACGTGTTCCCACCAATTCCACTGCTCCCACGTCTACTCCAACGCATTCGGCGAGAAGGCCTTGCAATAATTCTGGTGGCTCCGGATTGGCCACGCCGACAGTGGTACACTCTTCTAAACAGCATGGTCGTCGGAGACCCCTTTCGCCTCCCTCTGCGACCAGATCTTCTGCTTCAGGGACCTTGTCGCCACCCAGATTTAAATCGGCTGGCTTTGACGGCTTGGTTCTTGAATCCAACATTCTGAAGGCAAAGGGCCTTTCTCGTGCGGTTGTTCAGACAATGATTCGGGCTAGAAAGCCGGTGACTTCTGGCATTTACCATAGAGTATGGCGTATTTACATTGCTTGGTGCGAGAAAAGGAACTTGACTCCGCATTTGTTTAGACTTCCTCGCCTGCTCTCCTTTCTCCAGGAGGGTCTTGACAAGGGTTTAAAACTTTCTTCCCTGAAGGGTCAGGTTTCGGCCTTGTCGGTCCTTTTTCAAAAGAAATTAGCAATCATTCCAGAGGTTCAAACATTCCTGCAGGGAGTACTTCGAATTCAACCACCTTTTGTTCCTCCGATTCCTCCCTGGGATTTAAACTTGGTACTTAAGGCTCTTCAAAAGTCTCCATTTGAACCTCTAGAATCTGTGGAACTACGTTATCTAACACAAAAAGTTGTTTTTCTGTTGGCAATTGCCTCAGCTAGACGAGTGTCTGAGTTGGCGGCTCTTTCTTGCAGGCCACCCTTGTTAGTGTTTCATGAAAATCGGGTGGTGCTGCGGACAAAGCCTTCATTTCTTCCAAAGGTTGTTTCAGCATTCCATTTAAATCAGGACATCGTTCTTCCAGCTTTTAATCCGTCATCTTCTCAGGGGGAGGATTCCCATTTGGCTCTCTTGGATGTTGTTCGGGCCTTACGTATTTATTTGTCTCGCACGGAGGCTTTCCGTCGTACGGATTCCTTGCTGGTATTGATTGATGCTCCCAAACGAGGTTGGCCTGCCTCTAAGAACACTGTGGCCCGTTGGATAACTTCGGCCATCAGACAGGCTTACGTGTCCTCAAGCGTTTCGGTTCCTGACTCAATTAAGGCTCATTCGACTAGAGCAGTTGGAGCGTCTTGGGCTGTTCGCGGTGGTGCATCTGTTGAGCAACTATGCAGGGCGGCGACCTGGTCGTCAGTCCATACGTTCACAAAGTTTTACCGGTTTCATACTTTTAGTTTGGAGACTGCCTCTGTTGGGCGTCGTATTTTACAGACGGCTATGCCGTCAACGTCTCCCTCCTCTCATTAGCTTGCTTTGGGAAATCCCACAAGTAACGGCGCAGCGTCCCCCAGATGGAGGACAGAGAAATGGGGATTTTTGTTTACTTACCGTAAAATCTCTTTCTCCGAGTCCATCTGGGGGACGCTGCGATCCCTCCCATAGTTTGTCTGGTTTAATTGGTTAATTTTTTATTCTGGTCTATCTCCTTTGGCTTGGCTAAACGTTAACTGATCAGGGCTGAGCAGGAAGGAGATGGGAGGGGTTAGAGGGGGGAGGAGTCAGCTTTTGATAGTTCTGTGCCAATCTCCACTACCACACACCTCTAACCCCACAAGTAACGGCGCAGCGTCCCCCAGATGGACTCAGAGAAAGAGATTTTACGGTAAGTAAACAAAAATCCCCATTTCTGTGCCCGGCTGAGCTGGATGCACACTAGGGGCTCTCCTGAGCTCCTAGGAAGAAAGTATATGTTATGTTTTTTATTTTCAGTGAGACCTGCTGGCAACAGGCTCACTGCACCGAGGGACTAAGGGGAGAAGAAGCAAACCTACCTAAGTGGTGGTAGCTTGGGCTTCTTAGGCTACTGGACACCATTAGCTCCAGAGGGATCGAACACAGGACCCGAGCTCGTCGTCCGTTCCCGGAGCCGCGCCGCCGTCCCCCTTACAGAGCCAGAAGCAAGAAGGTGGTCCGGAAAATCGGCAGCTGAAGACTTCTGTCTTCTCCAAGGTAGCGCACAGCACTGCAGCTGTGCGCCATTGCTCCTCATGCACACCACACACTGCGGTCACTGATGGGTGCAGGGCGCTGGGGGGGGCGCCCTGAGCAGCAATATTAACACCTTGGCTGGCGAACTGACACCATATATAGCCCCAGGGGCTATATAGGTAGGTGTTAACCCCTGCCAGAACTTTTACAATAGCGGGAGAAAGCCCGCCGAAAAAGGGGCGGAGCCATCTCCCTCAGCACACTGGCGCCATTTTCCCTCACAGCTCTGCTGGAGGGATCGCTCCCTGGCTCTCCCCTGCAGTCCTGCACTACAGAAAAGGGTTAAAAAGAGAGGGGGGGCACAAATTAGGCGCAGTATATATATATATTATGCAGCTATAAGGGAAAACACTCTCTATAGGTGATATCCCTGTGATATATAGCGCTCTGGTGTGTGCTGGCATACTCTCCCTCTGTCTCCCCAAAGGGCTTTGTGGGGTCCTGTCCTCTGTCAGAGCATTCCCTGTGTGTGTGCTGTGTGTCGGTACTGCTGTGTCGACATGTATGATGAGGATAATGATGTGGAGGCGGAGCAAATGCCTGTGAATGGGATGTCACCCCCTGCGGGGTCGACACCGGTGTGGATGGACTTATGGAAGGAATTACGTGACAGTGTCAACTCCTTACATAAAAGGTTTGACGACATAGGACAGCCGGCTGCTCAGCTTGTGCCTGTCCAAGCGTCTCACATGTCATCAGGGGCTCTAAAACGCCCGCTACCTCAGATGGCAGACACAGATGTTGACACGGATACCGACTCCAGTGTCGACGATGATGAGACTAGTGTACCTTCCAATAGGGCCACCCGTTACATGATTGAGGCAATGAAAAATGTATTACACATTTCTGATAATACCCCAGATACCACAAAAAAGGGTATTATGTTTGGTGACAGAAAACTACCAGTAGTTTTCCTGCATCTGAGGAATTGATATGAGGTGTGTGAGGAAGCGTGGACTTCCCCCGATAAGAAATTGACAATTTCTAAGCTGCGTACCCTTTTCCGCCAGAGGATAGGTCACGTTGGGAAATAACCCCTAGGGTAGATAAAGCGGTTACACGCTTATTAAAAAAGGTGGCACTACCGTCACGGATACGGCCGTCCTGAAGGACCTGCTGATAGAAAGCAGAAAACTACCCTTAAAGCTATATACACACACACGGGCATTATATTGAGACCTGCTATTGCCTCGGCATGGATGTGCAATGCGGCAGCTGCGTGGTCAGATTCCCTGTCGGATAATATTTATACTATAGATAGGGACAATATTTTGCTGAAAATAGAGCATATAAAAGACGCTGTCTTATACATGCGTGACGCACAGAGGGATATTTGCCGACTGGCATCACTAATAAGCACTATGTAAAACCATTGCCGCCAGACGGGGGTTATGGACTCGGCAATGGTCGGGCGATGCCGGTTCAAAACGGCACATGGAAGTTTGCCCTAGAAGGGGGTGGAACTGTTTGGGGATGGTCTTTCAGACCTCGTTTCCACAGCTACGGCTGGGAAATCAAAACTTTTGCCACAAGCTACCCCACAGCAAAAGTAAGCACTGTATTATCAGGTACAGTCCCTTCGGCCCCAGAAAAGTAGAGGGCTAGAGGCTCATCTTTTCTGCCAAGAGGAAAAGGTAGAGTGAAAAAGCTGCAGCACACAGCTAGTTCCCGGGAGCAGAAGTCCTCCCCTGCGTCCGGTAAGTCCACAGCATGACGCTGGGGCTGCTCAGGCGGACCCGGGTACGGTGGGGGCCCGTCTCAGAAATTTCAGCGCACAGTGGGCTCTCTCACAGGTGGATTCCTGAGTTCTTCAAACAGTATCTCAGAGGTACAGGCTGGAATTCGAGACGTCTCCCCCCCGCCGTTTCCTAAAATCTGCCTTACCGGCAACTCCCTCTGCCAGGGAGGCAGTGTTGGTGGCTATCCAAAAAACTGTATTCACAGCAAGTGATTATCAAGGTACCCCTCCTTCAACAGGAAAAGGGTTACCTTTCCACAATGTTTGTGGTACCGAAACCGGACGGTTCGGTGAGACCCATCTTAACTTTAAAATCCTTGAACACATATAACAAAAGATTCAAGTTCAAGATGGAATCGCTCAGGGCGATTATTGCGATCCTGGACGAGGGGGATTACAGGGTCTCTCTGGACATCAAGGATACTTACCTGCATGTCCCCATTTACCCTCCTCACCAGGAGTACCTCAAGATTGTGGTACAGGACTGTCACTATCAGTTCCAGACGCTGCCGTTTGGATTATCCACGGCACCGAGGGTCTTTACCATGGGTAATAACCGAAATGATGATACTCCTTCGCAAGAAGGGAGTTTTAATTATCCCGTACTTGGACGATCTCCTGATAAAGGCGAGGTCCAAGGAACAGTTGGTAAGGGGGTAGCACTTTCTCGGGAAGTGCTGCAACAGCAGGACTGGATTCTCAATTCCAAAGTCACAGCTGGTCCCGACGACACGTCTTCTGTTCCTGGGAATGATTCTGGAAACAGACCAGAAGAAAGTGTTTCTTCCAATGGAAAAAGCCGAGGAGTTGTCATCTCTAGTCAGAAACCTCCTAAGACCGGGACAGGTGTCGGTACATCAATGCACACGAGTCCTGGGAAAAATGGTAGCTTCGTACGAAGCAATTCCATTCGGAAAGTTCCACGCAAGGATTTTCCAGTGGGACCTGTTGGACAAATGGTCCGGGTCCCATCTGCAGATACAGCAGCGGATAACCCGGTCGGCAAGAACCAGGGTGTCGCTGCGGTGGTGGCTGCAGAGGGCTCATCTACTAGAGGGCCGCAGATTCGGAATACAGGACTGGGTCCTGGTGACCACGGATGCCAGCCTTCGGGGCTGGGGTGCAGTCACACAGGGAATAAAATTCCAAGGACTATGTCCAAACAGGAGTTTTTCACTTAACATAAATTTTCTGGAGATCAGAGCCATTTACAAGGCCCTAAGCAAAACAAGGCCCCTGCTTCACCAGCCGTACTGATCCAATCAGACAACATCACGGCGCTCGCCCATGTAAACAGGCAGGGCGGCACAAGAAGCAGGAGGGCGATGGCAGAAGCCACAGGGTTTCCCCGTTGGGCGGAAAATCATGTGGTAGCACTGGCAGCAGTGTTAATTCCGGGAGTGGACAACTGGGAAGCAGACTTCCGCAGCAGACTCCACCCGGGAGAATAGGGACTTCATCCAGAAGTCTTCCAAATGCTGGTAAACCGTTGGGAAAGACCACAGGTGGACATAATGGCGTCCCGCCTCAATAAAAAAAGATATTGCGCCAGGTCAAGGGAACCTCAGGCGATCGCTGTGGACGCTCTAGTGACACCGCGGGTGTACCAGTCGGTTTATGTGTTCCCTCCTCTCCCTCTCATACCCAAGGTACTGAGGATAATAAGAAAAAGAGGAGTAAGAACTATACTCATTGTTCCGGATTGGCCAAGAAGGGCTTGGTACCTGGAACTTCAGGAGATGATCTCAGAGGACCCCTGGCCTCGGTCACTCAGACAGGATCTGCTGCAGCAGGGGCCCTGTCTGTTCAAAGACTTACCGCGGCTGCATTGACGGCATGGCGGTTGAACACCGGATCCTGAGTGAAAAAGGCATTCCGGAGGAAGTCATTCTTATCCTGATCAAAGCCAGGAAGGATGTCAGCCTGAAGTTCAGACGTTGTAAGGGAGTGCTGCATATTCAGCCCCTTCTTTGTGCCCCAGTGGCACCTTGGGATCTCAATGTGGTTTTGGAGTTCCTGGAATCACATTGGTTTGAGCCACTTAAAACCGTGGATTTGAAATATCTCACATGAAGAGTGGTCATGTGTTGGCTCTGGCTTCGGCCAGGCATGTGTCAGAATTGGCGGCTTTGTCCTAAAAAAGCCCTTACCTGACTTTCCATATGGATAGGGCAGAGTTGAGGACTCGTCCTCACTTTCTCCCGAAGGTGGTATCAGGTTTTCACTTGTACCAACCTATTGTAGTGCCTGTGGCTACTAGGGACCTGGAGGATTCCAAGTTACTGGACGTAGTCAGGGCCCTGAAAAATTATATTTCCAGGACGGCTGGAGTCAGGAAAACTGACTAGCTGTTTATCCTAGATGCACCCAACAAGCTGGGTGCTCCTGCTTCTAAGCAGACTATAGCGCGCTGGATTTGTTGCACTATTCAGCTTGCGCATTCTGCGGTGGGACTACCGCAGCCTAAATCTCTAAATGCCCATTCCACAAGGAAGGTGGGCTCATCTTGGGCGGCTGCCCGAGGGGTCTCGGCTTTACAACTTGGCCGAGCTGCTACTTGGTCAGGGGCAAACACGTTTGCAAAATTTTATAAATTTGATACCCTGGCTGAGGAGGACCTGGAGTTCTCTCATTCGGTGCTGCAGAGTCATCCGCACTCTCCCGCCCGTTTGGGAGCTTTGGTATAATCCCCATGGTCCTTACGGAGTCCCCAGCATCCACTAGGACGTCAGAGAAAATAAGATTTTACTCACCGGTAAATCTATTTCTCGTAGTCCGTAGTGGATGCTGGGCGCCCATCCCAAGTGCGGATTGTCTGCAATACTTGTAAATAGTTATTGTTACACAAATCGGTTGTTATTGCGAACCATCTATTCAGAGGTTCCATTGTTATCATACTGTTAACCGGGGTTCCTATCACGAGTTATACGGTGTGATTGGTGTGGCTGGTATGAGTCTTACCCAGGATTCAAAATCCTTCCTTATTGTGTCAGCTCTTCCGGGCACAGTGTCCTAACTGAGGCTTGGAGGAGGGTCATAGGGGGAGGAGCCAGTGCACACCAGATAGTCCTAAAGCTTTCTTTAGATGTGCCCAGTCTCCTGCGGAGCCGTCTATTCCCCATGGTCCTAACGGAGTCCCCAGCATCCACTACGGACTACGAGAAATAGATTTACCGGTGAGTAAAATCTTATTATTGCCCCCTTAGGGCAGCCCTTGTTTACAGTGTCAGTGCTGCTGTTCACGGCTGTAGAGCAAAGGCAGAGAAGTCGTGGCTGTAGAGCAAGGGTAGCAAGCCGTGCGGCCTGCTAATGGGGAGACCACCTGGGTGTGACTGAGAGGACTCCTATCTCTTAGTGTAGGCTCTGCCACTCTGTAACCTAAAGGTCCATCAGACTGGTTACATGCCGTGCATCAAAAATTACTTGTGCGTTTTTTTTTTCTTTTTTTCTCTTACATCCTAAAGGATGCTGGGCACTCCGTAAGGACTATGGGGTATAGACTGGCTCCGCAGGAGATATGGGCACTATAAAGAACTTTAGATAGGTGTGCACTGGCTCCTCCCTATATGCACCTCCTCCAGACCTCAGTTAGATCCTGTGCCAAGAGGAGACTGGGTGCACTACAGGGGAGCTCTCCTGAGTTTCTCTGAAAAAGAATTGTTAGGTTTTTTATTTTCAGGGAGCACTCCTGGCAACAGACTCCCTGCTTCGTGGGACTGAGGAGAGAGAAGCAGACCTACTTAAATGATATGCTCTGCTTCTTAGGCTACTGGACACCATTAGCTCCAGAGGGTCGGAACGCAGGTCTCACCCTCGCCGTTCGTCCCGGACCCGCGGCGCCGTCCTCCTCACAGAGCCGGAAGATAGAAGCCGGGTGAGTATAAGAAGAAAGAAGACTTCAAAGGTGGCTGAAGACTTCAGATCTTCTCTGAGGGAGCGTTACCGCTGCGTGACATTGCTCCCACACGCAACACACACAGCGGGCACTGAAGGGTGCAGGGCGCAGGGGGGGTGCCCTGGGCAGCAATTATAAACCTCTTGGGACTGGCTAATGTATGCACTATATTATAGAATCCCCCGCCAGTATAGAAAATTTGAGCGAGACCGAAGCCTGCCGCTGAGGGGGCGGGGCTTAATCCTCCAGCACTAACCAGCGCCATTTTATCCACAGCACACTGCAGAGAAGCTGGCTCCCCAGACTCTCCCCTGCTTAACACGGTGACAGAGTGCAAAAAAGAGAGGGGGGACACTTTTTATTGGGGCAGTGAGTGTATATAAAAGCGCTGTTTTGTTTGGGAATTTGGTTTCCAGTGTCAGTTGGCGCTGGGTGTGTGCTGGCATACTCTCTCTGTCTCTCCAAAGGGCCTTATTGGGGAACTGTCTCCATATAGATATATACCTGAGTGTATGGGGGTGTCGGTACGCGTGTGTCGCCATGTCTGAAGCGGAAGGATCATCTAAGGAGGAGCAGATGATTGTGGTGTCTCTGTCGGCAATGCTGACACATGATTGGATGGATATGCTGAATGTTTTAAATACAAATGTGTCTTTATTACATCAGAAGTTGGACAAAGCAGAGTCCAGGGATAGAACAGGGAGTCAATCCATGGCTTTGGCAGTGTCACAGGGCCCTTCAGGGTCTCAGAAACGTCCCCTGTCCCAAGTAGCAGACACTGATACCGACACAGATTCTGATTCCAGTGTCGACTACGATGATGCGAGGTTGCACCCAAGGGTGGCCAAAAGTATTCATTATATGATTATTGCAATAAAGGATGTTTTACATATCACTGACCCCTCTGTCCCTGACAAGAGGGGTACACATGTTTAAGGAAAAGAAACCTGAGGATACTTTTCCCCCATCTCATGAGCTGAACGCGTTATTTGAAAAGGCTTGGTAAACTCCAGACAAGAAACTGCAGATTCCCAAAAGAATTCTTATGGCGCATCCTTTCCCTGCGCAGGACAGGTTACGGTGGGAATCCTCACCCAGGGTGGACAAGGCGTTAACGCGCTTGTCCAAAAAGGTGGCGCTGCCGTCTCCAGATATGGCCGCCCTCAAGGAACCGGCTGATTGCAGACAGGAAACTACCTTAAAATCTATTTATGCACATACGGGGGCCTTGCTCAGACCGGCAATAGCGTTGGCTTGGGTTTGTAGCGCTGTTGCGGCTTGGACGGATACCTTGTCAGCTGACATTGATACCCTGGATAGGGATACCATTTTATTGACCTTAGGTCACATTAAAGACGCAGTCTTATATATGAGAGACGCTCAGAGAGACTTTGGTCTGCTAGGTTCAAGAGCTAACGCTATGGAAATTTCTGCTAGGTGAGCCCTGTGGACCCGCCAATGGACGGGTGGTGCCGACTCCAAGAAGCATATGGAAGTTTTGCATTACAAAGGTGAGGATTTATTTGGGGAAGGTCTCGCGGACCTGGTTTCCACAGCTACTGCTGGCAAATCTACTTTTTTACCTTATGTTTCCCCACAGCAAAAGAAAACGCTGCAATATCAGATACAGTCCTTCGGTCGCATAAGTCCAGAAGATGTCAGTGCTCTTCCTTCCTCGCCAGAGGTAAGGGAAGAGAGAAAAAGCAGCCT
Organism: Pseudophryne corroboree; assembly: GCF_028390025.1. Classification (NCBI taxonomy): domain Eukaryota; kingdom Metazoa; phylum Chordata; class Amphibia; order Anura; family Myobatrachidae; genus Pseudophryne; species Pseudophryne corroboree. Next base: position 56,022,032 of record NC_086451.1, read on the forward strand.
GCTACGGATAGTTCCCAGGAGCAGAAGTCCTCCCCGGCTTCTACTAAATTCACCGCATGACGCTGGGGCTCCACTGAGGGAGTCTGCGCCGGTGGGGGCACGTCTTCGACTCTTAAGCCACAATGGAAATTGTATCCCAAGGCTACAAGCTAGACTTCGAAGACATGCCTCCTCGCCAGTTTTTCTAATCGGCTCTACCGGCTTCTCCCCCAGAGAGGGAGAGAGTTTTAGCGGCAATTCAAAAACTCTGTCAACAAGTGGTTGTCGAGGTTCCCCTAGTTCAACAGGGGAAGGGGTAATATTCAACCCTATTTGTGGCCCCGAAACTGGATGGCTCGGTCAGACCCATTCTAAATTTTAAATCCCTAAACCTGTACTTGAAAAAGTTCAAATTCAAGATGGAATCGCTCCGGGCGGTTATCTCCAGCCTGGAGGGGAGGGGGGGGGGGAATTTATGGTGTCACTGGACATAAAGGACGCATACCTTCATGTCCCCATATATCCCCCCTCATCAGGCGTACCTGAGATTCGCTGTACAGGATTGTCATTACCAGTTTCAGACGTTGCCGTTTGTGCTTTCCACGGCCCCGAGTATTTTCATCAAGGTAATGGCGGAAATGATGGTACTCCTGCGCAGGCAGGGAGTCGCAATTATCCCGTACTTGGACGATCTCCTGATAAAAGCGAGATCAAGAGATCAGTTGCTGAAAAGCGTGGCGCTTTCCCTGAGAGTGCTACAGCAACATGGCTGGATTCTGAATCTACCAAAGTCACAGTTGGTTCCAACAACTCGGCTTTGCCGAGCGGTGACTTGGTTGGGTTCAAACACTTCTGCTAAATTCTACAACTTTGATACCTTGACTGAGGAGGACCTCATGTTTGCTCAATCGGTGCTGCAGAGTCATCCGCACTCTCCCACCCGGTCTGGAGCTTTGGTATAATCCCCATGGTCCTTACGGAGTCCCCAGCATCCTCTAGGACGTAAGAGAAAATAAGATTTTAAACCTACCGGTAAATCTTTTTCTCCTAGACCGTAGAGGATGCAGGGCGCCCGTCCCAGTGCGGACATATTTCTCCAAGGCTTATATATAGTTATTGCTTACATAAGGGTTATGTTACAGTTAAGATCAGTCGTGGGCGGATACTGTTTTGTTCATACTGTTTACTGGTTTTGTTCATACTGTTAACTGGTTGCGTATATTCCATGTGGATGGTGTGGGCTAGTATGAATCTTGCCCTTAGATTAACAAAAATCCTTTCCTTGTACTGTCCATCTCCTCTGGGCACAGTTTCTCTAACTGAGGTATGGAGGAGGGGCATAGAGGGAGGAGCCAGTGCACACCCATCTAAAGTTCTTTATAGGCCCATGTCTCCTGCGGAGCCCGTCTATACCCCATGGTCCTTACGGAGTCCCCAGCATCCTCTACGGACTAGGAGAAAAAAATGTACCGGCAGGTTTAAAATCTTATTTATTTTTTTAAACTTGCAGCATAGAAGAATCATTCTCAAACACCTAGCTCCAGCTAGCATCCTCTAACGCACACAACAGCCTATGTATGTGAGGAGCAGCGTTAGGCCTTTTATATAAGATGCATCTTGCAAACACACTGCCTCCTGGTGGTATATTTACTCGATTTTGGAGTTTCAAGGAATTTAGCATTAGATTTCAATTCGATTTGGATTGAAGAGATTTACTAAAGTCCAAATTGAATGTCAAATCTATTCTAAAGCCAAATTCCAGTCACATCCCAATAGAAATTGAATTTCTGAAAAACATCAATGTTTTCCCACAGCCCAACATAGATTCCCCTCATTTACTACAATACGATTTGCAAATTTATTTGACATCAAACTGAAAATCAAACCTCTAATCCCCAAATGTTTAGAATGCTAGACATCGATTTTGGCTTCTAAACACCATTCTAATGGTAGGAAATTTATAGTGATTTACTTTTAAGTACCCAAAAGCATGTAGGGCAGTGTGGAAGTAGTAATAATGAATGTCCAAGTTTATAGTATGTTGTGCACCTAGCAACACAATGCAAATCACCACCTGAGATAACACTGGAGGAACAATCAGAGTACCATCAGCAGCTTCATGAGTTGAATAGTGTACATATTTAATTCAAATGCATTGCGCGCCTAAACCCGAGTGTAATGCATTTGAATAGCGCTCCGCAATCTCCTGTAACTTTAGACTGGAGATCTTGGGTGCAATAACACTTGAATTGCCTCTCATGATTGTGCAATAGATTGCACCAGAGCACAATATTAGGCAATTTGGCTGGATGATATAATGAATTTTAAAATCAAGAGTGTTGTAACTGGCTATCCTGGTTCGTCCCATGTTGCCTACACCCTCAGCAATTCATCCCTGTCTCCAAAAATTCTTGTGGGACAAATTCCAGAGGGATTGTTGGTTGTGTAAGATACCAGTATGTGCTAATAAAGCAGCTAATAGTAATTGTTACTATATTGTTTCATTTGTTCCCCTTCCACCAAAAAAGGTTCTTTAGGCTATGGCTGTTGCTTCTGAATTCTGAATTCATTTTCAAATCCACAAACTCCTGTTGAGCATAAGTGTAAAGACCCATATATAGCCACCCAACCCATGACAGAAAGTACCTTTTGGTTTATTAAAAAAAAAAAAAAAATGTATATATTCAATATTCGGAAGTCATATTATATAATTTGGTAAAAAGTGTTCGATATTGTACTCTGCTGCCATCTACTGCATAATCACGCATTAAATAAGCCACTCCCCCTCCCCCTCCCCCCCTTCCCACAATCATCCCCCATATTATGCAATAAACAGGGAGTAGGCAGAGGTTTTGTTTTGGGATTTTTTTTTTACCATCAGTGGACTCTGGGCACAGAAAGTGAGAGGTAGATTAGAACTATGCTTATTGCCAATTATTTAAGCTGTAAGTATTTAAAAAAAAAAAAAAAAAAAAGGAATTCATCAGTTAGGTTTTCAACTGTAAAACAGTGTATAGAGAGAGCTTCCCTTTAATTAGTGTGCATGTGATACATTTGGACCAATAGGAAGCAATGGGGAGTTCTGTTCGATTTTGGTTGGGATTTTAATGGAGATTTGAGGTTTGATTTTGGAAGGTATTTCATAAATTAAACTCAAAATCCCTTCCAAACATGAATCCAAATTGAAAATCGAATGCAACATCGATTTTTAGAAAATAAGGGATTTTTTTTTTAAGGATTTAAGAAAATAAAAAAACTTATTTCAATTGATTTTGAAGACTCATAAAGTTGATTCCAAAATCGAATTTTAATAAATATGCCCCCTGGAGGGCTCAGGAAGCTAAGCTCCACATGAATCTTCAAAAACACTGTGGACGGCTCAGGGAACGGTACTCCATGGCCTTTTTTTAACCACTTGCCTGGCATGGTTGCATCAGATGCACCAAGTCTGCAAGTGTCTTATCTGACCTGGTCGCACAGGATGCGACCAGTCAGATAAACTGTGTTAGCAGCTGCAGGGAAGGGAAACTTCCCTCCGCGGCTGCTCTCAGAGGGACCGGAAGGTCACTCTGCCTCCCTGCATTCTCCCCTACTAATTGCCATTCTGGCAATCACTGCTGATTGGTCAGCGCTGCAGCACCTGCCCCGTCACAGGCTGCAGACAATAGCGGCCGCTGGGGAGTGTAAATTAAGTCTCCCAAGCCCCCCCCCCTGTGTACCTGCAGGCCGTCCTGGCTTTCAAAATGAAATCACCAATGTTCCGATGGTCACGATGTTCCAGATCGATGTGTTGAGAGAGGGGAAAAAATTGTAAAAGATAAAAATCCAAATTTTTTATTTTTTTTATTTTAACTAAAATCATTTTGGATAGGATTAAATTCATGTAATTCACCTAAGTCACTCATAAAAAAAAGAATTTCAGAGCAGTTTTTTTCGGGAAAAAATTGTCCGTAGTTAAGAGCTGAGGCAGCATGAAGATTACTGCCCTAGGGTCTGCCGGTCATGCTTCCTGGAACAGATTACGGTCTCTTGATAGATCCTTAATGGAGAAGGTGGATTTATTTATTTTTTTAAAGTCTTTTTTTGTAATTTTTCCATTACTGAAGACTTGCAATTATAAAAAACATTCCCCCTTCAGTATTATGGTGTAGTAACCCATACAGTGTAATAAAGTCCTGATTCAATTTGAACTGTAGCTAATTTCTGATGACCTATGCATAAGGCTTAAAAGATTCACGGGAAGACAACCAATACCCTTCCTCCTCCAGATATACTATAGCAAATTAAGATGGTCGTACTTTAATATTTTATTCCTGCAAAACATTCTTACAACACTGTCAATCAGTGCCTCCCACCTAAGTAAACTAGGACTTTCTGCATGTATCCAGGTTCAAACCACGGTAACTGCAAGTGATAAGATTACAGGTTGAGTATCCCATATCCAAATATTCAGAAATATGGAATTTTTTGAGTGAGATAGTGAAACCTTTGTTTTCTGATGGCTCAATGTACACAAACTTTGTTTAATACAGTTATTAAAAATATTGTATTAAATGACCAGGCTGTGTATATAACGTGTATATGAAACATAAATGCATTCTGTGCTTAGACTTGGGTCCCATCACCATGATATCTCATTATGGTATGCAATTATTCCAAAATACGGAAAAATCCGATATCCAAAATACTTCTGGTCCCAAGCAATTTGGATAAGGGATACTCAACCTGTATTCACATTTCTCTAGCATCCATAAGGGATATTGGGGAGACTTAGTACAATGGGGTATAGACTGGGTCCAAAGGAGCCAGTGCACTTTAAATTTCTTCCACTGGGTGTGCTGGCTCCTCCCCTCTATGCCCCCTCCCACAGGCAGTTTAGAAAAAAGTGCCCTCAGTAGAGGATGCACATCTCCACAGCTCCAGAGAGTTTTCTTCAATTTCTTTTAAACGTTTGTTATTTTTAGTATGCTGTTTGGGCAACAGCATACCTGCACCTTGGGAGTTAGGGGGGTGTCACCGGTCTTGCGAGGAGTCAGAGCCGATTCCCCGCTGCAGGACCACCGTCCTGAGAGGTTGTTGTTCAGCGGGGCACTGCGTCTTGGCTGTCACAATCACAGCACGCTGCTCACCCCTAAAATATGCCACACTGGCATTTATAGCAAATTTGGTGATCTAATAATACCCTAGGCATATATATAGCTGGATGCATTCTTTTACTGCATACCATAATATTGTAACTTTTAGCACTCCCTTATTAGATGACCCCCAAAAATCCCTGTCAACCACCCTCACTTGGAGTAAGTCTTGTAAACATTTCTTCAGAATTAGCACAATCTGAGCAGTGAGAATACACTACGCACTGTCTAAGGTATGCAAAATCCATCTCTGTATTACTTATAATAATTAGTGATTACCGCTGTTGAACATGTCTTGTGAGAGTATGAAGAGCCACCTTAAAAAAAAAGAAAAAACATAAGGGCTGATGGTCCAAGCTTTGTGTTTTCCTTCATATTGTGAGAAGGTTTAAAGTTGTCATTGTCAGTTGTAAAAATAGGTCTTTAAATATAAAAGGGAAATGCCAAGCACTGGCATTTGATGCTTTCATGTATGCTGTTTTCAAATGTTGTGATTCTGTATCATTAAAGAAGTCTTTGATCTTAGATCCGTCAGCCACAATTCTTAGTGTCTCATTAGTAGGACCTGCTTTATACTAAAAAAGTGTTTGTCTATTCAACGTGTTCTAAGTACTTTATGTAATTGTGAGCTGTTAGCTTTATGCAGAGCTGCAAGTATATTTTGTTTCAGCATCCTTTTAAAAAGACTGATGTCCTTGATGTTGCTATATTATGAGTTCTATATAGTCTATCTATTTGCTCTGTAATGTCCCAGGTAGTTAACATTGATGTGCCTGGATACTTTGTGTCAATGTATTTGGTCTATAATACTGATGCGGCATGAACCCATACTGTAACTCCACTTTGTGTGGGATTCAATAAGCTAGACTTTATGCTGTTTGTTTGGTCAGGCTTAGCCTGCCAAGCCCTGGAATACCTCAATGTCTGAAGGTTCAGTGCGGCACTGCTGAAACGGCTGGTGTGTTTTAAACAGGCAGTTGTTGTCGACCTGGCTCCTTCATGTGAATTGGAAGTTTATAGTGGAGTGGCATCAACAACACTGCAACCTGCTTAAAATGGACCAGTGCTCAGTTGGGAATATGCTTACCGCATATGGAGATCTCCACCCCAGGCAGTTGCATGGAGTTGTACTTATGCAGTGTCAAGGCTGTTGGGCATTGTACTTGCATTACTTTTGTTCTTATGTCAACTTGAGTTATCTGTTTTTCCTAAGGAGTTGAAGCTGCCATGTGCCAGAGTTGTAGAAACAAGCGGGATCCTTAATGTATTGATTAAGCTGCTAGAAGTGGTTCAGCCTTGTCTGCAGGCGGCAAAGGAGCAGAAAGAGGTGCAGACTCCAAAGTAAGACCCTATTATACCAGCTAATGCATAGACTGCAATTCTGGACTACTTGCATAACTAATTCCAAATCTTTTTCAGGTGGATTACTCCTGTCCTTCTGCTTATAGATTTCTATGAGAAGACCTCCATTTCTTCCAAGAGGAGAGTGCAAATGAACAGGGTAATGTTATTGAAAGTGTAAACCTTTTTCTCAAGGGTCTTCCCAACATTTTCCCCATAACGTGAATGCTGGCTACTCAAGACATGCTCTGCCCTCTATACTCTTCATAATATAGTGCTTGACACACAAAGATGTCCACTGACTTCTAGTGTGGGGCTCCTCTGTTGCTATATTAAAGTATTATACCTTTTACTGGCCCCTGTAATCTACAAAAATAAAACTTTTGCAGTGTTACTGCGGCTGGACTCTTTAGTTGGTCAGTGGTTGCTGAAGGGGGAGTTACCCTTGTCTTGGTTTCCTCTCCAGTATCTGCAATCAAATGGTAACAACTGGCGTTGGTTTGATGACAGATCAGGACGTTGGTGCAGCTACAGTGCTAGCAACAACAGTACCATCGACACAGCCTGGAAAGCTGGGGAGACATGTGTGCGTTTTACAGCCGGCCGCCGGAGATACACTGTGCAGTTTACAACCATGGTCCAGGTAGCTATCACTTTTGAAAGAAATCCCTAGGACCAGTTATTTGATCCATTTTAAAGCCACATTTTGTACTTTTGATAAACCGTAAAACTGATATTTCCCAGTGAATCTTGGCTAGTCATTAACCAGTGACCATTGATAGTAGTAATGTATTGGTAAGCAATGCATCTCCCACAGGTAAATGAGGAGACTGGAAACCGGCGTCCGGTTATGTTGACTCTGCTGCGCGTTCCACGACTGCTGAAAAGCGGCAAGAACGGGAATGGCCAGGAACTGGAGAAGACCTTGGAAGAAGGCAAAGAAGTTGAAGCCAAACAAAAGGAGGAGAAGGTGGCTGGTTAGTGTTGACTTTTTTAATATCCAACCTATGATGAATATTTACCACTATATTTAATAAAAATAATTAAGTATTATGAGTTGCCATTTTTGGGTTCTAATAGTGGTTTCTACCATTGATTTATTTTTACCAGGTAGCAGAGTTTAAAGCACAGTCCTCTAAATTAAATACAGTGTAAGCTCAAAAATGTGTCCATGTCACTGAAATCACAATTTGATATATATTTTTTTTTTTTCTAGAGGCTCCTCCTGTTCCAGAAAACCCTGCCACAGAGAAGGAGTCTCCAGCTGAAGAGCCTAAAGTTGGGGACATAGTGATCCAGGGTCTAACGGAAGAGATGGTGACCGTGCTGATTCGTTCATGTGTTAGCATGCTTGGGGTTCCTGTGGATCCTGACACCTTACACGCCACTCTCCGACTCTGCCTGCGCCTAACCCGTGACCACAAATACGCCATGATGTTTGCTGAGCTGAAGAGTACGCGCATGATCCTCAGCTTGACTCAAAGCTCTGGGTTTAATGGCTTCACCCCATTAGTTACCCTCCTCTTCAGGCATATCATAGAGGATCCGTGCACTTTACAGCATACTATGGAAAAGGTACAGATTTTTTGTTTTTTGTACCTCTTTCATTCAAAGCTATGATGTTTGAGTCATTTGTTGTTATAGACTTTATTTAAATATTATTAAAATTAATGTCCTATTAGATATTCTTACATCTTGATAAAGGTGTCAGCAATGAATAATAACTGCTACAGTATATAACAATTACTCTGTATGTACAATTGAGGGAACATTATAAATGTTGAGTATGGATCACAGGGTTGACCGCTATAGGACGACACATGAAAGGTCAACACAACATTTAAAAAAAAATATTTGTATGTGCTTTTTACTGTCACAGCACAAGGGACCCCAATTAGTGTACCGCGTCACCTACCTTACTATTCCCAATCATAGTCCACACTGATGGTAAAGTATGAATAAATAGAAAAATCCCCCCAAAAGCTGTCGACCATTTTACCCGTTGACCATAAGCACTGTCAACCTTTTGTCCATGTCGACCAATTGCTAGTGGTCGACCAATTGACAACCTAATTAAGGTCAACCTATCATCCGGGTACAGCAGATCTTTGTGTATGAACCCATTAGGGAACTGGGCCATGGGTATTTAGTCTCCTTCAGGACATTGCCACTTTAGAAAGTTTTAAATTCTTGTGAACCGCTGCTGGGGACCTTGATATTGTCAACTACACTCGGTTTATGTGAGTTTGCAGGCACCTTGGGAATGTTTTTCATTCTTTGTTGGTGGAACAGCTGTGTAGAGCCTCCACATCTGTCGTCTGTTCATACAGTGAACATATTATCCAGGCTTCATGTGTTTGCATCCAGGGATACTTGTTTTGGAAGGAACACACTACGCACTGCATCCCCTGAACATACTCTCCCTTAGGGGTGGCTTTGGAATATCCCCCTCTGACAGTGACCGCCTAAGGGGATGCCTCAGAAAAGAAAAATTCTGTATTGTAAATCCATTAAGTTCATTGGGGCATTGAGCACATGCTCCTTCAGCTTTTGTTCTTTAAGGTTTTTTTTAAATCTTTTCAGAGGATGCTCTTTCCTCCTCGTCATTCGTTACGGTCTATCCCCTCCTGTGAGTCTCGGTAGAACACGACTGATCTGCTTTTAGCAGACATAGGGGTTGTATAAGGGAGTGGAACACAGATGAGTGTGAAGGGCCCTACACACTTGGCGATTGCGATGGTCTATATGAATGATATAGTTTTAAAATGAACGATAAATTGTTCATATCTTCCAGTGTGTGTGCATCAACGATGAACGATGCGCGTCCTTGCATTCATCGTCTATCTATCCTCGTTTATACATGCAAGTCAATTTGGACAATATAGATGTATGTACTGTCATATCGTCCAAATTGGCCATCGATATCGTCCGGTGGGTAGGCAAATATTGATGATGAAAAAAAGACCAACTATAATATCGTTGGTCGTTTAAAATCGCCCCGTGTGTAGGGCCCATTAGATTCCCGTTCCCCACACACGCGCTGCACCCATGCAGTGTGTCCCGCAATAGAGATAAACAAAGTACATGAATGAACTACAAGAATTTTTATTGTGGCACTTTACAAATCAGTGATATGTTTTGAAGGTTGTACGGTCTGCAGCCACCAGTGGAGCTGGAAGCACGACATCTGGGGTAGTGTCAGGAAGCCTGGGGTCTCGAGAAATTAACTACATCCTGAGAGTACTGGGCCCAGCTGCTTGCCGAAATCCTGACATCTTCACAGAGGTAGCGAATGGCTGCATTAGGATAGCTCTGCCTGCCCCTCGTGGATCAGGAACCGGTAAGTTGATGAATCTTAAGTTTTTAAAGTTATGCTTGCGATCATGGTAAGAACATTTTAAATTTCTTTATCATCCACTAGGGGTCACTGGAGTACTCTTGGGATATGGACGGGCGTAGCCGATCAAAGGCACTGAATATTCAAATTTAGGACTCTCCCCCCCCTCCATATCCCCAAGTACCTCAGTGTACTGTGCCAGTGTTTTTTCGGTGCTCACAGCATGATCATCGGCTTGTGGCAATGGCCACTTTTCAGAAGATTTTTATTTTTAATTTTTACACTTCCCGTCCCAGTTTCTGGAAAAACTTGGGTCCGGGATGGTGCCGCTGCAAGGCAGCGTATGGCGTGTCGGTCCTCACAAAGAGCACCCTCACAGCCACAGGCGCTATAAGCAAGCGCATGGCGTGTCGGTCCTCACAAAGAGCACCCTCACAGCCACAGGCAGCCACTGTCTCCTGCAAACTGAACGGAGCTTACAGAAAAAAGATCCGTTACAGCCAGGATGAGACAAAGAGCTGGAAGACGAGGAGAGAAGCTGGAGGCTGAAACGTAGCTTACAGAGAGAAGCTCGTCACAGCCAGGAAAGCAAGGTATGTGTGTCAGGGCGGTCAGCTCACGCTGCCGCCCTGCTGTGTGTGTTATACTGTACAGAAGCTGGCGCCGCTGACGGGTCCCGCTGAAGTAGTAAGTAGCACTTCTTATATATGAAGTTCCACCTGATAGTTGGTGAGAATGAGAGCTTTACAGGTTCTCCTCACATTATACGCGCAGAGCGGCCGCACGTCACTGAGACGCCGGCCGCTCTCACTGCGCTGATGGCCCGGCACCGCTAATCGCCGCCGAGGCTCTCCGTGCGCTGACCTAAAGCAGAGCGGCCGCACGTCACTCAGACGCCGGCCGCTCTCACTGCGCTGATGGCCCGGCACCGCTAATCGCCGCCGAGGCTACACGCCGCCGAGACTCCCCTGTACTAAACAGCGGCCGCACGTCATTAAAGGACGCCGGCCACTCTTCCACAGAGACACCCGCAGACACAGGGAAACTGTGTACTGCTGTAGGAAGGAGCTTCCGGTCGGCTCCCCGGCGCTAGATTCAGGCTCTCCTGCTCTCCCTGCACCCGATCCCCGTACGCTGCACATGGGGATGCAGGGGGGAGGGGGAGGGGGAATAATACCCATAGCAGCAGCAAAGGCTGCATGGGTGCAAAATACACAAGCAGCGCAGCACTTTAAACAAGTAGCTGTGTACGGTGTATTATATGTTTCAGCAAGTTTATATATATAATATATAATGAAGCTTTGCCTGCCAGAACTGTCTATAATATCAGTATAAACTGTGATTATATGTGTAAACACTTTGTGTATATATATATATATAATATATATATGAGGCTTTGGCTGGCAATAGGTTACCAGTGGATAACCTATTGCAAGTTTAACCATGTTTTCTGTTATTTTTGGATAAGGCTGCAAGATAATAACATACACTGCAGGCAGTGTTCATATTAATTGACTAATTGCATATATTTTACTGTACCGACACCTCGGTTATCACTGTATAATAGGTTATTAAGCATAGTAACTGTATAATAGGCTATTAAGCATAGTAACTGTATAATAGGCTATTAAGCCTATATTACAACTGCAGCAGGTAACCTGTACTGTGATTTTCTGGGAAAGCATGGCATGACGGCCATTTTAATCATTGCTGGTTTTCCAGTTATAATCCAGAACACCGCCCATACACCTCTATTCCACAAGGAGGCGCAGGGGTGTTAGTGGGAAGTTTTAGTGCAGGATAATTCTAGAACATTCCTGCCCTACATCTTTAAGCCACCAGAAGGCGCAGGGGTGTTAGTAGGAATTTGGTTCGGGTTTCATGCCCATGTGAACTGCTTTTCACATAAAGAACACTTTGGTTTCCTAATAAATATGCTGTTCAGCAATAACATAGATATATAGATATATATGCCATATAATAACTTTATTAAGTCGTGCAAGTGTCTATCTGTTGCCTATTATGATGTCTGTCTACATAGCGAATAAGGCTCTAGTGCAGACTACAAATGTTAACATTGGCAATTCAAAATAAAACAGCGGTAATCGGAGTCTCGGAATAACTCCGCCAGCGCTAACAAAAGACAATCTTTCCAACGTGACAATTTTCCTTTGGGTACCAGAGTGTTTATTTCACTGGTCTTATAATTTAATGCACGATTCTATGTCAAATCTCACACCGATAACTACAAGTGAGAAGGGTACATTAGTCCAGCACTCAGATAGTGCGGGGTTTTGGACAACCATACATAATCGTTTCCAAAAGGACGCGATCCGCCATTGGTATATGCGTTTCTGTCAAACATTATAAAAACCCCAGATACATTTGGGTCACTAGAGTCTATGTATGAAACCATACCGATCACGGTTAAAAGAAGCTGCAGAGTATATCTGTAAAGCTTCTGCTAACGCCGGTTATTTTCATTGTCGCTAGTTAAGCGCGACGAGGCCAGAGCTTGTTTGCTCCTAAATTTGATATACTTGTAACGGCATTTTATCCCTTTAGGATATTCTGCCATTAGCGCATACTGTATACTTGTAACGGCGTTTTATTCCTTTATAACAAATGTAACGACAGGACGTTACAGTCAGCAAGCCAGTGGTTTGATGACCTCTTTTACAATTGTGGAAGTGCGTCTTTTCATGTTACATTTGCGAGGTTTCATGACTTCAACTCATATATGTCTCAGCTATTTACAGCTTAGAGTACAAAACTGCTTCTGTCGAACGGTTTGGCAGGTTGTCATTTAGTCTTTGCTGGTTTATAAACCAGGCAATAGTACGCCAACAGAGTCAAAGTTACTCAATCAGCAAGTCATTTACTACAGTTAGAAAATGGTTTTTCTGCAGTTAGTTTTTGCTTATTGGAGCCACACAATTGTATAATTGCATTTGATCTTCACAATGCGTATTTACCCAGTCCGGTTTATTCATCACAGGTTCTAGCGTTTGCAAATCGCCACAACCATTAACCAGTTCATTTCTTCCGTTGCTTATCGCTTCCGGTATTTACCAAAGTAATGTTGAAATGATAGCTCATCTCACATAAGAACTATGTATCAACAAAGTTCCTCTATCTTGCGCTACTAAGGTATACTGCGGTAGCAGATTAAGTTCGAAAACAATCACATCTAAGTCGGTCTAAACGATGTCAATTCCTAGGTAAGATTATAAATACGGTAAATCAAAGACTTTTACCTACTACACCAGCAAAGAACAAAGGTACACGCACATTAGCGGTACATTGGTGTATTCACTTATTAAGAATAAAGATGTGTTTTCAATCGCGTTTCTCACAGAGGGACAAGGGTGCGTATACTCTGGACGACAGTCACAGAGAGTCAGGATTTGTAGTTAAAATCAACGCAAAGGTTCTAAAACACGACAGATTGCTGTCAATAAATGTCCTAGAACTCTGTGCATTTTACAATGCAATAGATAAATGTCCTAGAACTCTGTGCATTTTACAATGCAATAAATGATTCGTTTTCAGTCTGACCAGGGATAGACTCTGGGTTCTCTTCAGAACGAATAAATCTTTCGCTTTTTACTAAAGATTTCTGTGGACAGGAACAACCGTGAGTTTCATGTAATTTTGTTTTTTCATGCCTGGCTCACGCTGCCCTTAAGCAGTCAAACAAAGCAACGGCAGTTGCATACACAACAACCAGTGAAAACCAAGAAGCCGCATGGCAATGCGGCAGGTAACTCCAATCTTCAATGGCTCAGAACGCCATTATGTGAAAATGTCAAGACATCAATCCGTGAGTGGACATTTGTTAGACAAACGATCTCACCCGTCAGGGTTTGGATCTTGAAAACTGGACATTAAATCCAGAGGTGTTTCATATGTGAGTCCACAGAAGGCGGTTTCCCCAAGTATACATAATGGCATCTCGCCACAATTACAAAAGCTCAGTATGTGTACATCACATTCATGGGGTCATTCAGCATCGTGTATCTGGCTCCACCATTTTCCGCTTCTCTCTTCGTTGCCAAAACGGATCAGAAGACAGTTCGTCACAGTCATACTGGTGGTATCTCATGGGTTTAGGAAAAGTTTTTCTCGAATTTTCAAGTAATACTTGCACACGATCTTGGCCCGCTCATAATACGGCCAACCTGTTACATCACGGAACGTTCTTTTACCCAGAGTTACCTATGTACCTATTATCTATGTACCGCAGCTGCGGTTGACGGGGTGAGGGTTCAGACCGCCCTCTTAAAAAATAGAGAATTACAGTATCGGTTATACCAACCATGTTACGAAATAGTAAGCCGCTTAAGGCAGCTCATAATTAAAAAAAAAAAAAAAAAAAAAAAATTCGTGTGCTTACATAGGTTGTAAACCTCGGAAGTTTCCAACATCATACTTCAAGTACCCGTATTCTGTTAAACGGGATGGGATGGAAAACTGCGTTCATCTGCACTAAGAGTGCAGGTATCTGTGTGGTAAACTTATTTTCAAAGCGTTTGCCTCTATTTACGTCTGTAAACATCTTTCTACAAGGTGTCTCCAAAGTTCAGACTCTATTTATCCCACCTACAGCGCCAGGCGATTTGAGGTTGGGTTCAGATTTCTTAGTTTTCATATTTTGGAATCCTTTCAACAAATGGGAATTAAGTTTCATATTTTTGAACCCTTACAACAAATGGGTATTAAGTTTCTCACTTTGGAAAACATTTTTCTTCTAGCCTTGGCTTCGCCAAGGGTGCTTCGGCAAGGATTTTGTTTTCATATTTGGGTGCCTTGTATTCCAAGCCACCGTATTTGAGTTTTCTCATTACAAAGCAGATCTTCCGACGAAATCCGCTTTCGTATTCTTCACATCAATATACCAATAGTGGTTCCTGTGGGGACAGCACATTCTAAAATTCTGAATGTGGTACACGTATTACGCGTTTATATATGTACCGAAGGTCTACAGTACGTGATATGAATACGTTGTTTGTTCTATATGATACTGCAAACTGGGGTTAGCCAGGTTCTCAGCAGACATTATCCAGTTGGATAATAATGACTACAAGTCAGGTTTACTTTAAGGCTAAGTTACAATCGCCTACGTCAGTAATAGTTCATCCCACAGGTTCTGTGGGAATGTCAGACCCAGCGGGTCGTGGAGCGTCTATGACGCGGCTACATAGCCTTCAGTGCACCACGTTTGTGCACGTTTACACGTTATGAATGGTGGCGCCATCAGCATTTAGCTTTGGCCTGCCTACGGTTACAAGTATCAAACAGCTCTCCCGCCCACGAGGGAAGCTTTGGTACGTCCCAAGAGTACTCCAGTGACCCCTAGTGGATGATAAAGAAAATAGGATTTTGGTACTTACCAGGTAAATCCTTTTCTTTGAATCCATAGGGGGCACTGGACGCCCACCCAGAGCAGTTTTACCTGGGTTGTTTTAAGCTCAAGGGAGCTTAGTAAACAAATTTTACTTGGGTGGTATTAAGCTCGAAGGAGCTTATGGTAACACATTTTCACCAATTGGCTCAAATTATAAAGTTCTATCGGTTAAGGTGTCAACTGTTTAGTTGACAATAAGGTTACGGATCAACTTTGTGGTTGTCCGTTATGTTATAGGGATTCTCCATTGTCAACCTCTCTATATCCTGTTCGCTCAGTAAAAAACACTGGCACAGTACACTGAGGTACTTGGGGATATGGAGGGGGGGGAGAGTCCTAAATTTGAATATTCAGTGCCTTTGATCGGCTACGCCCGTTCATATCCCAAGAGTACTCCAGTGCCCCCTATGGATTCAAAGAAAAGGATTTACCTGGTAAGTACCAAAATCCTATTATTCCCCCCACCCCCACCCCCACCCCCTTTGTTGTTGTTGCTCAGCTTAGTTAATAGGATTGTTGTGCTGGTCACACTAACCGTTTCCAAGTAAGAGTTATGATTTATTTATTTTTTGCTTTTTCCCACCCAGCATCTGATGACGAATTTGAGAATCTTCGAATAAAAGGTCCTAATGCAGTGCAGTTGGTGAAGACCACACCTGTGAAGCCATCTACGCTACCAGTCATCCCTGATACGATAAAGGATGTCATATATGACATGTTGAATGCACTAGCAGCTTACTATGCCCCTGAGGAAGGTACAGTCTCCAGATTTATTTTTCAAACTGTCTTTTAGATAGGGCAGTTCAGCATCTGAATTATTTATCTACATGTACCAAGTTACCCGAAGCAGGAGTCTGTATTATCTAGGTAGTTCCTGGTGCTCATGGCATAAGCGATGTCTGTGAGCTTTTGTCTTCAGAAATATACATTAACCACAGTTTTGACTGTTTCTCCAGTTTTAGTATTCTAAAGATTGCATTCTAATTTGTCGACTGCTTTCTTTTTTTCCTCTCTACTTGTAGTTGCTGAGAAATCTGAGCAAAAGCCTGTGGGTATCAACCAAGTCAGTCAGATTTTGCAAGACATGGGGGATGAGGTTTTCCAGCAGTACCGAGACCTCACCAGGCAAGGCAGTGACTTTGATCCCCAGGGTAGTTTTTCCCTCAATGTGAGTAGCTGATCTTTTATACAGCAGCGTTTTTCTTTGCAATTTTTTTTAATGATAACTGTATTTCGGTTTTGCTATAAATTTGTGACAGGATTGTTGGGATACGGGTTTACTAATCCTGGCAGTGAGATTACATGTTTAATCGAAGTTTGTCTTCATGGGATCTAGTGCCACCTGAGATTGATTTGGATAGAGGCTATCAACTAGACCCTGCGTTACAATCTGAGGAATTAAGCTACTTAAGGTCTCATAGTTCATTTTAATCCAGAAGACACTAATGGAAGGGCAACTCTCCATTACCCATCAAAGGAAAGGGAGTTCAGACCAAACGCAGCCAGCCCCCACTTGTATCTGCGGTCATTGCCTCACTTCACCACCAGGCTGTTTTTTTTTTTTTGTGTTAAATTTAAACAGTTTAAGATATGGGGGTATATTCAATTGAAGTCGAAAACTGCTGTCTGTCGAAAAGATGTCAGTTTTCGACTTTTTAAGGTCGAATCCTGATTCGACCTATTCAAAGCTTTTCGACAAGTCGAGGCATTTGACTTGTCGAAAAGCACGTGGATTGGCGGAATAGCTGCCGATCCACGTTTTAATGTCGAAAACGGGGCCAAATCCGACAGGTTTTGGCCCCGTTTTCGACCATCGGAATGAGATGGACCCGGAGGAGGCGAGGGGGAGGGAGACGGGGGGACAGCCGGCGGCAGCCAGAGAAGATCAGCGCTACAGTAGCGCTGCAGCTGGCTGTCACTCACCAGCCCGACCTCACGGCAGCTTCCACCCGGCTCCAGCACACTGCTGGAGCCGGGTGGAAGCTGCCGTGAGGGCGGGTGAGTGACATCCTGCTGCGCGCTGATCTCCTCTGGCTGCTGCCGCTGTCCCCCCGCGGCACTCTCCTCCTCTGGGTCCCATCTAAATTCGACTTGAAAAAGTCGAATTTTAGATGGGATTGAATAGGGGTTGTCGGATCCATTCCGACAAATACATGTCGGAATGGATCCGACTTTAATTTAATATACCCCATGGTGATTAAACATACAAAAGCGCATGAGGGTCAAATCTTAAAATGTACTGTGTGTCTTGTATACAAGGTACAGAAGTGGTAAACTTTAACTGAAAACATTGCCCACTGCTCTTAAAGGGGAGGTGGAACCTGGCCATATACACATGAATCATGTATTTTGTCTTTTTTTCTTTTTTTTTGTGCTACATTTTCCACTTAAAATCTTTGGGATTTTAAGGTCTTTTTGGTGCTAAATTTTCACTTAAAATCTTTGGGATTTTAATATCTTTGTGACTATCTCTCTTAGGCTCGAGTCTTCACTGCTGATAGTTCATCTACTGAGACACCACAGACTGGAACACCTCAAGGGGAAGGTAAGTGCTCCTGTCTAGCCTTTAGTGTAATGATTTTTGCTTTTTGTGGTGTATGTACTTCAACAAATTTGTATTCAGCCTAACTGAGCTTGTGTTTGGTTAATATCGATTAGCAATTTCAACTGTAAGGGTATTAAACCTCCACAAGGCTGGGGGACACTAGACCATGGGGTTGTAGGTTGGAACTGCTGGAGCTCCCCCCTGCAACCCCAGCATGCCAGTGTACTTCAAGTGCCTGTGGAGTTAGGCACATTTTTCTTTTGTACCACCCCATAGCCCTCTCTTCTGAGCTGAGACCGCCTGGACCCGGGGACAGGGTGCGTTCTTACCCTTTTAGAGGGTTCCAGGCATCAGTGCTGTCCCTGATGGCAGCGCCATATTGCCAGGTTCTCAGCTGTCTTACGCGGAGAGCGCACCACGCAGGACATTCCAAGTGCTTTCATTATACATTGGTTGGAGTAGCACTTGCAGCCACTGAGCGGGAGGACGGAGCCTGTTGGTGTGCAGCAATGGAGTGGGAGGGCGGAGCCTACATAGCTGCTACTGTGGTACAGTCTGTTTTTGATGCGTATGACAGTACAACAGCATTCTCTAGCTCTCAGCTAGAACAGACGCTGTCCTGCAGGCTGGGATTCCTTTTGTGCCGTTATATCGTCCGCTCCTCTCCTCTGCAGCGGTTAGCCTCTCTAGAAAGACCAAGTTTCTGATTTTATTGACTATTGTTGCCTTTGTTTCTCTAGCATCCATAAGGGATATTGGGGAATCTAGTACGATGGGGGTATAGACAGGGTCCAAATGAGCCAGTGCACTTATAAATTTCTTCAACTGGGTGTGCTGGCTCCTCCCCTCTATGCCCCCTCCCACAGGCGATTTATAAAAAAAAAGTACCCTTAGGAGTGGATGCACAGCTCAGAGTTTTCTTCAATTTTTTTTTTAATGTATGTTATTTTCGGTATGCTGTTTGGGCAATAGTGGGAGTTAAAGGATGGTGGGGGGGGGGGGAGAGGGCGTGGCGGTCACCGGCCTTACCAGGTGCTGATCCGCTTCCCTGCTATAGGACCACCGGTCCTGAGGGGTGGTTGTTCAGCGGGGCATTGCGCCTTGGCTGTCAGTCGCAGCACGCCGCACACTCCTAACACTGTCTGAAGGTGACACAGGTGGTGAGTAAAAACCGGGGTCCCTGGTTCACTATGCGGCGGTATACGGGTGACCCTCCTGGGGGGTCCCGCTAAAATCCCCCATGTAGACTGTCACACAACCGCTTAGACTATCACTTGTTGTGATGTTTCTCCGGCAGGGTCCACAGGTTATCCACAGGATATCAATGGGATATGATGTAGCGACAGCGGATTTGCACCAATCGGTCAAAGCTTTCCAGCCTCCCAGCATGCAACGGGCCCGTCCATATATCTCCGCCTCCTAGCTCAGGCAATTTGTTTTAGCTTTCACCAGGGGTTCTTTTAAAATACAAGGCAGTTTCAGGTGCAGGTTGATCCACCTCGGGCTATGTTTGCAGAGACTTTATCCAGTATAGCTGAACGGATAATTCCTCCAACTCCTGTACCGGGATTAGGTTACACGATTAACCCTTACATTCAGCTTCCCATTTGTGGCGTATCACTTCCAGCAGCAGCCTCTCAAAAGAAATAGGCTGATAAACCGGTGGTAAGTAAATCTTCATCCTCAGACTACACATGGTTCAGATAAAGATTCATCGGAGGATGAAAGCTCAATTCATTCTACTCCGGCATACGAAGAGGAGGAGGAA
Source organism: Pseudophryne corroboree (assembly GCF_028390025.1). Taxonomy (NCBI): domain Eukaryota; kingdom Metazoa; phylum Chordata; class Amphibia; order Anura; family Myobatrachidae; genus Pseudophryne; species Pseudophryne corroboree. The sequence continues at coordinate 56,041,544 of NC_086451.1, forward strand.
GGTCTCTGCTCGGTGGATACAGCTGAGTTAATTAAAGCAATGAAAGCCATTCTATCCTTAGAGAATTCAGCAGAGCCAGTGTTAAAAACCAAGGCACTTGTGTTTAAACGTCCCAAAACGGTTAAGACTGAGTTTCCACGGTCAGATCAGCTGACAGATATCATGGAAGAGGCTTGGGCTACGCCTAATAAGTTTAGAATTCCTAAGAAATGGAATTCCAATTATCCTCTTCCAGCTGGGGATTGTTTTAAAAAAAGGGAGGTGACTCCTAAAGTAGATACGCATGTGATTAGTGCGAAAATCTACATTAACTTTGCCTTCAACATCATTAAATGATGTCACGGATAGGAGTGTGGATGGTTTTCTAAAAACCATTTTTCTGTGTCTGGGGCAGTCATAAGGCCAGCCATGGCTTCAGCTTGGATGGTAAAGGCAGTGGCTGCCTGTGCTGATGCATTGGAGGTGGATTTTTCAATAGCATCTAGAGAGCAAAAATCCCAAATAGCACATATAAAACATGCTGCAATGTTCTTAGATGAAACAGCTTTGGATATGGGTACTATTGCCTCCAGGGCATCAGCTTCAACAATAGCCGCTTGCAGAGCAGTTTGGCTACGTCCGTGGAAAGTTGATTCAGAATCTAAAGGTTTTGGAAACTTTGCACTTTTCTGGAGATATTCTTTTTGGTAAAGAATTGACAGATATTTTGGGAGTCAGAAGCAGACTCCAAGAAGGTCAAGTTTCCTTCCACATACAATTTCAAACCTAAACTTCCAGCCTTTCGGTCTCAAGGAAGAGCTAAAGGCAAAAGTGATAGCAGGCAGTCCCAATACAAGAAGTCTGGTAAGACTAAAAAGCATAGGGCTACCAGAAGACCGGTTGGTAAAACAGATAATAAGCTATTAGCCTGATGGTGCGGGCCTACACCTGGGGGACCCCAGGGTAGGGGGCCAACTTCAGTTTGCACAGATCTGTCAGCAGTCTACAACAGATGCCTGGGTGCAGGAAGGGGTATCTCTAGGTTATGCTTTTGCCTTCAAGAAGTACCCTCCACGAAGGTTTTTTTGTACCAGCCTGTCTCGGGTAGAGACGAAGGACAGGGCTTTGCAAGAGGCAGTTTAGAAATTGCTTCAGTCAGGAGTAGTCATTCCAGTTCCTGCTGCACAACGAGGACAGGGTTTTTACTCCAACGTGTTTTTAGTTCAGAAGCCAAATGAGTGATTTCGGCCCATTCTCAATCTCGAAGTGCTGAACAAATACATTTGGTTACCTCGGTTTCACATGGAGACTTTAAGTTTCATCATTTTGGCCATGGAGCCAGGGGATTATATGGTAGGGATGTACAGGATGCTTACCTACATGTTCCTATAGCACTGTCCTATCAGTGCTATCTCAGGTTCACTATCCTCCAACAGCATTTTCAGTTCCAGGCCATACCTTTTGGGTTAGCCACAGCCCCCAAAGTATTTACCAAAATTATGGTGGTAATGGCAGCTTATCTCCAACAGCAGGGGATAAGAATTTTTCCATACCTCAACGATCTTTTAATCCTGGCACAGTCGCAGGAATTGCTCCTATGTCATCTGCAACAGACAATAACGTGTCTGCAGAAGCCACGGGTGGCTCTTAAATTGGGCAAAATCGTCTCTGGTTCCGTCACAGCGGAGGACTCACTTGGGGGCTGTACTGGATTCAAGTCTTCAGAGAGTAATTTTACCTCTGAACAAGATATCCAAGCTTCAGTCAAGGATTCGGGACTTGCTACACAGTCAAAAGGTATCCATTCACGCAGCGATGCGTTTGATGGTGTTAACGTTCGACATGGTGGAGTATGCACAATTCCACTCGAGGCCGCTGCAGCGTCTGATTCTTACCAAATAGAATGGGTTGCATCAGACGATAAAAACACACACTATGGTTCTTACGATAGAAGTAAGAATGCCATTACCCTGCTGGCTACAGACATCCCATCTGGACAAGGGGAGACACTTTTGGATATCAGATTGGAAAATTCTGACAACAGATGCCAGTCTACAGGGCTGGGGAGCAGTGTCAGGATGGTTTTGTTTCCAGGGGCAATGGACCATGGAAGATGGTTGCCTGAAAATATATTGGAACTTCGGGCCATATACATGGTACTGATTCAGGCAAAGGACATTGTTCAGGGCAAAAACCGGTCCTGATCCGCTCGGACAATGCGACGGCAGTAGCGTACCTCAACCATCAGGGAGGAACTCGCAGCCGAAAAGCGATGAAGTACGTAAGTCACATACTAAGGTGGGCAGAACTTCATCTTCCAGCCTTGTCCGCAGTATTCGTTTTGGGAGTCCTAAACTGGGAAGCGGACTTTCTCAGTTGATACGCAGTTCAGGCAAGCGAATGGGCTCTACACCCAGAGATCATTCCAGACTCTCTAGTAGACAAGTGGCGGTTGACAGAGAGATCTCATGGCATCCTGTCTGAACAACAAAGTGCTTGCATATGGGTCAAGATCAAAGGATCCCAGAGCGAACTTTGTGGATGCCCTGTTGCTGAGATGGGACTTTCATCTGGCTTATGTGATTCCTCCAATCACCCTATTACCCAGGGTGGTGGGAAAGGTGCCATGATACTAATAGCTCCAGCTTGGCCCAGGAGACATTGGTACACAGATCTGCAGAGAATGTTGATCGATGCTCCACTTCTGCTCCCTCAACGTCCAGATCTACTGATGCAGGGTCCTTGTTATCAGACATCTGGATCGACTCTTTGACGGCGTGACTCTTGAAACATCTATCCTGAAGTTAAGAGGATTCTCACAATAGGTAATTCAAACTTTGTTCAGAGCAAGGAAACCTTCCACAGTTCGCATTTATCACCGAATATGGCAAATCTGTATTCATTGGTGCAGTGAACGGAGAATGGACCCCAAGTCTTTCAGAGTTTCCAGGGTCTTAGCATTCCTTCAGGCAGGAATGGATAAAGGTTTGAAGGTGGCTTCCTTGAGAGTACAAATGTCAGCATTGACTGTATGGTTTCAAAAGAAAATTGCCAACTTACAGGATGTGAATAATTTTTTCCAGTAAATGCTGTGCATTCAACCTCCTTTTGTTCCTCCTATAGTGTCTAGGGACTTAAATCTAGTCCTGAAAGCCCTTCAAGCCGCCCCATTTGAACCACTTAATAAAGTGGATCTTAAATGGTTGTCAGCTAAAGTTCTCTTTCTACTGGCTTTTGCTACAGCTAGAAGAATATCCAATTTAGGGGTTTATCATGTCATTCCCCATTTCTGATTTTATTCTTATTATATATATATATATATATATATATATATATATATATATATATATATATATATATATATATATATATATATATATATATATATATATATATATATATAAATAACTGATCCCGGTGTCCAGTGCAGAAAACATCAACATATCCCCACAATATCCCTGTATTGGTGTATCCTGACGAAGGGGCTGAGGCCTTGAAACATGTAGATATAAGCACCGTAATTAAAGGTTTTTCTGGAACGAGTCCCTGGAGTGCCGTGCCTATTGTGGGGATATATATATATCTATCTCTATCCATCCATCCATCCAGATAAAGCAGTTCTAAGAACTAGATCTGGGTATCTTTCCGAAGGTGGTGTCTAAATTCCACCTTAATGAAGAAATTGTATTCCCGGCTTTCCAGGTGCCGGACCTTTCTGCTGGAGATGCATCGCTGGACGTGGTCCGTTCATTAAGAATCTGCGTGGATCGTACCAGTGCTATCAGAAAGACCGATTCTCTCTTCATTCTCTACGGATTTCACAAAAGAGAATGGCCTGCTGATAAGCCGACACTGGCAAGATGGCATCGGATGACGAATTCAGAAGCATATTCTCAAACTGATCTCCCTGTTCCGGCTAATGTCTCTACTTACTCTACTCGTAAGGTAGCTTCATCATGGGCAGCACAAAGTGGTGCTTCAGCAGAACAGATATGTAAGTCAGCCACATGGTCTTCCATTAACACATTCATTAGACATTATGCCATGAATACCTTTGCCTCTCATGACGCTGAATTCGTGCGAAAGATTCTCTTGTCCAGTCTGGAGCGTCCCCACCACTAAATTGCTTTGGGAAATCCCATTGTTATCCTGTGGATAACCTGTGGACCCTGCCGGAGAAATATACGTTATGGTAAGAACTTACCGTTGATAACGGTATTTCTCCTAAGTCCACAGGGATCCCACCCTGACGCACCGGATTTGACTATCCTTTTACTCACTAACCTCTTCCTTCTTGTACGGAAAGGTGTATTCTTATCGCCTAGTTAGGGCAATTTATGATGCTCCTGCCTTGAGCTTTGTAATACAACTGATTTGCCTGAGCCAGGAGGCGGGGGTATATGGACGGGCCCGTTGCAAGCTGGGAGACCAGAAAGCTTTGACCGATTGATGCAAATCCGCTGTCACTTCATTATATCCCATTGTTATCCTGTGGACTTAAGAGAATTACCGTTATCAACGGTAAGTTTTTACCATAACGTATATTTTTAACCTGAAAAGTGACTTTGCCAGTATAATAAATCTCTGTAGCTCTGGCGCCATTGGAGGGGGCGGAGCTACCTCAGAGCGGGACCAGAGGCATTTTGGCACCTTCCTCTGCTTACTGCAGTCATACACAGTACACACAGTGCGTCCGGACTCCTCAGCCACGCTGGATATCTGGTACAGGGTGTAGCAAAGGGGGAGAGCCGCTATTGTACACTATCTGGGTCCTCTACAGGACAGAATTTCTTAGGGTTTACTGTGATACAGTTAGCTGGCAGTGCCACTAGTGTGCTGTTGTCCTTCTCTCTGTGGGTCTCCTCTCACATACAGTAGGGCAGGCTTGCAATATAACTGTGTGTGTGTGTGTGTGTGTGTGTGTGTGTGTGTTATTGTGCTTACTGTGAATCATGGGTAAACACAAACTGTGCAGTGTATGCCACACCAGATTCTCTCCATTATCATCTGATTCTGTTTATTGTGAACAATGCAGCCAGTCTTCACAACTCGGTGAAGGGGCTGGGGGAGAGGGTCCAGAGCCCCACTGGCTAAGGTCTCTTAAAACTATGATGTCTGATATGTCATCCCAACTCACTGCAAATGTTCAGAAATCTCAGCTACTACAACAGGTGTTGCAGATTAAGCTGCTAGGGCAGATGTTACACAGCCCCCCTCCTCTTTCAGGACCACAAAAGCGTGGGTTACCTGCACTACTATCTGACACAGATGATGATATACAGGAGGATGGGGAGGACTTGGACCCCGTTAGTGGGGATCCCGATTCTGCTCAGGGTGTTGAACCCCTAATTCTGGCTATAAGTGATGTGTGAAAGCTCCCTCTAGAGGACGCTGTGTCCCAGCAATCGTTTTTCTAAACTCAAAACAAGCCTACTGTCACTTTCCCTGATTCTACAGAGTTAAATGACTTATTCAAGGAGATGGGGAACATTAATGCTAGAACTTCTGCCATGATAGTGTCGGTGCATATGGCCTTGTGTTTGCGTCAGTGGATTGCGGCCGCAGAATCCAAACGTAGTGTGGAATCCCTTCCCTTTTCTTGGGAATGGCTCTTTGGGGTTGAATTGGATACCTGGATTTCCAAAGCTACGGGTGGGAAATCCACGTTTCTCCCCTCTGGGGCCCCGCCGGCGAGACACTCCTATCCGGGGCCGTCTGTACAGTCCTTTCTGTCTCACAGATTTTGATCCAAGGCCAGAGGTGCCTCCAATGCGACTAGAGGCACCAGAGGTAAGTCCAGAAACCTGTAAGCACCAGCTCTCAGGAACAGACCACCAGTTCTCAGTTAAGGCCTCAGCATGACTGTAACCGCTCACCCAACCCGAGCGGATCTCGAGGTGGGAGCTCGAAAGCATCACATCAGCTGCATCTGGGAGGCTACCTGCCTGGAAACCTGGGTCAGAGATCTCGTTTCTCAGGGCTACAAGCTGGAGTTCGACAGTGTCCCCCCCCCCTTCCCTCCACCCAACGATTTTTCAAATCAAGCATACCAGCTTTGCAGGATATGGAGGTTATGTTGCAACAGGCCATCCTAAAGTTGGTCCAGTCCCACGTCATTGTTTCAGTACCAATACCGCAACGCGGCAAGGGGTTTTACTCCAACCTGTTTGTGGTGCCGAAACCGGACCCATTTGTAATCTAAAATCCTTGAATCCTTATTTGAAGGTGTTCAAATTCAAAATGGAATCCCTGCAAGCAGAGATTGCGGGCCTGGAAGAACAAGAATTCATGGTCTCCTTGGATATCAAGGATGCCTACCTCCATATTCCGATTTGGCCGCCTCATCAGGCATACCTGCAGTTTGCCCTGCTGGACAATCACTTCCAATTCCAGATACTCCCCTTCAGCCTATCCACAGCTCCGAGGGTGTTCACAAAAGTGATGGCGGAGATGATGTTCTAGGTCCAGGGTGTCAATATTGTCCGTTACCTGGACGATCTTCTGATCAAAGCAAGATCCAGGGAGCTTTTGTTGCTCCATATTGACCGCACTATCCAACTTCTGTCACACCATGGGTGGATCCTAAACTTATAGAAGTCCCACCTGGAGCCAACTAAGCGGCTCCTGTTCCTGTGGATGTTACTGGATACTGTGGCCCTGAAAGGTGTTACTACCAGAGAACAAGGCGAGAACACTTCAGGAGATGGTCCGCATGGTACTCCGACCAGCTCGAGTGTCCATCCATCTTTGCATACGTTTGCTGGTAAAGATGGTTGCCTCCTGCGAGGCGATCCAATATGGCAGGTTCCATGCCAGAACTTTTCAGGTGGCTCTCCTGAGCAAATGGTCCGGCACACATCTTCAGATGCACCGGATTATACAGCTGTTGCCTCAGGCCAAGATTTCACTCCTGTGGTGGCTGCAGTCCTCCAATCAACGGGAGGGCCGGAGGTTTGGGATTCAGGTTTGGACCCTCCTCACGACAGATGCGAGTCTAAGAAGATGGGATTCTGTCACCCAAGGGGTGCAGTTCCCGGGCAGGTGGTCAACCCACAAAAGCCTCCTTCCGATCAACATTCTAGAACTTCGGGCAATCTACAATGCTCTGCTTCAGGCCTCTCCTCTTCTCAGGGATCACGCGATCCAGGTGCAGTCGGACAATGCCACAGCAGTGGCGTACGTCAATCGGCAAGGAGGCACAAAAAGCAGAGGCTGCATGCGAGAGGTATCAAAGATACTTCTCTGGGCGGAAAGAAAAGCAAGAGCAATGTCCGCTATCTTCATTCCGGGAGTAGACAACTGGGAAGCAGACTTCCTTGTCATGATCTACACCCGGGGGAGTGGCGTCTTCACCAGAAGGTGTTCCAGTAGATCATCCACCGGTGGGGCTGCCCACAGATAGACTTGATGGCTTCTCGTCTCAACAAGCTTCACTGATATTGCTCACGAACCAGGGACCCTCAGGCGAGGGCATTGGATGCACTGACGTCGCCTTAGCCTTACAGGCTGGTCTACCTGTTTCCTCCAATTGCGTTATTCTCCAGGGTGCTCAAGCGCATCAGAAATCAGGGAGTCCAGGCAATTCTGATTGGCCTCGGAGAGTGTGGTACGCGGATCTTCTGGGCATGTCCGTCGAAGACCCTTGGCCTTTACCACTACGAAGGTTCGTTTGTCTATCCGGGCTAACGGCGACTTCGTTTGACGGCATGGAGGTTGAGCGGAACATCCTAGCGCACAAGGGCCTTTCCAAGGTGGTTATTGCTTCCATGGTTCAGGCCAGGAAACCTGTGACGTCAAAACACTATCATCATATCTGGAAGAGATATGCCTTTTGGTTCGAGGAACGCACGTATCCACCTGCTGAGTTTCACTTGGGACGTTTCTTACATTTCCTGCATGCTGGTGTGGATAAAGGCTTACGTCTGGGTTCCATTAAGATCCAGATTTCAACCATCTCCATTTTCTTACACAAGAAATTGGCAGTGTTGCCAGAAGTTCAGACCTTCTTGGAAGGGGTACTCCACATCCAACCTCCTTTTGTGCAGCCTACGGTTTCCTGGGATTTGAATGTAGTGTTGGAATTTCTACAGTCCTCCTGGTTTGAACCTCTGATGACTGTAGAAGATAAGTACCTCACGTGGAAAACGGTGATGTTACTGGACCCGGCTTCTGCTCGACATGTCTCGGAATTGGGGGCCTTGTCGCGTAAAAGTCCATACTTGGTCTTTTACGAGGACAGAGCAGAGCTCCGGACTAGGCAGCAGTTCCTGCTGAAGGTTGTCTCTGCGTTTCACCTGAATCAGCCTGTTGTATTTCCGTCAAGTTCTGACACTTATGCTCCTCCAGAGGCATTGGATGCTGTGCGAGCCTTGAAGATCTATGTCAAGAGAACGGCTCTGATCAGAAAGACGAATTCTTTGTTCGTGCTCTGTGATGCGCAGAAAAAGGGTTACCCTGCTTCAAAGCAGTCCATTGCTCGTTGGATTAGGCTTACTATCCAACAGGCCTATGTGTCGGCAGCCTTACCTGTTCCTAAGCCTCTGAAGGCCTACTCTACAAGATCAGTAGGTTCTTCCTGGGCGGCTGTCCGTGGAGTCTCGGCCTTACAACTATGCTGAGCTGCCACCTGGTCGGGGAAGAACACTTAAGTTCTAAAGGTTTGATACCCTGGCCAAAGAGGATACCCAGTTTGGGCAGGTGGTGCTGCAGCAGTCTCCGCACGTTCCCGCCTGTTCTGGAAGCTTTGGGACGTGCCCATCGTACTAGATTCCCCAATATCCCATATGGATGCTAAAGAAAATAGGATTTTATTTACCTACCGATAAAATAATTTTCTCGTAGTCCATAAGGGATATTGGGCGCCTGTTTCAGTGAGTTTACTTTTCTGCAAGTTCTCGTTTTATGGTTCCCTGTTCAGCTGTTGCTGTTACCAGCATTTGCTGGTTATGTTAGTGGTGTGCTGGTATATAAATCTCACCACTTTGTTATCCTATTTTCTTCTCTCATATATGTCCTTTCTCCTTCTGGCACATTTTTACCTATAACTACCTGTGGGAGGGGGCATAGAGGGGTGAAGCCAATACCCAGTTAAATTTAAATTGCACTGGCTCCTTTGGACCCCGTCTATACCCCCATTGTACTAGATTCCCCAATATCCTTTATGGACTATGAGAAAAGGATTTACCGGTAGGTAATTTAAAATCCTATTTATTTTTTTTCTGAGGATTGTGCTTTTTGCTCAGTGACCTCTGTTTACCTGCTTAGACTGTTTAATTCCACTCGCCTACGCTGCACACAGCGAGACCGTGTAGGGAATACAACAGACACCTCAAAACCCGTCAATGCAAAAAGCACTAATATGGCATTGTTTTTAACTTGCGCCCATTTTAATATCAAATTGCCATGTGGACAGGTGGATTCTGGGGTATTGTGCGGTGCCTGGTGTCGCGCAGGAGCTCTGGGTCGATTTGTCTCTGACTTTGACTTCTCTCAAGCAAAAGGATCAGACTAGGGCAGCTGCTGTGTCTGTTTCCTCGATGCGTGATTTGGAATAGCCTACTCCTGGTGGTGTGACTTCCCCAATTGGTGTCTGATCCACCTTGGCTACGTACAATGGAGTGTACCATCTCAAGTTTTGCAGAAGTTTCCTCCTTAATTGTAATGCTTTTTTGAAGATTTTAAACTGCACATAAGCGTCTTCCTCCTTTTAGGGCTCTGCTCGAAGAGCTCTTTTGCTCCGAACTTGGGATGCGGATTCGTAATCAAAACTTAATCAAATAATAAAAAAATTCCTTGGAATCTCTTCCGTTTTGTGGGGGCCTTTTCTTTGGACCAGATCTGGATACTATTATTGCCCAGGCTATTGGTGGCTTTTTGTCTGGTGGCTGCCCCTAAACAGCATGGTCGAACTTTTCATTCGTACTTTCGGTGTTGAGCGTTCCACAAGAGGTCAGTCTGCCAGGATCTGCTTTTTTCCCAGCTGGGGTTTGGCTTTTAAGGATAGATTTTCTGGTGCCACCTGGTGTTCGGCGGCCAAGTCTCCGGAGAAGCCTGATGGGTTGTGTCTCCACGGAGTCCGGTCACAAGCTGGGGGCGGTTGCTCCAGTTCCGGGACCATTGGGTGGCGTAGTCTTCAGACGCCTGGGTGCTGGACAGGATTTCCTGAGGTTATATTTTCGACCTCTGGTCTGCCGCCACTGCATTATTATTTTTTTCCCCACCACTGCTCCCCCCTTCCACCCCTTTATACAGAGAAGAGGGTGGCATTGAACAAGGGTTTCTCTTATCTACTCAGGTGGCGTAATTGCTCCATTTCTACCGCTGGAACGGAAACTGGGCTCCAACTTGTTCCTGGTTCAGAAGCCAAACTGCTCATTACGGTCGATCTGTACTCTTCACTACTTGAACAACATGTTGTGAATGGAATCTCTGTGAACCACATCATGGATGACAACACATTTTTGGCCTCAATGGATGTCATGGATGTGTATCTTCCCTTTCCAATTTGGGTAGGTCATCATTCTCTCTCTCTCCTTTGTTTACAATCTGATCTGTTCGCTATCAGTTCCATTCCCTACAATTCGTTACAGCCATGGCTCAGTGTGTTTTCGCCAAGATTATCTCTGTGATTGTGAGCTTACTGTGCGAAGAAGGTATGCATAGTACCTTACCTTATTTAGACATTTTCTTGTGATGGCAAATTTATCTTCGTATTTATAAAGGCACCTAGATCGTACGGCTCAAGTACTTCAAGATCACGGATTTTTGAGAGAAGTCTCGCCTAATAATTTGTCAGCCCCTTCAGTGTTCTGGAAGTGGTTGACAGACACCACTCCAGCGAGTTTTCTTTCCAGAGTTCAAAGCACAGACGCAACAAAACTTCAGTCATTGCCTCATCCATCGATCTTGTTGTGCATTAAGTTGTTGGGCACAGTGGTCTCCACTCTTGAGACCATTCAGTATGTGTTGGTCACGGTCAGAGATCGCTCTGCTGATCATTGTGCTCGAGCTCAGAGTCATCTTTATGGTTCTCTTGGGGGCCCAGTCCATCCTAGCTGGCCAGTTTTTACTCAATCAGTCAGTGTCAAGGCAGTGGCATATGCAAATCATCAGGGAGGCACAAAAAGCGCAGCAGCTATGGTGGAGGCAAACCAAATCCTTTCTTGGGCAGAGACCTTTGTTCTTGCACTCTCCGCTGTAGTCATACCGGGAGTAGACAACTGGCAAGCAGACTTCATCGCAAAACCACGTTTCGCCCGGGGTAGTGGTCTCTCAATCCAGAGGTCCTTCAACAGTTGGTTTGGAAGTGGGGCCTTACACAGGTGGATCTCGTGGACTCTCAGCACAACTTTTAAGGTTCCACAGTTTTATGCAAAATCCAGGGACCCGATGGCTTTCGCAGTGGATGCCACGACTGTTCCGTGGGTTTTTATTCTAGTGTATTTGTTTCCACCGACCCCAGTGTTTCCTCAAGTGCATCAAGGATCAAGGAGTGGCCGCATTGCTAGTGGCTCCAGACTGGCCATGCAGGTCATGGGATGCCAAAATGTTGGAAGGTCCTGGGTTGCATCTTCCTCTTCGACCAGACCTGCTGCTAAAAGGTCTGTTTCTACACCAGGACCTTCCTTGGTTGGCTATAACGGCCTGACTTTTGAGACAAAGCTTTTGAAAGCTAAAGGTTGCTCTCCCTCAGTAGTCCGCACTATGTTGCGGGTCCAGAAACCGATTTCCTTGCGCAGTTACCACAGAGTATGAAAGATCTACAGCTTATGCTGTGAATAGAAGGGTTCATACAGCCAAGTTTTGACACTTGTTCTTGGCTTTCCTTCAGAGATGTTTAGAAGCTTGTTTAAAGCTTCGTTCTTTGAAAGTACAGATTTTGTCCCTGTCCCTTTTTTATATGTGGTTGGCCCTTCAAGAGGTTCGAACATTTCTACAGGGCATGTTGCATATTCAACCGCTGGTTTGTCTGCTGGTGGTTCCGTGGGATATTAATCTGGTCCTATTTGCTCTCAAGAAGGCTCCTTTTGAGCCTTTATAGTCGGCGATCTTCAGGTCGTTACTTGGAATCTGGCCAGTGCCTCAGCTCAGGTTGGGGGTCATTGTTTTGGAAGCCGCCTTTTCTCTTCTTCCATGCCGATAGAGCGGTTCTCTGTATGGTACGTACCTACATTCCTGCTGAAAGATGTTTTGGCTAACCACTTAAACCAGGAAATTGTTTCCAGTTTTTCCTCCTTCATCGACTTCTCGGGAACTGGGCCTGCTAGATTTAGTCTGAGCTCTGCGTATTTAGTTGGACGAGACTACTTCTGTACGCTGCACAGATCCCTATGCTTGTTCTTCACAATGCACAAAGCAGACCATTGTGCATTGGATCTGCTCGGTTATCACTTGAGCCTATTCTAGTGCGTGGCGACAGGCACTAGACTGATGTCAGCGCATTTCACTAGGGCTGTGGCCACATCCTGGGCAGCGCCAACACAGGGTTTTCAGCGGAACTGGTCTCTTGTGCAGCTACCTGTTCCTCTGTCCTCACATTTGCTCGTTTTTACAGTTTTTTCATGTTTTGCCTCTGGCGACACCCACTCTGGGTGTACAGTTCTGAAATCAGGCAGCCTGAGAGTTCCCTCTGGGGGTGGCTGTTGAACGGCTCATGCTCCAGTGTTCCCCAGCCTTGTTAAAAGAGAAAAGAGGATGTTTGGTCGCTTACCGCTGAAACCTTTTCTCTGAAGCAGGCTGGAGGACACTGCGTCTCTCTCTCTCTCTCTCTCTCTCACCATTTCACTGGGTTACTGTTTTTTTATTTTTCTCATACGTCCTAGAGGATGCTGGGGATGCTTCAAGAACCATGGGGTATAGACTGGATCCGCAGGAGACATGGGGACTTTAAGACTTTAAAAGGGGTGTGAACTGGCTCCTCCCTCTATACTCCTCCTCTACACTCCAGTTAGATTCTGTGCCCAGGGAGACTGGTCACACACAGGGGAGCTGTACTGAGTTTCTCTGAAAAAAGACTTATGTTAGGGTTTTTATGTTCAGGGAGCTCTGCTGGCAACAGGCTCCCTGCTTCGTGGGACTGAGGGGAGAGAAGCAGACCTACTTCTGTGAGTTCAAAGGCTCTGCTTCTTAGGCTACTGGACACCAATAGCTCCAGAGGGTCCGATCACTTGGTACGTCTAGCTGCTCGTTCCCGGAGCCGTACCGTCACCCCCCTTGCAGAGCCAGAAAAAAGAAGCCAGGTGAGTAAAAGAAGAACCGAAGACTTCAGTGACGGCAGAAGACTTCAGGTCTTGAGGTACCGCGCACCATGCTCCCACACACACCGACACTAACAGGATGCAGGGCGCAGGGGGGACAGGGGCAGCATGTAGACCTGAAATAAACTAGCAAAAGTTATATGAAAAGTGCCTGGGCACTCAATATAGACCCCCGCCAGTATAAATATGCTAAAATGAGCGGGACTGAAGTGCGCCGTGAGGGGGCGTGGCTTAGCCCTCACAGCTCTGACCAGCGCCATTTTCTCTTCACAGAAGCTGCTGAGTTGCTGGCCATAACCTCCGCACTGCTGTATAAGTAACAGGGTGCAAAACGGGGGGTGGGGTGGGGGGGCACGGTAAATTTGGTGCTATTATCTTTATTATAAAAGCGCTAACAGGTCTGAGGCATTGTATATAAAGTTTCAGTACCGGGATAGGCACTGGGTTGTGAGCTGGCAAACTCCCTCTGTGTCTCTCTAACAGGCTTTGCTGTGGGTCTGTCCCCTATAGCCCATTGTGATTGTAGGTGTCGGTACGTCTGTCGACATGTCTTAGGCTGAGTGCTCTTCCCAGGAGGAAGCTGGAGTGGGGACAGGCGGTGGGAGTGACCCTGTCTGCACCGCCGACTGCTGAGTGGGTAAATATGTTGAGTGCTTTGAATGCAAATGTGGCTCGGTTGACTAAGAGATTAGATAAATCTGAGTCTAAGAACCAGACATAGAGGAAATCCATGGAGGATGCATTGTCACAAGCTCAGACCCCTTCGGGGTCACAGAAACGTGCATTTACCCAGATAGCAGATACAGATACCGACACGGACTCTGATTCCAGTGTCGACTATAGTGATGCCAGATTGAATCCTAAACTGGCTAAGAGCATTCAGTACATGATTGTTGACGATAAAAGATGTATTACATATTACGGAGGACAAGCCTGATGTGTAGGATATATGGGTCTGTATGTATAAAGGAAAGAAACCTGAGGTAACGTTTCCTCCCTCTCGTGAACTGAACGCTCTTTTTGAAAAGGCTTGGGAAAATCCTGACAAGAAGGTACAGGTTCCCAAAAGAATTCCAGTGGCATATCCGTTCCCCTCTGGGGACAGGGAAAAGTGGGAGTCAACCCCCACAGTGGACAAAGCTCTATCGCGTCTGTCCAAAAAGGTGGCACTTCCGTCTCCTGACACGGCAGCCCTAAAGGATCCTGCGGATCGTAAGCAGGAAAATACACTAAAATTCATCTAGGTCACTACAGGTTCGCTACTCAGGCCTGCCGTTGCTTCGGCATGGACGGAGATAACATGCTTTTGACTCTGGGTCATATCAGGGACGCTGCAGCATATTTAGAAGAAGCTGCAAGGGATATTGGCCTTTTGGGATCAGAAAACGCGCCACTGTCAGATGCAGTCCTTTCGGCCCAATAAATACAAAAAAGGACGAGGATCCTCTTTCCTTGCTGCGAGAGGAAGAGGAAAGGGAAAAAGGTCACAGGCTGTGGCAAGTTCCCAAGAACAGAAGTCCTCTCCGGCTTCTACCAAATCCACCGCATGACGCTGGGGCTCCTCTGCGGGAGTCCGCACCAGTGGGGGCTCGTCTCAAACTCTTCAGTCTGGTCTGGGTTCGCTCGGCCCTGGATCCTTGGATATTAGAAATAGTAACCCAAGGGTACAAATTAGAGTTTCAAGACGTGCCCTCTCACCGATTTTTCAAATCGGCCTTGCCAGCTTCTCTTCCAGAAAGGGAGGTTGTATGCGCTGCAATACTAAAATCAAGTCATTGCCCCGGACCCCCTGTCACAACAGGGGGAGGGCATTTATTCGAGTCTGTTCGTGGTACCGAAACCGGATGGCTCAGTCAGACCGATTCTGAACCTAAAATCCCTCAACTTCTTTCTGAAAAAATTCAAATTCAAGATGGAATCTCTCCGAGCAGTGATCTCCAGTCTGGAGGAGGGGGATTTTATGGTGTCGGTCGACATAAAGGATGCCTACTTACACGTCCCCATATATCCTCCACATCAGGCTTGCCTGAGGTTTGCTGTTCAGGATTGTCATTACCAATTTCAGACGTTGCCGTTTGGTCTGTCCACGGCTCCGAGGATTTTCACCAAGGCTATGGGGGAAATTGTGGTTCTCCTGCGCAAGCAGGGAATCACAATTATCCCGTACTTGGACGATCCAAGGAGCAATTGCTGAAAAACGTTGCGCTCTCACTGACGATTCTGCAACAACATGGTTGGCTCCTAAACTTGCCAAAATCACAGTTGATTCCGACGACACGGCTGTCGTTCTTGGGTATGATTCTGGATACAGAATTAGAGTTTTTCTTCCAGTGGAAAAGGCTCTGGAAATACAGAACCGGCAAGAGTGTCGTTTCTTCAATGCACTCGGTTGCTGGGGAAGATGGTGGCGGCCTACGAGGCCATTCCATATGGCAGGTTCCATGCCAGGGTGTTTCAGTGGGACCTGTTGGACAAGTGGTCCGGGTCTCACCTGGACATGCACCGGAAAATACTCCTATCTTCCAGGACCAGGATCTCCCTCCTGTGGTGGCTGCACAGTTCTCACCTTCTGGAGGGACGCAGGTTCGGGAGTCAGGATTGGATCCTGGTGACCACAGATGCAAGTCTCCGAGGCTGGGGGAGCAGTCACACAGGGGAGAAATTTTCAGGGAAAGTGGTCAAGCCAGGAAGCTTGTCTGCACATAAACATTCTGGAATTAAGGGCCATTTACAACGGCATTCTGCAAGCGGAACATCTTCTCCGCGGTCTGCCTGTCTAGATTCAGGTAGACAACATAACAGCAGTGGCGTACACAAACCGCCAGGGCAGAACAAAGAGCAGAGCTGCAATGGCCGAGGCCACGAAAGTTCTTCGCTGGGCGGAGAGACATGCAAGCGCTCTGTCAGCGGTCTTCATTCCAGGAGTGGACAACTGGGAAGCAGACTTCCTCAGCAGACACGATCTCCAATCCAGGAGAGTGGGGTCTTCATCAAGAGGTCTTCGCAGAAGTGACAAGTCGTTGGGGAATTCCTCAAATAGACATGATGGCGTCCCGCCTCAACAAGAAACTTCAGAGATATTGTTCTAGGTCGAGGGACCCTCAAGCGATAGCTGTGGACACCCTAGTGACACCATGGGTGTTTCCGTCGGTCTATGTGTTTCCTCCACTTCCACTCATTCCAAAGGTGATAAAGATGAGAAGAATAAGGGTTCAGGCGATACTCATTGTTTCAGATTGGCCAAAGAGGGCCTGGTATCCAGATCTTCAGGAATTTTTTATAGAAGATCCCTGGCCTCTTCCTCTACGGGAGGACCTGTTACAACAAGGACCGTGCGTGTATCAAGACTTACCGCGGCTGCGTTTGATGGCAGGGCGGTTGAACGCCAAATCCAAGCCCGGAAGGGTATTCCCAGTGAAGTCATTCCCACACTTCTTCAGGCTAGAAAAGAAGTAACGGCAAAGCATTACCACCGTATTTGGAGGAAGAATTTCAGCTGGGGCGTTTGCTCCATTTTTTGCAAGCAGGTGTAGATGCGGGCCTTAAGTTGGGCTCTATTAAAGTACAAATTTTGGCCTTGTCAATCTTCTTTCAGAAAGAATTGGCCTCACTTCCAGAAGTTCAGACCTTCGTGAAAGGTGTGCTGCACATCCAACCTCCATTTGTACCCCCTGTGGCACCATGGGATCTTAATGTGGTGTTGCAGTTCCTGCAATCTCATTGGTTTGAACCTTTACGTAAGGTTGAGTTAAAATTCCTTACTTGTAAAGTAGTCATGGTTGGCCTTGGCATCTGCAAGGCGGGTATCTGAGTTGGCTTTGTCTCACAAAAGCGCCTATTTAATCTTCCATGCTGATAGAGCGGAGTTGAGAACTCGTCAGCAATTTCTGCCAAAAGTGGTTTCATCATTTCACGTAAACCAGCCTATTGTGGTGCCAGTGGCTACTGATGCCTTGGCGGATTCGAAGTCTCTCGATGTGATCAGAGCTTTGAAGATCTATGTCATCAGAACGGCGCAGATTAGGAAAACAGAGGCTCTGTTTGTCCTGTGGGCTCCCAACAAGATTGGGGCTCCTGCTTCCAAGCAGAATATTGCACGCTGGATCTGTAATACGATTCAGCAGGCTCATTCTACGGCAGGATTGCCGTTACCGAAATCGGTAAAAGCCCATTCTACCAGTAAGGTGGGCTCATTCTGGGTGGCTGCCCGAGGGGTCTTGGCATTACAGCTTTGCCGAGCTGCTACTTGGTCGGGTTCAAACACCTTTGCGAAGTTTTACAAGTTTGATACCCTGGCTGAGGAGGACCTCTTGTTTGGTCAATCTGTGCTGCAGAGTACTCCGCACTCTCCCGCCCGTTCTAGAGCTTTGGTATGAACCCCATGGTTCTTGAAGCATCCCCAGCATCCTCTAGGACGTATGAGAAAATAGTATTTTATTACCTACCGGTAAATCCTTTTCTCTTAGTCCGTAGAGGATGCCAGGCGCCCGTCCCAGTGCGGGCTGTGTCTGCGGTTTGGTTATGGTTACACTCATGTTGAGTTAAGTTCCATCAGTTTGTGGCTGCTGATGGTCATGCCGTTGCATGCGTTGTTGTTGAATGCCATGTTGTACGGCGTGTTTGAGGTGTGAGCTGGTATGTATCTCACCTTAGTTTAAAAAAATATATTTCTCTAACGTCCTAGTGGATGCTGGGGACTCCGTCAGGACCATGGGGATTAGCGGGCTCCGCAGGAGACAGGGCACATCTAAAAAAGCTTTTTAGGTCACATGGTGTGTACTGGCTCCTCCCCCCATGACCCTCCTCCAAGCCTCAGTTAGGTTTTTGTGCCCGTCCGAGAGGGTGCAATCTAGGTGGCTCTCTTAAAGAGCTGTTTAGAAAAGTTTTTTTTTAGGTTTCTAATCAGTGATTCCTGCTGGCGACAGGATCACTGCAACGAGGGACTTAGGGGAGAGACTTGCAACTCACCTGCGTGCAGGAGGATTGAAGTTTTAGGCTACTGGACACTGAGCTCCAGAGGGAGTCGGAACACAGGTCAGCCTGGGGTTCGTCCCGGAGCCGCGCCGCCGATCCCCCTTACAGACGCTGAAGAACGGCAGAACGGAGGTCCGGAAACAGGCGGCAGAAGACTCCTCAGTCTTCATGAAGGTAGCGCACAGCACTGCAGCTGTGCGCCATTGTTGCTACACGGCTCACTGATCTCGGTCACGGAGGGTGCAGGGCGCTGCTGGGGGCGCCCTGGGCAGCAATATAGATTACCTTAGAGGCAAATAAATACATCACATATAGCCATTAAGGCTATATGTATGTATTTAACCCAGGCCAGTTTTCCTAATAACCGGGAGAAAAGCCCGCCGTGAAAGGGGCGGAGCTTATTCTCCTCAGCACTCAGCGCCATTTTCCTGACCAGCTCCGCTGGTGAGGAAGGCTCCCACTCTCCCCTGCACTACAGAAACAGGGTTAAAGAGAAGGGGGGCATAAATTGGCGATATAATTATATATTAAGAGCCCATATATAGAAACAACACCTTCTAGGGTTGTTATATACATTATGGCGCTTTTGGTGTGTGCTGGCAAACTCTCCCTCTGTCTCCCCAAAGGGCTAGTGGGTCCTGTCCTCTATCAGAGCATTCCCTGTATGTGTGTGCTGTAGGTCGGTACGTGTGTGTCGACATGTATGAGGAAAATGTTGGTGAGGAGACGGAGAAAATTGCCTGTAATGGTGATGTCACTCTCTAGGGAGTCGACACCAGAATGGATGGCTTACTTATGGAATTACGTGATAATGTCAACACGCTGCAAGCCGGTTGACGACATGAGACAGCCGGCGGACAAATTAGTATCGGTCCAGGCGTCTCAGACACCGTCAGGGGCTTGTAAAAACGCCCATTTACCTCAGTCGGTCGACAGACACTGACACGGACACTGACCCCAGTGCCGACGGTGAAGAAACAAACGTATTTTTCCTTTAGGGCCACAAGTTACATGTTAAGGGCAATGAAGGAGGTGTTACGTATTTCTGATACCACAAGTACCACAAATAAGGGTATTTTGTAGGGTGGGAATAAACTACTTGTAGTTTTGCCTGAATCAGATAAATTAAATGAAGGGGTTCCTCCGACAGAAAGTTATGGGCGGTATACCCTTTTTCCCGCCAGTAGTAAGGGCGAGTTGGAAAACACACCTTAGGGTGGACAAGGCGCTCACACGCTTATAAAAAACATGGCGTTACCGTTTCCAGATACGGCCGCCCTCAAGGAGCCAGCTGATAGGAAGCTGGAAAATATCATAACAGTATATACACACATACTGGTGTTATACTACGACCAGCAATCGCCTCAGCCTGGATGTGCAGCGCTGAGGGGGCTTGGTCGGATTTCCTGACTGAAAATTTTGATACCCTTGACAGGGACAGGATTTTATTGTCTATAGAGCATTTTAAGGATGCATTTCTATATATGTGTGATGCGCAGAGGCATATTTGCATTCTGGCATCAAGAGTAAATGTGATGTACATATCTGCCAGACGAAGACACGACAGTGGTCAGGTGAGGCAGATTCCAGACGGCATATGGAAGTATTGCCGTATAAAGGGGCGGTCCATTGGACCTGGTGGCCATGGCAACAGCTGAAAAATCCACCTTTTGTTACCCCGAGTCACATATTGGCAGAAAAGGACACAGTCTTTTCAGTCTCAGTCCTTTCGTCCCCATACGGGCAGGCGGGCGAAGGCCAGTCATATCTGCCCAGGGGGAGAGGAAAGGGAAGAAGACTGCAGCAAGCAGCTCATTCCCAGGAACAGAAGCTCCTCACGGCTTCTGCCAAGTCCGCAGCATAACGCTGGGGCCGTACAAGCGGACTCAGGTGCGGTAGGGGGTCATCTCAAGAGTTTCAGCAACACTCGCAAGGGAACTCCGGGATCCTACATGTAATATCCCAGGTGTACATTGGAAATTCGAGACGTCTCCCCCTCACACAATTCACAGGCTGTATTCCCAGCAGGTGATAATCAAAGTACCCTTCTTACAACAAGGAAGGGGGTAGTATTCCACACTATATTGTGGTACTGAAGCCAACCGGCTCGGTGAGATCTGAAATATTTGAACACTTACATACAAGCGTTCAAATCAAGATGGAGTCACTCGGAGCAGTGATAGCGAACCAGGAAGAAGGGGACGATATGATGTCACTGGATATCAGGGACGTTTACCTACAGGTCCAAATTTGCCCTTCTCACCAAGGGTACTTCAGGTTCCTGGTACAGAACTGTCACTATCAGTTCAGACGCTGCCGTTTGGATTGTCCACGGCGCCCCGGGTCTTTACCAAGGTAATGGCCGGAATGATGATTTTTCTTAAAAGAAACATGGACGCTTTCCTGATAAGGGCAAGGTCCAGAGAACAGTTGGAGGTCGGAGTAGCACTATCTTAAGTAGTTCTACGACAGCACGAGTGGATTCTAAATATTCCAAAATCGCAGCTTTTTCCGACGACACGTCTACTGTTCCTAGGGAAGATTCTGGACACAGTCCAGAAAAACGTGTTTCTCCCAGTGGAGAAAACCAGGGAGTTATCCGAGCTAATCGGGATCCTCCTAAAACCAGGAAAAGTGTCAGTGCATCATTGCACAAGAGTCCTGGTAAAAATGGTGGCTTATTACGAAGCAATTCCATTCGGCAGATTTCCCGCAAGAACTCTTCAGTGGGATCTGCTGGACAAATGGTCCGGATCGCATCCTCAGATGCATCAGCGGATAACCCTATATCCAAGGAAAAGGGTGTCTCTCCTGTGGTGATTACAGAGTGCTCATCTTCTAGAGGGCCGCAGATTCGGCATTCAGGATTGGATGCCGGTAACCACGGAGGCCAGCCTGAGAGGCTGGGGAACAGTCACACAGGGAAAAAATTTCCAGGGAAGTGTGATTAAGTCTGGAGAATTCTCTCCGCATAAATAAGCTTAGAGCAAATTTATAATGCTCTAAACTTAGCTAGACCTCTGCTTCAAGGTCAGCCGGTATTGATCCAGTGGGATAACATCACGGCAGTCGCCCACGTAAACAGAAGGGCGGCACAAGAAGCAGGAGGGCAGTGAAAACTGCAAGGATTTTTCGCTAGGCGGAAAATCATGTGATAGCACTGTCAGCAGTGTTCTTTCCGGGAGTGGACGACTGGGAAGCAGACTTCCTCAGCAGGCATGACCTCCACCCGGGAGAGTGGAAACTTCATAGGGAAGTTTTTCAACATGATTGTGGACCGTTGGCAAAGACCAAAGGTGGACATGATGGCGTCCCGCCCGAACAAAAAACGGGACAGGTATTCCGCCAGGTCATGAGACCTTCAGGCGATAGCTGTGGATGTTCTGGTAACACCGTGGGTGTACCAGTCTGTGTATGTGTTCCCTCCTCTGTTTCTCATAACCAGGGTATTGAGAATTATAAGACATAGAGGAGTATGAACTATACTAGTGGCTCCGGATTGGCCAAGAGGGACTTGGTACCCGGAACTTCAAGAAATGCTCACAGAGGACTAAGGGCCTGGGGAGCTAAGAAGGGACTTGATTCAGCAAGTACCATGTCTATTCCAAGACTTACCGCGGCTGCGTTTGACGGCATGGCGGTTGAATGCCGGATCCTGAGGGGAAAAGGCATTCCATAAGAGGTCATACCTACCCTGGTCAAAGCCAGGAAGGAGGTGACCGCACAACGTCATCACCACATGTGGTGAAAATATGTTGCGTGGGTGAGGCCAGGAAGGCTCCACGACGGAAGTTCAACTAGGTCGATTTCTACACTTCCTGAAAACAGGAGTGTTTTGGACCTCAAATTGGGGTTCATTAACATTTAAATTTCGGCCCTGTAGATTTTCTTCCAGAAAGAATTGACTTCAGTTCCTGAAGTCCAGATTGTAAAGGATGTATTGCATATACAGCTTTTTTGTGCCCCTAGGGGCACCGTGAGATCTCAACATAGTGTTGGGATTTCTTAAAATCATATTGGTTTGAACCGCTCAAATCTGTGGATTTGAAATATCTCACATGGAAAGTGACCATGCTGTTGACAAATATCTCACATGGGAAGTGACCATGTTGTTAGCCCTGGCCTCGGCCAGGCGATTGTCAGAATGGGCGGCTTTGTCTTACAAAAGCCCATATTAAAATTTTCCATTTGAACAGGACAGAACTGGGACTCGTCTCCAGTTTCTTCATAAAGGGGTGTCAGCGTTTTCACCTGAAACAACCTCTTGTGGTGCCTGCGGCTACTAGGGACTTGGAGGACTCCAAGTTACTAGACGTGGTCAGGGCCCTAAAAATATATATATATATATATATATATAGTTAGGACGGCTGGAGTCAGAAAGTCTGACTTGCTGTTTATACTGTATACACCCAACAAGCTGGGTGCTCATGCTTCTAAGCAGTCTATTGCACGCTGGATTTGTAGTACAATTCAGCTTGCACATTCTGTGGCAGGCCTGCCACAGACGAAATATGTAGATGCCCATTCCACAAGGAAGGGGGGCTCATCCTGGGCGGCTGCCCGAGGAGTCTCGGCATTACAACTTTGCCGAGCAGCTACGTGGTCAGGGGAGAACACGTTTGTAAAATTTTACAAATTTTGATACTCTGGCTAAGGAGGACCTGGAGTTCTCTCATTCGGTGCTGCAGAGTCATCCGCACTCTCCCGCCCGTTTGGGAGCTTTGGTATAATCCCCATGGTCCTGACGGAGTCCCCAGCATCCACTAGGACGTTAGAGAAAATAAGAATTTACTTACCGATAATTCTATTTCTCGTAGTCCGTAGTGGATGCTGGGCGCCCATCCCAAGTGCGGATTGTCTGCAATGCTTGTACATAGTTATTGTTACAAAAATCGGGTTATTACTATTGTTGTGAGCCATTTTTTCGGAGGCTACTTCGTTTTGTTATCATACTGTTAACTGGGTTCAGATCACAAGTTGTACGGTGTGATTGGTGTGGCTGGTATGAGTCTTACCCGGGATTCAAGATCCTTCCTTATTGTGTACGCTCGTCCGGGCACAGTACCTAGCTGAGGCTTGGAGGAGGGTCATGGGGGGAGGAGCCAGTACACACCATGTGACCTAAAAAGCTTTTTTAGATGTGCCCTGTCTCCTGCGGAGCCCGCTAATCCCCATGGTCCTGACGGAGTCCCCAGCATCCACTACGGACTACGAGAAATAGAATTATCGGTAAGTAAATTCTTATTATATATTAAATAAATCCTTTTCCTCGAAATGTCCGTCTCCCTGGGCACAGTTCCTATAACTGGAGTCTAGCGGAGGGGCATAGAGGGAGGAGCTAGTTCACACCCCTTTTAAAGTCTTAAAGTGCCCATGTCTCCGGATCCCGTCTATAGCCCATGGTTCTTGAAGCATCCCCAGCATCCTCTACGAACTAAGAGAAAAGAATTTACCGGTAGCTATTAAAATCCTATTATTTATTTTGTTATAAATACTACTGGCATGCTGGTGTTGCGGGTGGAGAAGTTTAGAATTTAAAGTTATAGTTTAAATGTCTGTTCCAGGAGTCCCAGCCTGCAACCCCATGGGCCAGTGTTCTCTAGCCAAATTCAGAGAATAGGATTCAATGGTAAATGACCAAAAATCATCTCTTCCTATATTCGAAGAGGCTGTTTAGAGCTTGTGCACTTGAGCTTTTCCAGTATGTACTTTACGGATATTGGGATAAACTGCAGCTGGTGTTAGTATTTCCCAGATTTAGGGAGTGCTTGTTTTTGGTTCCTTTTTGACTGTCCGTACTGAAATGCCTATTCCTCAGCAGCACTTACCCCAGAGGAGAACCGTGAAGGAGGCAAGAAGGATAAAGAAGGGGACCACAATTCAGAAGAAGTTAAGCAGAAGGCAAAAGGCAGCAAACCTTTATTGCCCACTTCTACCATACTTCGACTTTTGGCTGAGTTGGTCAGATCATATGTGGGGATTGCCACACTTATTGCGAACTACAACTACACAGCAGGGCAGTCTGAGCTCATCAAAGAGGTATGTACAAGGCAAGCTAGCCTAGCTTTACACTAGTTTTGTTTGTTGTGTTAGACTTTTGTTACTTATATGTTTATTACTTTGCAGGATTGCAGTGTGCTGGCTTTTGTCTTGGATCATCTCCTTCCCCACACTCAGAATGCTGAGGATAAAGACACTCCAGCCCTGGCACGCCTGTTTCTAGCTAGCCTGGCTGCTGCTGGAAGTGGCACAGATGCCCAAGTGGCGCTAGTGAATGAAGTTAAAGCTGCACTGGGTCGTGCACTGGCTATGGCTGAGAGTACAGAGAAGCATGCTAGGTAAGATTAGGTGGAATGAGAAATTATGGTCTTTTGGTGGTTTTTTGGTCAAATGTAATTGAACTCTTCAGTATGTGATTGAAAGCATTATGAGTGTGCAACTGTTCATCCTCGCTGTGCAGTAATAGAGAGCTACAGTTATCCAAACAATACTACATGTACTTTTTGTTTTATTTTTATATTAGTCATTGTGACAAAATGTGCTTACTTTGCCATCCTGTCATGTGAAGCAGGTATTTGTGGGGGAGAGGGGGTGGGTGTTAATGCAAGGCCCCAAGGAGGAGAATCAAGTAAGCCAGGAGATCCAAATACCAAGCTTGATGCAGCCAGACCAGAGACATGAGCAGAACTGAAGCTATTTTCTATTAATTTTATTATTCTTGGATGCATTGATATTGTTAAAAAAAATAAAATAATAGGTGATATTAGAATTCCAAGGAGCAACTATGGCATCCATAAATTTGGTATTCCGGTCTCTCTCGTTCTGGAGAGTTTGAATCTTGTAACTAGTATGCAACCATATCTATGTCAATTCCCAGTTTGGATGCTGTTGAAACACCTCTGGAAGTGTGGACCATTCTCTTAGTTGAAGATCCTGTATGCTCCTGTAATTGGTTTCCTGGTTGTCATCTTTCGGAATGCAGTCTGTTCCGTCCACCTCATGGTCAGTCTTCGCTCCGATGTGGCCTGAGCACTGGTGATTTATATAAGCTACCATTGTAGCATTGTCTTAATGGACTTTTATCGTTGCCCCTTTGGAAGATACTGAACTTCTGTCATGGCTTTGAATCCTGGCCTTACTGTAGCACTTACATGTTGATCGGCAGTGTTGAGTCTTCAGGAGACCAACGACCCTGGAAAGACATCTGAAGAACTACCACTTGCATCCCCTAAAACTGAATAGAGGTGTCCTCATACATCTAGCCTTAATTCGCCCGTGCAACTGTGCTTATGTCTGGCATTAGCAAACTGATTAATTTGATATGACACTTGCATGTTGTTTGACAGATTCTGTATACAAAGCTAGCTCAGAGCGGGACCAGAGGCATTTCGGCGCCTTTCTCTGCATTAATACAGCAGCACAAGCACACTCTGCTCTTCCTGACTCCCAAGACACCCTGGAAAACTGGTTTAGGGTGTAGCAAAGGGGGAGAGCCGCTATTGTACACAATCTGTGTCCCCTGCAGGACAGAAATTACTAGTGTTTCACTGTGATATAAGCAGCTGACAGCCTCACTGGGGCTGTACAGCTAGGGGTGTGTTGGTGTCTGTCTCTGTGTGTCTCCTCTCACATACAGTAAGGGCAGGCTTGATAAGTATTACTGTCTGTGTGTATGTCATTGTGATTACTGTGAACATGGGTAAACACAAACTCTGTAGTGTATACACCAGATTCTCTCCCTTATCTACTGATTCTGTTTCATGTGAACAATGCAGCCAATCTTCACAAATCAGTGAAGGGGCTGGGGGAGAGGGTCCAGAGCCCTCCTGGCTAGGGGCACTTAAAACTATGATGTCTGATATGTCATCACAACTCACTGCAAATGTTCAAAAAACTCTATTACAACAGTCTGTTGCAGACCTAGCTGCTAGGGCAGATGTTACACAGCCCCACATGTCTCATGCAGGTCCACAGAAGCGTGGTTTACCTGCCCTACTCTCTGATTCAGATGAGGATATACAGGAGGATGGGGAGGACTTAGATCCCATTAGTGGGGATTCCCATTCTGTTCAGGGTATTGAACTCTTCATTCTGGCTATACGGGACGTGTTAGATCCCTCTAGAGGACGCTGCGTCCCAGCAGTCGTTTTTGTTTACACAAAACAAGCCTAATGTCACTTTCCCTGATTCTGCAGAGTTAGATGACCTATTTAAATTAGACTGGAAAAATCCAGACAAAAAATTCCAAGCGTCAAAATGTTTTGCGCACTTTCCCATTTGCTCCTGAAGGTAGGTAATTCTGGGAAGAACCCCCAGGGATTGACGTATCAGTCTCTCGACTGTCCAAAAAGGCGACGCTGCCTGCCTCGAGCTCCTTTGCCTTGAAGGATCTTGGGGACAGAAAGATAGACTACTCTCAAATCTATTTACATGGCAGCAGTTGTATTGCGAAGGCCAGTCATAGCAGGTTGCTGGATGACCAATGCCATTCATATGTGGGCTACTCAAAGTCAGGAGGGCCTCTCCGGGGCTTTGCCTCTGGTCACTATGGTGACTCTCCTCAAGCACATTCAGGACACTACACGTGTCCTGTGCGACTCACTCAAGGAGATGGGGAATATTAATGCTAGTACTTCTGTTATGGCAGTGTCTGCGCAAAGGGCTTTGTGGTTGCGTCAGTGGATAGCGGACACAGAATCAAAGCGCAGTGTGGAATCCCTCCCCTTTTCTGAGGAATGGCTCTTTGGGGTTGAGTTGGATATGTGGATTTCCAGAATCACTGCTGGGAAATCCACATTTCTCTCCTCTGGGGCCCCGCCGACGAGACGCTCCTACCCGGGGCCATCTATTCAGTCCATTCGGTCTAACAGATTTCGATCTAGGGCCAGAGGTGCCTCCAATGTGGCTAGAGGCACCAGAGGTAAGACATCTGGGAAGATTCCTGCCAGGATACCTGGGTCAGGGATCTCATTTCTCAGGGCTACAAGCTGGAGTTCGATGGTGCTCCTCCCCAACAATTTTTTAAATCAAGCTAACCAACTTTGGAGGATACGCAGGTTACGCTGTGACAGGCCATCCTAAAGTTGGTCCAGTCCTGCATCTTGGTTCCAGTACTAATACCACAACGCAGTAAGGGTTGCTACTCCAACCTGTTTGTGGTACCAAAGCCAGACTGTTCAGTAAGGCCCATTTTGAATCTAAAGTCCTTGAACATTTACCTGAAGGTTTTCAAGTTCAAAATGGAATCCTTGAGAGTAGTGATTGAGGGCTTGAAAGAACAGGTTTCATCATTTCCTTGGGTGTCAAGGAAGCCTACCTTCATATTCCGATTTGGCTCATCAGGTGTACCTGAGGTTTGCCCTGCTGGACGACCACTACCAGTTCCAGGCCCTGCCCTTTGGCCTGTCCACAGCTCCGAGGATATTCACAAAGGTGATGGCGGAGATGATGTTCTGGGTCCAGGGGTTCAATGTTGTCCCTTACCCGGACAACCTTCTGATAAAAGCAAGATCCAGGGAGCTTTTAGTGCTCCATATCTACCACACTATTCAACTCCTGTCACACCATGGGTGTATTCTCAATTTTCAGAAGTCCCCCCTGGAGCCAACTCGGTGGCTCCTGTTGCTGGATACTGTGGAACAGAAGGTGTTCCTACCAGAACACTTCAGGAGGTAGTTCAAATGGTGCTCCGACATACTCGAGTGTCCATCCATCTTTGCATACGTTTGCTGGGAAAGATGGTCGCCTCATACGAGGCGATCCAATATGGGAGGTTTCATGCCAGAACATTTTCAATTGGATCTCCTGAGCAAGTGGTCTGGCTCGCATCTACAGATGCACCAGCTAATCCGGCTGTCGCCTCAGGCCAGGATCTCCCTCCTACGGTGGTTACAGTCCTCCAATCTACTGGAAGGCCGGAGTTTCAGGATTTGACCCTCACGACGGATGCAAGTCTGAGAGGATGGGGAGTTGTCACCCAAGGGGTGCAGTGACAGGGCAAGTGGTCAGCCCTCCTTTCCGATCAACATTCTGGAACTTCGGGCGATCTACAACACTCTGCTTCAGGTTTCTCCTCTGCTCAAGGATCACATGATCCAAGTACAGTCGGACAACGCCACAGCAGTGGCGTTCATCAATTGACAAGGAGGGACAAAAAGCAGAGCCTACATGCGAGATGTATCCAAGTTACTCCTCTGGGAGGAAAGAAATGCAAGAGCCATGTTAGCAGTCTTCATTCTAGGTGTGGACAACTGGGAAGCGGATTTCTTGAGGAGTCACGCTCTTCACCCGGGGGAGTGGGGACTCTACCATCAGGTGTTTCAGCAGATCATTTATCGGTGGGGCTGCCCACAAATAGATATGATGGCTTCTCGACTCAACAAGTAGCTTCACTGGTATTGCTCACGAACCAGGGACTCTCAGGCGAGAGCAGTGGATACACTGACGTCGCCTTGGCCTTACTGGCTGGTATACCTGTTTCCTCCGATTCTGTTGCTCCCAAGGGTGCTCAAGCGAATTAGGAATCAAGGAGTCCAGGCAATTTTATTTCCTCGGAGGGCATGGTACGTGGATCTTCTGGACATGTCCGTCGAAGAACCTTGGTCTCTACCACTACGAAGAGATCTTCTTCAACAAGGACCGTTCGTCTACCCGGACTTACGGCGGCTTCGTTTGATGGCATGGAGGATGAGCGGAACATCCTAGCTCACAAGGGCCTTTACGAAAAGGTTATTGCTACCATGGTTCAGGCCAGGAAACCTTTGACGTCAAAATACTCTCTTATCTGGAGGAGATATGTCTCTTGGTTCGAGGAACGCACGTATCCGCCTGCAGAGTTCCACTTGGGACGTTTTTTACATTTCCTGCAGGCTGGTGCGGATAAGGGCTTACGTCTGGGTTCCATTAAGGCTCAGATTTCAGCTCTCTCTATTTTCCACAAGAAATTGGCAGTGTTGCCAGAAGTGCAGACCTTCTTGCAAGAGGTACTCCACATACAACCTCCTTTTGTGCCGCCTACGGCGCCCTGGGATTTGTATGTGGTATTGAAATTTCTACAGTCCTCCTAGTTTGAACATCTGATGACTGTGGAAGTCAAGTACCTCACGTGGAAGAAGGTGATGTTACTGGCCCTGGCTTCTGCTCGTCGTGTCTCGGAATTGGGGACCTTATCATGTAAAAGCCCATACATGGTCTTTTACGAGAACAGAGCGGAGCTCAGGACTAGGCAGCAGTTCCTGCCGAAGGTTGTCTGCGTTTCACCTGAATCAACCTATTGTGGTCCCGTCAAGTTCTGACACTTCTGCTCCTCCGGAGGCATTGAATGCTGTGTGAGCTTTGAAGATCTATGTCAAGCGAAAGGCTCGGATCACAAAGACTGATTCCTTGTTCGTTCTCTATGATGCGCAGAAAAAGGGTTGTCCTGCTTCGAAGCAGTCCATTGCTCGTTGGTTTAGGCCTACTGTCCAACAGGCCTCTGTTTCGGCAGCCTTACTTGTCCCTAAGTCTCTGAAGGCTCACTCTACAAGATCGGTGAGCTCTTCCAGGGCGGCTTTTTACCACATTTTCCCTTTAGTTCATCCCGTTCTGAAACACTTAAGCTCCATGGTTACTGAAGGCATCAGAACCTAGGCTCCTCCCCCTATACCCCCGATGTTGCCCGAGAGTTATACCTAGGTTATTGGCGTGTCTCAGTGCAGTGTGAAAGCGCCAAAGTGAAATCACCCGTGTCAAGCAACCCGGCATTTCAACCCGGGATTAAAGCAGCATTAAACACGTGTTGGACTGGGGTTGATGTGCAGTGTGAAATGGTCTGACCCGGGTTATTAAACCCGGGTTTAAAAAAATAAATATAGGTGCTGATTGGATGTACCTGTGTCTTCCTTGATGTCAACAGCCACAGTCCTGGACACACAGGCAGCACACTGCAGACATCAAGAGCAGCATTTTAGAGGTTCATCAGTTTGAGGGTTAAATGCCATGGAGTGATGAGGAGGTGAGGGAGCTCCTTTTTGTTTCCTTTTGACACACCATCTTTGTGAGCCAGAAAGTCCTTCCGTAGTGTTTACATGGGTGGCCCGGGTTCAGTGTGAAAGGGTCGGACCCGGGTTTGCAATGTGAAAGCTGTATTAGCTTTTATTGCCTGGCTCTCTCTATCACTGCCTATACCCCATCGTTCCAGTGTCCCACAGAAAGAGAGAGCAGCCTTTAGGGACTCCCATAAAGCACTTGAAGTCTTTGAGGAGCTATTAGATACTCCTGTTATGCGGCGACACGTAGCAGTCGCTGCTCTGTCCAGGGACTGCAGCCATGGACCAACAACAGTGTTGGCCTCAAAGGCACTTAAGCATCCCACCTACAGCCTTACGCAACTGGACCACCAAGACATATGGTCATTTTTTTATTACATTGGTTCATCATGTTTGGAATGGAACACGCCTGCAATGTATTCAACGGGACTCATTACAGATCACATTCTATAGCATGTGTGAGGAATCGCAAACTGGCCACAGTATTATGTTACACAAATTGTTAGTGTATACACAAATAGCATACATATATAGTTACAATACACACACTTATTGGTGAGGTTAAGCTACTGGTATTTAATGTAGATTGCTCCGTGCTGAAAGTCTGTTTGCTTTGAAATTCATGTAAACCTAATGATGTTTCTAAGCTTTGGTTACAATGTATTTCACTAGAAACATTAGGGATAATTCAGATCTGATCGCTGCTGTGCGTTTTCGCACAGCAGGCGATCAGATCCTAACTGCATATGCAGCGCAATGCGCAGGCGCGTCGGACAGCAACAGCAGGCATCGTCGGTCAGCGACTGGATTGTGCGAAAAATCCCTTTGCGCGGGCGTTCGCAAGGTGATTGACAGAGGCCGTTTGTGGGTGGTAACTGGGCGTTTACAGGTATTGTCAGGAAAAACGCAGGCGTGTCCAGGCGTTTTCAGGGAGGGTGTCTGACGTCCGCTCCGGCCACGATCAGCCTGATTCTATCGCACTGGAGGAGTAAGTTCTGGGCTGCGCAGAGACTGCACGAAATGATTTTCTCTGACGTCCTAGTGGATGCTGGGAACTCCGTAAGGACCATGAGGAATAGCGGCTCCGCAGGAGACTGGGCACAACTAAAGAAAGCTTTAGGACTACCTGGTGTGCACTGGCTCCTCCCTCTATGACCCTCCTCCAGACCTCAGTTACAATTTTATGCCTGGCTGAGCTGGATGCACACTAGGGGCTCTCCTGAGCTCTTAGAAAAAGAAAGTTTATTTTAGGTTTTTTATTTTCAGTGAGATCTGCTGGCAACAGACTCACTGCTACGTGGGACTAAGGGGAGAAGGAGCGAACCTACCTGCTTGCAGCTAGCTTGGGCTTCTAGGCTACTGGACACCATTGGCTCCAGAGGGATCGAACACAGGCCCAGCCTCGGTCGTCCAGTCCCGGAGCCGCGCCGCCGTCCCCCTTACAGAGCCAGAAGCAAGAAGAGGGTCCTGGAAATCGGCGGCAGAAGACTTCGGTCTTCATCAAGGTAGCGCACAGCACTGCAGCTGTGCGCCATTGCTTCCCATGCACACCTCACACTCCGGTCACTGATGGGTGCAGGGCGCTGGGGGTGGGGGGAGGGGGCGGCCTGGGCTGCAATATTGAGTACCTTGGCTGGCAAATAACACATAATATGGTCATAAAAACTATATATGTGTAAAATACCCCTGCCAGATATACATAAAAAAAAGCGGGAGAAGTCAGACGAAAAAGGGGCGGGGCTATCTCCCTCAGCACACTAACGCCATTTTCCCTCACAGCTCCGCTGGAAGGATCGCTCCCAGGCTCTCCCTTGCAGTTTCCAGACTACATAGGGTAAAAAAGAGAGGGGGGGCACTAAATTTAGGCGCAATATTGTGTATACAAGCAGCTATTGGGAAAAATCACTCAGTTATAGTGTTAATCCCTGTGTTATATAGCGCTGTTGGTGTGTGCTGGCATACTCTCTCTCTGTCTCCCCAAAGGGCTTTGTGGGGTCCTGTCCTCAGTCAAAGCATTCCCTGTGTGTGTGCGGTGTGTCGGTACGGCTGTGTCGACATGTTTGATGAGGAGGCTTATGTGGAGGCGGAGCAGGTGCCGATAAATGTGATGTCACTCCCTGCGGGGTCGACACCTGAGTGGATGGTTATGTGGAAGGAATTACGCGACAGTGTCGACTCCTTACATAAAAGGTTTGACGACATAGCAGATGTGGGACAGCCGGCTTCTCAGCCTGTGCCTGCCCAGACGTCTCTAAAGCCATCGGGGGCTCTAAAACGCCCGCTACCTCAGATGGCAGACACAGATGTCGACACGGATACTGACTCCAGTGTCGACGATGATGAGACTAGTGTACATTCCAATAGAGCCACCCGTTACATGATTACGGCAATGAAAAATGTGTTGCATATTTCTGATATTACCCCAGGTACCACAAAAAAGGGTATTATGTTTGGGGAGAAAAAACTACCCCCATCTGATGAATTAAATGAAGTGTGTGAAGAAGCGTGGGCTTCCCCTGATAAGAAACTGGTAATTTCTAAAAGGTTATTAATGGCGTACCCTTTCCCGCCAGAGGACAGGTCACGTTGGGAGACATCCCCTAGGGTGGATAAAGCGCTCACACGTCTGTCAAAAAAGGTGGCACTACCGTCTCCGGACACGGCCGCCCTAAAGGAGCCTGCAGATAGAAAGCAGGAGGCTATCCTGAAGTCTGTATATACACACTCAGGTATTATACTGAGACCGGCTATTGCTTCAGCATGGATGTGCAGTGCTGCAGCTGCGTGGTCAGATTCCCTGTCGGAAAACATTGATACCCTAGACAGGGACACTATATTGCTAATCGTAGAGCATATTAAAGACGCTGTCTTGTACATGAGAGATGCACAGAGGGATATTTGCCGGCTGGCATCTAAAATAAACGCAATGTCCATTTCTGCCAGGAGAGGATTGTGGACTCGGCAGTGGACAGGAGATGCAGATTCTAAAAGGCACATGGAAGTATTGCCTTACAAGGGTGAGGAGTTGTTTGGGGATGGTCTCTCGGACCTCGTTTCCACAGCGACAGCTGGGAAGTCAGCATTTTTACCCCATGTTCCCTCACAGCCAAAGAAAGCACCGTATTATCAGGTACAGTCCTTTCGGCCCCAGAAAGGCAAGCGGGTTAGAGGCGCGTCCTTTCTGCCCAGAGGTAGAGGGAAAAAGCTGCAACATACAGCCAGTTCCCAGGAACAAAAGTCCTCCCCCCGCTTCCTCCAAGTCCACCGCATGATGCTGGGGCTCCACAGGCGGAGCCAGGTACGGTGGGGGCCCGTCTCAAGAACTTCGGCGACCAGTGGGCTCACGGGTGGATCCCTGGATTCTACAAGTAGTATCTCAGGGGTACAAGCTGGAATTCGAGACGTCTCCCCCTCGCCGTTTCCTCAAATCTGCCTTGCCGACAGCTCCCCCGGACAGGGAGGCAGTGCTGGAGGCGATTCACAAGCTGTATTCTCAGCAGGTGATAATCAAGGTACCCCTCCTTCAACAAGGACGGGGTTACTATTCCACAATGTTTGTGGTACCGAAACCGGACGGTTCGGTGAGACCCATTTTAAATTTAAAATCCTTGAACACTTATATAAGAAGGTTCAAGTTCAAGATGGAATCGCTCAGGGCGGTGATTGCAAGCCTGGACGAGGGGGATTCCATGGTATCACTGGACATCAAGGATGCTTACCTGCATGTCCCCATTTACCCTCCTCACCAGGAGTACCTCAGATTTGTGGTACAGGACTGTCATTACCAATTCCAGACGTTGCCGTTTGGTCTGTCCACGGCACCGAGGGTATTTACCAAGGTAATGGCCGAAATGATGATACTCCTTCGGAGAAAGGGAGTTTTAATTATCCCGTACTTGGACGATCTCCTTATAAAGGCGAGGTCCAGGGAACAGTTGTTGATCGGTGTAGCACTAGCTCGGGAAGTGCTACAACAGCACGGCTGGATCCTGAATATTCCAAAGTCGCAGCTGGTTCCTACAACGCGTCTACTGTTCCTGGGGATGGTTCTGGACACAGAACAGAAAAAAGTGTTTCTCCCGGAGGAGAAGGCCAAGGAGTTGTCATCTCTAGTCAGAGACCTCCTAAAATCAAAACAGGTGTCGGTGCACCACTGCACGCGAGTCCTGGGAAAGATGGTGGCTTCTTACGAAGCAATTCCATTCGGAAGGTTCCATGCAAGGATCTTTCAGTGGGATCTGTTGGACAAGTGGTCCGGATCGCATATTCAGATGCATCGGCTGATAACCCTGTCTCCAAGGACCAGGGTGTCGCTGTTGTGGTGGCTGCAGAGTGCTCATCTTCTAGAGGGCCGCAGATTCGGCATACAGGACTGGGTCCTGGTGACCACGGATGCCAGCCTTCGAGGTTGGGGGGCAGTCACACAGGGAAGAAACTTCCAGGGACTATGGACAAGTCAGGAGACTTCCCTACACATAAATATTCTGGAACTAAGGGCCATTTACAATGCCCTAAGTCAGGCAAGACCCCTGCTTCAACACCAGCCGGTGCTGATCCAGTCAGACAACATCACGGCGGTCGCCCATGTAAACCGACAGGGCGGCACAAGAAGCAGGATGGCAATGGCAGAAGCCACAAGGATTCTCCGATGGGCGGAAAATCATGTGTTAGCACTGTCAGCAGTGTTCATTCCCGGAGTGGACAACTGGGAAGCAGACTTTCTCAGCAGACACGACCTCCACCCGGGAGAGTGGGGACTTCATCCAGAAGTCTTCCAAATGATTGTACACCGGTGGGAAAGGCCACAGGTGGACATGATGGCGTCCCGCCTCAACAAAAAGCTACAAAGATATTGCGCCAGGTCAAGGGACCCTCAGGCGATAGCTGTGGACGCTCTGGTAACACCGTGGGTGTACCGGTCGGTGTATGTGTTCCCTCCTCTGCCTCTCATACCCAAGGTACTGAGACTAATAAGGAGAGGAGTAAGAACTATACTCATTGTTCCGGATTGGCCAAGAAGAGCTTGGTACCCAGAACTTCAAGAAATGATCTCAGAGGACCCATGGCCTCTGCCGCTCAGACAGGACCTGCTGCAGCAGGGGCCCTGTCTGTTCCAAGACTTACCGAGGCTGCGTTTGACGGCATGGCTGTTGAACGCCGGATCCTGAAGGAAAAGGGCATTCCGGAGGAAGTTTTCCCTACGCTTATTAAAGCTAGGAAAGAAGTGACCGCAAACCATTATCACCGCATATGGCGGAAATATGTTGCGTGGTGTGAGGCCAGGAAGGCCCCAACGGAGGAATTTCAGCTAGGTCGATTTCTGCACTTCCTACAATCAGGGGTGACTATGGGCCTAAAATTGGGTTCCATTAAGGACCAGATTTCGGCTCTATCGATTTTCTTCCAAAAAGAACTGGCTTCACTACCTGAAGTTCAGACATTTGTTAAGGGAGTGCTGCATATTCAGCCCCCTTTTGTGCCCCCAGTGGCACCTTGGGATCTCAAAGTGGTGTTGGATTTCCTGAAGTCGCATTGGTTTGAACCACTTAAAACCGTGGAACTAAAATATCTCACGTGGAAAGTGGTCATGCTGTTGGCCTTGGCTTCGGCCAGGCGTGTGTCAGAATTGGCGGCTTTGTCTTGTAAAAGCCCTTATCTGATTTTCCATATGGATAGGGCGGAATTGAGGACTCGTCCCCAATTTCTCCCAAAGGTGGTTTCAGCGTTTCATTTAACCAGCCTATTGTGGTGCCTGTGCTGGACGTAGTCCGGGCCCTAAAAATCTATGTTTCCAGGACAGCTGGAGTCAGAAAGACTGACTCGCTATTTATCCTGCATTCGCCCAACAAATTGGGTGCGCCTGCTTCAAAGCAGACTATTGCTCGCTGGATCTGTAGCACGATTCAACTTGCACATTCTGCGGCTGGACTGCCGCATCCTAAATTTGTAAAAGCCCATTCCACGAGGAAGGTGGGCTCTTCTTGGGCGGCTGCCCGAGGGGTCTCGGCTTTACAACTTTGCCGAGCAGCTACTTGGTCGGGGTCAAACACATTTGCTAAA
The DNA here is from genome assembly GCF_028390025.1 of Pseudophryne corroboree. Taxonomy (NCBI): domain Eukaryota; kingdom Metazoa; phylum Chordata; class Amphibia; order Anura; family Myobatrachidae; genus Pseudophryne; species Pseudophryne corroboree. The sequence continues at coordinate 56,077,839 of NC_086451.1, forward strand.
TTCTACAAGTTTGATACCCTGGCTGAGGAGGACCTAGAGTTCGCTCATTCGGTGCTGCAGTCATCCGCACTCTCCCGCCTGTTTGGGAGCTTTGGTATAATCCCCATGGTCCTTACGGAGTTCCCAGCATCCACTAGGACGTCAGAGAAAATAAGATTTTACTCACCGGTAAATCTATTTCTCGTAGTCCGTAGTGGATGCTGGGCGCCCGTCCCAAGTGCGTATTGTCTGCAATACTTGTATATAGTTATTGTTTAACTAAAGGGTTATTGTTGAGCCATCTGTTGAGAGGCTCAGTTATATTTCATACTGTTAACTGGGTATAGTATCACGAGTTATACGGTGTGATTGGTGTGGCTGGTATGAGTCTTACCCGGGATTCAAAATCCTTTCCTTATTGTGTCAGCTCTTCCGGGCACAATATCCTAACTGAGGTCTGGAGGAGGGTCATAGAGGGAGGAGCCAGTGCACACCAGGTGACCTAAAGCTTTCTTTAGTTGTGCCCAGTCTCCTGCGGAGCCGCTATTCCCCATGGTCCTTACGGAGTTCCCAGCATCCACTACGGACTACGAGAAATAGATTAACCGGTGAGTAAAATCTTATTTTTTGCAGCTCAGCTAAACATGCGATCGCACACTTGCACATCGAAAATACACTCCCCCTGTAGGCGGTGACTATCTGATTTAGTGTTCATTCTAGGATTTTTTTAGGGCAGGGTGCTGATCATTGAGGAGGGCACATTTTAAATTTTGAAGGGCACATTTTTTATGCGACTCTATGCGCACAAAGCATAGTGCTTATGTTTACAGTTTTATATATATATATATATATATATATATATATTATATAGATATACATAGATAGATATATATATATATATATATATATATAGATAGATAGATATATAGATATATATATATACATAGATAGATAGATAGATATATATAGATATACCCAACACGAACAGCCGGCACTCCACGGAAAAGTGTCAATAACTTGCCAGGGTGCTCTCTAGAGGCCTGCCAACCTCAAAGATATACTCCAAACAATAGAGTCACTCCTGTACTACCAACTTGGTGAAAAATCAAGGTGCTTTAATCTTCAACGTTTCGGGGTACTGCCACCCGTGTCCTGATGGTAGTCCAGGAGTGACTCTATTGTTTCTCTATCGTCCTAGTGGATGCTGGGGTTCCTGAAAGGACCATGGGGAATAGCGGCTCCGCAGGAGACAGGGCACAAAAAGTAAAGCTTTAGGATCAGGTGGTGTGCACTGGCTCCTCCCCCTATGACCCTCCTCCAAGCCAGTTAGATTTTTGTGCCCGGCCGAGAAGGGTGCAATCTAGGTGGCTCTCCTAAAGAGCTGCTTAGAAAAGTTTAGCTTAGGTTTTTTATTTTACAGTGAGTCCTGCTGGCAACAGGATCACTGCAACGAGGGACTTAGGGGAGAAGAAGTGAACTCACCTGCGTGCAGGATGGATTGGCTTCTTGGCTACTGGACATCAGCTCCAGAGGGACGATCACAGGTACAGCCTGGATGGTCACCGGAGCCTTGCCGCCGGCCCCCTTGCAGATGCTGAAGTAAGAAGAGGTCCAGAATCGGCGGCAGAAGACTCCTCAGTCTTCTAAAGGTAGCGCACAGCACTGCAGCTGTGCGCCATTTTCCTCTCAGCACACTTCACACGGCAGTCACTGAGGGTGCAGGGCGCTGGGAGGGGGGCGCCCTGGGAGGCAAATGAAAACCTATTTTGGCTAAAAATACCTCACATATAGCCTCCGGAGGCTATATGGAGATATTTAACCCCTGCCAGAAGCCGTTAAAAGCGGGAGACGAGGCCGCCGAAAAAGGGGCGGGGCCTATCTCCTCAGCACACAGCGCCATTTTCCCTCACAGAAAGGCTGGAGGGAAGGCTCCCAGGCTCTCCCCTGCACTGCACTACAGAAACAGGGTTAAAACAGAGAGGGGGGGCACTAATTTGGCGTTAGAAATATATAAAACAGATGCTATAAGGGAAAACACTTATATAAGGTTGTCCCTATATAATTATAGCGTTTTTGGTGTGTGCTGGCAAACTCTCCCTCTGTCTCTCCAAAGGGCTAGTGGGTCCTGTCCTCTATCAGAGCATTCCCTGTGTGTGTGCTGTGTCGGTACGTGTGTGTCGACATGTATGAGGACGATGTTGGTGAGGAGGCGGAGCAATTGCCTGTAATGGTGATGTCACTCTCTAGGGAGTCGACACCGGAATGGATGGCTTATGTAGGGAATTACGTGATAATGTCAACACGCTGCAAGGTCGGTTGACGACATGAGACGGCCGACAAACAATTAGTACCGGTCCAGACGTCTCAAAAAACACCGTCAGGGGTTTTAAAACGCCCGTTTACTTTAGTCGGTCGACACAGACAGGGACACTGAATCCAGTGTCGACGGTGAATAAACAAACGTATTCCTTATTAGGGCCACACGTTAAAGGCAATGAAGGAGGTGTTACATATTTCTGATACTACAAGTACCACAAAAGAGGGTATTATGTGGGATGTGAAAAAACTACAGTAGTTTTTCCTGAATCAGATAAATTAAATAAAGTGTGTGATGATGCGTGGGTTCCCCCCGATAGAAAATTATGGGCGGTATACCCTTTCCCGCCAGAAGTTAGGGCGCGTTGGGAAACACCCCTTAGGGTGGATAAGGCGCTCACACGCTTATCAAAACAAGTGGCGGTACCGTCTATAGATAGGGCCGTCCTCAAGGACCAGCTGACAGGAGGCTGGAAAATATCATAAAAAGTATATACACACATACTGGTGTTATACTGCGACCAGCGATCGCCTCAGCCTGGATGTGCAGAGCTGGGGTGGCTTGGTCGGATTCCCTGACTAAAAATATTGATACCCTTGACAGGGACAGTATTTTATTGACTATAGAGCATTTAAAGGATGCATTTCTATATATGCGAGATGCACAGAGGGATATTTGCACTCTGGCATCAAGAGTAAATGCGATGTCCATATCTGCCAGAAGATGTTATGGACACGACAGTGGTCAGGTGATGCAGATTCCAAACGGCAAAAAGGTGTATTGCCGTATAAAGGAAGAGGAGTTTTTTGGGGTCGGTCCATCGGACCTGGTGGCCACGGCAACTGCTGGAAAATCCACCGTTTTTACCCTAAGTCACATCTCTGCAGAAAAAGACACCGTCTTTTCAACCTCAGTCTTTTCGTCCCTATAAGATCATATCTGCCCAGGGATAGAGGAAAGGGAAGAAGACTGCAGCAGGCAGCCCATTCCCAGGAACAGAAGCGCTCCACCGCTTCTGACAAGTTCTCAGCATGGCGCTGAGACCGTACAGGACCCCTGGATCCTACAAGTAGTATCCCAGGGGGTACAGATTGGAATGTAGAGACGTTTCCTCTTCGCAGGCTCCTGAAGTCTGCTTTACCAAGGTCTCCCTCCGACAAGGAGGCAGTATGGGAAAAAAAAAAAAATTCACAAGCTGTATTCCCAGCAGGTGATAATTAAATTACCCCTCCTACTACAAGGAAAAGGGGTATTATTCCACACTATATTGTGGTACTGAAGCCAGAAGGCTAGGTGACTTATTCTAAAAAATTTTTTGAACACTTACAAAGGTTCAAATCAAGATGGAGTCACTCAGAGCAGTGATAACGAACCAGGAAGAAGGGGACTATATAGTGTCCGGGGACATCAGGGATGCTTACCTCTATGTCCCAAATTTGCCCTTCTCACTAAGGGTACCTCAGGTTCGTGGTGCAGAACTGTCACTATCAGTTTTAGACGCTGCCGTTTGGATTGTCCACGGCACCCTGGGTCTTTACCAAGGTAATGGCCGAAATGATGATTCTTCTTCGAAGAAAAGGCGTCTTAATTATCCCTTACTTGGACGATCTCCTGATAAGGGCATAGTCCAGGGAACAGTTGGAGGTCGGAGTAGCACTATCTCGGATACTGCTACAACAGCACGGGTGGATTCTAAATATTCCAAAATCGCAGCTGATCCCGACGACACGACAACTGTGCCTAGGGATGATTCTGGACACAGTCCAGAAAAAGGTGTTTCTCCCAGAAGAGAAAGCCAGGGAGTTATCCGAGCTAGTCAGGAACCTCCTAAAAACAGTGCATCATTGCACAAGGGTCCTGGTAAAAATGGTGGCTTCCTACGAAGCAATTCCATTCGGCAGATTTCACGCAAGAACTTTTCAGTGGGATCTGCTGGACAAATGGTCCGGATCGCATCTTCAGATGCATCAGCGGATAACCCTATATCCAAGGACAAGGGTGTCTCTCCTGTGGTGGTTATAGAGTGCCCATCTTCTAGAGGGCCGCAGATTTGGCATTCAGGATTGGATGCTGGTGACCACGGAGCCCAGCCCGAGAGGCTGGGGAGCAGTCACACAAGGAAAAAATTTCCAGGGAGTGTGATCAAGTCTGGAGACTTTTCTCCACATAAATATACTGGAGCTAAGGGTAAATTTATAATACTCTAAGCTTAGCAAGACCTCTGCTTCAAGGTCAGCCGGTATTGATCCAGTGGGAAAAACATCACGGCAGTCGCCCACGTAAACAGACAGGGCGACACAAGAAGCAGGAGGGCAATGGCAAAAACTGCAAGGACTTTTCGCTGGGCGGAAAATCATGTGATAGCACTGTCAGCAGTGTTTCATCCCGGGAATGGAAACTGGGAAGCAGACTTTCTCAGCAGGCACGACCTCCACCCGGGAGAGTGGAAACTTCATCGGGAAGTTTTTTCCACATGATTGTAAACCGTTGGGAAATACCAAAGGTGGACATGATGGCGTCCCGTCTGAACAAAAAACGGGACAGGTATTGCGCCAGGTCAAGAGACCCTCAGGCAATAGCTGTGGACGTTCTGGTAACACCGTGGGTGTACCAGTCGGTGTATGTGTTCCCTCCTCTGCTTCTAATACCTAAGGTGCTGAGAATTATAAGACGTAGAGGAGTAAGAACTATACTCATGGCTCCGGATTGGCCAAGAAGGACTTGGTACCCGGAACTTCAAGAGATGCTTACAGAGGTTTTATGGCCTCTGCCGCTAAGAAGGGACTTGCTTCAGCAAGTACCATGTCTGTTCCAAGACTTACCGCAGCTGCGTTTGTCGGCATGGCGGTGGAACGCCGGATCCTAAGGGAAAAAGGCATTCCGGAAGAGGTCATTCCTACCCTGGTCAAAGCCAGAAAGGAGGTGACCGCACAACATTATCACCACATGTGGCGAAAATATGTTGCGTGGTGTGAGGCCAGGAAGGCCCCACAAAGAAATTTCAACTCGGTCGTTTCCTGCATTTCCTGAAAACAGGAGTGTCTATGGGCCTCAAATTGGGGTCCATTAAGGTTCAAATTTCGGCCCTGTCGATTTTCTTCCAGAAAGAATTGGCTTCAGTTCCTGAAGTCCAGAATTTTGTCAAGGGAGTATTGCATATACAACCCCCTTTTGTGCCTCCAGTGGCACTGTGGGATCTCAACGTAGTTCTGGGATTCCTCAAATCACATTGGTTTAAAACCAGTCAAATCTGTGGATTTGAAGCATCTCACATGAAAAGTGACCATGATCTTGGCCCTGGCCTGGACCAGGCGAGTGTCAAATTGGTGTTTTTTTCTCAAAAAAGCCCATATCTGTTTGTCCATTCGGACAGGGCAGAGCTGCGGACTCGTCCCCAGTTCTCTCCCTAAGGTGGTGTCAGTGTTTCACCTGAACCAGCTTATTGTGGTGCCTTGCACCTACTAGGGACTTGGAGGACTCCAAGTTGCTAGATGTTGTCAGGGCCCTGAAAATATATGTTTCCAGGACGGCTGGAGTCAGGAAATCTGACTTGCTGTTATCCTGTATGCACCCAACAAACTGGGTGCTTTTGCTTCTAAGCAGACTATTGCTAGTTGGATGTGTAATACAATTCAGCTTGCACATTCTGTGGCAGGCCTGCCACAGCCAAAATATGTAAATGCCCATTCCACAAGGAAGGTGGGCTCATCTTGGGCGGCTGCCCGAGGGGTCTCGGCTTTTACAACTTTGCCGAGCGGTTATTTAGTCAGGGGCAAACACGTTTGTAAAATCCTACAAATTTGATACCCTGGCTAAGGAGGACCTGGAGTTCTCTCATTCGGTGCTGCAGAGTCATCCGCACTCTCCCGCCCGTTTGGGAGCTTTGGTATTATCCCCATGGTCCTTTCAGGAACCCCAGCATCCACTAGGACGATAGAGAAAATAAGAATTTACTTACCGATAATTCTATTTCTCGGAGTCCGTAGTGGATGCTGGGCGCCCATCCCAAGTGCGGATTATCTGCAATACTTGTACATAGTTACAAAAATCGGGTTATTATTGTTGTGAGCCATCTTTTCAGAGGCTCCGCTGTTATCATACTGTTAACTGGGTTCAGATCACAGGTTGTACAGTGTGATTGGTGTGGCTGGTATGAGTCTTACCCGGGATTCAAAATCCTTCCTTATTATGTACGCTCGTCCGGGCACAGTATCTAACTGGCTTGGAGGAGGGTCATAGGGGGAGGAGCCAGTGCACACCACCTGATCCTAAAGCTTTACTTTTTGTGCCCTGTCTCCTGCGGAGCCGCTATTCCCCATGGTCCTTTCAGGAACCCCAGCATCCACTACGGACTCCGAGAAATAGAATTATCGGTAAGTAAATTCTTATTTTTGTATATATAATATGCCAATCCCGGGGCATTTTTTTCAATCCCGGGATTGAAAAATGCTCAATCCCGGGATTGCAGTAGGGAGCAGGGAAAGTATATGTGGAGGTCAGCAAGGCAGGGTGGGTGTAGGGAGCATGTAAGGAACAGGAAGGGAGGGTGGGTGTGTAGTGAGCATGTAAGGTACAGGAAGGGAAGGTGCCGGTGGGTGTAGCGAGCAGTGGGAGGATGTCAGAAGCAGAGAGTGTGGGTGTAGGTAGCGAAGATAAACACTTACTACTTACGGGCAGGCCGCGGGCACCAGCCATGGACACACACACACTGACCGCGCTGGCAGCATTTCAAACGTAGCGCTGGCCGCCAGCCAGTCAGAACTGGCAGTCCGGCAGCCAATCAGGGGCTGCGGCTGCTGCCGCTTCCCTGATTGGCTGGCGGTCTGCCAGCTCTGACTGGCTGGCGGCCGGCGCTACGTTTGAAGTGCCGCCAGCGCGGTCAGTGTGTGTGTGTGTCCATAGCTGATGTAACTACATCGCTGACAGCCGGACAGCGCTGTGCTATAGTGCTCAGCACTGTCCGGCAAAACTGCGCATGCACGCGCTAATCCCGTGAATCCCTGGATTGGAGGCTCCAATCCCGGCATTTTTGGGCCCAAATCCCGGGATCCCGCCAATCCCGGGATTGGCCTCCCTATATATATATATATATATATATATATATATATATATATATATATATATATATATATATATATATATATATATATATATATATATATATATATAAAACGGAATTTTTTGAGTAAGACTGAGATAGTGAAACCTTTGTTTTCTGATGGCTCAATGTGCTCAAACCTTGTTTAATACACTAAATAATTAAAAATATTGTATTAAATGACCTTCAGGCTGTGTGTATAAGGTGTATATGAAACATAAATGAATTGTGTGAATGTACACACACTTTGTTTAATGCACAAAGTTGTTAAAAATATTGGCTAAAATGACCTTCAGGCTGTGTGTATAAGGTGTATATGAACCATAAATGCATTCTGTGCTTAGACTTGGGTCCCATCACCATGATATCCCATTATGGTATGCAATTATTCCAAAATACGGAATAATCCGATATCCAAAATACCTCTGGTCCCAAGCATTTTGGATAAGGGATACTCAACCTGTGTGTATATGTATATATATATATGTGTATATATATATATATGTGTATATATATGTGTATATATATATATATATATATATTATTTATATATATATATATATATATATATATATATTCCCTTTAATGTATCATTTACCGCTACATACATATAGGGCACCCATGTAACACCCAACATCTGTACTGAGAAAACTACTATATTTGTGCAGTCTCCTTGAAAGAATGGCTACTGTATATACACATAATAATGTATCCTCCACTGATGAAGTAGTTATAATCCCTATGTGTTATAAAACAGAAAAGTTAAGCAGAGGGTTAAACTATACAGTATAGGTACAAAATAAGTCTGTTCTTCTACTAAGGAAATAGTGTAAGCAGTACATGCTCACTGCTTACCCTGTTCTTTCCCTCTATATCAGAGTGCTGTGTTATGCAGGCAGCCACAGCAGTGATGCCATTTACAGTGCCTCCTCTGCCATCCAGTTCATTAAGGATAGAAATGGTTTCCAATTTCAGAGGTAGGCAAGGAGTAGACAACTACATTGTAACATGCACTCTGTTGCATTCTGTATACAAGGGGGCGATTTATGATCCTGCAGGGTGCACTGAAAAAGGGCAGGGTGCTTTTTCACATTGCTGAAACAGCCTAGAAGGAACACTATGATTGTAGGACAGCAAAAAATAAAATAAAACACAGCCCAGCGATCAGATCTGAATTAGGCCCATTGTCTCTTTATGTTAATGTTGGTTGGGGATGGGGTGCACTTTATAGAAGTGCACCTGGAAGATCTCTTTACTGTTGTGTGTGTCCATATACAGAGGACGTTTCATTAATACCATTTGTTGTACTTGATGGTTGTGGAAATGTTCAGCAATGTTACATATTATATTTCATTTATCTCCTATATTATGTTTGTCTTGCAGGTTACAGGCTGTGATGTGTATTATTAGCACCATCATGGAATCCTGCCCATCCACGTCGAGCTTCTACAGCAGTGCCACCACCAAATCCCAGCACAATGGCATGAACAACATAATTCGCCTCTTCCTAAAGAAGGGTCTCGTCAGTGATTTGGCAAGGGTACCGCACAGTCTGGATCTGTCAAGGTATGAAAGTTTGAATCTTTTTCAGTTCTTCTTTTGCATCCAGTTAGGGACACTGGAATCATGTGATATATAGAGGTAAAATCTTGGAATCCCCTCAGCCTGCAGAGCATCAGTGGTTTCCAAGTGCTCACAGTTTTTCAACACTGATTGTAATTCCTACCTGTAAGGCCACTGTTCTTTTGGCGAACTTTACTGCGAGAAGGGTTTCAGTATTAGTTGCTCTGTGTCCTTTTGTCATAAAGACAGAGCTGTACTATGTTCACTCTGCCTAAGGTGGTATCCACTTTCATATCAGGATATTTTATTTCACTCTTATGTTGGTGGTGGATTGTCTTCTGAAAATAAATAGGCCTTGTTGGGAGGGTATCCTCATTTAACAGAAGATGAGAATGTTTTTAAATAAGATATTGCGTTTTTTGTTAAATGAGTTTTAGAATTATTGACATTGTTATGTTGACTTTCTTCTCACAGTCCAAACATGGCAAATACTGTAAATGCGGCACTCAAGCCCTTGGAGACACTGTCTCGCATAGTCAACCAACCAAGCAGCCTGTTTGGGAGCAAAGGGGCCTCGGGAAAGAACAAATCTGAGCAAGACACTCATGGAGCTGCTAGGGACCCAAACAGTAACCAGCCAGACACAGGTACGCTGGAACCATTGAGTAGCTTTCCCTTTTTAATTAGATTTGATATGTCATTATTTATATTTAAAAAGGAAATCTATCTAAAGATCACAAGTGTTATGGGTATATTTAAATTGGCATTGATATCCTTTGATTAGCGAGTATGGAGCTTCTCGCTTATATATGGGAATGGCATTGTCACTTGTGTTTATTCTCATTTGTCCTGTGGTGGAAGTCCTGTGCACAATTTCACATGATGGCACAGTGGTATGATGCTTCATCTTTTCTTGTAGGTGAAACAGGAGCTGAAGCCCATGAGGAGGATCCAGATGTATCCCAGGCTGAGGTGACTGATGCGGACATTATGGATGGTGAGGCAGAGAGTGATGCTGTGGTTATTGCAGGGCAACCCGAAGTTTTAACCACTCAAGAGATGCAGGTTAGAAGATAACCAATTCAGAGACTGATACGTTTTCAGTATAGATGGATTGATAGTCCATTGTTTTCACTTACAAAGTTTTCCTTCTATCAGGTGGAAACTGAACTAGAAGATCTAATAGACGAGCTGCTTGAGCGAGATGGAGCTGCAGGTAACTCTAAATCCATTTTAGCTGTAGTATGGACTTTCCAAATTTGTTACATGCAAATAAGTTTGTTCCTGGTGCATAAACTACCCTTAGTAGCATCTGATCCTTCTGAATGTCTCTTGTTCTAATGTTGTAGTCAGTCGTGTTGGGGAAGATGAGTCACAAGAAGATGTTTTGATGGATGAGGCTCCAACAAATCTTAGCCAGGCTTCTACTCTTCAGGCTAACAGGGAAGGTAAGCCACACAATTTCCTGAATTGCAGTTTTCCCCTTATTTTAGCTTAGCTCACATAAGATGGGATTGAGTACAGCTGTGAATTTGTGTCCGTGTGTTCACTTCCCCTATTACCTCTTACAGACTCTATGAACATCCTAGACCCTGAAGATGAAGAGGAGCACACTCAGGAAGAGGACAGTAGTGGCAGCAATGAAGATGAAGATGACAGCCAGGAAGAAGAGGAGGAGGAAGAAGAGGAAGATGAAGATGATCAGGTAGTTGTGAGTTGTAGAAGAATTTTTTTTTGTAATATTCTTGATTTGTGTTTTATTTTGGTCATCATTCACACTTGGACAGTGGTAATACAGAAATCAGGACATTGGCACTTTAAAAGAAAACTTTAGCGCCTTCCTCCTTTTGGTATTTCCATCCTGCAAAGGAACTCTGTTCTTCAGAGAAGATTTTGGAAAGAATGATTCTTTGCTAAGAGAGGCATGGACAAGCTTGAACTGAAATATCAGGTTACCTGCAGATTGCTAATACTTGGATGAATGTGAAAATTCAACTATTTTGGATAACCATATAATGCAATTGTCGAGGACAACCAATTTTGCAACTGAGTGCCGCAGCATTATTGATGGTTTGGATATGGAAATAAAGACCATTGAGTTTCCTGACATAGCAGTGTTTGCTTTCTTAGGCCTACAGTATTGCAGCTGGGCCAAGGTTGTTGTAACTTAGTCAGAGCAACTCCTGAAGGCTTTGCTGCCATGGAGGCCTAGATGTGAATTATTACTCATTACTCACATCTTAAGTGTCTGTGTGTTTTGGAGACATGTTTTTGAAAACTTGTTAGAATTTTGTCTTTGGCTGTTTCTGCTTACCAAATTCTTGCTCAAGGTAAGGTTGGTGTAGTCAGAGTTGAAGATTTTGGATGGTGTTTCATTTGGTATTGAACTGTGCACAATTATTAGCTGCACAACAGGTGAAAGATTTCCTTTGTGCTGGTAAACTTTCTTGCAGCTGGGGGCTCTCTGGTTTTGTCCTTTTGTGCTTTGAGTATTGGACTATCTCTGATCACAAGCAGGTCTCTGCCTCTCGGGAAGGACAAAAGAACAACAAATGGACCTTGACCACGAAGAAGCCAAAACCCAAGCCCCTTAGGTAGTTTGTCTGAATGAGCTGTATTTGGTCTAGCCAGTAATGACTGGTGGGAACTGGTTTGCTTCTCTATTGATGCGAAGACCCAAACCATCTATTTTACCCTTTTTTTTTTTTGTGCCTCTATACCAACGATTTTGTTTATGTGGAGATGTTCAAGATGGGTCATTGAGCTTCAGCAACAGCACGGACTGCGTATGTCTCAATTTGGGAGGGTATCCTAAGTGTCTTCTCAGATATTTGATTTGATCCAACTGTTTACAGTTTTGGGTCCTACCCTTGGAAAGGGTGTTTCTTACAGCAGACGAGATAGACATGTTACACAGTCTTAGTACAGTGAGTATTGGCTTGCAGATGGGTGTTCTATATGGACATCCTGAGGAAAATGTTCTCAACTTTAGTGATCATGCAGTAAATATGGTGTCATTCAAGGGTTTCAAGATTTGAGCTAATTTAGAATGATACCACGATCTCCGATGACATGTTGCCGGCTCCTCTGGTTTAAAGTTGACAACCTCAAAAGGGTTTGTCAATTTGCATATATAACTGGACAATTATGGTGACATACCAATCTATGGTACTGTGCAAGTGGTGTTCATCACCAGTTTCAGGGACTGGTTTGAGGGTACTGTGTGCCATAATATGTAACGTCAGCCCTACAGTGTGACATAACGTTAAATATGGCACTACTATGCTTCATAAAATAAACTAAGGCACTACTATGGGGCATAATATTAGCCACTGCTGCAGAGAGGTGTCTCTAGAAGCATTGTGACAAGAGATTCTTCAAAATGTTGCTATGGAGTCCATATTATTCTGGCAACTCCACTGATCCTAGGAGCTCAGGCTTGGGGCTATTGATAGCAGGAGTTTCAGAAGTAAAATAGCCACAATCATAGCTGAGCCTCTAACTTCGAGGTTCCAGTGTCACCCAATTAATTCAGGATTAATAGAAGCGTTAAATCACGTTTTTTTTTATTTATTTATACCTTTTAATGTATTGCTATATACTAACTGCGGGTTGATGATATCCTTTTATTTAGGATGATGAAGAGGGTGAGGAAGGTGATGAAGATGATGACGACGATTGTTCAGAGATGGAGCTGGATGAGGATTACCCTGATATGAATGCATCGCCCCTTGTGCGCTTTGAGCGATTTGACAGGGAGGATGATCTCATCATAGAGTTTGATAACATGTTCTCCAACGCCAGTAAGACTTACGAATGAGATTGACAGCAGGCATATAAGTAAGCTAATAGATTCCGTTTCTTTTGTTCTTAACCTCTGTGTTCTTCTTTTACAGCTGATATCCCTCCTTCACCTGGTAACATCCCTGCCACGCACCCTTTAATGGTACGTCATGCAGACCATGGCTCTCTCACCCTCGGCAGTGGAACTTCCACAACTCGTCTGGCACAGGGAATTGGCAGAAGCCAGCGGACACTCCGCCAGATCACCGCTAATGCTGGCCACACCATACACGTTCATTATCCTGGCAACAGGCAACCAAACCCGCCTCTCATACTGCAAAGGTAAGAGGAAGCAACCATCTAGAGCACTAAAGTCAAGGCTTGCTAGTGCACCGAAGACCAATGTTTCCATGTCTATAGTCTCTTGCCAAGTACAAGGCATGACTAGAGATTGGATCAGTGGCAATATTTATAAACAAATGTTGCCCAGACCTAATCATTTTGCGTGTACTGTTTAAATCTTAAGGTTGCTGGGCCCTTCTGCTGCTGCAGACATCTTGCAACTGAGCAGCAGTCTTCCGCTGCAGAGCAGAGGCCGGGCACGTCTTCTTGTGGGCAATGATGATGTACATATTATAGCTCGCTCTGATGACGAACTACTGGATGATTTCTTCCACGACCAGAGTACAGCTACTAGCCAGGCCGGTGAGTGACCTTTTTACAATTTACACCTGTGTTAACGAATGGCAACTTGCTAATGATTTTGCCTTGTAACGCTGCTACCATGGGCTGCGTTAAGGGCAGAGGAGCTTGATACTTGAAAGGTTAACTTTTCGCATAAAGACTGAAGCTCCTTTTCTATGCTACTTGGGGAAATACTGTTTTATTGTTCCTAGACTGTTAAATTAAATTGGTCATTATATTAACCTGTATATTGAGACCTTTTTTATGATTATTACTATAGGCACTCTATCCAGTATCCCAACTGCACTAACCCGATGGACAGAAGAATGCAAAGTGCTGGATGCTGAGAGCATGCACGATTGTGTATCAGGTGAGCAAGCTACAGCACATTACACCATCAGAAGCATTATAGAATTCCAATTCTTTCAGATAGAATGGGGGATGTATGCATCCTTCAAGTTATTATATGGCATTGATTTTTTTTTTTTGTCTCTCGTGGTTTATTGCTTCATGCTGACTGAGATTCCTGGGAATTCGTTTATTTTAGATTTAACCACTACAAGCTTCTTGTGTTCTTACATTTTTTTTTATCCTCTTCCCAGTGGTAAAAGTCCCCATAATAAACCACCTAGAGGCTCTGCGCGATGAGGAATTGGAGGAGCGAAGGGAGAAGAGGCGCAAACAGCTAGTAGAAGAGGAGGCCAAGATGGCAGACAAAGCCAAAGAGGAGAAAGATTCTAAGGAGCAAAACCCTCAGGTATTAAGTTTATAATCTCATAACTGTTTCTCTTTCATCCATCTGGGGGACGCTGCGCACTTACTTAATGGGTTAGAGTGTGTGGGATTGGGAGTTTGGCACAGAACCTATAAAAAAACTAACTCCTCCCCCCTCTAACCCCTCCCATCTCCTTCCTGCTCAGCAGATTACCTCAGTTTTAGTTTTGTGCCTGAGGAGTACAGGCACAGATTCCTTCAGTGTAGATTTTAGTTAGGTTTCTGTTTATTTTGATTTTACTTGTGTGCTTAGTCCCTGTTTACAGGAGACACGTATACTAGGAGTGGGGTTAGTTAGTTATGTGTCTCCCACTCCCCAGAGCCTCTAAGAAGCCACCATACTCTTAGTCACTGGGGCTTACTTGATGCAGGATGGATTTCCTAGGAGGCACTGTACTGGTAAGACAGCCACAACCTGCCTGGGCAGCGTTGGGCTGTTATTGCATATATGGTATTTATAATAATTGTATTTATTATTGTGCAGCGCTGGTGTATGCGGACCCCCCTCCCTGCTCAGAGCGGACGGAGCGGTTCAGTCCCGCTTCCGCCGCTCATTTCATGGAAGCCGCGTCTTGTCAGACAGCAGCGGTAGTCATTTCAATGATTTTACGGAGCTCAGTTGCGGGGGTGGGGAGGCTGTACCGCGGCGGTACGCAGGAGGATGTTGTGTTCGCGCCCCGTTCTCCCGCCCAACAGCGTCTTACCGCCGCCGTCCTCACTCTGTGGGGGCAGGACTCAGCTATAGGCGCCATCTTCTATCTCTGCAAGAGACCATCCGTCAGGTCAGCGGGGGATACTGCGCTGCACATAACACAGCGTCTCACCCTGTTAGTACAGGCCGAGAGCAGCAAAAACAGCAAGTATAACACAGCCCTTTCATATGCTCTGGAGCTCGTTTATTCTAAGGGATTCTTTAGTGCTCTTTAGTGATCCTTTAGTACATATATTTCGGTAATCTCACTGTAATAGAGTAATTTTTACCTCACCCTGTTTATTACACAGGCGGGGATTTTTTCTTAACTAGTGTTGTGCTATTCTAAATTGACAACAGTTGTTTACATCATGTTATAAAAGGAGCGTTATAGCTCAGTCTGTAGAGCTGGACCACAGCACAGAGTTATGAGACATTATTGTGTGCTATGATTGTGGCATTGTATATTCCATGGTTGTAAACAGCAAATCTCCTAAAGGAACGACAAGTTCAGTAGTTTACTACACAGGAGCTCCAATAGCTTTGTGGGCTAATGCTGTGTATTAGTAAGATAGACTAAACACAGGTTTGATTCCCATATACATTAAATTGCACAATGTGGCTCCA
The DNA here is from genome assembly GCF_028390025.1 of Pseudophryne corroboree. Lineage (NCBI taxonomy): Eukaryota > Metazoa > Chordata > Amphibia > Anura > Myobatrachidae > Pseudophryne > Pseudophryne corroboree. Next base: position 56,093,355 of record NC_086451.1, read on the forward strand.
GACTTCCTAAAGGTAGCACGGACACAGGTACCCCATGCTCCAGGACACCAGTTGCAGAGCAGCCGGGAGGTTCCAGGGATCAGTTTATGCCTCTGTGGGCCAGACACATCTCAATCCAGAATAATACAGATGGAGTAGTGGTTAGCATTGCTGCCTCACAGCACTGAAGCCATGAGCTTGTTTACATAGAAGTATATGAATATACCAAGCAGGTTTAAATTGCTCTACAGTCTTGGCCTCTGCCGCCTCTCATGGGAGGCTGTTCCACTTGTTCACTACCCCTTCTGTGAGGAAATATTTTCCTTAAATTTCCCCTGAACCTGCCTCCCTCCAGTTCAGTGTATGCCCCTAACTGTGTGAAGTTATATATGTATATATATATATTCCCTGCACTTGCAGGGATGGGGGTTCCAGGACCGGTCCACAAATACCGGTATTCTTTGAGTATATTTTTCCTTACACTATGTCAATGTAATGGGTCTGGTACTCTGTTTACTACTTAGCCGCTAGTCTTGGTAAAAAGATCACTACTTGACCTTTTGGCTAGGATCAAGTGTAGTATCTGTTCTTATCAGTTTAATATGTGATACGTTCCCTATGTGGGGGCCATGTATTAAATATATGTTTAGAACAGGAAAATGGAAGAAGAGATTGCTCCGTCCACTCCACGCATTGACTCGGTATTGCAGTACCTCCGGGACCGGTGCACCTTTCAAAACAAGGACAGACTATTTCTATTTCTTGTACACTATGTACTTATGATTTGCCAAATGGCTGGACAAAGCTCCTTAATCAGTTCATACTGTGCAGCGAGTCTGGTCTTTGACAGACAATATAGCGCCTTTACTTCAGAGGCGTTTTTGAGGCTTCATCTACAGAAAATGGTGAGATAAATCCTGTCAGTGAGGATCCTTCAGGATAGAAATAAGAAATAATCTACTGAATTTCTTGGTTTCCACCTCTTCCTTCACGTGAGAGAATGTTGATGGAAGTCTGACTACACACCTGATGAAATAGTTTATATTTCCAGGGAAATGTGTCTGTCTCTAATACATACTGTTTTCGGTTCAATTTCGGTGTTCTCAGTATTAGAGACAGTATTTCTTTATCCTTTCGCTGATGAAGACACTGATCTAATGAAGGTTCCACTAATAATTAGTGGACGCATCCATCATGGGAGAGCCTAAGGCAACTGTCTTTGCTAAAGTACAGTATGTGACCTTAACAGTCACCACAGATTGACAACGGTGAGGCCGTTATTATATTAGTATTCATTCTGACAGGAATATTCCTACGCCCTCTCCGGGCTTATGCATGAATCTTTAAACCGGTTGCATTATGCAAGTTATCCATTCTTGGGGCAGCTGATCCTTTTCAAATTATCCATTGACTGTTTTGGTCTCTCAAGCTCTATTCCCTATCTATTTATTATTGCATCTTTTCCCTGGCTATGACACCCTTCTATTCATTTTGGTTGCGAATCGTAAAATTCTGCTTCCAAATTAAAGCGTACTTTGCAGGCGGGAGCAAATAACTCTATCAGTAAGGTGTATGCCTGCGGTATAACAGGTCGTGGGTTCTCATCCTGAGGATAATAGCTGAGAAATGGGTATTTTAACCTATGTCAGAAAAATGGGTATTCTTTTGGGGGGCATTTGTATGCCTAGAACACGGACTTCCAATGTGCCCTCTGCAGGGGCCACGGAGTCGGACAGTCTGGTTCCCAGTGGGGAGGACACCAGCTTTCTCAGAGTCCACTGATCCGTTGGATGTACTGAATTTGTATCACGAACATATATTCTGAATCTTGGGGAACACGTACCAAGCAAGAATCTTTAGTGCCCATTTTAGACGGGCTCTAATCATTGCAGTCTGTTCGCTATCTAACAGGAGTATTCAGTCCAATCCTTTTTCCGTCATCTGGGCATCGCTACCATTTTGGGTCAGTTGTTAAAAAAAAAAAAAAAAAAAAAAAAAGCCGCTGTCTCATGCATTTTTTTTTCTACAACGGACCTTAGTTCTGGATTTCTTCCTTCGCAGAAGATGTTATTCATGGGTATTCTTTTCGATACCTGGTATCTCGAATGTTGGCGGAGTGCAGGATTTACTGACCAGAATAGACTCAGGGGTCAGACATACACTTCCTCTGCAGGACAGTGGTGATTTTATAGGTGGCTCCATTCCCCCGGTCTCCTACCTGGTTTCTTCAATCTCAGATTAAATGTTATTAATCTCAGGCAGGATTGAGTTTACGTAAACAGCAGTTTAGTTTCTCTATTAAAATACCAAGATATTTTCATTGGTCGATCTTTTCGTTGGGCTACACAATCCAGATCTAACTTATAGGACTTCATTCTGTCTCGACATGGAGGGTCATAACCACAGTCAAAAGTTTCAGACATTACGGTTTTTTGGTTTCAACTCTGGCGTTTTCTATGAAACTGATGTCCGAAGTGGAAATATCACTTCCAATCTACGGGCGATCTACAACGCCTTGACTCCAGCTCAATGTCTTCTACAGGGTCTTTCCACTGTGACCTATATCAATTGTTCTGTGACACTTGTAGCTGGAGAGACATCGGAACAGTATCGAACATATGCAGAGGGCGGAATTTTGGATCCCGGCAGTGTCTGTCATCTCCAGTTCCAGAATGGGCAACTGGGAAGCAGATTTCCTGAATCTTCAGGCTGTTCTTCCTTAAAGTATGTGAAATCAACAGGGATTTCTGGCTTTGGTGTGTCTATAACTAGCCGACATAGACCTCAGGGCTTCATTGGTACTGTGATCGTTTCGGGAATCCTCTTGTGGCAATCGTAGACGCCGTGTCAGCTCCTTGTCACTTTCATCTAGCATATTTATTCTGCCTCTGGCAACATCTAGTGAGTACCTCAACGCATTTGACCAGTGGCTCTTTCGGTTTTCCTAATCCGCTTCGGATTTGCCTGTTGACTCTGTTCTGCAATGTTATAGCCCAGAGTGACCAGGGCTCCATACAGGGTACCTTTTCGGCCAGCTCTCCACTCCCAACCTTTACGTCATCACCGGGATTTTGTCTATTCTGCCGCTGACGGCGTGATTGTGGAAAACAATGTCATCAAGCCCTACTACGTTTCTGGCTCTCTAACCAATCACAGTGCCAGAACACTTGTCATCGTTTGTGTGTATTTAACGGTCACTCAGCTGGAGTTCTTAGTCCTTTCCGCCTCTTATCTTTTCTACAACACAGTTGTCAGAACTACTTTGTCTTCTTATCTTAGCAGACTGGGTTCTGCTCTAGAATTTACTTTCCAGAATGGCTCCTGTTTCTCCTTTCCGGCCTCTGGACTCTGGTTGAGTTGCGGTTTCTTTTCTCTTACAGTGTTTTTGTTTATGCAGTTAGGGTGGTTTTACTTACAAACCACAAGTTGTATTGGTTTTTCCTCTCCTTCAGCACATTGGGCTTCTTGTGTCGTCCCAGGCTTGTCCGGGGCGGGTCGGTAATTGGCCTTATTGGTTGTTGTTCAAACCTTAACTCTTACCTTGTTGGGTTTGTTTGCTGCACCCAAGCGTGGCTGGCTGGCCAATAAGAACAGGGTGATGTGCTGGGTTAATTCTGCTATTCAGCAGGCTTAGATTTCTTAGGCGTTGCCTGTTCCTGATTCCTTAGGGGCTCATTCGACTCGACCTGTTGGAGCCTCTTGGGCTGTTCACAGTGGTGTATTCGTCCAGCAACTGCGTAGAGCGACGACCTAGTCGTCCGTACATACCTTCACGAAATTCTTCCGTTTTTCATACTTTTGGTTTGGAGACTGCCTCTGTTAGGCATCAAAGTTTGCAGACTGCTATGTCGTCTGTGTCTCCCTCCTCTAATTAGCTTGCTTTGGGAAATCCCATTAGTAAGTGCGCAGCGTCCCCCAGATGGATGAAAGAGAAATAGGGTTTTTCTCTGTCCTCCATCTGGGGGACGCTGCGCCGTTACTTGTGGGTTAGAGGTGTGTGGTAGTGGAGATTGGCACAGAACTATCAAAAGCTGACTCCTCCCCCCTCTAACCCCTCCCATCTCCTTCCTGCTCAGCCCTGATCAGTTTTAGTTTTGTGCCTGTGGAGTACAGACACAGTTTTGATTTCTCTTTAGGAATTTTTTTTTTTTTTTATTATTTCTTCTTTCACAAATACCTAGTCCCTGTTTACAGGTGACAGGTATAACAGTGGAAGGGGTTAGTATCCCATTCCAGACTGCTGCAGGGAGGCCACTATACCTTCGGTCACTGGGGCCTTCAGAGAGAGAAAGAGAGAAGACAGCAGCATCAGGTACTGGACAGCCACAATCTGTCATTGACAGTATTGGGCTGTCCCTATTTCCTATTATTAATGTCCCTATTTCCTATTATTAATGGTGAATTTATTGGGACTACCAAACTCCTCCTCCCCTCCCTCCCCCCCCCCCCCCGAGCGCGCGATCACCCACAGACAGCACGGAGGCTGATCTGGGGTGAAATGTGAGGTGGAGGACTGTGTTAGGTCCGGGAGGGTGTTATTCACTCCCTGGACCGTTACTTGGCTGCCGTGACAACCGCTCTGTGTAGCGGCGCACGGGAGCCGAACTTCCGGAGGGGCGCTGGAGCAATCAAGAGTCAAAACTACAAATCAACATTCTGGAATTGAGAGCGATCCGGTATGCTCTCATTCGGATTCAGACCATGGTGCAGGGCCATCCAGTTCGGGTGCAATCCGACAATGCCACGGCAGTGGCTTACATCAACAAACAGGGAGGAACTCGCAGCTGGTCCGCAATGAGAGAGGTTGCTCAGATTCTCACGTGGGCGGAGCGTTGGATTCCCGTGATTTCAGCCATTCACATTCCGGGAGTCGAAAACTGGGAAGCAGACTTTTTGAGTCGTCACACGATTCATCCGGGAGAGTGGGAACTTCACCAGGAAGTGTTTCTTTCTCTAGTGGATCGCTGGGGAGTGCCAGAATTAGACCTGATGGCGTCACGGCTCAACAAAAAACTTCCGGTTTACGGATCAAGAACTCAGGATCCTCAAGCATTTCTGATCGATGCACTAACAGCTCCGTGGCAATTTCAGCTGGGTTACGTGTTCCCACCAATTCCACTGCTCCCACGTCTACTCCAACGCATTCGGCGAGAAGGCCTTGCAATAATTCTGGTGGCTCCGGATTGGCCACGCCGACAGTGGTACACTCTTCTAAACAGCATGGTCGTCGGAGACCCCTTTCGCCTCCCTCTGCGACCAGATCTTCTGCTTCAGGGACCTTGTCGCCACCCAGATTTAAATCGGCTGGCTTTGACGGCTTGGTTCTTGAATCCAACATTCTGAAGGCAAAGGGCCTTTCTCGTGCGGTTGTTCAGACAATGATTCGGGCTAGAAAGCCGGTGACTTCTGGCATTTACCATAGAGTATGGCGTATTTACATTGCTTGGTGCGAGAAAAGGAACTTGACTCCGCATTTGTTTAGACTTCCTCGCCTGCTCTCCTTTCTCCAGGAGGGTCTTGACAAGGGTTTAAAACTTTCTTCCCTGAAGGGTCAGGTTTCGGCCTTGTCGGTCCTTTTTCAAAAGAAATTAGCAATCATTCCAGAGGTTCAAACATTCCTGCAGGGAGTACTTCGAATTCAACCACCTTTTGTTCCTCCGATTCCTCCCTGGGATTTAAACTTGGTACTTAAGGCTCTTCAAAAGTCTCCATTTGAACCTCTAGAATCTGTGGAACTACGTTATCTAACACAAAAAGTTGTTTTTCTGTTGGCAATTGCCTCAGCTAGACGAGTGTCTGAGTTGGCGGCTCTTTCTTGCAGGCCACCCTTGTTAGTGTTTCATGAAAATCGGGTGGTGCTGAGGACAAAGCCTTCATTTCTTCCAAAGGTTGTTTCAGCATTCCATTTAAATCAGGACATCGTTCTTCCAGCTTTTAATCCGTCATCTTCTCAGGGGGAGGATTCCCATTTGGCTCTCTTGGATGTTGTTCGGGCCTTACGTATTTATTTGTCTCGCACGGAGGCTTTCCGTCGTACGGATTCCTTGCTGGTATTGATTGATGCTCCCAAACGAGGTTGGCCTGCCTCTAAGAACACTGTGGCCCGTTGGATAACTTCGGCCATCAGACAGGCTTACGTGTCCTCAAGCGTTTCGGTTCCTGACTCAATTAAGGCTCATTCGACTAGAGCAGTTGGAGCGTCTTGGGCTGTTCGCGGTGGTGCATCTGTTGAGCAACTATGCAGGGCGGCGACCTGGTCGTCAGTCCATACGTTCACAAAGTTTTACCGGTTTCATACTTTTAGTTTGGAGACTGCCTCTGTTGGGCGTCGTATTTTACAGACGGCTATGCCGTCAACGTCTCCCTCCTCTCATTAGCTTGCTTTGGGAAATCCCACAAGTAACGGCGCAGCGTCCCCCAGATGGAGGACAGAGAAATGGGGATTTTTGTTTACTTACCGTAAAATCTCTTTCTCTGAGTCCATCTGGGGGACGCTGCGATCCCTCCCATAGTTTGTCTGGTTTAATTGGTTAATTTTTTTATTCTGGTCTATCTCCTTTGGCTTGGCTAAACGTTAACTGATCAGGGCTGAGCAGGAAGGAGATGGGAGGGGTTAGAGGGGGGAGGAGTCAGCTTTTGATAGTTCTGTGCCAATCTCCACTACCACACACCTCTAACCCACAAGTAACGGCGCAGCGTCCCCCAGATGGACTCAGAGAAAGAGATTTTACGGTAAGTAAACAAAAATCCCCATTTTGTTTACTTACCGTAAAATCTTTCTCTGATTCCATCTGGGGGACGCTGCGATCCCTCCCGTATATATATTCTGTTCTGCCTCTTCCGGCTTTGCTAAACGTTAACTGAGGTAATCTGCTGAGCAGGAAGGAGATGGGAGGGGTTAGAGGGGGGAGGAGTTAGTTTTTTTTATAGGTTCTGTGCCAAACTCCCAATCCCACACACTCTAACCCATTAGTAAGTAAGTGCGCAGCGTCCCCCAGATGGAATCAGAGAAAGAGATTTTACGGTAAGTAAACAAAAATCCCTATTTTTGTGCTTACATGTGAAGCTTAGTTGGTGTATGTCCAGTCCTTGGCTTCAAAGGATGTCCTCACCCAAAAAATAAAAATAAACTATTTTTCTTTGCCACTGATCTCTGTATGAGGAGTGTTTGGAGATCCGTGACTCTCTCATTTTAATGTTGTCTCTGTTTTTATTATCTAGGCTGTCAACTCTAAGAGGAACGCCTCATTTGAGCTGAGCCTTGCAGGTAGTTTTTCTTCCTGGTCCTCCTCTTAAACTTTTTCCTTTCACAGGCCCAACATGACTGAAGATTTCCAGATGCTTCAGGTTGAGGTAGTAGATTGTATAGTTTTGGGGTCACACCCGATCTGGGAGATAACTATACAGTTTACTGTCTTTCCTGCGCCGTCTGCTGGCTGCGGCTTCTTCAGAGGATGAATACTTGGAAATGTTGTGTGAATGAACAGAGTGAATAAATGTAGTAATACGAACAGGTGATGAAGTCTTGTGTATCCTTGGAGGAATAATACTGATGGAAGCTGTCCTCTGCCCTCTTCAGGGTGAGGTAGTAAGTTGTATTGTTGTAAGGGGCAGGGATTTTTGCTCCTATTTTGGTGATAACTATACAGCTTACTGCCTTCCCAGTGTTGTGGCATTATACATTCACACCTTATGATCCTCTGCACTTAATATGTGACATTAGAAAGCATTTTAGAATATCCCTCCCACCCTAACTTAATGATTTAACAACCGGATTTGTATGCTGAAATTTAAATACTTTACATCAAATCCAATGGGGAAGCGGGAGGGGGTGGCTTGACAATGGGGAATAAAGCTTCTCTCTGATATCTGTTCCTTTTCTAGAAGCAGGCACATTATTGGCAGTAGATATTTGATTCCATTTAAGCCCCTCCTGAAGGAAGATGAGAGGCTAACAAAGGGCCTTAGTATTCAATAGTACTTTAACTTATATAAAACATAAAACAACGGTCTATGCAGCTCAAGAGGAAAACACCTTGTACTTTAGGAAATCTTAAAAATAATGTAGTCCCCTTATTTGATGAAAGAGAAATATGCAGTTCTCATTTACTATTCCTCTTAAATTATTTTTCTGTCACCCATGGGGGACACTGGGTACAGTGGAGCTGCAGGAGTCCTTAGCACCAGTTGGTTAACCTTTGGTTGCAACACAGACGACTCCTCCCCTTTACCCTTTCCCCAGCCCAGCGAAACCAGTTTAATTTTGGTGCCCAAGAAACTGGGCTCTATTTTCTTGGCTGCCTGCCATCGATTTTAGAGTGACTATCTTTAGTTTAGTACTTGACTACTCTCATTCCCATAGTTTTGTCTATTTAATTGGGATTAAACGTGCAATATTTTTTTGTGTTCTTGGTGACTTTGCTTTTCTTGTACAGTATGTTGTGTATTTGTTGTATTGATTTAAACTTGGTTGTTTTGTATAAATCTCTTCCTCTGTTTCTCTCAGTTTATCACAATGTTTAATTGCTCTCTCAATTTTACCCAAGATCAAGATAGTAGTGGCCGTCCTGAGAACTTCCCAACTGCCCCTTCTTCTGCCGAGGGAACACCAACAAGCCCAGAATTGGTTCCCTTGGACCCGTCTCTGCGTGCTCATCCTCCAGAGGCCGTTTTGGCAGACCTTCCTCAAAGCCTGCACACAGATCCTTGCTCAGAAGATACTGGGCAACTTCTGATTCCAGCTGAGGAAGAGGAGTCTGGACCCGGTAGACCCAATGCAGAGGGGGATGCAACTCAAATGGAGCTATCACCAGCACCAACCATCAGTTAGTGAATTTCTTTCCTGTTATTTGGTGTACAGTGGGAAGGGGGATTTTCATGTGTTCTTGACTCTGTATATGAACTCCACTTTCACAGCAATAACTGCTCCCGGTTTTATTCTCGTTACTTCAGCCTCCTTATCCCCAGAACGTGCAGAGGATTCAGATGCTCTAACAGCTGTTAGTAGTCAGTTAGAGGGCTCTCCAATGGATACCAGTAGCCTTGCATCAGGTCCACTGGAGGAAGGAGTTGGAGAGGCTTCTGGAGTTGTAAATCCAGACCAGCCCCTTGTGGTCACCAGTAGTATTGCAGTGGGACAGCAGGCAATGGAACCTCCTTCTCCAAACGAGGGTCAGGCGCTATCGCAGCTCAGCAATGAGAGGTATGGAATAACACTGAGTAGTAAGTTTGCTGCCAATATTACAAAAGCGTGCCTGCTGCTTCATCTTCCAAACCTCATGTTGGTTAACTTTTTTTAAGGGATTTTGAGGTAGACTAGAGAGCACTCTAAATGCTCCTTATAGATATTACTTAGTAAATCTGCCGTTTGTAGACTAGCACGCAGAACACATGCATCTGCCTGAGGTGGATTGCAGTAGCTGCCTGGCAAGTAATAGAGCTAAACAAGAACCATTGCGCAGTTAGGAGGTTGGCTTACATCTAAGCAGTATATTGCTAGATTTGTTACTTACATGTCCCTGAAATGTCTTTGTGATCGGGGTGTGTGCGTTTATGCATGTGTGCTTATTCCAGGCTTTTCTACCTTTTTTATGATGATAGTGTTATGGTCATGTATTTTAGAAGGGTGTCAAAAGTCTTGTTTTTCACGGTTTGTTACATCTTCCAGCTGTCCAGTAGCTCCCTCTGTGGAGTTGTCATCTACCAGAGACCCTGCTGTAGCATTGTTGGCAACAGATTCTAGTGGTATTCTGGAAGAACCTCTGCCATCCACAAGTAGTGAAGAGGAAGACCCGTTGGCAGGTTAGACATTAGGTTCTTAGTATCACTGTAGGAATTGATGTGGTGGTTTCTGTCTTTGAGCACGTGAGATGAACATTGTTCAGTTACATATATATGTTTATTTTGTTGCAGGTATCAATCTACCTGAGGGAGTGGATCCATCTTTCCTTGCTGCTCTTCCAGAAGATATTCGCAGAGAGGTCCTTCAAAACCAACTGGGCATCAGGCCACCTGCTCGGGCACCCCCTACTGCTGCTCCGGTCATTCCTCCACCTGTTGTGAGCAGTGCTGGGGTCACAGAGGTCAGCCCAGAATTTCTTGCTGCTTTACCTCCTGCCATTCAGGAAGAGGTGTGTTGTTTTTTTCATTTAGTCTTTTCTTAAGCTTTTGTCTCCTTTCCATATACTACTTTCATACTGATTTACTTCTTATGTTACTTTATAAGGTTCTAGCACAGCAAAGGGCAGAGCAGCAAAGACGAGAACTTGCCCAGAGCACCACCTCTGACACCCCAATGGATCCAGTGACCTTCATCCAGACACTGCCATCAGACCTGCGGCGCAGTGTTTTGGAAGACATGGAGGACAGTGTTCTAGCAGTGATGCCGCCTGATATTGCAGCTGAAGCACAGGCACTGCGCAGGGAACAAGAGGCACGGCAGAGACAACTCATGCACGAGAGACTCTTTGGTCACAGCAGCACTTCAGCCCTTTCGGCCATCCTCAGAAGCCCAGGTAATATGACATAGCCTGCTTGGTCTCTCTTTGTTCAAGTCTATGCAAACATTAGTAATGGTAAAGACTTCCACGTGTTAATGGGTTATATTACTGATTCTAATCCTGTCATTGCCAGCATTTACCAGTCGTCTAAGTGGAAACAGAGGGGTACAATACACACGATTGGCAGTGCAGAGAGGAAGCACTTTCCAGATGGGTAGCAGCAGTACCCACACAAGGTACATATTACATTTGTTTTTATACTTGTCTAGTTGGGGTATGTTTGTTTGTTTTTTATTGGGAGGAGGGGAGGGGGGGGGGTTAGTGCCCAATGCCGAATTATACATACAGGTTTTAGTAGCCTTTCGCACTCATCCTAGTTATGGAAGGAGTTTGAGTTGCAAGACTTTTTCTAAATGCTTAATAGGGAACGGTTTGGCTTGTCATGGCTTCAGGTTCAGCTAGATTAAATTAATGTAGGACGCTATTTTGCCACTTTGCTTCATTTCAAATTTAAAAGACATTCAGCACTCATTGACCAGTAAATTAAAGCATTTCAGGTATACATGTGACAAATCCGTATCTGTAAAGACCATTTAAAGGCAATTAAATTAGTAGATAATTTGAGTCACTGTGGCTCACAGATGGCTGGCACTTTATCAGGAAAAGATCCACCTACACCAACTGGGGGAAATAGGTTAGGCCTGCACATATCTCTTTCAAATCTTTAGTTTTTTTGTTTGCCAAGTTTTTTTTTTCTTGTTTTTTTTTTTTACTTTTACATAAATTGCCGATCCTGAAATTCCTGTCCTACCTGAGTGGCATTGCAAATCTATCCTCTGGAATTGTCCTTTCTAAGCCGGTGTTTATAAACGTGATTTATCGTAGGTTATATGAAGGGTTTGCTGGTTCAAACCAGATGTTTTTTGATTGTTTTTTAAACTTGCTTTTTTTAAAAAAAATTATTTATGCTGTGCCTACAGGCAGCTGAAGAACTAGTGTTTATATTCAAAATGATAATGCCAACTCCCTGGCTTTTTTTTTTGGTGTGGTTTTTCTCTGAAAAGTGCTTTTGCGTTTTCCATTTTATATTACTATTCCGATTTATTTGTAAGTAAGAAGTAGGACTAATGCTTAACATTAATTTCTTCTTTTTAATTCCATCCTTCGAGTGTGTACTTTGTATGTTTTAATATGATTAGTCTATCTACATATATTCAGATGTAATAGGAATAATAAGTAGTACAATTTGGTTGTATGGATGTGAAATAAATCATATCAAAGCCTAAAGCATTAAAACATGGTTGATCAAGGTTTCTAATACATAGCAGTGTTTCCCTGTATTAATATAATAAGCAAAAAAAAATTTCATTAAACCGTTAGTGCAAAAGAAAAAAAAAATAAACTGCTTTAAACAAAAAATAATAATAATGTGCTTTTAAAAACAAAAAGACCTTTTATGCCAACCCTGGTTATATGTATATAACTGCCCAAAATATTGGAACCTTTCACCTTGCATTTCTGCATCAGCTGGTAAACAGACTAAAACAGGTATAGGTCAATGGGGTGAATGTATGAAGGAGTGAGAAGAGTGGAGAAGTTGCCAATGGCAACCAATCAGCATTGAAGTAACGCTTCTATTTTGCATACTATAAAATGATACAGCGCAGCTGATTGGTTGCCATGGGTAACTTCTCCACTCTTATCACTGCTTCATACATTTACCCCAAAGCCTCTTGCCTTTAAATATACCACGTTTTAATTGAATGAGAACTGGAACATTTATATAGGCATCTTACAGTGGAATATTGCTATGTTATTTGTGGAGGTATGAAGTTAACTTTGCAGTATCATTATTTTATAATCATTGCCCTTGTTTTGCCACCAGGCCAGCGGGAAGTAATGTGGACAGCTTGCTGCGGCTACGCGGACGACTGTTGTTGGATCATGAAGCTCTCTCCTGTCTACTGGTCCTGCTTTTTGTAGATGAGCCAAAGCTAAACACCAGCCGCCTGCACAGGGTCTTGCGGAACCTCTGTTACCATGCACAAACCCGCAATTGGGTTATTAAAAGCCTTTTGTCAATCTTGCAGAGGAGCAGCGAGAGTGAACTCTGCATAGAGAGCACCAAGTCTTCTCTCGGAGGCCCTGATAAAAGGGGAGCTGCCAAGGCGTGTTCCAGCCATGATAACCGTCCCCTAGAACTGCTGCATAAAATGGAATCCAAAAACTCTAATCAGCTCTCCTGGCTCTCTGTGTCAATGGATGCTGCCCTTGGCTGCCGAACGAATATCTTCCAAATCCAGAGGTCATTAGGGCGCAAACACACAGAGAAACATGCTGCTTGTGGTTCTACTGTTCATATACACCCACAAGCTGCTCCTGTGGTTTGCAGGCATGTGCTGGACACTCTGATACAATTAGCCAAGGTAAGTAAGAAAGTTGTTTCTCTGTATTGCTGTGAAGAAGTCTTCTTGGAGAAAACGATCATTGCTTGTGTAGGCCTATATAGCCATAGTCCTGTTTATTAAATGGAATTGTAAATTGTTTCTCAAGGGGTCACATGATGATGTGGTTAAACTGTATCCACTGGAGACGAGTTACTCTGATCATATAAATATGCATACACCTACCACAAAATTGTCTGGCACTGGATAGACAGTCGTCAACTAGGTGACTTCCTTACAGGAGGTACAGACAGCAACTCTTCCATGTGACGCAACAGGCGGCATCTGCTTGGATCTGTTAACGCTTTTTTATACATCCTTACTGGGTACATCACCAGCACATAAGTAAATCAGAAGACCTATAGCGGTCAATATTTCATCATCAGGACGGCATTAGATAAAATGTGTGTGTATATCATTTTTCTTTTGTTTTTATTTTTTTTTTATTCTTGAGTGGCTGCCGGTGTTGTGATCTTATTTTATAGCTGTAATTTTCCCGCAGTAGGCATTCCTTAGCTGTGACTGGGAATGCGTAAAGAAGTCTGAGAAGAATATACCATCAGTCACTGCTAGTATCCCTTGGTACCTTGATCCAGGGTTGGATTGGCCATAGGGCCCTCAGGGAAGAGCCCTGGTGGGCCGTTGTGCACTGTGGCCTGTTTTGTTTGTGGCGTGTGATGGGGGGTGGTCCTGCCACCATTGTTACCACTTCTGCATATTCTTCAGGGCCACTCTCAGGCCCCAATCCGTCCCTGCCCGACTTTCAAAGAAAGTGCAATGGAATATGCTAGCGCTACATTAAATGTTAATAAATAAATAAATATATAGATGTTAAAGCCAAGAATTATAAAACCTCTTGGCATCACTGGGCCTTTCAAACAGCAGTGGAAATATGAAACAAATTGTAATACCAAAAGCTATATTATACGTTTTGGTTTTTTGGTTTTTCTGTGGGGGCCGATTTGTTTTCCTTTCTGTAGGGTCAATGTGCGTCTTTTTTTTTTTCCTGTGGGGGCCAATGTGTTTTTCTCTTGTGCAATGTTTTTCATCTGCGCTTTCATTTGAGTTGCACTGCATATGCATGCACCGCGGTGGTGTTTGTACAGAGTTGCCGTACAGAGTCAGACACATGCACCAAGAAGCGTATTAGCAAAGTGTTTGGCGTTCCTGTGTGGTTACAGGGGTTTGGCTAATCAGACTCAGATATAACATAGTGTAGGCGTGTTGCTGAAAGTGGATACATATAAAGACATTGAATTGCTCACATTGGAGGCCATACTCTGATGATCTGCTCCTAGCATAGGGCTGGTGAAAGTTACAATGGTGCGACCAGTGGTGGCATCTAAAGATGTACAAAGCATGATTGCAGTGACTGGACACTGAAAGTGGGCTTCTCTGTCCTTGCATATTTGGACACACAGATTTACACTAGGAAACTGCATTATAGTGTCATTAGCATAAAGTCACAGACGCAATTGCAACAAAAGATGCAAGGAAGGTCGCAACTGCGTCCAACTCAGAATCAGACCCTATGGGGAGGAATACTGCCTCCACAACAGACCCTGCCCCATTAGGGTTGCTTCCATAAATTTCCCATGGCTGGTTTTCCATTTTAATCCGTCCCTACCTGAGGGTAAGATACCTGGAGGGAGAAAGCAGGTTAATGCGATTTCATCACACCTTGCTGCACACGGTGCATAATGAGGGGAATCCTGCAGCAGCCCATCCTACATGCAATGTGTGTTCACTGGCAGCCATAGACTGCTGTGCAAATGCACTCACTATTCTTCTACTTCCTCCACAACAGGTGGTCTGCTTGCTCATTATTAGAGGCATAAAGGCGCACAGGTTTTTTTTTGCAGTTACTGTACTTCCCATAGCTTTGCGGAAGCCTAGAGTAACGAGTTGTGATGTGGGACGCAGTAGGGTAACATTATATAGTATGCAGTATATTATGGGCCTGATCTGAGTGTGAACGGTGACAATGTTGGATGCAGTAGAGGGTGTTTTTCAGATGAGTTGCACCGTAACTAAATCCTGATGGTGTTTGTATAGTTTTGCATTACAGATTCATATATACACACACACACACACACACACACACACACACACACACACACACACGTACACGTATTCAAAATGTGATGGACGTTCATATGTGGGTATAGCGGGTTGGCTAATCAGATGTAGCGTAGCATGGTGTGTTATTGGAGTGACATGGGTGTGTTGCTGAAAGTGGCTGCATGCAGAGGTGCAGAACTGCTCACATTGGTTGTACTCAGGTGATCTGCGACTGATAGTGGCATCTAAAGGTGCTCTAAGATGTATTGCAGCGTCTGTAGGCACTGACTGTGGGTGTCTCAGTCCTTGCACATTCGGACTATTGGATGTACACAAGGGAAGGGCTTAGTAGTGGTGGTAGCATGAAGTCGCAGACCCCACTGCAGCAAAAGACGCAAGTATGGCCATGTCAGGCTCTATGAGGCAAAATCCTGCCCACCTCAACAGACCTCACCCCCTCCACAGAACACGCCCCCATTAAGGCTGTTTCCTGGGCTGGTATTCAATCCCAATCCTCCCCTGCCTTGATCTGCTTAGGAAAAGTGGATATAGGACTCCCTATGCTATGGAGGGGAGTTCTGGTGAAGGGCTGCCTAGCACTATGATACTACGGAGGGCAACCCTCAGTGATTGTGCCCTGGGGGTGTGTGCCATCCCTCCAGCATCTTCTCATTTGTCAGTGTTCCCAGTAAGGCAATCCCACCAGAATGGACAGAGCAGCCATCTTTGAGAACAGCTCATTATCTTCCTATATTCCTTCTCATTTGCAATTAAGTAGTGGGGAGTGTGTATTGGGGTGTTGGTTTCCCTGCGGGCAATTTTTTTTAAGCCTGTGTTTCAGTTCCATATCCTTCTGGATTGTGCAACTGTCATCTCTTTTCTCATTCCTTTTTATCTTGATGGGCAAGCCTGTAAGATAGACACTTGTGGGGGGGGGGGGAGCCACTGAGCAAAGTGTGTAGCCCAAGTAATTGTGGAGTTCACATAGTCCTTCTCAGCTTCAAGTGTGCAGCGAACTGGTCTTTCCACAGGAGCCATAAGGAACATCATGCTCTACAGCACCTGACAAGATGAGTGTATTCTGACCACCACTACCATATCTAGATAATGGAAGCCTGCTTCCGGTTCCTCTCTAAACTTCGGAAGGATCTGACTGTTCTTCTGAAAATAGTCAGGTGCTAATAGGCACTAAACCTGAGTTATCCTAATGTTCTGGACAGTTAGCCATTTAAGATTAAAGAGAAACTGCTTCTTTCCTCTCTTCGGTTGGATGAGCTGCTTAATGTTGCATTGATTAGGCCATGATCAAAGATGTTGGGTCTCCCACAGGTTTCAACCCCACTTATCCTATCCCCAGGTTGAATCCAGTGAAATGGGAATCTACGCCTAAGCTAGATGGTCCTGTAGCTTGAGTTGCTGGGACCCGAACCATTTCAATTTCTGGCACTCTGACCTTACTGTACAGCAGAGACCTAAACGTGGAAGCCATCTTTAAGATAGTTTAGCATGTGGCTGGAGCTTATTTACACTCTTCCTTTCCTCAGCATGGGTCAATAGAGGACTATATATGTGATTGGAGTAATTCGACCGCAATTGCATATACCCTTATGTGTTAACTTTATTGTTGTCCGTTAAGTTATAATATATGTAATTCTCCATTGTCCTCTCTATCGGTCCTGTTCGGCTCAGTAAAAAACACTGAGGTTTTCTGGGAGTATGGAGGGGAGGAGAGTTACTAAATTTTAATATTCAGTGCCTGTCCTGCTAAAGCCGTCCATATCCCCAAGAGTACTCCAGTGCCCCCTATGGATTCAAAGAAAAGGATTTACCTGGTAAGTACCAAAATCCTATTTTTTGGAAAAGAACTAGACTCGTTAATTTCTCAGGGTACGGATGGTAAATCTACCTCCATACCAACCCTTCCGCCACCACCTAAGTGCTCTTATACTGGAACTTCTTTTCGGTTCTTTCGTTCAACTCAACCTGTTAGGACGCGGTAGAAATACACCCTTGCGAGGTAGAGGTCGCGGCAAGCAACCAGTCGTTGCTTATCGTCAAGACCCCAAAGCCTGCAGAAAAGACCGTGGCATGACGGTCTCTCTACCCACCGGGGCCCAAGTACAGTGGGAGTGAAGCTTCAAAACTTTCAGGAAGCCTGGTTCAAAATATCAGACAATGCGTGGATTCGCAATATCATCTCCCAAGGGTACAAGTTAGATTTCAAAGTTTTGCCGCCAAAGAAATATTTTACGACAAATCTTCCACTTCTTCTGGACAAACATTTGGCCCTTCAAGGTGCAATACAGTCCTTGGTGGAATCGGCTGTGTTAATGCTGTACCACTGCTTCAACGAAAGAAGGGTTACTATTCCAATCTTTTCGTAGTGCCAAAACCGGACTGTACTGTACAACCAATCCTGAAACTGAAATCATTAACTTATTTTCTGTCTTATTACTGGTTCAACAAGGAGTCGCTCCACTCAGTGATTTCGAGCCTGGAACCCAAGGAACTCATGATATTTCAAGAATGCATATCTCCACATTCTGATCTGGAAACCTCACTAAGCGTTTCTCAGGTTTGCCATTCAACAGGATCATTTTCAGTTCAGAGCCTTACCATTTGGACTGTCCACAGCACTCAGGGCATTTACCAAGGTCATATCTGTGATGATTTGTCACCTCAGATCACTGGGAGTCACAATTCCATACCTAGACGACCTCCTCCTCAAAGCTCCATCTGATCTCAAATTCTCCAGGAGCATGCTCTATTAACATACAATGTGTTAGTGGAACACGAATGGATAATCAATTTTCAGAAATCCATCCTTAAGCCATCACAGCATATCCAGTTTCTCTGTGTGATCCTGGACACCAACGTACAGAGTTTTTCTGCCTCAAAACAAAACTCAGAGTATACAGAAACTGGTCCAAGCTTTTCTCAAGCCACGACTGTTATGAGTCCATTTATGCATTCATCTGCTTGGGAAAATGGTAGCTGCTTTAGAAACTCTGGAGTTCGGCTGTTTTCATTCACATCTTTTCCAGCTGTATCTGTTACATCAATGGTCAGGGTTGTATCTACACCTTCAACAGTTTGGCTAACTCCAGAGAGACAACTTTCGCTTCTTTGGTGGCTCCAGCTGCACAATCTCACTGCGGGCAGGCGTTTCGGGTTTTGGAAGTGGATGCTCCAGCGACGGATGCCAACCTCAGAGGATGGGGTGCAGTGGTGTTGAACTTCCATTTTAGGGCCATTAATCTCCACAGTAATCACTTTTGCCAATAAATATGTTGGAACAGAGAGCGATCTACAATGCGCTGGTACAAGCTGCCCACATTCTTCAATCCAAGGCAGTAAAGGTTCAATCTGACAACGCGACTGCTGTAGCGTACGTAAACAAACAGGAACTCGCAGTTGCCAAGCGATGCGAGAGGTGTCACGCATTCTCCAGTAGTCAGTACGCAACACTGTAATCCTCTCGGCAGTATTCATTCCAGGAGTGGACAATTGTGATGCATACTACCTCAGCTGTCAGAATCTATATCCGGGAGAATAGGCATTTCACCCCGAGGTGTTCGACACTCTGACACAACGCTGGGGGTGTCTAGAGGTGGATCTCATGGCGTCCCGTCTCAATCATCCGCTTCCTCAATACATTTCCATAACACGGGATTCCTCGATACATCTCCAGAACATGGAAGCTGTAGACGCCCTGGCCGTGTCTTGGCTGTACGACCTAGTATACTTGTTTCCTCCGTTCCCTCTATTGTCTCGAATTCTCAAGAGAATCAAATTGGAGTCAGTCACTGTGATCTTGGTGGCACCAGATTGGCCTCGGAGAGCTTGGTTTTCAGACCTGCGCCTTCTGTTAGCGGGCGATCCTTGGCCTCTACCTCTGCGTCCGGATCTACTCCAACAAGGGACCTTTGTGCATCCAGATTTACCACGGCTACGTTTAGCGGGATGGCTTTTGAGGCAGACATCTTAAAACGCTAAGGGATCCCGGGATGTGTGATTTCCACAATGTTGCGTGCATGAAAATCTGTAACGGCAGCCCGTTACCATCGCATCCGGCGGTTTTGTATCTCTTGGTGTGACAGAAGGGTTTCAATATTATTTTCGTCTCTCACTGTTCTTGCTTTTTCTTCAGGTAGGTTTAGATTCTGGACTAAATCTAGGATCCTTGAAACTTCATGTATCTGCCTTATCTATTTTCTTTCAGAAACGCCTGGCGCTCCTACCGAATGTGCAAACTTTCCTACAAGGTGTCCTACGGGTACAGCCTCCGTTTGTTTCTCCTACAGCTCCTTGGGATTTAAATCTGGTGCTGGATTATCTAGTCATCCAGTTTTGAACCCTTGGAAGATGCAGACCTTAAATATCTTACTTGGAAGACTGTTTTTCTACTGGCCATAGCTTCAGCCTGGAGGGTGTCTGAATTAAGTGCCTTATCTTGTAAACCTCCCTACTTGATTTTTTATCCTGATAGGGCAGAGTTAAGAGCACATGCTTACTTTCTTCCCAGGGTCATGTCTGCTTTTCATATCAATCAGCCTATCGTGGTACCGTCCTTGCAGGAGGACTCTGGGACACCACCTTCTCTGGATATAGTAAGAACATTGAAGATCTACGTGGAACGAACAGCACCGTTACGAAAGACTGATGCTTTATTCGTGCTTTATGATCTCCCATGTAGAGGGTGGCCTGCTACTAAGCAGACCATGACCCACTGTATTTGGTTGACTATTCATTAGACCTATCTACACAAATCTAGGCGACCTCCTCTATCCATTGCTGCCCACTCTACACGCTCAATTGGGTCTTCGTAGTCCGCAAGTAGGGGAGCTACCACATCTCAACTCTGTAGAGCAGCCACTTGGTCCAGTATTCAAATGTTTGCTAAATTCTACAAGTTTGATACTTTTGCGGCTTCGCCTTCACGGTTTAGCTGTCTTGTTTTGCAAGTTCCTCAGTGATCTCCCGCCCAGGGGGGAAACTTTGGGACGTCCCCACAGTCTTGAAGTTGTGCCAGTGTCCCCTAGTGGTTGACAGAAAAAGGAGGATCTTGGTACTCACCGATAAATCCCTTTTTTGAAAGCCATAGGAGACACTGGCCGCCCGCCCATCGCTGTTCTCTTGCCTTCCTTGTTTGTTGAGTTTAATTGTTATATGCTCTCTTCCCTCGTATAGTTTCTGTTCTCTTGTTCCCGTCTCCTGTCGGCTAATTCATAACTAGGGGATAGAGGGGGAGGAGCCTGTTTCACTTATTAGATGTGCCAACTCCCTGTAAGCCACCATCATCGCCCCCACAGTCTTGAAGTTGTGCCAGTGTCCCCTATGGCTTCCGAAAAAAAGGGATTTATCGGTAAGTACCAAAATCCTCCTTTTGCTGTGTTTTAAAGATAACTAAATAACCTCCCTCCTAATAATCTGTCAAGTCATTCGATTGACCCCTTGTGGTCGACATGTAGTAGGTTGGCTAAGGTCGACATGGACAAAGGTCAACCTATTAAAATGGGAAAAGGTCACCAGGATTAAATGGTCGACATGGCTGTGGTCGACACACAAATGGTCGACACACAAATGGTCCACACACTTTTTATATATATATGTATATATAATAATAAAAAAAAAATATTATAAGTTTAATTTTCTGTTCACTTGTGTTTGTACGAAGGTTCAGTAAAAGGGTTGGGCAGATATCTCATATCCCTGCATATTCATGGCTTTGCACACGCCATTTAATTAAGATCCTGAAAATACAGCGGCCTCAAAGTTTCACAGTATAAACCAGAGGTTCTCAAACGTGGTCCTCAAGGCACTCCAACAGTCCAAGATTTAAGTTTATCCATGCTTGGCCACAGTTGACTTAATTGGCACCTCAGTCAATTTGATTTGACTATATGTGCTAAGCCATGGATATACTTAAAACCTGGACTGTTTCGGTGCCTGAGGACCACGTTTGAGAGCCTATGGTATAAACTGCAGTGTTCCGTGCTGGCTCCTGATTTACACAGAATAAACATGTTAAAATGTCCTTTGACTCTAGACTCATTCTTTTAGTTTTCAAATTACATAATGCGCAGGCAAAAATATATGTATAGGTTTACTAATCAAGATTAAGGGATGAAAATATGTTAACCAGAATAAGCTTGTGAGTTCTGGCACCGCTAACTTTAATCTCTTCTTTCCATAGGTGTTCCCTAGCCATTTCACGCAGCAGAGGACCAAAGAATGCAATGTAGAAAACAGTGAAAATAAGGAGAGGAGTATAAAACTGACTTGTAGTCCTTGTCTTACTCCATCCAGCAACAGTGGAGCAAGCAACATCTCCACAGACTTCTGGGACTTGTTAGTAAAGTTAGACAACATGAATGTGAGTCGGAAAGGTAAAACCTCTATAAAATCTGTGCCTGTGAGCTCTGGAGGAGAAGCTGAAAGTTTGCAATGTAGCCTGGAATCCTCCCCATTGGGACAACTCATGAACATGTTATCTCATCCCGTCATTCGACGGAGTTCGCTGCTTACAGAGAAACTGCTCAGACTCCTCTCCCTTATCTCCATTGCCTTGCCCGACAATAAATTGCCAGACGCTATAGCTAATCAGAGCAATGCCATTGCTCCTGCTCCTGCCCCTACACCTGCAACAGCGCCAGTACCTCTGCCCGTTCCTGCTGTAACCGTACCGACGATTGCCAACACAAGCTTGGTGTCAAGTGAGTATTGCTTCATTTGTCTGTTTTGCAAGTCCACGTAGGGGTTATCTGGGACCACGTCAGAAATTGTTCACATCCAATAATGAAAAGGAAGTCCTTTCTTCTGCACGTGATTGTCATACACTCCGACCTAAACAGCAGAGTAGTTTCTGTCATAGGTTCTCAAACTCTGTCCTCAGGACCCCAAACACACTCAACGTTCTCCAGGTTACCCAGCAGGTACACAGGTGTATTAAGTCTTCACTGACTCCTTTTAAAAGATCCACAGGCGGAGCTAATTATTTCATTTGTGTTTGTGAGGAGACTTGCAAAACATGCCCTGTGTGCGGTCCTGAGGATGGAGTTTGAGAACCTGTGGCTTCTGATGTATCAGGGTTTAATGCGGAGGGGAATGTCAGGGGCAGCACTGGGGCATAAATGGATTTTGTATTTAAAACCATACAGAAATGGAAACAGAGTGCAGTTATAGGCATGATGAGGTAAAGAAGTCTCTGAATGGTGGGGTTTGTGTGTATGTGGTGTAGTCACAGACCTACAGTCAGCACAACAATCTGCCTTAGAACTGTTAACCTGAAATCTCAAAACTTTGTTCTTCTCTCTGAAGCGGTGATGAAAAGTATTAAGTCCGCAGCTAAATCGAATGAGTCCGGCGCGCCTGACAAGATGGCTGCCTCAGGGCTCACAGAAAAACAGCTGCAGCTCTCTGTTGAGGTGAGTATTTCCCTCAGCTGGTCTTGGTGGACAGTCCGAGTCATACGTTTGCTTTTCATTTTACTTTTTTAATTTAAAAAAAAAATCTGGTTTGAGAGTATTTACACGTAAGACAAGTGTCAGTTGCTAGGAACACAGGAAAATGTATCAAACACCTAAAGAGTTGGCTATAGCACAGATATTTCTCTGACGTCCTAGTGGATGCTGGGAACTCCGTAAGGACCATGGGGAATAGCGGCTCCGCAGGAGACTGGGCACAAAAGTAAAAGCTTTAGGACTACCTGGTGTGCACTGGCTCCTCCCCCTATGACCCTCCTCCAAGCCTCAGTTAGATTTTTGTGCCCAAACGAGAAGGGTGCACACTAGGTGGCTCTCCTGAGCTGCTTAGTGAAAAGTTTAGTTTTAGGTTTTTTATTTTCAGTGAGACCTGCTGGCAACAGGCTCACTGCATCGAGGGACTAAGGGGAGAAGAAGCGAACTCACCTGCGTGCAGAGTGGATTGGGCTTCTTAGGCTACTGGACATTAGCTCCAGAGGGACGATCACAGGCCCAGCCATGGATGGGTCCCAGAGCCGCGCCGCCGGCCCCCTTACAGAGCCAGAAGACTGAAGAGGTCCGGAAAATCGGCGGCAGAAGACGTCCTGTCTTCAATAAGGTAGCGCACAGCACCGCAGCTGTGCGCCATTGCTCTCAGCACACTTCACACTCCGGTCACTGAGGGTGCAGGGCGCTGGGGGGGGGGGCGCCCTGAGACGCAATAAAAACACCTTAGATGGCAAAAAATACATCACATATAGCTCCTGGGCTATATGGATGCATTTAACCCCTGTCAGTTTTTCCTTAAAAAAGCGGGAGAAAGGCCGCCGAGAAGGGGGCGGAGCCTATCTCCTCAGCACACAAGCGCCATTTTCCCTCACAGCTCCGCTGGAAGGACGTCTCCCTGACTCTCCCCTGCAGTCCTGCACTACAGAAACAGGGTAAAACAAGAGAGGGGGGGCACTAATTTGGCAGATTAATAAATACAGCAGCTATATAAGGGAAAAACACTTATATAAGGTTATCCCTGTATATATATATAGCGCTCTGGTGTGTGCTGGCAAACTCTCCCTCTGTCTCCCCAAAGGGCTAGTGGGGTCCTGTCCTCTATCAGAGCATTCCCTGTGTGTGTGCTGTGCGTCGGTACGTTGTGTCGACATGTATGAGGAGGAAAATGGTATGGAGGCGGAGCAGATTGCCTGTAATAGTGATGTCACCCCCTAGGGAGTCGACACCTGACTGGATGGTCTTATGGAAGGAATTACGTGATAGCGTCAGCACTTTACAAAAGACTGTTGACGACATGAGACAGCCGGCAAATCAGTTAGTATCTGTCCAGGCGTCTCAAACACCGTCAGGGGCTCTAAAGCGCCCGTTACCTCAGATGGTCGACCCAGACACGGACACTGACTCCAGTGTCGACGGTGAGGAAACAAACGTATTTTCCAGTAGGGCCACACGTTACATGATCACGGCAATGAAGGAGGTTTTGAACATTTCTGATACTACAAGTACCACAAAAAAGGGTATTATGTGGGGTGTGAAAAAACTACCCGTAGTTTTTCCTGAATCAGATGAATTAAATGAGGTGTGTGATGAAGCGTGGGTTTCCCCCGATAAAAAACTGCTAATTTCTAAAAAATTATTGGCATTATACCCTTTCCCGCCAGAGGTTAGGGCGCGTTGGGGAACACCCCCTAGGGTAGATAAGGCGCTCACACGCTTATCAAAACAAGTGGCGTTACCGTCTCCTGATACGGCCGCCCTCAAGGAGCCAGCTGATAGGAAGCTGAAAAATATCCTAAAAAGTATATACACACATACTGGTGTTATACTGCGACCAGCAATCGCCTCAGCCTGGATGTGCAGTGCTGGGCTGGCTTGGTCGGATTCCCTGACTAAAAATATTGATACCCTTGACAGGGACAGTATTTTATTGACTATAGAGCATTTAAAGGATGCATTTCTATATATGCGAGATGCACAGAGGGATATTTGCACTCTGGCATCAAGAGTAAGTGCGCTGTCCATTTCTGCCAGAAGAGGGTTATGGACGCGACAGTGGTCAGGTGATGCGGATTCCAAACGGCATATGGAAGTATTGCCGTATAAAGGGGAGGAGTTATTTGGGGTCGGTCTATCGGACCTGGTGGCCACGGCAACGGCTGGGAAATCCACCTTTTTACCCCAGGTCACCTCTCAGCAGAAAAAGACACCGTCTTTTCAGGCTCAGTCCTTTCGTCCCCATAAGGGCAAGCGGGCAAAAGGCCACTCATATCTGCCCCGGGGCAGAGGAAGGGGAAAAAGACTGCAGCAGGCAGCCTCTTCCCAGGAACAGAAGCCCTCCCCCGCTTCTGCCAAGTCCTCAGCATGACGCTGGGGCCTTACAAGCGGACTCAGGTACGGTGGGGGGTCGTCTCAAGAATTTCAGCGCGCAGTGGGCTCACTCGCAAGTGGACCCCTGGATCCTGCAGGTAGTATCTCAGGGGTACAAATTGGAATTCGAGACGTCTCCCCCTCGCCGGTTCCTGAAGTCTGCTTTACCAACGTCTCCCTCCGACAGGGAGGCGGTATTGGAAGCCATTCA
Organism: Pseudophryne corroboree; assembly: GCF_028390025.1. Lineage (NCBI taxonomy): Eukaryota > Metazoa > Chordata > Amphibia > Anura > Myobatrachidae > Pseudophryne > Pseudophryne corroboree. Next base: position 56,118,388 of record NC_086451.1, read on the forward strand.
CAAGCTGTATTCCCAGCAGGTGATAATCAAGGTACCCCTCCTACAACAGGGAAAGGGGTAGTATTCCACGCTGTTTGTGGTACCGAAGCCGGACGGCTCGGTAAGACCTATTTTAAATCTGAAATCCTTGAACACTTACATACAAAGGTTCAAATTCAAGATGGAGTCACTCAGAGCAGTGATAGCGAACCTGGAAGAAGGGGACTATATGGTGTCTCTGGACATCAAGGATGCTTACCTCCATGTCCCAATTTGCCCTTCTCACCAAGGGTACCTCAGGTTTGTGGTACAGAACTGTCACTATCAGTTTCAGACGCTGCCGTTTGGATTGTCCACGGCACCCCGGGTCTTTACCAAGGTAATGGCCGAAATGATGATTCTTCTTCGAAGAAAAGGCGTCTTAATTATCCCTTACTTGGACGATCTCCTGATAAGGGCAAGGTCCAGGGAACAGTTAGAGGTCGGAGTAGCACTATCTCAAGTAGTACTACGACAGCACGGGTGGATTCTAAATATTCCAAAATCGCAGCTGATTCCGACGACACGTCTGCTGTTCCTAGGGATGATTCTGGACACAGTCCAGAAAAAGGTGTTTCTCCCGGAGGAGAAAGCCAGGGAGTTATCCGAGCTAGTCAGGAACCTCCTAAACCCAGGCCAAGTGTCAGTGCATCAATGCACAAGGGTCCTGGGAAAAATGGTGGCTTCTTACGAAGCGATTCCATTCGGCAGATTCCACGCAAGAACTTTTCAGTGGGATCTGCTGGACAAATGGTCCGGATCGCATCTTCAGATGCATCAGCGGATAACCCTGTCTCCAAGGACAAGGGTGTCTCTCCTGTGGTGGTTGCAGAGTGCTCATCTTCTAGAGGGCCGCAGATTCGGCATTCAGGACTGGGTCCTGGTGACCACGGATGCCAGCCTGAGAGGCTGGGGAGCAGTCACACAGGGAAGAAATTTCCAGGGCTTGTGGTCAAGCATGGAAACGTCATTTCACATAAATATCCTGGAACTAAGGGCCATTTACAATGCCCTAAGTCAAGCAAGGCCTCTGCTTCAGGGTCAGCCGGTGTTGATCCAGTCGGACAACATCACGGCAGTCGCCCACGTAAACAGACAGGGCGGCACAAGAAGCAGGAGGGCAATGGCAGAAGTTGCAAGGATTCTTCGCTGGGCGGAAAATCATGTGATAGCACTGTCAGCAGTGTTCATTCCGGGAGTGGACAACTGGGAAGCAGACTTCCTCAGCAGACACGACCTCCACCCGGGGGAGTGGGGACTTCACCCAGAAGTCTTCCACATGATTGTGAACCGTTGGGAAAAACCAAAGGTGGACATGATGGCGTCCCGCCTCAACAAAAAACTAGACAGATATTGTGCCAGGTCAAGGGACCCTCAGGCAATAGCTGTGGACGCTCTGGTAACACCGTGGGTGTACCAGTCAGTGTATGTGTTCCCTCCTCTGCCTCTCATACCCAAGGTACTGAGAATCATAAGAAGAAGAGGAGTAAGGACTATACTCGTGGCTCCGGATTGGCCAAGAAGGACTTGGTACCCGGAACTTCAAGAGATGCTCACGGAGGACCCGTGGCCTCTACCTCTAAGAAAGGACCTGCTCCAGCAGGGACCCTGTCTGTTCCAAGACTTACCGCGGCTGCGTTTGACGGCATGGCGGTTGAACGCCGGATCCTGAAGGAAAAAGGCATTCCGGATGAAGTCATCCCTACCCTGATCAAAGCCAGGAAGGATGTAACCGTGCAACATTATCACCGTATTTGGCGTAAATATGTTGCGTGGTGTGAGGCCAGGAAGGCCCCTACAGAGGAATTTCAACTGGGTCGTTTCCTGCATTTCCTGCAAACAGGACTGTCTATGGGCCTAAAATTAGGGTCCATTAAGGTTCAAATTTCGGCCCTGTCGATTTTCTTCCAGAAAGAACTGGCTTCAGTTCCTGAAGTTCAGACGTTTGTCAAAGGGGTACTGCATATACAGCCTCCTTTTGTGCCTCCAGTGGCACCTTGGGATCTCAATGTAGTTTTGGGGTTCCTAAAATCACATTGGTTTGAACCACTCACCACTGTGGACTTAAAATATCTCACATGGAAAGTGGTAATGCTGTTAGCCCTGGCTTTAGCCAGGCGTGTCTCAGAATTGGCGGCTTTATCCTATAAAAGCCCTTACCTAATTTTTCATACGGACAGGGCAGAATTGAGGACTCGTCCTCAATTTCTCCCTAAGGTGGTTTCAGCGTTTCACTTGAACCAGCCTATTGTGGTACCTGCGGCTACTAGGGACTTGGAGGACTCCAAGTTGCTGGACGTAGTCAGGGCCCTGAAAATATGTTTCCAGGACGGCTGGAGTCAGAAAATCTGACTCGCTGTTTATCCTGTATGCACCCAACAAGCTGGGTGCTCCTGCTTCTAAGCAGACTATTGCTCGTTGGATTTGTAGTACAATTCAGCTTGCACATTCTGTGGCAGGCCTGCCACAGCCAAAATCTGTAAAAGCCCATTCCACAAGGAAAGTGGGCTCATCTTGGGCGGCTGCCCGAGGGGTCTCGGCTTTACAACTTTGCCGAGCAGCCTCTTGGTCAGGGGCAAACACGTTTGCTAAATTCTACAAATTTGATACCCTGGCTGAGGAGGACCTGGAGTTCTCTCATTCGGTGCTGCAGAGTCATCCGCACTCTCCCGCCCGTTTGGGAGCTTTGGTATAATCCCCATGGTCCTTACGGAGTTCCCAGCATCCACTAGGACGTCAGAGAAAATAAGAATTTACTTACCGATAATTCTATTTCTCGTAGTCCGTAGTGGATGCTGGGCGCCCATCCCAAGTGCGGATTGTCTGCAATACTTGTACATAGTTATTGTTACAAAAATCTGGTTATTATTGTTGTGAGCCATCTTTTTAGAGGCTCCTAAGTTTTATCATACTGTTAACTGGGTTCAGATCACAAGTTGTACGGTGTGATTGGTATGGCTGGTATGAGTCTTACCCGGGATTCAAAATCCTTCCTTATTGTGTACGCTCGTCCGTGCACAGTATCCTAACTGAGGCTTGGAGGAGGGTCATAGGGGGAGGAGCCAGTGCACACCAGGTAGTCCTAAAGCTTTTACTTTTGTGCCCAGTCTCCTGCGGAGCCGCTATTCCCCATGGTCCTTACGGAGTTCCCAGCATCCACTACGGACTACGAGAAATAGAATTATCGGTAAGTAAATTCTTATTATCCGCTTGTAGCTACTGTATCATTTTATAATTGGTTGCTGCTGCGAACATCCACTCTGTAAAAGATTTGAAGAATTTCCCCCGCAGTTCTGTATGTTCCATCTTTTATATTTATAATATTTGAAAAGAGCCTGTCAGAACTACATTTTGGCAGTGTACCCTCTTTCAATTCGAGGAGTTTTTGCTGTTGCGGCTCAACTAAAAGGATTACGAATAAGTATTAATCCATGTTAAGTTAGCTGAATACAATGTTTGAGTATCAAAATCTTCTTAAATGTTAAGCCGGTCATCCATACCTGCAGTTATATCACGCACCAGCATTCGTCACTATTCCGGTGAGTGAAAAGGAATGGCCATTGGTTTTTCACAGAGTATGACGTTCTGTTTGTTTCCCTTCTGTTCAAGGTTCTGACCTCTCATTCATGTTCAGAAGAAGGATTAGAGGATGCAGCTAATGTGTTATTACAACTATCCAGAGGTGACACTGGGACACGGGACACTGTTCTGAAATTGCTGCTCAGTGGGGCCCACCATTTGGGCTACACTTTGTGTAAACAGATAGGTAAGCAAAGAAGTGGAGTCTCTTATGGGCACAGGGGAAGTTGGACACATAGGTGTCAGTAGTAGCATTCTGACAGAACGATTGGATTGTAATCTTTCTTGGTCTTCACTCCCAGGTACCCTATTAGCGGAATTGCGAGAATATAATCTTGATCAGCAGAGACGTGCCCAATGCGAGGCCCTCTCTCCTGATGGCATGCCCGAGGAACAGCCTCACAACACCAAGGCAAAGGGGAAGATGCAGAGCAGGTGAGTCTGAGGTCCTGTATCGATTTATTGTGCACAGTCGGCTTTGTTTGAAGTACGGGGCATAATTCAATCTAAATTGTTAGGTCTCTCCCCACCCCGTCTCTGCGATCTAGGTTTGACATTGCAGAGAACGTGATTATCGTGGCCTCCCAAAAGCGACCGCTGGGAGGCAGAGAACTCCAGTTACCTTCAATGTCAATGCTGACGTCAAAGACCTCCACACAAAAATTTTTCCTGCGAGTACTGCAGGTTATCATCCAGCTCCGAGATGACACCCGAAGAGCCAACAAGAAGGCCAAGCAGACCAGCAGACTAGGTGGGATTTGATTGAAGGCTCTTTTGACTTCAGTATACCAAAATTGCAAGCAGCAAAATGAGGAGCTGCTGTGTGTTATTTTCTAGTTCATGTTCACAGGAGTTCATCTGTTTAACCATCTTTGTCCAGGGCCCATGTTGTGTGTGTTTGAACCACCTTTGAGCTCAGGTTTTTGGCATTTACTTTATAGCACAGGTTCTCAAACTCAGTCCTCAGGACCCCACACGGTGCATGTTTTGCAGGTCTCCTCACAGAATCACAAGTGAAATAATGAACTCCATCTGTGGACCTTTTAAAATGTGTCGGTGAGTAATTAATACACCTGTGCACCTGCTGGGTTACCTGCAAAACATGCACTGTGTGGGGTCCTGAGGACCGAGTTTGAGAACCACTGCTTTATAGCAATGTATCTTCATTATTTTACTGATGCATTGTAGTGACATTTGCAAATGCAACGCATGGTGGTGCCGTGACCCGGTCTTCAAGGAGTAGCAGTGTCATCTTTAAGCTTGTCTTCATTCGTTATGTCTCTCTTGGACACCTATTTGCTTGCCAATACTACAGAGTTACACCTAGTGCCCATTCACCAGTATGGTGCTTGGCTTCTTCAGGGGTTCTGGGTAAATGGTATTCTGCTTAACATTATTTATAGTGCAGAGGTTCCGAAACACTGTCCTCAAGGCACCCCAACGGTCCAGGTTTGAAAGAGATACATGGCTCAGCACAAATGGTTCAATCAAATTGACTGAGGTGCTTATTAACCACAAAATTGTTGCTTTTTTTTTTTTTTTTTTTTTTTTTTTTAGTGAATTAGGTGAAGAACATGACTAACCCTATCCCAAATGATTTTAGTAAAAAAAAAAAAAATTATTATTTTTTATTTTTAAAAATATATTTTTTCCTAACATCGATCGGGAACATCGCAACCATCGCGGCTTTCATTTTGAAAGGCGGGACAGCCTGCAGGTATACAGGGGTAGGTGGCTTGGGAGGGTTTATTTACTCTCCCCAGCGGCTGCCATTGTCTGCAGCCGCTGGAGGGGGGGGGGGTCCTGCCATGCTGACCGATCAGCAATGACCGGCAGCACCGCAATCAGTGGGGGAGAGTGCAGGGAGGCAGAGGGACCTTCTGGTCCCCCTGACAGCAGCAGCGGAGGGAAGTTTATCTTCCCTCCGCTGCTAACACTCTCTATCTGACTGGTCGCATCCTGTGCGACCAGGTCAGATAGAGCGCTTGCAGGCATGGTCGCATCTGATGCGACCATGCCAGGCAAGTGGTTAAGACACCTGTGCTCAAGCATGTATATAATTAAAATTTGGACAGTTAGGGTGCCTTGGGAATCTGTGTTGTGTTTGGTTCATGGACAGGAACAGATTTAAAGTGTGGGAAGTGACAGATTAATTTGTTTTCATTTTTCCCCTACTTCCACTGAAAGACACTGGGACTCTGGGTATAGCTGGTGGTGAGTGGGGTGTTGTGTGTAGAAGAGGGGTGGGGGTCTGCTTTTGATAGGTTTGCGTATTGTAATACATTGAGACTTATTAATATATAGGGGTATATGCAATTACCGGCGAATCGCGGCAATTTTTCGCCCGTTTTTTAATTCGACACAACTCGACCGTCGAATTCCGGCAAGTGGGTGCCGGAATTCAACATATTCAATAAAAAACGGATTCGACAGTCCCGCTGTCGAAAAACGGCCGATTTGACGGATTGTGATCCGATTTTTAAAAAACTGTAAAAAACCCGAAAAAAATTGCGTGGGGTCCCCCCTCCAAAGCATAACCAGCCTCGGGCTCTTCGAGCCGGTCCTGGTTCTAAAAATCCGGGGGGGGGAAATGACAGGGGATCCCCCGTATTTTAAAAACCAGCACCGGGCTCTGCGCCTGGTGCAAAAAATACGGGGGACAAAAAGAGTAGGGGTCCCCCGTATTTTTTACACCAGCATCGGGCTCCACTAGCTGGACAGATAATGCCACAGCCGGGGGTCACTTTTATACAGCGGCCGTGGCATTAAATATCCAACTAGTCAACGCTGGCCAAGGTACCCTGGGGGAGTGGGTACCCCTTCAATCAAGGGGTGTCCCCCCCCCCCCCCCAGCCACCCAAGGGCCAGGGGGGTGAAGCCCGAGGCTGTCCCCGCCCATCCGTGGGCTGCGGATGGGGGGCTGATAGCCTTGAGAAAATTGAAAGAATATTGTTTTTTCCAGTAGTACTACAAGTCCCAGCAAGCCTCCCCCGCAAGCTGGTACTTGGAGAACCACAAGTACCAGCATGCGGGAGAAAAACGGGCCCGCTGGTACCTGTAGTTCTACTGGGGGAAAAATACCCAAATAAAAACAGGACACGCACACCTTGAAAGTACAACTTTATTTCACACATACTTACCTATGTTGACACGACGTTCGGTCCACTTGTCCAAGTAGAATCCACGTGTACCTGTGAATAAAATTATACTCTCCTCAATCCAGTGTCCGGATCTTTTAAAATAATCCTACAGGTACCAACGGGCCCGTTTTTCTCCCGCATGCTGGTACTTGTGGTTCTCCAAGTACCAGCTTGCGGGGGAGGCTTTCTGGGACTTGTAGTACTACTGGAAAAAACAATATTCTTTCAATTTTCTCAAGGCTATCAGCCCCCCATCCGCAGCCCTTGGATGGGGGGGACAGCTTCGGGCTTCACCTCTGGCCCTTGGGTGGCTGGGGGGGACCCCTTTATTTGAAGGGGTCCCCACTCCCCCAGGGTACCCCGTTCAGGGGTGACTAGTTGGATATTTAATGCCACGGCCGCAGGGTGCTGTATAAAAGTGACCCCCGGCTGTGGCATTATCTGTCCTGCTAGTGGAGCCCGATGCTGGTGTAAAAAATACGGGGGACCCCTACTCTTTTTGTCCCCCGTATTTTTTGCACCAGGCGCAGAGCCCGGTGCTGGTTTTAAAAATACGGGGGATCCCCTGTCATTTTTCCCCCCCGGATTTTTAGAACCAGGACCGGCTCGAAGTGCCGAGGCTGGTTATGCTTTGGAGGGGGGGCCCCACGCCATTTTTTTTCTGATTTTTACCATTCCATTTAAAAATAATAATAATAATTTAAAAAATATATAAATAATACTTGTGCCTCCAAAATAGACAAACCAAGTACCTAATCCCTTCTAATATAAATAGATATGCTATTACCAATTAAAAAAACACCACAAAAAACATGTTTTTAAAATTTTTTATTCGATTCCGCCACCAAAGTGTGGCGGATTGAAAATGACGAATTTACTGTCTAAAAGCACTGTTGTCGAATTTCCAAACTTCAATTGAATATACTTTTGGCGAATTGCCGCATTTGTACCATTGCTGAAATGTCGAATTTGACAAATGTCGAATTTCAAAAATTCGAATTTGGAAAGTCCGTTTTTTTGATGGAAAGTACTGAATTGCATTGTCGAATTATTATTTTTTTGGCGAAAATGTCCCGTTTTTCGACATTTTCGGGAATTCGACCACAATTGCATATACCCCATAGTGCATTTCTCCAGCTAAATGAAATGGCCACTGGCTGAGCATGAGTGAGATCTATTTAAATGTGTGGGGAGGCTGCGACTGCTGAAATAAGGGCCGTCTACCCATGGATGAATTCCTGTTAGTTGTGGGCCTTGTTTGCTGTGAGTCCCGAAGCGCATGATGCGGGACAACATTTCCTTACTGCTGTCGTCTTCTTGCAGGGGCTGCCAGTCTGGCCTCGGCTAGCAGCATCCAGGCAGCTGTGCAACAGCTGGAGGCTGAGGCTGATGCCATTATACAAATGGTACGTGAGGGTCAAAGGGCGCGGAGACAGCTGCAAACTGCAACGGTTAGCATGATGACTGGCGCTGGCAGAACATATATCCTTAATTTGTTCCTCCTGTCTTAGTTTTTGTCTCTTATATTTGATTGGTTTCCCTTTACACCCCTTAATCTCTTCCCCCTCCCCATCCCCCTTCCCACTTGCTTGTAAGTCTATCGTGTCTGTATCTGTGCTTCATGGTTGCGGCTTATCTTCTCATCTGCCTTCTGCATGTTTTTCCCCGACTCAGCTGTTGAAGGGAAGATCCTAGCTTTTGCAATCAAGAAGAGTGCTTTGTGTGGAATGCATGGCCTCATACTGTGCTGCTTTTTATGTGCCACCTACCTCTTCTCATCTCTACACATCCATGTGTTATCCCCAGCTGTGTTAACCATTCCTGTAACTCATCCCTATCTTACTCAGGCGGAGGGTTCTACACGCAGGGAGGAGTCTCCTATGGATGTTGACCAGCCGTCACCCGCCACACAGGATACTCAGTCAGTTGGTCAGTGTACAGTAAACTAATGGGCTTGGATTAATGTTGGATAATATTGGCCCATGTTACTGGGGATCAGCAGCAGAGTAGAGACCTTTTCTTTGTTTCTAGGTTCCGAAGCTTCTCAGGCTGCTGAAAAGAAAGAGGAGGAGAGGTTGCCGGAGTTGCCCCTGCTGAGTGAGCAGCTGAGTCTGGATGAATTGTGGGACATGTTAGGAGAATGTTTGAAAGAGCTGGAGGAGTCTCATGACCAGCATGCTGTGCTAGGTAACGGCGTTTCTCGGCCTGTTTCGAACATACATTTGGTGATTGCGCGTAGATTTACCGCTCTGTTTCTCTAGTTCTCCAGCCTGCCGTCGAAGCCTTTTTCCTGGTCCATGCAACAGAAAGAGAAAGCAAGCCTCCTGTACGGGACACCCGGGAAAGCCAGCTATCTCACATAAAAGATGAGCCCCCACCCTTATCTCCAGCTCCCCTCACCCCTGCCACACCTTCTTCCTTAGATCCCTTCTTTTCAAGGGAACCCTCATCTATGCACATCTCATCTAGCCTGCCTCCCGACACACAGAAGTTCCTACGCTTTGCAGGTAGGACACTGTCATTATTTGATTTAATTCAGTAATGGAAATCGTAACCAAATTTGGTCCTCACCTTTCATGTATGTACTCTTGTGATAGTGTCCCCCCCCTAGGAATTTGTGAAGGCAGGATGCTGGTCTGTGGGGACACTTGTGAACGTTTGTGTGCCCCTGAAAAGGGGGCGTGGCTCTAAAAAACCCCATTAAAGGGGCGTGGTCAGCTGGCAGCGTCACTGTTGGGGGCGTGCTGGCTTTTTGGATAAATGGATGGGCACGGCATCTATACACGCTGTGAGAGCGGGAAGCGGGCAGGCTGTTTTAACAGGGTGCCGCTGAAAGAGCAAGGTGGATTTTGCCCTTAAAAAAATTGGGCGCTGCGTCCTGCTAAAACAGGCTAGCGTGAACAATATTGTAATGGTGGTAATGCAGATAAATAAGCGTATTTCCTTAAATATTATGCAGTCTGTTTGGAACGAATTGGAGTTTTTTTATATTTCTATTGACCTTCCTTTTTGTTTTATAGAGACACACCGCACTGTGTTAAATCAAATACTCAGGCAGTCCACTACTCACTTGGCTGACGGACCCTTTGCAGTACTTGTGGATTATATCAGAGTTCTGGACTTTGATGTCAAACGCAAGTAAGTAACATGCAAAAATCATTTTGAGGCAAAGGATGTCCATTTTTATGCCGGTTTTCACTTTGATGGCGATGGCTGTTACACCATAAAGGCCGATTTGATGTCCTGCTGTCCAAATAGTTAAATCTTCTAATTAAAGATTATTTCTCTTACATTCTCTGGGGTACACTGCCGATGGGGATATAAAGCCACGTACAAGAGTGGCCTTTTGTTCAAATTCTTCACAAGAATTGCATTTCTTCCTCTCCTTTCTATTTTCTCAGATCTAATTTGCCTTAAGTGCCCACCAATTTAACTTGCATTTGCACTGTACTACCTATGACAGCATTGATTAGTGTGTTTTTTCCTTCATTTTACTTGTTCAACTCTCTAAACGACCAGAAATTTCAGTGGCATCAACAACGCTCCCGTGGTTAAGAGTTTCCAGTAGTGCTTTGCAGAGGTCCCGTTATGGATTTTAAGTCCACCTGCACAGAAAGGCCCCATAAACGTGATCAGACTGCAGATTTTCTTCTGTGGAGGAAAGTAAAATGGCCGTGAATTCGGACTTAGAGGATTCCTTGTGCTTAGATACAGATTCTAGTTGGATAGGAGTAGGCTTTGTGACTCATGGACTAAAACTGAGAAGTTTTTGAGGTTTCCCACAGACTATAGTCACTTTATCCTCTCCCTGGTGAAGATATAGAAGCATAGGAGTCCCCTCCTAAGGTGGATACCACAATATCATACTTGTCCAGGACCCACGGCTATACCTATCCAGAATGTGGCAGCTCTTAGAAAAGTCACAGATGGAAAAGGGGCACTTGAAGCTACCGGGCAATGAAGGAAATAGTTTTTGTCTTTTTTATCAGCATGGTCTTATTCCCCTGATCTCCTATTGCGTTTCCTATAGTGGATTTGTTTCCACTGAGTCAGCAGATTTCCTAAATGTTTTAGCCACACTGGGCTTGTTAATAGCGCCAAGCAATCTTTTATTAGTTTGCTTGTAAGGCATGCCTTCCTCCAAAGTTACTGCTAGAGTGACCATCACTGAAATCGCTGGATCATTTTATTCCACCCTGCTCCTAGATCTGCCTATATCTGTAACTGTAGTGGAGTCGCTGAAGGGTATTGTTCCTCCAGAGAATTAAGATGGCACTTGTTTCACCTGACCTGTAGTGATGGTCCATTGTACAGTAATGAGTCTCGCTACCAGGATATAGATGGAAACGAAATGTGTTGACGCGACTCTTTCCTACTGCTGCTCTGACTTACCTGTAACACTGATGGCAATCTGAGACATGGGACAGCACGACTCTCATTTGCCGTACAGTGTATACTCCAGCGACAAAAATGAACCTTTACATGCCTCTAAATTGTGAAGATAGGCATATTCATGACATTGAATTCTTTTTTTTTGTTTGAAGCAGACTATTGGGGAGCATGCAGTCAACATATTCTTTTCTTGTGAAAGTAATGTGTTGTGCTAGCCCTAAAGTTTTCATTGCTTTTCAGTTGTATAATGTTATCACCCCTAAATGTTTTTTGCCAACAGATATTTCCGCCAGGAGCTTGAGCGGCTGGACGAAGGGCTGCGAAAGGAAGACATGGCTGTACATGTGAGACGAGACCATGTGTTTGAAGACTCGTATCGGGAGCTACATCGGAAATCCCCAGAAGAAATGAAGAACAGATTGTGAGTGGTGCTGCGATGTTGGAGTGTTACATTATGAAATCTCCTAAATTATCTGGATTGTCACTAAAGTGTGGGGTTGTCACACTATCCTAACTCACCACTCGGGAATTAACACAAGTTCTCTGGCATGGACTGAGAAGTTCTATGTAGTTACAGGGGTGTGTGTAGATTTTGTTTGAAGGTTCATTGCCAGTAAATATTTATGCTGTCTCTCCTTTTCATAGGTATATAGTGTTTGAGGGGGAAGAAGGTCAGGATGCTGGTGGACTTCTGAGAGAATGGTACATGATCATCTCCAGGGAAATGTTTAATCCTATGTATGCTCTGTTCCGGACGTCGCCTGGGGATAGAGTCACCTACACAATCAATCCTTCCTCCCACTGCAACCCGAATCACCTCAGCTACTTCAAGTTCGTCGGTCGAATAGTCGCTAAAGCAGTGTACGACAACAGGCTGTTGGAGTGCTACTTCACGCGGTCCTTTTATAAACACATCTTGGGAAAATCAGTCAGGTGGGTACAGTGTGGTCAGTCCAGGGATTGCAGGCTCAGTAATCGCTAGAATTGTAATAGTTATTGGTGTTAAAGCCCATGTCTGATTATAAATCAGTCCGTGTTCAGATGAAAATATTAACCTCGGAACACTTTATAGATACATCTGGTTTAATGCGCTGGTGCCCCAGGTGGATGGTCTTCTGGATTGGCCTCGCAATGCCTTCTACATATCCTATGCCCATGTAAACGGCACAGCCGGCTTCTCGTTGATGGTCCGCTTTGCAACCCTGCCCCCTCCTCCACCTCCCAGTGTCAGTCTTGATTGTTTGAGCCCTGTGGCCCCGCCTACACCTCCCAGTGTTAGTCTTGATTGTCTGAACCACGAAGCCCCTCTTTCACCTCCGTGTCTTCATTGTGAACTGTGTGGCCCCGTCCCCTCCTCCACCTCCCAGTGTCCGTCTTGATTGTTTGAGCCCTGTGGCCCCGCCTACACCTCCAAATGAGTCCTGATGGTCTCAGCCTGTGTAGCCCCGCCCCCTTTTCCACTTCTCTCTTCTCCTACACTTACCAGTGACTCCTGTACTCCTGATTGAACAAAGTCTCTCCTATGTTTATGCTAGTGACAGTCTGTGATGCGAACAGTGGGCATAACTCAGACCTGATCGTAGCAGCAATTTTGTTAGCAGATGGGCACAACCATGTACACTGCAGGGGGGGCAGATATAACATGTGCAGAGACAGTTAGATTTGGGTGGGGTGTTTTCAAACTGAATTCTAAATCGCAGCGTAAACATAAGGCAGCCAGTATTTACCCTGCACAGAAACAATATAACCCACCCAAATTTAACTCTCTGCACATGTTACATCTGCCACACCTGCAGTGCACATGGTTTTGCCCAACTGCTAACAAATTTCCTGCTGCGATCAACTCTGAATTACCCCCAGTGTCTGAAGCCATGAGATGGTTTATTGCGAATATCAATTTAATGTCATTCCATATTTGCCCTTTTTTTTTTTTCTTTTAGAATGACATTTTTGATTGCTAAATAAGCTGTATATTTACTAGAGTTGTGACTATGGGTGTGCGAGCGGTGCCACCACTCATCCACTGCCCCTGCATCTGGCTAGCAGGAACCCTGGACCAGCACCCTGCCAGAATCAATGTTGCAGTGCTACTTGGAGTGTCCTGTAGACCCTCTAGATGTGCACACTGCAGCTCTTACACCCCTCTTCCAGTGTGTCTCCAGCCTCACAACCCCCCCCCCCCCCCCACTTGTGTCTCTCTTGTATTGTGCGCTCAGTACCATCTGTCTGCATCACCTCGACTCTCCGGTCCACACTTACCTTCTGCTGTGTGCTCTTCACCGCTTCTCCATCCATTAGCAAAACTTCGTTACAATCAAAGCCATTTGATGGCACCATCCACCAGACTGCTAGCATCTTGTTAATGGTGTGCTTTCGAACAGCTACTTAGTTGTTGGGATCTAAAGTTGGGTATTACTTTTTTGGCCTAGGGGTGCCAAGAATGAAGTGAATACGTTTGGGAACCACTGGTTTAATATCTTTGATACACATACACCCAGCTCATTATGCTTAGCATAAGATACCGAGAGTTGATTGATGGTTAACCGAACACTTTCATCACCAGAGAGTATGTGGCATTCACACTTAGAAATGTTGACTTGTGCATTATAGATACACAGACATGGAGAGTGAAGACTATCACTTCTACCAGGGATTAGTCTATCTGCTTGAGAACGATGTCTCCACACTGGGGTACGACTTGACATTCAGCACTGAGGTAAGAAAATACAAATCAGCAGTCATTGGTAAACCTATTACGTTCCTGATAATTTGATGTTCTAGCCATGTACGTTCCTAGAGTGTGGCCTTATGTTTCTGTGGCAAGCAGCGTTGAGCTGCTATTTGGCTACGTTGGTAGGTCTTATCACAAATGGAAGCGAATATTCTTCAAAGTAGTTATATTTGTTGCATTGTGGATACAAGGTTAGTCTTATAGGTCCTGTCACTAGTTTACATATTAAGCAGTAAGGTTTCCTCCTCCATAAGTCTTCTACCCTAGAATGACATTAGATAACCTTTTATATCATTTTTATTCCTAGAGGTTTGCCAAAGGCTGTAGGTTTTTGGTGTTTTTTTTTGTTCTTTGGACATCTAAAGACGACCTGCTCAAATTGTATCTAACAAGTATAGCCAGATCTCAGTCTAGATGTGTAGCCATCATACAAAGCGTTACATGTGACAAAGTTGTCCCCTCTTTGATACGTGCAGGTTCAGGAATTTGGTGTCTGTGAAGTCCGTGACCTAAAGCCCAATGGTGCAAACATTCTGGTTACAGAAGATAACAAGAAGGAATATGTTCACCTTGTGTGCCAGATGAAGATGACAGGTATGCAAGACTTGGGAAATGTTTCATGTACTGAAGCTGTGTTATTCCCAGACAGGCCTGCTATGTATCTTTTATACCCCTTTCACACTGAATGCCCAGGTACAGCATGGGTTATTGAACACTGTTTTCAAGCTGTGTCATAGCTGCTGAAACTGTTCTCATACTGCAGTCTGGACCTGGGTCACACCGGCTTGGCCCGGCAATATCCCAAGTTATTTGCTGAGTGTGAAAGGGCTGTTGCACTGTCAGTTGGTTTTTGCTGCCGAGCATATTTGTTTTCTTGCAGTTATCATTTCATAGATCACATCAGCTTTTTGCGGTTTCACAACCTATGGCAGCCAAGCTGTGATATTTGTAGCACTGTTTGGCACGCAGCATTCATCTTACTCTTCTACTTTCAGGTGCAATCCGCAAGCAGTTGGCCGCCTTTTTGGAGGGTTTCTATGAAATTATTCCCAAACGTCTCATCTCCATATTCACAGAGCAGGAACTGGAGTTGCTCATTTCTGGCTTGCCCACCATAGATATTGATGACTTGAAATCCAATACCGAATATCACAAGTACCAGTCGAACTCGATACAGGTGAGATTCCCGCTGCATGGTGGTTATGAGACTCGAGCCAGCAGTCTGGAATCGGTTCATTATTTTCATGTCATGTAGGTCATAGGGTGTATTACGCTTGTGTCTGGTATTTAGTCCCCATGAAGCATTTATTTTCTCAGGATCTTGTGTAGTTATCAGTTTAATATCACTAAATAGCATGGTTAGGTGGACGCCGAGCCTATCAGTATGGAGCAGAGAACAGTGGGCTCATCATACAGAACCACTGGCAAAATATTGGTTCAGGACATCACAGGTTAGTGAAAAAGACAACTGCACTTTGTGTGTGGGGAAAAAAAAAAATACTAGTATTTAGGAGTCAACTAACGCTTGTATATCTGTATGTGGCTCTGTCTACTGAGCACACCAGAACTTGTATTGGAAAAAAGCTGCTGCATCATATTACGCCTCAGTCGCACATAGATATACAAGTGTCATAATAAATTAGTGTCCTTGTGCATCACGTTGTGAGGAAGACTCATTTGTGGCAAAAAAGACGCCCTGTGCTTAGCAGAGTCTTATGGGACCTGGCTTGCCAAGAGGGGTGCTTTCACGCGACTGAAGCAAAGATGTACGAGGACACATCTGCATTATGCAAATCCAGTAATGAGCATGCAGCTGGAGTTTATATTACTGCTAGCTGGTCCTCTTGTTTAGTGTAATACGTCACGGTTTCATTTCCATTACAGATTCAGTGGTTCTGGAGAGCGTTGCGCTCCTTTGACCAGGCAGACAGAGCCAAGTTTCTTCAGTTTGTCACTGGAACTTCCAAGGTCCCCCTGCAGGGCTTTGCAGCTCTAGAGGGAATGAACGGCATCCAAAAATTCCAGATACACCGAGATGACCGATCCACAGACAGGCTGCCTTCGGCCCACACGTGGTAAGTAACAATGCGCAATAATTTATTTCTTATTGCGTTATGTGGGGAGGGAAAGGTCCAGCACCGTGGAGAAGATATTGGCTCTGCAACGAAGACAGACGCCAAGTAAAGTTTAAAATATTTATCTTTTCAGTTTTAACCAGTTGGACCTTCCAGCCTACGAGAGCTATGAAAAGCTACGTCACATGCTGCTGTTGGCCATTCAGGAGTGTTCCGAAGGGTTTGGCCTGGCCTAGGATTATCCCGCTGTGTATGGTTTCTACTGCTGGACATTAAAGAGAGAATAAGCAAAACCAAGCCATGCATCTATCTCGCTCACCCTGCTGGCATCAAGGAAGAGGGACTTGCCTTCTAAAAGCTGCCGTCTGTCTCCGGTTCCCTTCCAACGGCGAACTGGCTGTGCTGAGACTTGAAAACACTGCTCTGAGGAATGTAGAGAACGGAGAGGAGCAGGGGGGAAAATTATATAGTATATAAATATATATATTTTTTTTTTCTGTTTTGCTTTTCTTCAGTTTTGCCTATGGATGAGTTGATGCACTCAACTCTTCTAAAGAAAAACCTCTGAACGCAGGGTAGAGAAGCTGGTGAAAATGGTTACAAAAAGAAAAAAAAAATTTGAAAACGCAAAGAACCAATGGAAGAGGAGGAAACTAGAGCACTCATTATGAAACAGCCACTATTCCAACGCTATTTTTTTCAGCTTCAAATAAAATACTGAGGTGTTTACCTGTAAATAAACCACTGAATGGAAATACCCTATCAATACAGTTTTTTATTTCGTGCCCATCTTTCTGGTG
This sequence comes from Pseudophryne corroboree, assembly GCF_028390025.1. Classification (NCBI taxonomy): domain Eukaryota; kingdom Metazoa; phylum Chordata; class Amphibia; order Anura; family Myobatrachidae; genus Pseudophryne; species Pseudophryne corroboree. The sequence goes on from NC_086451.1 coordinate 56,135,123, forward strand.
GTGGTTGAACAAATTTGGGAAAGTTTTGAAGGGGTAGTTGGATGGCGGTTGTGTAAGTAGCAGGAACAAAAGGACACAGCCTACAAGAGTTGGAAATACCGTGGGGCATACTAGGCTGCTTCTAGACTTTGCAGAGACTCTTTCCTGTTACCGAGCTACTGTGTTTGTGAGAACATAGAGAGAACAGAAAACTTGCGTTATGAAATGCAAGGGGGGCGATTATATTGCAACGGGACAGTAAAGTGTAAAAGAAAATCAAATGCTCTAGCCAAGGTTCATATGTTTTTTTTTCCTCCAATATTTATTCTTTTCCCCCCTTCATGATTTTGAGGTTTGGATTGCTAGGATTTTCTGTTTTGAATGTTTTTTTTTTTTTTGTTTTTTTTTTTTTTTTTTTTGAATTTCTCTTTAAAATCAAAATAAAAGGAAGAGATGAAGAAAAACGACTTAACTTAAGAGTTTTCCTACAAGTTTTCAAACACTGGGAGAGAAGTGGCTGTTATGGTTGTCGAGCAGTTGGGGGAGGGGGGGGGGGGGGGGGGGGTTTGAGTGGATATTTTGGTCATTTTGCCAGAATGTTGTTTTATTTTGGCCTGGTTTTCCTAGCTCACGCCTCACATGCTGTGCACAAAATAATGCACCGTCGGCTAGACCATTCAAGAGAAGCAAAAGAAAGTGGTTAAATAAAGGTTTAGTTTGAAAGCCATTCAGCTATTTGTCTTTGTCAGTATGTAGAGCTGTGAGTGTTATGGATAATCTATGAGGTGGAACGTCGCCACTTTTTTTGGTGCGCCTGGCCGTAAATTTAAAAGGCCAATACCAGTGGATGCAAAATCGAAATCTCACACCCAGAATCACTGACTGGTTTGACAGTTTCTGCTTTTAGGGTTATATCCCTTGTTGCCTTTCCATATATTGTTATTGTTTATACAATTTGTAAAGCCTCAATATGTTCGCATTATGTAGAGAACGTTACAACAGCTTTTATCATAAATAAGACCTTTAAGTTCAGAGTATAGAAAAACAAGAGGTTGGTCTGGCGTTGTAAATTATTTTATTGGCTAAAGTCTTTTTCAATCCATACCTTTTCACTTCAAAGCCATATATACAAAGTGTAGATGACTTAAAAGAACGTATAATGGACACCCCTGTAAAACTCCTTTAAAATGAGCTACCCTTATTCAGGATGTCTGCTTGAGTTCTGCACAGATGTGAATAATTTTGGTGGCAAGATCATCTAGTTTAATGTGCTTCCAAGTATTAACAGTCTCTCTTAACGATGATTCTGTTTATCTTTAGTGCAATTGGTAGCAAACGGCACTGAGATGAATTACAGCCCCAAACAAATGCATCCTCGTTATTTGGAAATGCTTTGGGCTAAAGCAGATCTCTTCTGTGTGTCTTTTTTATATTTGTATTATAACATTGGTTTATACAGCCACCAGCTTTGCCATTTTAAGTGACACCTCTATAATTTATTGATTGAGTTTATACCAGGAGAAGGTAAATTATTTTGTATTTGAGGTTCTGGTCATTTAAGTTGTAACAGGATGACCTCGCTACACAAGGCAATCAGATTATTTTGATCCCACTGCTTTTGGGATGTTTGAGGATTCCTGCTTACTGTCATAACTGCCTGTTACTGACTCCTCCCACTTGCGTAGTGGGCGGGTAACGCTGCCACCCCCAAGCTTCTACATTGCCACCTGAAACGGCTTGCTTCTGGATATGCGTGGACATATTGCTGCAACACCATCTGGTTGGTGTCTGCTAAATCCTACTGGTCCCTCACCATAGACCAATCTGTGCAGGTTAGCTGGCAGAGGGCTTGAGCTTGGAGAGACACGGCTCAATCCAGAACAGCCAGAGAATGTAATAGCGTTTTATGCTGTTCTGTTGGTCACAAGATACAGTAGTCTTAAAGGCAAGATGTTAATTGCTCAATTCTTGGGGGGGAAAAAAAAAACACTTCCCCTTGCAAATTGTGTTTGGGGGGGTATCGCAGCATTCAGATGTTACAGAAGTCAGTCCTTTGAGAGTCTGAGGATATCTACTGTACATTCAGGGATCACAGGATCTATTTGTATGCCAAGGGCACACAATACAAGAAGTAACAGCCCTGCTCCAGACCTCTAGGGCAACTATCTCATAATAAATAAACATCGTACATTTCAAAGGAATTTAAGTCTGCTTCGTTTCATACATATACCACCCGAACCAGTTTGCTTTCCTAAAACACAATCTAATTTGGCATATACTGTAACTGTCACAAATGTACTGTACAGGAAATTCTTAAAAACAAATGTTTGCTGTTTTTCTCTTACGTCCTAGAGGATGCTGGGGTCCAATTTCGTACCATGGGGTATAGACGGGTCCTTTGTGAGCCACTGGCACTTAAAAAGTTTAATACTGTGGGCTGGCTCCTCCCTCTATGCCCCTCCTACCAGACTCTGTTTAGAAAGTATGCCCGGAGGAGCCGGTCACAGCTAGGGGAGCTGCTAGGAGTTTTTCTAGTTTTATTATTTTCTTGCGTTAGGTACAGGGAGGCTGCTGGTAACAGCCTCCCTGCTTCATGGGACATAGGGGGGGAGTAGGAACCAACTTCCTGAAGAGTTAATGGTTCTCTATCTCCGCTTACAGGACACTGAGCTGAGGGTGCTGATCGTTAGCCCACGAGGCGACCGCTCACTCCCGTAGCACGGCCGCCACCCACTAACAGAGCCAGAAGATTAAAGATGTGGTTTGTACAGCTCCAGCGTCCCGGTTAGGCTCAGCAACGCACTGTGTAGGCGCTGTGAGGGGCGTCCTGAGCCAGCGCAAATGCACCCTACACTGGTCCAGCAGCTAACAGAGGCTAATCACTCTGTTAACACTAACAAAACCTCAGGCCAGTTTAAACATTAGTGCGGGAAGCTGCGCGCCATTACAAGGGGCAGGGCTTCCTCTCAGAGCAGATCCAGCACTCACCAGCGCCATTTTCTCCCTGCAGATCGTAGGAGACGCTGACAGGGAGCGCTGCCCTCCACATGCTTCCAGATATACCTCTGTGGTAACAGGGTTATAGACGGGGGGGGAGTGTGATAATACAACTAATTAGCCTATTAAGGGTAGTTTATCATAATTGCCTACAGGGGTGCTGTGTGGCTGGCTCCTTATACTCTGTGTCTCTCTCTCTGAAGGTACTCTGGGGGAAACTGGCTGATATTTTCCTGTGTGTGTAAGTGTGTATATCCCACATTACCATGACCAAGGACTGTGTCCTGTGCTGTAGAGTGTTTATCTTCTCCTGAGGAGTCTATTCCATGATATCCCAGATATCAACTAGGATGTTGCATTCTGAGAGGGAGACTCAATTTTTGAGATCTGTGGAGGGCTTGCAGACTTCGGCCCCCACTACTTCATCTAAAAACCCACCTACATGCCCACATAAACGTCCACTTGCCCAGATAATGCAAGCTGACACGGATACCGACTGATACAGGGGACAGTGATGGGGATTTGCGGGGGGGGGGGGGGGATGCCTCCTTTGTTAAAGGGGTGCAACTGATGATTGAAGGCCATTAGGGATGTTTTAAGATCCCTAAAAGAATTCTCATTGCTTTTCCTTTCCCTGAAGAGGACAGGAAAAAGTGGGAAAATCCACCTGTAGTAGACGCTTCTGTATCTAGGTTGTCAAAAAAAAAAGGTGGTTTTACCTGTCCCCGGTTCAACCGCCTTAAAGGAGCTGGCTGACCGCAAGTTAGAGACTGCTCAAATCACTATACACGGCTACAGGCGTGGCCTTAAGGCCCGCTATTGCTTGTGCGTGGATTTCTAAAGCCATAGTAAAGTGGTCAGGAACATTACTAGAGGAATTAGATACTGTATGGACAGGAGTGATATTGACTTGTTTTTATGTCACATACAGGATTCGGCAGGTTTCATAGTGGAAGCCTTGAAGTACATTGGCCTGCTTAATGCAAGGGCTATTTCCATGGTAGTCTCTGCACGCAGAGGACTCTGGCTATGCCAATGGACTGCGGATACGGAATCCAAGAAGAGCGTGGAAAATCTACCCTTCACAGGTCAGGATCTGTTTAAGGAAGCACTGGATGCGTGGATATCCACGGCAACTGCGGGTAAGTCAGCCTTTCTTCCCTCCGCAGCTGCACCGGCTGGGAAATCTTATCCTACGCTGCAGTCCTTTCAAACTGCAAAATTAAAAAAATCCAAGGGTCCCCCCACCTTCTTTAGAGGAGGTCGTGGGTAAATTCAGAAAACCTGCACCAACAGGTTCCCAGGAGCAGAAACCAGGTTCTGCTTCCTCCAAGTCTTCAGCATGACGGTGGACCTCACAGCCTGGGGATCGGGCAGGTGGGAGCGAGTATAAAAGATTTCAGTCACATCTGGGTGGCGTCGTGCCTAGACCCCTGGGTAAAAGATACTGTTACCCAGGGGTACAGACTGGAATTTCAAGTACTCCCACCTCACTTATTCCTCAAATCAGGCTTACCAGCTTCGCTGACGGAAAGTACAATTCTGCAGGAAGCCTTTTAAAAATTGGTACAAACAAATGTCATTGTTCCAGTTCTACCTCACCTAAAAAAAAAAAAAACCAGGGGTTATTATTCAAACCTGTTTGTGGTACCGAAACCGGACGGTTCGGTAAGGCCAATATTGAACCTAAAGCCCTTGAACCCATACTTACAAGTGTTCAAGATGGAGTCTCTGAGAGCGGTCTCAGGTCTGGAGGAGTGGGAATTCCTTGTATCCCTGGATATCAAGGATTATCTAAGGTTTGCACTACAGGACTGTCACTACCAGTTCCAGGCCCTACCATTTGGCCTCTCCACAACACCAAGGGTGTTCACTAAGGTCATGGCGGAGATGATGCTCCTTCTCTGCAAACAGGGAGTGAACATAATTCCATATCTGGACGATCTGCTGATAAAGGTATCTTCCAGGGAGAAGCTGTTGCAGAATATTGCTCTCTCAAGTCGACTACTCCAGGATCATGGGTGGATCCTGAACCTTCCAAAGTATTTGGAGCCAACAAGGAGACTACCTTTCCTGGGGATGATACTTGACACGGAAGTGCAGAGGGTCTTTCTACCTCTGGAGAAAGCGTTTGTGATCCAATCAGTGGTCCGGGATGTCTTGAAACCAGCCTGGGTATCTGTTCATCAGTGCATTTGCCTTCTGGGAAAGATGGTGGCCTCCTACGAGGCTTTACAGTACGGAAGATCTCCTGGACAAATGGTCAGGATCACATCTTCACATTCACCAGCGGATACGGCTGTCACTGAAAGCCAGGATTTCACTCCTCTGGTGGCTGCAAACTCCTCACTTGTTCGAGGGCCGCAGGTTCGGGATTCAGAACTGGATTCTTCTAACCACGGATGCAAGCCTCAAAGGTTGGGGAGCAGTCACCCAGGGGGAAAACTTCCAAGGAAGGTGGTCAAGTCAGGAATCTGTCCTTCCAATAAACCAGGGATGGGGAACCTTCGGCCCTCCAGCTGTTGTTGAACTACATATACCAGCATGCCTTGCTACGGTTTTGCTATTTGGCCATGCTAAAACTGTTGCAGGGCATGCTGGGATGTGTTGTTCAACAACAGCTAGAGGGCCGAAGGTTCCCCATCCCTGCAATAAACGTTCTGGAACTAAGGGCCATATACAACGGCCTTCTACAAGCGGCACATCTTCTGCAAGGTCAGGCCATTCAGGTTCAGTCGGACAACATGACGGCGGTGTCCTACATAAACAGGCAGGGCGGAACGAAGAGCAGAGCTGCAGTGTCAGAGGTAACGAGAATCCTCTGGGCAGAAAGGCACATGCTGGCCTTCCTCAGCTGACGCAATCTATTCCAGGAGGATGGGGACTCCACCGGGAGGTTTTCACAGAGTTAACAAGCCGGTGGGGTGTACCTCATAGACATGATGGCTTCTCGCCTCAACAAGAAGCTTCGGAGGTACTGTTCCAGGTCAAGAGACCCGCAAGCAGTAGCGGTGGGACGTCCTGGTATCTCCGTGGGTGTTCCACTCGGTGTATGTGTTCCCTCCACTTCCACTCATGGAAGGATTCTCAAACTAATCAAAAGAACAAAAGTTCAGGCGATCCTCATTGCTCCGGACTGGCAAAGACTGGCTTGATACGCGGATCTTCTGGAATCTTACAGCTGGAGGATCCGAGGCCTCTTCCTCTTCGCGAGGACCTTCTACTACAGGGGCCGTACACCTATCAAGACTTACCGCGGCTACGTTTGACGGCATGATCTTAGCTAGGAAGGGCATTCCGAAAAAGGTCATTCCTACTCTGATCCAAGCTAGGAAGGGGTAACGTTTAAACATTACCATCGGATTTGGAAAAAGTATGTGTCTTGGTGTGAATCCAAGAAGTTTCCTACAGTGGAGTTTCAACTGGGACGTTTCTTCCTCTTTCTGCAAGCTGGTGTGGATGTGGGCCTACGCTTGGGCTCCATCAAGGTCCGGATTTCGGCCTTGTCCATTTTCTTCCAGAAATAATTGGCTGCTCTCCCTGAGGTTCAGACTTTCTTGAAAGGAGTTCTGCACATCCAACCACCCTTTGTGCCTCCTACGGCACCTTGGGATCTTAATGTGGTGCTGCAGTTCCTGCAATCGGATTGGTTCGAACCTTTAAAGGAGACGGATGTAAAGTTTCTTACTTGGAAGACAGTTACACTGTTAGCACTGGCATCTGCAAGACGTGTGTCTGAACTGGGGGCATTGTCGCACAAGAGCCCCTACTAGATTTTCCATGAAGATAGGGCTGAACTCGGAACACGTCGGCAGTTTCTTCCAAAGGTTGTGTCGGCTTTTCATATCAACCAACCTATTGTGATGCCAGTGGCTACTGACACCTCGATTACCTCAAAGTCCCTGGATGTTGTGCGGGCTTTGAAAGTATATGTGAAGAGAACTACTTGTGACAGAAAGTCGAACGTGCTTTTTGTCCTTTATGATCCCAACGCTTCTAAGCAGAACATTTCTTGCTGCATCAGGCTTACTATGCAGCATGCTTATTCAACAGCAGGTTTGGCTTGTCCAAAATTTGTTCAGGCCCACTCGACGTAAAGTGGGTTCTTCCTGAGCGGTTGCCCGGGATGTCTCGGCTCTTCAGATTTGCAGAGCGGCTACTTGGTGTGGGTAGTTTTACAAGTTTGATACTTAGACCAAACTTTAGGTCCTCAGAGGCCAATCAGTTCTGCAGGAACCTCAGCACTCTCCCTCCCGTACTGGGAACTTTGGTACATCCCCATGGTACTAAATTGGACCCCAGCATCCTCTAGGACGTAAGAGAAAACAGGATTTTAATTACCTACCAGTAAATCCTTTTCTCGTAGTCCGCGGAGGGCCCAATGCTTCGTATTCCTGCGTTGTTACTTGGTTAAGTTTGTTGGTTCAGCCGTTGCTGACTCGTTCCAAGTTGGTTAGCTTGGCTTTCCTTTTTGTTAGTGATGAGATACACACCAGCTCACACATCTCTGTATTTCCTTCTCTGGAAGTATGTCCGTCCCCTCGGACACAGTTTCTAGACAGTGTGGTTGGAAGGGCATAGAGAGAGGAGCCAGCCCACACTATTAAACTCTTAAAGTGCCAGTGGCTTCCAAAGGACCTGTCTATACCCCATGGTACTAAATTGGACCCAGCATCCTCTATGGACTACGAGAAAAGGTTTTACCAGTAGGTAATTCAAATCCTGTTTTTTCCCCTCAAACCTGCTGGTAATTTTACATAGACACAAGAGATGCCCTAGTGTGCATTTCAAAGAAAAGGTTTTTTTCAGTCACCAACAAACCACCTTGCTGGTGTCAGGATAATTACCATTTCACTTGAGAATGTCCCTTAAATAAATAAGTGCATAGCCAACATATAAAAAAACAAAAATGAAAGCATTTCCCCAATTTTACAACTGCGCATGGTGATTTAAATATAACGGTAGAATTACAAAATATTCATTACAGTACATGTAATATGATAGTTCATATGAAAATTGTGCTGCAGCACTAGGGATTAACCTACTCTTTGCCACAGCCACCATCTTGGACATGTAGGCTGGGTCCCCTGCTGATTCGTCCAGTTTGGATCCAGTTCCTGCAATTTCTTGGGGCTAAATGGGTAGTTATAGAGGGGGGGGTGACTTAAACAATTCATCCATATTGCAGTGGGCTTCCTTGTTGGTAAGTAATGTCACCCGCTCAGTTACCCCTAAAGTGGGTTGTTGGCCCATTACCACTGTGGGGAACCAGCCGCACAGACTGTTGAAATTGATCCAATGACCAGCGCGCACACATAATTGGCAAGAACTTGTTCCTATCGTGGCCTACCCCACCTCCCGCCATAGCAGTATCCTGCTCAATCAAGCCACAGAGTGCTCCTGCCCATAGGGGCTTCTCCTGGCTCAGTACTACTACTAGTCTGTAAAATTAAGCATTTGTCTGTACCACAATGCCCTGGTCGTAATTTTGCATCATCCGCACAGAGCCCCCTTCAATGACTGAAATAATCAACTTACAAGCAAGTGCCCAGTCCACTGATTTGGAAAGACTCTCTTCTTAGTCAACCTGTCTTAGGGTTGTGGGCTAAGGACAGTCTATGGTTGCCTCTAACTCCACTAACTCCTACCCCTGCCGCCTCCCACTCTATGACCCAGGCAGTGCACCTCTGTCATTTCTACATAGCATCTGTCAGACCTGCCCTCCCAACTTTCCTCTAACACCCTAGAACCTGGGAAACCTACCTTTCCACCTCGGTCTTTTCTTACTCCCTCATCCGCTACCTATTCCACAGTGATGGCAGACAGCACCAGCTCTTGAATGCCATTTGGCATACACCCAAGGGAGTCTGTGTGTCTTCCCCAATCTACTGGGCAGAGGCATGGTACTTACTATGTCCACAGCGACTTGCTTTCAGGGCGTTACTCTGGGCAATGACCTGGAAAAAACATGAACACTGGAGAGCGCAAGATCTGGGTGACTGTAAAGTGGTTTTGTGGGCAACCAACAGCAGTTGTGCATGAAAGCTAGTTGGGGACACCAGTTAGATATGTTCCCGGTCTGGTTTGTGTCCTACCTACCTGGCTACTCTACTTTAAACCTTCCTGCCAATTTACACTTCCTGCCTCCATCCTGGCAAGGATGCTTCCAGCATAGCCCTGTATGCCTTCCAGGGATGGGTCCAAGCTGAGCTTTCCTAAACTGATGCCTGCGACCCCACCTTCGAAGTTGAGACACCCTAGTGACTCGTCTAGGTCATGGATGGGGAATCTTCGGCCCTCCAGCTGTTATTGAACTATGCATCCCAGCATGCCCTGCAACAGTATTAGCATAGCCAAATACCAAAACTGTAGCAAGACATGCTGATATGGGTAGTTCAACAATAGCTGGAGGGCCAAAGGTTCCCCACCCCTGGTCTAGATTATGGTTACTAGAGGCAGTTTGGTTGGGGTCAGTGTGGTCACTCATACCGCTGCAGTTGGCAAATCATTAGGGACAGGTGCATCACTGGGCACCCTCACTGGATACAACTAGTGGACACAAACATCCTCTGTGGTGTTAGGGGACGTAGGCTTACAAGAGGCTTGTTGGGTAGATGTGCTGAATTAGCCGCTGTAGTATTTTCCATTGGGCTCGTTGGTGCTGTGGTTGGCTTCTTTGGCAGATGTCTTGCCATTGTGGTGTGTTTGTGCACATGATGTAAACTGCAGTCGGGAAACTTGACTTCGGGCAAATGTGGTAATGATTCCGCCTCCCAGGTCAACTTAAGTTGGGAGGCAATCCATGATGGCAGCATCTCTCAATGCTTGGCCAGCTTGTCAGTCCAGGTAGACCGTTGCCATGAGTACCTCTTACTCCAGTCCATCTACCATGGTAACTGGCAGTGCAGTACTGCAGTAGGACCAATAAAGCCTTCTGCCTGCAGGGGCCCAAATTGGACCAGCTGCAGATGCTGCCACATGTTTTGGGAGTTTCACCTTGGTCATGCAGGTAACACTCGGAAGAGTCCACCTGCTTTTTGCAACACTACATCGGACTGACTAGAGTTGTAACAGTCTCTTTGATATCCTCACACGTTAAACAAGCACGCTAGGCAGTAGCACTCAGATGTCCGATTTTCTCACATCCCACTTCTTGGCCAGTCAAGGCTCTGGTGGTCTCTGATTACTTTTTAGGGACAGGATCGACTGGTTGCTGGCCAAAAGCACCCGGGTTGGAAGATGCTTGTTTTGGGGGGCAACTAGCACAAGAGGGTGTACTTCTGTTTGTACAGTCCTTTGGGGTTGGCTGCTGGTCAGACGCTATTGTCCTTTTGGATGAATTGCCATATGTTTGTTGTTTGCTAGCTGGGCTGCCACCTTTAGGTTGTGTGGCTCCCAGTCTAGCAGCCACACCTGCAATAAAACTGCTCCTGACAAATGTGGTCAATCAGGGTTTCCAAGGGACGTGGTGGCACGTCCCTTGACCTACAGTACTTCACCACATACTGCCTCAGCTGGATGGTGAACTGCTCAAGGGTGCTGTACGGTTCTTGTCAAGTCCTGGAACTCTTTTTACTGTTGAACTCGGGAGTAATAAATTATCGCTGTAAGAGGGTCCTTACTCCACCATGCTCTATTGCCACAACTCGATGTTCCTCACCAAGCAGAGTAGACACTAGGTATCTGACCCACTCCTGCTTAGGCCAGTCATGCAGTTTGAAAATCCTTTCAAAAACTTGTCCAATGTAAATGTCCCCATCACTGTCTGTAAGTTTGGCAAACTGTGTGGGTCCTGATCTGGGAACCGTATCTGGCAACTGTCCTCGGAGGAACCACAGTACGGCCATGCCAAATCTAGATGATGAGCATGCGCTCTTGTCTGTTAACCTTTTTCCCACTTTGCTAGCCAATCTGTTAGAGTATCCACATAAGTACAGTAAATTTAATTTTAATAATAGTAGAAAACAAAACACATTTCTCCGACGTCCTAGTGGATGCTGGGGACTCCGTAAGGACCATGGGGGATAGACGGGCTCCGCAGGAGACTGGGCACACTATAAGAAAGATTTGGTACTACCTGGTGTGCACTGGCTCCTCCCTCTATGCCCCTCCTCCAGACCTCAGTTACATTTCTGTGCCCGGCCGAGCTGGATGCACACTAGGGGCTCTCCTGAGCTCCTAGAAAGAAAGTATATGTTAGGTTTTTTATTTTACAGTGAGACCTGCTGGCAACAGGCTCACTGCAACGAGGGACTAAGGGGAGAAGAAGCGAACCTACCTGCTTGCAGCTAGCTTGGGCTTCTTAGGCTACTGGACACCATTAGCTCCAGAGGGATCGACCGCAGGACCCGTCATTGGTGTTCGTTCCCGAAGCCGCGCCGCCGTCCCCCTTACAGAGCCAGAAGCAAGAAGATGGTCCGGAAAATCGGCGGCAGAAGACTTCAGTCTTCACCAAGGTAGCGCACAGCACTGCAGCTGTGCGCCATTGCTCCTCATACACACTTCACACTCCGGTCACTGAGGGTGCAGGGCGCTGGGGGGGGGGGGGGGCGCCCTGAGCAGCAATAAAATCACCTTGGCTGGCAAAATAACCACAATATATAACCCCAGAGGCTATATATGTGGTAATTACCCCTGCCAGAATACAGAAAAAAGCGGGTGAAAAGTCCGCCGAAAAAGGGGCGGAGCCATCTCCCTCAGCACACTGGCGCCATTTCTCCCTCACAGTTCCGCTGGAAGGAAGCTCCCTGACTCTCCCCTGCAGTCTACACTACATAAAAAAGAGAGGGGGGGCATAAATTTGAGGTGCAGTAAATATTATAGCAGCTATAGGGGACATAATTCAGTTAGTCCCTGCATTATATAGCGCTCTGGTGTGTGCTGGCATACTCTCTCTCTGTCTCCCCAAAGGGCTTTTGTGGGGTCCTGTCTCCTTTAAGAGCATTCCCTGTGTGTGTGTGCGGTGTGTCGGTACGGCTGTGTCGACATGTTTGATGAGGAGACTTATGTGGAGGCGGAGCAGATGCCTATAAATGTGATGTCACCCCCTGCGGGGCAGACACCTGAGTGGATGGACTTATGGAAGGAATTACGTGCAAGTGTCGACTCCTTACATAAAAAATTTGACGACCTGCCAAATGCGGGACAGCCGGCTTCTCAGCTCGTGCCTACCCAGGCAATTCAAAGACCATCAGGGGCTCTAAAACGCCCACTACCTCAGATGGCAGACACAGATGTCGACACGGATACTGATACCAGTGTCGACAACGATGAGTCAAATTTAATGTCCACTAGGGCCATTCGTTGCATGATTGAGGCAATGAAAGGTTTCTTTTTCATCCACTAGGGGTCACTGGAGTACTCTTGGGATATGGACGGCTTAGCAGGAACAAAGGCACTGAATATTTAAATTTAGAACTCTCCACCCCTCCATATCCCCGAGTACCTCAGTGTACTACCTCAGTGTTTTTTCTGTGCTCACAGCACTAACAAGGCTTGTGGGAAGTTCCCACACTTTGTGGAAGATATTATTAATTTTTCATTTTTACTTTTTACAATAGCACATCCCTTCCCAGTTTCTGGAAAAACATGGGTCCGGGATAGTGCCGCTGCACGGGCAGCGCATGGCGTGTCGGTCCTCACAAAGAGCACCCTCACAGCCACAGGCAGCCCACTGCTCCTGCAACAGCTGGACGGAGCTTACACATAGAAGCCCCGTCTCAGCCATGACCTGGAGAGCTGAACGGAGCTTACAAATAGAAGCCCCGTCTCAGCCATGACCGGAAGATTACAGAGCCGTCGCAGCCTCCCTACAACAAGGTAGGCTGGGGAAACGGGGCGGTCAGCGCAGGCTGCCGCCCCGCTGTGTGGGTCAGTGTTGTAATGCCGCCGTACGCCCGCACCAGCCGCTCCGTCCGGCCGCCCCAGCCGCTCCGTCCGGCCGCCCAGCACCGTCCAGGACGCTCCGTCAATGCTGTACAGCGCTGAGAGGGTGAGAACCGCGCCGCTACGGGCAGCCGACCTCCGCTGCTCAGCAAGAGTTGTCCCTCGCCTCCCTGCAAAGCCTTTCCGGTGCTCCCCGCTGAGAGACGGCGCTACAGGGAGTACAGGGGGGGGGGGGGGTGTAATCTGGCTGATTACAGCGGCAAGGGTATGTAAAGGGCTGCCATACCTATATAAAAGGCAGAGTTAATGTATGATAGGTTCACTGGGTGATAGACTATTGAGCCTATATTAATACTACAGCATGTATGGTGGCCTGCCTGTGATTATCACTGTATAATAGGCTATTGAGCCTATATTAACACTGGAGGCATGTATTGTAAACTGCCTGTGATTTTCACTGTATAATAGGCTATTATAGCCTATATTAACACTGGAGGCTTGTATTGTAAACTGCCTGTGATTTTCACTGTATAATAGGCTATTGAGCCTATATTAACACTGGAGGCTTGTATTGTAAACTGCCTGTGATTTTCACTGTATAATAGGCTATTGAGCCTATATTAACACTAGAGCATGTATTGTACCTTGCCTGTGATTATCACTGTATAATAGGCTATTGAGCCTATATTAACACTGAAGCAATTGTAACTTGTCCTGTGATTATCAGTGTCAGCATGGCATGGGGGCCATTTTAACCATGCTTCCTGTTTCTTCCAGTTTGTAATTCCAGAACATTCCTGCCCTACATCTCTACGCCACCGGAGGCGCAGGGGTGTTAGTGGGAATTTTGGTTCAGGTTTCACATAGGCTGCCCATGTGAACTGCATTTAGGCCATAAGTAGATAGATATATATTACACACCTTAAGATAATAATTTTACTGAGTCGTGCAAGTGTCTGTCCTTTGGCTATTGTGTTGTCTGTCTGCATAAGGAGTAAGGCTCCAGCACAGACTAAAAAGGCTTTTAAACAATGTCTGGACATAAATCTACCACATGTTCACTATGTTTTGTAGGTTTTCAGGAAGCCGGTTCATTCCCAGATCCTATGTTAAGCATTGGCAATTCAAATTGACTCTGCTCGACAGGAGCGGTAAGATCAGAGTCTCAAAAGTTACTCCGCCAGCTATTACGGAGGGTGTTAATTTAACTGATCTTATAATTTACACATTTCTTCTATGTGGCAGACCTGACAATTCTATGTCAAATCTCACAGCGCTAAATACGAGTGAGGAGGGCACATTGCTAATGACCAGTGAGTCAGTCTCTGAAATTTACAGACAATAAGGAGCCTTTAACATCTAATCCGTCGTATTTACTAAACGACAGATCTTCAATGGGTTTCTTACTTAGGATATCTCACTAAGATTTAAGGCTATTTAACCGTGTCCACACAGTGACATCTAAATTGGAGAATCCCCCATTGGTGAATTTGTCTGTGCCAAACCTTATAAAGACCCAAGATACATTTGGGTCACTGGGGCGCTCTGTGTATGGAAACAATGACGATCACTTTATACTTATTGTTAATGAGAAGCTGCTGAGTATCTCGGTACAGCGTCTGCTGCCGCCTGTTACCTTGCTTCTCGTTTTTCATCGTCGCTAGTTTCAGCACTACAAGGCCAGAAGTTGTTTGGTCCTAAATTTGACAAAATGCCTCCTCCGATATCAGAAATACTCTGGTCCGGCGTTTAAAGCTTTTAGACTTCAGTCTTTTCAAGGCGGTGGTACAAAAACAGTCGCGCCTTGTAACGCCAGGGCGCTAAAGTCACAACAAGCCAGTGGCTTGACGGGCTCTCAGCCCATCTCGAATTTCCGATTGTGGAAGCGCGCCTTTACACGTTACATTTGCCGGGTTTCCAGCCATCCACTCATGGATGTATCCGCTATTTAGGGTTAAAAGACAAGACTGCCTCTGTCGGACGAAATAAGGCGTTTTGGCACGTTGCCATTCAGTCTCTGCTGGTTTCAGCAGTTTTTATTTCCAGGTCTGGTACACCAACAAAGTCAGGGTTATTATTCCCGTCTGTTTGTGGTACCGAAGCCGGAGGGCTCCGTCGCAGTCTCAATCAGCAAGTCACTTACTACAGATTGAAAATGGATTTTCTGCAGTTAGTATTTGCATATTTGGAGCCACAAGATTGCATGATTGCGCTTGATCTCCAGGATGCGTATTTACCCATTCCGGTTTGGTCACCTCATCACAGGTTCTTGCGTTTTGCAATACGCCACTACCATTAACCGTTTCAGGTTCTACCGTTTGGCCTCTTGTCAGCGCCTCGGGTATTCACCAAAGTGATGTGTGTGATGATAGCTCATCTCAGATCCCTGGCAGTGACAATCGTTCCATACTTAGACGATCTGCTCATAAGAGCTCCGTCTCAACAGATGCTCCTCCTACTTGCACTGCTAACGTACACCACGGTTGCAGTGTCAAGTTCAAAAACAATCGCATCTAATTCCGTCTCAACGACTTCAATTCCTAGGTATGATTCCAGATACGGTAAATCAAAGAATTTACCTACTACACCAGAAAGAACAGATTATACGCCATCTGGTACAATTAGTGCTCAAGCCACGCACACTATCGGTACATTGGTGTATTCGCCTATTAGGAACAATGATGGGCTTTCGAAGCGCTTCAGTTCGGAGGTTTTCACTCGCGTATCCCACAGGGGGGCGAGGGTGTCTCTACTCTGGGCGAGAGTCTCAGAGGTTGGGGAGTTGTAGTTTAAAATGGTCAGCGACAGGGTTTCTAAACGGATCACGACAGATTGCTGTCTATAAAGGTCCTGGAACTCCGTGCAATTTACTATGCACTACATGCTTCGCTCTCAGACTGTCCAAGGCCAGTCACACAACGCGACGGCAGTCGCATACACAACAACCAGGGAGGAACGAGAAGCCGCATGGCAATGCGGGAAGTAGCTCGAATCCTCAATTGCCCAGAATACCACAAGGTGATATTGTAGACTGGGTTCATTCCGGGAGTGGACATCTGTTAGACAGATGATCTCAGCCGTCGGGATTTTCATCCAGGAGACTGGGCATTAAATCCAGAGGTGTTTCACAGGCTGGTCCACAGGTGGGGTTACCCTCAGGTGGACATGATGGCATCTCGCCACAATTACAAACGCCCACTATGTGTCCAGAACGACAGTTCCCAAGGGCAGTGGCGGTGGATGCTCTCACAATCGCGTGGCCGTACAGGCTCGTGTATCTGTTTCCACCGTTTTCCGCTGTTCTCTCCGTTGCTAAAACGGATCATAAGAGAGTCCGTCACAGTCATACTAGTGATATCTCATGGGTCTCGGAGAGTTTGGTTCTCGAATCTCCGAGGACTACTCGCAGACGATCCTTGGCCGCTCATACTACGTCCAACCCGTTACAACAGGGGCCGTTCTTTTACCCCTATTTAGCGTGGCTGCGGTTGACGAGGTGGTTGTTGAGACCGCCCTCTTCAGAAGAAAGAGAGGGCATTATAGTATCGGTTATACCAACCATGTTACGAGCTAGGAAGCCGGTTACGGCAGCTCATTATTACAGAATTTGGCGTGCCTATATAGGTTGGTGTGAAGCTCGGAAGTTTCCGACATCATTTTTCAAGTTACCCGTATTCTGTTATTTTTACAGACGGGGTTGGATGGAGGACTGCGTTTATCTACACTGAAGGTGCAGGTATCTGTGTTGTCAATTTATTTTCAAAGACGATTGGCTCCATTGCCGTTGGTACACATTTTTCTGCAGGGTGTCCTCAGAGTACAGCCTCCATTTATCCCACCTACAGCGCCATGGGACTTGAATTTGGGTTCAGATTTCTTACAGTCTTCATATTTTGAACCCTTGCAGCAAGTGGATATTAAGTTTCTGACTTGGAAAACGTTTTTTCTTCTAGCCTTAGCTTCGGCAAGGCGTTTTTCAAATTTGGGTGCCTTGTCTTGCAAGCCACCGTATTTGGTGTTTCCTGATGACAGAGCGTAATTTCGGACGATTTCCGATTTCTTACCAAAGCTAGTGTCATCTTTTCACATCAATCAACCAATAGTTGTTCCTGTGTTGACAGTACATTCTAGAATTCTGAATGTGGTACGCGCATTACGCATTTATATGTCCCGAACGTCTACAGTTCGTAATACGGATACGTTGTTTGTTCTCTCTGATGCTGCCAAGTGGGGTTGGCCAGCTTCTCAGCAGACCTTATCCAGATGGATAAAACTGACTATACGTCAGGTTTACCTTAAGGCTAAGTTACAGTCGCCTACATCAGTAATAGCTCATCCCACAGGTTCTGTGGGAACGTTATGGCCAGCTGGTCGTGGAGCTTCTACAACACAGCTTGACCGTGCGGCTACATGGTCTTCAGTGCACACGTTTGTGCGCTTTTACAAGTTTGATACGTTTGCGGCATCAGCATCTAGCTTTGGCCGCCTAGTGTTACAGGTGTCAAACAGCTCTCCCGCCCACGGGGGAAGCTTTGGTACGTCCCAAGAGTACTCCAGTGACCCCTAGTGGATGAAAAAGAAAATAGGATTTTGGTACTTACCAGGTAAATCCTTTTCTTTGAATCCATAGGGGGCACTGGACGCCCACCCAGAGCAGTTTTACCTGGGTTGTATTAAGCTCAGGGGATCTTATGGTAACACATTTTCACCGACTGGTTCAAATTATAATGTTCTATCGGTTATGGTGTCAACTGTTTCGTTGGCAGTAACGTTATGTGTCAACTTTGTTGTTGTCCGTTATGTTATAAGAATTCTCCATTGTCAACCTCTCTATAGTTCCTGTTCGGCTCAGTAAAAACACTGAGGTAGTACACTGAGGTACTCGGGGATATGGAGGGGTGGAGAGTTCTAAATTTAAATATTCAGTGCCTTTGTTCCTGCTAAGCCGTCCATATCCCAAGAGTACTCCAGTGCCCCCTATGGATTCAAAGAAAAGGATTTACCTGGTAAGTACCAAAATCCTATTTTTACACATTTCTGATATAAACCCAGGTACCTCAAAAAAGGGTATTATGTTTGGGGAGAAAAAACTACCAATAGTTTTTCCCCCATCTGAAGAATTAAATGAAGTGTGTGAAGAAGCGTGGGCTTTCCCTGATAAAAAATTGGTAATTTCAAAAAAATTACTAATGGCGTTCCCTTTCTCGCCAGAGGATAGGTCACGTTGGGAAACTCCCCCTAGGGTGGATAAAGCGCTCACACGTTTGTCTAAAAAGGTGGCACTACCGTCTCCGGATACGGCCGCCCTAAAGGAACCTGCTGATAGAAAGCAGGAGGCTATCCTAAAGTCTATATATACACACACTGGTGTTATACTGAGACCAGCTATTGCTTCAGCGTGGATGTGCAGTGCTGCTGCTGCTTGGTCAGATTCCCTGTCAAAAAATATTGACACCCTGGACAGGGACACTATATTGCTAACCGTAGAGCATATAAAAGACTCAGTCTTGTACATGAGAGATGCACAGAGGGAGATCTGCCGGCTGGCATCTAGAATAAGTGCATTGTCCATTTCTGCTAGGAGAGGCTTGTGGACTCGGCAGTGTACAGGGGATGCAGATTCTAAAAGGCACATGGAAGTTTTGCCTTATAAGGGTGAGGAGTTATTCGGGGATGGTCTCTCAGACCTTGTTTCCACAGCAACAGCTGGGAAGTCAGCATTTTTGCCCCATGTCCCCTCACAGCCTAAGAAAGCGCCGTATTATCAGGTACAGTCCTTTCGACCCCAGAAAAACAGGCGGGGAAAAGGCGGGTCCTTTCTGTCTAGAGGCAGAGGAAGGGGGAAAAAGCTGCACCACGCAGCAGGTTCCCAGGAACAAAAGTCCTCCCCCGCTTCTTCCAAATCCGCCGCATGACGGTGGGGCTCCACAGGCGGAGCCAGGTACGGTGGGGGGCCGCCTCAAAAATTTCAGCGATCAGTGGGTTCGCTCACGGGTGGATCCCTGGATCCTTCAAGTAGTATCTCAGGGGTACAAGCTGGAATTCGAGGCGCCTCCCCCCCGCCGTTTCCTCAAATCGGCCTTACCAACAACTCCCTCGGGCAGGGAGGCTGTACTAGAGGCAATTCACAAGCTGTATTCCCAGCAGGTGATAGTCAAAGTACCCCTACTTCAACAAGGACGGGGTTACTATTCCACACTGTTTGTGGTACCGAAACCGGACGGTTCGGTGAGACCCATTTTAAATTTGAAATCCTTGAACACATACATAAAAAGATTCAAGTTCAAGATGGAATCGCTCAGGGCGGTTATTGCAAGCCTGGACGAGGGGGATTACATGGTATCCCTGGACATCAAGGATGCTTACCTGCATGTCCCAATTTACCTTCCTCACCAGGAGTACCTCAGATTTCTGGTACAGGATTGCCATTACCAATTCCAGACACTACCGTTTGGACTGTCCACGGCACCGAGGGTGTTTACCAAGGTAATGGCAGAAATGATGATACTCCTTCGAAAAAAGGGAGTTTTAATTACCCCGTACTTGGACGATCTCCTAATAAAGGCGAGGTCCAGGGAGCAGTTACTGGTCGGAGTAGCACTCTCTCGGGAAGTGCTACATCAGCATGGCTGGATTCTAAACATTCCAAAGTCACAACTGGTTCCTTCCACACGCTTACTGTTCCTGGGGATGATTCTGGACACAGAACAGAAAAAAGTGTTTCTCCCGCAGGAGAAAGCCAAGGAGCTGTCATCTCTAGTCAGAGACCTCCTAAAACCAAAACTGGTATCGGTGCATCACTGCACACGAGTCCTGGCAAAAATGGTGGCTTCGTACGAAGCAATTCCATTCGGCAGGTTCCATGCAAGGACCTTCCAGTGGGACCTCTTGGACAAGTGGTCGGGATCGCATCTTCAGATGCATCAACTGATAACCCTGTCTCCAAGGACCAGGGTGTCTCTACTGTGGTGGCTGCAGAGTGCTCATCTTCTAGAGGGCCGCAGATTCGGCATACAGGACTGGGTCCTGGTGACCACGGATGCCAGCCTTCGGGGCTGGGGCGCAGTCACACAGGGAAGAAATTTCCAGGGACTTTGGTCAAGTCAGGAGTCGTCCCTACACATAAACATTCTGGAACTGAGGGCCATTTACAATGCCCTAAGTCAGGCAAGGCCCCTGCTTCAAAACCAGCCGGTTCTGATCCAATCAGTCAACATCACGGCAGTCGCCCATGTAAACCGACAGGGCGGCACAAGAAGCAGGGTGGCGATGGCAGAAGCCACAAGGATTCTCCGATGGGCGGAAAATCACGTAATAGCACTGTCAGCAGTGTTCATTCCGGGAGTGGACAACTGGGAAGCAGACTTCCTCAGCAGACACGACCTACACCCGGGAGAGTGGGGACTTCATCCAGAAGTCTTCCTACTGTTGGTAAACCGTTGGGAAAGGCCACAGGTGGACATGATGGCGTCCCGCCTCAACAAAAAGCTAAAGAGATATTGCGCCAGGTCAAGGGACCCTCAGGCGATAGCTGTGGACGCTCTAGTGACACTGTGGGTGTACCAGTCGGTTTATGTGTTCCCTCCTCTGCCTCTCATACCAAAGGTACTGAGAATAATAAGAAGGCGAGGAGTAAGAACGATACTCGTGGTTCCGGATTGGCCAAGAAGAGCTTGGTACCCGGAACTTCAAGAAATGTTATCAGAGGACCCATGGCCTGTACCGCTCAGACAGGATCTGCTACAGCAGGGGCCCTGTCTGTTCCAAGACTTACCGCGGCTGCGTTTGACGGCATGGCGGTTGAATTCCGGATCCTAAAGGAAAAGGGCATTCCGGAGGAAGTCATTCCTACGCTGATAAAAGCCAGGAAAGAAGTAACCGCAAACCATTATCACCGCATTTGGCGAAAATATGTTGCGTGGTGTGAGGCCAGGAAGGCCCCTACAGAGGAATTTCAGCTGGGTCGTTTTCTGCACTTCCTACAGTCAGGAGTGACTATGGGCCTAAAATTGGGTTCCATTAAGGTCCAGATTTCGGCTCTGTCGATTTTCTTCCAGAAAGAACTGGCTTCACTGCCTGAAGTTCAGACTTTTGTAAAGGGAGTGCTTCATATTCAGCCCCCTTTTGTGCCTCCTGTGGCACCTTGGGATCTCAATGTGGTGTTGAATTTCCTAAAATCACATTGGTTTGAACCACTTAAGACCGTGGATCTGAAATATCTCACGTGGAAAGTGGTCATGTTATTGGCCTTGGCTTCGGCCAGGCGTGTGTCAGAATTGGCGGCTTTGTCATGTAAAAGCCATTATCTGATTTTCCATATGGATAGGGCAGAATTGAGGACTCGTCCCCAGTTTCTCCCTAAGGTGGTATCAGCTTTTCACTTGAACCAACCTATTGTGGTGCCTGCGGCTACTAGGGACTTGGAGGATTCCAAGTTACTGGACGTAGTCAGGGCCTTGAAAATTTATGTTTCCAGGACGGCTGGAGTCAGGAAGACTGACTCGCTTTTTATCCTGTATGCACCCAACAAAATAGGTGCTCCTGCTTCTAAGCAGACTATTGCTTGCTGGATTTGTAGCACAATTCAGCTGGCGCATTCTGCGGCTGGATTGCCGCATCCTAAATCAGTGAAAGCCCATTCCACGAGGAAGGTGGGCTCATCTTGGGCGGCTGCCCGAGGGGTCTCGGCTTTACAACTTTGCCGAGCTGCAACTTGGTCAGGGGCAAACACGTTTGCTAAATTCTACAAATTTGATACCCTGGCTGAGGAGGACCTTGAGTTCTCTCATTCGGTGCTGCAGAGTCATCCGCACTCTCCCGCCCGTTTGGGAGCTTTGGTATAATCCCCATGGTCCTTACGGAGTCCCCAGCATCCACTAGGACGTCAGAGAAAATAAGAATTTACTCACCGGTAATTCTATTTCTCGTAGTCCGTAGTGGATGCTGGGCGCCCATCCCAAGTGCGGATTGTCTGCAATACTTGTATATAGTTATTGCCTAACTAAAGGGTTATTGTTGAGCCATCTGTTGAGAGGCTCAGTTATATTTCATACTGTTAACTGGGTTTAATATCACGAGTTATACGGTGTGATTGGTGTGGCTGGTATGAGTCTTACCCGGGATTCAAAATCCTTCCTTATTGTGTCAGCTCTTCCGGGCACAGTATCCTAACTGAGGTCTGGAGGAGGGGCATAGAGGGAGGAGCCAGTGCACACCAGGTAGTACCAAATCTTTCTTATAGTGTGCCCAGTCTCCTGCGGAGCCCGTCTATCCCCCATGGTCCTTACGGAGTCCCCAGCATCCACTACGGACTACGAGAAATAGAATTACCGGTGAGTAAATTCTTATTTTTACTAAAGATTTTGTAATTATGAATTTGGCTTTAAAATAGTAATCGTATTCGGTCTAGGTAACTCTTCTAGATTTCTAACCTTTGCTAGAATACAATTCACTCTTAATAGTTGCAAAACAAAAAAGCTTCTTCTCATATGTCCTAGAGGATGCTGGGGTCACATCAAGAACCATGGGGTATAGACTGGATCCGCAGGAGACATGGGCACTTTAAGACTTTCAATGGGGTGTGAACTGGCTCCTCCCTCTATGCCCCTTCTCCAGACTCCAGTTTAGAATTGTGCCCAGGGAGACTGGGTGCACTCTGAGGAGCTCTACTGAGTTTCTCTGAAAAGACTTATGTTAGGTTTTTTATTTTCAGGGAGAACGGCTGGCAACAGTCTCCCTGCTTCGTGGGACTTAGGGGAGAGAAGTTAGACCTACTTCTAGTGAGTTTAAAGGCTCTGCTTCTTGGCTACAGGACACCATTAGCTCCTGAGGGTCTGATCGCTAGGTACGTCTAGATGCTCGTTCCCAGAGCCGGCCGTCACCCCCCTTGCAGAGCCAGAAGCAAAGAAGACTTCAGTGGCGGCTTCTAAGGTACCGCACAGCGATCGCGCTGCGTGCCATGCTCCCACACACCGGCACTACAGGGGGCGGGCAGGCGGGCGCCCTGGGCAGCATATAAACCTCTATATGACACTGGCAACAAGGGACATAGTGCCAGGGCACTGTCCTAACCCCCGCCAGTATAAAAGTTTTGAAAAAATAACGGGACTGAAGCGCACCATTGTGGGGGTGGAGCTTAGCCCTCACAGCCCAGCGCCATTTTCTCTACACAGGCTGCAGAGACGCTGGTCCTTCCTCTCACTGCTGCATAAGTATCAGGGTGAAAAACGGGGGGGGGGGGGGGGCACAGTAAATTTGGTGCAATATATGTTGATTTCTCTAACGTCCTGGTGGATGCTGGGGACTCCGTAAGGACCATGGGGAATAGACAGGCTCCGCAGGAGACATGGGCACTTTAAGAAAGAATTTAGATTCTGGTGTGCTCTGGCTCCTCCCTCTATGTCCCTCCTCCAGACCTCAGTTTTGAATCTGTGCCCGGACGAGCTGGGTGCTGTTTAGTGAGCTCTCCTGAGCTTGCTATAAGAAAGTTTCTCTAACGTCCTAGTGGATGCTGGGGACTCCGTCAGGACCATGGGGAATAGCGGGCTCCGCAGGAGACAGGGCACATCTAAAAAGCTTTTTAGGTCACATGGTGTGTACTGGCTCCTCCCCCTATGACCCCCCTCCAAGCTTCAGTTAGGTTTCTGTGCCCGTCCGAGAAGGGTGCAACCTGGATGGCTCTCTTATAGAGCTGTTTAGAAAAGTCATTTTTAGGTTTAAACTAATCAGTGATTCCTGCTGGCGACAGGATCACTGCAACGTGGGACTTAGGGGAGAGACTTGCAACTCACCTGCGTGCAGGAGGATTGAAGTCTTAGGCTACTGGACACTGAGCTCCAGAGGGAGTCGGAACACAGGTCAGCCTGGGGTTCGTCCCGGAGCCGCGCCGCCGATCCCCCTTACAGACGCTGAAGACGGCGGAGACGGAGGTCCGGTGACAGGCGGCAGAAGGCTTCACAGTCTTCATAGAGGTAGCGCACAGCACTGCAGCTGTGCGCCATTGTTGTCTCACAGGCTCACTGACACGGTCACGGAGGGTGCAGGGCGCTGCTGGGGGCGCCCTGGGCAGCAATATAAATACCTAATTTGGCAAAAGAAATACACCACATATAGCCATTAAGACTATATGTATGTATTTTAACCCAGGCCAGTATTAAAAAAAAACCGGGAGGAAAAGCCCGCCGAGAAAGGGGCGGAGCTTATTCTCCTCAGCACACAGCGCCATTTTCCCTCACAGAAAGGCTGAGGGGAAGGCTCCCATGCTCTCCCCTGCACTGCACTACAGAAACAGGGTTAAAACAGAGAGGGGGGGCAATGATTTGGCGATATAAATATATATTAAATGCTATAAGGGAGGAACACTTATATAAAGGTTGTCCCTGTATAATTATAGCATTTTGGTGTGTGCTGGCAAACTCTCCCTCTGTCTCCCCAAAGGGCTAGTGGGTCCTGTCCTCTATCAGAGCATTCCCTGTGTGTGTGCTGTAGGTCGGTACGTGTGTGTCGACATGTATGAGGAAAATGTTGGTGAGGAGACGGAGCAAATTGCCTGTAATAGTGATGTCACTCTCTAGGGAGTCGACACCGGAATGGATGGCTTACTTATGGAATTACGTGATAATGTCAACACGCTGCAAGCCGGTTGACGACATGAGACAGCCGGCGGACAAATTAGTATTGGTCCAGGCGTCTCAGACACCGTCAGGGGCTTGTAAAAACGCCCATTTACGTCAGTCGGTCGACAGACACTGACACGGACACTGACCCCAGTGTCGACGGTGAAGAAACAAACGTATTTTTCCTTTAGGGCCACAAGTTACATGTTAAGGGCAATGAAGGAGGTGTTACATATTTCTGATACCACAAGTACCACAAATAAGGGTATTTTGTAGGGTGGGAATAAACTACTTGTAGTTTTGCCTGAATCAGATAAATTAAATGAAGTGTGTGATGATACGTGGGGTTCCTCCGATAGAAAGTTATGGGCGGTATACCCTTTCCCGCCAGAAGTAAGGGCGAGTTGGAAAACACACCTTAGGGTGGATAAGGCGCTCACACGCTTATAAAAACATGGCGTTACCGTCTCCAGATACGGCCGCCTCAAGGAGCCAGCTGATAGGAAGCTGGAAAATATCATAACAGTATATACACACATACTGGTGTTATACTACGACCAGCAATCGCCTCAGCCTGGATGTGCAGCGCTGAGGGGGCTTGGTCGGATTTCCTGACTGAAAATTTTGATACCCTTGACAGGGACAAGATTTTATTTACTATAGAGCATTTTAAGGATGCATTTCTATATATGCGGGATGCGCAGAGGCATATATTGCATTCTGGCATCAAGAGTAAATGTGATGTACATATCTGCCAGACGAAGACACGACAGTGGTCAGGTGAGGCAGATTACAGACGGCATATGGAAGTATTGCCGTATAAAGGGGCGGTCCATTGGACCTGGTGGCCATGGCAACAGCTGAAAAATCCACCTTTTTTGTTACCCCGAGTCACATATCGGCAAGAAAGGACACAGTCTTTTCAGTCTCAGTCCTTTCGTCCCCATACGGGCAGGCGGGCAAAGGCCAGTCATATCTGCCCAGGGGTAGAGGAAAGGGAAGAAGACTGCAGCAAGCAGCCCATTCCCAGGAACAGAAGCCCCTCACAGCTTCTGCCAAGTCCGCAGCATAACGCTGGGGCCGTACAAGCGGACTCAGGTGCGGTAGGGGGTCATCTCAAGAGTTTCAGCACGCAGTGGGCTCACTCGCAAGGGAACTCCGGGATCCTACATGTAGTATCCCAGGTGTACATTAGAAATTCGAGACGTCTCCCCCTCACACAATTCACAGGCTGTATTCCCAGCAGGTGATAATCAAAGTACCCCTCTTACAGAAGGGGGTAGTATTCCACACTATATTGTGGTACTGAAGCCAACCGGCTCGGTGAGATCTGAAATATTTGAACACTTACATACAAGCGTTCAAATCAAGATGGAGTCACTCGGAGCAGTGATAGCGAACCAGGAAGAAGGGGACGATATGGTGTCACTGGATATCAGGGACGCTTACCTACAGGTCCAAATTTGCCCTTCTCACCAAGGGTACTTCAGGTTCCTGGTACAGAACTGTCACTATCAGTTCAGACGCTGCCGTTTGGATTGTCCACGGCGCCCCGGGTCTTTACCAAGGTAATGGCCGGAATGATGAATTTTCTTAAAAGAAACATGGACGCTTTCCTGATAAGGGCAAGGTCCAGAGAACAGTTGGAGGTCGGAGTAGCACTATCTTAAGTAGTGCTACGACAGCACGAGTGGATTCTAAATATTCCAAAATCGCAGCTTTTTCCGACGACACGTCTACTGTTCCTAGGGATGATTCTGGACACAGTCCAGAAAAAAGTGTTTCTCCCAGTGGAGAAAGCCAGGGAGTTATCCGAGCTAATCGGGATCCTCCTAAAACCAGAAAAAGTGTCAGTGCATCATTGCACAAGAGTCCTGGTAAAAATGGTGGCTTATTACGAAGCAATTCCATTCGGCAGATTTCCCGCAAGAACTCTTCAATGGGATCTGCTGGACAAATGGTCCGGATCGCATCCTCAGATGCATCAGCGGATAACCCTATATCCAAGGACAAGGGTGTCTCTCCTGTGGTGATTACAGAGTGCTCATCTTCTAGAGGGCCGCAGATTCGGCATTCAGGATTGGATGCCGGTGACCACGGAGGCCAGCCTGAGAGGCTGGGGAACAGTCACACAGGGAAAAAATTTCCAGGGAAGTGTGATTAAGTCTGGAGAATTCTCTCCGCATAAATAAGCTTAGAGCAAATATATAATGCTCCAAACTTAGCAAGACCTCTGCTTCAAGGTCAGCCGGTATTGATCCAGTGGGATAACATCACGGCAGTCGCCCACGTAAACAGAAAGGGCGGCACAAGAAGCAGGAGGGCAGTGACAAAACTGCAAGGATTTTTCGCTAGGCGGAAAATCATGTGATAGCACTGTCAGCAGTGTTCTTTCCGGGAGTGGACGACTGGGAAGCAGACTTCCTCAGCAGGCATGACCTCCACCCGGGAGAGTGGAAACTTCATAGGGAAGTTTTTCAGCATGATTGTGGACCGTTGGCAAAGACCAAAGGTGGACATGATGGCGTCCCGCCCGAACAAAAAACGGGACAGGTATTCCGCCAGGTCTTGAGACCTTCAGGCGATAGCTGTGGATGTTCTGGTAACACCGTGGGTGTACCAGTCAGTGTATGTGTTCCCTCCTCTGTTTCTCATAACCAAGGTATTGAGAATTATAAGACATAGAGGAGTATGAACTATACTAGTGGCTCCGGATTGGCCAAGAGGGACTTGGTACCCGGAACTTCAAGAGATGCTCACAGAGGACTAAGGGCCTGGGGAGCTAAGAAGGGACTTGCTTCAGCAAGTACCATGTATATTCCAAGACTTACCGCGGCTGCGTGTGACGGCATGGCGGTTGAATGCCGGATCCTGAAGGGAAAAGGCATTCCATAAGAGGTCATACCTACCTTGGTCAAAGCCAGGAAGGAGGTGACCGCACAACGTCATCACCACATGTGGTGAAAATATGTTGCGTGGGTAAGGCCAGGAAGGCTCCACGAAGGAAATTCAACTAGGTCGATTTCTGCACTTCCTGAAAACAGGAGTGTTTTGAGCCTCAAATTGGGGTTCATTAAGATTTAAATTTCGGCCCTGTAGATTTTCTTCCAGAAAAAATTGACTCCAGTTCCTGAAGTCCAGATTGTAAAGGGTGTATTGCATATACAGTTCTTTTGTGCCTCTAGGGGCACCGTGAGATCTCAACATAGTGTTGGGATTCCTTAAAATCATATTGGTTTGAACCGCTCAAATCTGTGGATTTGAAATATCTCACATGGAAAGTGACCATGCTGTTGACCAATATCTCACATGGAAAGTGACCATGTTGTTAGCCCTGGCCTCGGCCAGGCGATTGTCAGAATGGGCGGCTTTGTCTTACAAAAGCCCATATTAAAATTTTCCATTTGAACAGGACAGAACTGGGACTCGTCTCCAGTTTCTTCCTAAAGGGGTGTCAGCGTTTTCACCTGAAACAACCTGTTGTGGTGCCTGCGGCTACTGGGGACTTGGAGGACTCCAAGTTACTAGACGTTGTCAGGGCCCTAAAAATATATATATATATATATATATATATATATATATATATATATATATAGTTAGGACGGCTGGAGTCAGAAAGTCTGACTTGCTGTTTATATTGTATGCACCCAACAAGCTGGGTGCTCCTGCTTATAAGCAGTCTATTGCACGCTGGATTTGTAGTACAATTCAGCGTGCACATTCTGTGGCAGGCCTGCCACAGACGAAATATGTAGATGCCCATTCCACAAGGAAGGTGGGCTCATCCTGGGCGGCTGCCCGAGGAGTCTCGGCATTACAACTTTGCCGAGCAGCTACGTGGTCAGGGGAGAACACGTTTGTAAAATTTTACAAATTTGATACTCTGGCTAAAGAGGACCTGGAGTTCTCTCATTCGGTGCTGCAGAGTCATCCGCACTCTCCCGCCCGTTTGGGAGCTTTGGTATAATCCCCATGGTCCTGACGGAGTCCCCAGCATCCACTAGGACGTTAGAGAAAATAAGAATTTACTTACCGATAATTCTATTTCTCGTAGTCCGTAGTGGATGCTGGGCGCCCATCCCAAGTGCGGATTGTCTGCAATGCTTGTACATAGTTATTGTTACAAAAATCGGGTTATTACTATTGTTGTGAGCCATCTTTTCAGAGGCTACTTCGTTTTGTTATCATACTGTTAACTGGGTTCAGATCACAAGTTGTACGGTGTGATTGGTGTGGCTGGTATGAGTCTTACCCGGGATTCAAGATCCTTCCTTATTGTGTACGCTCGTCCGGGCACAGTACCTAACTGAAGCTTGGAGGGGGGTCATAGGGGGAGGAGCCAGTACACACCATGTGACCTAAAAAGCTTTTTAGATGTGCCCTGTCTCCTGCGGAGCCCGCTATTCCCCATGGTCCTGACGGAGTCCCCAGCATCCACTACGGACTACGAGAAATAGAATTATCGGTAAGTAAATTCTTATTATTTTGTTAGGTTTTTTTATTTTCAGGGAGCTCTGCTGGCAACAGACTCCCTGCATCGTGGGACTGAGGGGAGAGAAGCAGCCCTACTCTCTGCAGATAGGTCCTGCTTCTTAGGCTACTGGACACCATTAGCTCCAGAGGGATCGTACACAGGATCTCACCCTCGTCGTCCGATCCCGGAGCCGCGCCGCCGTCCCCCTCGCAGAGCCGGAAGACAAAAGCCGGGTGAAAGAAGCAAGAAGACTTCGAAATTGGCGGCAGAAGACTCCAGTCTTCACTGAGGTAGCGTACAGCACTGCAGCTGTGCGCCATTGCTCCCACACTACACCCACATACTCCGGTCACTGTAAGGGTGCAGGGGGGGGCGCCCTGGGCAGCAATTAGAGACCTCTTTGGCAAAAGTTTGCATATATACAGTTGGGCACTGTATATATGTATGAGCCCCTGCCAAAAATTGTACATGAAAGCAGGACAGAAGCCCGCCGTCGAGGGGGCGGGGCTTCTTCCTCAGCACTCACCAGCGCCATGTTTTTTTCTCCACGGCACCGCTGAGAGGAAGCTCCCCAGCCTCTCCCCTGCAGTTACACGGTAGAAGATGGTAAAAAGAGAGGGGGGGCACATAATTAGGCGCAAAAATCAATATAAACAGCAGCTACTGGGTTAACATTAAGTTACTGTGTTATTCCTGGGTTAATAGCGCTGGGGTGTGTGCTTGCATACTCTCTCTGGGGTAAATTTACTAAAGTGGGAGATTTCTAGAACTGGTGATGTTGCCCATAGCAACCAATCAGAGTATATCTATTATCTGCTAGAAGCAGCTAGATAAATGGTAAGTAGAATCTGATTGGTTGCCATGGGCAACATCACCAGTTCTAAAAATCTCCCACCTTAGTAAATTTACCCCTCTGTCTCTCCAAAGGGCCCTGTGGGGGAATTGTCTTCAGATGAGCATTCCCGGAGTGTGTGGTGTGTCGGTACGTGTGTGTCGACATGTCTGAGGTAAAAGGCTCCCCTAAGGAGGAGATGGAGCAAATATGTGTGTGAGAGGGTGTCTCCGTCGACAACGCCGACACCTGTTTGGATATGTGTAATTAAGTGCTAAGGTGAATTTATTGCACAAAAGATTAGAGAACAGACAGGGAATCTACCCATGTCTGTCCCTATGTCGCAGAGACCTTCAGAGTCTCTCAATGATCACTATCCAAAATAATCGACACGGAGTCTGACTCCAGTGTCGACTACGATAATGCAAAGTTACAGCCAAAATGGCAGAAAAGTATTCAATATATGATTACTGTAATAAAAGATGATTTGCATATCACTGATGACTCATCTGTCCCTGACACATGTTTAAGGGGAAGAAAGCTGAGGTAAATTTCCCTCCTCTCATGATGAAAAAGAGCGGGAATCTCCAGACAAGAGACTGCAGTTTCCCACAAAGAATTCTCAGGGAGTATCCTTTCCCTACTTAGGGCCAGGATACAATGGGAATCTTCCCCTGGGGTGTCACGTTTGCCCAAAAGGTAGCCCTGACGTAACCGCTATCCTCAGGGATCCTGCAGATAGCGTGCACATTCTGGTACACTACTCAGACCGGCGATTGTGTCGGCATGGGTTTATAGCGCTGTGGCAGCGTGGACAGGTACCTTATCAGCAGAGATTGAGACCCTAGTATGTGTGTGTATTAATATATATATATATATATATATATAGAGAGAGAGAGAGAGAGAGAGAGAGAGAGAGAGAGAGAGATTAAAGATGCTGTCTTAAGAGATATATATATATATATATATCTCTTAACATGCCCAAAGAGACATGAGTCTACTGGGTCCTAGAGTCAAAGCTATGTCGATTTCTGCTTGACGTGTCCTGTAGAATATGCAATTGACAGATGATGCCGACTTAAGAGGCATATGGAAGGCTGAGGATTGTGTGGAGAAGGGTTCTCGGACCTGGTCTCCACAGCTATAGCTGGTAATTCTGATAGTTTGCCTTATATTCCTGCACAGCCTAGGAAAGCACGACATTATCAAATGCAGCCTTTCGAACAAAGAAACAAGAAAGTCCGAGGTGCGTCCTTTCTTGCCAGAGGCAGGGGCAGAGGAAAGAAGCTGCACAACACAGCTAGTTCCCAGGAACAGAAGTCCTCCCCGGCCTCTACAAAATCCACCGCATGTCGCTGGGGCTCCACAGGCGGACCTAGGCCCGGTGGGGGCACGCCTTCGTAAGTTCAGCCACAAGTGGGTTCACTCCCTGTTAGATCCCTGGGCAATAGATATTGTGTCTCAGGGATACAAGCTGGACTTTGAGGAGATGCCCCCTCACCGACGGCCCTGCCGGCTTCCCCCCACGAGAGGGAAACAGTGTTAACTGCAATTCACAAATTGTATCTTCAACAGGTGGTGGTCAAGGTTCCCCTCCTTCAACAAGGAGGGGGTTATTATGCAACCATGTTGTAGTCCCGAAACCAGACGGTTCGGTCAGACCCATATTGAATTTAAAATCCCTGAACATATACCTGAAAAGGCTCAAGTTCAAGATGGAATCGCTAAGAGCGGTCATTGCAACCCTGAAAGGGGAAGATTTTATGGTGACTCTGGACATAAAGGATGCATACCTTCATGTCCCCATTTTTCTCTGACGTCCTAAGTGGATGCTGGGACTCCGTAAGGACCATGGGGAATAGCGGCTCCGCAGGAGACTGGGCACAACTAAAGAAAGCTTTAGGACTACCTGGTGTGCACTGGCTCCTCCCTCTATGACCCTCCTCCAGACCTCCGTTTGAATCTTGTGCCCGGCTGAGCTGGATGCACACTAGGGGCTCTCCTGAGCTCCTAGAAAAGAAAGTATATTTTAGGTTTTTTTATTTTCAGTGAGATCTGCTGGCAACAGACTCACTGCTACGAGGGACTAAGGGGAGAAGAAGCGAACCTACCTGCTTGCAGCTAGCTTGGGCTTCTTAGGCTACTGGACACCATTAGCTCCAGAGGGATCGAACACAGGGCCCGACCTCGATCGTCCGGTCCCGGAGCCGCGCCGCCGTCCCCCTTACAGAGCCAGAAGCAAGAAGATGGTCCTGAAAATCGGCGGCAGAAGACTTCGGTCTTCAACAAGGTAGCGCACAGCACTGCAGCTGTGCGCCATTGCTCCTCATGCACACCTCACACTCCGGTCACTGATGGGTGCAGGGCGCTGGGGGGGGGGGCGCCCTGAGCAGCAATATTAACACCTTGGCTGGCAAAAAAATCACATTATATAGTCCTAGAGGCTATATATGTGAAAAATACCCCTGCCAGAGATCCATAAAAAAGCGGGAGAAGTCCGCCGAAAAAGGGGCGGGGCTATCTCCCTCAGCACACTGGCGCCATTTTCCCTCACAGTTCCGCTGGAAGGATCGCTCCCAGGCTCTCCCCTGTAGTTTCCAGACTACATAGGGTAAAAAAGAGAGGGGGGGCACTAAATTTAGGCGCAATATTGTGTATACAAGCAGCTATTGGGAAAATCACTCAGTTACAGTGTTAATCCCTGTGTATATATAGCGCTCTGGTGTGTGCTGGCATACTCTCTCTCTGTCTCCCCAAAGGGCTTTGTGGGGTCCTGTCCTCAGAGCATTCCCTGTGTGTGTGCGGTGTGTCGGTACGGCTGTGTCGACATGTTTGATGCGGAGGCTTATGTGGAGGCGGAGCAGATGCCGATAAATGTGATGTCACCCCCTGCGGGGCCGACACCTGAGTGGATGGATAGGTGGAAGGTATTAACCGACAGTGTCAACTCCTTACATAAAAGGCTGGATGACGTAACAGCTGTGGGACAGCCGGCTTCTCAGCCTGTGCCTGCCCAGGCGTCTCAAAGGCCATCAGGGGCTCAAAAATGCCCGCTACCTCAGATGTCGACACAGAGTCTGACTCCAGTGTCGACGAGGTCGAGACATATACACAATCCACTAGGTACATCCGTTGCATGTTCTCGGCAATGAAAAATGTGTTACACATTTCTGACATTAACCCAAGTACCACAAAAAAGGGGTTTCATGTTTGGGGAGAAAAAGCAGCCAGTGTTTTGTTCCC
Organism: Pseudophryne corroboree; assembly: GCF_028390025.1. Taxonomy (NCBI): domain Eukaryota; kingdom Metazoa; phylum Chordata; class Amphibia; order Anura; family Myobatrachidae; genus Pseudophryne; species Pseudophryne corroboree. The sequence continues at coordinate 56,168,148 of NC_086451.1, forward strand.
CCATCAGATGAGTGAATGAAGTGCGTGAAGAAGCGTGGGTTCCCCCGATAAGAAACTGGTAATTTCTAAAAAGTTACTGATGGCGTACCCTTTCCCGCCAGAGGATAGGTCACGTTGGGAGATATCCCCTAGGGTGGATAAGGCGCTCACACGTTTGTCAAAAAAGGTGGCACTGCCGTCTTAGGATACGGCCACTTTGAAGGAGCCTGCTAATAAAAAGCAGGAGGCTATCCTGAAGTCTGTATATACACACTCAGGTACTATATTGAGACCTGCAATTGCCTCAGCATGGATAGTGCTGCTACAGCGTGGTCTATTACCCTGTCAGGACAGGGATACTATTTTGCTAACCATAGAGCATATTAAAGACGTCGTCTTATATATAAGGGATGCACAGAGAGATATTTGTCGGCTGGCATCCAGAATTAATCCAATGTCCATTCTGCCAGGAGGGTATTAGGGACCCGGCAGTGGACAGGCGATGCTGACTTTAGAAGGCACATGAAGATTCTGCCTTATAAGGGTGAGGAATTGTTTGGGGATGGTCTCTGGGACCTCGTATCCACAGCAACAGCTGGGAAAGAAAATTTTTTACCTCAGGTTTCCTCACAGCCTAAGAAAGCACCGTATTATCAGGTACAGTCCTTTCGGCTTCAGAAAAGCAAGCGGGTCAAAGGCGCTTCCTTTCTGCACAGAGACAAGGGAAGAGGGAAAAAGCTACACCAGACAGCCAGTTCCCAGGATCAAAAATCTTCCCCCGCTTCCTCTGAGTCCACTGCATGACGCTGGGGCTCCACAGGTGGAGCCAGGTGCGGTGGGGGCGCGTCTCGGGAACTTCAGCGACCAGTGGGCTCGCTCACAGGTGGATCCCTGGGTTCTGCAAGTAGTATCACTGGGATACAAGCTGGAGTTCGAGGCGACTCCCCTCGCCGTTACCTCAAATCAGCCTTGCCTGCTGCCCTCGAGGGGAGGTAGTACTGGCGGCAATTCACAAGCTGTACTCCAGCAGGTGATAATCAAGGTACCCCTCCTTCAACAAGGCCGGGGTTACTATTCCACAATGGTTGTGGTACCGAAACCAGACGGTTCGGTGAGACCCATTCTAAAATTGAAATCCTTGAACACTTATATACGAAGGTTCAAGTTCAAAATGGAATCGCTCAGGGCGGTTATTGCAAGCCTGGACGAAGGGGATTACATGGTATCACTGGACATCAAGGATGCTTACCTGCATGTCCCCATTTACCCTCCTCACCAGGAGTACCTCAAAATTGTGGTACAGGACTGTCATTACCAATTCCAGACGTTGACGTTGGTCTGTCGTCGGCACCGAGGGTATTTACCAAGGTAATGGCCAAAATGATGATACTCCTTCGAAAAAAGGGAGTTATAATTATCCCGTACTTGGACGATCTCCTTATAAAGGCGAGGTCCAGGGAGCAGTTGTTGGTCGGAGTAGCACTATCTCGTGAAGTGCTACAACAGCACGGCTGGATTCTGAATATTCCAAAGTCGCAGCTGGTTCCTACGACGCGTCTACTGTTCCTGGGTATGGTTCTGGACACAGAACAGGAAAAAGTGTTTCTCCCGGAGGAGAAGGCAAAGGAGTTGTCCTCTCTAGTCAGAGACCTCCTAAAACAAATACAGGTGTCGGTGCATCAATGCACGCGAGTCCTGGGAAAGATGGTAGCTTCTTACGAAGAAATTCCATTCGGCAGGTTCCATGCAAGGATCTTCCAGTGGGATCTGTTGGACAAGTGGTCCGGGTCGCATCTTCAGATGCATCTGCTGATAACCCTGTCTCCAAGGGCCAGGGTGTCGCTGTTGTGGTGGCTGCAGAGTGCTCATCTTCTAGAGGGCCGCAGATTCGGCATACAGGACTGGGTCCTGGTGACCACGGATGCCAGCCTTCGAGGCTGGGGGGCAGTCACACAGGGAAGAAACTTCCAAGGACTATGGTCGAGTCAGGAGACTTCCCTACACATAAATATTCTGGAACTAAGGGCCATTCACAATGCCCTAAGTCAGGCTAGACCCCTGCTTCAACACCAGCCGGTGCTGATCCAGTCAGACAACATCACGGCGGTCGCCCATTTAAACCAACAGGGCAGCACAAGAAGCAGGATGACGATGGCGGAAGCCACAAGGATTTTCCGATGGGCGGAAAATCATGTGTTAGCACTGTCAGCAGTGTTCATTCCCGGAGTGGACAACTGGGAAGCAGACTTCCTCAGCAGGCATGACCTCCACCCGGGAGAGTGGGGACTTCATCCAGAAGTCTTCCAAATGATTGTACACCATTGGGAAAGGCCACAGGTGGACATGATGGCGTCCCGCCTCAACAAAAAGCTAAAAAGATATTGCGCCAGGTCAAGGGACCCTCAGGCGATAGCTGTGGACGCTCTGGTAACACCGTGGGGGTACCAGTCGGTGTATGTGTTCCCTCCTCCACTTAGGACGTCAGAGAAAATAAGATTTTACTCACCGGTAAATCTATTTCTCGTAGTCCGTAGTGGATGCTGGGCGCCCATCCCAAGTGCGGATTGTCTGCAATACTTGTATATAGTTATTGTTAACTAAAGGGTTATTGTTGAGCCATCCGTTGAGAGGCTCAGTTATATTTCATACTGTTAACTGGGTATAGTATCACGAGTTATACGGTGTGATTGGTGTGGCTGGTATGAGTCTTACCCGGGATTCAAAATCCTTCCTTATTGTGTCAGCTCTTCCGGGCACAGTATCCTAACTGAGGTCTGGAGGAGGGTCATAGAGGGAGGAGCCAGTGCACACCAGGTAGTCCTAAAGCTTTCTTTAGTTGTGCCCAGTCTCCTGCGGAGCCGCTATTCCCCATGGTCCTTACGGAGTCCCAGCATCCACTACGGACTACGAGAAATAGATTTACCGGTGAGTAAAATCTTATTATCCACCTCATCAGGCGTACCTCAGAATTGCGGTACGGGATTGTCATTACCAATTTAAGACGTTGCCGTTTGGTCTCTCCACGGCCCCGAGAATATTCACCAAGGTAATGGCGGAAATGATGGTGCTCCTGCGGAAGCAAGGTGTCACTATTATCCCGTACTTGGACGATCTCCTCATAACGGCGAGATCAAGAGAGCAGTTGCTGAACAGCGTATCACTTTCTCTGGAAGTGTAACGGCAACACGGCTGGATTCTATATATTCCAAAGTCGCAGTTGGTTCCTACAGCTCATCTGCCTCTCCTAGGCATGATCCTAGACACAGACCAGAAAAGGGTTTATCTCCCGATAGAGAGAGCTCAGGAGCTTATGACACTGGTCAGGAATCTATTAAAACCAAAACAGGTGTCAGTGCATCACTGCACTCGAGTCCTGGGAAGGATGGTGGCATCATACGAGGCCATTCCCTTCGGCAGGTTCCATGCAAGGACCTTCCAATGGGACTTACTGGACAAGTGGTACGGATCACATCTTCAGATGCATCGGTTAATCACCCTATCCCCCAGGGCCAGGGTGTCTCTCCTGTGGTGGCTGCAGAGTGCTCACCTTCTCGAAGGTCGCAGATTCGTCATTCAGGACTGGGTCCTGGTGACCACGGATGCAAGCCTCCGAGGGTGGGGGGCAGTCACACAGGGAAGAAATTTCCAAGGGCTGTGGTCAAGTCAGGAGACTTACCTTCACATCCACATCCTGGAACTAAGGGCCATATACAATGCCCTACTTCAAGCGGAGTCCCTGCTTCGCGACCAACCGGTTCTGATTCAGTCAGACAACATCACCGCAGTGGCTCATGTAAACCGCCAAGGCGGCACAAGGAGCAGGGTGGCGATGGTAGAAGCCACCAGAATTCTTCGCTGGGCGGAGAATCACGTAAGCGCACTGTCAGCAGTGTTCATTCCGGGAGTGGACAACTGGGAAGCAGACTTCCTCAGCAGGCACGACCTCCACCCGGGAGAGTGGGGACTTCATCAAGAAGTCTACACGCAGATTGCAAGTCGGTGGGAACTGCCACAGGTGGACATGATGGCATCCCGCCTCAACAAAAAGCTGCAGAGATATTGCGCCAGGTCAAGAGACACTCAGGCGATAGCTGTGGACGCACTGGTGGCACCGTGGGTGTTCCAGTCGGTCTATGTATTTCCTCCTCTTCCTCTCATACCCAAGGTGCTGAGAATCATAAGAAAAAGAGGAGTGAGAACAATACTCATTGTTCCGGATTGGCCAAGAAGGACTTGGTATCCAGATCTGCAAGACATGCTCACAGACCCGAGGACCTCTGCCTCTAAGACAGGACTTGTGCAACAGGGGCCCTGTCTGTTCCAAGACTTACTGCGGCTGCGTTTGACGGCATGGCGGTTGAACGCCGGATCCTAGCAGAAAAAGGCATTCCGGATGAGGTCATTCCTACGCTGATAGAGGCTAGGAAGGATGTGACGGCTCAACATTATCACCGTATATGGCGAAAATATGTGGCTTGGTGTGAGGCCAGGAATGCCCCTACAGAGGAATTCCAGCTGGGCCGTTTCCTTCACTTCCTACAGTCGGGAGTGACTTTGGGCCTTAAATTGGGTTCCATTACGGTTCAGATTTCTGCCTTATCCATTTTCTTTCAAAAAGAACTGGCTTCTCTGCCTGAAGTTCAGACGTTTGTAAAGGGAGTGCTGCATATTCAGCCCCCTTTTGTGCCTCCAGTGGCACCTTGGGATCTGTTTAGTTTCCTGAAATCACACTGGTTTGAACCACTCAAAACGGTGGAAGTAAAATATCTCACGTGGAAGGTGGTCATGCTATTAGCCTTGGCATCGGCTAGGCGTGTGTCAGAATTGGCGGCTTTGTCACATAAAAGCCCTTATCTGGTTTTCCATGCGGATAGAGCAGAATTGCGGACCCGTCCACAATTTCTGCCGAAAGTGGTTTCATCCTTTGATATAAACCAACCTATTGTGGTGCCTGTGGCTACTACTGACTTGGAGGATTCCGAGTCACTGGATGTGGTCGGGGCTTTGAAGGTTTATGTAGCCAGAACGGCTAAGGTCAGGAAAACAGAATCTTTGTTTATCCTGTATGCTTCCAACAAGCTTGGGGCGCCTGCTTCAAAGCAAACTATTGCTCGCTGGATCTGTAGCACGATTCAGCAGGCTCATTCTGCGGCTGGGTTGCCGCTGCCTAAATCAGTTAAGGCCCATTCCACAAGGAAGGTGGGCTCTTCTTGGGCGGCTGCCTGAGGGGTCTCGGCATTACAGCTTTGCCGAGCGGCTACTTGGTCAGGTTCAAACACGTTTGCAAAGTTCTACAAGTTTGATACCCTGGCTGAGGAGGACCTTGTGTTTGCTCATTCGGTGCTCCAGAGTCATCCGCACTCTCCCGCGCCGTTTGGGAGCTTTGGTATAATCCCCATGGTCCTTACGGAGTCCCCAGCATCCACTAGGACGTTAGAGAAAATAAGATTTTACTTACCGGTAAATCTATTTCTCGTAGTCCGTAGTGGATGCTGGGCGCCCGTCCCAAGTGCGGACTTCTTCTGCAATGCTTGTATATAGTTGTTGCTTAAATAAGGGTTATGTTATAGTTGCATCAGAGTTTATCTGATGCTCTGTGATTGTTCATACTGTTAAGTGGGTAAAGTTATCACAAGTTATACGGTGTGGCTGGTATGAGTCTTACCCTGGATTCCCAAAATCCTTTCCTTGTACTGTCAGCTCTTCCGGGCACAGTTTCTCTAACTGAGGTCTGGAGGAGGGACATAGAGGGAGGAGCCAGAGCACACCAGAATCTAAATTCTTTCTTAAAGTGCCCATGTCTCCTGCGGCGCCCGTCTATTCCCCATGGTCCTTACGGAGTCCCCAGCATCCACTACGGGCTACGAGAAATAGATTTACCGGTAAGTAAAATCTTATTTATAAAAGCGCTGCAGGTCTGGGGCATTATTTAGTGTTTTCAGAACCGTTGGTGAAGCACTGGGTTGTGGGCTGGCAAACTCCCTCTGTGTCTCTCTGACAGACTTTAGGCGGGTCTGTCCCATATATGCCCAGTGTGTCCGTGAGTGGTGAATACACGTGTGTCGGCATGTCTGAGGCGGAGTGCTCTTCCCAGGAGGAGGCTGTATTAGGGACACAAACTGCTGTGGGAGTGAACCTGTCGGCACCGCCGACTCCTGATTGGGTAAATGTGTTGAATGCTTTGCATGCTAATGTGGCTCTTATTAATAAGAGATTGGATAAATCGGAGTCTCAGAACCAGGCATGGAAGAAATCTGTGGAGGATGTATTGTTACAAGTACAGACCCCCTCGGGGTCACAAAAAAGATCATTTGCCCAGTTGGCAGACACGGACTCTGACTCGAGTGTCGACTATAGTGATACCAGATTAGATCCGAAATTAGCAAAGAGCATTCGGTATATGATTGTGGCGATAAAAGACGTATTACATATCTCGGAGGACCCTCTTTGTATGTATAAGGGGAAGAAGCCTGAGGTAACGTTTCCTGCCTCTCATGAACTGAACACACTATTTGAAAAGGTTTGGGAAAATCCTGACAAAAAGTTTCAGATTCCTAAAAGAATTCCGGTGGCGTATCCGTTTCCCCCTGGGGATAGGGAAAAGTGAGAGTCACCACCCATTGTGGACAAGGCTCTATCACGGCTGTCCAAAAAAGGTGGCTCTTCCGTCCCCTGACACGGCAGCCCTTAAGGATCCGGTGGATCGTAGGCAGAAAACTACATTGAAATCCATTTATGCCACCACAGGTACGCTGCTCAGGCCAGCCATTGCATCTGCGTGGGTGAGTAGTGCTATCGAAAAATGGGCAGATAACTTGTCATCTTATATAGATACCCTAGATAGGGATAGCGTTCTCTTGACACTAGGTCATATCAGGGACACTGCAGCATACCTAAAGGAAGCTGCAAGGGATATTGGCCTTTTGGGTGCAAAGGCCAATGCCATGGCAGTCTCAGCTAGACGAGCATTGTGGATTTATCAATGGAATGCTGATGCCGACTCTAAGAAAAATATGGAGTCTCTGCAGTATAAAGGTGGTGTCTTGTTTGGTGACAGCCTCGCCGATTTGGTATCTACGGCTACCGCGGGTAAGTCGTCCTTTTTACCTTATGTTCCTGCACTACAAAAGAAAACACACCACTATCAGATGCAGTCCTTTCGGCCCAATAAATACAAGAAAGGCCGAGGTACTTCCTTTCTTGCTACTAGAGGAAGGGGGAAAGGAAAAAAGTCACCGGCATTGGCAGGTTCCCAGGAGCAGAAGTCCTCCCCAGCTTCTGCCAAATCCACCGCATGACGCTGGGACTCCTGCGGGAGTCCGCATCGGTGGGGGGCGCGTCTCAAACTCTTAAGTCAGTTCTGGGTTCGTTCTGCCCTGGACCCATGGGTTTTGGAAATAGTGTCCCAGGGGTACAAACTAGAGTTTCAAGACGTTCCCCCTCGCCGATTTTTCACCTTACCAGCTTCTCTTCCGGACAGGGAGGTTGTACGCGACGCAATACAAAAGTTGTGTCAAAATCAGGTCATTATCAAGGTTCTCCCGTCACAACAGGGAGAAGGATTTTACTCGAGCCTGTTTGTGGTCCCGAAGCCGGACGGCTCGGTCAGACCAATCCTGAATCTAAAATCCCTCAATTTCTACCTAAGAAAATTAAAATTCAAGATGGAATCTCTCCGGGCGGTGATCTCCACTCTGGAGCAAGGGGATTTTATGGTGTCGGTAGACATAAAGGATGCCTACTTGCACATTCCCATTTATCCTCCGCATCAGGCTTACCTGAGGTTTGCAGTTCAGGATTGTCATTACCAATTTCAGACGTTGCCATTTGGTCTGTCCACGGCTCCGAGGGTTTTCACCAAAGTAATGGCGGAAATGATGGTTCTGCGCAAGCAGGGAGTCACAATTATCCCGTACTTGGACGATCTCCTGATAAAGGCGAGATCCAGGGACCAGTTACTACAGAACATTACGCTCTCCCTGACAGTTCTGCAACAACATGGTTGGCTCCTAAACTTGCCGAAATCACAGTTGGTGCCGACGACGTGGCTGTCGTTTTTGGGAATGATTCTGGACACAGAATTAGAGAGTTTTTCTTCCAGTGGAAAAAGCTCTGGAAATTCAGAACCTGGTCAAACAAATTCTGAAACCGGCAAGTGTCAGTCCATCAATGCACTCGGTTACTGGGGAAAATGGTGGCGGCCTACGAGGCCATTCAGTGTGGCAGATTCCATTCCAAAGTGTTTCAGTGGGACCTGTTGGACAAGTGGTCTGGATCCCACCTGCACATGCACCAAAGAATAATCCTGTCTTCCAAGACCAGAATCTCACTCCTGTGGTGGCTGAACAGCTCTCGCCTCCTAGAGGGGCGCAGATTCGGGATCCAGGACTGGATCCTGGTAACCACGGATGCGAGTTTCCGAGGCTGGGGGGCAGTCACACAGGGGGAAAACTTCCAGGGAAGATGGTCAAGCAAAGAAACTTGTCTACACATAAACATTCTGGAGTTAAGGGCCATTTACAACAGCCTTCTTCAAGCGGAACATCTGCGCAATGTGCCCGTCCTGATTCAATCGGACAATATAACAGCAGTAGCGTACATAAACTGCCAGGGCGGAACAAAAAGCAGAGCGGCGATGGCAGAGGCCACAAAAGTTCTCCGTTGGGCGGAAAGACATACAAGCGCTCTGTCAGCGATCTTCATTCCAGGAGTGGACAACTGGGAAGCAGACTTCCTCAGCAGACACGATTTCCATCCAGGGGAGTGGGGTCTTCATCAAGAGGTCTTCACAGAAGTGATGAGGCATTTGGGAATTCCTCAAATAGACATGATGGCATCTCATCTCAACAAGAAACTGCAGAGATATTGTTCCAGGTCGAGGGACCCTCAAGCAATAGCAGTGGACGCACTAGTAACACCATGGGTGTTTCAGTCGGTGTATGTATTCCCTCTGCTTCCTCTCATTCTAAAAGTGCTAAAGATCATAAGAAGAACAAAGGTTCAGGAGATCCTCATTGTTCCAGATTGGCCAAGGAGGGCTTGGTAGCCAGATCTTCAGGAATTACTCATAGGAGATCCCTGGCCTCTTCCTCTACGAGAGGATCTGTTACACTAGGGGCCGTGCATGTATCAAGACTTACCGCGGCTACGTTTTATGGCTTGGCGGTTGAGCGCCGGATCCTATCCCGAAAGGGTATCCCCTGTGAAGTCATTCCCATACTTCTTCAGGCTAGAAAAGGGGTAACGTCTAAACATTACCACCATATTTGGAGGAAATATGTGTCTTGGTGTGAATCCAAGAAGGCTCCTACGGAAGAGTTTCAGTTAGGACGTTTTCACCATTTTCTACAAGCAGGTGTGGATGCGGGCCTAAAGTTGGGCTCAATTAAAGTACAAATTTCAGCCTTATCGGTTTTCTTTCAAAAACAATTGGCCTCTCTTCCAGAAGTTCAGACTTTCGTGAAAGGTGTGTTGCACATCCAACCTCCCTTTGTGCCCCCAGTGGCTCCATGGGATCTTACCGTGGTGTTGCAGTTCCTTCAATCACATTGGTTTGAACCTTTACAGAAGGTAGAGTTGAAATTCGTCACTTGGAAAGTGGTCATGTTGTTGGCCTTGGCATCCGCGAGGCGGGTGTCTGAATTAGCGGCTTTGTCTCAGAAGAGCCCCTATTTGATTTTCCTTGAGGATAGAGCGGAGTTGAGGACTCGTCAGCAATTTCTGCCGAAAGTGGTTTCATCATTCCACATGAACCAACCTATTGTGGTGCCAGTGGCTACTGACGCCTTAGTGGAATCGAAGTCTCTCGATGTAGTCAGAGCTTTGCAAATTTATGTTGCCAGAACGACTCAGATTAGGAAAACTGAGGCTCTGTTTGTCCTGTTTGCTCCCAACAAGATTGGGGCTCCTGCTTCCAAGCAGACTATTGCGCGCTGGATCTGTAATACGATTCAGCATGCCCATTCTACGGCTGGATTGCCATTACCGAATTTGGTGAAGGCCCAGTCTACCAGAAAAGTGGGCTCGTCCTGGGCGGCTGCCCGGGGGGGTCTCTGCATTACAACTTTTCCGAGCAGCTTCTTGGTCGGGTTCAAACACCTTTGCAAAGTTTTACAAGTTTGATACCCTGGCCGAGGTAGACCTCATGTTTGGTCAATCGGTGCTGCAGAGTCGTTCGCACTCTCCCGCCCATTCTAGAGCTTTGGTATAACCCCATGGTTCTTGATGAGACCCCAGCATCCTCTAGGACGTATGAGAAAATAGGATTTTAATACCTACCGGTAAATCCTTTTCTCTTAGTCCGTAGAGGATGCTGGGCGCCCGTCCCAGTGCGTACTGTATCTGCAGTTATTAGTTGTGGTTACACACATGTTGTGTTACGTTTATAGTCAGCCTGTTGCTAATATTGTTCATGCCGTTGACTTGCGTTATGTTGAATGCCATGTTGTACGGCGTGCTTGAGGTGTGAGCTGGTATGTATCTCCCCTTAGTTAAAAATTAAATCCTTTTCCTCGAAATGTCCGTCTCCCTGGGCACAGTTCCGATAACTGGAGTCTGGAGGAGGGGCATAGAGGGAGGAGCCAGTTCACACCCCTTTGAAAGTCTTAAAGTGCCCATGTCTCCTGCGGATCCCGTCTATACCCCATGGTTCTTGATGTGACCCCAGCATCCTCTACGGACTAAGAGAAAGAATTTACCGGTAGGTATTAAAATCCTATTTTTTCATTCCAAACAATATAGGTTTTCATGGTGTACACCAGAGGTTCCCAAACCTCAGTTCTCAAGGCACCTTAACGGTCCAGGTTTTAAGGATAACCTGCTTGAGCACAGATAACTAAATTAGTACCTGTCAATTTGATTTCTCTGACGTCCTAGTGGATGCTGGGAACTCCGTAAGGACCATGGGGAATAGACGGGATCCGCAGGAGACTGGGCACTCTAAAAGAAAGATTAGGTACTATCTGGTGTGCACTGGCTCCTCCCACTATGACCCTCCTCCAGACCTCAGTTAGATTTCTGTGCCCGGCCGAGCTGGATGCACACTAGGGGCTCTCCTGAGCTCCTAGAAAGAAAGTTTATTTTAGGTTTTTTATTTTACAGTGAGACCTGCTGGCAACAGGCTCACTGCATCGAGGGACTAAGGGGAGAAGAAGCGAACCTACCTGCTTGCAGCTAGCTTGGGCTTCTTAGGCTACTGGACACCATTAGCTCCAGAGGGATCGACCGCAGGACCCGTCCTTGGTGTTCGTTCCCGGAGCCGCGCCGCCGTCCCCCTTACAGAGCCAGAAGCACGAAGATGGTCCGGAAAATCGGCGGCAGAAGACTTCAGTCTTCACCAAGGTAGCGCATAGCACTGCAGCTGTGCGCCATTGCGCTCCTCATGTACACCTCACACTCCGGTCACTGATGGGTGCAGGGCGCTGGGGGGGGGGGCGCCCTGAGCAGCAATAAAAACACCTTGGCTGGCAAAATAATCACAATATATAGCCCCAGAGGCTATATATGTGATAATTACCCCTGCCAGAATCCATAAAAAAGCGGGAGAAAAGTCAGAGAAAAAGGGGCGGAGCTATCTCCCTCGGCACACTGGCGCCATTTTCTCTTCACAGTGCAGCTGGAAGACAGCTCCCCAGGCTCTCCCCTGTAGTTTTCAGGCTCAAAGGGTTAAAAAGAGAGGGGGGGCACTAAATTTAGGCGCAATATTGTATATACAAGCAGCTATTGGGAAAAATTCACTCAATATAGTGTTAATCCCTACATTATATAGCGCTCTGGTGTGTGCTGGCATACTCACTCTCTGTCTCCCCAAAGGGCTTTGTGGGGTCCTGTCCTCGGTCAGAGCATTCCCTGTGTGTGTGTGCGGTGTGTCGGTACGGCTGTGTGGACACGTTTGATGAGGAGGCTTATGTGGTGGCAGAGCAGATGCCGATAAATGTGATGTCGCCCTCTGTGGGGCCGACACCAGAGTGGATGGATAGGTGGAAGGTATAAACCGACAGTGTCAACTCCTTACATAAAAGGCTGGATGACGTAACAGCTGTGGGATAGCCGGCTTCTCAGCCCGCGCCTGCCCAGGCGTCTCAAAGGCCATCAGGGGCTCAAAAACGCCCGCTCTCAGATGTCGACACGGAGTCTGACTCCAGTGTCGACGAGGTTGAGACATATACAAAATCCACTAGGAACATCCGTTACATGATCCCGGCAATAAAAAATGTGTTACACATTTCTGACATTAACCCAAGTACCACTAAAAAAGGGTTTTATGTTTGGGGAGAAAAAGCAGGCAGTGTTTTGTTCCCCCATCAAATGAGTGAATGAAGTGTGTGAAAAAGCGTGGGTTCCCTCGATAAGTAACTGGTAATTTCTAAAAAGTTACTGATGGCGTACCCTTTCCCGCCAGAGGATAAGTTAAGCTGGGAGATATCCCCTAGGGTGGATAAGGCGCTCACGCGTTTGTCAAAAAAGGTGGCACTGCCGTATTAGGATACGGCCACTTTGAAGGTACCTGCTGATAAAAAGCAGGAGGCTATCCTGAAGTCTGTATTTACACACTCGGGTACTAGACTGAGACCTGCAGATAGTGCTGCTGCAGCGTGGTCTGTGACCCTGTCAAACAGGGATACTATTTTGCGAACACAAGAGCATATTAAAGACGTCGTCTTATATATGAGAGATGCACAGAGGGATATTTTGCCGGCTGGCATCCAGAATTAATGCAATGTCCATTCTGTCAGGAGGGTATTATTAGAGACCCGACACTGGACAGGTGATGCTGACTTTAAAAGGCACATAGAGATTCTGCCTTATAAGGGTGAGGAATTGTTTGGGGATGGTCTCTGGGACCTCGTATCCACAGCAACAGCTGGGAAGAAAAAATTTTACCTCAGGTTTCCTCACAGCCTAAGAAAGCACTGTATTATCAGGTACAGTCCTTTCGGCTTCAGAAAAGCAAGCGGGTCAAAGGCGCTTCCTTTCTGCACAGAGACGAGGGAAGAGGGAAAAAGCTGCACCAGTCAGCCAGTTCCCAGAATCAAAATTCTTCCTCTGAGTCCACCGCATGACGCGGGGGCTCCACAGGCGTAGCCAGGTAAGGTGGGGGGCCGCCTCAAAAATTTCAGCGATCAGTGGGCTCGCTCACAGGTGGATCCCTGGATCCTTCAAGTAGTATCTTAGGGGTACAAGCTGGAATTCGAGGCGTCTCCCCCCCGCCGTTTCCTCAAATCTGCCTTGCCGACAACTCCCTCAGGCAGGGAGGCTGTGCTAGAGGCAATTCACAAGCTGTATTCCCAGCAGGTGATAGTCAAGGTCCCCCTACTTCAACAAGGACGGGGTTACTATTCCACACTGTTTGTGGTACCGAAACCGGACGGTTCGGTGAGACCCATTTTAAATTTGAAATCCTTGAACACATACATAAAAAATTCAAGTTCAAGATGGAATCGCTCAGGGCGGTTATTGCAAGCCTGGAGGAGGGGGATTACATGGTATCCCTGGACATCAAGGATGCTTACCTACATGTCCCCATTTACCATCCTCACCAGGAGTACCTCAGATTTGTGGTACAGGATTGCCATTACCAATTCCAAACACTGCCGTTTGGACTGTCCACGGCACCGAGGGTCTTTACCAAGGTAATGGCAGAAATGATGATACTCCTTCGAAAAAAGGGAGTTTTAATTATCCCGTACTTGGACGATCTCCTTATAAAGGCGAGGTCCAAGGAGCAGTTGTTGGTCGGAGTAGCACTATCTCGGGAAGTGCTACAACAGCACAGATGGATTCTAAACATTCCAAAGTCACAGCTGGTTCCTACCACATGCCTACTGTTCCTGGGGATGGTTCTGGACACAGAACAGAAAAAAGTGTTTCTCCCGCAGGAGAAAGCCAAGGAGCTGTCATCTCTAGTCAGAGACCTCCTGAAACCAAAACAGGTATCGGTGCATCACTGCACACGAGTCCTGGGAAAAATGGTAGCTTCTTACGAAGCAATTCCATTCGGCAGGTTCCATGTAAGAACCTTTCAGTGGGACCTCTTGGACAAGTGGTCGGGATCGCATCTTCAGATGCATCGGCTGATAACCCTGTCTCCAAGGACCAGGGTATCTCTACTGTGGTGGCTGCAGAGTGCTCATCTTCAAGAGGGCCGCAGATTCGGCATACAGGACTGGGTCCTGGTAACCACGGTTGCCAGCCTTCGAGGCTGGGGGGCAGTCACACAGGGAAGAAATTTCCAAGGACTTTGGTCAAGTCAGGAGTCGTCCCTACACATAAATATTCTGGAACTGAGGGCCATTTACAATGCCCTAAGTCTGGCAAGGCCTCTGCTTCAAAACCAGCCGGTACTGATCCAATCAGACAACATCACGGCAGTCGCCCATGTAAACCGACAGGGCGGCACAAGAAGCAGGATGGCGATGGCAGAAGCCACAAGGATTCTCCGATGGGCGGAAAATCACGTCTTAGCACTGTCAGCAGTGTTCATTCCGGGAGTGGACAACTGGGAAGCAGACTTCCTCAGCAGACACGACCTACACCCGGGAGAGTGGGGACTTCATCCAGAAGTCTTCCAACTGTTGGTAAACCGTTGGGAAAGGCCACAGGTGGACATGATGGCGTCCCGCCTAAACAAAAAACTAGATATTGCGCCAGGTCAAGGGACCCTCAGGCAATAGCTGTGGACGCTCTAGTGACACCGTGGGTGTACCAGTCGGTTTATGTATTCCCTCCTCTGCCTCTCATACCAAAGGTACTGAGAATAATAAGAAAACGAGGAGTAAGAACGATACTCGTGGTTCCGGATTGGCCAAGAAGAGCTTGGTACCCAGAACTTCAAGAAATATCAGAGGACCCATGGCCTCTACCGCTCAGACAGGATCTGCTACAGCAGGGGCCCTGTCTGTTCCAAGACTTACCGCGGCTGCGTTTGACGCCATGGCGGTTGAATTCCGGATCCTAAAGGAAAAGGGCATTCCGGAGGAAGTCATTCCTACGCTGATAAAAGCCAGGAAAGAAGTAACCGCAAACCATTATCACCATATTTGGCGAAAATATGTTGCGTGGTGTGAGGCCAGGAAGGCCCCAACAGAGGAATTTCAGCTGGGTTCTTTTCTGCACTTCCTACAGTCGGGAGTGACTATGGGCCTAAAATTGGGTTCCATTAAGGTCCAGATTTCGGCTCTGTCGATTTTCTTCCAGAAAGAACTGGCTTCACTGCCTGAAGTTCAGACATTTGTAAAGGGAGTGCTACATATTCAGCCCCCTTTTGTGCCTCCTGTGGCACCTTGGGATCTCAACGTGGTGTTGAGTTTCTTAAAATCACATTGGTTTGAGCCACTTAAAACTGTGCATTTGAAATATCTCACGTGGAAAGTGTTATTGGCCTTGGCTTCGGCCAGGCGTGTGTCAGAATTGGCGGCTTTGTCATGTAAAAGCCCTTATCTGATTTTCCATATGGATAGGGCAGAATTGAGGACTCGTCCCCAGTTTCTCCCTAAGGTGGTATCAGCTTTTCACTTGAACCAACCTATTGTAGTGCCTGCGGCTACTAGGGACTTGGAAGATTCCAAGTTACTGGACGTAGTCAGGGCCTTAAAAATTTATATTTCCAGGACGGCTGGAGTCAGGAAAACTGACGCGCTTTTTATCCTGTATGCACCCAACAAAATAGGTGCTCCTGCTTCTAAGCAGACTATTGCTTGCTGAATTTGTAGCACAATTCAGCTGGCGCATTCTGCGGCTGGATTGCCGCATCCTAAATCAGTAAAAGCCCATTCCACGAGGAAAGTGGGCTCATCTTGGGCGGCTGCCCGAGGGGTCTCGGCTTTACAACTTTGCCGAGCTGCAACTTGGTCAGGGGCAAACACGTTTGCTAAATTCTACAAATTTGATACCCTGGCTGAGGAGGACCTTGAGTTCTCTCATTCGGTGCTGCAGAGTCATCCACACTCTCCCGCCCGTTTGGGAGCTTTGGTATAATCCCCATGGTCCTTACGGAGTTCCCAGCATCCACTAGGACGTCAGAGAAAATAAGATTTTACTCACCGGTAAATCTATTTCTCGTAGTCCGTAGTGGATGCTGGGCGCCCATCCCAAGTGCGGATTGTCTGCAATACTTGTATATAGTTATTGCCTAACTAAGGGTTATTGTTGAGCCATCTGTTGAGAGGCTCCGTTATATTTCATGCTGTTAACTGGGTATAGTATCACGAGTTATACGGTGTGATTGGTGTGGCTGGTATGAGTCTTACCCGGGATTCAAAATCCTTCCTTATTGTGTCAGCTCTTCCGGGCACGGTATCCTAACTGAGGTCTGGAGGAGGGTCATAGTGGGAGGAGCCAGTGCACACCAGATAGTACCTAATCTTTCTTTTAGAGTGCCCAGTATCCTGCGGAGCCCGTCTATACCCCATGGTCCTTACGGAGTTCCCAGCATCCACTACGGACTACGAGAAATAGATTTACCGGTGAGTAAAATCTTATTTTATTCATCTGTGCTCAGACATAAATATCCTTAAAATATGGGCTATAAGGGTGCCTTGAGGTCCAAATTTGGTAACTACTGGTTTATACATTTAAAGTCTTTAATATTACACTAACACTTTCACTACAAACACTAAAATAGTAAAATGCACACTTGCCTTTATTAGCTGATTAATGCTTCAACATAAATCTATCGATAGGCCACTATTCTGTATGTGGCTGCAGTGTTCCAGGCTGAAATTGGAATAATCCCATCTGGGCCCTTTGGCTATTTTGTTTACTGATTAGCTATGGCTGGAAATATTTATAAATTGAGGATGATACACCGTAACAGTTTAAACTGGAGAAGTCAAACAGTGGAGGAGATTTAGCAAAGCTCTGTCATTTTACAGACTGTATTGTCTTGGAAATGGCCAGATCTGCATCAGTTGTAATCTGACATCTCATGAGTAAATTTGAACACCGGCTAGGGTCCTCATGTCAAGGTGACCTGAATTATCATAGTTCGAACAGGACATGATAGCAGGTGCCCTGATGGATGGGACATTCCATTTCAGGAGTTAAGCGGACATTCAACATTCCTCGATCTACAGTCTCACGTGTATACCAGGAATACCTCATGGAAGGCATTACTACCCACCGTGGACAGTGCAGTGGCTGACCAAATGGGTTCTTAATGATCATGACCAGTAGTAACAGACAAGCGACACTGGCCTCAAATCACATTCAATACAGGACGTACCAGACATATCTCCAGCAGATCAGGGCATCGTTCTTTACAGATGGAGCCCTGCTCATCTATCCCTTTAATAGGATTAACTGAGCCAGTGCTGTCGGACTTAATCCCTTGCTGTATTGTTCTCTCTGTATTGTATTGCAGCTGAGAACAATAGATGAAAGGCTTATGCTAATAAAGCCTTGGTGCACCTAGACGCAGCAGAGAAGGCTAGATGAGCGAGGCTCCATCTGTAGCTTCCATGGGATATGGGAGCGGAAGTTCAACCAGAGTGCTCTTGTTAACACTATGACGCTGGGCACAGTACCTCACCTGGGCTTGTGATATCGCTAATTGAACCCTGGAGGACTGGCAACATGTGTGGTCTGATGAGTCATGTTTCCAGTTATTTTGGGCTGATGATAGAGTTCGTCTGAGGTGCAGACCCCATGAGGCCATGGAGCACAGTTGTCAAGGCACTGTGAAGGCTGGTGGTAGTTTCATAATTGTGTTGGGTGTGTTCGTGTGGCATGGCTTGGGTTTGCTGGTCCGCCTGAACACATCATTGAGTGAGTGGTAACCGCCACGTCGCATTGCTTGATGACCATTTGCAGCCCTTCATTGACTACATATACCTCGACAGTGATGGAATATTCTAGCAGAATAATGCACCGTGCCATTGGTCCTAAGTTGTCCAGTATTGGTTTGAGGAGCATTCTGGAGAGTTTTGATGAATGGTGTGGCTACCATGTTCGCCCGACATGAATCCAATCAAGCATTTATCAGACGTTGGGGAGATGCCCATTCACACCCAAGATACTGCAACTACAAATATCAGGAAGCTGTCTGAAGCTATCCAGTGGCATGGGTCAACATCTCTCCACAGGTGGTCCATTACCTTGTGGAATCAATCCCACGTTGACTACACGTCCTCAGGGTACAGGGGGTCCTACACAATTTCTTACAGATATAACGTGCAGAGAGAATTAGATTTTGGTGGGGTATGTTCAAACAAATCTAAATTGCAGTATAAAAAATAGGATTTTAATTACCTACCGGTAAATCTTTTTCTCATAGTCCTAGAGGATACTGGGGTTCCATTTAGTACCATGGGGGTATAGACGGGTCCACTAGGAGCCATGGGCACTTTAAGAATTTGAGAGTGTGGGCTGGCTCCTCCCTCTATGCCTCTCCTACCAGACTCCATTTAGAAAATGTGCCCGGAGGAGCCGGTCATACTGAAGGAAGCTCCTGAAGAGTTTTCTGCATTTATTTTATGTGTTTATAATTTTCAGGCAGGGCTGGTAGGCACCAGGCCACCAGTCTGCCTGCTTTGTGGGACTTTGTCTCCCTGAAGTGAGAAGTAAGTAATAGAATTCTTGGGATCAGAGGAAGTGGAGGAAACACATACACCATCTGATAGACCCATGGAGTCGTCAGTGCGTCTACCGCCACTGCCAGTGGTTCTCTCGACCTGGAACAATACCGCCTGAGCTTCTTGTTGAGACGAGAGGCCATCATGTCGATCTGTGGAAATCCCCATCAACGCGTCAAGCACCTGAACACTTCCGAGTGAAGGCCCCACTCCACCTGGTGCAGGTCATGTCTGCTGAGGAAGTTTGCTTCCCAGTTGTCTACTCCCGGAATGAAGACCGCTTACAACGCCACAGCGTTTTTTTCTGCCCAGAGGAGAATTCTTGACACCTCCGACATTGCTGCTCTGCTTTTCGTTCTGCCCTGTCTGTTTATGTACGTCACCGCCGTCACATTGTCCGACTGGAACTGAATGGCCTGATGTTGAAGAAGATGTGAGGCCTGCAGAAGGGTGTTGTATATGGCCCTGCGTGTTGATTGGAAGGATGACTTCCTGACTTGACCATCTTCCTTGAAACTGCATCTTCCTTGGGTGACTGCTCCCCAACCTCTGAGGCTTGCGTCTGTGGTTAACAGAATCCAATTCTGAATTCCGAACCTGCAGCCCTGGATGAGGTGAGAAGTCTGTCGCCACCACAGAAGCGAGATCCTGGCTTTTGGCGACAGACTGATCCTCTGGTGCATGTGAAGATGCGATCCAGACCATTTGTCCAACAGATCGAGCTGGAAGGGTCTTGCATAAAACCTTCCGTATTGAAGCACCTCATAAGCGGCCACCATTTTCTGCAGAAGGCGAATTAATAGATGCACCGATATCTGGGTTGGCTTCAGGACATCCCGAACCATTGACTGGATTACCAATGCCTTTTCCAAGGGAAGGAACACTTTCTGCAACTCTGTCCAGTATCATTCCCAGGAATGGGAGCCTCTGTGTTGGTTCCAGGTGAGATTTCCGAAGGTTTAGAATCCACCCGTGATCCTGGAGGAGTTTGGTTGAGAGACCAATGCTGTCCAGCAACCTTTCCCTGGACGGTGTATGGAATTATGTTCACTCCTTGTTTGCCATCACCTTGGTGAACACCCTCGGTGCCGTGGAGAGACCAAATGGCAGGGCCAAAATAAATGTATATATTTAAATTAATAAAACCAACTTAGAATACTCAAAGTGCTGAAATTGCCAGTTATGATTGGTTGGTGGTGCACCAGTGTACAGTAGAATCCTACTGATAATCACAACACCAAGAACAAGAAAGAAAGATCCTGTGTTGGCGCACTCGTTAATAGAAAATAGTAATTATAAAACCTAACTTTTAATTAAAACCATTAAAAACTATTATATGGACAAAAAAAACGTTTCCACTATACCATGTATAGTACCTTTGCATATCATTTACATATGCCTCTTAAACAAGTAAATCTAATAATTATTAAGGCAAAAAATAGCCAGATATGCGGCAGGATACCCACTTACCCTATATTGGGGAGTTGGCCTGTGACGTCCTCAAAGAATTAATATAAGTCTTAAACTTCATAAATTTATGATAGATAATGATATCACAATTTTGACCAAGTAGAATTGTGGTGAATGTAAAGATAGAAAAAGGTTGAAATAAGAAAATGTATGAATCTGTCAACAAAAACTACTACACCGGATATTCTCTGGGGTCACCTTCCAGGTACTAGTCCAGCCCCCACACTTTATTGCTTCCAAGATCACACTTAAAATGCCCAATCTCATTTGATCTTGGAAGCATAAATAAAATAAAATATAAATAAAAATAAAATAAGATTCCTCACACTCCTCTACACATTATCAGGAATATGCAGAACATCTGTGGTAGCCTCTATAAGAGCCTCTATTCCCTGTGAAAGAGCTGCATCTCCCCCCTCTGAGTCCACCTCCCCCTCCTCCATGTCTGACCCGTCAGAGTCAGACTGCAGGATATGGGCCAGAGATCGCTTTTGCGGACAAATGGTAGGGGATTGAAGCGCTGTTTTGGGGACTGAGTCTCTATTCATAAACTCATCCACAGTCTGTTTTAAGTATTGCGTCTCTATCTCATTGTGGGACAATTTTGTAGAAAGTGTGAAGATAATTTCTTTAAGAGAATTAACCCACTCTGGTTCAGCCCCGCAATTCTGGGGAAGGTGCATTGTGCTGAGTACCCAGTAGTAAGCCTCCTGGTGAGGAAATGCACTCCGCTGTACATGAAACACACTCTTTGCCTGACATAATGTAAATGTGACCGCACACACACAGGAAAAGGTTGAGCACAATTAACCCACAAAGAGCCCTTCAGGGAGACAAAGTCCCACGAAGCAGGCAGGCTGGTGGCCTGGTGCCAACCAGCCCTGCCTGAAAATAACAAACATATGAAATAAATGCAGAAAACTCTTCAGGAGCTTCCTTCAGCATGACCGGCTCCTCCGGACACATTTTCTAAACTGAGTCTGGTAGGAGGGGCATACAGGGAGGGGAGGAGCCAGCACACACTATCAAATTCTTGAAGTGCCCATGGCTCCTAGTGAAACATAGAATTTGTCGGCAGATAAGAACCACTTGGCCCATCTAGTCTGCCCCCTTTTTTTTTTTTTACATTATTTTTATCTCTAACCTTATTTGATCCTTATTTCTTTGTAAGGATATCCTTATATCTATCCCATGCATGTTTAAATTGCTCTACTGTCTTAGCCTCTACCACCTCTGATGGGAGGCTATTCCACTTGTCCACTACCCTTTCTGCGAAATAATTTTTCCGCAAATTTCCCCTGAACCCCCCCCACTCCAGTCTCAGTGCATGTCCTCGTGTCCTATTGCTTCTCTTCATTTGGAGAATGTTTCCCTCCTGGACTTTGTTAAAACCCTTGATATATTTGAAAGTTTCTATCATGTCCCCCCTTTCCCTTCTCTGCTCCAAACTATACATATTGAGATTTCTTAGTCTTTCTGGGTATGTTTTGTGATGTAGGCCATGCACCATTTTAGTTGCCCTCCTTTGTACAGTTTCTAATGTATTAATATCCTTTTGAAGATATGGCCTCCAGAACTGAATACAGTATTCTAGATGAGGCCGTACCAATGACCTATACAGTGGCATTATTACTTCTTTCTTTCTGCTGCTGATTCCTCTCCCAATGCAGCCAAGCATCTGACTAGCCTTCCTCATTGCCTTGTTACATTGCTTACCTGCCTTTAAGTAATCTGAAATAGTGACTCCTAGATCCCTTTCCTCCTCAGTAGTTTCCAGTATAGTGCCATTAATACTATATTTAGCTTTTGGATTTTTGAGACCCAAGTGCATGATTTTGCATTTTTTGGCATTAAACTGTAATTGCCACACTCTTGACCATTCCTCTAGTCTACCTAGATCAGGCATTCCCAACCGCGGCCCTCAAGGCACACCAACAGTGCAGGTTTTAGTGAAATCCAGGCTGCAGCACAGATGGTTACATAAAAATAACTGAGGTACTAATTAAGTCACCTGTGTTCAAGCCTGGTGTCAAAGTCAGAAAAATATCACGATGCACACTGCCATATTTGCACCTCATATGTGTCCCTGCTGCGCATGCGTGCGCTCTCCCGTGCGTGCGCATACTCGCTGTTGCGGGCACCCGCAGGCGCACGGTATGCGCATTTACGGTAGAGATTGTATGCGTCTAGCGGGCGACTCTTTCGTTACATATTTCCACTATATAATGTATTTTGTAGATCATGGTCCCTTTGATAGATTCTGAAAGTTTGGTTAATGTAGCATGTTCATGGACAGAGAAATCCCTCTTTGTTTGATACGAAGGGTCAAACAGGAGTAATACTGTGGTGTTTAGTATCCATCGGAAGAGTATTTAATTAGCAATATTCCGGTGTTGGTTTGAAGCGGATTAATCGCTCGTGCGAATAGTTATGGACATAAGAAGTTTATGTCCATTTACTATTATTTGCACTTACTTATTCATGCGGCGGGAAACCCAGTTTCCCACCCACCTGAGCAGTTAGAAATCGTCACAGCCCACCTGTATGAATCAACCTATGACCTTTTGTTATGATGCGAGGAGGAATTCCTGTGTCCAATGAACAATGAGATTGTAGGGACCATTGAATTGTATTGTGTGTGGGGCATAAATAGACAAGCCGATCACATCCAGCTCACTCTTCAACGGTTCTCATTGCTGAAAATCGGGAGCTGGATGTCCAGAGGCGCATGCGATCGTTCCCCTTGTGCGTAAGTTTTCTCCGCAATCATATTGTCTTTCTTGTTATTATGGGCCATATCTCTCGCTCTTCTCTTTCTCTAGTATTCTCTTAAACGTAATAGTATTGTATTGAATTTACTGTGTAGTTATCTGGTTAGTTAGTCTATGTTATATTGTAGTGTATGACTTGTAATTGTATTATTCTTTTTCAAGTATAACATTCATATTAGGCGTTAGACCCTAAGCACGGTATTTGTGTATTTCTTATAGTGTTAAGTATTCTCAGAGCGTCGGTGACGCTCGAACAGCTTTTAAGTTAATAAGGTTAC
The DNA here is from genome assembly GCF_028390025.1 of Pseudophryne corroboree. NCBI lineage: Eukaryota > Metazoa > Chordata > Amphibia > Anura > Myobatrachidae > Pseudophryne > Pseudophryne corroboree. Next base: position 56,191,215 of record NC_086451.1, read on the forward strand.
ACAGTGTTGCATCTACACTCAATCTCTGCACCAAGGTTTACTGCATAATACACTGTTTTATGGTATAGTTACAAAGGTTTAACATTGTGAGCGTCTGCGCCGCTGGTGATCTCCTCGTGGTCTCAAGCGTTCGCATCGCTATAGCAAATCATTACGTTAGTCGTCAGCCAATAGTGTGCCTGCCTGTGATCTCTTGGCCGTGAGCGAACGTGACGCTTGAGCGTCTCGACCTCGGCTAAGCGATTGCTACGCAACGTGCGTACCCTTACGGTACTCCATACGTCAATAGCGTACAGTGTTCTTAGACCTCATAAAGGGTTTTAAATAAGATAAAATATTTAGCTTTATCAATTGGCGGCTCGTCCTGTCCTTCACATATCTCTGCTAGGTAATTTCAGCAGACATTATCCAGCAGCAAAGGGCGGGAGGTCATATTCCTCGTAGTGCTGTTTGGATAAGCGTCTGCTTCGCTTAGTAAAGGGTGCTGAAGGAATCCGGAACCGGAGGTAAGAACAAAACGCTAGTGTCTTTTAAAACTGTTTATTTCTATCTTGCGTACGCACGCACATATCTGCATTTCTTTTCATTCGTGTATTTTCATATATCACTCTCCTGTTTGCCATTTTATAATTGATAAAACGTGCTAAGAGAGATTTGTCGCTATTTCATAGTTAAAGTGTAAATGTAATATATAAAGGGATAAAGTGTAAAACCCACACGCAACTCTACCTAAGGTATAAGGAGAGATTGGTGTGTTGCGCGGTAGACGATCGAGAATCATCTACATTGATAAACGTGTTAGTTGTGTTACGGTGGATATTTGCTTTGCGTACACGTGTCTCTAACAAAGGGTGAGACTCGCGTACGCAACTCAAAGGCCGACGCACGCAGCGTAAATTACGCAACGGAGCGTCTGGGTACGCCCACGTAACTCAAGCCACACGATAGTGTTGATTTTCAACAGGCGATAAATAGCGCAACGGGCGATAAATAGCGCAATAGGCGGTAAGTAGCGCAAGTCTATTTTAGTGTCCGAAATTTAGATTAACAGATCCTTCTCCAAATTCACAACACATCTGGTCTAAAGAAAAATTTCTGCGCAGAAATAGAAATAGAAACAAAAGTACATGTGGTGAGTGAGTGTTTTGTATATATAAGTTTATACAATTTTCCAGGTTGAACCACAAGAAGTCGAGTTCTCGCAGAGGTACATGCATGTAAGTGTCGTACATGGTGGCGAGGGAGGCATCCCTTGTTAAATATAAAATTTGAGCAGTAGAGTATAGTAGACCAGGAGGTCATACTACAGACCAGGAGGTACAGACCAGGAGGTCCAGGTACAGCAGACTAAGAAGTCTGCCATAAATAAGAGAAAAGGGCACAACCCAGGGGGTTGGTGCAAAACCCATATAGGCCAATAAAGCTCTGGCTGAAGGAATTCGCAGCCGAAATTTTCGATTCCACTGGTCGCTCAGCACATAAGATTAGTTGCTTATGTGCTGAACGATTGTACCGCACGTAATTGTGTACATTAGTTAATCTGACCAGTACCATTTGTGTACGAACCCGGTCATAAAACTATTTATACACTCTGATGTGATTTGTGTAATTTTTTATTTTCTGAAGGGAAGTTCGCTGGTCACTCAGGAATTGTCCAACAACCAATAGTTACTGGAAAGAGTAAGTGTTCTGCGGATATCCCTCGCATGTTCCAGTAAATAGAGGTTCATAGGGGCCCTGGGTCGAGTACGCCAGCGCTAAGGCAGTGTGTGGGTCGTATTGGTCGGCGTGGGCGAGTGAGTGGGGTACTCGGTAAACCGCCACCGTCAGCCTATCGTGAACATTTTGGTTTTTGTAAGGGTTCGCTGAAGACCCTGATTGAAGGTCAGAGGTGGTGAAAGCAACGCCTGCAAGTTATGGGGGCCAATTGTTCAGGAAGGGGGCGATCAACCTCGGTTCGGGTTGATTCAGTAAACCGACCAGTCGGGTCGGCAAGGTACGTAATGTGTGAAAAATATGGTTCACATACAGAGGTTTTATGTGATGAATGGGAGAGAATGACAGTGCATGACGGGGAGAAATTCCCAAGAGTAGGTAGCTTTAGCCCAGAAGTGTTGCAAAATTTAAGGAGGAGGATATGTCTCATTAAATCAACAAAGAGACGAATCCAACATTATGATTATTTGCAGTTATGGCAACAGGAGGGTGAAATACAGAGAGGATTGGCTCTGGCGGCGGGATCTAATCCTATCAAGAAATTGATAGCGACGGCCCCGCCGCCACCATACATATCAGGAGAGAAATTGGTTGCGGAGAATGACGCATTGGGGTGTAACAAACAAACACTTAGCAACTGTGTAAATGTTAATAAGTTAACTAATGCAAGTATTAACCCGTGCAAGTTGTACCCTGTTTTGAACTTTCCCCAGGAGTGTGATCAAGAGGACGAATCGGCAACAATATCGGCGCTCTCTCTAGCAGCCACCATAGCAGAGACAACAGTAGGCACGGCTCCACCCACGAGATTAGTAACAAAAGCCCCTAGCGGAGGGATAGGTGAGGTCGTATCTACAGGTAAGTACGGCACCATACACTATGCTGAAACCATTTCACCACAGGCTGTAGAACCTACACAGAGTGATGTTAGTAGACTTAATCCTGTTAGGGTAATAGCAGTGCCAAATGGGAAAACTGACACGACAGGAATCACACCTGTTAGGAACATTGCCATGTACAGCCCATTTTCCCGAATGGAATTAAGAACCATAGTGTCCGAATTCCCTGATCCTAGAAAAGACTTAGTTGCTAGCCAGAAATACATCAGAGACCTAGGGAACACTTTAGAGCCCAATAACAAAGACTGGCAGGTATTGCTGAGGGCATGTTTACCCTCCAATGTCGACGCAGCTCAATTTTTAGCTGACTGTGGATTAGATCAGGATGTACCTCTTACAGATGTGTACAACAAAGATAACGTAAAAAGAATAAGTTTACAGTTAAAGGAGTATGTTATGATTCCCGTACTCCAGACCAGAGGAGATCGTATGGCTGAGGTCAGAGTACTGGGAAGATATGCTGGTTGTGGGAGCAGGAAAGCCTAGTAACCCCTGGCGCCCTAACTCCGTTGTCTCGCCCGTGTTATCAGAAATCCCCTGCGAGACTATGGTTGCTTGAGCCCATGGCAGCCGCGTTCGAAGGGCGGATTATGTCTGCCCAACCCCGATGCCCCCTCAGGTCTTAATGGGAGACAAAGGGAAATCCGAGACAGGGTGATAACAAGGGGCCCTCTGACTAAGCAACCAGGCCAGGGGTTACAAGCTAACTAACTAAATCAAAAGGTATGTGCGGACTAGCCGCCAGGGAAAAAGAACAACCAAAGATCCACTGATCCGTTACTCCTATCCAGCACCGCTGGATACCAGAGTGGATCAGGGAGAGCGGAATCCTCCGCAAAAGCTCCAGGACACAAATATACAAAATAATAAACAGTAAGCGGACAAGCCGCAACACACGGCTGCGCCGTGACTCACGAACACCACAGGATGTTAAAGGTGCTCAGTCAGACTCCAGGAAAAGATGACAAATCTCTGAGTACAGGACCACTGAGGACAGGAACAACCGGCCTGAGCAGGACTGGATACTTTCTGCAACTGACATAGGCAAACAGGAAGCTGCCGACACCGACTTTCAGAACTGGAGGACAGGCAGAATCCACTGGAACTCAGGGTAGGACACGGGATCAGACACAGGGACTGACACAGGAATCAACACAGGGACTGACACAGGAATCCACACAGGGACTGACACAGGAATCCACACAGGGACTGACAGGAACCAGCTCAAACTTAAAGCAGACTGCAAACCAAGGAATATCATCAGCATCTGCTAACTGCAGTGAGCCAGCATATATCAGAGAGGCCTAATTAATTATCTCTTGCAGCTGGCCTGCTGCACGACTAAGCTGACAAGATGCAATCAGCAGCCAGATGAGGCTGAACACATGGGAACAAGCTGCAATTGCACAGACTCACCAGCGGCAGCAGACAAGAGTAATCCAAAACAGAGCAATGGGAAATCCTGGCATGCAAGACAACTAAATAAACATAAAATAGGAATGAACCACTACCTGTGGTTCATAACAGTATCCCCTCCTTAAGGGTGAGCTCCGAGCACCCCATGACACCCACGGGGAACATAAACAGAAGTATAACATGAAATACAGAACAAAACTGCAAAACAGGAATGAGCCACAGCCGTGGCTCATAACAGTACCCCCCCCTTGAGGAGGGGTCAAAAGACCCCAAAATTCAGACTATCCAGAACAAGGGATACAAAAAAAAAACCTGACACATTGGTCTAACAGACACGAAAACAGAAACAAGCTGCAACCACAGCTTGTAACAGTGCCCTCCCCTTGATGGTGGCCACTGGACACAAGACAAGGGAAAAAAAAAATCTTTTTTTTTTTTTTTTTATCAAGGCAAGAGTCAAAAAATTATTTCTTTTTCTTCTTCTTCTTTTTACAAAGCTCTTTAGGTCTGACCAAGGTAATTCCCCAAACATTGTCTGAACTGATGGTACCACCCAGCAAGGCTGCGTTCAAATCAGAGACAGGTCTCTTACCCTTGGGAGCTGAACTTTCTGGTAAAGTACTATTATTAGAAGAAGTAGTCAGAAAAGCACATCCTGCAGTCACAACAACGGGCTGAGACTCCTGTGCCGAGTTTACAGTATTTTGTGGACTCTCAGCAGACAAGACGGGTGACTTAGAGGAACCTGAACCAATTTCTTTGGAACCATATCTTTTAATAATTGCATCACTGAATGCTGGGGGATCCTGAAGAATGGGATCTTCAGCTTTCATTAGGCTGGTCGCCCACTCAAAAGGCTCTCCTCTAAAAGAATAAATAAGATAGAGCACAAGGTTCTCTGGAGTGATGCCCAGAAATGGTCTAGACAACATAATAATGTAATAGTGTTTGTAAAGCGCCAGAAATTGGGCTAAGTCCCCATCAAAGATTATGGATGTTGAGATATCAGAGTCAGGATCTGTTTCCTTCTCATCTGACTGACTGGAGTGCTTTGCTAGGACCTGGTCACTATTGACCTTACTCGAGGCTGAGACTCTCTGAACCCCACCCGGGGCTGAGACTCTCTGAACCCCACCCGGGGCTGAGACTTTCTGAACCCCACCCGGGGCTGAGACTTTCTGAACCCCACCCGGGGCAGTGACTTTCTGAACCCCACCCGGGGCAGTGACTTTCTGAACCCCACCCGGGGCAGTGACTTTCTGAACCCCACCCGGGGCAGTGACTTTCTGAACCCCACCCGGGGCAGTGGCCTCCGGGAACCCCGCTGGGGCAGTGGCCTCCGGGAACCCCGCTGGGGCAGTGGCCTCCGGGAACCCCGCTGGGGCAGTGGCCTCCGGGAACCCCGCTGGGGCCAGCACCTCGGATTCTTTTACTGGGACCGGGTCGTTGGCCTCCCTGACTGGGATCGGGCCATCGGCCTCCCTCTCTGAGTCGATAATAATCGAAAGTTCTCCCGGGACTATGACTTCCGGGACTTTTGCTGAAGCAATAACGTTCAGATCCTCCACTAATGCTATGCTTCTTAAATTCTTTCCTGGGGAAGCGACTTCTAGACCCTTCTTTGGGGCTGCGTCTCTCGAGACCCCACTTGGGGATATTACTTCAAAGATCCCTTCTGGGGTTTTGCTTCTCGAGTTCCCTTCAAGAACTATGGTTTTAGATACCCTTTCTGAGGTTGCGCTCCTCAAGTCCCTACCTGGGGTAACAGCTTCTGAGACCCCTTCTGGTATGGAAACCTGAGCTACAATATTTGATGTCCCTCTATAAGCTTGGGCATCGGGTACCGCTCCAGCACTCTGGGCATCGGGTACCGCTCCAGCACTCTGGGCATCGGGTACCGCTCCAGCACTCTGGGCATCGGGTACCGCTCCAGCACTCTGGGCATCGGGTACCGCTCCAGCACTCTGGGCATCGGGTACCGCTCCAGCACTCTGGGCATCGGGTACCGCTCCAGCACTCTGGGCATCGGGTACCGCTCCAGCACTCTGGGCATCGGGTACCGCTCCAGCACTCTGGGCATCGGGTACCGCTCCAGCACTCTGGGCATCGGGTACCGCTCCAGCACTCTGGGCATCGGGTACCGCTCCAGCACTCTGGGCATCGGGTACCGCTCCAGCACTCTGGGCATCGGGTACCGCTCCAGCACTCTGGGCATCGGGTACCGCTCCAGCACTCTGGGCATCGGGTACCGCTCCAGCACTCTGGGCATCGGGCACCGCTCCAGCACTCTGGGCATCGGGCACCGCTCCAGCACTCTGGGCATCGGGCACCGCTCCAGCACTCTGGGCATCGGGCACCGCTCCAGCACTCTGGGCATCGGGCACCGCTCCAGGACCCTGGGCATCGGGCACCGCTCCAGGACCCTGGGCATCGGGCACCGCTCCAGGACCCTGGGCATCGGGCACCGCTCCAGGACCCTGGGCATCGGGCACCGCTCCAGGACCCTGGGCATCGGGCACCGCTCCAGGACCCTGGGCATCGGGCACCGCTCCAGGACCCTGGGCATCGGGCACCGCTCCAGGACCCTGGGCATCGGGCACCGCTCCAGGACCCTGGGCTACGGGCACCGCTCCAGGACCCTGGGCTACGGACACCGCTCCAGGACCCTGGGCTACGGGCACCGCTCCAGGACCCTGGGCATCGGGCACCGCTCCAGGACCCTGGGCATCGGGCACCGCTCCAGGACCCTGGGCATCGGGCACCGCTCCAGGACCCTGGGCTACGGGCACCGCTCCAGGACCCTGGGCTACGGACACCGCTCCAGGACCCTGGGCTACGGGCACCGCTCCAGGACCCTGGGCTACGGACACCGCTCCAGGACCCTGGGCTACGGGCACCGCTCCAGGACCCTGGGCTACGGGCACCACTCCAGGACCCTGGGCTACGGGCACCACTCCAGGACCCTGGGCTACGGGCACCACTCCAGGACCCTGGGCTACGGGCACCACTCCAGGGACTTGCAACTCCGCTTCCACAGGAACCTCAAGAGAGGAGAGGAACATTCTGTTTTGATTCCTGAATCTATAATGGGGCTCCCTTGCCCAAGGACCCCAATTATAGGACAGAGAGCTTTTTTGTGTGGGTTGTGTGACAAGTACCTCTGCCACAGTAGAGACAGGAGTAGGTCTTGTATCATGACTCAACTTGGCCAGAGGGCAAGACTCGTCACCACACTTTGGCTTGCGCAACTCACAGGTCTGCAGATAATGGCCTAAACCCCCACAATATAGGCATAAGTTTAAGTTTCTGCGACGCAGACGCTCCTCTTCTGAGAGCCTGGGCCGCAGAAAACTTTTAAACTTTTTCTCTTCAATTAAACCAGAGGATTCTCTTGTCACCATACTGTGAACAAGAGTCTCTTTAGAGATAGATGTACTCTCAACGACTTCTGGCAAAATAAGCAAGATTTTAGTCAGAAGGTTTTGCAGTTGCTTTAGGGATTGCTGCAAAACTTCTAGTCGCTCTGGTCTCAAAGCACTGAATACAGAGTTCAGGGCTGCGAGAGATGCCTGCAGGGCTTGCATAGTAGACATAGGAGGATTTAAAACTAGACAAGACAAGACAAGGCAAGACAAGGCAAGACAAGGCAAGGCAAGACAAGGCAAGACTAAATTTTGCTAAACAAAACAAGACTTTTTTTTTTTTAAACACCGGACTGGATTCTAAACACCGGACTGGATTCTAAACACCGGACTGGATTCTAAACACCGGACTGGATTCTAAACACTGGATTGGATTCTAAACACTGGATTGGATTCTAAACACCGGACTGGATTGGATTCTAAACACCGGACTGGATTGGATTCTAAACACTGGACTGGATTGGATTCTAAACACCGGACTGGATTCTAAACACCGGACTGGATTCTAAACACCGGACTGGATTCTAAACTAGACACTGGACTGGGCCAAAAAAGAAAAAAAAAAGTTTTATTTCTTTTTTGTGGTATGGCTGATGATAATGTTATGATTCCCGTACTCCAGACCAGAGGAGATCGTATGGCTGAGGTCAGAGTACTGGGAAGATATGCTGGTTGTGGGAGCAGGAAAGCCTAGTAACCCCTGGCGCCCTAACTCCGTTGTCTCGCCCGTGTTATCAGAAATCCCCTGCGAGACTATGGTTGCTTGAGCCCATGGCAGCCGCGTTCGAAGGGCGGATTATGTCTGCCCAACCCCGATGCCCCCTCAGGTCTTAATGGGAGACAAAGGGAAATCCGAGACAGGGTGATAACAAGGGGCCCTCTGACTAAGCAACCAGGCCAGGGGTTACAAGCTAACTAACTAAATCAAAAGGTATGTGCGGACTAGCTGCCAGGGAAAAAGAACAACCAAAGATCCACTGATCCGTTACTCCTATCCAGCACCGCTGGATACCAGAGTGGATCAGGGAGAGCGGAATCCTCCGCAAAAGCTCCAGGACACAAATATACAAAATAATAAACAGTAAGCGGACAAGCCGCAACACACGGCTGCGCCGTGACTCACGAACACCACAGGATGTTAAAGGTGCTCAGTCAGACTCCAGGAAAAGATGACAAATCTCTGAGTACAGGACCACTGAGGACAGGAACAACCGGCCTGAGCAGGACTGGATACTTTCTGCAACTGACATAGGCAAACAGGAAGCTGCCGACACCGACTTTCAGAACTGGAGGACAGGCAGAATCCACTGGAACTCAGGGTAGGACACGGGATCAGACACAGGGACTGACACAGGAATCAACACAGGGACTGACACAGGAATCCACACAGGGACTGACAGGAACCAGCTCAAACTTAAAGCAGACTGCAAACCAAGGAATATCATCAGCATCTGCTAACTGCAGTGAGCCAGCATATATCAGAGAGGCCTAATTAATTATCTCTTGCAGCTGGCCTGCTGCACGACTAAGCTGACAAGATGCAATCAGCAGCCAGATGAGGCTGAACACATGGGAACAAGCTGCAATTGCACAGACTCACCAGCGGCAGCAGACAAGAGTAATCCAAAACAGAGCAATGGGAAATCCTGGCATGCAAGACAACTAAATAAACATAAAATAGGAATGAACCACTACCTGTGGTTCATAACAGTATCCCCTCCTTAAGGGTGAGCTCCGAGCACCCCATGACACCCACGGGGAACATAAACAGAAGTATAACATGAAATACAGAACAAAACTGCAAAACAGGAATGAGCCACAGCCGTGGCTCATAACAGAGTATTTTCCAGCGGTAGTTAAGTGGAACAAGATTTTCTCCATTAGACAGAAAGAGTCAGAAACTGCTGCAGAATATTTTCACAGGGCATTACTAGAAATGGCAAAATACACAGGTATAGAAGACATTAAAACGAACATAAACCATCGAGAAGTAGCAGTATCTGTACTAATGGACGGTTTAAAAGAGACATTAAAGACAAGGGTACAGACCACGCAACCATGTTGGCGAGGTCTATCGGTGGCTACTTTGAGAGAGGCTGCTATTGATCACGACCGGAATATCACCCGACACAGGGAGTCACAAGGTGATAAGTTAATGGCCGTAAGTATACAGGCCCTGACCACAAGGCAGCCTTTGTATAAATCACCAAACCCTGTGGGTAAGTCAAATGTGGTAACTTGTTTTTCATGTCATAGACAGGGACACATGGCACGAGACTGTAGAGTGAAAAATTCACAAAACTCATATCAACCCCCTAGACAACGACACGACACACGACATTGGGAGCAGGGTCCGCAGAAACGGAGTTATGAGCCACATGCAGGGGAAACAAAAAGATACCCCCCGAACAGAGACTGGCAAACTTCTGGTAGTTCCCATTTAACCCCGTCACAAGTAGTTGCTGCCAGCGGGATTCAGGGAGGTCACCATACCCAATAGGGGTGTGGCCATACCTGGAATCTGCAGCCAGTAAAATTGATTGCAAATCTTGGAAGTGAACCCGAAATTGCAATCAATGTAGCTGGTAAATCATTAAACTTTCTTGTAGATACAGGGGCGGCCAAATCAGTGATAAATTCGACAGTGGGCATGAGAACCACTGGTAAGACAATTCCAGCCATAGGGGTAACGGGAGTAGTCCAGCACTACCCTGTTAGCAAACCAGCCGAGATTACAGTAGGGCCTTTACATACCAAGCATTCCTTTTTGCTGGCTGCATCGGCACCGACTAATCTCCTGGGAAGAGACTTATTGTGTAAAATGGGGTGCGTCATCTATTGTACTCCTGAAGGTGTATTCTTGGACATACCTGAGAATCACGCTCAGGAAGTGCAAGACATGTTAGACTCCCCATCAAAATTAATGTCACATACCTTTATGACAAATAGGACTCCATCCCAAGTAGAAGAAATGACATCCCAGATACCAGGGTCACTTTGGACTAAAGACGGACAAGACACTGGATTGATGGCAAACGTAGCTCCAGTAATTGTACAAGTAAAAGATGGTAGGATAGCTCCAAAAATCCCACAGTACCCTCTGAAGCCAGAGGTGGAGTTAGGAGTTTATCCCGTAATAGAGCGCTTGCTACAACAGGGCATTCTGGTAAGAACGTCCAGCACTGCCAATAGTCCCATCTTCCCTGTTAAAAAGAGTGGGGGGAGGGGTTACCGGCTAGTGCAGGATCTAAGGGGGATTAACAAAATAGTTGAGAGTCAGTTCCCCGTAGTGCCAAATCCAGCTGTCATCCTTATGCAAATCCCTCCCACTGCGAAATTTTTCACTGTTATTGACCTCTGCTCCGCTTTCTTTTCGGTACCTCTGCACCCTGACAGCCAATATTTGTTTGCATTCACATACAGAGGAGTCCAATACACATGGACTCGATTACCACAAGGTTTCATAGACAGTCCAAGTATATTTTCCCAGGCTTTGCATGATTGTTTACAGTCTTTCCAACCAGAGAGTGGATCAGTATTAATACAGTACGTGGATGATCTACTACTGTGTTCTGATTCATTGGAAGCATCCCTGAAGGATACAAAACAGCTTCTGTTTCATCTTTCAGACACAGGACACAAGGTTTCCAAAGACAAGTTGCAATTATGCCAAACTAAGGTAAAATATTTGGGACACTGTCTAACACAAGGACTGAGACACCTGACCGCTGATAGAATTCAAGCAATTAGAGACATGACTCTGCCACAAACCCAGCAACAGATCAGAACATTTTTAGGAATGTGTGGGTATTGCCGTAACTGGATCCCAGGGTTTTCCATTCTAGCGTTACCTTTGCAGGAGATGGTCTCCTCAAACAAACCTGATCGGATTTCGCATACAGACGAGTCCGAGTTGGCATTTGAGAGACTTAAACAGTGCCTAACGCAGGCACCAGCATTAGGTATGCCAGACTATGGGAAACCCTTTGAGCTGTACGGAACAGAAAGTGCTGGTTGCGCGGCAGGCGTCTTAACCCAAAAGCACGGTGATGCCAGCAGGCCAGTAGCATACTACAGCGCTCAGCTAGACACGGTAGCGCGATCCCTCCCCACATGCTTGCGAAGCGTTGCTGCGATAGCATTGCTAGTAACGAAAAGCAAAGATGTAGTGCTAGGTCACAACCTCACAATTCATACACCACATGCAGTGTCAGCCTTGCTAAATTCTGCCCAAACCAGGCACGTCTCATCAGCGCGGTTTACAAGATGGGAATTGGCACTAATGGCCCCCGTAAACATCACCATAAGGAGATGCAGTGCATTAAATCCTGCAACATATCTCCCAGGTGTGCCTGGACAGGCACAAAGGGTGGAGGATGAGAATGGTGGGGAAGGAGAATTTAATACAAAGGAGGACACACATGATTGTATGGAATATTTGACCCAAAATTTTACCGCAAGGCCTGACATCAGTGACAACCCACTGGAAGATGTAGATCTAACTTTCTACACGGACGGTAGTTGTCACAGACAGTCAGACTCGGGAGACTTGTGTACTGGATACGCAGTCGTAGATGACCAAGGCACCATAGAAGCGGAACCGCTAGGCCCACCTCACTCAGCCCAGGTTGCTGAACTGGTAGCCCTAACCAGAGCATGTGAATTGGCTAAGGGCAAATCAGCCAATATCTACACCGATTCTAGATACGCATTCGGGGTAGTCCATGATTTCGGAGCCCTATGGCGCCTCAGAAATTTCATGACGGCAGCTGGTACACCGGTAGCGCATGCAGCTCACATCAAAAGGCTTCTAACAGCGAAACAGGAACCCGACAGAGTGGCTGTTATCAAGTGTAAAGCACACACATATAGCCAAGACCCAGTATCACTTGGTAACAGCCGAGCAGACGAAGCAGCTAAGTTAGCAGCTGGGACCCCCAGACAGACAGACACCACACAACTGATGGTATTTAATACCATCAACACACAGAAGTTGTGTGAGATGCAAAATTTGTGTTCCACACAGGAAAAGGCAGTCTGGAAGGCAAAGGGATATGGCCAGGAGTCCTCAGGACTCTGGACGGATGGACAAGGTAAACCGGTGGCCCCCAGAGCATATCTCCCATGTTTAGCTGAGGCAGCTCACGGGCTGACTCATCTGGGCAAGGAAGGGATGTGCAAGTTGGTAAGAGCATATTGGTGCGCCCCAGGATTTTCATCTCATGCAAGTAAGAGAGCAATGTCATGCCTTACATGCTTGAGAAAGAATATCGGAAAGGCAATACCAACAGAACCATCTCATATCCCACCTACAGGCGGTCCTTTTCAGGTAATACAGATTGACTTTATTCAATTACCCCCTTGTCGAAATTTGAAATATGTACTTGTTTGTATAGATGTATTCTCAAATTGGGTCGAAGCATTTCCTGCGGCCACAAATACCGCCATGTTTACTGCTAAGAAAATTGTGCAGGAATTTGTATGTAGATATGGTATCCCTAGAATAATTGAAAGTGATAGGGGTACCCATTTTACAGGTGATGTCTTTCAAGGAATGTGTAAGTTGATGGGAATTGATAGCAAGCTGCACACTCTATACCGTCCACAGGCGAGTGCGAAGGTGGAAAGAGTGAACAGCACTATTAAAAATAAACTGAGCAAAGTTATGGCAGAGACAGGATTGACATGGCCAGAAGCTTTACCCATTGTACTGTACAGCATCAGAACCACTCCCAGGTCCCCTCTTAATCTATCTCCCTTTGAAATCTTGTTTGGTCGACAACCGCATGTTATGATTAACCCTCAGGATGATTTGAAGTGTAACAATGAAGTGACTGTAAAGTACTTGATTAACATGAGTAAACAGCTAAGGAATCAAAATGATAATTTGAAGTTGGTGATTCCTGATTTACCAGATAGTAATTGTCATGACATTGAACCTGGGGATTATGTAATGATACGGAATTTTCTACGCTCAGGTTGCCTTATTGACAGATGGGAAGGACCATACCAAGTCTTATTGACTAGAAAAAAAACTAAACAAGAGAGCGCAGGCAGACTTAACAAAAGTTCACAATTTATTAAAACAGTGATCACAAAATAAGATAATATAAAAATGATTATGATTAAGAACTAATTCCGTACTACAACTCCATATATTCCACACATTAAAGTGCACTGATATGCTAGTATATTGACAATATGAAGTATTCTAGAAATTTTAAGCAGCTGGTGTTTTAGATGCTGAAGATCTGGATGTTATACGTATAACAGTCTCATACTTGTATTGATTTGTTCAAAGTGAAAATCACGTATATACAAAGTCAGTGCACTGTTGATTACAGATTAAATATCTGTGAGTTACCTCCAATGGACGAAGCACCCGTTCCGTTTGGTTAAGTATATCCTCATACAGGGATTTAACGCTTATTGCTTCCTTACTGTGAATATAGCACTCCCGAGTGCTCAGGTGTCCGCTTGTTCCAGCGACTATGTCCACTGTTCTCTCCTTACTTAGATCGTGTCCAGCTCGTGACTGCTCACTGCTCCAACGGATCACCTGGCAGTGCCGCGGCAGGTCGAAGTGCCGTTGATCCAAAAAGACAAGCTGTCAGCCACGGTCCCCTTGTTTGCAGGAGGGACCAATGCGGGTGGCTTTATTCGGGCAGATCCCGACCCGACAGTTGAGGTGAGCTAGCCGCCACGGTCCCCGTGATTCAAAATGGACCAGTGCGGGAGGCTGAAATCGGGCAGATTTTTACACGACAGTGGAGTATAGCTGGAACCGGTGAAGTCCGTAAAAGGTGGAAGTTGTTGGATAGAAGGTAGTCGGATCCTATAGCAGCCCTATTGACTAGCACTACAGCATTGAAAGTTGCCGAGAGAGAGACTTGGGTTCATTCGTCCCATTGTAAGAAGGTTGCTGATCCAGAGAGGTCTCGTGATAAGGAACAGACGGTAGAGGAAGTTGTATCACTGGAGTGTCTGTTCCAGGAGGACTGAGGCGGCACCTGAGCATTGAGAATCACAAGATCAAAAGCAGTTGTCGATTCCCTGTTCCCTTTTATTGTTTTTCTCCACTTCCCATCCCCTCTCCCTCAAATTATTTTTTCCCCCTTCTCATTCTTCTTCGTTTCCTCCTATAAGATGGACTTGCCCCAAGAGACTGTGATCCGGATTTTCCTGTTGACCATGATGTTGACCAGAGCAGTCTGTTCCGGCGAGAGTACCATGGAGGTCGAGAGAGGTTCTGGAATGGGTTCTGATGACAGAGATGGAGGCGTAGTTTTCCGAGAACAACATAATCAACAAGCAAAGGCGAGTATCAGAAAACGATCCGATAGCATTGACCGTAGAAGGAATTGTGAAGGATTGTTAGCTGAAGAAAACTGTATCTGTAGGCTCTGTGACAATGTAGTTGAGGATGGGTGCATCAAGAAATGCCAATCCAGTTTTAATATCCACATGGACCGGCATCCCTTGAGTGACTATCACTCCTTAGTGGGTAGTGTGCTAAATCAGATTGTTGGGTATGCTCTCAAGTACCTCAAGGTCATAGCAAATCAGGACTAGTACCATTTCCTTTAACGATAGGGGAGGTATTTGAGCTAAGTGGTGGGAGGCCGGTGGACAAGAGGTTTAATATCTCCAGTCCTCCTAGTTTGAAGCTCCACCAATATCATGTGGATAGATCCCTCATATGCTTTAACATTTCCAATCCCCGAAAGCCGGGAAATTGGGAAGTGTCATGGAGTAACCAAACCATGACCTTTTCATATAGAGCAGATAGAATGCCGACAGATACAGAGCTTATACGCCACATAGCCAGTAGAGGAAAATCTTTCCGATATAGGTATACCCTAGGAAATAGGATTACGAGAGTTGGAGAGGTATCACCAGGATACTGTGCACATATCGTACAAGCTGATACGTGTACTAGACAGATGGGAGAATTAGGGTTAGGAGATTTCACATGGAAGATGTGTAATATGGTTATGTCCTACTCCGTCCCATATGTTCTCCCCGATGATGCATATTTCATATGCGGGAGGAAGGCGTATAAGTGGCTTGCCCCAAACTCTGAAGGATTGTGTTATATTGGAAAAGTACTGCCTGAAGTAATGACTGTATCACATGCCAAAATGAAAGATATACACCGTGTTGCCCAAGCTCCTTATACTCACACCCATTACGAGCACGTAGTTAAACGGCACCTGATAGAAAGAACAGAGCATCCGGCCTCTGACATGATCCATGAATCCACCGGGATTCAGTTTCTAATCGCGTTAGACATCACTCGCACCGCCAGAGGAGTGTTGAATTATAAATACATATCTGCGCTCGCAAATTTGTTAGACAATATCACAGAAATGTATGATGACACGTTTAGGTATACTGGAAGAGAACTTCAAGCTTATAAAACAGAACTGGTTCAGCATAGAATGATTCTCAATTATCTCACGGCAGTGACAGGTGGATATTGTGTCACACTGGCAACGCAGTACGGCGTGAAATGTTGCACATATATTACAAATAGTACCGAGGACCCGGTCGAGGTCATAGACCAAAAGATGGACGATATTCTCCAACTGAAGTGGGAATTTCGCAGGAGACACAATCTCACTCTTGCTGCTGTAGGTAATGAGCTGACTGGTTGGGTGTCATGGTTGAATCCGCGAAATTGGTTCTCTGGTTTAGGAGAATGGGCTCAAGGAGTCATAATGGATGTTGGGAAGTTTCTCCTATGTATCTTAGGTGTTATCATAACGATTGGCTTGATATTTAGATGCGGTCAGGCTTTAACGAAGTGTAAACGAAGTACCAGGGTGATGAGTTTAAGGAGTGAGGAAATTGTAATTCCAATGGATTTGATTTATGACCCAAATGTAGAAACAATGATGTGATGAAAAATGCGATTTCTACGGTCCGTTTCTTTCACCTGTTTTTCCGTTTTCTCCAAGGTAAAAAGACCCACTTGGACGAGGAATTTGATGATCCTGTATACAGACAACTGATGGATTAAAGAAGAAGTTTTGACAACCTTATATACAGATATTTGATGAACTTTGCCATAGATCCCCAGTTTCCCTAGAAATTTTAAAATTACGCTAATCCAACACTTTTGTAAATCTATGGACATTGACAAAGCTTTTTGCCCACACGCCTTTTGGCAAAAGCACAAAGAAGACTGCATTCAACAGACACCGAACAATACTTCAACCGACAAATGTTCATTTACCTGACATAGAATACCACTGCATTTACCGTAATTATGTCTTTTCTTCATCTCTACAACCTTCAGGTAATTACACACATAGTCGATAGGGAATACAGGCACAGATATCAGCAATCACATATTCCCCCATTCATGTATCATCAACTAAAATGTGCTCCCCATTTGTTACAACCACAGCCGAAAAGAGCTCGGTAAAGTTTGACAGCCCATCCACAGACCCGTACCACGGGATAAGAAGGAATTCAAATGTATACTTCGCAATGCCTCGAAGCTTGATTTAAAACACGTACGGCACGATGATACATGACCCCCAAACACGGATTCATACACACATGCTTCTGCTATCTCACTAGGTCATACCCTTTTCCTACCTTCTCCTCTCCTCCCCTACCCAACCATGGAAATGTATTAACCCCTGACATATATTTTTCTCGTTTTGAAATGTTTTAGGAAGTGGCAGTTATTGTTGACTGCCAAAGGGTGGACTGTCAAAGTCAGAAAAATATCACGATGCACACTGCCATATTTGCACCTCATATGTGTCCCTGCTGCGCATGCGTGCGCTCTCCCGTGCGTGCGCATACTCGCTGTTGCGGGCACCCGCAGGCGCACGGTATGCGCATTTACGGTAGAGATTGTATGCGTCTAGCGGGCGACTCTTTCGTTACATATTTCCACTATATAATGTATTTTGTAGATCATGGTCCCTTTGATAGATTCTGAAAGTTTGGTTAATGTAGCATGTTCATGGACAGAGAAATCCCTCTTTGTTTGATACGAAGGGTCAGACAGGAGTAATACTGTGGTGTTTAGTATCCATCGGAAGAGTATTTAATTAGCAATATTCCGGTGTTGGTTTGAAGCGGATTAATCGCTCGTGCGAATAGTTATGGACATAAGAAGTTTATGTCCATTTACTATTATTTGCACTTATTCATGCGGCGGGAAACCCAGTTTCCCACCCACCTGAGCAGTTGGAAATCGTCACAGCCCACCTGTATGAATCAACCTATGACCTTTTGTTATGATGCGAGGAGGAATTCCTGTGTCCAATGAACAATGAGATTGTAGGGACCAATGAATTGTATTATGTGTGGGGCATAAATAGACAAGCCGATCACATCCAGCTCACTCTTCAACGGTTCTCATTGCTGAAAATCGGGAGCTGGATGTCCAGAGGCGCATGCGATCGTTCCCCTTGTGCGTAAGTTTTCTCCGCAATCATATTGTCTTTCTTGTTATTATGGGCCATATCTCTCTCTCTCTCTCTTCTCTTTCTCTAGTATTCTCTTAAACGTAATAGTATTGTATTGAATTTACTGTGTAGTTATCTGGTTAGTTAGTCTATGTTATATTGTAGTGTATGACTTGTAATTGTATTATTCTTTTTCAAGTATAACATTCATATTAGGCGTTAGACCCTAAGCACGGTATTTGTGTATTTCTTATAGTGTTAAGTATTCTCAGAGCGTCGGTGACGCTCGAACAGCTTTTAAGTTAATAAGGTTACACGGTGTTGCATCTACACTCAATCTCTGCACCAAGGTTTACTGCATAATACACTGTTTTATGGTATAGTTACAAAGGTTTAACATTGTGAGCGTCTGCGCCGCTGGTGATCTCCTCGTGGTCTCAAGCGTTCGCATCGCTATAGCAAATCATTACGTTAGTCGGCAGCCAATAGTGTGCCTGCCTGTGATCTCTTGGCCGTGAGCGAACGTGACGCTTGAGCGTCTCGACCTCGGCTAAGCGATTGCTACGCAACGTGCGTACCCTTACGGTACTCCATACGTCAATAGCGTACAGTGTTCTTAGACCTCATAAAGGGTTTTAAATAAGATAAAATATTTAGCTTTATCACTGGATATCACTAAAACCAGGACTGTTAGTGTGCCTTGAGGACCGCGGTTGGGAAACACTGACCTAGATCCTCAATCATTTGTTTTACCCCACCTGGTGTGTCTACCCTGTTGCATACATTTGTGTCATCTGCAAAAAGGCATACTTTCCCTTTAATGCCATTTGCAATGTCACCAATAAAGATATTAAAAAGCACTGGTCCAAGTACAGAACCCTGGGGTACTCCACTGGTAACATTTCCCTCCTGTGAATGCACTCCATTTACCACAACTCTCTGTTTTCTATCCTTCAACCAAGATCTTATCCATTCAATAATCCTAATATCCAATCCCAAACTTTCAAGTTTATTTAGCAGTCTGCGATGTGGAACAGTGTCAAAAGCCTTACTAAAGTCTAGATAAGCTATATCCATGGCTCCACCTTTATCCATCACTTTAGTCACACAATCAAAAAAGTCAATAAGATTTGTTTGACATGATCTCCCCCCAGTGAATCCATGCTGTTTGGGATCCTGTAAATTGCCGGATTTGAGATAATCTACAACTCTTTCTTTTAAGAGTGTTTCCATCAATTTCCCTACTACTGATGTAAGACTCACTGGTCTGTAGTTGTTTGCCTCTTCCTTGCTTCCACTTTTGTGCAGTGGGACTACGTTTGCTCTTTTCCAGTCCTCTGGAATTACTCCTGTAGCTAATGACTGGTTGAATAATTCTGTCAATGGTGCTACCAGCACCTCTTTAAATTCTTTTAGTATCCTTGGATGTATCCAGGGGCGGATCCAGAAAAAAATTACAGGGGGGGCACCATTAGGGACGTGGCTTCGTTGGAATGGGCGTGGTATTGCAGGAAAAGACTACCTTATACCCCAGTTTTGCAACCTGCACGCCCAGACGTTGGCCACCACAGGAAAGAAAAATAATCCTGATTCATGCCCCTTGCATTATTTGTCATTTTTCCTCCTTATAGTAATGCCCAGTATACATTATTCCACATACTGCAATGGCCCTTAGACATTATTCCACACACAATAATGCACATGACACAATATGCACACACTGTAATGCCCCAGACACATTATGCCACACACCGTAATGCCTGTGACACATTATGACAGGAATCGCAATGCCCGTTATACATTATGCTACACACTGCACTGCCCCCGATACATTATAGCACATACAATGTCTGTGACACATTATGCCACACACTGCAATGACCTTGAGACATTATACCACAATGCCCGTGATATAGTATACCATACACCGTAATGCCTGTGACACATACCGCAATGCCCGTTATACCCTATGCCACACACCGTAATGCCCGTTATATATTATGCCACACTGCAATGACCCTGAGACATTATACCACATACCACAATGCCCGTGATATAGTATACCACACACCGTAATGCCTGACACATTATGACACACACCGCAATGTCCGTGATACATTATGCCACACACTGCAATGACCCTGAGACATTATACCACATATCACAATGCCAGCGATATAGTATACCATACACCGTAATGCCTGTGACACATTATGAGACACACCGCAATGTCCGTGATACATTATGCCACACACCGTAATGCCCATTACACATTAAGTCCTACAGTAAGGCTTCTAATTACTTTTCAAATACCTGCTCGTTGTCAGGGGTTTCATGCACTGGGTGTCATGCTCGTTGCCAGGGGTTTCATGCTCTTGGTTCCATGCACGGTGCCAGGGGTTTTCATGCTCAGGGTGTCATGCTCGTTGCCAGGGGTTTCATGCACTGGGTGTCATGCTCGTTGCCAGGGGTTTCATGCACTGGGTGTCATGCTCGTTGCCAGGGGTTTCATGCACTGGGTGTCATGCTCGTTGCTAGGAGGTAGTCCTTGTTGCTAGGGCTGTGCTCCCAGTGCCACATATGTCCCCAGTGCCAGATATTCCCCCACGGTGCCAGGTACTCACATGCCCCCAGTGCCAAATATAGCCCCCCCCATGTGCCAGGTACACATATACCCCCAGTGCCAGATATTCCCAGACAGTGCCACATATGCCCCCAGTGCCAGATATTCCCAGACAGTGCCACATATGCCCCCAGTGCCAGATATCTCCCCCCCCAGTGCTTTATATGCCCCCAGTGCCACATATGCCCCAGTGCCACATATGCCCCAGTGCCAGATATCCCCCCCCCCAGTGCCACATATGCCCCCAGTGCCAGATATCCCTCCCCTGCCAGTTATTCCCCCCAGTGCCACATATCCCCCCCCCAGTGCCACATATGCCCCCAGTGCCAGATATCCCCCCCGTGCCAGATATGCCCCCAGTGCCAGATGTTCCCCCCAGTGCCATATATGTCCCCAGTGCCAGATATTCTCCCCCCCCCTCCCTGCCAAATATGCCCCCAGTGCCAGATATCCCCCCCCCCAGTGCCAGATATGCCCCCAGTGCCAGATGTTCTCCCACCCCCCCCTCCCCCCTCCCTGCCAAATATGCCCCCAGTGCCAGATATAACCCCCCAGTGCGTCCCTTCCTCCGCCGCCACCGATGCTCCCCCCGCTCCCCTGCTGTTAGGAGGGACACGGAGGGCACAGTGCGCGCCTCTCCTGTGTCCCTCCTGTGTCTCCGGCGGCCGCGGGTCACTGTAATAAAGGAAGTGCTCACGAACGGCACTTCCTTTATGAGACCAGCGGCCGCCGGAGACACAGGAGGGACACAGGAGAGGCGCGCACTGTGCCCTCCGTGTCCCTCCTAACAGCAGGGGACGAAACGAGACTGCAGACTGACATGCGGACGCTAGTCCGCATGTCAGTCTGCACTAAAAATGACAGGGGGGGCACCAAGGCCACTGGATGTATCCCATCTGGCCCCATAGATTTGTCCACTTTCAGCTTTGAGAGTTCTGTTAGGACCTTCTCCTCTGTAAATGTACTTGTTTCATTTTCCTGAATATCCCTGCAACTTAACTGTGGCCCCTTCCCCTCTCTTTCAGTAGTAAATACTGAGCAAAAATAATCATTAAGATGATCTGCTATTAAATTGTCTCCTTCAACAAGACATCGGCACCTGCTCCGCCTCCACATAAGCCTCCTCATCAAACATGTCGACACAGCCGTACCGACACACCGCACACACACAGGGAATGCTCTGACTGAGGACAGGACCCCACAAAGTCCTTTGGGGAGACAGAGAGAGAGTATGCCAGCACACACCACAGCGCGATATAATCAGGGATTTACACTAACACAAAGTGATTTTTCCCTATAGCTGCTTTACATGTACAGTTTACGCCTAAATTTAGTGCCCCCCCTCTCTTTTTAACCCTTTGAGCCTGGAAACTGCAGGGGAGAGCCTGGGGAGCTGTCTTCCAGCGGAGCTGTGAAGAGAAAATGGCGCCAGTGTGCTGAGGGAGATAGCCCCGCCCCCTTCACGGCGGACTTCTCCCGCTCTTATATTAATATTATGGCAGGGGATTTTTGCACATATATAGTTTTTTAGACTATATTATGTGCTGTTTGCCAATGTAAGGTACTCTAATTGCAGCCCAGGGCGCCCCCCCCCCAGCGCCCTGCACCCATCAGTGACCGGAGTATGTGGTGTGCATAGGGAGCAATGGCGCACAGCTGCAGTGCTGTGCGCTACCTTAATGAAGACCGGAGCCTTCAGCCGCCGATTTCCAGGATGTTCTTCTGGCTCTGCAAGGGGGACGGCGGCACGGCTCCGGGACCGGACGACCGAGGCTGGGCCTGTGTTCGATCCCTCTGGAGCTAATGGTGTCCAGTAGCCTAGAAGCCCAAGCTAGCTGCAAGGAGATAGGTTCGCTTCTCTCCCCTAAGTCCCTCGTAGCAGTGAGTCTGTTGCCTGCAGATCTCACTGAAAATAAAAAAACCTAACAAATACTTTCTTTACTAGAAGCTCAGGAGAGCCCCTAGTGTGCAACCAGCTCGAGCCGGGCACAGATTCTAACTGAGGTCTGGAGGAGGGGCATAGAGGGAGGAGCCAGTGCACACCAGATAGTACCTAATCTTTCTTTTAGAGTGCCCAGTCTCCTGCGGAGCCCGTCTATTCCCCATGGTCCTTACGGAGTACCCAGCATCCACTACGGACTACGAGAAATAGAATTACCGGTGAGTAAATTCTTATTTTTCCCATCCCTACAAAATCAGCCTTCCTAAAATCCAACACCTTTGTTTTTGTATGGGACGAGTCAGTCTCTGTCTTAATGCTGAACCATACTGCTTGATGATCACTGGATCCCAGGTTTTCACCCACTTTTACGTCCGATAATCTGTCTCCATTTGTAAGTATTAAGTCTAATATTGCGTCTTTCCGAGTGGGCTCCCTCACCAATTGGTGGAGGGATGCTCCCTGAAGGGAATTTAAAATGTCCCTACTTCTAGTGGAACTAGCAACAGACACCTCCCAGTTTACATCAGGAAGATTAAAGTCTCCCATGATTATTACCTCTCCTTTTAATGCCATTTTGTTATGTCCTGCAATAGGTTCTTGTCGAGTTCCTATTCCTGACCTGGTGGCCTGTATATCACGCCAATACGAATAATCAACTTTTCCCCTGTTTCTATGGTCACCCAAAGGGCCTCAGTTTTTTCTTCAATACTTTGTATTAATGTAGTATTTATGGGTTTTTTTTACATACATTGCTACCCCACCTCCGATTTTTCCAATTCTGTCCTTCCTAAATAAAGTATATCCCGGTATAGCTATGTCCCAGTCATGATTTTCATTGTACCATGACTCTGTAATTGCCACAATGTCTAGATCATCCCTTGTCATTATTGCAGTTAGTTCTGGGATGTTATTACCTAAGCTCCTAGCATTTGCACACATATCTTTTAGAGTTTTGTTTGTGCTTTTTCTGTTCCTAGCTATGTTCTTCTCTCTAGTGGACCCGTCTATACCCCCATGGTACTAAATGGAACCCCAGTATCCTCTAGGATGTAAGATAAATAAAGCAGCCAGTATTTACCTTGCACAAAAACAAAATAACCCACCCAAATCTAACTTTCTCTGCACATATCTGCTCCACCTGCAGTGCACATGGTTTTGCCCATTAGCTAACAAATTGGCTGCTGCGATCAGATCTGAATTAGGCCCATAGGGGGTCATTCCGAGTTGATCGCTCGCTACCTACTTTTTGCAGCCATGCAAACGCATAGTCGCCACCCACTGGGGAGTGTATATTTGTTGTGCAAGGGTGCAATCGCATGTGCAGACGAGCAGTACAAAAATAGTTTGTGCAGTTTCTGAGTAGCTCAGAACTTACTCAGGCCTTGCGATCACTTCAGCCTGTCCGGTCCCGGAATTGACGTCAGACACCCGCCCTGCAAACGCTTGGACGTGCCTGCATTTTTCCAACCACTCCCTGAAAACGGTCAGTTGACACCCATAAACGCCCTCTTCCTGTCAATCTCCTTGCGATCGGCTATGCGAATGAATTCTTCGTTAAATCCATCGCACAGCAACAATCCGCTTTGTACCTGTACGTCGCAGCAACGCATTGCAGTGCATGCACAGTAGTGACCTGATCGCTGTGCTGCGAAAAACGGCAACGTGCGATCAGGTCGGAATGACCCCCATAGTTGGGACTTTATCCACCTCTTCTCTTCCACTGCAGCTCTGTCCAGTAGAGGAGGCGTCAAAGTGCTGTAGTTAGGAACACTGGGGCCGCTCACACTATTGCGCCATGATTTGGTCTGCGCAGAAGGCCAGTGATGACATCAGTGGGAGTCTGCCTTCATCAGATAGTGTGGCAGGTATTAACAGGATGCAGATGTACCTTGTAAATCGCTTTTGCAGCCATTAGTTTACTTTTATTACTGTTCTAAACAATTATAAAGTTTGGGTTTTTTCCAAAGGTGCATAGTTAAAGTTAATAAGATTTTGAATGAAATAAGCCAAACAGCGGCTAAGGGTGTGAAGGGACTGTAGTGGTCAATAAATAACTAGAGGATTGACTTCCCTGGTGTATACAATATGGCAGGCTTTCTTTTAAATGCACATATTTGTTTTAAATAGAAAATATAAAACTTAGGCTCTAATTATTCTAGACTGCCTAGTCAACTTC
Organism: Pseudophryne corroboree; assembly: GCF_028390025.1. Classification (NCBI taxonomy): domain Eukaryota; kingdom Metazoa; phylum Chordata; class Amphibia; order Anura; family Myobatrachidae; genus Pseudophryne; species Pseudophryne corroboree. Next base: position 56,215,839 of record NC_086451.1, read on the forward strand.
TCCAGCAGTTGTGAAACTACAAGTCCCAGCATGCCCTGTAACAGCTTTGCTATTAGAGAAGGCTAAAACTGGCAGGGCACGCTGGCATGAGTAATGCACAACAGCTGCCGCAGGTTGGCCAGATCTAAATGATAGTATAATAACTTATAACCTCAACTAAGAATCTGAGGTCAAAGTGTCTTTTTACCATAAAGACATGTATAATCCAAGCCACTGGATATCAACATCGGCTAAGATGAATAGCTATCGCTATTCACAAATGCGCAAGCATCCCTCACAGCAACTATAAACACGGAAACACAAGTGTATGTAGTGTAGGGTCAGAAAAATACTGGCACCTCTGCAGGAAACAAAACACTGTGAGATACGTGTTCTTTAAACATGTATTTCTCTTACGTCCTAGAGGATTCTGGGGTCCACATTAGTACCATGGGGTATAGACGGGTCCCCTAGGACCCACTAGCACTTTAAGAGTTTAATAGTGTGCGCTGGCTCCTCCCTCTATGCCCCTCCTACCAGATTCAGTTTGGAAAATGTGCCCGGAGGAGCCGGTCACAGCTAAGGGAGCTCCTAGAGCTTCTTTAGTTTAATTTTTTTCTAAGAGTTCGTTAGGCACATGGAGGCTGCTGGCAACAGCCTCCCTGCTTCGTGGGACTAAGGGGGGGGGAGTAGTGTCCGCCCTGAGGGGTTCGAGCCACTATCTCCTCTGACAGGACACTGAGCTCCTGAGGGTGCTGATCGTTAGCCGCCCCCAGGCGACCGCTTACTCCCGCAGCATGCCGCCACCCCCTAACAGAACCAGAAGATTCCGGTGGCGAGTGAGTCACCGGCCCCCACAGCAAGCGGAGAGCAGGTGTGAAGATGGCGGCAACAAGGTGGAAGTGCAGTACTAACTGCGCTCCGGAGGCTCAGCGGTACACAGTGCGGCGCTTTGAGGGGCGCCCTGAGCCAGCGCCTATACCCTACACTGGTCACCAAGGCTGTCAGGGACCTCTGTAACGCTGCCAGCACCATTCCTCAGGCCAGTATAAAGAAGTGAAGAGCGGGAAGCAGCGCCAAGTTCAGGGGGCGGAGCTTCTCCTCAGAGCGGACCCAGCAGCGTTCAGTGCCATTTTCCTGCCTGCAGATCCAGTACAGATACAGAGACGCTGACAGGGAGAGCTGTCCCTCCACGCAACTCCGGCTATCCTGTGCGGTACCAGGGGGTTGTAGAAGGTAGGGGGGGCTGTGTAAATACTGTGTAGTCTATTAAGGTACACAGTCATCGCCAGGTAGTTGTATTATATCTACCTAGGGAAGCGCTGTGTGTGGGTTGGCTCCAAACTCTGTGTTTCTCTGTGGCATACTTGGGGGGAAACTGTGTCTGACATTTTCCTGTGTGTGTGTGTGTGTGTGTGTGTGTGTGTGTGTGTTTGTTTCTCACATAGCCATGTCTAGGAACTCTGTGTCTTATGCTGCAGAGGACATTTCTTCTCCAGAGGAATCCATTCCTTGTACACAGGTATGTAATGTCTTGTATCAGATCCCTATTACTGAGCCTGAGTGGTTAACCTCTATTAAGGGAATGATCTCTCAGATCTCTACTAGGGTAGCTCATACTGAGAGTGAAACTCAGGTATTAAAGAAGTCTATGGCAGTTTGGTCGGGTTCTGTCCCTATTCCTGCAAAATCCCCTAGCATATACCCACAAAAACGTGCACTTGCCCAGATTATGCAAGATGACACGGATACCGACTCTAAACACTGCTAACGGTGATGGGGATGTGCTAAGGGGGGCGGCATGCCTGGCTAAGGGGGTGCAGCTCATGATTGAGGCTATTAGAGATGTGTTAAACATTTCTGACACAACACCTGAGCAGGCTGAGGAGGCTTACTTCACAGATAATAAGAAAGCCTCGCTAACCTTCCCTGCGTCTAAAGAATTAAACGCTTTATTTGAAAAATCCTGGGAGAACCCGGAGAAAAAAATCCAGATCCCCAAAAGGGTTTTGGTTGCCATTCCTTTCCCTGGGGAGGATATAAAAAAAATTGGGAAAACCCACCCAGAGTTGACGCATCTGTTTCCAGACTGTCAAAAAAGGTGGTTTTACCTGTCCCTGGGTCTACCGCGTTAAAAGAACCAGCTGATCGTAAGATTGACACTACACTCAAATCCATATACACTGCTTCAAGGGTGGTATTGAGGCCCACTATTGCCTGTGCATGGATTTCTAAAGCTATAGTAAAATGGTCAGGCACGTTACTACAGGATCTGGATTCATTGGATAGAATTATTTTTACGAAACATACAGGATTCTGCAGGGTTCATGGTGGAATCCATGAAGGACCTGGGTACGCTCGCTGACTGCAAGGGTATCTTCCATGTCTGTCTCAGCTCGCAGGGGTCTCTGGCTACGCCAAAGGTCTGCAGACGCGGAATCCAGTAGAAGTGTGGAGAACCTACCCTACACAGGTCAGGCTCTATTTAGGGAAGCATTGGATGCGTGGATTTCCACGGCAACCACGGGTAGATCACCTTTTCTTCCCTCAGCTACGCCTTCTACGAAGAAACCCTTTTCTTCACATGCATTGCAGTCCTTTCGGACCGCTAAGACAAAAAAGTCCAAGCCTCCTGTCACCTTCTTTAGAGGTGGTCATGCATAATCCAAAAAGCCTGCACCCGCAGGCTCCCAGTACCAGAATCCTGCTTCTAGTTCCTCAAAATCCTCAGCATGACGGTGGTCCGCGAAGCCTGGAAGATGGGCTGGTGGGTGCAAGGCTCAGACGTTTCAGCCACATCTGGGTGTCATCCGATCTGGATCCCTGGGTACAGGATATCGTGTCCCAGGGGTACAGTTTGGAGTTTCAAGTACTTTCGCCACACCGATTCTTCAAATCAGGCTTGTCAGTTTTGCTGGCAGACAGGGCTATCCTACAGGAATCCATCCAAAAATTGGAAAAGTCACAGGTCTTTGTCCCTGTTTCACCTCATATGCAAACCAAGGGGTATTTCTCCTTCATCCACTAGGGGACACTGGAGAGCAGTTACAGTGGGGATTTAGTAGGCAGTAACTGGGAGCTGGCACTTTAAAATTTTTACAATGTGACTAGCTCCTCCCCTACTATGTCCCCCCTCCAAGCCAGTCTTTAATTTGTGCCCAAGGAAGTTGGTCACTCTTGGGATTACTCCTAAAGATTTTCTTATTTTTATTTCTCTAACGTCCTAGTGAATGCTGGGGACTCCGTAAGGACCATGGGGATAGACGGGCTCCGCGGGAGACATGGGCACTTCAAGAAAGAATTTAGGTTCTGGTGTGCTCTGGCTCCTCCCTCTATGCCCCTCCTCCAGACCTCAGTTTGATACTGTGCCCAGACGAGCTGGGTGCTTTTCAGTGAGCTCTCCTGAGTTTGCTGAGAGAAAGTATTTTGTTAGTTTTTTTATTTTCAGGGAGCTCTGCTGGCAACAGACTCCCTGCATCGTGGGACAGAGGGGAGAGAAGCAGCCCTACTCTCTGAAGCTAGGTCCTGCTTCTTAGGCTACTGGACACCATTAGCTCCAGAGGGATCGTACGCAGGATCTCACCCTCGATGTCCGATCCCAGAGCCACGCCGCCGTCCCCCTCGCAGAGCCAGAAGACAGAAGCCGGGTGAGTATGAGAAGCAAGAAGACTTCAAATCGGCGGCAGAAGACTCCGTTCTTCACTGAGGTAACACACAGCGCTGCAGCTGTGCGCCATTGCTCCCACACACCTCACATACTCCAGTCACTGTATATATGTATGAGCCCCCGCCAAGAAAATGTATATTTAAGCGGGACAGAAGCCCGCCGTCGAGGGGGCGGGGCTTCTTCCTCAGCACTCGCCAGCGCCATTTTTTCTCCACAGCTCCGCTGAGAGGAAGCTCCCCGGGCTCTCCCCTGCAGATACACGGTAGAAGAGGGTAAAAAGAGAGGGGGGGCACATAATTAGGCGCAAATATCAATATAAACAGCAGCTACTGGGTTAACATTAAGTTACTGTGTTATTCCTGGGTTTATAACGCTGGGGTGTGTGCTGGCATACTCTCTCTCTGTCTCTCCAAAGGGCCTTGTGGGGGAACTGTCTTCAAAAAGGGCATTCCCTGTGTGTGTGGTGTGTCGGTACGCTTGTGTCGACATGTTTGACGAGGAAGGCTATGTGGAAGCAGAGCGGGAGCAAATGAATGTGGTGTCTCCGCCGACGGCGCCGAAACCTGATTGGATGGATATGTGGAAGCTTTTAAATGATGATGTTAATTCTTTGCATAAAAGGTTAGAAAAGGCTGAAGCCTCAGGACAGTCAGGGTCTCAACCCGTGCCTGATCCTATGTCGCAGAGGCCGTCAGGGTCTCAGAAGCGCCCACTATCCCAAACTGTTGACACAGATACCGACATGGATTCTGACTCCAGTGTCGATTACGATGATGCAAAGTTACAGCCTAAATTGGCTAAATCCATCCGTTATATGATTATAGCAATTAAGGATGTGTTGCACATCACAGAGGATACCCCAGTCCCTGACAAGAGGGTTCATATGTATGGGGAAAAGAAGCCGGAGGTAACCTTTCCCCCCTCACACGAACTAAATGAGTTATGTGAAAAGGCTTGGGAATCTCCAGATAAAAAACTGCAGATCTCCAAAAGGATTCTTATGGCGTATCCTTTCCCGCCAACGGACAGGTTACACTGGGAATCCTCCCCTAAGGTGGACAAAGCTTAACACGCTTATCCAAGAAGGTAGCCCTGCCGTCACAGGATACGGCTGCCCTAAAAGATGCTGCGGATCGCAAACAGGAGGTTACCCTGAAGTCCATTTATATGCATTCGGGTACCTTGCTGAGGCCGGCGATCGCGTCGGCCTGGGTGTGTAGTGCTGTAGCAGCATGGACGGATACCTTATCTGAGGAATATGATACCTTAGACAAGGATACTATATTGTTGACCTTGGGGCATATTAAAGACGCTGTCCTATATATGAGAGATGCTCAAAGAGACATTAGTCTGCTGGGTTCTAGAATAAATGCTATGTCAATTTCTGCCAGAAGGGTCCTGTGGACTCGGCAATGGACAGGTGATGCCGACTCAAAAAGGCATATGGAGGTTTTACCTTACAAGGGTGAGGAATTGTTTGGGGAGGGTCTCTCGGACCTGGTCTCCACAGCTACTGCTGGAAAGTCAAATTTTTTGCCATATGTTTCCTCACAGCCTAAGAGAGCACCGTATTATCAAATGCAGTCCTTTCGATCACAGAAAAACAAGAAAGTCCGAGGTGCGTCCTTTCTTGCCAGAGGCAGGGGCAGAGGAAAGAAGCTGCACAACACAGCTAGTTCCCAGGAACAGAAGTCCTCCCCGGCTTCCACAAAATCCACCGCATGACGCTGGGGCTCCACAGGCGGAGCTAGGCTCGGTGGGGGCACGTCTTCGAAATTTCAGCCACAAGTGGGTTCACTCCCAGTTGGATCCCTGGGCAATAGATATTGTGTCTCAGGGATACAAGCTGGAATTTGAAGAGATGCCCCCTCACCGATACCTCAAATCGGCCCTGCCAGCTTCCCCCCACGAGAGGGAAATAGTGTTAACTGCAATTCACAAATTGTATCTTCAACAGGTGGTGGTCAAGGTTCCCCTCCTTCAACAAGGAAGGGGTTATTATTCGACCATGTTTGTAGTCCCGAAACCGGACGGTTCGGTCAGACCCATATTGAATTTAAAATCCCTGAACATGTACCTGAAAAGGTTCAAGTTCAAGATGGAATCGCTGAGAGCGGTCATCGCAAGCCTGGAAGGGGGGGGGGATTTTATGGTGTCTCTGGACATAAAGGATGCATACCTTCATGTCCCCATTTATCCACCTCATCAGGCGTACCTCAGATTTGTGGTACAGGATTGTCATTACCAATTTCAGACGTTGCCGTTTGGTCTCTCCACGGCTCCGAGAATATTTACCAAGGTAATGGCGGAAATGATGGTGCTCCTGCGGAAGCAAGGGGTCACAATTATCCCATACTTGGACGATCTCCTCATAAAAGCGAGATCAAGAGAGCAGTTGCTGATCAGCGTAGCACTTTCTCTGGAAGTGTTACGGCAACACGGCTGGATTCTAAATATTCCAAAGTCGCAGTTGGTTCCTACGACTCGTCTGCCTTTCCTAGGCATGATTCTAGACACAGACCAGAAAAGGGTTTATCTCCCGATAGAGAGAGCTCAGGAACTCATGACACTGGTCAGGAACCTATTAAAACCAAAACAGGTGTCAGTGCATCACTGCACTCGAGTCCTGGGAAAGATGGTGGCATCATACGAGGCCATTCCCTTCGGCAGGTTCCATGCGAGGACCTTTCAATGGGACTTACTGGACAAGTGGTCCGGATTACATCTTCAGATGCATCGGTTAATCACCCTATCCCCCAGGGCCAGGGTGTCTCTCCTGTGGTGGCTGCAGAGTGCTCACCTTCTCGAGGGCCGCAGATTCGGCATTCAGGACTGGGTCCTGGTGACCACGGATGCAAGCCTCCGAGGGTGGGGAGCAGTCACACAGGGAAGAAATTTCCAAGGTCTGTGGTCAAGTCAGGAGACTTGCCTTCACATCAACATCCTGGAACTAAGGGCCATATACAACGCCCTATGTCAAGCGGAGACCCTGCTTCGCGACCAACCGGTTCTGATTCAGTCAGACAACATCACCGCAGTGGCTCATGTAAACCGACAAGGCGGCACAAGGAGCAGGGTGGCGATGGCAATGGCGGAAGCCACCAGAATTCTTCGCTAGGCGGAAAATCACGTAAGCGCACTGTCAGCAGTGTTTATCCCGGGAGTGGACAACTGGGAAGCAGACTTCCTCAGCAGACACGACCTCCACCCGGGAGAGTGGGGACTTCATCAGGAAGTCTTCGCACAGATTGCAAGTCGGTGGGAACTGCCACAGGTGGACATGATGGCATCCCGCCTCAACAAAAAACTACAGAGGTATTGCGCCAGGTCAAGAGACCCTCAGGCGATAGCTGTAGACACCCTGGTGACACCGTGGGTGTTCCAGTCGGTCTATGTATTTCCTCCTCTTCCTCTCATACCCAAGGTGCTGAGAATAATAAGAAAAAGAGGAGTGAGAACAATACTCATTGTTCCAGATTGGCCACGAAGGACTTGGTATCCAGATCTGCAAGAAATGCTCACCGAGGACCCGTGGCCTCTTCCTCTAAGACAGGACTTGTTGCAACAGGGGCCCTGTCTGTTCCAAGACTTACCGCGGCTGCGTTTGACGGCATGGCGGTTGAACGCCGGATCCTAGCAGAGAAAGGCATTCCAGATGAGGTCATTCCTACGCTGATAAAGGCTAGGAAGGACGTGACAGCTCAACATTATCACCGTATATGGCGAAAATATGTTGCTTGGTGTGAGGCCAGGAATGGCCCTACGGAGGAATTCCAGCTGGGCCGTTTCCTTCACTTCCTACAGTCAGGAGTGAATTTGGGCTTAAAATTGGGTTCCATTAAGGTCCAGATTTCGGCCCTATCCATTTTCTTTCAAAAGGAGTTGACTTCTCTACCTGAAGTTCAGATGTTTGTAAAGGGAGTGCTGCATATTCAGCCCCCTTTTGTGCCTCCAGTGGCACCTTGGGATCTTAACGTGGTGTTGAGTTTCCTGAAATCCCACTGGTTTGAACCACTCAAAACGGTGGAATTGAAATATCTCACGTGGAAGGTGGTCATGCTATTAGCCTTGGCTTCAGCTAGGCGTGTGTCAGAGTTGGCGGCTTTGTCACATAAAAGCCCCTATCTGGTTTTCCATGCGGATAGAGCAGAATTGCGGACCCGTCCACAATTTCTGCCGAAAGTGGTTTCATCCTTTCATATAAACCAACCTATTGTGGTGCCTGTGGCTACTACTGACTTGGAGGATTCCGAGTTACTTGATGTGGTCAGGGCTTTGAAGGTTTATGTAGCCAGAACGGCTAGGGTCAGGAAAACAGAATCTTTGTTTATCCTGTATGCTTCCAACAAGCTTGGTGCTCCTGCTTCAAAGCAAACTATTGCTCGCTGGATCTGTAACACGATTCAGCAGGCTCATTCTGCGGCTGGATTGCCACTGCCTAAATCAGTTAAGGCCCATTCCACGAGGAAGGTGGGCTCTTCTTGGGCGGCTGCCCGAGGGGTCTCGGCATTACAGCTTTGCCGAGCGGCTACTTGGTCAGATTCAAACACTTTTGCAAAGTTCTACAAGTTTGATACCCTGGCTGAGGAGGATCTTGTGTTTGCTCAATCGGTGCTGCAGAGTCATCCGCACTCTCCCGCCCGTTTGGGAGCTTTGGTATAATCCCCATGGTCCTTACGGAGTCCCCAGCATCCACTAGGACGTTAGAGAAAATAAGATTTTACTTACCGGTAAATCTATTTCTCGTAGTCCGTAGTGGATGCTGGGCGCCCGTCCCAAGTGCGGAATTCTGCTGCAATACTTGTATCTAGTTATTGCTTCAATAAGGGTTATGTTATGGTTGCATCAGGGTTAACCTGATGCTCTGTGGTTGTTCATACTGTTAACTGGGTAAGTTTATCACAAGTTATACGGTGTGATTGGTGTGGCTGGTATGATTCTTGCCCTGGATTCCCAAAATCCTTTCCTTGTACTGTCAGCTCTTCTGGGCACAGTTTCTCTAACTGAGGTCTGGAGGAGGGGCATAGAGGGAGGAGCCAGAGCTCACCAGAACTTAAATTCTTTCTTGAAGTGCCCATGTCTCCTGCGGAGCCCGTCTATCCCCATGGTCCTTACGGAGTCCCCAGCATCCACTACGGACTACGAGAAATAGATTTACCGGTAAGTAAAATCTTATTTTTTCTTTAATTCTATTTTTTTATTTATTTATACTTTATTTAGACAGACTGGCAGCACTGCCTCTGCCAGTCTGCACCTTGGGAGCTGCCGGCGGGGTCCCATCGCAGCTGCGTGCGGCTTGGGCTGGATCCCCGGCTGAAGAGACACCTCTCTGGACTGTCCGGACATCGCTCCTTGCGGCGCGCGTCGGGGCCACTCCATCAGCACACAGTTTAACCGGCAGCGGTAAGTATTGAAGCCCCCGGCCGCAGCTAACAGTGCAGGCGGGGTACGCAGGGCTCCCTCCGCTAAGGGACTGATAGCGCCGCTATGTTTCAAATTAGGCGCCATTACAAGGGGGCAGAGCTTAATCCCGGCTTGGGCTCTCAGCAGTCCCGGCGTCTCTGCGCGCGCTGGCGGCCATTTTCCAGCAGGTTGAGCTAAAAAAATACTGTGAACAGTTTCAGTGGGGTGTTGTGTGTGCGTGCGTGCGTGCGTGCGTGCGTGCGCGTGTGTGTATCTGGGTGAAAGGTGCTGGTATGGCTGGACCAAAGCAGCACAGTAGGTTTTCTCATGTCAGAAAGGTTCTGCAAAGTTCACTCAGGGACAGTCAGAGAATTCCCTGTTATGTGAGGATTGTGGATCTGAACCTTTTGCTCAGCCCTCAACGCAGCTGCAGAGCACTCCTGTTTGGACAGCTCAGCTTACGGAGGTAATGTCACTGTTAACTAAGGAAATGGAAGCTTCTCGTCAGGATAGAGAAGCTGCCCGGTCCCAACAGCTTGTACCAATGCCTGAGCCTGAACCAGCCTAAGCTCGGTCCCTGGCAAGATCAGTTGAGAGGCTCTCTAAGGCAATGATCCTTTCTCAAACCCCGTCCGTAATTTCTCCTCCCCAGGTTTCAAAGAAGAGGTTTGCTAGCCTCAGTGTTCCACGTCTCGGACAATGATATGCCTATATTAGAGGAGGCGGTAGAGATCCAGGATACTGATGACAATCAGGTTTATGGCGTTCGTTTAGTGTTGAAGGCACTCCACGTCCTTCAAGGTTCAGCACCAATCAAAAACTGACAGCGACCATTCCAGTTTTTAACGAGCTGGATACGCTCCTGAAAGAGGTATCGAAAGAAATTAGGTCTTCCTATCCTTTCCTTACAGATAGCAGAAAGCAGTATGAGACCCCTCCATCGGTGTCTCACCTATCCAAGAAAACTGTTCTGCCAGTTCCTGGAGCAACCTCACCGAAGGAGCCATCTGATAGAAGGTTGGAGACTACCTTAAAGATACTCGGCAGTGGGGGTTTTACTTTGGCCGGCACAGGTAGGTTGTTGGGTCAACAAGGCTATAAAAGCCTGGGCGGAACATTTGTCCTCAGGTTTGCAGGACGGTTTGCATCAGGATCAACTGATACCTTTGGCAGAACATATTCGCGAATCTGCTTTACATCTTTGTTAGGCCTCCAAGGACGTCTGTATCCTCGGAGGCCTAATTTCCACTTTGGCTATATTGGCCAGAAGAGCTCTCGGGCTACGACGGTGGCAGGCGGATACTGAATCCAAGAGGGCAGCAGAGGCGTTGCCCTTTACGGGAGAGTTCCTGTTCGGAAAGGATCTTGATGCCTTGATTTCTCAAGCCACTGGGGGGTAAGTCGACTTATCTGCCCACTGCTGCTCCAGCTCCTCGACGGACCTATACAGGTCCTTCCTTTCGGTCTTTTCGTGCCCCTTCCAGGTTTAGAGGCCAGGCCAAGGGAGGAGTTTTCCCATGGATCTTGAGGTAGAGACAGAGGTTCAACAACCTTGACCCAGCCAGATGGTAAGTTTTCCACCGCTTGACGGGCTTCCCTTCCACCTGGGGGATCCCAGGGTGGGAGATCGTCTGTGGGATTTCAGGGAGGTCTGGGTACAATCCTGTCCAGATGCTTGGGCCAGGGATCTCATCACTTGTGATTACATGCTCGATTTTCAAAACAGCCGCCTCAGCGTTTTCTTCACCATGGGTTTGCCAGTTTCCGACGACAGGAGGGTCATCTTGCAGGCGGCGGTCCAGAAACTTCTATCCGCAAGGGTGATGATCCCTGTTCCCTCACATCATCGGAGTCAGGGCTATTACTCAAGCCTGTTTCTCGTACCGAAACCGGATAGCTCGGCCAGGCCAATTCTGAACTTAAAGAATCTCAATCCATTTTTGAGGATATTCAAATTCAAGATGGAGTCCCTTCAGTCGGTTATTGCCGGTTTAGAGCAAAACGAGTTTATGGCGTCCTTGGACATCAAGGATGCCTAGTTACATGTTCCCACATTGTCTTCTCAGCAGGCTTTTCTCCGGTTCGCAATCTAGGACGCTCATTTCCAGTTCCAGGTCCTTCCGTTCGGTCTCTCTCTCTTCTGCTCCCAGAGGGTTCACAAAGGTCATGGCAGTCATGATGGCCCTACTTCGAAAGCAGGGAGTGACGATTATCCCCTATCTGGACGATCTGCTGCTGTAGGCGCACTCTGCAGACCTGTTGCTTCAGAATATCTGGATAACCCAGGACCTTCTGATTCGGCACGGATGGATCCTGAACTTCCCGAAGGCTCAATTATGCCCTCGCAACGGTTACTGTTCTTGGGGATGATTCTTGACACTGTCAGAAGGTTTTTCTTCCTCAGTACAAGATCCTCTCTCTTCAGACGTTGGTGAGGCTGGTCCTTCGTCACCGTCGGGTATCAGTGTATCTGTGTATTCACCTTCTGGAGAAGTTGGTAGCGGTGTTCGAAGCCCTTCCCTACGGACGGTTCCACTTTTGACCCTTCCAGCTGTGTCTCCTACATCAGTGGTCGGGGTCTCATCTATTTCTTCACCAAAAGCTCAGTTGTCTCTCCTCTGGTGGCTCAATTTGACTCATCTGTTGGAAGGAAAGAGGTTCGGTGTTTGGGATTGGACTCTCCGCACCACAGACGCAAGCCTGTGAGGATGGGGGGCTGTGGCCCTGGAACATCGGTTTCAGGGGCGCTGATCATCTCATGAATCTGCTCTCCCGATAAATATACTCGTATTACGGGTGGTGTGCAACGCCTTACTTCAAGCACATCACCTGCTTCGCGGTCGGGCAGTCAGAGTTCAGTCTGACAACGCCACGACAGTGGCATACATCAACCGGCAGGGCGGCATTTGCAGCCGTGCGGCGATGAGAGAGGTCACCAACATCCACCTCTGGGCAGAGGAAAACGCTCTGGCCTCGACGGCAATCTTCATTCCAGGGGTAGGCAATTGGGAAGCCGATTATCTCAGCCGCCAGGACATGCACCCGGGAGAGTGGACACTCAATCTCCAGGTGTTTTGTCAGCTGGTCCGCTGGCGGGGAAGACCACTGATCGACCTCATGGCATCCCGCCTGAACCATCAACTGCCTCTTTACTACTCTCGGACGAGGGACCCGGCGGCAGCAGCCGTGGATACCCTCACGACTCCTTCCGGTTCGTTTATCTCTTTCCTCCTTTTCCGTTGCTACCTCGGGTTCTGCAAAGCATAAAGAGAGAAAACGCGCTGGTCCTCCTGGTGATGCCAGATTGGCTGTGCAGGACTTGGTACTCCGCCCTACATCTGTTGTCAGTAGCGGAGCCTTGCCCCTGCCACTACGGGACGATCTACTACAACAGGGTCCTTTTTCTTTATCTAAAAGTTCAGGTCTCTGCCTTTTCGGTTTTATTCCAGAAGAAATTAGCCCTGTTGCCGGAAGTTCAGACTTTCTTCATGTGACCTCAACCTGGTCTTTTCTACAGTCTCAGTTGTTTGAGCCTCTGGAGTTGGTGAACATGAGGTATCTCACCTGGAAGGTGGTCCTTCTTCTGGCCCTAGCTTCGGCCAGACGGGTGTCGGAACCTGGGTCTCTCTCTCTCTCTTGCCGTCCTCCTTACCTGGTGTTCCATGAGGATAGAGCTGAACTTTGTACTCACATGTTGTTTCTCCCGAAGGTGGTGTCCGATTTTCACATCTATCAACCACTTGTGGTTCCGGCCCTCTCAGCGGATTCACCAGATTGCAAGTCTTTGGATGTTGTCACAGCGCTCAGGATAGGACTTCTGCTATTCAAAGGTCTGATTCCTTGTCCGTGTCACAACTGAGGGTTTTAGCTGACAGGAGAAAGCCTCAGTTGTAGGGGCTGAGAGGAACTTAAACCGGGGAGGTTTAATCAGACCCCTGAACATGTAAGTGTTAAAAGGAAACCCGAAGGTGTGACCATGACAACCAGGTAAAAGTCAAAATAAAAGTTTATTAACAGACTCCGTGTAAACAAACAGCATTCAAGGTAAATACTGGCAATGATAAATAATATGATTCCTGGAGCACTCTGACCATGAAATAGTTACACAGGACACTGGTAGGTAAGAACAGCTGTTACAGTCCTTAGATAGAATAACCTTACCAGGCCTGGCTGTAGTAGTGAAGATATCCAAGGAACATGCCAGTAGATCAGGGGTGGGCAATTATTTCAGCTGAGGGGCCACTTGACATTTCCTGTCAGTATCCAAGGGCCACATACAAAATAGCAGCTCGCCCCACTTGCCAAAAATATAGGGACGTGGCTTCATGTGGAAGGGGTGTGGGCAAAAAATAATATAGATTCATATTAGGCTGCACAATAGTCTCCATTATTCAAATTGCGCCACACAGTAGCGCCACTTACACACATTACACCAGGTAGAGCCCCTTTTACACACATTACGGCAGGTAGAGAGCCTTTTTACACATTAACATTTTATTTAGGATAATTATTGTGCAGCAAGCAAATTATCCAGTGTCTTATGGCCCCTGGGGAAAGGTGTGACACAGTGACAGAACACGATGGGGGTGACACAGTGACAGAACACGGTGGGGGTGACACGGTGACAGAACACGGTGGGGGTGACAGAACACGGTGGGGGTGACAGAACACGCCGGGGGGGTGACACAGTGAGAGAACACGGTGGGGGTGACAGAACACGGTGGGGGTGACAGAACACGGGGGGGGGGGTGACACAGTGAGAGAACACGGTGGGGGTGACACGGTGACAGAACACGGTGGGGGTGACAGAACACGGGGGGGTGACAGAGAACACGGTGGGGGTGACACAGTGAGAGAACACGGTGGGGGTGACACAGTGAGAGAACACGGTGGGGGTGACAGTGACAGAACACGGGGGGGTGGCACAGTGAGAGAACACGGTGGGGGTGACACGGTGACAGAACACGGGGAGGGGGGGTGACAGTGACAGAACACGGGTGTGTGACACGGTGACAGAACACGGTGGGGTGACACAGTGACAGAACACGTGGGGTGTGACACAGTGACAGAACACGGGGGTGTGACATAGTGACAGAACACGGGGGTGTGACATAGTGACAGAACACGGGGGGGTGACACAGTGACAGAACACGGGGGGTGTGACATAGTGACAGAACACGGGGGGTGACAGTGACAGAACACGGGGGGGGTGACACAGTGACAGAACACGGGGGGGGGTGACAGTGACGGAACATGGGGGTGACATGGTGACAGAATACGGGAGGGGTTGGTACAGCGAGAGCTAAAGATCTCTCCCCCAAACCTAAAAACAGTCTGACGCCACTGCCCACACACACAAATACACACACACACACACACACACACACACACACACACACACACACACTTTCTTTCACTTTTCCCATTTACTTACTGATCTGGCTGGCAGTGGCAGGAAGGATGGATCTGTAGCAGTCTGGCTCTTGTCCCGTGTAGCTCCGCCCCCTGAGGTCCCGTGTAGCCCTGCCCCCTCATCGGCATGTAGCCCCGCCCCCTTCTCGGCTGAACACAGCCGTTGTCACTGGGGACTCTGGAGGAGGCTGCTACAACGCAGCAGCAGGAGCAGCAGGGGAGAGAGGCGCCACTGGCAGCTTGGAGGTACTGCAGTGCAGAGCAATGACAAGCTGCTCAGCCGGTCGGGCCGCTTGTCATTGCTGGCTGGTGGGAGGCATTGGGCCGGGCAGGATCGGTTTGCGGGCCGCATCCGGCCCGCGGGCCGTATTTTGCCCACCCCTACAGTAGATGGAACAGATGAAGTTGGTAACTTGAATCAGCTGTTGTAATTGCTGGATGGAACCAGCCAGGTGGTAAGACACGGAGTGGATGCGGAATGGAATCAGCCAGATCATAAAGTCACTGAAGGAATGCTGGGTGGAACCAGCCAGGTGATGAAACACGGAGTGAATATAGTCAGATGCTAGGGAGCGTGGAAATAGAGGAGTTGAAGGATGATTACCGGTGGTAGTGGATACTGCTGGAAGCAGATGAAATAGCTGGAAACTGGATCAGCCACGGAGGACTGCAGAGTCAGGCTGCACCGCAGGATGGTAGGCAGGTGCGGGTCTGTTTGGTGGATGCTGGAGACAGGAGCTGGAACCTGGAAACACAACCACAGGAGAGAGACTGGAACAAGGTATGACAAACAAAGCACTGACGATTTCCTGGCCCAGGCACAGGATACTTATACCTGCAGCAATGCAGGTATTGGCTGGACAATTATGCAGATTTCCAGAGGCAGTGGATTGGAGGAACTGAGACATGTGATTAGATCCAACATGGCTGCGCCCATGTTAGAACTTGGAGGGAAAACTGGCTTGGGAAACCATGTGGAAACATAACTGTAATGGCGGTGCCGGCCACAGAGGACAGGAGACGCCAGACTGACAAATGTATGCTGAGACTCGTGGATGACAACGGAGGCCGCGGCAGGCATGGAACACCACACTGACAACCTGCACCTATAACACAGGAGCAGCGGCGGAGGCCGCGGAGAACGGGAGACGCCATGCAGGATTCAAACATGGCGCCGCTGTGACAGCATCTCAGCGTGACAGGAGGAATGTGCAGTATGTGGACACAGATGAGATCCGGCCTTGGAACGCTGAGTGAGCCTCAGGAGACATCTGAAAGACAGGTAATGGCGTCCAGATACCCGGATCGTGACAGCACCCCCCCCCCCCCCCTTTAGGAGTGGCCCCAGGACGCTTCTTAGGCTTTAGAGGAAACTTCGAGTGGAAATTCCGGACCAAGGCAGGAGCATGGACATCAGACGCATTGGTCCAAGAGCGTTCTTCAGGACCATAGCCCTTCCAGTCAATAAGATACTGCAACTGACCGTAACGGAAACGTAAGTCCAGAATCTTGGCCACCTCATACTCGACTCCCCGTTGAGTCTGAACTTTAGGAGCTGGAGGAAGTGCAGAATGAAACCGATTCAGGATCAGCGGTTTCAACCGGGAAACATGGAATGTCCTGGGTATTTTCAAGAAGGGAGGTAACTGGAGTCTGTAAGCAACAGGATTGATGACTTGTTCAATTTTAAAAGGACCGATGTAACGAGGAGCAAATTTCATGCTGGGAACTCTCAACCTCAAATTCTTCGTGGACAACCATACTCGATCACCCACCTTGAGAGCAGGAACCGCTCTACGCTTCTTATCGGCAAACTTCTTGTACCTAAATGAGGCTTTAAGCAGGGCTGCGCGGACATTCTTCCAGTTGTTTGAAAACTGACGCAAGGTGACATCCACTGCTGGAACAGAAGTTGCTGGAAGTGGTTGGAATTCTGGAACCTTAGGGTGAAATCCATAGTTGATGAAGAATGGTGTTGAGGAGGATGAGGAATGGTATTGATTGTTGTGGCTAAACTCGGCCCAAGGAAGGAGTTGAACCCAGTCATCTTGGGAGGAAGACACATAAATGCGGAGGAAGGCCTGCAAGTCCTGATTCACCCTCTCGGTTTGACCATTGGTCTGAGGATGGTAAGCTGTAGAAAACTTTAACTTGACTTGGAGGGCTTGACACAAACTTCGCCAAAATTTGGCTACAAATTGTACTCCACGATCGGAGATGATCTCTTCAGGAAGACCGTGAAGTCGGAAGAATTCTTGGATAAACACTTGGGCCAACTTGGAAGCTGACGGGAGACCGGTGAGGGGTATGAAATGTGCCATCTTGGTGAACCGGTCAACTACCACCCAGATGGTATTAAACTTATTGCATATAGGCAGATCTGTAACAAAGTCCATCGACAAATGGGTCCACGGTCGACTGGGAACAGATAATGGAACCAGTTGCCCCGCAGGAGACTGGCGGGGAACTTTGTGTTGGGCACACTTTGGGCAAGAGGCAATAAACTCCTTGACGTCCTTCTTCAGAGTTGGCCACCAGTAGGACCTAGAGATAAACTCGAGGGTTTTCTGAATGCCTGTATGTCCGGCAAAACGGGAAGCATGGGCCCAATGCATGAGCTTCTTCCTTAACACCGGCTTCACAAAACTTTTCCCTGGTGGGGGCGTAGAGTCCATCCCTACCGTGGAGAATGCCAACGGATTAATAATAGGATGTTTGTCTGAAGACTCTGACTCGTTTTCTTGCTCCCAAGAGCGGGAAAGGGCATCGGCCTTGCGATTCTGAGAGCCCGGACAGAACTGGAGTTTAAAGTTGAACCTGGAAAAGAAAAGTGCCCATCTGGCCTGACGGGGGTTAAGACATTGTGCGCCTTTCAGGTATAAAATATTCTTGTGGTCGGTAAGTATCGTGATTGAATGAGAAGCTCCCTCCAACAGATATCTCCACTCCTCAAGAGCGAGCTTCATGGCTAGCAACTCCTGGCCGCCAATGGCATAGTTGCGCTCAGCTGGGGAGAATTTCCGGGAGAAGAAACTGCAGGGATGTAGATGGCCATCTTTAGCCCTCTGGGATAACACCGCTCCTACTCCAACGGAGGAGGCATCCACCTTTAAGATGAAAGGAGAGTCGGTGTCGGGCTGTTTCAGAACTGGTGCAGAGATGAAACGTTGTTTTAGAAGATGAAAAGCTTGCGTAGCTTCTTCAGACCACTTGGACGGGTTAGCACCCTTCTTGGTTAATGCAGTGATAGGCGCCACAATGGTGGAAAAGTCTCGTATGAACTTTCTGTAATAATTGGCGAACCCTAAGAACCTCTGGACCCCTTTGAGGGTTAAGGGTATCGGCCAATTCTGGATTGCTTGTAGTTTCTCAGGATCCATCTCTAGTCCAGAACCGGACACAATGTAACCTAGGAACGGAATGGATTTAACTTCAAAGACACATTTCTCCAATTTGCAATAGAGATGATTGACACGGAGACGGGACAGAACCTCCTTTACCCAGAAACGATGTTCCTCTAGATTATTGGCAAAGATGAGGATATTATCTAGATAAACCACGACATGGCGGTATAAGATGTCTCTGAAGATCTCATTCACGAAATGCTGGAAGACAGCTGGAGCTCAATCCGAAGGGCATGACGAGGTACTCATAATGTCCATCACGGGTGTTAAAAGCGGTCTTCCACTCGTCACCCTCACGGATCCGGATGAGATTGTAGGCACCCCTCAAATCCAACTTTGTAAAGATGGTTGCTCCACTGACTCTATCGAAGAGCTCTGTAATCAAAGGTAAAGGATACTGGTTCTTGACGGTAATGTCGTTCAGACCTCTGTAATCGATGCACGGTCGCAGACCACCGTCCTTCTTAACGAAGAAGAAGCCTGCGCCAGCTGGAGAAGAAGAAAGTCGGATAAAACCTTTCGCCAGGTTCTCTTTAATGTACTCCTCCATGGAGTGCATCTCAGGCAGAGACAACGGGTAAGTTCGGCCTCGAGGTGGAACCTTCCCTGGAATGAGATCAATTGGGCAGTCCCATTCTCTATGAGGAGGAAGGATATCAGCAGAAGCCTTACTGAACACGTCCTTGATATGGAGGAGGTGGAACATCAGACGACCTGGGGAAAGAAGAACAAACAGGAAGCACTTTGGACAAACAAGTCTTAGCACAGGAGGGACCCCATGCTAGTATTTGCGTAGTCGTCCAGTCAATCGACGGATTGTGGAGACGGAGCCATGGAAGGCCCAAAACCACTGGATGTGTGGCTCTTGGAATCACTAGGAAGGAAATAAATTCTGCACGAAGAACTCCCACTTTCAGACGAACTGGTAGAGTCCTTAGAGAAATAACTGCGTCAAAAATCTTGCTGCCATCTACTGCAGTTAAGGAGATGGACGAAGGAAGTCTCTTGGTGGGTAGGGACCACCGTTTAACATAAGCTTCGGTTATGAAATTCCCAGCTGCTCCAGAATCAAGGAGGGCAATGACGTTCCTGTAAAGTTGAGCAATTTGGAGCAAGACTGGGAGATTACAATCATGAGGAGATGGAGAGGAGATCATTACTCCTAGCCGGCCCTCTCCTTGGCGAGCTAGGATTTGGAGTTTCCCGGACGTTTGGGACAGGCATTGATAATGTGAGACGGAGCTGCACAATAGAGACAGAGAGACGTCTTCGGCGCTCAGCGGGAGATAGACGGGAACGGCCAATTTGCATGGGCTCATCCTTGGATGGAGACGGTTGACGAAGAGGAGGAGCAGAAGATTTTGGAGCAGACGATCTTCCTCGCTCGGTTGCTCTCTCTCTGAAACGTAGATCAACCTTCGTGCAAAGAGAAATTAGCTCATCCAACTTAGAGGGCAAGTCTCTGGTAGCTAACTCATCCTTGATGCGTTCTGATAAGCCATGCCAGAATGCAGCATACAGGGCCTCGTCGTTCCATGCCAGTTCGGATGCCAGGATTTTGAACTGTATGAGATACTGTCCCACAGTACGTGTTCCCTGGCGTAAACGGAGAATCTCAGATGAAGCAGAGGTTACCCGGCCTGGCTCGTCGAAGATGCGCCTGAATGTTGCCACAAAGTCCGTATAGGAGGACAGCAGGAGATCAGACTTCTCCCATAAAGGTGATGCCCAGTCAAGGGCTGAGCCGCTGAGAAGGGAAATGATATAGGCAATTTTAGTACGGTCGCTGGGGAAATTGCCAGGCTGAAGCTCAAAGTGGATTTCGCATTGGTTAAGAAATCCCCTGCAGAACCTTGGAGATCCGTCAAACTTTGCTGGCGTTGGGAGATGAAGACGTGGAATGGAAATGGGTAAGGTGGGTGGGGTTACAGCTGGTGTCACTGTAGTGGACGCACCGGACGTGCCAGGTCCACGGAGGGTCGTTTGAATCCCATCCAGCCGCGTAGAGAGATCCTGGAGACAGCGGATGATGTGGCCTTGTGCAGCCTCCTGATGTTCGAGTCTGGCTGCCAGTTCTTGCATCGGCCTAGCCGCTTGATCCTGGTCTCCGGCTGGATTCATATGGTCAGTGCTTACTGTCACAACTGAGGGTTTTAGCTGACAGGAGAAAGCCTCAGTTGTAGGGGCTGAGAGGAACTTAAACCGGGGAGGTTTAATCAGACCCCATGACATGTAAGTGTTAAAAGGAAACCCGAAGGTGTGACCATGACAACCAGGTAAAAGTCAAAATAAAAGTTTATTAACAGACTCCGTGTAAACAAACAGCATTCAAGGTAAATAATGGCAATGATAAATAATATGATTCCTGGAGCACTCTGACCATGAAATGGTTACACAGGACACTGGTAGGTAAGAACAGCTGTTACAGTCCTTAGATGGAATAACCTTACCAGGCCTGGCTGTAGTAGTGAAGATATCCAAGGAACATGCCAGTAGATGGAACAGATGAAGTTGGTAACTTGAATCAGCTGTTGTAATTGCTGGATGGAACCAGCCAGGTGGTAAGACACGGAGTGGATGCGGAATGGAATCAGCCAGATGATAAAGTCACTGAATGAATGCTGGGTGGAACCAGCCATGTGATGAAACATGGAGTGAATATAGTAAGATGCTAGGGAGCGTGGAAACAGAGGAGTTGAAGGATGATTACCGGTGGTAGTGGATAATGCTGGAAGCAGATGAAATAGCTGGAAGCTGGAAACTGGATCAGCCACGGAGGACTGCAGAGTCAGGCTGCACCGCAGGATGGTAGGCAGGTGCGGGTCTGTTTGGTGGATGCTGGAGACAGGAGCTGGAACCTGGAAACACAACCACAGGAGAGAGACTGGAACAAGGTATGACAAACAAAGCACTGACGATTTCCTGGCCCAGGCACAGGATACTTATACCTGCAGCAATGCAGGTATTGGCTGGACAATTATGCAGATTTCCAGAGGCAGTGGATTGGAGGAACTGAGACGTGATTAGATCCAACATGGCTGCGCCCATGTTAGAACTTGGAGGGAAAACTGGCTTGGGAAACCATGTGGAAACATAACTGTAATGGCGGTGCCGGCCACAGAGGACAGGAGACGCCAGACTGACAAATGTATGCTGAGACTCGTGGATGACAACGGAGGCCGCGGCAGGCATGGAACACCACACTGACAACCTGCACCTATAACACAGGAGTGGCGGCGGAGGCCGCGGAGAACGGGAGACGCCATGCAGGATTCAAACATGGCGCCGCTGTGACAGCATCTCAGCGTGACAGGAGGAATGTGCAGTATGTGGACACAGATGAGATCCGGCCTTGGAACGCTGAGCGAGCCCCAGGAGACATCTGAAAGGCAGGTAATGGCGTCCAGATACCCGGATCGTGACAGTCCGTTTCTGTACGATGCTGACCGTCGTGGATGGCCAGCTTCCAAGCAGACGTTGACACGATGGATTAGTCTGGCCATCAGACAAGCTTATTTGGCGGTTTCTCGGGAATCTCTTTCTTCCATTTCGGTGCACTCTACGCGCTCTGTGGGACCCTCGTGGGTGGCTGCCCGCGGGGTTTTCCATGACTACTTTATGTTGCGCTGCCGCTTGGTCAGGCCGACATACATTTATCAAGTTTTACAGGTTTTATACTTTTGCTGCCTCTGCATCGCAGTTTGGCCGGGCGGTTTTGCAGGACTCTCAGCGCTCTCCCACCCATCATGGGAGCTCTGGGACGTCCCCACTGTAACTGCTCTCCAGTGTCCCCTAGTGGATGAAGGAGAAATCAGGATTTTGGTACTTACCGATAAATCCCTTTCTCTGACTCCACAGGGTACACTGGACGCCCACCCAGCGCTGTTTTCCTCCTACTTCACTTCTCAGTTTGCATGTCACTGAGTGACTGCTCGTTTTAGTTCATGTTAACCATTTTCTACAGTTATAAGTTTACAGGTTTACTTTGTGTTCTCCTGTTTTCCATGGCTTAGCTACCTCCTCTACTTTAATGTTGGTCTCTTCTAGCTCTCCTCGGGCACAGTTTTAAGTAGACTGGCTTGGAGGGGGTACATAGTAGGGGAGGAGCTAGTCACATTGTAAAAATTTTAAAGTGCCAGATCCCAGTTACTGCCTACTATATCCCCACTGTAACTGCTCTCCAGTGTCCCCTGTGAAATCGGAGAAAGGGATTTATCGGTAAGTACCAAAATCCTGATTATTCAAACCTTTTCGTGGTACCGGAGCCGGATGGTTCGGTCAGACCGATTTTGAACTTGAAATCGTTAAACCCTTATCTGATGGAGTTCAAATTCAAAATGGAGTCTCTGAGAGCGGTGATCTCAGGTCTGGAGGAGGGAGAGTTTCTGGTATCCCTGGATATCAAGGATGCGTACCTCCACATTCAGATTTGGCCGCCACACCAGGCTTATCTCAGATTTGCACTGTTGAACTGTCACTATCAGTTCCAAGCGCTGCCATTCGGCCTCTTCCCGGCACTGAGGGTGTTCACCAAGGTGATGGCAGATATGATGGTTCTCCTCTGCAGACAGGGGGTGAACATAATTCCATATCTGGACGACCTGCTGATAAAGGCATCGTCCAGGGAGAAGTTGTTACAGTCCATTGCTCTCACAACTCATCTACTCAGGGAGCACGGTTGGATCCTGAACCTTCCGAAGTCGCATTAGGAGCCGACAAGGAGATTGTCGTTCCTGGGAATGATCCTCGACACAGAGGTGCAGAGGGTGTTTCTACCGGAGGAGAAAGCATTGGTGATTCAAACAATGGTCCGGGATGTCCTGAAACCAGCCCGGGTATCATCAGTGCATTCGCCTTCTGGGGAAGATGGTTGCCTCTTATGAGGCTCTACAGTGCGAAAGATTTCATGCTCGGTCATTCCAACTGGATCTCCTAGACAAGTGGTCGGGATCTCACCTACACATGCACCAGAGGATACGTCTGTCGCCGAAAGCAAGTATTTCACTCCTCTGGTGGCTGCAACTGCCTCACCTTCTGGAGGGCTGCAGGTTCGGGGTTCAGAACCGGATCCTTCTAACCACAGATGCAAGTCTCAGAGGTTGGGGCGCAGTCACCCAAGGGGAAACCTTCCAAGGAAGGTGGTCAAGTCAGGAATCCCTTCTTCCAATAAACATCCTGGAGCTAAGAGCCGTGTACAACGATCTTCAACAAGCAGCACAACTTCTGCAAGATCAGGCCATTCAAGTGCAGTCGGACAATGTAACGACGGTGGCCTACATAAACCGACAGGGCGGAATGAAGAGCAGAGCTGCAATGTCTGAAGTAACAAAAATCCTCCTCTGGGCAGAAAGGCATGCAGTGGCGCTGTCAGCAATCTTCATTCCGGGAGTGGACAACTGGGAAGCGGACTTCCTCAGCAGGCACGATCTCCATCCAGGAGAATGGGGCTTCCATCCGGAGGTGTTCACGGAGGTGACCAGTCGTTGGGGCGTACCTCAAATAGACATGATGGCCTCACGTCTCAATAAGAAACTTTGGAGGTACTGTTCTAGGTCAAGAGACCCACAAGCAGTGGGTCTTCAAGTCAGTGTATGTGTTCCCCCCACTTCCACTCATTCCAAGAATTCTAAAGCTTGTACAAAGAACAAGAGTTCAGGTGATCCTCATTGCTCCGGACTGGCCAAGGAGGGCTTGCTACGTGGATCTGCTGGATCTACTGCTGGAAGATCCAAGGCCTCTTCCTCTTCGGGAGGATCTTCTACAACAGGGGCCATTTGCTTATCAAGACTTACCACGGCTACGTTTGACGACATAGAGGTTGAACGCCAGATATTAACTCGGAAGGGCATTCCGAACAAGGTTATTAGTACCCTGATACAGGCTAGGAAAGGAGTTACGTCTAAACATTACCATCGCATTTGGAAAAACTGTGTGTCTTGGTGTGAATCCAAGAGTTTCCTGCGGTGTAGTTTGAACTTGGTCGGTTTCTCCTCTTCCTGCAAGCAGGTGTGGATATGGGCCTGCATTTGGGATCCATAAAAGGTCCAGATTTTGACTTTATCCATTTTCTTCCAGAAACAATTGGCTGCCCTCCCTGAGGTTCAGACCTTTTTGAAAGGGGTTCTGCACATCCAGCTTCCCTTTGTGGCGCCGACGGCACCCTGGGATCTTAACGTGGTGTTGCAGTTCCTGCAATCGGATTGGTTTGAGCCCTTACAGGAGGCTGAGGTCAAATTTCTCACGTGGAAGGCTGTCACTTTGTTGGCCTTATCTTCTGCTAGACGTGTGTTGGAATTAGGGGCTTTGTCCTGTAAAAGTCCCTACTTAATCTTCCATGAAGATAGAGCTGAGCTCAGGATGCATCAGCAGTTTCTTCAAAAGGTTGTGTTGGCTTTTCATATCAGAAAGTTTTTTTTTGTGGAACCGCACTAGTCTGAGAATTATAGTAAATACTGATATAAATATGGAATGAAATACCAATATGCAAGCAGTTAAACAGTTAACAAATGATTCTTAAACTGCAAATGATTGGCGGTGCTCCCAGGAATTTTGTAGGTGAACTACAATTGAAAAGAAGGAGAGAAAGACAAAAAAAACTTTTTTTGGGAGCACTCTTTTATATATGTTCGAAGTAATTTGTGTGGTAAGAAATGTTAAAACATAACCTTTAATCAAACCTCGAATAAAAAAACATGATGTTGTCAAGAAAATTAGAAACTCGTGTCTAATGTTGTATGTGTAAAAATCTTATTTAACCTTTTTAACAAATGAGGTATAAGATGAATGAATAGGTGAAAATATCAAAAAGTAGTGGAGAATACCAAGTGGTTTCTTAAAGTCCCGGGTATCCAAGAAATCACTGTGTATGCCTAAATTATGGGTATCATTGATGGAAAATATGAGCAGAACTGCTAAGGTTTAAAGTAAAGCTTGGGATGGTGCTGAAAGAGTGATTGGATTCCCCTGTTAATGGGGGGGGGGGGGGGAGGGAGGCGAAAGGAAAATGAGGAAAATAAGAGCCCACTGCACCTGGTATTCTCAGGAAGTTGACCGTCCTAATACTGACCAGGCCATGCCTGCTTAGCTTCCGAGATCGAACAAGATCGGGCGTATTCAGGGTAGTATGGCAGTGGGCCAGAGAGGAAGAAGAAAGAGGAAAAAGGAAAGGAGAAAAAAGGAAAAAAGAGAAAGAAACCACCACTGATTCTGTACTCTAATGGATCGGTGTCATAATAGTCTGAAAATGTTTTTCCAAATAAGAGAGTGTGTGAAAATGATCTGAGTTGGAGTCAGCTCTTATCCTTAAAAGTGGCCCACTGCACCTGGTATTCTCAGGAGGTTTCCCTTCCTAATACTGACCAGGCCATGTCTGCTTAGCTTCCGAGATCGGACAAGATCGGGCGTATTCAGGGTAGTATGGCCATGGGCCGTTGTTTAAGGAAAAAGATGGGTCACACTCTAATTATTGTACTTTACTTGAATCAGAACTAAAATATAGTCCGAAAGATATTTCCAGATAAGAGTGTGTGGTGGGTAAGTGGAATAGAGAGAGAAAGAGGGAGGGAAAGGGGGGATAATGATGGAGAGGTAATGAATATAAATGCGTCAAAGATGGGAGATCTGAAAAGTGAATAATGCTAAAAAAATGATCAAAACAAAGCCCTAATACTTGCTGGATGATTGTGCAAGGAATATACTCTCAACAAAAACAAGTTGTGTATATATAGCAGGTTTTTGCACACACAGGTAAATTAAGAGCTCAGGGCTGGCTCGCAAGAAATTTGCAAATCAAACACTAGTAATGTGAGCACTAAAGAATGTGCACAGTTGTTTGCTCCATATATACTAGAATATAGCACTGAAAAATGTGCACTGCTGTTTGCTAACATGAATATAGGAGCAAAACATGATCAGAGGGTATGGGTTTAGAGCTCAAGGCTGACTCACTGGAAACTTGAATTAATCCTTATAACCTCCTGATAACGAGTGACAAAACATATGGAATGTATGAAATATGTAAGTCACAAAAGTATTGATTTAGAGCTCAGGGCTGGCTCCACAATATTTGATATTAAAGCTCAGGGCTGGCTCCCAAAAAATTAATTACTTAAACCTTAGGAAATGACAGGACATATGATCAAATCGCTGGTAAAAAACATGCTCTGGAAAGTTACATTGTCATGAAACTCAATTTGCATAAAGCTAGTTGATATCCGTAACGGCATAAGCGGGGAAACAGTGCAAAATAATGGTACTTAGCACAGTCTTCCTGCAGATGTGAAGTATCGCTGCAGGAGTGAAAATATTGGTGGGGGGAGAAGAAATATAGTCAAATGTTGGTAATCCAAAATATACTACCGTGACCGCGCTATGTGCGGCCAGTGTTGATCAGTCATCCCCCATGCATGCACCCGCTGGCAGTGAAGAACGCGGCCGCCCGCTTCCGGACTGGGCGTTGCCGCGATGACGTCACAGAGGACGCCGCTCGACGTACGTTTCACCTAGGTAGGCTTGGTCACGAGAGGCTCTCGTGACCAAGCCTACCTAGGTGAAACGTACGTAATTAATTTTTTTGGGAGCCAGCCCTGAGCTTTAATATCAAATATTGTGGAGCCAGCCCTGAGCTCTAAATCAATACTTTTGTGACTTATATATTTCATACATTCCATATGTTTTGTCACTCATTATCAGGAGGTTATAAGGATTAATTCAAGTTTCCAGTGAGCCAGCCTTGAGCTCTAAACCCATACCCTCTGATCATGTTTTGCTCCTATATTCATGTTAGCAAACAGCAGTGCACATTTTTCAGTGCTATATTCTAGTATATATGGAGCAAACAACTGTGCACATTCTTTAGTGCTCACATTACTAGTGTTTGATTTGCAAATTTCTTGCGAGCCAGCCCTGAGCTCTTAATTTACCTGTGTGTGCAAAAACCTGCTATATATACACAACTTGTTTTTGTTGAGAGTATATTCCTTGCACAATCATCCAGCAAGTATTAGGGCTTTGTTTTGATAAAATTTTTTTAGCATTATTCACTTTTCAGATCTCCCATTTTTGACGCATTTATATTCATTACCTCTCCATCATTATCCCCCCTTTCCCTCCCTCTTTCTCTCTCTATTCCACTTACCCACCACACACTCTTATCTGGAAATATCTTTCGGACTATATTTTAGTTCTGATTCAAGTAAAGTACAATAATTAGAGTGTGACCCATCTTTTTCCTTAAACAACGGCCCACGGCCATACTACCCTGAATACGCCCGATCTTGTCCGATCTCGGAAGCTAAGCAGACATGGCCTGGTCAGTATTAGGAAGGGAAACCTCCTGAGAATACCAGGTGCAGTGGGCCACTTTTAAGGATAAGAGCTGACTCCAACTCAGATCATTTTCACACACTCTCTTATTTGGAAAAACATTTTCAGACTATTATGGCACCGATCCATTAGAGTACAGAATCAGTGGTGGTTTCTTTCTCTTTTTTTCCTTTTTTCTCCTTTCCTTTTTCCTCTTTCTTCTTCTTCTTTGGCCCACTGCCATACTACCCTGAATACGCCCGATCTTGTTCGATCTCGGAAGCTAAGCAGGCATGGCCTGGTCAGTATTAGGACGGTCAACTTCCTGAGAATACCAGGTGCAGTGGGCCCTTATTTTCCTTATTTTCCTCATTTTCCTTTCGCCTCCCTCCCCCCTTCCCCCCCCCCCCCCCCCATTAACAGGGGAATCCAATCACTCTTTCAGCTCCATCCCAAGCTTTACTTTAAACCTTAGCAGTTCTGCTCATATTTTCCATCAATGATACCCATAATTTAGGCATACACAGTGATTTCTTGGATACCCGGGACTTTAAGAAACCACTTGGTATCCTCCACTACCTTTTGATATTTTCACCTATTCATTCATCTTATACCTCATTTGTTAAAAAGGTTAAATAAGATTTTTACACATACAACATTAGACACGAGTTTCTAATTATCTTGACAACATCATGTTTTTCTATTCGAGGTTTGATTAAAGGTTATGTTTTAACATTTCTTACCACACAAATTACTTCGAACATATATTAAAGAGTGCTCCCAAAAAAAGGGTTTTTTTGTCTTTCTCTCCTTCTTTTCAATTGTGGCTTTTCATATCAACCAACCTATTGTGGTGCCAGTGGCTACTAACTCCTCAATTGCATCAAAGTCCTTGGATGTTGTGAGGGCTTTGAAGATCTATGTGAAGAGGACTGCTCGTCACAGAAAATCGGACTCTCTGTTTGTCCTTTATGATCCCAAGAAAATTGTGTGTCCTAAGCAGATGATTTCTCGCTGGATCAGGTTCACTATCCAGCATGCATATTCTACGGCAGGATTGCCGTGTCCAACATCTGTTAAGACCCACTCTACTCGTAAAGTGGGGTCTTCCTGGGCGGCTGCCGGGGTGTCTCGGCTTTGCAGCTTTGACGAGCGGGTACTTGGTCTGGGTCCATACTTTGGCCTCTGAGGACCTAAAGTTTGGTCAATCAGTTCTGCAGGTGCCTCCGCGCTCTCCCTCTCGTTCTGGGAGCTTTGGTACATCCCCATGGTACTAATGTGGACCCCAGCATCCTCTAGGACATAAGAGAAAATAGGATTTTAATTACCTACTGGTAAATCCTTTTCTCGTAGTCCGTAGAGGATGCTGGACACCTGCCCAGCGCTTCGTTATCCTGCAGTGGTTCTTTGGTTCAGTACTGCTTTGTTCTTAGTTAAGTACTGCGTTTCTTTAGTGGGTTCAGTAATGTTTCAGCTGTTGCTGAGTTTTCAGGCTAGTTAGCCTGGTTTGCCTTGTTTGTGTGAGCTGGTGTGAATCTCGCCACTATCTGGGTATTTCCTTCTCTCGAAGTATGTCCGTCTCCTCGGGCACAGTTTTTAGACTGAGTCTGGTAGGAGGGGCATAGAGGGAGGAGCCAGCCCACACTATTAAACTCTTAAAGTGCCAGTGGCTCCTAGTGGACCAGTCTATACCCCATGGTACTAATGTGGACCCCAGCATCCGCTACGGACTACGAGAAAGGATTTACTGGTAGGTAATTAAAATCCTATTTACTACCAAAAGGTCATGTTTTGTGGATGTCTTTATTTATGTACATAATCTATGTTGCTGAGTCACTAATGATCTCACCTGCTTCCACAGCCAGAAATCCTCAAAACATGACACATTGGGAAAACTTGAGGGTTGAGGCTGATCTAAGCCATAGGTCTGCAAACTCGGTCCTCATTACCCACGCAGTGCATGATTTGCAGGTCTCCTCACAGAATCACAAGTGAAATCATTAACTCCACCTGCGGACCTTTTAAAATGTGTCTGTGAGTAATTAATACACCTGTGCACCTGCTGGGTTGCCTGCAAAACATGCACTGTGTAGGGTAATGATGACCGAGTTTGCAGACCTATGATCTAAGCCAGGCATTCCCAACCACGGTCCTCAAGGCACACTAACAGTGCATGTTTTAGTGATATCCAGGCTTCAGCACAGGTGACTTAATTAGTAGCTAAGTTATTTTGATTTAACCATCTATGCTGCAGCCTGGATATCACTAAAACCTGCACTGTTGGTGTGCCTTGAGGACCGTGGTTGGGAATGCCTGATCCAAGCTGACTACATAATGACTTTGGTGCTTCAGTCATCTCAAAACTGCTTCCAAACACTTCTTGCAACAATTTAATGTCTCAAGAGAACAGTGTATGGGCCAGAACTCCGAGATTCCGGCCAAACTCGTCCATTGAAAGAAAAATTTTTTTTAAGTGGCAATCATTTACAAGGAAAGAACGACCTGGTTTCACCGTGTAAATGATTTCCGCTTTAAAAAAAAAAAAAAACGTACTCGTTGGGCTGGAATCTCAGAGCTCTGGCCGTCTCGCACTGCATTACATCTCGCTCTATGAGTTATCAAAGTCAATCCCTGAAGTGTGATTATCTTCTCAAGGACTCCCTAATCCTTTTGGAATGCACAAATACACGTTGAACAGTTTACGGTAGTCAGGCATCCCTGGTTTATTATGGATCACACTGAGGCAGTGGTTCCCAAACACAGTCCTCCAGGCTCCCCAACAGTCCAGGTTTTAAGGATATCAATGCTTAGGCACAAATGACTTAATTAGTACCTCAGTCAGTTTGATTATACCATCTATGCACAAGCAGGGATATCCCTAAAACCTAGACTGTTTGGGGTGTTTTGAGGACAGCATTTTGGGAACCACTGTGCTGCAAGATAACGGGTCTTCGACAAAATGGTCTTCACACGTTCATCACATAAGCTGGGTACACACACCATCCATATAACACATTGCTATACAACGACGTGATAGCATTACATGCTTAATGCAACTACGTCACATGCTGCACATCAGAAGGGAAGATCAGGGAAGGGGGCAGGGCTAAGCAGCAGAGTAAAAAAAAAA
The DNA here is from genome assembly GCF_028390025.1 of Pseudophryne corroboree. Classification (NCBI taxonomy): domain Eukaryota; kingdom Metazoa; phylum Chordata; class Amphibia; order Anura; family Myobatrachidae; genus Pseudophryne; species Pseudophryne corroboree. Next base: position 56,246,137 of record NC_086451.1, read on the forward strand.
AAACACCATTGCCACATCTCTTTAATTGGTGTTTGAGAAACTTCAGACCCCCATCAACAATGGCAACCTAATGGTGGTCGATGGCCATCTATAGTATTCAATGGAGAATAAAATCAAAATAGACCACCATATGATGAGGATATAGAGGGAGGAGCAAGACTTGTGTAAACTTTTCAAAGTTCCAAAGTTGTGGCGGCTCCTGTAAGAATAATAACTGAAGAAAAAAAAAGTCAAATACTTCAACTCTGACACCACCGTCTCTCCTGACCCTCCAGCCTATAACAAGCATAACACGGAGAAGTAAATGTAATAGCTTGCACTGCGAGTTTCTGGCAAGTCTGCCTGATGTTCTAAGGGAGCAGTCATAAATAAGCAAAAACAACCAGGGTTTGCCTTTTAAATTGTTGCCACTTTAAACATCAGGAAAACTTGCTGTGATCTCGCCGATATATGCAATGCGCAGATGTTGCATTTACCCCATAGCAGGAGAATTTCTTAGAAGCGGGATATCAAATCTGCTGATCATTGATGGCTATGATCAATAGATTTAATACAGCTTTATAAATAAATGTTAAATCAGGCTTAGCATTTACTGTACTATATGGTATTAATATTGCCGCCAGCTGGTACCATGTACAATATGGTAAACTCGAGCACGGGCATATTTCTTTCCTGTTTTGTTTCCAAATATTTTGTCTAGTGCTGTCATGGCAGTGTACAATTAAGGCTATAAATTGCCTTCTTGGGTTTGGCTCACAGACCAGCCCTGTATGGATGTTCCCCTATGTAGGTGGAAGGTACATTTACCTGCATTGCAATGGCGTGCTGACTCTATAGGCTAGGTTAGGGACTTTCAGAATATTGGGGTCCCTTGACGATGGGCTACAACATACCTCCCAAGTGTCCCATTTTCTTAGTGATGCCCCACCTACGGGCTGCAAGTTCCTTGGGGGGGGGGGGGGGGGGAGCACACACTGTAAGTAGAGGGTGAATAGATGGTGCACAACATCTATTTGCAGTGATGGGGGGGGGGGGGTCTCTGAGACTGCTGGGCACACCCCCACAGTGAGGGGAGTGGGGTGCTGCAGAGCTCTGCCCTCTTTCCCGTGAGCTAAGCCCCCTTCGCAGTCGCGCCCGCTCCACTGACCACAATGTTGGGAGTTGTGCTACAAGCTTAAATGTTTTCATCAAAACATGACCAAATCCCCTCTTTGCTACGCACACAGATATGCAGTATAATATTGTTAGACATTTGCTATCGGCGATGTGTGATATACATAGAATATATATTTTTTATATTTGGCCTACAAATACCAGTTCATTATATTTATATACAGATGCACAGAGTATATATACCTATATAAACATATATTCTGTGTATATATACTGATATACTGTACTATGCAGCATTTTTTCCCACACCTGCCTAAAACTTTTGCAAAGAATGCTTTCAGAAATAGAACTGTTAATAGTTTAGTTTATCAATTAACACAATGCAAAGTGAATGAACAGGAGTAATCTAAATCAAATCAAATTTGGTATGACCACCATTTGCCTTAAAACGGCATCAATTCTTCTAGGTACACTTGCATAAAGTCAGGGATTTTGTAGGATTATAGGGGGTCATTCCGACCCGTTCGCACGCAGTGGTTCTTCGCTGCGGTGCAAACGGGTCGGAACTGCGCATGTGCGGCGGCTGCAATGCGCACACGCGTCATTGCCTGGCGACGCCTGTCGCCGGGCAGCGGCAAGAACAAAGAAGAAAGTGATCGCTAGCGCGATCACAAGAAGATTGACAGCAGGGAGGCGTTCCGGGGCGTCTACTCACCGTTTTCCAGGCGTGTCCAGGCGTTTGGAGGGCGTATGTCTGACGTCAATCCCGAGACCTTCGTCGCTGTATCCGTCGCACTGGGCAAGTAGGTCTGACCCTGGTTTTGTTTTGCCGGAAACTTTTTTAGCATAGCAGGGCTGCACAAGCGATCGCAGCCTTGCTATGCTAAAATACACTCCCCCATAGGCGGCGTCTAGTTGATCGCACGGGCAGCAAAAAGTTGCTACGTGTGATCAAGCCGGAATGAGGTCCATAGTCAGGAGGATGATTAACCAATCATACCAAACAGGTGATAATAATCATCATTTTCATATGTAGGTTTTTAAACACAGTCGTTAACTGAATCTGAATGAGGAACAGCCTTACTCTGCTACAAAGGTGAGGTTGTGGATGACAGATTTATGTCACAGGTCATTCACCATGGTAAGACTGGGCCCAGCAACATGCCATGCAGCTCCCCAAGAATCTTTGCAATCTGGTGGACAGTTATACAATAAGAAAGGTGTTTCCGCACAGGTGATGGCAATCATACATTAAGTGGGAAGTCCAAGAGCAGAGCATTCTGTCCCTCCTGAAGAAGGTCAGGTTGGGAGGTATGGTTATACTACACATAGATGGTGCGTGTCATGTTGGTCATTCTGTCCCACTATCAGCTGTAAGATGGCGGGGGTATTATACTACACAGAGATGATGTAGGGGGGCCCTGCTTGCAAGCTTACAATCTCTAGGGAAAAAGACATTGATACACATATCTATCTATTACCCTGTTCAACACAGGTGCCAGCAATCATGAATGAAAAATCCAGAAGCAGAGCATTTTGTCCCTCCAGGAGAGGGTCATGTTGGGAGGTGTGGCCAAAGACCCCCTCTGCCACATGGTTAATGGCAGCTGCGGCATGGAAGGGGTTAGTGCCCGGCGCCGGAGACAATGGGGTCAATTAAATTTGCAGACAGTTGAATAGCGCCAGGAATTAGCTCCTGTCGCTATTCAATTCTGCTTATGTTATGTCGGCGAATGCGCGATCTCCCGGACTTAACAGGTTGATTTGTCGGGAGAACGGGCATTCTCCGACTTAACTGCCTGACCGAATGAGCCTCGCTCCGGCCGGGCGCCAGCACACTTGTCGGATTTCTGCTAGCAACCCCCGGGGGGTGATAGTCAGTTTTCTACCTTTTAACACAAGCTATTTACTAATACCTTCAAGCCGTAATGGCCGCTAAACCACGTGCACGTGCTACGCACTCCGTACGCTATCTGCGTATGAAGACCTCACACGTGGTACGCAAGTTACGTACACACGCTGCGCTGGGTGTACGGAATACACACAGCGAGCGCACACACAGACAGTACTTTTATAAACTTTAAACACAGAATATGCTTACACTGTAAACCTTAGTACTGTAACACTGTAATGATATAACGCTTCTTAACCTTGTTAATATAAAAGCTGCTTGAGCGACTGAGACGCTCAATATACCCATAGCAATGTAATGATGAACACACTCTACCTTGTAAGGTTCCAAAACCTTTACTGACGATTTTAGTATGTAAAAAAAGGAAAACAGTTACAGCTTATACACTACAAAACTAACGTTAATACCTAAACAGAATAGCTAGACATGAATATACAATAGCGGCATAATCGTAAACAATAACATACAAAGAGAAAGAGTAAATGGCTAACACAGGCGGAGAACAAAGATGGTCACAGAGAAACTTACACACGTGGGAATGATCGCAAGCGCAGTCCTGGAAATCCAGCTCTCAGTTAATCAATGATGAAAACCTTGTGGAGAGAAGTGAGTGAGCTGGCCCAGGCTGGCTGCCTTATATTTACAGCCTACATTCACAATACAATGGTCCCTACAATCTCATTGTTCATTGGACACAGGAATGTCTCTTTGCACTATAACAAAAGGTCATAGGTGGGTTCGTACGGGGGGGATGTGTCTCTCTCCAACTGCTCAGGTGGGAGGCATCCTCTGGATTCCCCCTGCATGTGTAATGAACTGCAAATACAGTAAATGTCCATAAACTACTCATAGACATAACTATACGCAGGAGCGATTAATCTCTACCTAACCAGCACCGGATTGTTTCTAATAAAATACTCTTCAGTTAGGTACTAAACACCACCGCTCAGACCCTGTCTGACCCTTCGTATCATGCAAAGAGGAATTCCTTTGTCCATGAACCAGTTACACTAACCATACTTACAGATATTATTAAAGGGAATATTACCTACAAAACACGCTATGTGGGTTAAATATACTATAAACGAGTCGCCCGCTACAAGCTCATAAACTCTACCGTAAATACGCATATACCGCGCGTACTCGCCGGAGCGAGCGTACGCAATTTGCGGACATGTGCACGTACAGCAGACTATATGCACGAGCAGCGGGCATGTGCATGGGGTTAATATATGGCAATGTGAAGCATGATATTTTTCGACTTTGACAGTCCACCCTTTGGCAGTCATCAATAACTGCCACTTCCTAAACAATTCAAACAGAAAAATATATGTCATCATGTAAATACCTTTTTATGATTGGGTAAAGGGAGGAGAGGAGAAGGTGGGAAAGATATGACCTAGTGAGATAGTAGAAGCATGTGTGTATGAGTCCATGTCTGAGGGGTCATGTATCATCGTGCCGTACATGTTTTAAATCAAGCTTCGAGGTATTGCGAAGTATACATTTGAATCCTTCTTATCCCGTATTAAGGGTCTGTGGATGGGCTGTCAAACTCTACCGAGCTCTTTTCGGCTTTTGGTTGCAATAAATGGGGTGCACATTAGTTGATGATACATGAAGGGGGAGAGTATGTGGATGCTAGTATGTGAATATCACCTGTCGACTATGTGGGATACTACCTGGAGGTTGTAGAGATGAAGATAAGAAACAGACGTTATAAATGCAGTCATATAACTATGTGAGATTTAATAGACAGTCGCCGATTGGGGTCTTGTCTGATGTCTTGTCTGATGTACATGTTGTCTGATGTCTCACAGTGCTTTTGCTGTAAGTGGTGAACAAAAGCTTTTCCAGTGTCCATAAAATTACAGTCTCTAAAGTATTGGGTTTCCAGTAGATAGTTAAAGTCACTAAAAGTATTGGGTGTCTGTGACACAATTCATCAATGGTCTGTATAAAAGAGGTTGTCAAATTCTTCTTCCAAGCGGATGTCCTTGTACCTTGGAGGAAAACAAAGGAGAAACGGGTGAAAGAAACGGACCGTGGAATCACATTTTCATCACAACATTGTCTCAATCGTTGGGTCGTAAATTAAATTAGTTGTTGTTATTACAGTGTCCTCGCTCCTCAGACTCATCACTCTGGTACTACGTTTACACTTCGTTAAAGTCCGAACGCATCTAAATATCAGACCAACCAATATGACGACTCCCAGAATACACAAGAGAAATTTCCCTACATCCATTATAATGCCTTGGGCCCATTCTCCTAAACCAGAGTACCAATTTCGTGGGTTCAACCATGACACCCAACCGGTCAGCTCATTACCCACAGCAGCGAGAGTGAGATTATGCCTCCTTCGAAACTCCCACTTCAATTGCAAAATGTCATCCATCTTTTGGTCTATGACCTCGGCCGGGTCCTCAGTGCTGTTTGTAATATACGTGCAGCACTTTACACCATACTGAGTTGCTAGGGTAACACAATACCCGCCTGTCACTGCTGTGAGGTAATTGAGAATCATCCTCTGCTGAACCAGCTCTGTTTTGTAGGCTTGTAGCTCTCTCCCAGTATACCTGAACGTGTCGTCATACATTTCGGTGATATTGTCTAACAAGTTTGCTAGCGCAGATATATACCTAAAGTTTATCACTCCTCTGGCGGTACGAGTGATATCTAACGCGAGTAGGAATTGAATCCCGGTGGATTCATGGATCAGATCAGAGGCCGGATGCTCTGTCCTCTTTATCAGGTGCCTTTTAACAACGTGCTCGTAATGAGTGTGAGTATAAGGAGCTTGGGCACCGCGGTGAATGTCTTTCATTTTGTTATGGGATACAGTCATTATTTCAGGCAGTACCTTTCCAATGTAACACAATCCCTCTGAGTTTGGGGCAAGCCACTTATACGCCTTCCTCCCGCATATGAAATATGCATCATCGGGGAGAACATATGGGACGGAGTATGACATAACCATGTTACAAACTTTCCATGTGAAATCTCCTAACCCTAATTCTCCCATCTGTCTAGTGCACGTATCCGGTTGTACGATATGTGCACAGTATCCTGGTGATACTTCTCCAACTCGCATGGTCCTACTTCCTAGATTGTATCTATACCGGAAATATTTTCCACTGACGGCTATTTGGCGTATAAGCTCTGAATCTATGGGCATTCTATCGGCTCTATGTGAAAATGTCATGGTTTGATTACTCCATGACACTTCCCAATTTCTCGGCTTTCGGGGATTGGAAATGTTAAAGCATACTAAGGACTTATCCACATGGTATTGGTGGAGCTTCAAACTAGGAGGACTAGAGATATTAAACCTCTTGTCCACCGGCCTCCCACCACTTAACTCAAGTACCTCTCTTACAGTTAAAGGGAATGGTACTAGTCCTGATTTGCTATGACCTTGAGGTACTTGAGAGCATACCCAACAGTCTGTCTGGTTTAACACTTTACCCACTAAGGAGTGATAGTCACTCAATGGATGCCGGTCCATGTGGATATTAAAACTGGACTGACATTTCTTGATGCACCCATCCTCGACTATACTGTCACAATGACTACAGATGCAGTTCTCTTCAGCTAACAATCCTTCACAATTCCTTCTATTGTCAATGCTACCAGATCGTTTTCTGATACTCGCCTTTACTCGGTGATTGTGTTGCTATTGGAATTCTACGAATCCATCCTGATCATCAGAACCCATTCCAGATCCTTTCTCGACCTCACTGGTACTCTCACCGAAACAGACTGCTCTGGTCAACAACAGGGTCAACAGGAAAACACGGACTGCAGTCTCTTGGGGCGAGTCCATCTTACAGGAGGAGAAAGAGAAAGTTGTAATGGGGGTACAGAAAAATAATTGAAGGGGGAAAAAAACTTGTTACGATGTCTTCTAGTCTTGTTGTTCTTCTTGCTCAGATGTCATCTCAAAGGTGCTGTCTCTCAGTCTTCCAAACGAACATTCCGGTGATGCAATATTCTTTCCGACTCAGCGATCTTTCTGTAAGGAGAATAAATCCTGCATTACCATTTGTCTAACTGATGTGTGACATACCATCTGTAACGCATGAAAACATGAGAAAAAACTAAAGAGAGAGAACAAAATATATATGTTACATAAGACACAACAAAAAAAACATTGTCAGATCTTCCGTTCACCATCAGGCTGTCACATCAACACATCCATTGGTATCTTTGCACAGTCTCCCCCAACAGTATTTCCACACTCCACCCTTTTGTGCCTGGCCAGGACACAACGATGCTGGTAGGACATACTGGGGTTGGGTAGACCTCTGAAAAGACCAAGTAGTCATGTGACGTTGGAGCTATCATGGTGAACGTCAGAGATGGGAAAAAGAAACATTTACAGATAAATTACAAAGCTTACCCGGCCGTCCCTGTGTTTACAAGGAATGACCTCCCAATTACATTGACTGTAACCTCAGGCTTACTATCAAGGCTTATGATCAACTTTACTGGCTGCAAATTACAGGTGCGGCCCAATATTCTTCCTATATGATCCCTGATTACAATTTCGTGTGTCATAACTTTGCTCGTGTTCTTGTCTAGGGGGTCTGACTTTATGTGGGTTGTTACAGTTGCTGGCATAATGCCCTTCTCTTTTACAAAGATAACAAACCCGTGGCTTCCTCCATGTGCCAGGGGCCTGGGGTTTTGGTCGATTTGATGCCTCCTCTAGTGCTTGGATGCTCATCACCATCAACCGTTCTCCCTGTGCTTCCCTGGTTCTTTGGATATTGCGGTCATGCTCGATAGCGGACTCTCTTAATGCAGCCACCGAGATACCTCTCCAGTGAGGTAGAGAGGTTTGTACCCTGATTCTTAGTGTGTCTTTTAAGCCGTCCATTAATACGGACACAGCTACCTCCCTATGATGTACATTATCCTCAATGTCCGTGATCCCAGTGTATCTAGATATTTCCTGCAGTGCTCGATGGAAATATTCCACTGCCATTTCACCTTCTTTTTGTCTAATGGAGAAAATTTTGTTCCACTCGACAATAGTTGGGAAATATACTCCTAATTGCAGATTGATTTGTCGTACATTCTCCTGGGTGTATTCCTCAGTGAGGGGTACGTCTGCATCTAATATACAGTCAGTTATGAATTTTGCAGGATCAATGTTGGAAGGTAAACATACTCGTAGTACTGTTCGCCAATCTTTGTTTGTGGGTTCTGCGGAGTTTCCTAGTTCCTTAATAAACCTCTGACATGCGGCTAGATCTCTCCTGGGATCAGGAAATTCTGACATAATTGTCCTCAATTCCATCCGGGACCAGGGACAATGCATAACAATGTCTCTGGTGGGAGTGACTCCGTGAGCGTCAGTCCTCCCATTGGGGACTGTGATCACCCTGACAGGATTTAGTTCAATTACACTATCTTGTGTTGACTCTACAATGTGAGGTGCAATTGTCTGTGTGTAAGGTACAATACCGTACTTACCTGTGGGCAAGGCCTCACCTGACCCTCCGTTAGGGGTTTTTACTACTGCCTTTACCGATTGGGCCGTGCCCACCTGGGTGTCTCGTATGATGGCTGCTGGAAGAGGTGCCGACATCGTGTTGGGCTCACTTTCTTGCTTGTAATCCTGAGGGAAGTTTAACATGGAGTGCAACTTGCACGGGTTAGAATTTGTACATTTATCAGTTTTCCTTCTATCATTATTACATTTATTATACTTATCACATTTACTCTTATCATTAATAATACAGTTGCTAAGTGCACAATTATCATATACCAGTGTGCTATTCTCTGCAGCCATTTGTTCTCCTGTTGCCATATTTTTCCTGCTAAGGTGAGAACCAGCTGTGTGAGCTAATTCCCTTTGTATCTCACTTTCCTGTTGCCATATCTGTAAACAATCATAATGTCTAATCCGTTGCTTCCCGGATTTTATGAGACAGATCCTTCTCCTTAAATTATGCAATACCTCTGAGTCAAAACTACCTATCCCAGGAAAAGGTGCTTTATCCCCCACAGTCATTCGTGTCCATTCATCACAAAAGGTCACAGTGTGGGGACCATGCTTCCCCCACATTACTAACCGAGCAGACCCTCGGGGTCTGCAAGCCTCTTCAGTCTGAACCCTGACTGCTAAACGTCCCTGTGTTGTGCACTTGGCTTCCATTGTGGACCTTTTTAACACAGAAAAACTTCCTAAAATGCACCAAACACAGAAGTCTACGGTGGGAGTTTTCCAAGCTCTTCCACCAGCTTCTTCTGCTCCGAGTATCACGGTTCCGCCTTTTTTTTTTCCAGCAGACACGTGTAGTCGTTGCAGGCCCTAAAATTCCCTACCTTTATCTCTTACACAAATCACGCTTGCATGTGCTCCCTACAACACGCATGAGGGCAATTGAATATACGACCTCATATCACGTTGCGTTATTGGTCACACATACAACCGTGCGGTCCAATCGTACCACTTATAGACACTTGTTGCCTATAAATGGTAGGATAATTGGAGTCTCTCTACTGTGCTCCAGAACAGCCGGAGTGTAATACCACAAAATTATCACACTTCGTTGCACGTGTTCACCAAGACCGTGCACGCACGTTTTCACCTAGACCGTGCTCATCACGTATTCACCAAGACCGTGATTCACCAAGTTTCACCAAGACTTCACCAAGATTTCACCAAGGCTTCACCAAGATTTCACCAAGACTTCACCAAGAGGAGTTCAATACACTCATACCGTTTTCAACCCACTATCATTCTATAGTTTTCTGATCAGAAAAATCATTTCCCGTAATCTGATAGCTCTCCCCAGAGGTATTACAGTAAAGTAAGGTATTTAAACTAAATTTTGGAAACTGAAATCAATTTGTGCTATTATCGCGTTGCTTCCGTATCGCCTACTAGAACAATGCTATCGTGTGATTTGTATCTAGTGGGCGTATCTGCACACTGCGTTGCGTAAACACGCCACGTGTGTAGGCCTTTGTGTTTGCGTACGTAATCTCGCACGTTGCCCGAGACACGTATGCAAAAAGCCAGATATGCTCACAGTAACGCAAATAACACATTTCTATAAATGCAAATGATATTTAGCTATAATCATTTACCGCACACCACACAGATTTCATTGTATCAACTTATATTAGACCAGGCTGTGTGCGTGTTTTAAAATTACTCCCTTAAATATTAATTTTTACTTTTAACTACAAATAGCAACAAATCTTTCTCAGCACGTTATCAATGCAAATGGCAAACAGGAAGGTAGATAGGTGAAAATACACAGATGAAAATGCAATTCTAAATTAATCTAATAACATACATTGATGTCACACACATATAATATTACATCTATGAGACCTTATTCAGTGCTTCTAATTTGCATATGAATGTGCTTTTAACTATCTGTGAAGGCGATTTCCTTCACTGCTGGGAGAAAAAAAAACCCAGTTACACAGGTTCATTTGCATTTCAATGGCCCATCTCACAAGTAGCAGAGTTAAACAGACTCTTGAAGGGAGAAAAAGAGAGGGGAAAAAAAAAAAACAACAACTTTGTTTTATTTCTGTGTGTCGTTCTTACATCAAATATTAATTTTACTATTAACTTACATTAAACCCTATTTGAATCTATTTGTAATTGACTATGGCATGGGTTAAATAAATGCATTGGTAACTCATAAATGGTGATTTCTTTTTGACCAAGGACGGATGATTATTCCCAAAATGGCCGCTGCTCCTCCCCCTTCCACATCCATGAGGGTTACACAAAATGGAGGACAGACCATGCGCCTTCTTTTGTCACAAAGAAAATCATCATACAAGCCCCTGAAGTTATTTTAAGCCTGGGTTAAAAATAAAACTATCAAACTATGCAGAGTGATTAAAAATACTTTTAAACCTATTTAAACAGACAAGCAATCCAATCTGCGTGTGCAGTTGGCACCAAATAGAAATTAAAACCAGATTTAAAAAGACAATAGCTTAATGTTCTTACCTTCTTCGGATTCCACCAGCATCCCTACAAACCAAGAGAATCAGACGCAGACGCTCATCTGATCAGCACTACAAGATACCACCTTTCCGCCCTTTGCTGATCGATAAAAGTCTGCGCGTTTTCGCCTGACTGCGGATATGAGGTGGACCGGACTTGCCCCCAATTGATAGTCAGTTTTCTACCTTTTAACACAAGCTATTTACTAATACCTTCAAGCCGTAATGGCCGCTAAACCACGTGCATGTGCTACGCACTCCGTACGCTATCTGCGTATGAAGACCTCACACGTGGTACGCAAGTTACGTACACACGCTGCGCTGGGAGTACGGAATACACACAGCGAGCGCACACACACAGTACTTTTATAAACTTTAAACACAGAATATGCTTACACTGTAAACCTTAATACCGTGGTACTATAATGGTGTAATGCTTCTTAACCTTGTTAATATAAAAGCTGCTTGAGCGACTGAGACGCTCAGTATACCCTTAGCAATGTAATGATGAACACACTCTACCTTGTAAGGTTCCAAAACCTTTACTGACGATTTTAGTATGTAAAAAGGGGAAAACAGTTACAGCTTATACACTACAAAACTAACATTAATACCTAAACAGAATAGCTAGACATGAATATACAATAGCGGCATAATCGTAAACAATAACATACAAAGAGAAAGTTTAAATGGCTAACACGGGAGGAGAACAAAGATGGTCACAGAGAAACTTACACACGTGGGAATGATCGCAAGCGCAGTCCTGGAAATCCAGCTCTCAGTTAATCAATGATGAAAACCTTGTGGAGAGAAGTGAGTGAGCTGGCCCAGGCTGGCTGCCTTATATTTACAGCCTACATTCACAATACAATGGTCCCTACAATCTCATTGTTCATTGGACACAGGAATGTCTCTTTGCACTATAACAAAAGGTCATAGGTGGGTTCGTACGGGGGGGGGGGATGTGTCTCTCTCCAACTGCTCAGGTGGGAGGCATCCTCTGGATTCCCCCTGCATGTGTAATGAACTGCAAATACAGTAAATGTCCATAAACTACTCATAGACATAACTATACGCAGGAGCGATTAATCTCTACCTAACCAGCACCGGATTGTTTCTAATAAAATACTCTTCAGTTAGGTACTAAACACCACCGCTCAGACCCTGTCTGACCCTTCGTATCATGCAAAGAGGAATTCCTTTGTCCATGAACCAGTTACACTAACCATACTTACAGATATTATTAAAGGGAATATTACCTACAAAACACGCTATGTGGGTTAAATATACTATAAATGAGTCGCCCGCTACAAGCTCATAAACTCTACCGTAAATACGCATATACCGCGCGTACTCGCCGGAGCGAGCGTACGCAATTTGCGGACATGTGCACGTACAGCAGACTATATGCACGAGCAGCGGCCATGTGCATGGGGTTAATATATGGCAATGTGAAGCATGATATTTTTCGACTTTGACAGGGGTGAGGGAAGAATTCCCGACAATTAACTGTCACCTGGCACTGTATTGAATAGCGCCGGGAGCTAATTCCCGGCGCTATTCAACTGCAGGCAAATTGAACTGACCCCAATGGTTGTTTGACACCACTATTATATGGACATTGGTGATGAGCGCCATATTCGAAATGTTATAGGTGCTGTGGCACCCTTAAGGCCTCTAGGCACCGTGTGTTTTAAAAATAGGATTTTAATACCTACCGGTAAATCCTTTTCTCCTAGTCCGTAGAGGATGCTGGGGACTCCAAAAGGACCATGGGGTATAGACTGGATCCGCAGGAGACATGGGCACTATAAGACTTTGAATGGGTGTGAACTGGCTCCTCCCTCTATGCCCCTCCTCCAGACTCCAGTTAGAGAACTGTGCCCAGGGAGACGGACATTTCGAGGAAAGAATTTATTGTTTAAACACGGTGAGTGTCATACCAGCTCACACCTCGAACATGCCGCAGAACGTGGCATTCAATAGAACACCAGCCGACGGCATGAAGAATATGCAGCAATATGCTGTCATAAAGCATAACACAATCTGTGTGTAAACATAACCAATAACAGCATAACGCATGTCATGGCATGAATAACGTCAGCAACAGGCTGACTTAAACGCAACACACCATGTGTGTAACCATACCCAATAACTGCAGATACAGTACGCACTGGGACGGGCGCCCAGCATCCTCTACGGACTAAGAGAAAAGGATTTACCGGTAGGTATTAAAATCCTATTTTCTCCTACGTCCTAGGATGCTGGGGACTCCAAAAGGACCATGGGGCTTATACCAAAGCTCCAGACCAGGCGGTAGAGTGCGGACGACTCTGCAGCACCGATTGAGCAAACATGAGGTCCTCATCAGCCAGGGTATCAAACTTGTAAAAATTAGCAAAAGTGTTTGAACCTGACCCAGTAGCTGCTCTGCAAAATTGAACCGCCGAGACTCCTCAGGCATACGCCCAAGAAGAGCCCACCATCCTGGCAGAATGGGCCTTCACCGACTTCGGTAACGGCAATCCAGCTGTAGAATTAGCATGCCGAATCGTATCACAGTTCCAGCGTGCAACAGTCTGCTTAGAAGCAGGAACCCCAATTTTGTTGGGAGTATACAGGAAAAACAGAGCCTCTGTTTCCCCAATCCGAGTCGTTCTGGCGACATAAATATTCAAAGCTCTGACTACATCGAGAAACTTCGAATCAGCCAAGGCTTCAGTAGCCACAGGCACCACAATAGGTTGGTTCATGTGAAAAGCAGAAACCACTTTTGGCAGAAATTGTTGCCGAATTCTCAATTCCGCTCTATCTACATGAAAGATCAAATAGGGGCTCTTGTGAGACAAAGCCGCTAATTCCGACACCCGCCTTGCGGACACCAGGGCCAATAGCATGACCACTTTCCAAGTGAGAAATTTTAACCCAACCTTTCATAAAGGTTCCAAGCAGTGTGACATAAGAAACTGCAACACCACGTTAAGGTCCCATGGCGCCACTGGGGGCACAAATGGAGGGTGGATGTGCAGCACTCCTTTCACGAAAGTCTGAACTTCTGAAAGGGTGGCCAATTCTTTTTGAAAGAAAATTGATAAGGCCGAAATCTGCACTTTAATGGAGCCTGCATCCACACCTGCTTGTAAAAAATGGAGAAACGACCCAGCTGAAATTCTTCCGTAGGAACCTTCTTGGATTCACACCAAGACACATACTTCCTCCAAATACGGTGGTAAAGCTTCGCCGTTACTCCCCTCCTAGCCTGAAGCAATGTGGGAATGACTTCACCGGACATACCCTTTCGGGCTAGGATATGGCGTTCCACCGCCATGCCGCCAAACGCAGCCGCGGTAAGTCTTGATACACGCCCGGTCCTTGCTGTACAGGTCCTCTTGTAGAGGAAGAGGCCAGGGATCTTCTATGAGTAAGTCTTGAAGATCTGGGTACCAAGCCCTCCTTGGCTAGACCGGAACCATGAGGATCGCCTGAACACTTTGTTCTTCTTATATTTACCACCTTCGGAAAGAGTGAAAGTGGGGGGAACACATAGACCGACTGAAACACCCACGGTGTCACAAGGGCGTCCACTGCTATTGCTTGAGTGTCCCTTGACCTGGAACAATATCCCTGAAGTTTCTTGTTGAGGCGAGATGCCATCATGTCTAAGTGAGGAATTCCCCAAAGACTTGTCATTTCTGTGAAAACCTCTTGATGAAGACCCCACTCTCCTGGATGGAGATTGTGTCTGCTGAGGAAGTCTATTTCTCCGTTGTCTACACCCGGAACGAAGACTGCTAATAGAGCGTTTACATGCCTTTCTGCAGAGCGAAAAACTTTTGCGGCTTCTGCCATTGCCGCTTCGCTCTTCGTTCCGCCCTAGCGGCTTACTTACGCCTACTACTGTTAAATCGTCTGACAGAATTAAGATGGGCAGATCGCAAAGATGTTCCGTTGTAAATAGCTCTTAATTCCAGAATGCTTATTGCAGATAAGCCCTCTGGCTTGACCTTTTTCCCTGGAAATCCTTTCCCTTGGAAAGACTGCTCCCCCGCCTCGGAGACTTGTATCCATGGACACCAGGATCTAATCCTGGAACCCGAACCTTCGTCTCTCTAGGAGGTGAGAACTGTGAAGCCACCACAGGAGAGATATCCTGGACCTGGAAACTAGGATTAATTTCCGGTGCATGTGCAGGTGAGACCCAGACCACATGTCCAACTAGTCCCGCAAAAACCACTCTGGCATTTGACCTGCTCACTGAATGGCCTCGAAGGCCGCAACCATCTTCTGCATCAACGGAACGTATTGATGGGTTTACACTGTTGCAAATCTGACCTGACTCCGGATCCTCAGATCTCTTATGTGTTCAAGAACTGTCAGAGAGAAACAACAACAATTTGTACCACTTGTTTCTTGACCTCTCCGTAGTCAGCAGAGCGTCGAAGTACAGAATAATAATGGCTCTTATTATTGAAGGAAAACCATCATACTGCCATCACTCCAGTGAAATGGCAATAACAATCCTGAATAGCAAACCCAGGTAAGGTTAATGCGGATGAAACCGCATTTAAACCCTCTTTCTTCTTTACAGGTTGGAGATCCCTGCCCTGAGAGATTCCATCTTGTAGTTCAACTTCTTAAGTAGAAATCTTGTAGGGATTGTTCTGACCGAGCTGTCCGGGCTCAGAAGCACGAAAAAGCTTGAATAACAGCTTTTTTTTTTTTTTTCCTGTGACAGGGACAGCAGGACAATGTCCTGATCCTGATCCAACTCTTGTATGGCGTCGCATACTGCCTCCCCGTCCAGAGGAGAATCGGTAAGATCTATTTGAAAAACAGTGAGGGGAATCATCTGGAAAACTCCAGTATGTCCCCCTCTGGACTCTATTCCTACTCACTGGTCCAAGTCCATTCCAGGACTGACTGAAGAGTATTAGACGAGTTCTCACCGGTGTGGGCTCCAGCAAGATAGACCCAGCGACATGCGGTGGATGTGGTAGAAACAGAGGACGAGATCTGCTTCTGTGAACTTGAAAAGGCTGCAAACCTCTTACCTTTTCACCTTCCAGTACCTGCAAAGAAGGGGAAAAAACGGTATCCAACCGGTCCAAATAACTGCATCCTACAAAAAATGCATCACCAACCATTGTGAGGGAACATAGCTCAAGAAGGTAGACTTACCAGTGGTATCTGCCGAGATCAACTTAACAAAGCCATCCCCAAACCAGGTTACACCTTCATAGGAAAGATCCTCCAGTATTTCTCGAAGTCAGCCTCAGCATTCCCTTGGTGAAACCACAACGCCCTCCTAGTCGAGATGGCCATGGAATTGGCCCGCGAACCAAAGAGTCTCATACCTCTTGTAGTCGCACGGAAGCATGCTGCAATGTTCTAGATAAGACACAACTGAAGGAATAGCCCATCTCTCCCAGGGTAATTATATCGGATGACAAGGTAACCAACCATTTCTGAATACAAGCACTCCCCCATGCGTATGTAATGCAAATATCATCAAAGCATATAATTAAAATATCTAATTCTTAGCTTCCTGTATACGATCCGTTGTGATAGGGCCCCGTGCAGACCAGGGGTTGACTTTCACTGTATTCTATCCACGGCCCGCGGGAAAAGAATATTTGGTTCGTGGTACTTGGTTACTCCTCGTGAGGATTCGAGACCATCTTGTCACGGCTGACCTAGAGCTTCATCAACAGAGCGACCAGCACCTGAGAAGGAATAACTTTACTTCAGCATTCATAATAAATTGTAATACGAATATACACATTTAAATACACATATACACACATATAATAAGAATTTACTTACCGATAATTCTATTTCTCGTAGTCCGTAGTGGATGCTGGGAACTCCGTAAGGACCATGGGGAATAGCGGCTCCGCAGGAGACTGGGCACAAAAGTAAAAGCTTTAGGACTACCTGGTGTGCACTGGCTCCTCCCCCTATGACCCTCCTCCAAGCCTCAGTTAGGACACTGTGCCCGGACGAGCGTACACAATAAGGAAGGATTTTGAATCCCGGGTAAGACTCATACCAGCCACACCAATCACACCGTACAACCTGTGATCTGAACCCAGTTAACAGCATGATAACAGAGGAGCCTCTGAAAAGATGGCTCACAACAATAATAACCCGATTTTTGTAACAAAAACTATGTACAAGTATTGCAGACAATCCGCACTTGGGATGGGCGCCCAGCATCCACTACGGACTACGAGAAATAGAATTATCGGTAAGTAAATTCTTATTTTCTCTGACGTCTTAGTGGATGCTGGGAACTCCGTAAGGACCATGGGGAATATACCAAAGCTCCCAAACGGGCGGGAGAGTGCGGATGACTCTGCAGCACCGAATGAGAGAACTCCAGGTCCTCCTCAGCCAGGGTATCAAATTTGTAGAATTTAGCAAACGTGTTTGCCCCTGACCAAGTAGCTGCTCGGCAAAGTTGTAACGCCGAGACCCCTCGGGCAGCCGCCCAAGATGAGCCCACCTTCCTTGTGAAATGGGCTTTTACAGATTTTGGCTGTGGCAGGCCTGCCACAGAATGTGCAAGCTGAATTGTACTACAAATCCAACGAGCAATAGTCTGCTTAGAAGCAGGAGCACCCAGCTTGTTGGGTGCATACAGGATAAACAGCGAGTCAGATTTCCTGACTCCAGCCGTCCTGGAAACATATATTTGCAAGGCCCTGACTTTGTCCAACAACTTGGAGTCCTCCAAGTCACTAGTAGCCGCAGGTACCACAATAGGTTGGTTCAGATGAAACTTGTATTTGGTGTTGGTCAGCGCGCTCTATGGGGGATAACGGGGGGGGGGTTTGATGTAATGTGGAGTGAGAGTGTTGGCTAGTGGAATGATTTTGTTATCTGTGTACCTCTAATATGGATGATGTGCTGATGAACACTCAGGGTTGGATATATCAGGATGATTTATTTAGAAAAGAAAACCGGGTCTGTGCCCTATATTGTAAGTTAATCTTTGTCCCAGGTTTCCTCACCACTGTCAGGTATGTCCTGCAGACTACCCTTTTCAGGGTATACCCTCCTAATGGTATACTGATGAGGCTACAGCTCAGGTGAATGTCAGGTGTGCCCTATGGGCCACCTTTACCATAGGTGTGGTTGATGCCTATGTGCCCTCTGATGCTGTGTCTGATTGTGAGGTTTGTGGTGTGACTAGTGCGGCGTCCCGCCTGTCAGACCCCTCTCATGTGCGGCACTGAGTGGTGTGGTCATGGGCTCTGTTACACACACTTACCGCCGGGGGCAGGTGCTGCCTGCCGCCGGTGACCGAGTTTTTTCCGTCCACTCCTCAGGCCTGTTCTCCTTTGTCCGCGTCCTCCATCTCCTTTGGATCGCTGTGTCTTCCGTGTCTTTTGGACCGCACGCTCCACCTGCGGCTGCCGGTCTCCTCCGTCTTCGGTCCCGTTCTGTGGCTTCCTGGTTCGCGTGTCACGTGCCGGGTCACGTGAGCGCGCTGTGTACAGAGATTGACGCTGTGTCTCCTTCTCCAGCCGGAGAGAGGAGAGTGTGAATGTAAACAATGTAGATAGTAATACTTGCAGGTTCCCAACGCGTTTCAGCACGAGTGCCTTTTTCTAGGGTTGCACGTGTGATGTTCCGTGGCTATTTTATGCTGTGAAACACTGAAACCACCTTAGGGAGAAAATGAGGACGAGTCCTCAATTCCGCCCTGTCTGAATGGAAGATCAGATGAGGGCTTCTACAGGATAAAGCCCGCCAATTCTGACACGTGCCTGGCCGATGCCAGGGCCAACAACATGACCACTTTCCATGTGAGATATTTTAACTCCACAGATTCAAGTGGTTCAAACCAATGTGACTTTAGGAACCCCAAAACTACATTGAGATCCCAAGGTGCCACTGGAGGCACAAAAGGAGGCTGTATATGCAGTATCCCTTTTACAGACGTCTGAACTTCAGGTAGTGAAGCTAGTTCTTTTTGGAAGAAAATTGACAGGGCCGAAATTTGAACCTTAATGGACCCCAATTTTAGGCCCATAGACACTCCTGTTTACAGGAAATTCAGGAATCGACCTAGTTGAAATTCCTTCATCGGGGCCTTACTGGCCTCGCACCACGCAACATATTTTCGCCAAATGCGGTGATAATGCTTTGCGGTTACATCCTTCCTGGCTTGACCAGGGTAGGGATGACTTCATCCGGAATGCCTTTTTCCTTCAGGATCCGGCGTTCAACCGCCCTGCCGTCAAGCGCAGCCGCGGTAAGTCTTGGAATAGACAGGGTCCTTGCTGGAGCAGGTCCCTTCTTAGAGGTAGAGGCCACGGGTCCTCCGTGAGCATCTCTTGAAGTTCCGGGTACCAAGTCCTTCTTGGCCAATCCGGAGCCACGAGTAGTTCTTACTCCCCTCCGTCTTATAATTCTCAGTACTTTTGGTATGAGAGGAAGAGGAGGGAACACATACACTGACTGGTACACCCACGGTGTTACCAGAGCGTCCACAGCTATTGCCTGAGGGTCCCTTGACCTGGCGCAATACCTGTCCAATTTTTTGTTTAGGCAGGACGCCATCATGTCCACCTTTGGTTTTTCCCAATGGTTTACAATCATGTGGAAGGCTTCTGGGTGAAGTCCCCACTCTCCCGGGTGGAGGTCGTGCCTGCTGAGGAAGTCTGCTTCCCAGTTGTCCACTCCCGGAATGAACACTGCTGACAGTGTTATCACATGATTTTCCGCCCAGCGAAAAATCCTTGCAGCTTCTGCCATTGCCTTCCTGCTTCTTGTGCCGCCCTGTCTGTTTACGTGGGCGACTGCCGTGATGTTGTCCGACTGGATCAGCACCGGCTGACCTTGAAGCAGAGGTCTTGCTTGGCTTAGGGCATCGTAAATGGCCCTTAACTCCAAGATATTTATGTGAAGTGATGTCTCCAGGCTTGACCACAAGCCCTGGAAATTTCTTCCCTGTGTGACTGCTCCCCAGCCTCGCAGGCTGGCATCCGTGGTCACCAGGACCCAGTCCTGAATGCCGAATCTGCGGCCCTCTAGAAGATGAGCACTCTGCAACCACCACAGGAGAGACACCCTTGTCTTTGGTGACAGGGTTATCCGCTGATGCATCTGAAGATGCGATCCGGACCATTTGTCCAGCAGGTCCCACTGGAAAGTTCTTGCGTGGAATCTGCCGAATGGAATTGCTTCGTAGGAAGCCACCATTTTTCCCAGGACCCTTGTGCACTGATGCACTGACACTTGGCCTGGTTTTAGGAGGTTTCTGACTAGTTCGGATAACTCCCTGGCTTTCTCCTCCGGGAGAAAACACCTTTTTCTGGACTGTGTCCAGGATCATCCCTAGGAATAGAAGGCGATTTTGGAATATTGAGAATCCAACCGTGCTGCCGCAGCACTATCTGAGATAGTGCTACCCCGACTTCCAACTGTTCCCTGGATCTTGCCCTTATCAGGAGATCGTCCAAGTAAGGGATAACTAAAACTCCCTTCTTTCGAAGGAGTATCATCATTTCGGCCATTACCTTGGTAAAGGCCCGGGGTGCCGTGGACAATCCAAACGGCAGCGTCTGAAACTAATAGTGACAGTTCTGTACCACAAACCTGAGGTACCCTTGGAGAAGGGTAAATTGGGACATGTAGGTAAGCATCTTTGATGTCCAGAGAGACCATATAGTCCCCTTCTTCCAGGTTTGCAATCACTGCTCTGAGTGACTCCATCTTGAATTTGAACCTTTGTATGTAAGTGTTCAAGGATTTTAGATTTAAAATTGGTCTCACCGAGCTGTCCGGCTTCGGTACCACAAATAGTGTGGAATAGTACCCCTTTCCCTGTTGCAGGAGGGGTACCTTGATTATCACCCGCTGGGAATACAGCTTGTGAATGGCTTCCAATACTGCTTCCCTGTCTGAGGGAGACGTCGGTAAAGCAGACTTTATGAAACGGCGAGGGGGAGACGTCTCGAATTTCTTGAGACGGGCCCCCACCGTGCCTGAGACCGCTTGTAAAGCCCCAGCGTCATGCTGAGGACTTTGCGGAGGCGGGAGAGGGCTTCTGTTCCTGGGAACTGGCTGTTTGCTGCAGCCTTTTTCCTCTCCCTCTGCCACGGGGCAGAAATGAGGAGCCTTTTGCCCGCTTGCCCTTATGGGGCCGAAAGGACTGCGCCTGATAATACGGCGTCTTCTTAGGTTGAGAAGCTACCTGAGGTAAAAATGTGGATTTTCCAGCCGTTGCCGTGGCCACCAGGTCTGTCAGACCTACCCCAAATAACTCCTCCCTTTTATAAGGCGATACTTCCATATGCCTTTTGGAATCAGCATCACCTGACCACTGTCTTGTCCATAACCCTCTTCTGGCAGAAATGGACAGCGCACTTACTCTTGATGCCAGTCGGCAAATATCCCTCTGTGCATCACGCATATATAGAAATGCATCTTTTAAATGCTCTATAGTTAGTAATATACTGTCCCTATCTAGGGTATCAATATTGTCAGTCAGGGAATCCGACCAAGCCACCCCAGCACTGCACATCCAGGCTGAGGCGATTGCTGGTCGCAGTATCACACCCGTGTGAGTGTATATACATTTTTGGATATTTTACTGCTTTCTGTCAGCAGGTTCCTTAAGGGCGGCCGTATCCAGGGACGGTAGTGCCACCTGTTTAGACAAGCGTGTGAGCGCTTTATTCACCCTAAGGGGTGTTTCCCAACGTGCCCTATCCTCTGGCGGGAAGGGGTATGATGCTAATAACTTTTTAGGAATTAACAGTTTTTATCGGGGGAAACCCACGCATCATCACACACTTCATTTAATTCCTCAGATGCAGGAAAAACTACAGGCAGTTTTTTCTCACCCAACATAATACCCTTTTTAGTGGTACTGGTATTATCAGAAATGTGTAAAAACATTTTCCATAACCTCAATCATGTAACGTGTGGCCCTACTGGAAGTCACATTCGTCTCTTAATCGTCGACACTGGAGTCAGTATCCGTGTCGGCGTCTGTATCTGCCATCTGCGGTAACGGGCGTTTTAGAGCCCCAGATGGCTTTTGAGACACCTGGACAGGCACAGGCTGAGTCGCCGGCTGTCTCATGTCATCAATCTTTTGTAAAGAGCTGACACTGTCACATAATTCCTTCCATAAGCTCATCCACTCAGGTGTCGACTCCCTAGGGGGTGACATCTCTGTTACAGGCAATTGCTCCGCCTCCACCTCATTTTTCTCCTCATACATGTCGACACAACGTACCGACACACAGCACACACACAGGGAATGCTCTGGTAGAGGACAGGACCCCACTAGCCCTTTGGGGAGACAGAGGGAGAGTATGCCAGCACACACCAGAGCGCTATATATATATATATAGGGATAACCTTATATAAGTGTTTTTCCCCTTATAGCTGCTGTATTGTTATACTGCGCCTAATTAGTGCCCCCTCTCTTTTTTAACCCCTTTCTGTAGTGTAGTAACTGCAGGGGAGAGCCAGGGAGATTCCCTCCAACGGAGCTGTGAGAGAAAATGGCGCCAGTGTGCTGAGGAGATAGGCTCCGCCCCCTTCTCGGCGGCCTTTTCTCCCGTTTTTCAGTGGAATCTGGCAGGGGTTAAAATACACCCATATAGCCCTGGGGGTTATATGTGGTGTATTTATGCCAGCCAAGGTGTTTTACATTGCTGCTCAGGGCGCCCCCCCCTAGCGCCCTGCACCCTCAGTGACCGGAGTGTGAAGTGTGCCTGAGTAACAATGGCGCACAGCTGCAGTGCTGTGCGCTACCTTGTTGAAGACTGATGTCTTCTGCCGCCGATTTTTCCAGACCTTTTCTTGCTTCTGGCTCTGTAAGGGGGCCGGCGGCGTGGCTCCGGGACCGAGCTCCGAGGCTGGGCCTGTGTTCGGTCCCTCTGGAGCTAATGGTGTCCAGTAGCCTAAGAAGCCCAATCCACTCTGCACGCAGGTGAGTTCGCTTCTTCTCCCCTTAGTCCCTCGATGCAGTGAGCCTGTTGCCAGCAGGTCTCACTGAAAATAAAAAACCTAAAACTAAACTTTTCACTAAGAAGCTCAGGAGAGCCCCTAGTGTGCACCCTTCTCGGCCGGGCACAAAAATCTAACTGAGGCTTGGAGGAGGGTCATAGGGGGAGGAGCCAGTGCACACCAGGTAGTCCTAAAGCTTTTACTTTTGTGCCCAGTCTCCTGCGGAGCCGCTATTCCCCATGGTCCTTACGGAGTTCCCAGCATCCACTAGGACGTCAGAGAAATCTATATATACATCTCATATATATATATATATATATATATATATATATATAATTTGTCAGGAATAGCAGGGTCCCTAGTGACATTAATGTGTTCTGAATGTGTATGAACATGTACTGAATGCCAATGTTGCGGATCTAATCAGGAAACATTATGGCCGACATAAAACATAGTATTCGTGTCGACAACAGGGAGTAGTAACTGGGCAAAATAAAAATGTTGCGACCCTGAGGGGTCTGAGGGAAATATATACATAATATCACTATCACGCCCCCACAAATACTACCACGTCTGTGCTCGAGCTACAGCTCAATGCAATCGTACCATACATATATATATATATATATATATCAGTAGCGGATCTTGCCACGGGCAAGCAGGACTTTTGCCCGGGGCGCCGCCTTCCGGAGGGCGCTGGCGCCGTCCGGAGGGCGCCGCACCGTGGCAAGATCCGCCACTGCTGCCCGCTGTGTCCCCCGTCCGCCTCCGCTGCCCGGCCCGCTGTGTCCCCGCCTCCTGTGAAGGGAACTAGACGCTACGCGTCTAGTTTCCCTTCGTGGAGAGTACCTTTGCTGAGCGGTGCTCGATGACGTCATCGCGCACCGCACAGCAAAGGTCCTCTCCACGAAGGGAACTAGACGCGTAGCGTCTAGTTTCCCTTCATGGAGAGGACCTTTTGCTGTGCGGTGCGCGATGACGTCATCGCGCACCGCTCAGCATTCAAGCGGCGCTAGTAATGTACAGGGGGCGTAATTGACCACGCCCCCTGTATTAGGCCACGCCCCGTTTCCTGCCCGGGGCGCAGTGCGGCCTTGAACCGGCCCTATATATATATAAAAATTTACAAAAGAAGCCGCTTCACACTTTCTGTTATACTTGATGCTGGTGCTCGGTCAGTGTAATAATGCAGAAAGTTCCAAGAGTAACCGCCAGAGGGATCAAACTCAGATAGACCAGCACACTGCTTGAATGCAAAAACTTTTTTACTGGTTTCAGAATGAAAAAAGTGCTGTTTATAGCAGCAAGCATATGGCACACATGAAGATAGCAGCATATGAAATAAAACAGTGGATACTTAACATCCCAACAGCTGTTTCGAATATCTTCTTCAGGGGAATGAATAAAGTGTCATAGTGCTGACCACTGCACACACCGCAGAGACACTTTGGAAATTGACACTGCGGTGTGTGCAGTGGTCAGCACTATGACACTTTATTCATTACCCTGAAGAAGATATTCGAAACAGCTGTCGGGATGTTAAGTATCCACTGTTTTATTTCATATGCTGCTATCTTCATGTGTGCCATATGCTTGCTGCTATAAACAGCACTTTTTTCATCATGAAACCAGTAAAAAAGTTTTTGCATTCAAGCAGTGTGCTGGTCTATCTGAGTTTGATCCCTCTGGCGGTTACTCTTGGAACTTTATATATATATATATATATATATATACAGGTATAGGTTTTTTACATTATTTTACACCCAGTCATAATAGTTGGTGCCGACAGGGTCACCCACATACGTCTGTGTCTCCCATACAGTGTTTACTTTGGAAAAGCTTACAACTACTAACATGCTGACACTTAATCTCATGAATCAAGTACCATCTGGAGTCGGCAATGCCGACAGAGGGATTCCCATATCTGTTTGTGGCAGAGCACTCACAAATGTCGACTCACGTGTACTAAACACCCACCGACATTGCTAAAATGGGTAGATTCCAGTATCTGACAGGGAAAACACAGAAATTTTTACCAACTCATTTTACACACGCTCATTATATATACATATATATAGTGCTTCATGGTTGAACCTATATTGCACTAAACAACTGTGCCCCCCATTTTACACTGTTAGCTGTTCAACAGTGTTTTGGCGGGCCCAGCATTTTTGTGAGGAGAAAATGGCGCTGTATAGAGTTGTGAGGGCTAAGCCACGCCCCCTTCTCGGCGCGCTTCAGTCCCGTTATTTTTGTACATTTTTATACTGGCGGGGGTCAGTATACAGTGCCTATGCACTGTATATAACTTTGCCAGGCCATATATATGAGGTATATTGCTGCCCAGGGCGCTCCCTCTGCACCCTGCACCCTTGTAGTGCCGCTTGTGTGTGGGAGCAATGGCGCGCAGTGCGACCGCTGCGTGGTACCTCCGAGACTCTGAAGTCTTTTGCCGTCACTGAAGTCTTCTGTTCTTCCTTTACTCACCCGGCTTCTTTCTTCTGGCTCCGTGAGGGGGTTGACGGCGCAGTTCCGGGAACGAGCAGCTAGGCGAACCAAGTGATCAGACCCTCTGGAGCTAATGGTGTCCAGTAGCCAAAGAAGCAGAGCCTTGAAACTCACAGAAGTAGGTCTGCTTCTCTCCCCTCAGTCCCACGATGCAGGGAGCCTGTTGCCAGTAGGTCTCCCTGAAAATAACAAACCTAACATAAAGTCTTTCAAGAGAAACTCAGGAGAGTTCCCCTAGTGTGTGTCCAGTCTCTCTGGGCATAGAGTCTAACTGGAGTCTGGAGGAGGGGCATAGAGGGAGGAGCCAGTTCACACCCATTTAAAGTCTTATAGTGTTCCCATGTCTCCTGCGGATCCCGTCTATACCCCATGGTCCTTTTGGAGTCCCCAGCATCCTCTAGGACTTAGGAGAAATAGACGTTATGGTAAGAACTTACCGTTGATAACGTGATTTCTCTTATGTCCACAGGATAACATTGGGATATGGTTGAGCGACAGCGGAAATGGCACCAACACGGTCACAAGCTTTCTGGCCTCCCAGGATGCATCGGGGCTTCCCCATATAATCCCGCCCACTGACTCAGTCAGATCAGTTCTTTGCACAGCGATTTAGGCCGGAGCATCAGGTAGAAACCTATTTAGGCGATAAGAACACATATGCACACCCTTCCATACAAGAGGGAAGAGGTTTATTGATTGTCAAGATCCTCAAATCAGGTGCGTCAGGGTGGGATCCGTGTGGATACCTGTGGACATAAGAGAAATCACGTTATCAACGGTAAGTTCTTACCATAACGTCTATTTCTCTGGCTGGATCCACAGGATTATCCACAGGATAACATTGAGATTCCCAAAGCCAATTTTAGTGGTGGGGACGCTCCTGATTACACAGGAAGACCTTTCGCCCGAAGTCTGCGTCATGAGAGGCAAAAGTATCCAAGGCATAATGTCTAATTAATGTATTTATGGAAGACCATGTGGCTGCCTTACAAATCTGTTCTGTTGAAGCACCCTGTTGTGCTGCCCATGAAGGACCTACCTTACGTGTAGATTGAGCTGAGACATTAGCCGGAGTAGGGAGATCTGCATGAGAATAAGCTTCTGATATTACCATTCGGAGCCATCTTGCGAGCGTCTGTTTACTAGCAGGCCATCCTCTTCTATGAAATCCGTAGAGGATGAAGAGAGAATCTGTTTTCCTGATGGCACTAGTACGATCTATGTAGATTCTTAAAGCTCGGACTACGTCCAGCGACGCTTCTCCTGCAGATAGTCCCGATACCTGAAAAACTGGGACTACAATCTCTTAATTCAGGTGAAACTTTGAAACCACATTTGGAAGATAACCAGATCTGCCGTTAACCATTTAAGATCTGCTCTCAAGTGGTTCAAACGGAGGACCCTGGAGGAATTTAAAAACTACATTCAAATCCCAGGGAGCTGCAGGAGGAACAAATGGAGGTTGAATATGTACAACTCCCTGAAAGAAAATACGTACATCCTGTAAATCAGCAATCTTTCGCTGAAACCATACAGTTAATGCTGATACTTGAACTCTCAAGGAAGCCACTTTCAAACCTTTATCCAATCCTGCTTGAAAGAAATCCAAAATCCTGGATACTTTAAAAGATCTTGGATTCAAACTTTTTCCAGTACACCAATGAATATAGGCTTGCCATATTCTATGATACACACGAGCTGAAGAAGGCTTTCTTGCTCTAAGCATAGTCTGGATTACTTGTTTCGAAAATCCTCTAGCTTTTAAGATAGAGGTTTCAACAGCCACGCCGTCAAAGACAGGCGATCCAGATGGCTGTGACTACAAGGACCCTGTATTAGCAGATCTGGACGTTGAGGGAGCAGTATCGGTGCTTCCACGGACATCCTCAATAGATCTGTGTACCAATGCCTTCTTGGCCAAGCTGGAGCTATTAGAATTATGGCTCCCTTTGCTTGCTTTATTTTTCTCACTACTCTGGGTAACAGAGCTAATGGAGGGAACAGATATGCCAGATGAAATTTCCATTCTACTGACAGTGCGTCTACAAGGACTGCTCCTGGGTCCCTTGTTCTCGATCCGTACCTTGGAACTTTGTTGATTAGACGAGACGCCATGAGATCTATCTCTGGTAGACCCCATCTGTTCACTAGTGACTGAAACACTTCTGGGTGTAATGCCCAATTCGGTTTCCTGAATGGTGTGTCGACTGAGAAAATCCGCTTCCCAGTTCAGTACACCTGGGACAAACACTGCTGACAACGCTGGGAGATGGAGTTCTGCCCATCTTAGAATGGGAGTTACCTCCTCCATCAGTCTCTTGCTGTGAGTTCCTCCTTGATGATTGAGGTACGCTACTGCTGTCGCATTGTCTGAGCGAATCTGGACCGGTCTTCCTTGCAGACTGTCCTTTGCCTGAACTAGAGCCCTGTAAATGGCCCTTATTTCCAACAGATTTATTGGCAGGCGACTTTCCCTTGCGGTCCATTTTCCCTGGAACCAAAGGCTTCCGAGTACCGCCCCCCAGCCTTGCAGGCTGGCATCTGTTGTCAGGACTTGCCATTCTTTTATCCAAAAGGGTCTCCCCTTGTTTAAATGGTCTGTCTGTAGCCACCACGCTAGAGACCTTTTTACGTTTACTGGAAACTTTATCATCTGCTTTTTTATCGTCTGATGATTTCCGTTCCATTTGGTCAGAATAAGGTGCTGCAATGGTCTGGAGTGGAATTGCGCATATTCCACCATTTCGAAGGTTGATACCATCAGACCCAACAGTCGCATTGCTGCATGGACTGACACTGTCTGGGCGTGCAACGCTTCCTGAGCCATGACCTGCACCTTGACTATCTTTTTCTCTGGTAAGAGAACTTTCTGTAGGTCTGAATCCAATATGGTCCCCAAATGAACCATCCGCTGGGACGGACTCGGAGACGACTTTTCCCAATTTATGAGCCACCCGTGTCTCTGTAAACAAACTATTGTCTGTTGAAGATGGCTCAAAAGTAAATCTTGCGAATGTGCTAGGATTAACAGGTCGTCGAGGTATGGGAATATTCTTATCCCCTGTTTGCGCAGACAAGCTGCCATAACCACCATAATTTTGGTAAACACCCTGGGTGCTGTTGCTAGCCCGAAAGGCAAAGCTTGGAACTGAAAATGTTCCTGGAGGATGTCAAACCTGAGGTAACACTGATGAGACAGTGCTATAGGCACATGTAGGTAAGCATCCCGTACATCCAAGGATACCATGTAATCTCCCAGTTCCATACCCAACATTATGGAGCGTAATGTCTCCATGTGGAACTTCGGGATCCAAATGTATTTGTTTCACATTTTCAGATTGAGAATTGGTCGATATGACCCATTTGACTTCTGGATCAGAAATAGATTGGAGTAAAAACCCTGTCCCCTTTGTGATGAAGGTACTGGGACAATCACACCTGACTGCAGTAATTTTTGGACATCTTCTTGCAGGGCATTGGCCTTCGACTCTATACGAGATGGACTGGTGCAAAAAAATCTTTGAGGAGGCTGCCTCCTGAATGGGAACCCATACCCCTGAGATACCACCTTCTGCACCCAAGCATCTGTTGTTGACTGCTGCCATATGTGTGCAAAATGAAGGAGTCGGCCGCCAACCTGGGAATCCTCCAGGCGGAGGCCCGTCTCTTCAGGCTGATGGTTTCTGTACAGGCTTGGAAGCTGGGTTTTTGCTAGCCCACTGCTTCCTACCCCTGGTTTTGAACTAGGGTTACTTAGACTCCTCTTTAGCTATCGCTTTGCTTTGCCAACGAAATGAGCAAAACTTTGAACCCTTAGACTTAGGGTTATAAGTAGCCGGAAATCTGACCTTCTATGATTCAGCCTCTGATTCTAGGATATCAGATAATGGTTTACCAAACAATATATTACCAATGAAAGGCAATGCTTCCAATTCCTTCTTGGATTCCGCATCTGCCTTCCAAGTACGTAGCCAAACTGCTCTGCGAGCGGCTATTGTCAAGGCTGAAGCTTTAGAAGCAACTGTACCCATATCAATTGCTGCTGCTTCCAAATACTGGGCAGATTGTCTTAAACGGCTTAAATGATACTCTTGCTCCCTATTAGGAGAAGAGATGTAATTCTCTACTTCCTCTATCCATTCGCCCATTGCCTTTGCTACCCAGGCCGAAGCCATAGCAGGTCTTACCACTGCTCCTACTAGAGAAAATATATTTTTCAAGAAGCTATCTACCCTTCTGTCTGTGACATCATTTAGTGAGGTAGATGACAGTGGTAAAGCAGATTTATACACAAGTCGCAGCACATGTGCATCTACTTTCTCTTTTCGAACAATCTGCAGCTGGAAATGGATAATAAGAATTCCATCTTTTCGGAATCTTATACTTTTTACTGGGCGTCGCCCAAGATTCTTCCATCATTTCCGTCAGCTCATCTGATGCTGGGAATTTAGTTTTAACTGATTTTGTTCATTTAAACACAGGTGCTTTAGATTTTAACACTGTTTTGGATGGCTCTTCCAAAGAGAGAACAGCCTTCACAGCATCAATAAGTTCAGCTACATCCTCTGAACTAAAACTCTGCGACTGATCATCATACGGAGTATTTGAATATACTGTATCATCATCTGTTGTATCATCTTGTGTAGTCTGCCATATAGACGCATCTGTCTTAGTCTTACCTGTCCCTTGGTTGCTTGTAGAGGCTACTGGAACCAAGCCGTAGGAAGGGAGCTGCATGTATGGGTTAATAGTGTAACCTAACCCTTGAGGTGGTGCTACCGGAGTTAACCTGTCCGCTATTGAAGATAAAGTCTTTGCGAACATATTCCATGGTGGCTCTGTTGGTGGTTGGACCAACTCCTGTTTTTTACTTTGCTGAAAAGCAAAACAGTTCGCACACAACCCCTCATAAGTGACCAATTGGTCCATACCAATTAACCCTGGCTTACAAGATAAGCATGTTAGGGATGTAGGAGTGCTTGATAAATTCTCCTCGTCACTTTTGCCGCTCACAGACATGGTAATAATCTAATGACTACACAATTTGTGACTGAAAATCACCTATATATGAGTATATAGAAGTGAGATCAATCTGACCACAGCCGTGCACCTGAATTGAGGGTCAGAACAGGACTGACGTTACATAGAAAAGTCAGCACACATACTAGCAGTCAGTCACATGTTAAGGCATTAGACATTGTCATATGAGAATACAACCCCCATAAAAACTTACAAGTAAGTAGGAAAATTGTACTTCTGTTTTTAACTGGTTCTTTTTCAACATAACATGCAGAAAACACAGTACTATACAGATCTCATATGCAATATGTACTAAAAATTAACAATTCATACTAACAAGTAGAGAGAATTTTTAGTACTGTATACCCTTCCTCTGTAGAGCGGGATACAGGGAGACTCACCACACTTCCATATCCAAGCAAATGCGCTCGTAAGACGCTGAGTGGATTCAGAAGCTACTGATGTACACTACCGCTCCTGATAACGGACACAGTCGCTCCCTGACGGACACGGACGCTCAGCGACTTCCACGTGTATGCAGACGCTAAGGTCTGCGACTCGGTCTAGGCTGGGATCTCTAGTGTACACAACCGCAGCGTCTAAGCTGCGACCGAGTACCCTCGTGGTAGCGTCTGAGACGGAAGTAAGGTCATTCAGTTCATGGACGGGAGACGCGCGGAAACTGGTCATGAACTCGGAGGAGGGGCGGCCAGGAGAGTGTCTGAATCCCCCCGTTGACTTAAACCCTAAGGATCGCGGCCTCTACCTAGTCCTGGCGCCTATGATCCCTAGAGCGTAGCGCTGTCGCACTCGAGATGTTCGGCGCATCAACAAACTGTTTGTAGTCTCCACCAATACAGTGTAGCTGTGTCCGGATCCCTCTAGTAAGAGGAAATCCATAGACTTACCTTCCCCCCATGCTCCGGCCACAGCCTGGTTACGTCTGCTGGACTTGCTAAAACATCCGACACAGGCGCCCGTCGAGACAGCACTGTACCGCGAAGGTAAGCGTTGTTGCGACCCGGTGGGGAGTTGTTGGAGCGACTCTTTCCAGTATGCGTTTAAGACGCTGTTAAGAAAAGTCGCTCAAAAAACATAGTAAGTCTATAAAAATAAAATAATAAAAGCTTCAGGCTGCTTTATCTACAGCAGCCTTGTGACCATGCGGCTTCCTACCGCACCAAGCAAAAAACTGATCTGAGTCAGTGGGCGGGATTATATGGGGAAGCCCCGATGCATCCTGGGAGGCCAGAAAATAAGAATTTACTCACCGGTAATTCTATTTCTCGTAGTCCGTAGTGGATGCTGGGAACTCCGTAAGGACCATGGGGAATAGCGGGCTCCGAAGGAGGCTGGGCACTCTAGAAAGATTTATGACTACCTGGTGTGCACTGGCTCCTCCCACTATGACCCTCCTCCAAGCCTCAGTTAGGATACTGTGCCCGGACGAGCAGACATAATAAGGAAGGATTTAGAATCCCGGGTAAGACTCTTACCAGCCACACCAATCACACCGTACAACTCGTGATACTATATCCAGTTTGACAGTATGAAAACAACTGAGCCTCTCAACAGATGGCTCAACAATAACCCTTTAGTTAACAATAACTATTTACAAGTATTGCAGACAATCCGCACTTGGGATGGGCGCTCAGCATCCACTACGGACTACGAGAAATAGAATTACCGGTGAGTAAATTCTTATTTTCTCTAACGTCCTAGTGGATGCTGGGAACTCCGTAAGGACCATGGGGATTATACCAAAGCTCCCAAACGGGCGGGAGAGTGCGGATGACTCTGCAGCACCGAATGAGAGAACTCCAGGTCCTCCTCAGCCAGGGTATCAAATTTGTAGAATTTTGCAAACGTGTTTGCCCCCGACCAAGTAGCTGCTCGGCAAAGTTGTAAAGCCGAGACCCCTCGGGCAGCCGCCCAAGATGAGCCCACCTTCCTTGTGGAATGGGCATTTACAGATTTTGGCTGTGGTATGCCTGCCACAGAATGTGCAAGCTGAATTGTACTACAAATCCAGCGAGCCATAGACTGCTTAGAAGCAGGAGCAGCCAGCTTGTTGGGTGCATACAGGATAAACAGCGAGTCAGAGTATCTGACTCCAGCCGACCTGGAAACATATTTTCAGGGCCCTGACAACGTCTAGCAACTTGGAGTCCTCCAATTCACTAGTAGACCACAATAGGCTGGTTCAGGTGAAACGCTGACACCACCTTAGGAAGAAATTGGGGACGAGTCCTCAATTCTGCCCTATCCATATGGAAAATCAGATAAGGGCTTTTACATGATAAAGCCGCCAATTCTGACACTCGCCTGGCTGAAGCCAAGGCCAATAACATGACCACTTTCCACGTGAGATATTTTAGATCCACGGTTTTTAGTGGCTCAAACCAATGTGATTTTAAGAAAACTCAACACCACGTTGAGATCCCAAGGTGCCACAGGGGGCACAAACGGGGGCTGAATATGCAGCACTCCTTTCACAATGCCTGAACTTCAGGTACTGAAGCTAATTCTTTTTGAAAGAAAATCGACAGAGCCGAGATCTGTACTTTAATGGAGCCTAGACTTAGGCCCATATTCACTCCTGCTTGCAGGAAATGTAGAAATCGACCTAGTGGAAATTCCTCTGTTGGGGCCTTTTTGGCCTCGCACCATGCAACATATTCCCGCCACATGCGGTGATAATGCTTTGCCGTAACATCTTTTCTGGCTTTAATAAGCGCAGGAATGACTTCTTCCGGAATACCCTTTTCCTTCAGGATCCGGCGCTCAATCGCCATGCCGTCAAACGCAGCCGCGGTAAGTCTTGGAACAGACAGGGCCCCTGCTGAAGCAGGTCCTGTCTGAGCGGCAGAGGCCATGGGTCCTCTGATATCATTTCCTGAAGTTCCGGGTACCAAGCCCTTCTTGGCCAATCCGGAACCACGAGTATCGTTCTTACTCCTCGCCATCTTATTATTCTCAGTACCTTTGGTATGAGAGGCAGAGTAGGGAACACATAAACCGACTGGTACACCCACGGTGTCACTAGAGCGTCCACAGCTATCGCCTGAGGGTCCCTTGACCTGGCGCAATATCTCTTTAGCATTTTTGTTGAGGCGGGACGCCATCATGTCCACCTGTGGCCTTTCCCAACGGTTTACCAACAGCAGGAAGACTTCTGGATGAAGTCCCCACTCTCCCGGGTGTAGGTCGTGTCTGCTGAGGAAGTCTGCTTCCCAGTTGTCCACTCCTGGAATGAACACTGCTGACAGTGCTAGTACGTGATTTTCCGCCCATCGGAGAATCCTTGTGGCTTCTGCCATTGCCATCCTGCTTCTTGTGCCGCCCTGTCGGGTCACATGGGCGACTGCCGTGATGTTGTCTGACTGTATCAGTACCGGCTGGTTTTGAAGCAGGGGTCTTGCCTGACTTAGGGCATTGTAAATGGCCCTCAGTTCCAGAATTTATATGTAGGGAAGTCTCCTGACTTGACCATAGGCCCTGGAAGTTTCTTCCCTGTGTGACTGCTCCCCAGCCTTGAAGGCTGGCATCCGTGGTCACCAGGACCCAGTCCTGTATGCCGAAACTGCGGCCCTCTAGAAGATGAGCACCCTGCATCCACCACAGTAGAGACACCCTGGTCCTTGGAGACAGGGTTATCATTTGATGCATTTGAAGATGCGATCCCGACCACTTATCTAAGAGGTCTCACGGGAAGGTCCTCGCATGGAACCTGCCGAATGGAATTGCTTCGTATGAAGCCACCATTTTTCCCAGGACTCGTGTGCAACGATGCACCGATACCCTTTTTGGTTTTAGGAGGTCTCTGACTAGAGATGACAGCTCCTTGGCTTTCTCCTGCGGGAGAAACACTTTTTTCTGTTCTGTGTCCAAAATCATCCCCAGGAACAGTAAGCGAGTGGAAGGAACCAGCTGTGACTTTGGAATGTTCAGAATCCAGCCATGCTGTTGTAGCACCTCCTGAGATAGTGCTACTCCGACCAGTAACTGCTCCCTGGACCTTGCCTTTATAAGGAGATCATCCAAGTATGGGATAAATAAAAACTCCCTTTTTTGAAGGAGTATCATCATTTCTGCCATTACCTTGGTAAACACCCTCGGTGCCGTGGACAGTCCAAACGGTAGTGTCTGGAATTGGTAATGGCAATCCTGTACCACAATCTGAGGTACTCCTGGTGAGGAAGGTAAATAGGGACATGCAGGTAAGCATCCTTGATGTCCAGGGATACCATGTAATCCCCCTCGTCCAGGCTTGCAATAACCGCCCTGAGCGATTCCATCTTGAACTTTGTTATGTAAGTGTTCAAGGATTTCCATTTTAAAATGGGTCTCACCGAACCAGCTGGTTTCGGTACCACAAACAGTGTGGAATAGTAACCCCGTCCTTGTTGAAGTAGGGGCACCTTGACTATCACCTGCTGGGAATACAGCTTGTGAATTGCCTCTAGCACAGCCTCCCTGCCTGAGGGAGTTGTCGGCAAGGCAGATTTGAGTAAACGGCGGGGGGGAGACGCCTCGACTTCCAGCTTGTACCCCTGAGATACTACTTGAAGGATCCAGGGATCCACCTGTGAGCGAGCCCACTGATCGCTGAAATTTTTGAGGCGGCCTCCCACCGTACCTGGCTACGCCTGTGGAGCCCCCGCGTCATGCGGTGGACTCAGAGGAAGCAGGGGAAGAATTTTGATTCTGGGGACTGGCTGCTGGTGCAGCTTTTTCCCTCTTCCCTCGTTTGTTTGAAGCCGAAAGGACTGTACCTGATAATACAGTGCGTTTCTTAGGCTGTGAGGAAACCTGAGGTAAAATATTTTCATCCCAGCTGTTGCTGTGGATACGAGGTCCCAGAGACCATCCCCAACCAATTCCTCACCCTTATAAGGCTCTATGTGCCTTTTAAAGTCAGCATCACCTGTCCAGTGTCGGGTCTCCAATACCCTCCTGACAGAATGGACATTGCAATAATTCAGGATGCCAGCCGGCAAAATATTCCTCTGTGCATCCCTCATATATAAGACGACGTCTTATGTTCGCAAAATAGTATCCCTGTTTGAAAGGGGTACAGACCACGCTGCAGCAGTCTGCAGGTCTCAGTCTAGTACCTGAGTGTGTAATTACAGACTTCAGGATAGCCTCCTGCTATTTATCAGCAGGTACCTTCAAAGTGGCAGTATCCTAAGACGGCAGTGCCACCTTGACAAACGTGTGAGCGCCTTATCCACCCTAGGGGATATCTCCCAGCGTAACTTATCCTCTGGCGGGAAAGGGTACGCCATCAGTAACTTGTTAGAAATTACCAGTTTTTTATCGGGGAAACCCACGCTTTTTCACACTTCATTCACTCATTTGATGGGGGAACAAAACACTGCCTGCTTTTTCTCCCCACACATAAAACCCTTTGTTTTTAGTGGTACTTGGGTTAATGTCAGAAATGTGTAACACATTTGATATTACCGGGATCATGTAACGGATGTTCCCAGTGGATTGTGTATATGTCTCAACCTCGTCGACACTGGAGTCAGACTCCGTGTCGACATCTGTCTGCCATCTGAGGGAGCGTTGATGGCCTTTGAGACGTCTGGGCAGGCGCGGGCTGAGAAGCCGGCTGTCCCATAGCTGTTACGTCATCCAGCCTTTTATGTAAGGAGTTGACACTGTCGGTTAATACCTTCCACCTATCCATCCACTCTGGTGTCGGCCCACAGGGGCGACATCTCATTTATCGGCATCTGCTCCGCCTCCACATAAGTCTCCTCATCAAACATGTCGACACAGCCGTACCGACACACCGCACACACACAAGGAATGCTCCAATGAGGACAGGACCCACAAAAGCCCTTTGGGGGGACAGAGTGAGAGTATGCCAGCACACACCAGAGCGCTATATAATGCAGGGACTAACTGAGTTATGTCCCCTATAGCTGCTTTTATATAATTTATACTGCGCCTAAATTTAGTGCCCCCCCTCTCTGTTTTAACCCTGTTCTGTAGTGTAGACTGCAGGGGAGAGCCAGGGAGCTTCCCTCCAACGGAGCTGTGAGGGAAAAATGGCGCCAGTGTGCTGAGGAGATAGGCTCCGCCCCTTTTTTGCGGCCTTTTCTCCCACATTTTTATGGAATCTGGCAGGGGTTAATATACATCCATATAGCCCTGGGGGTTATATGTGATGTATTTTTGCCAGCCAAGGTGTTTATATTGCTGCTCAGGGCGCCTCCCCCCAGCGCCCTGCACCCATCAGTGACCGGAGTGTGTGGTGTGCATGAGGAGCAATGGCGCACAGCTGCAGTGCTGTGCGCTACCTTGGTGAAGACTGATGTCTTCTGCCGCCGTTTTTCCGGACCTCTTCTTGCTTCTGGCTCTGTAAGGGGGACGGCGGCGCGGCTCCGGGACCGAACACCAAGGACTGGGCCTGCGGTCGATCCCTCTGGAGCTAATGGTGTCCAGTAGCCTAAGAAGCCCAATCCGGCTGCAAGCAGGCGAGTTCGCTTCTTCTCCCCTTAGTCCCTCGCTGCAGTGAGCCTGTTGCCAGCAGGTCTCACTGAAAATAAAAAACCTAAATCTATACTTTCTTTCTAAGGGCTCAGGAGAGCCCCTAGTGTGCATCCAACCTCGGCCGGGCACAAGATCTAACTGAGGCTTGGAGGAGGGTCATAGTGGGAGGAGCCAGTGCACACCAGGTAGTCATAAATCTTTCTAGAGTGCCCAGCCTCCTTCGGAGCCCGCTATTCCCCATGGTCCTTACGGAGTTCCCAGCATCCACTAGGACGTTAGAGAAAGCTTGTGACCGTGTTGGTGCCATTTCTGCTGTCGCTCAACCATATCCCAATGTTATCCTGTGGATAATCCTGTGGTCCCAGCCAGAGAAATGTATTTTCAATGTTTTAGTGCACTTTAATCTGCTGCGGCCTGGTCCCTCTCCAGCAGCTGTGGCAGTGAAGTGTTAACCCCGGAGTTCTGTCCCAGGCTGCAGCGCTCAGTGCTATGGTAACCCTGGTGCGCCGGGGAGGATGGTGTCGCAGTTGCCCTGAGTGTGCCGCACACAGGGGGGCCGGGCTAGATTGGAGCAATAAACATCTTTGCCTCAAGACGACCGCTTCATCTTGTAACAAGCAGGGATACGCCAAACGTAGCCCGTTCTTTGCCTGTCCTGGTATGAGCCTAGCGTCTCCAAGCTCCGCCTTCTGCCAGCTCATGTGTAGCGGCCTGGTCATTGACCAGTGGGAGTCAGCCAATGCCAACTCGGAGGTGTGCCAGCAGCATGTCAATGCATACACAGGATCATGCGGTATTCAGATGCCGGCGGTAGAAGCCTGAGCAGAAATGTGGTTGCAGGTGCCACGAAAATAAGGAGCCTGGTGGTGGCAGCATTGTACCCGCCCACTGCTCAGTTGGTGGAGTCAGTAACAGACAGTTACTGGCAGTAAGCGGGACCCCCCCTAATTGGCCAGGTCCTGTGTGACCCAAACCCCTTCTGTGATCGCAGAATGTAGTCAGTGAGGACTAGGAAGTGTCCGGTCACAGAAGGTATGGTATAATACACCGCCATCTTACAGCTGATGCTGGGACTGTGTGACTCACATGAAGTGCACCATCTCTGTATAGTATAATACCCCGGCGTCTTACACCTGACGTGGACAGTATGACTGACATGCAGTGCACCATCTCTGTGTAGTATAACACCCCACCATCTTACACCTGACGTGGACAGTATGACTGACATGCAGTGCACCTTCTCTGTGTAGTATAATACCCCACCATCTTACACCTGACGCGGACGGTATGACTGACATGAAGTGCACCATCTGTGTGTAGTATAATACCCCGCCATCTTACACCTGACGCGGACAGTATGACTGACATGCAGTGCACCATCTCTGTAGTATAATACCCCGGCATCTTACACCTGACGTGGACAGTATGACTGACATGCAGTGCACCATCTCTGTAGTATAATACCCCGGCATCTTATACCCGACGTGGACAGTATGACTGACATGCAGTGCACCATCTGTGTGTAGTATAATACCCCGCCATCTTACACCTGACGCGGACAGTATGACTGACATGCAGTGCACCATCTCTGTAGTATAATACCCCGGCATCTTATACCCGACGTGGACAGTATGACTGACATGCAGTGCACCATCTGTGTGTAGTATAATACCCCGCCATCTTACACCTGACGCGGACAGTATGACTGACATGCAGTGCACCATCTCTGTAGTATAATACCCCGGCATCTTACACCTGACGTGGACAGTATGACTGACATGAATTGCACCATCTCTGTAGTATAATACCCCGGCATCTTATACCTGACGTGGACAGTATGACTGACATGAATTGCACAATCTCTGTGTAGTATAATACCTCGCCATATTACTCCTGACGCGGACAGTATGACTGACATGCAGTGCACCATCTCTGTAGTATAATACCCGGCATCTTATACCTGAAGTGGACAGTATGACTGACATGCAGTGCACCATCTCTGTAGTATAATACCCCGGCATCTTATACCCGACGTGGACAGTATGACTGACATGAATTGCACAATCTCTGTGTAGTATAATACCTCGCCATATTACTCCTGATGCGGACAGTATGACTGACATGCAGTGCACCATCTCTGTAGTATAATACCCGGCATCTTACACCTGACGTGGACAGTATGACTGACATGAATTGCACAATCTCTGTGTAGTATAATACCTCGCCATATTACTCCTGACGTGGACAGTATGACTGACATGAAGTGCACCATCTCTGTGTAGTATAATACCCCGCCATCTTACACCTGACGCTGGTACAGTATGACTGACATGAAGTGCACCAGCTCTGTGTAGTATAATACCCCGCCATCTTACACCTGACGCTGGGACAGTATGACCAACATGAAGTGCACCATCTCTGTGTAGTATAATACCCCGGCATCTTACACCTGCCGCTGGGACAGTATGACTGACATGAAGTGCACCATCTCTGTGTAGTATAATACCCCGCCATCTTACACCTGACGCTGGTACAGTATGACTGACATGAAGTGCACCATCTCTGTATAGTATAATACCCCGGCATCTTACACCTGACGCTGGGACAGTATGACCAACATGAAGTGCACCATCTCTGTGTAGTATAATACCCCGGCATCTTACACCTGCCGCTGGGACAGTATGACTGACATGAAGTGCACCATCTCTGTGTAGTATAATTCCCCTTTTCCACTGAACGCAGAATTTCTGTCAGTGGAAACACCTCAACCCGGGTCCAGGAATATACCGGATCATGCAGCCAGTCTGAAGGGGTTCCAGCTGGGTTCTGTGGTTTCACATATATATATATATAGATAGATAGATAGATAGATAGATAGATAGATAGATTTATTATGTGGCTTTACTGATGTGATATAGAGATAGTGTGTATGTTTACTATATATAAAATATATATATCGAATATGAAATTATATCATGTGTGTGTGTACATATGTTATGTGACCCCACAGACATTACTGATGATACAACACAGATAAATATATACTATACATATACACGATGTAATACATATACATAGTGTAGACACCATCTCTGATTCTGGCAACCACCGCTGCACGGACAGCCTGCCCTCCCTACCAAGCCCTCAGCAGCACTGTGCTCCGCCCCCTTCCCAGCATGCTGAGCGGGACGAGCAGTCAGCTGATCCGTGTTTGGGTTCTTGGTGCCAGGTACAGCAGGGCGGCTGCTGCTGCATAGACTGCCCGGTGCCATGCAGGTAAGTGACCCGGCTGGAGGAGCGCTCTGCTGCATGTACAGTGTATGCTGGGGGGAGAGCAGGCGGCCGGCTACAGGGCAGTCACGTGTTCCTGCTAGTGTAGTCTGAGGGGATAATCTAGGGGGGAGAGAGCAGCTTCCAGACCCAGAGAGCATCTTCTAACGTGTGTCTATGTGCACACCCTGATTCCTTCCTCTGTAGTCAGCAGCAGGGTCATAATGACAATGTGGTGCCCCCTGGTAATGAGCTACATAATAAGGGGTCTTTTGGCCAACAGTACCCAGTGTGGTGGCAACAGTACCAGAGGTCTTTATCACATGTCCAGCAGTGTACACCAGGGTTAGGCAGTAGGTGGCACTGCACATCCCAGCATGCCCTAAGAGCAAAACTGTAGCAGGGCATGCTGCCATGTGTAGTTCCACAGCAGCTGGAATGCCACTCATTGCCTGACCCTCGTGTACAGCATGTATCCGCATCACCCAGCAGCGTAGAGCATCTGCCTGTAATGCTAGTAAATGATAATGTGTCTGTACAGGCAGTAGCACCCGTGCCCACAGTGGTCAGTATGTATCAGCTGCCCGCTCAGTCTTCCCTGCCCTGTATGCCCAGCAGCCACTAACTGCATCTGCAAGCTGCACTACAAAGTGCCTCTTATCTGCTGGATTAGGGGGCCAGGATGACTGCACACTGTGTCATATGAGGTCTGGGCTATAAAGTGAGTGGTGAAATGTTCTTTCACTGCAGACTTGGATCAGTAACATATCAGGGCATGTTGGAGACTGTTTTTGGCTAATTAATTCTGATTAATATGCAAAGCATATGAATCATTTTCCTGCTAAAGACAATATACTACCTCCCTCCTGAGACAGTGATCATGCAGGCTGATGTCTGTGCATGGCAGGTTTTATTGACCATTCATGTCACCTGTAAAAAACATTCCATAATGTACACCTGTCAGACAGTGACTACTACACACTCCTTGGGGTGAAGATCACCTTATACCATGTTGTTTTCCTACAGATGCATTTCGTCTTCTCGGACAATGTGACCCTGCTGTTTGATTTCTGGACGGTGCAGACTCTGACAGGTATGAGATGCATTCATTTCTTTACCCGGGGTGGGGGCAAGGCTATGTGACAAGACTGCAAGATTACTGGTTCGCCACGACTTTGGCAGCTCTCCACTAAATTCAAAGCGCCAATCAGTTATAAGGCTGGTTTTGCCACTTTGGATTTAGCATCAAACTCGCTGAAATCGTGCTGGTTCCATAATCTTTGAACCTATTGCATAACTTCCTAGTACTCCTGGTCTTTTGCCTCACATCGCAATCACATTTATAGATTGTATTAACTCCTCAGGCTCAGCCACCTCAGCGGTGCAACACCTGTATCCATTCCTGGGATAGTGTGAGTGAGAAACAGTCTGCGGGGTGTATTTACTGAAGGTCGATTCTTATGGATTTCATATCCATGGAAATTGATCTAAATCGATGTTGTGTTTCTAGGGCTAAAACACATTTAAAAACCTTGTATCGACCTTTTGTACAGTCTACCCTTTACATGCCGACCTATTGATTGTAGACCTTTTTAATGTAGATCTATCAACCGGACACCTTGGATTGCAATAAGATTTATTTAGAATTATTGTTTTATAGAGATTTTCTTACCTCCATGTCTGACAGATATTGTGGTGATTTTATATATATATATATAAAAGGTAGAGTCTAATGATCTTCCTACTTCTTAGCCTCAGTCATATGAGTAATGAATCACTTCCCCTAAATATGTTTTTAGTGAGAACCTAGAAAATGCCAGGCATAAGAGAACACATTGCTGGCGAGTTGCGCATACGATCTCCCATCCAAAGTGACAGGGCATCGTGAGGCGCAATTCAGATTTTCTCTATCGTCCTAAGTGGATGCTGGGGTTCCTGAAAGGACCATGGGGAATAGCGGCTCCGCAGGAGACAGGGCACAAAAGTAAAGCTTTTACAGGTCAGGTGGTGTGTACTGGCTCCTCCCCCCATGACCCTCCTCCAGACTCCAGTTAGATTTTTGTGCCCGGCCGAGAAGGGTGCAATTCTAGGTGGCTCTCATAAAGAGCTGCTTAGAGAAAGTTTAGCTTAGGTTTTTTATTTTACAGTGATTCCTGCTGGCAACAGGATCACTGCAACGAGGGACAGAGGGGAGAAGAAGTGAACTCACCTGCGTGCAGGATGGATTGGCTTCTTGGCTACTGGACATGAAGCTCCAGAGGGACGATCACAGGTACAGCCTGGATGGTCACCGGAGCCACGCCGCCGGCCCCCTCACAGATGCTGAAGCAAGAAGAGGTCCAGAATCGGCGGCTGAAGACTCCTGCAGTCTTCTTAAGGTAGCGCACAGCACTGCAGCTGTGCGCCATTTTCCTCTCAGCACACTTCACACGGCAGTCACTGAGGGTGCAGGGCGCTGGGGGGGGGGCGCCCTGGGAGGCAAATGAAGACCTTTAAAAAGGCTAAAAATACCTCACATATAGCCCCAGAGGCTATATGGAGATATTTACCCCTGCCTAAATGTACTAAATAGCGGGAGACGAGCCCGCCGAAAAAGGTGCGGGGCCTATCTCCTCAGCACACGGCGCCATTTTCTGTCACAGCTCCGCTGGTCAGGAAGGCTCCCAGGTCTCTCCCCTGCACTGCACTACAGAAACAGGGTATAACAGAGAGGGGGGGCAAAATAAATGGCAATATATTAATATAAAAGCAGCTATAAGGGAGCACTTAATCATAAGGCTATCCCTGTCATATATAGCGCTTTTTGGTGTGTGCTGGCAGACTCTCCCTCTGTCTCCCCAAAGGGCTAGTGGGTCCTGTCTTCGTATAGAGCATTCCCTGTGTGTCTGCTGTGTGTCGGTACGTGTGTGTCGACATGTATGAGGACGTTATTGGTGTGGAGGCGGAGCAATTGCCAAATATGAGGATGTCACCTCCTAGGGGGTCGACACCAGAATGGATGCCTTTATTTGTGGAATTACGGGATAGCGTCAACTCGCTTAAGCAGTCGTTTGCCGACATGAGGCGGCCGGACACTCAATTAGTGCCTGTCCAGGCGCCTCAAACACCGTCAGGGGCTGTAAAACGCCCCTTGCCTCAGTCGGTCGACACAGACCCAGACACAGGCACTGATTCCGGTGGTGAAGGTGACGAATCAACCGTATTTTCCAGTAGGGCCACACGTTATATGATTTTGGCAATAAAGGAGATGTTACATTTAGCTGATACTACAGGTACCACTAAACAGGGTATTATGTGGGATGTGAAAAAACTACCAGTAGTTTTTACCGAATCAGAAGAATTAAATGACGTGTGTGATGAAGCGTGGGGTGCCCCGATAAAAAACTGCTAATTTCAAAGAAGTTATTGGCTTTATACCCTTTCCCGCCAGAGGTTAGGGAGCGCTGGGAAACACCTCCTAGGGTGGACAAAGCGCTAACACGCTTATCAAAACAAGTGGCGTTACCCTCTCCTGAGACGGCCGCACTTAAAGATCCATCAGATAGGAGGATGGAAAATATCCAAAAAGG
This sequence comes from Pseudophryne corroboree, assembly GCF_028390025.1. Lineage (NCBI taxonomy): Eukaryota > Metazoa > Chordata > Amphibia > Anura > Myobatrachidae > Pseudophryne > Pseudophryne corroboree. The sequence goes on from NC_086451.1 coordinate 56,289,994, forward strand.
TATATACACACATGCAGGTGTTATACTACGACCAGCTATTGCGACTGCCTGGATGTGCAGTGCTGGGGTAGTTTGGTCAGAGTCCCTGATCGAAAATATTGATACCCTGGACAGGGACAATATTTTACTGTCGTTAGAACAAATAAAGGATGCATTTCTTTATATGCGTGATGCACAGAGAGATATCTGCACACTGGCATCACGGGTAAGTGCTATGTCCATTTCGGCCAGAAGAGCTTTATGGACACGACAGTGGACAGACGATGCGTAGAGGAGTTATTTGGGGTCGGTCTATCGGATTTGGTGGCCACGGCTACGGCCGGGAAATCCACCTTTCTACCTCAAGTCACTCCCCAACAGAAAAAGGCACCGACCTTTCAACCGCAGCCCTTTCGTTCCTTTAAAAATAAGAGAGCAAAGGGCTATTCATATCTGCCACGAGGCAGAGGACGAGGGAAGAGACAGCAACAGGCAGCTCCTTCCCAGGAACAGAAGCCCTCCCCGGCTTCTACAAAAGCCTCAGCATGACGCTGGGGCTTCGCAAGCGGACTCGGGGGCGGTAGGCGGTCGTCTCAAGAATTACAGCGCGCAGTGGGCTCACTCGCAGGTAAATCCCTGGATCCTGCAGATAATATCTCAGGGGTACAGGTTGAAATTAGAGACAGAGCCACCTCGCCGTTTCCTGAAGTCTGCTTTACCAACGTCCCCCTCAGAAAGGGAGACGGTTTTGGAAGCCATTCACAAGCTGTATTCTCAGCAGGTGATAGTCAAGGTACCTCTTCTACAACAAGGGAAGGGGTATTATTCCACTCTTTGTGTGGTACCGAAGCCGGATGGCTCGGTAAGGCCTATTCTAAATCTGAAGTCCTTGAACCTGTACATAAAGAAGTTCAAGTTCAAGATGGAGTCACTCAGAGCAGTGATAGCGAACCTGGAAGAAGGGGACTTTATGGTATCCTTGGACATCAAGGATGCGTATCTCCACGTTCCAATTACCCCTCACACCAGGGGTACCTCAGGTTCGTTGTACAAAACTGTCACTATCAGTTTCAGACGCTGCCGTTTGGTTTGTCCACGGCACCTCGGGTCTTTACAAAGGTAATGGCCGAGATAATATTTCTTCTTCGAAGAAAAGGCGTATTAATTATCCCATACTTGGACGATCTCCTAATAAGGGCAAAGTCCAGAGAACAGCTAGAGATGGGTTTAGCACTATCTCAAGAGGTGCTAAAGCAGCACGGATGGATTCTGAATATTCCAAAATCCCAATTAATGCCAACAACTCGTCTGCTGTTCCTGGGGATGATTCTGGACACAGTTCAGAAAAAGGTTTTTCTTCCCGAAGAAAAAGCCAAGGAGTTATCTGACCGGGTCAGGAACCTCCTAAAACCAGGAAAGGTGTCTGTACATCAATGCACAAGAGTCCTGGGAAAAAATGGTAGCTTCTTACGAAGCAATCCCTTTCGGCAGATTCCATGCAAAGGGATCTGTTGGACAAATGGTCAGGGTCGCATCTTCAGATGCACCTGCGGATAACCCTGTCGCCGAGGACAAGGGTATCCCTTCTGTGGTGGTTGCAGGAGGCTCATCTATTGGAGGGCCGCAGATTCGGCATGCAGGATCGGATCCTGGTGACCACGGATGCCAGCCTGAGAGGCTGGGGAGCAGTCACACAGGGAAGAAATTTCCAGGGAGTGTGGTCGAGCTTGAAAAAGTCTCTTCACATAAGCATTCTGGAACTAAGAGCAATCTACAATGCTCTAAGCCAGGCGGAACCTCTGCTTCAAGGAAGACCGGTGTTGATCCAGTCGGACAACATCACGGCAGTCGCCCATGTAAACAGACAGGGCGGCACAAGAAGCAGGAGGGCAATGGCAGAAGCTGCCAGGATCCTTCGCTGGGCGGAGTATCACGTGATAGCACTGTCAGCAGTATTCATCCCGGGCGTGGACAACTGGGAAGCAGACTTCCTCAGCAGACACGACCTTCACCCGGGAGAGTGGGGACTTCATCCAGAAGTTTCCCACATGCTATTAAACCGTTGGGTAAAACCAATGGTGGACATGATGGCGTCTCGCCTCAACAAAACACTGGACAGGTATTGCGCCAGGTCAAGAGATCCGCAGGCAATAGCTGTGGACGCGCTGGTAACACCTTGGGTGTACCAGTCGGTATATGTGTTTCCTCCTCTGCCTCTCATACCAAAGGTATTGAGGATTATACGGCAAAGAGGAGTAAGACTAGTGGATCCGGATTGGCCAAGAAGGACTTGGTACCCGGAACTTCAAGAGATGGTCACGGACGATCCGTGGCCTCTACTTCTGAGAAGGGACCTGCTTCAGCAGGGTCCTTGTCTTTTTCAAGACTTACCGCGGCTGCGTTTGACGGCATGGCGTTTGAATGCCAGATCCTAAAAGGAAAAGGCATTCCAGAAGAAGTCATTCCTACCTTGATAAAGGCAAGGAAGGAAGTCACCGCGAAGCATTATCGCCGTATTTGGCGAAAATATGTTGCGTGGTGCGAGCAGCGGAGTGCTCCGATGGAGGAATTTCAACTGGGTCGTTTTCCTACATTTCCTGCAATCAGGATTGTCTATGGGTCTCAAATTGGGATCTATTAAGGTTCAAATTTCGGCCCTATCAATATTCTTCCAAAAAGAATTGGCCTCAGTCCCTGAGGTCCAGATTTTTATCAAAGGAGTACTGCATATACAGCCTCCTGTGGTGCCTAAGGTGGCACCGTGGGATCTAAATGTAGTTTTAGATTTCCTCAAATCCAATTGGTTTGAACCACTAAAGAATGTGGATTTGAAATATCTCACATGGAAAGTGACTATGTTACTGGCCCTGGCTTCGGCCGGGAGAGTATCTGAACTGGCGGCTTTGTTTTATAAAAGCCCTTATTTAATTTTCCATTCGACATAGGGCAGAGCTGCGGACGCGTCCGCATTTTCTCCCTAAGGTGGTATCAGCGTTTCACCTGAACCAGCCTATTGTAGTGCCTGCGGCTACAGACGACTTGAAGGACTCCAAGTTGTTGGACGTTGTCAGAGCCTTAAAAATATACATTTAAAGGACGGCTGGAGTCAGAAAATCTGACTCGCTGTTTATACTGTATGCACCCAACAAGTTGGGTGCACCTGCTTCTAAGCAGTCGATTGCTCGTTGGATTTGTAACAAAATTCAACTTGTACATTCTGTGGCAGGCCTGCCACAGCCTAAATCTGTTAAGGCCCATTCCGCAAGGAAGGTGGGCTCATCTTGGGCGGCTGCCCGAGGGGTCTCGGCATTACAACTCTGCCGAGCAGCTACGTGGTCAGGGGAGAACACGTTTGTAAATTTTTACAAATTTGATACCCTGGCAAAGGAGGACCTGGAGTTCTCTCATTCGGTGCTGCAGAGTCATCCGCACTCTCCCGCCCGTTTGGGAGCTTTGGTATAATCCCCATGGTCCTTTCAGGAACCCCAGCATCCACTTAGGACGATAGAGAAAATAAGAATTTACTTACCGATAATTCTATTTCTCGGAGTCCGTAGTGGATGCTGGGCGCCCATCCCAAGTGCGGATTATCTGCAATACTTGTACATAGTTATTGTTAACTAATTCGGGTTATTGTTTAGGAAGCCATCTTTCAGAGGCTCCTCTGTTATCATACTGTTAACTGGGTTTAGATCACAAGTTGTACGGTGTGATTGGTGTGGCTGGTATGAGTCTTACCCGGGATTCAAAATCCTCCCTTATTGTGTACGCTCGTCCGGGCACAGTACCTAACTGGAGTCTGGAGGAGGGTCATGGGGGGAGGAGCCAGTACACACCACCTGACCTGTAAAAGCTTTACTTTTGTGCCCTGTCTCCTGCGGAGCCGCTATTCCCCATGGTCCTTTCAGGAACCCCAGCATCCACTACGGACTCCGAGAAATAGAATTATCGGTAAGTAAATTCTTATTTTTTTTTTTAATTATTGTGTTTATCTCACCCAGACAGGCGGGGTTTAGCCGCTTAAAATGGCTAAACGCAGTTCTGGGTGCGACACAAAAAGTGGCGTTTGCTCGCTCAAACGGGTCACTTTGCACACATTTCAGCTCGTCAGCACCAGGGGCTTCGATCTGAAATGTGTCTCCCGTGACTCAGCGCGCCTGAACGGAGAAACAATTGAATTGCTTCATTGGGCGCCATCTAGTGGCACCCGCGGGGAGAAGCCATTGAATTACCCGCATTGTATCTTAGTAGCAATTCACTTTTCGTTATACTTCATTCCTTATCAAACTTTTTTAATTCTTTGAAACCCTACTTTTCTGTTAGTTGGAGAAAGTTTGGGAGTGAAAATCATACATTAGCTGGAGTTCCCCTGCTGCTTGTTGGGTGTACAGACAACCAAATGACCGCCAGATTCAAATGTCCGTCTCCCCCTTCCCGCCCGCCGGCAGTATTCTAATGTTACTGCCGACGGGCGCAACAAGTTAATTTCAGCTCGCCACCCCCGGAGGTAGCGAGCAGAAATGCGCGTAAAGAGACCCGTTTGGGCACCCAAACGGGTCTCTTCACGATCGCGCCCATTAGTTTAGTCGGGTTTAGGTGCTTTGTGCGCCTAAGCCCGACTGTACTGGGTGCGATCAGCGTGATAACGGGGGCCATATAAATATTGCTCCTCTATCTCCAGTCACTTTATACGGGAGATAAGGTGCGCATGAACATTTGAATTCCCCCCAATATGTTGGCTGTTGGAGCCTTTGAAAATCTTGTCAAAACTGGATGGACATATTTAAATGTTTCTCTGACGTCTTAAGTGGATGCTGGGACTCCGTAAGGACCATGGGGAATAGCGGCTCCGCAGGAGACTGGGCACAACTATAAAGAAAGCTTTATACTACTGGTGTGCACTGGCTCCTCCCACTATGACCCTCCTCCAGACTTTAGTTAGTTAGAATCTTGTGCCCAGCTGAGCTGGATGCACACTAGGGCCTCTCCTGAGCTCCTAGAAAGAAAGTATATTTAGGTTTTTTATTTTACAGTGAGATCTGCTGGCAACAGACTCACTGCAGCAAGGGACTAAGGGGAGAAGAAGCGAACCTACCTAACAGGTGGTAGTTTGGGCTTCTTAGGCTACTGGACACCATTAGCTCCAGAGGGATCGACCGCAGGACTCGACCTTGGTGTTCGTTCCCGGAGCCGCGCCACCGTCCCCCTTACAGAGCCAGAAGCATGAAGAGGACCGGAAAATTGGCGGCAGAAGACTTCGGTCTTCACCAAGGTAGCGCACAGCACTGCAGCTGTGCGCCATTGCTCCTCATGTACACCTCACACTCCGGTCACTGATGGGTGCAGGGCGCTGGGGGGGCGCCCTGAGGGCAATATAAGACACCTTGGCTGGCAAATCTACATCATATATAGTCCTAGAGGCTATATAGATGTAAAAATACCCCTGCCAGTATTCCAGAAAAAGCGGGAGAAGTCTGCCGGAAAAGGGGCGGGGCCATCTCCCTCGGCACACTGGCGCCATTTTTCCCTCACAGCTCCGCTGGAAGGAAGCTCCCTGGCTCTCCCCTGCAGTCTGAAAACTACAGAAGGGTAAAAAAGAGAGGGGGGGCACTAAATTTAGGCGCAGGATATATATATATATATATATATATATATATATATATATATATAGCAGATATAAGGGAAAACACTCACTTATAGTGGGATCCCTGTGTTATATGGCGCTCTGGTGTGTGCTGGCATACTCTCGCTCTGTCTCCCCAAAGGGCTTTGTGGGGTCCTGTCCTCTGTCAGAGCATTCCCTGTGTGTTTGCGGTGTGTCGGTACGGCTGTGTCAACATGTTTGATGAGGAGGCTTATGTGGAGGCGGAGCAGATGCCTGTAAATGTGATGTCACCCCCTGCGGGGTCGACACCTGAGTGGATGGTGCTGTGGAAGGAATTACGCGACAGTGTCGACTCCTTGCATAAAAGGTTCGACATACCAAATGTGGGACAGCCGGCTTCTCAGCCTGTGCCTGCCCAGGCGTCTCAAAAGCCATCAGGGGCTCTAAAACGCCCGCTACCTCAGATGGCAGACACAGATGTCGACAAGGATACTGACTCCAGTGTCGACGACGATGAGACTAATGTAACTTCCAGTAGGGCCACATGTTACATGATTGAGGCAATGAAAAATGTGTTGCACATTTCTGATGTTACCACCGGTACCACAAAAAAGGGTATTATGTTTGGAGAGAAAAAACTATCAGTAGCTTTTCCTCCATCTGAGGAGTTAAATGAAGTGTGTGAAGAAGCGTGGGCTTCCCCTGATAAGAAGCTGGTAATTTCTAAGAGGTTACTAATGGCGTACCCTTTCCCGCCAGAGGATAGGTCACGTTGGGAAACATCCCCTAGAGTGGATAAAGCGCTCACACGCTTGTCAAAGAAGGTGGCACTACCGTCTCCGGATACGGCCGCCCTGAAGGAATCTGCTGATAGAAAGCAGGAGGCTATCCTGAAATCTATATATACACACACAGGTGTTATACTGAGACCAGCTATTGCTTCAGCATAGATGTGCAGTGCTGCAGCTGCATGGTCAGATTCCCTGTCAGAAAATATTGATACCCTAGACAGGGACACAATATTGCTAACCGTAGAGCATATAAAAGACGCACTTTTATACATGAGGGATGCACAGAGGGATATTTGCCGGCTGGCATCCAAAATTAGTGCAATGTCCATTTCTCCAGGAGAGGGTTATGGACTCGGCAGTGGACAGGAGATGCAGATTCCAAAAGGCACATGGAAGTTCTGCCTTATAAGGGTGAGGAGTTGTTCGGGGATGGTCTCTCGGACCTCGTTTCCACAGCAACAGCTGGGAAGTCTACATTTTTACCCCATGTTCCCTCACAGCCAAAGAAAGCACCGTATTATCAGGTACAGTCCTTTCGGCCCAATAGGGGCAAGCGGGTTAAAGGCGCGTCCTTTCTGCCCAGAGGCAGAGGTAGGGGGAAAAAGCTGCAGCATACAGCCAGTTCCCAGGAGCAAAAGTCCTCCCCCGCTTCCTCTAAGTCCACAGCATGACGCTGGGGCTCCACAGGCGGAGCTAGGTACGGTGGGGGCCCGTCTCAAATATTTCAGCAATCAGTGGGCTCGCTCACGGGTGGATCCCTGGATTTTTCAGATAGTATCTCAGGGGTACAAGCTGGAATTCGAGACGTCTCCCCCCGCCGTTTCCTCAAATCTGCCTTGCCAACCACTCCCTCAGGCAGGGAGGCAGTGTTACAGGCAATTCACAAGCTGTATTCACAACAGGTGATAGTAAAGGTACCCCTACTTCAACAAGGACGGGGTTACTATTCCACAATGTTTGTGGTACCGAAACCGGACGGTTCGGTGAGACCCATTTTAAATTTGAAATCCTTGAACACATATATAAAAAAATTCACGTTCAAGATGGAATCGCTCAGGGCGGTTGTTGCAAGCCTGGACGAGGGGGATTACATGGTATCACTGGACATCAAGGATGCTTACCTGCATGTCCCCATTTACCATCCTCACCAGGAGTACCTCAGATTTGTGGTACAGGATTGTCATTACCAATTCCAGATGTTGCCGTTCGGTCTATCCACGGCTCCGAGGGTCTTTACCAAGGTAATGGCCGAAATGATGATACTCCTTCGAAAGAAGGGAGTTTTAATTATCCAGTACTTGGACGATCTCCTGATAAAGGCGAGCTCCAGAGAGCAGTTGTTGGTCGGGGTAGCACTATCTCGGGAGGTGCTACAACAGCACGGCTGGATTCTAAACATTCCAAAGTCACAGCTGGTCCCTACGACACGTCTACTGTTCCTGGGGATGGTTCTGGACACAGAACAGAAAAAAGTGTTTCTCCCGGAGGAGAAGGCCAAGGAGCTGTCATCTCTAGTCAGAGGCCTCCTAAAACCAAAACAGGTGTCGGTGCATCACTGCACGCGGATCCTGGGAAAGATGGTAGCTTCCTACAAAGTGATTCCATTCGGCAGGTTTCATGCAAGAACCTTTCAGTGGGACCTGTTGGACAAGTGGTCCGGATCGCATCTTCAGATGCATCGGCTGATAACCCTGTCTCCAAGGACAAGGGTGTCTCTGCTGTGGTGGCTGCAGAGTGCTCATCTTCAAGAAGGCCGCAGATTCGGCATACAGGACTGGGTCCTGGTGACCACGGATGCCAGCCTTCGAGGCTGGGGGGCAGTCACACAGGGAAGAAACTTCCAAGGACTATGGTCAAGTCAAGAGACTTCCCTGCACATAAATATTCTGGAACTAAGGGCCATTTACAATGCCCTAAGTCAGGCAAAACCCCTGCTTCAAAACCAGCCAGTACTGATCCAGTCAGACAACATCACGGCGGTCGCCCATGTAAACCGACAGGGCGGCACGAGAAGCAGGACGGCAATGGCAGAAGCCACAAGGATTCTCCGATGGGCGGAAAATCACGTGTTAGCACTGTCAGCAGTGTTCATTCCGGGAGTGGACAACTGGGAAGCAGACTTCCTCAGCAGGCACGACCTCCACCCGGGAGAGTGGGGACTTCATCCAGAAGTCTTTCAAATGATTGTAAACCGTTGGGAAAGGCCACAGTTGGACATGATGGCGTCCCGCCTAAACAAAAAGCTAGAAAAGTATTGCGGCAGGTCAAGAGACCCGCAGGCGATAGCTGTGGACGCTCTAGTGACACCGTGGGTGTACCGGTCGGTTTATGTGTTCCCTCCTCTTCCTCTCATACCAAAGGTACTGAGGATAATACGGAGAAGAGGAGTAAGAACTATACTCATTGTTCCGGATTGGCCAAGAAGAGCTTGGTACCCGGAACTTCAAGAAATGATCTCAGAGGACCCATGGCCTCTACCGCTCAGACAAGACCTGCTACAGCAGGGGCCCTGTCTGTTCCAAGACTTACCGCGGCTGCGTTTGACGGCATGGCGGTTGAACACCGGATCCTGAAGGAAAAGGGCATTCCGGAGGAAGTCATTCCTACGCTGATTAAAGCTAGGAAAGAAGTAACCGCAAACCATTATCACCGCATTTGGCGAAAATATGTTGCGTGGTGTGAGGCCAGGAAGGCCCCAACGGAGGAATTTCAGCTGGGCCGTTTCCTGCACTTCCTACAGTCAGGGGTGACTATGGGCCTTAAATTGGGTTCCATTAAGGTCCAGATTTCGGCTCTATCGATTTTCTTCCAGAGAGAACTGGCTTCACTACCTGAAGTTCAGACTTTTGTTAAGGGAGTGCTGCATATTCGGCCCCCTTTTGTGCCTCCAGTGGCACCTTGGGATCTCAACGTGGTGTTGGATTTCCTAAAGTCACATTGGTTTGAGCCACTGAAAACCGTGGATTTGAAATATCTCACGTGGAAAGTGGTCATGTTGTTGGCCTTGGCTTCGGCCAGGCGTGTATCAGAATTGGCGGCTTTGTCATGTAAAAGCCCTTATCTGATTTTTCATATGGATAGGGCGGAATTGAGGACTCGTCCCCAGTTTCTCCCTAAAGTGGTATCAGCTTTTCATCTGAACCAACCTATCGTGGTGCCTGCGGCTACAAAAGACTTGGAGGCTTCCAAGTTGTTGGACGTAGTCAGGGCCCTGAAAATCTATGCTTCCAGGACAGCTGGAGTCAGAAAGACTGACTCGCTCTTTATCCTGTATGCGCCCAACAAGTTGGGTGCACCTGCTTCAAAGCAGACTATTGCTCGCTGGATCTGTAGTACGATTCAGCTTGCACATTCTGCGGCTGGACTGCCGCATCCTAAATCAGTGAAAGCCCATTCCACGAGGAAGGTGGGCTCTTCTTGGGCGGCTGCCCGAGGGGTCTCGGCTCTTCAACTTTGCCGAGCAGCTACTTGGTCGGGGTCAAACACGTTTGCTAAATTCTACAAGTTTGACACCCTGGCTGAGGAGGACCTAGAGTTTGCCCATTCGGTGCTGCAGAGTCATCCGCACTCTCCCGCCCGTTTGGGAGCTTTGGTATAATCCCCATGGTTCTTACGGAGTCCCAGCAACCACTTAGGACGTCAGAGAAAATAAGAATTTACTCACCGGTAATTCTATTTCTCTGACGTCCTAGTGGATGCTGGGGACTCCGTAAGGACCATGGGGAATAGCGGCTCCGCAGGAGACTGGGCACAGCTAAGAAAGATTTCGGACTACCTGGTGTGCACTGGCTCCTCCCACCATGACCCTCCTCCAGACCTCAGTTAGAATCCTGTGCCCGGCTGAGCTGGATGCACACTAGGGGCTCTCCTGAGCTCCTAGAGAGAAAGTATATTTTAGGTTTTTTATTTTACAGTGAGATCTGCTGGCAACAGACTCACTGCAGCGAGGGACTAAGGGGAGAAGAAGCGAACCTACCTAACTGGTGGTAGCTTGGGCTTCTTAGGCTACTGGACACCATTAGCTCCAGAGGGATCGACCGCATGGAACCGGCCATTGATGTTCGGTCCCAGAGCCGCGCCGCCGGCCCCCTTACAGAGCCAGAAGCAAGAAGAGTCCGGAAAATCGGCGGCAGAAGACATCAGTCTTCACCAAGGTAGCGCACAGCACTGCAGCTGTGCGCCATTGCTCCTCATACACACTTCACACTCCGGTCACTGAGGGTGCAGGGCGCTGGGGGGGGGGGGCGCCTTGAGCAGCAATAAAAGCACCTTGGCTGGCATATATATCACAATATATAGCCCCAGAGGCTATATATGTGATAAATACCCCTGCCAGAATCCATAAAAAAGTGGGAGAAAAGTCCGCGAAAAAGGGGCGGAGCTATCTCCCTCAGCACACTGGCGCCATTTTCTCTTCACAGTGCAGCTGGAAGACAGCTCCCCAGGCTCTCCCCTGTAGTTTTCAGGCTCAAAGGGTTAAAAAGAGAGGGGGGGCACTAAATTTAGGCGCAATATTGTTTATACAAGCAGCTATTGGGGGGAAAAATCACTCAGTTATAGTGTTAATCCCTGCATTATATGGCGCTCTGGTGTGTGCTGGCATACTCTCTCTGTCTCCCCAAAGGACTTTGTGGGGTCCTGTCCTCAGTCAGAGCATTCCCTGTGTGTGTGCTGTGTGTCGGTACGGCTGTGTCGACATGTGGGATGAGGAAGGTTACGTGGAGGTGGAGCAGAGGCCGATAAATGGGATGTCGTCCCCTGTGGGGCCGACACCAGAGTGGATGGATAGGTGGAAGGTATTAACCGACAATGTCAACTCCTTACAAGGCTGGATGACGTAAAACAGTTGTGGGACAGCCGGCTTCTCAGCCCGCGCCTGCCCAGGCGTCTCAAAGGCCATCAGGGGCTCAAAAAAGCGCCCGTTACCTCAGATGGCAGACACAGATGTCGACACGGAGTCTGACTCCAGTGTCGACGAGGTTGAGACATATACACAATCCACTAGGAACATCCGTTACATGATCTTGGCAATGAAAAATGTGTTACGCATTTCTGACATGAACCCAAGTACCACATAAAAGGGGTTTTATTTTTGGGGAGAAAAAGCAGCTAGTGTTTTGTTCCCCCATCAGATGAATGAATGAAGTGTGTAAAGTAGCGTGGGTTCCCCCAATAAGAAACTGGTAATTTCTAAAAAGTTACTGATGGCGTACCCTTTCCCGCCAGAGGATAGGTCACGTTGGGAGATATCCCTTAGGGGGGATAAGGCGCTCACACGTTTGTCAAAAAAGGTGGCACTGCCGTCTTAGGATACGGCCACCTTGAAGGAGCCTGCTGATAAAAAACAGGAGGCTATCCTGAAGTCTGTATATACACACTCAGGTTATATACTGAGACCTGCAATTGCCTCAGCATAAATAGTGCTGCTGCAGCGTGGTCTGATACCCTGTCAGATAATATTAATACTCTAAGACAGGGATAATAGTTTGCTAACATAGAGCATATTAAAGACGTCGTCTTATATATAAAGGATGCACAGAGGGATATTTGCCGGCTGGCATCCAGAATAAATGCAATGTCCATTCTGCCAGGAGGGTATTAGAAACCTGGCAGTGGACAGGTGATGCTGCCTATAAAAGGCACATGGAGATTCTGCCTTATAAGGGTGAGGAATTGTTTGGGGATGGTCTCTGGGACCTCGTATCCACAGCAACAGCTGGGAAGAAAAAATTTTTTTTACCTCAGGTTTCCTCACAGCCTAAGAAAGCACCGTATTTTCAGGTACAGTCCTTTCGGCTTCAGAAAAGCAAGCGGGTCAAAGGCGCTTCCTTTCTGCACAGAGACAAGGGAAGAAGGAAAAAGCTGCACCAGCAGCCAGTTCCCAGGATCAAAAATCTTCCCCCGCTTCCTCTGAGTCCACCGCTTGACGTTGGGGCTCCACAGGTGCGGTAGGGGCACGTCTCGGGAACTTCAGGGACCAGTGGGTTTGCCCACAGGTGGATCCCTAGGTTCTGCAAATAGTATCACAGGGATACAGGCTGGAGTTCGAGGCGACTCCCCCTCGCCGTTACCTCACCTCAGCCTTGCCTGCTGCCCTCGGAGAAAGGTAGTAATGGCGGCAATTCACAAGCTGCACTTCCAGCAGGTGAAATCAAGGTACCCCTCCTTCAAGGCCGGGGTTACTATTCCAAAATGTTGTGGTACCGAAACCAGACGGTTCGGTGAGACCCATTCTAAAATTGAAAGCCTTGAACACTTATATACGAAGGTTCAAGTTCGAAATGGAATCGCTCAGGGCGATTATTGCAAGCCTGGAGAATTTCATGGTATCACTGGACATCAAGGATGCTTACCTGCATGTCCCTATTTACCCTCTTCACCAGGAGTACCTCAAAATTGTGGTACAGGATTGTCATTACCAATTCCAGACGTTGCCGTTGGTCTGTCCCCGGCACCGAGGTATTTACCAAGGTAATGGCCGAAATAATTATCCCGTACTTGGACGATCACCTTATAAAGGCAAGGTCCAGGGAGCAGTTGTTCGGCGGAGTAGCACTATCTCGGGAAGTGCTACAACAGCACGGCTGGATTCTGAATATCCAAAGTCGCAGCTGGTTCCTACGACGCGTCTACTGTTCCTGAGTATGGTTCTGGACACAGAACAGGATAAAAAAGGGTTTCTCCCGGAGGAGAAGTCCAAGGAGTTGTCGTCTCTAGACAGAGACCTCCTAATACGTATACAGGTGTCGGTGCATCAATGCACGCGAGCCCTGGGAAGGATGGTAGCTTCTTACGAAGAAATTCCATTCGCCAGGTCCCATACAAGGATTTTCCAGTGGGATCTGTTGGACATGTGGTTCGGGTCGCATCTTCAGATGCATCGGCGGATAACCCTGTCTCCAAGGGCCAGGGTGTCGCTGTGGTGGTGGCTGCAGAGTGCTCATCTTCTAGGGGGCCGCAGATTCGGCATACAGGACTGGGTCCTGGTGACCACGGATGCCAGCCTTCGAGGCTGGGGGGCAGTCACACAGGGAAGAAACTTCCAAGGCTATGGAAAAGTCAGGAGACTTCCCTACACATAAATATTCTGGAACTAAGGGCCATTTACAATGCCCTAAGTCAGGCTAGACCCTGCTTCAACACCGGCCGGTGCTGATCCAGTCAGACAACATCACGGCGGTCGCTCATGTAAACGACAGGGCGGCACAAGAAGCAGGATGGCGATGGCAGAAGCCACAAGGATTCTCCGATGGGCGGAAAATCATGTGTTAGCACTGTCAGCAGTGTTCATTCCCGGAGTGGACAACTGAGAAGCAGACTTTCTCAGAAGACACGACCTCCACCCGGGAGAGTGGGGACTTCATCCAGAAGTCTTCCAAATGATTGTACACCGTTGGGAAAGGCCACAGGTGGACATGATGGCATCCCGCCTCAACTAAAAGTTACAAAGATATTGTGCCAGGTCAAGGACCCTCAGGCGATAGCTGTGGACGCTCTGGTAACACCGTGGGTGTACCAGTCGGTGTATGTGTTCCCTTCTCTGCCTCTCTTACCAGGGTAATGAGAATAATAAGAAGGAGAGGAGTAAGAACTATACTCATTGTTCCGGGTGGGCCAAGAAGAGCTTGGTAACCAGAACTCCAAGAAATGATCTCAGAGGACCCATGGCCTCTGCCGCTCAGACAGGACCTGCTGCAGCAGGGGGCCTGTCTGTTCCAAGACGTACCGCGGCTGCGTTGGACGGCATGGCGGTTGAACGCCGGATCCTGAAGGAAAAGGGAATTACGGAGGAAGTTATCCCTATGCTATTTAAAGCTAGGAAAGAAGTGAACGCTAACCATTATCACCGCATATGGCGGAAATATGTTGCGTACTGTGAGGCCAGGAAGGCCCCAAAGGAGAAATTTCAGCTAGGTCGATTTCTGCACTTCCTACAGTCAGAGGTGACTATGGGCCTACAATTGGGTTCCATTAAGGTCCAGATTTCGGCTCTATCGATTTTCTTCCAAAATGGAACTGGCTTCACTGCCTGAAGTTCAGACTTTTGTTAAGGGAGGGCTGCATAGTCAGCCCCCGTTTGTGCCTCCAGTGCACCATGGGATCTCAACGTGGTGTTGGATTTCCTGAAGTCGCATTGGGTTGAGCCACTTAAATCCGTGGAGCTATAATACCTCACGTGGAAAGTGGTCATTCTGTGGGCCTTGGCGTCGGCCAGGCGTGTATCAGAATTGACAAAAGCCCTTATCTGTATTTTATATGGGAAAGGCGAAATTGAGGACTCGTTCCCAATTCCTTCCTAAGGTGGTATCAGTTTTTCATGTGAACCAACCTATTGTGGTGCCTGCGGCTACTTGGGACTTGGAGGATTCCAAGTTACTGGACGTAGTCAGGGCCCTGAAAAGTATATGTTTCCAGGACAGCTGGAGTCAGGAAGACTGACTCGCTATTTATCCTGTATGCACCCAACAAGCTGGGTGCTCCTGCTTCTAAGCAGACGATTGCTCGCTGGATCTGTAGCACGATTCAACTTGCACATTCTGCGGCTGGACTGCCGCACCCTAAATCGTAAAAGCCCATTCCACGAGGAAAGTGGGCTCTTCTTGGGCGGCTGCCCGAGGGGTCTCGGCTTTACAACTTTGCCGAGCTGCTACTTGGTCAGGAGCAAACACGTTTGCAAAATTCTACAAATTTGATACCCTGGCTGAGGAGGACCTTGAGTTCTCTCATTCGGTGCTGCAGAGTCATCAGCACTCTCCCGCCTGTTTGGGAGCTTTGGTATAATCCCCATGGTCCTTACGGAGTCCCCAGCATCCACTAGGACGTCAGAGAAAATAAGATTTTACTCACCGGTAAATCTATTTCTCGTAGTCCGTAGTGGATGCTGGGCGCCCGTCCCAAGTGCGGACTGTCTGCAATACTTGTATATAGTTATCATTAACTAAAAGGGTTATTGTTGAGCCATCTGTTGAGAGGCTCAGTTATATTTCATACTGTTAACTGGGTATAGTATCACGAGTTATACGGTGTGATTGGTGTGGCTGGTATGAGTCTTACCCGGGATTCAAAATCATTCCTTATTGTGTCAGCTCTTCCGGGCACAGTATCCTAACTGAAGTCTGGAGGAGGGTCATAGTGGGAGGAGCCAGTGCACACCAGTAGTCTAAAGCTTTCTTTATAGTTGTGCCCAGTCTCCTGCGGAGCCGCTATTCCCCATGGTCCTTACGGAGTCCCAGCATCCACTACGGACTACGAGAAATAGAATTACCGGTGAGTAAATTCTTATTTTTTTTTTTATGTGGCCGATCGGTAAGTGTGTATGCGCAATGTCTGGTGTACATGGTTTCCTACATCGTTAAATTGGTCGGTAGTTCCTGACATACCCCACATAACAGTGCATGTTTTTCAGATCTCCTAGCGGTTGCAGTCATCACTTGCTGACACATTTTCATAGATCCACCGGTGGAACTCATTATTTCACTTGTGATACTGTTAGTGGTCCTCCATGATTACAGTTGGGAAACACTGATGTATAACATTAGATTATCAACAGATTTAGGGGGCGATCCAATTGTTTGTGCGCACCCAATCTCCCGTCTAAAGTGACTGGAGAACAAGGAGAACAATTCACATTTTTTTTTTTTTTTATGTGCTTGTTGAGCCTAAACAGACCGGTTGAACCCATCTAAATTAATGAGCACTTTTTTCACATTTTGGGGGAAGCGGGTACAAGCAGAAATGCCGACAGCTGATCGCACTTGGACGGAGCGACAATTGAATTGCTCCGTGGGTGCCATCTAATGGCATATGGGGTGAATAACCATTGAATTTGAGCCACTTTATCAGGTTATGTAACATTTCCTAACTTTGAGTTGATTTGTCCATTTATAGAGGAAATTCAATTAGCGCACAGCTGTAGCTCTACCAGGAGATATGTAATTACTGGCACTCAGCCTCGCGGTAAGCTCCAGAGAGTGCCCTTAATGCCGATTTGTTTCTTGCAGCTTAAGGGACTGTGTTGGGTAACCCATAGATTCTAGGCACTTAACCTGGAATCTATGGGTTAGCAGGGAATTACCGCGCTAGTAATTGAATAGCTGCAGGCCTGCGGTGAATTGAGCAGGGGATATTCAGTATGTTCAGTTTGTTTTTACAATTTTAAGAAATTGTTATATTTACTTGAATGATCCCTATTCTGTACACATTTACAGTGCCTTGCTAAAGTATTCACCCCCTTGGCTTTTTACCTATTTTGTTACATTACAACCTGCAATTTAATTTTTTTTTTATCTGAATTTTATGTGATTGATATTCTCAAAATAGTCTAAGTTGGTGAAGTGAAATGAGAAAAATGTATATAAAAAAGTATTTTTAAAAATAAAAATGTGAAAATTGGCATGTGCATATGTATTCACCGCTTTGCTATGAAGCCCCTCAAAAGTTCTGGTGCAACCAATTACCTTCAGAAGTCACATAATTAGTCCACCTGTGTGCAATCTAAGTGTCACATGATCTGTCAGTATAAACACACCTTTTCTGAAAGGCCCCAGAGGCTGCAACACCACTAAGCAAGAGGCATCACACCATGAAGACCAAGGAGCTCTCCAAACAAGTCAGGGACAAAGTTGTTGAGGTGTACAAGTCCGGGTTGGGTTATAAAAAAATATCCAAATCTTTGATGATCCCCCAGAGCACCATAAATTACATCATGTTCAAATGGAAAGAACATGGTACCACAACAAACCTTAATCAGAGAGGCAGCACAGAGATCAAAGGTAACCCTGAAGGAGCTGCAGAGTTCCACAGCAGAGACTGATGTATCTGCACATGTGACCACAATAAGCCGTACACTCCATAGAGCTGGGCTTTATGGAAGAGTGTCCAGAAAAAAGCCATTACTTGGTGTTAAAAATAAGAAGGCACGTTTTGAGTTTGCCAAAAGGCATGTGGACGACTCCCCGAATGTATGGAGGAAGGTGCTCTGGTGAGATGAGCCTAAATTGAACTTTTCGGCCACCAAGGAAAACGCATATGGCTGGCGCAAACCCAACACTTTAAATCACCCCAAGAACACCATCCCCACAGTGAAACATGGTGGTGGCAGCATCATGGCTGTAGAGATGTTTTTCAGCAGCAGGGACTGGTAAACTGTTTTGAGTCGATGGAAAGATGGATGGTGCTAAATACAGGGATATTCTTGAGCAAAACCTGTGATTTGAGACTGGGACGGAAGTTCACCTTCCAGCAGGACAATGACCCGAAGCATACTGCTAAAGTAACACTCGAGTGGTTTAAGGGGAAACATTTAAATGTGTTGGAATGGCCTAGTCAAAGCCCAGATCTCACTCCAGTTGAGAATCTGTGGTCAGACTTGAAGATTGCTGTTCACAAGCAGAAACCATCCAACATGAAGGAGCTGGAGCAGTTTTGCATTGAGGAGGATTGGGCAAAAATCCCAGTGGCAAGATGTGGCAAGCTCATAGAGATTTATCCAAAGCAACTTGCAGCTGTAATTGCCGCAAAAGGTGGCTCTACAAAGTACTGACTTTAGAGGGGTGACTAGTTGGGTGTGGGTTGATAGATAGACAGTGTCTAGTTAGACAGTCAATAGATAGACACCATATGTTAGACAGACATTAGGTCACCAGGGTCAAGAGGTTGACATGAAAATGGTCGACACAGAAAAAGGTAGACACCATGTTTTTTGCATTTTTGTGGTTTGTGTGGATAGTTTTGTCATCTGGGACCCCCAATTGTAGAAAGGCATACCCTCATGGGGCTCGCTGTGCTCGCCATGGTTCAGGCTCAGTGGCTCGCTGCGCTCGCCACAAGGTTTATAACCAACTCTATGCCGACATGAAGAGAAAAGGTATGAAATAGTCCAAAAAACATGTAAATTTTTTTTAAAAAGTGCCTTTCATGTAAATCTTTTGTACCGTCTACCTTTCTCATGTCGACCTTTTGACCCTGTCGACCTAATGTCTGTCTAACATATGGTGTCTATCTATTGACTGTCTAACTGGACACTGGCTGTCTATCATCCGGATACTGAATAGTTATGCACGCTGAAGTTTTCTGTTATTTTGTCCTATTTGTTGTTTGCTTAAAAGTAAAATAAAAAAAACATCTTCAAAGTTGTAGGCATGTTCTGTGAATGAAATGATGCAAACCTTCAAACAATCCATTTTTATTCCAGGTTGTGAGCGACAAAACATGAAAAATGCAAAGGGGGGTGAATACTTTAGCAAGGCACTGTATATAGACACATCTGTGCGCCGCTGGGGAAACCACCGCCATACATCTGCTCCATAGTGTTCTCTTATTCAGAGAACCTGATTTTATCGATCACATCTTCCCCTATCTATGCATTATTTATACTGTGTCCTATTTCTATTTCAAAATAAATAATAAATGTAAGAGATTTAAATATTTTCTCTTCCATCCATGGGGAACACTAGAATACGCTGGGGCATAGAGTTGGTTGTAGGCGTTTGGGTACTGTGAAATTTGCCTCCATGTTCAAGCTGTTCTTCCTTAGCAATACAGAATGTTCAGTTTCTGGCCAGTATGGATGGAGTAACGGTTAGCATTACTGTTTCACAGAAGTCTTGGCTTCAATTCCCACCATGACCCTAACTGTGTGGAGTTAGTATATTCTCCCCGTACTTGCTTGGGTCTCCTCCGGGAATTCTGGTTCTCTCTGCATCTGAAATGCCACGTTATAGTGTTTTTCATGAAAATACTATAGCATAGCATTTTGTATGCAGTCGCAGTCACACAGAATATAGGAATGTGGCACATCATTTTAATCAGCAGAAGCTGCTTGTGCGTCCTAAGATGCATTTTTGCGGAAAAAACCCACAAAAAAGACGTTTGACGCTACCAAGTCATAGGCCACACTCGCGTTTTGTGTAACGCAACTTGTAGCGCACTGAGCAAAGATGAAGGATGACACATTTGTACATGGGCAGACTAGTTGGGCCGAGTGGCTCTTATTTGCCGTCAAATTCTATGTTTCTATGTGTAAGGCTGTTAACGGGAAGGTGGTCTGTAAAGCTTCAGATGTAATTGCATTAATATACAATCCAGAAATATACTTGTACAGATGTGTCCTCAGATATCATTGGGACCTGGTGTGCCCCTCTTGGTATGCCAATTTCCATGAGAGCGCTGAGCGTCTTTTTTGCCAAAAAAATAATGTTCGTCGCAATGCGATGTGGAGACAGGAGACTGTACTGATCAGTTTGATATGCAACACTTGTATATCTGTGTGCGACTGTGTCTACATATGAAGCCCAACAGAAGTTGCTATGGAAAAAAGCGGCAACCTAGTTGCATCGCGTTGTGTCTAAGGCGCATTTTCTGGAAAAAAAAACACTCGCTGCTAGCAGAGGTCATGTCGGCTCACTTGCGACCGGCATCTCCTGCTGCAGGGCAAATGGAGGCTAAAATGTGAAGACACAGATCTTTAGGTTAATTGGCTCCCGGCAAAAAATTAACCCTAGTGTGTACGTATATGTGTTTAGGGCAGACTAGTGGTTCTTAACTGCCGTCCAATTCTGTTCCTATGTTAGTGCCCACAGAGGCGGGGCAATATTTCAGGCAGACACTATTTTTACTATTTTTTTTGTTCGTTTGTGCTGCCATCTGCAGTGGTCAGGTAGCAGTGGTACCTCCTACTGCCGCCTGCCCATTTCAAATGTGGGATTGCCTGCAGGGGGTCACTGTTGCAGGTAGTGGTCTGGGTCCCCGTGCCACCACTGATCAGACAGAAGCAGCATTGCAATAGACCTATCAGATACTGTACTCTAGAGCGGGAGTAGATTGGTTTACGTCATAGTCTGCCCTCGCTGGGGCCTGCACTGGTGGAGTAGGGTGCATTGCATCAGTGCTTGGTGTCACTGTCTTAACAGCCCTACACTAGGCAAGAGACTGATACTGGGGGTTGTCTTCAGTATGCCGAATGTCGGGATCCCGGCACACAGTATACCGGCGCCGGAATCCCGACACCCGGCATACCGACAGCTATTCTCCCTCGTGGGGGTCCACGACCCCCCCTGGAGGGAGAATAAAATAGTGTGGCGCGCGTAGTGCGCCACCGTGCCCGCAAGGGGCTCCTTTGCGCTCGCCACGCTGTCGGTATGCCACCGGTCGGCCTCCCGGCGCCGGTATGCTGGTCGCTGGGAGCCCGAGCGCCGGCATACCGTACTACACCCGATACTGGGGGGGGGGGAGACTCTTCTTTGTGCTATCCTTATCCAGCACCTCTTCATAAGCAAACTTAACTTCATTCAGTAAGGCAACACTGCCACACGCTGTCCTCCAGTGTAGACACTACTCTGCAGGTGGGGATTGTTTTGCAGCCCATAGTCATCCTAGCTTTATGCACTGTTCAAGCTGATGTTACACAGCCAATTTCTCTGAGTCTTGTGTCTGCTTTGCCCATTGCCGACATGGCTTACTTATAGTGGACTATCAGGTCAGCAGGATCTAGCACTGGGAAACGTTTGGTGTTTTACAATTTTGTTTAGGGGAAAAAAACAGAAGCAGATTCCTCATTAGATTGCTTGCTCTGGTAAATGGTTTCTTCACTGATCTCATCAATGCCCCTTTATTTACCCATTGTGTACCTTCAGGAACACGTGTCTGCTGAAGAGCATAACATTTTGCTTGCGCGCAGCGGGGACATCAAATCACTTATAGTGTATATCTCCCCTGTAGTTCCAAGGGCTCTCTAAGCTTGTACTGACTGCTTTACTTCACTCCCCATTTAACCCATTGGAAACTGTGGATTTAAGTGTTCTTACCTGTAACTTTACTAATCTGTCAGCCTCCCCCATGGAAGGAGAGGTCAGGGCAGCCTTCTACTGTAGTAGGCCTTCATGTCTCAATTGTTTTTACTTAGGACTTTATTTCTTTCCTTTCCACTTGATGTGGTTTCCCAGTTCCTTTAATCAGGTTGTTATCTCTGCTTTTGACTGGCCAAGGTTCCTAGAAAGCAGTATCTGTTCTCTGGAGGTTATCTGGGTGTTGGGACTTATTGCCATAGGAAAAAGGGAGTGATTGGACTGCACATCCTATTTTTAAACATAATGAAAGGTGCTACCATGCCGAGGCTTCTAGTACTACACAAGATATAGAAAAATGCTGATTCACACTCTGTGCATTAAAAATACTGATAGGTAAAATTAGTTTGATAAACTCTCACAATTAACATGGACTATAAGTGAAGTTCTTAGCGCAAATTTGTCCAAATATCTAGGCCCATCCACTGCGTCCAGGTGAATTTTATTAGATGGGTCCTAATATTAATACTAACATTTCCTATTTTCATAGGACATAAAAAAATGTAATTGGATGACCTGTTAGCCCACTACGTCGTTCACTGCCCATTGCCTGGTGGGTTGCTTTAGTAACTCGCTAGTGCATAGGAACATAATGACCCGTTTCTGAAGAGGCAAAAGTGCATTCCACCAGCTCAGTGGGTGCCTCTAGGATGGCACTGAGCCTCGAGTGAACAGAAGTGCAGATAGCTTCCCTGGTTTTCGTTTCAGACCCTTTTGAAGATTTCAGAATTTGGATCTCACAATGTCTGTGTGTACCCTCCCTTAAGGGGGGTACATACGGAGAGATGTATGCTTAATTTCTTTTTTTCTCTCAAGTGTATTTATTGAGAAGGAACACACAATATAGGAACGAGTCATAATACTTAAAAGAACAACAACCACTGTAAAGGTACAGAAACCACAAAAAGATGGATGAGACAGAAATTTGGAATACCATAAACCGAATATGCAAATAGTTAGCCACAAAGTTAAACTACTAAAGCATAATATTAGCCTGATAATTTAAAAGGGTGGTGAGCCAAGGGTGAGAGATTCCATATTATACCACGTTGTTAGTCGAACTACCTTACGTACATATTCCTTGGTGTGAGTGGGCAGCGTGAGCAAGTAGGGAACCAAATGAGAAAGAATTTCGAAGAACGAGACTCCGCATCTAGGGAGCAATCTACCCAATCCATTTGATAAAGGTAAGTTAAACGTGGTAAAATGAGGGATAGGGGTATCGGATCCAGATGTATCCTTTGGGATAAAATTTTTTAATTGTGGCAGCAACCACACGAGCCAACAACAATTTCGTCCCTTTGGAATATGGGGGATCCTGAGTAATAATATGATTCCAGAAAGCCCAAACCATGGTGGTATTAAAAGGGATATGGAGTTCAACATTAATATATACGTTTAAACAGCAGTCCAAAATGTTTGTACCACTGGGCATGCCCAAAGACCATGAATAATGTCAGCATCAGGGGAATTGCATTTAAAACATAGGGAATTATCAGATACTCCTGTGAGAAACCGGAGTCGAGGTGGGGGGGGGTAATATGGTCTATGCAATATGCATCTGTGCATAAGATGATGAAACCAGTTGTTTATTAAGCACATTACACCACCGAATAACTGTTGGGAGATCAGTGTCTGCGAAGGTGTCCGACCATTTGACCATGACCATTTAGATTGCTCCAACCTCCACCTAGTGTGAGAATAGATTAAAGAAGTATGATAGGGCGATCCTGGGCACTGCCGTACCAGGCCATTGATAAAGTCAAATTAATTTCTAATAAATACTTAAAATGCCAGCGTTAATATATGTTGTCAACGCAAGGTGCATCTTATTACCATATACGATAAAAGTGCGCTGTACGTTGCAAACACTACATCCCTTAAGAGAAAAAAAGTACACGCACATATTTCTGAGTTCCAAAGCTCATTGATGTATATATTTGATATTAAAAGGATATGTATACAATATATCACATGTACAGTATATATATCGTTACATGGTTACAATTTACACAGGAAGCAGTTATTACAAACTAATTCATTACAGCCAGCAATACATCACCATATTTGCTCAATGCACCCTCCGCTCCATGGGGGTAATTCCAAGTTGATCACAGCAGGATTTTTGTTAGCAATTGGGCAAAACCATGTGCACTGCAGGGGAGGCAGATATAACATGTGCAGAGAGTTAGATTTGGGTGGGGTGTGTTCAATCTGCAATCTAATTTGCAGTGTAAAAATAAAGCAGCCAGTATTTACCCTGCACAGAAATAAAATAACCCACCCAAATCTAACTCTTTCTGCACATGTTATATCTGCCTCCCCTGCAGTGCACATGGTTTTGCCCAATTGCTATCAAAAATCATGCTGCGATCAACTTGGAATTACCCCCCATATCTCTCTCTCTCTCAGCAAAAACAAACAGGAACTGGGCAGACAGCATTTCGAACAGCACCCAGGAAAAACAGGAAGCTCTTGTGTCTGGGATCAGCTATACGCTGTATGTTGGGGGAGTATAGGTCTTATGTTGTTGGTCCAGGGGAGGGAACTTTCTCATTCATGATGAGTCATTGGTCAGTTCACATGCAAGCCTTGAAGACATCAAAAGGGTTGGCCTCTGGTTTCCTACCACACATGCTGTCTTTTTTGTACTCAGTTGAATTGTGGCTTCATATTCATACATTCAATCATAACTAATTGTTGCAGTGAGCTACAACTTAACCACAGGCAACAAATGCATCCACTTATTAATCTGATTACTTTGACACCAAGCACGACATGTTTATCTTGCTCCGCTCCAACAATACACATACATGACGTTATACTCCATTATATAATTTATAACCTTATAATGTCTAGTGCTTGATATGTTTTTATTTATGTGCTGTATGAAATATGTGTTGAATATATCTTTGTGGCATGTCTGTGTAAATGCGTATGTTACCATATATTGCTGTGCGTATTCGCAAGCATAGCGACTCATCAGTGTGGAGTTTGGATGTTCTCTCTATGTAATATTTTTGACTTCGACACCATCTAGGGGGAAGGTGAGATCGGGGGAGCGCAGCCGTGATAGTTTGCTAGTAACAAAACTACGGACTTGAAAGTAGGCACAAAAAGGGAAATGAAGAGTGGGGTATTTTTCTTTCAGTTCGGATAGGGTTAAGATCGCTGAACATTCCACATTCAAAAATGTATATAAGCAGAGTCCCTGGAAATGCCAACCACAAACAACCTCATTGACTTCTCAACCCTGGAATTGCAGATTAAACAACAAAGGCTGGGATTAGGAATCTGTCAGGGAAAGGCCTAAGTGTTTCCTAAGTATACACCAGGCTCTACATGGAACATATAACAATGGATTATGGTGTAGGTCAGGTAGTGAAGGATTATCAGCAAAATGTAATACGTGTGCCAAGGTATTCTGAGGTGAGAGAGCTTGTTCCAAAGCTCGATTAACAAAGTTGTCACCACCCCCTATACAATCTATAGCATATCTATAATTGGAGGCCAAGGAGTAGTCCTCCGTACAAGGGAGATCAACAAGTAATGGAGGTTGTTTTAATTTAAAAAGTGCTATACGTGGGCGTTTATTTGCCCAAATAAATTTGGTAAGAGCTTTGTTAATAGTATGGACATCACACTTTGACAATAAAAACGGAAGCATCTGGATCGGATAAAGCAGGCGAGGGAAAGAGACCATTTTAAATAAGTGGCACCTGCCTAAATAGGAAATCGGGAGGTGTTGCCATTTCGCAAAGTCGTCCATCATTTGAGTGATGTAATGAGAAAAATTGTCAGTATATAATTCGGTGAGGTTTGATGGAATGCGTAAGCCTAAATATTTTAAATATGGGCAAGCCCATTTAAAGGGAAACAAATTACCCCAATCTAAAGTCACCTCTCTTCCCAATGCCAGTGCCTCAGTCTTACCAAAGTTGATGAGTAATCCCGATTTCTCTATCGTCCTAGTGGATGCTGGGGTTCCTGAAAAGACCATGGGGAATAGCGGCTCCGCAGGAGACGGCACAAAAAGTAAAGCTTTAGGATCAGGTGGTGTGCACTGGCTCCTCCCCCTATGACCCTCCTCCAAGCCTCAGTTAGATTTTTGTGCCCGGCCGAGAAGGGTGCAATCTAGGTGGCTCTCCTAAAGAGCTGCTTAGAAAAGTTTAGCTTAGGTTTTTTATTTTACAGTGAGTCCTGCTGGCAACAGGATCACTGCAACGAGGGACTTAGGGGAGAAGAAGTGAACTCACCTGCGTGCAGGATGGATTGGCTTCTTGGCTACTGGACATTAGCTCCAGAGGGACGATCACAAGTACAGCCTGGATGGTCACCGGAGCCTCGCCGCCGGCCCCCTTGCAAATGCTGAAACGAGAAGAGGTCCAGAATCGGCGGCAGAAGACTCCTCAGTCTTCTTAAGGTAGCGCACAGCACTGCAGCTGTGCGCCATTTTCCTCTCAGCACACTTCACACGGCAGTCACTGAGGGTGCAGGGCGCTGGGAGGGGGGCGCCCTGGGAGGCAAATGAAAACCTTTTTTGGCTAAAAATACCTCACATATAGCCTCCGGGGGCTATATGGAGATATTTAACCCCTGCCAGAATCCGTTAAGAGCGGGAGACGAGGCCGCCGAAAAAGGGGCGGGGCCTATCTCCTCAGCACACAGCGCCATTTTCCCTCACAGAAAGGCTGGAGGGAAGGCTCCCAGGCTCTCCCCTGCACTGCACTACAGAAACAGGGTTAAAACAGAGAGGGGGGGCACTAATTTGGCGTTACAAATATATAAAAAAGATGCTATAAGGGAAAACACTTATATAAGGTTGTCCCTATATAATTATAGCGTTTTTGGTGTGTGCTGGCAAACTCTCCCTCTGTCTCTCCAAAGGGCTAGTGGGTCCTGTCCTCTATCAGAGCATTCCCTGTGTGTGTGCTGTGTGTCGGTACGTGTGTGTCGACATGTATGAGGACGATGTTGGTGAGGAGGCGGAGCAATTGCCTGTAATGGTGATGTCACTCTCTAGGGAGTCGACACCGGAATGGATGGCTTATTTAGGGAATTACGTGATAATGTCAACACGCGCCAAGGTCGGTTGACGACATGAGACGGCCGACAAACAATTAGTACCGGTCCAGACGTCTCAGAAACACCGTCAGGGGTTTTAAAACGCCCGTTTACTTTAGTCGGTCGACACAGACACAGACAGGGACACTGAATCCAGTGTCGACGGTGAATAAACAAACGTATTCCTTATTAGGGCCACACGTTAAGGGCAATGAAGGAGGGTTACATATTTCTGATACTACAAGTACCACAAAAGAGGGTATTATGTGGGATGCGAAAAAACTACCGTAGTTTTTCCTGAATCAGATAAATTAAATGAAGTGTGTGATGATGCGTGGGTTCCCCCCGATAGAAAATATGGGCGGTATACCCTTTCCCGCCAGAAGTTAGGGCGCTTTGGGAAACACCCCTTAGGGTGGATAAGGCGCTCACACGCTTATCAGAACAAGTGGCGGTACCGTCTATAGATAGGGCCGTCCTCAAGGAGCCAGCTGACAGGAGGCTGGAAAAATATCATAAAAAGTATATACACACATACTGGTGTTATACTGCGACCAGCGATCGCCTCAGCCTGGATGGGCAGAGCTGGGGTGGCTTGGTCGGATTCCCTGACTAAAAATATAGAGCATTTAAAGGATGTATTTCTATATATGCGAGATGCACAGAGGGATATTTGCACTCTGGCATCAAGAGTAAGTGCGATGTCCATATCTGCCAGAAGATGTTTATGGACACGACAGTGGTCAGGTGATGCAGATTCCAAACGGCACAAAGGTGTATTGCCGTATAAAGGAAGAGGAGTTATTTGGGGTCGGTCCATCGGACCTGGTGGCCACGGCAACTGCTGGAAAATCCACCGTTTTTACCCTAAGTCACATCTCTGCAGAAAAAGACACCGTCTTTTCAGCTTCAGTCCTTTCGTCCCTATAAGAGTCATATCTGCCCAGGGATAGAGGAAAGGGAAGAAGACTGCAGCAGGCAGCCCATTCCCAGGAACAGAAGCGTTCCACCGCTTCTGACAAGCTCTCAGCATGACGCTGAGACCGTACAGGACCCCTGGATCCTACAAGTAGTATCCCAGGGGTACAGTTTGGAATGTCGAGACGTTTCCCCTGCGCAGGCTCCTGAAGTCTGCTTTACCAAGGTCTCCCTCCGACAAGGAGGCAGTATGGGAAAAAATTCACGAGCTGTATTCCCAGCAGGTGATAATTAAATTACCCCTCCTACAACAAGAAAAGGGGTATTATTCCACACTATATTGTGGTACTGAAGCCAGAAGGCTAGGTGAGACCTATTCTAAATCTAAAAAAATTTGAACACTTACAAAGGTTCAAATCAAGATGGAGTCACTCAGAGCAGTGATAACGAACCGGGAAGTAGGGGACTATCTGGTGTCCCGAGACATCAGGGATGCTTACCTCCATGTCCCAAATTTGCCCTTATCACTAAGGGTACCTCAGGTTCGTGGTACAGAACTGTCACTATCAGTTTCAGACGCTGCCGTTTGGATTGTCTACGGCACCCCGGGTCTTTACCAAGGTAATGGCCGAAATGATGGTTCTTCTTCGAAGAAAAGGCGTCTTAATTATCCCTTACTTGGACGATCTCCTGATAAGGGCAAAGTCCAGGGAACAGTTGGAGGTCGGAGTAGCACTATCTCGGATACTGTTACAACAGCAGGGGTGGATTCTAAATATTCCAAAATCGCAGCTGATCCCGACAACAAGTCTCCTGTGCTTAGGGATGATTCTGGACACAGTCCAGAAAAAGGTGTTTCTCCCGGAAGAGAAAGCCAGGGAGTTATCCGAGCTAGTCAGGAACCTCCTAAAATCAGTGCATCATTGCACAAGGGCCATGGTAAAAAAATGGTGACTTCCTTCGAAGCAATTCCAGTCGGCAGATTTCATGCAAGAACTTTTCAGTGGGATCTGCTGGACAAATGGTCCGGATCGCATCTTCAGATGCATCAGCGGATAACCCTATATCCAAGGACAAGGGTGTCTCTCCTGTGGGGGTTACAGAGTGCTCATCTTCTAGAGGGCCGCAGATTCGGCATTCAGTTTTGGATGTTGGTGACCACGGAGGCCAGCCCGAGAGGCTGGGGAGCAGTCACACAAGGAAAAAATTTCCAGGGAGTGTGATCAAGTCTGGAGATTTTTCTCCACATAAATATAGCTAAGGGTAAATTTATAATGCTCTAAGCTTAGCAAGACCTCTGCTTCAAGGTCAGCCGGTATTGATCCAGTGGGATAAAACATCACGGCAGTCGCCCACGTAAATAGACAGGGCGGCACAAGAAGCAGGAGGGCAGTGGCAAAAACTGCAAGGACTTTTCGCTGGGCGGAAAATCATGTGATAGCACTGTCAGCAGTGTTTCATTCCGGGAATGGAAACTGGGAAGCAGACTTCCTCAGTAGGCACGACCTCCACCCGGCAGAGTGGGAACTTCATGGGGAAGTTTTCCACATAATTGTAAACCGTTGGGAATTACCAAAGGTGGACATGATGGCGTCCCGTCTGAACAAAAAACGGGACAGGTATTGCGCCAGGTTAAGAGACCCTCAGGCAATAGCTGTGGACGTTCTGGTAACACCGTGGGTGTACCAGTCGGTGTATGTGTTCCATCCTCTGCTTTTCATACCTAAGGTACTGAGAATTATAAGACGTAGAGGAGTAAGAACTATACTCATGGCTCCGGATTGGCCAAGAAGGACTTGGTACCCGGAACTTCAAGAGATGCTCACAGAGGACTTATGGCCTCTGCCGCTAAGAAGGGACTTGTTTCAGCAAGTACCATGTCTGTTCCAAGACTTACCGCAGCTGCGTTTGACGGCATGGCGGTGGAACGCCGGATCCTAAGGGAAAAGGCATTCAGGAAGAGGTCATTCCTACCCTGGTCAAAGCCAGAAAGGAGGTGACCGCACAACATTATCACCACATGTGGCGAAAATATGTTGCGTGGTGTGAGGCCAGGAAGGCCCCACGAAGAAATTTCAACTCGGTCGATTCCTGCATTTCTTGCAAACAGGAGTGTCTATGGGCCTCAAATTGGGGTCCATTAAGGTTCAAATTTCGGCCCTGTCGATTTTTCTTCCAGAAAGAATTGGCTTCAGTTCCTGAAGTCCAGAAGTTTGTCAAGGGAGTATTGCATATACAACCCCCTTTTGTGCCTCCAGTGGCACTGTGGGATCTCAACGTAGTTCTGGGATTCCTCAAAACACATTGGTTTAAAACCAGTCAAATCTGTGGATTTGAAGCATCTCACATGAAAAGTGAACATGCTCTTGGACCTGGCCTGGACCAGGCGAGTGTCAAATTGGTGTTTTTTTTCTCAAAAAAGCCCATATCTGTTTGTCCATTCGGACAGGGCAGAGCTGCGGACTCGTCCCCAGTTCTCTCCCTAAGGTGGTGTCAGTGTTTCACCTGAACCAGCTTATTGTGGTGTCTTGCGCCTACTAGGGACTTGGAGGACTCCAAGTTGCTAGATGTGGTCAGGGCCCTGAAAATATAGGTTCCAGGACGGCTGGAGTCAGGAAAACTGACTTGCTGTTATCCTGTATGCACCCAACAAACTGGGTGCTCTTGCTTTTAAGCAGACTTTTTTGCTAGTTGGATGTGTAATACAATTCAGCTTGCACATTCTGTGGCAGGCCTGCCACAGCCAAAATATGTAAATGCCCATTCCACAAGGAAGGTGGGCTCATCTTGGGCGGCTGCCCGAGGGGTCTCGGCTTTACAACTTTGCCGAGCGGCTATTTAGTCAGGGGCAAACACGTTTGTAAAATCCTACAAATTTGATACCCTGGCTAAGGAGGACCTGGAGTTCTCTCATTCGGTGCTGCAGAGTCATCCGCACTCTCCCGCCCGTTTGGGAGCTTTGGTATAATCCCCATGGTCTTTTCAGGAACCCCAGCATCCACTAGGACGATAGAGAAAATAAGAATTTACTTACCGATAATTCTATTTCTCGGAGTCCGTAGTGGATGCTGGGCGCCCATCCCAAGTGCGGATTATCTGCATTACTTGTACAGAGTTACAAAAATCGGGTTATTATTGTTGTGAGCCATCCTTTCAGAGGCTCCGCTGTTATCATACTGTTAACTGGGTTCAGATCACAGGTTGTACAGTGTGATTGGTGTGGCTGGTATGAGTCTTACCCGGGATTCATAAATCCTTCCTTATTGTGTACGCTCGTCCGGGCACAGTACCTAACTGAGGCTTGGAGGAGGGTCATAGGGGGAGGAGCCAGTGCACACCACCTGATCCTAAAGCTTTACTTTTTGTGCCCTGTCTCCTGCGGAGCCGCTATTCCCCATGGTCTTTTCAGGAACCCCAGCATCCACTACGGACTCCGAGAAATAGAATTATCGGTAAGTAAATTCTTATTATTAAATTATAATCATGTAATATAATTAATAATGATGGAAATGCCCATTTAGGATCAACGAATTACAATAAGAGGTCATCAGCAAAAGCAGAAACCTTAACTTCGTTGTCACCGTCCGTAATACCTTGCCATGAGGGATCTTGCACAAAGTTACGTATAAACGGGTCGAGGGCCAATTTAAACAACAAGGGGGAAAGAGGGCAGCCTTGGCACGTTCCACTACATAACGTAAAAGAGGACGAGTTTAGACCATTTACAGTCAAGTGGGCCTGAGGTCGTGTATATAACATTCTAAATAGATGGATGAATTCTACACCAAATTGTTGAACATGGAGAATACAAAGTAAATGAAACCAGGAGACGCGGCCAAACTTACAATAAGAGTGGTCGAGCAGGCCGACTGTTGTGAACTATACATTGCTGCTATCAAAGTAAGGATATTATGGACCGAGGTTCTACCTTTGACAAATCCTGTTTGTGCAGGATGTAAAACCCTGTTCAGGATAGGTTGAAGTTGTGTTGGAATTAATTTAGTAAAAAGCTTCAGGTCCTGATTCAATAATGAAATGGGTCGATAAGACTGGGTATATCGGGGATTTTTTCCAGGCTTCGGAAACGATACTATTCTGGCCTCACTAAATCCAATAGGAGGAGATTTTCCCTCAAACAATGCATTAAAAAGAGATAGTAAATGGGGAATTAAATAGGGAGCAAGGATTCGATAATATTCCGCTCCAAACCCATCCGGGCCAGGAAACTTGACATTTTGTAGCGATTTGATCAAGGAAAGTAATTCCGGTTCTGTGACCGGTTCCGTTAAGGATTTCTCTAACGTCCTAGTGGATGCTGGGGACTCCGTAAGGACCATGGGGAATAGACAGGCTCCGCAGGAGACAGGGCACTTTAAGAAAGAATTTGGATACTGGTGTGCTCTGGCTCCTCCCTCTGTCCCTCCTCCAGACCTCAGTTTGAATCTGTGCCCGGACGAGCTGGGTGCTACTTAGTGAGCTCTCCTGAGCTTGCTAAAAAGAAAGTATTTTGTTAGGTTTTTTTATTTTCAGAGAGATCTGCTGGCAACAGACTCTCTGCTACGTGGGACTGAGGGGAGAGAAGCAGCCCTACTCACTGAAGATAGGTCCTGCTTCTTAGGCTACTGGACACCATTAGCTCCAGAGGGATCGTACACAGGATCGCACCCTTGGTCGTCCGATCCCGGAGCCGCGCCGCCGTCCCCCTCGCAGAGCCGGAAGACAGAAGCCGGTGACTGAAGCAAGAAGACTTCGAAATCGGCGGCAGAAGACTCCAGTCTTCATATGAGGTAGCGCACAGCACTGCAGCTGTGCGCCATTGCTCCCACACTAAACCCACATACTCCGTCACTGTAGGGTGCAGGGCGCAGGGGGGGGGGGGCGCCCTGGGCAGCAATTAGAGACCTCTTGGCAAAAGTAGCATATATACAGTTGGGCACTGTATATATGCAAGGGCCCCCGCCATATTTTTACACAGAAGCCCGCCGCTGAGGGGGCGGGGCTTCTTCCTCAGCACTCACCAGCGCCATTTTCTCTCCACAGCTCCGCTGAGAGGAAGCTCCCCAGGCTCTCCCCTGCAGAATCACGGTAGAAGAGGGTAAAAAGAGAGGAGGGGCACATAAATTTGGCGCAAAAATAGTATATACAGCAGCTACTGGGTTAACACTAAGTTACTGTGTGATTCCTGGGACATATAGCGCTGGGGTGTGTGCTGGCATACTCTCTCTCTGTCTCTCCAAAGGGCCTTGTGGGGGAACGGTCTTCAAATAGAGCATCCCCTGTGTGTGTGGTGTGTCGGTACGTTTGTGTCGGCATGTTTGACGAGGAAGGCTATGTGGAAACAGAGCGGGGACAAATGAATGTGGGGTCGCCGCCGACACCCGATTGGATGGATATGTGGAAGGTTTTAAATGATAATGTTACTTCCTTGCATAAAAGGTTGGATAAAGCTGAAGCTTTGGGACAGACGGGGTCTCAGCCCATGCCTGATCCTATGTCGCAGAGGCCGTCAGGGTCTCAGAAGCGCCCACTATCCAAAATTGTTGACACAGATATCGACACGGATTCTGACTCCAGTGTCAATGGCGATGATGCAAAGTTGCAGCCTAAAATGGCTAAAGCCATCCGTTACATGATTATAGCAATGAAAGATGTGTTGCACATCACAGAGGAAACCCCAGTCCCTGACAAGAGGGTTTATATGTATGGGGAAAAAAGGCAAGAGGTGACCTTTCCCCCTTCACATGAGTTAAATGAGTTATGTGAAAAGGCTTGGGAATCTCCAGATAGAAAACTGCAGATTTCCAAACGGATGCTTATGGCGTATCCTTTCCCGCCAACGGACAGGTTACGCTGGGAATCCTCCCCTAGGGTCGACAAAGCTCTCACACGCTTATCCAAGAGGGTAGCCCTGCCGTCGCAGGATACGGCCACCCTAAAAGATACTGCGGATAGAAAGCAGGAGGGTATCCTGAAGTCTATTTATACACATTCAGGTACCTTACTAAGGCCGGCGATTGCGTCGGCCTGGATGTGTAGTGCGGTAGCAGCATGGACAGATAGCTTATCTGAGGAGCTTGATACCTTGGATAAGGATACTATATTAATGACCCTGGGGCATATAAAAGACGCTGTCCTATATATGAGAGATGCTCAAAGAGACATTAGCCTACTGGGCTCTAGAATAAATACAATGTCGATTTCTGCCAGAAGGGTCCTGTGGACTCGGCAATGGACAGGTGATGCCGACTCAAAAAGGCACATGGAGGTTTTACCTTACAAGGGTGAGGAATTGTTTGGGGAGGGTTTCTCGGACCTGGTCTCCACAGCTACGGCTGGAAAGTCAAATTTTTTGCCATATGTTCCCTCACAGCCTAAGAAAGCACCGTATTACCAAATGCAGTCCTTTCGATCACAAAAAGGCAAGAAAGTCCGAGGTGCGTCCTTTCTGGCCAGAGGCAGGGGTAGAGGAAAGAAGCTGCACAATACAGCTAGTTCCCAGGAACAGAAATCCTCCCCGGCTTCCACTAAATCCACCGCATGACGCTGGGGCTCCACAGGCGGAGCCAGGCCCGGTGGGGGCGCGTTTCCGAAATTTCAGCCACAAGTGGGTTCACTCCCAGGTGGATCCCTGGGCTATAGAGATTGTGTCTCAGGGATACAAGCTGGAATTCGAGGAGATGCCCCCTTACTGATACCTCAAATCGGCCCTGCCAGCTTCCCCCTTAGAGAGGGAAATAGTGTTAGCTGCAATTCACAAATTGTATCTTCAGCAGGTGGTGGTCAAGGTGCCCCTCCTTCAACAAGGAAAGGGTTATTATTAGACCATGTTTGTGGTACCGAAACCAGATGGTTCGGTCAGACCCATATTGAATTTAAAATCCCTGAACATATACCTGAAAAGGTTTAAGTTCAAGATGGAATCGCTCAGAGCAGTCATCGCAAGCCTGGAAGGGGGGGGATTTTATGGTGTCTCTGGACATAAAGGTTGCTTACCTTCATGTCCCCATTTATCCACCTCATCAGGCGTACCTCAGATTTGTGGTACAGGATTGTCCTTACCAATTCCAGACGTTGCCGTTTGGTCTCTCCACGGCGCCAAGAATATTTACCAAGGTGATGGCGGAAATGATGGTGCTCCTGCGAAAGCAGGGGGTCACAATTATCCCATACTTGGACGATCTCCTCATAAAGGCGAGGTCCAGGGAGCAGTTGCTGATCAGTGTAGCACACTCTCGGGAAGTGTTACAGCAGCACGGCTGGATTCTAAATATTCCAAAGTCGCAGCTGATTCCTACGACATGTCTGCCCTTCCTGGGCATGATTCTGGACACAGACCAGAAGAAGGTTTTTCTCCCGACGGAGAAGGCGCAGGAACTCATGACACTGGTCAGAGACCTCTTAAAACCAAAACAGGTGTCGGTGCATCACTGCACGCGAGTCCTGGGAAAGATGGTGGCATCGTACGAGGCCATTCCCTTCGGCAGGTTCCATGCGAGGACCTTTCAATGGGATTTGTTGGACAAGTGGTCCGGATCACATCTACAGATGCATCGGCTGATCACCCTATCCCCCAGGGCCAGGGTGTCTCTTCTGTGGTGGCTGCAGAGTGCTCACCTTCTCGAGGGCCGCAGATTCGGCATTCGGGACTGGGTCCTGGTGACCATGGATGCAAGCCTCCGAGGGTGGGGGGCAGTCACGCAGGGAAGAACTTTCCAAGGTCTGTGGTTAAGTCAGGAGACTTGCCTTCACATCAATATTCTGGAACTAAGGGCCATGTACAACGCCCTAAGTCAAGCGGAGACCCTGCTTCGCGACCAATCGGTGCTGATTCAGTCAGACAACATCACCGCAGTGGCTCATGTAAACCGCCAAGGCGGCACAAGGAACAGAGTGGCGATGGCGGAAGCCACCAGAATTCTTCGCTGGGCGGAGAATCACGTAAGAGCACTGTCAGCAGTGTTCATTCCGGGAGTGGACAACTGGGAAGCAGACTTCCTCAGCAGGCACGACCTCCACCCGGGAGAGTGGGGACTTCATCAAGAAGTCTTCGCGCAGATTGCAAGTCGGTGGGAACTGCCACAGGTGGACATGATGGCATCCCGCCTCAACAAAAAGCTACAGAGGTATTGCGCCAGGTCAAGAGACCCTCAGGCGATAGCTGTAGATGCACTAGTGACACCATGGGTGTTCCAGTCGGTTTATGTATTTCCTCCTCTTCCTCTCATACCCAAGGTGCTGAGAATCATAAGAAAAAGAGGAGTGAGAACAATACTCATTGTTCCGGATTGGCCAAGAAGGACTTGGTATCCAGAGTTGCAAGAAATGCTCACAGAGGACCCATGGCCTCTGCCTCTAAGACAGGACCTGTTGCAACAGGGACCCTGTCTGTTCCAAGACTTACCGCGGCTGCGTTTGACGGCATGGAGGTTGAACGCCGGATCCTAGCAGAAAAAGGCATTCCGGATGAGGTTATTCCTACGCTGATAAAGGATAGGAAGGACGTGACGGCTAAACATTATCACCGTATATGGCGAAAATATGTTGCTTGGTGTGAGGCCAGGAATGCCCCTACGGAGGAATTCCAGCTGGGCCGTTTCCTTCACTTCCTACAGTCGGGAGTGACTTTGGGCCTAAAATTGGGTTCTATTAAGGTCCAGATTTCGGCCCTATCCATTTTCTTTAAAAAAAAACTGGCTTCTCTTCCTGAAGTCCAGATGTTTGTAAAGGGAGTGCTGCATCTTCAGCCTCCTTTTGTGCCTCCAGTGGCACCTTGGGATCTTAACGTGGTGTTGAGTTTCCTGAAATCACACTGGTTTGAGCCTCTCAAAACCGTGGAATTAAAATTTCTCACCTGGAAGGTGGTCATGCTATTAGCCTTGGCTTCAGCTAGGCGTGTGTCAGAATTAGCGGCTTTGTCACATAAAAGCCCCTATCTGGTTTTCCATATGGACAGGGCAGAATTGCGGACCCGTCCACAATTTCTGCCAAAAGTGGTGTCATCCTTTCATATGAACCAACCTATTGTGGTGCCTGTGGCTACTCGTGACTTGGAGGATTCTGAGTTACTTGATGTGGTCAGGGCTTTGAAGGTTTATGTAGCCAGAACGGCTAGGGTCAGGAAAACAGAATCTTTGTTTATCCTGTATGCTTCCAACAAGCTTGGCGCTCCTGCTTCAAAGCAAACTATTGCTCGCTGGATCTGTAATATGATTCAGCAGGCTCATTCTGCGGCTGGATTGCCGCTGCCAAAATCAGTTAAGGCCCATTCCACTAGGAAGGTGGGCTCTTCTTGGGCGGCTGCCCGAGGGGTCTCGGCATTACAGCTTTGCAGAGCGGCTACTTGGTCAGGTTCAAACACTTTTGCAAAGTTCTACAAGTTTGATACCCTGGCTGAGGAGGACCTTGTGTTTGCTCATTCGGTGCTGCAGAGTCATCCGCACTCTCCCGCCCGTTTGGGAGCTTTGGTATAATCCCCATGGTCCTTACAGAGTCCCCAGCATCCACTAGGACATTAGAGAAAATAAGATTTTACTTACCGGTAAATCTATTTCTCGTAGTCCGTAGTGGATGCTGGGCGCCCGTCCCAAGTGCGGACTTATTCTGCAATACTTGTATATAGTTATTGCTTAAATAAGGGTTATGTTGGTTGCATCAGGGTTGATCTGATGCTCCGTTGTTGTTCATACTGTTAACTGGGTAAGTTTATCACAAGTTATACGGTGTGATTGGTGTGACTGGTATGAGTCTTGCCCTGGATTCCAAAATCCTTTCCTTGTACTGTCAGCTCTTCCGGGCATAGTTTCTTTAACTGAGGTCTGGAGGAGGGACATAGAGGGAGTAGCCAGAGCACACCAGTATCCAAATTCTTTCTTAAAGTGCCCTGTCTCCTGCGGAGCCCGTCTATTCCCCATGGTCCGAACGGAGTCCCCAGCATCCACTACGGACTACGAGAAATAGATTTACCGGTAAGTAAAATCTTATTTTTCTTTCCTCTTCCGTTAATACGGGTAATCTCGCCCTCTCAAGGAATTGCATTACTAGAATCGGATGATCTGGGAGGGTTTCATAAAGAGTTTTATAATATTGCAGGAATGTATCCGAAATAGTGGGTGTATCAAAAAATAAGATTTTACTTACCGATAAATCTATTTCTCGGAGTCCGTAGTGGATGCTGGGGTTCCTGAAAGGACCATGGGGAATAGCGGCTCCGCAGGAGACAGGGCACAAAAAGTAAAGCTTTTCCAGATCAGGTGGTGTGCACTGGCTCCTCCCCCTATGACCCTCCTCCAGACTCCAGTTAGGTACTGTGCCCGGACGAGCGTACACAATAAGGGAGGATTTTGAATCCCGGGTAAGACTCATACCAGCCACACCAATCACACCGTACAACTTGTGATCTAAACCCAGTTAACAGTATGATAACAGCGGAGCCTCTGAAAGATGGCTTCCTTCAACAATAACCCGAATTAGTTAACAATAACTATGTACAATTATTGCAGATAATCCGCACTTGGGATGGGCGCCCAGCATCCACTACGGACTCCGAGAAATAGATTTATCGGTAAGTAAAATCTTATTTTCTCTATCGTCCTAGTGGATGCTGGGGTTCCTGAAAGGACCATGGGGATTATACCAAAGCTCCCAAACGGGCGGGAGAGTGCGGATGACTCTGCAGCACCGAATGAGAGAACTCCAGGTCCTCCTTAGCCAGAGTATCAAATTTGTAAAATTTTACAAACGTGTTCTCCCCTGACCACGTAGCTGCTCGGCAAAGTTGTAATGCCGAGACCCCTCGGGCAGCCGCCCAAGATGAGCCCACCTTCCTTGTGGAGTGGGCCTTTACAGATTTAGGCTGTGGCAGGCCTGCCACAGAATGTGCAAGTTGGATTGTGCTACAGATCCAACGAGCAATCGTCTGCTTAGACGCAGGAGCACCCATCTTGTTGGGTGCATACAATATAAACAACGAGTCAGATTTTCTGACTCCAGCTGTCCTTGCAATATATATTTTTAATGCTCTGACAACGTCCAGTAACTTGGAGTCCTCCAAGTCACTTGTAGCCGCAGGCACTACAATAGGCTGGTTCAGATGAAATGCTGACACCACCTTAGGGAGAAAATGCGGACGAGTCCGCAGTTCTGCCCTGTCCGAATGGAAAATCAGATATGGGCTTTTGTAAGATAAAGCTGCCAGTTCTGACACTCTCCTGGCCGAAGCCAGGGCTAGAAGCATGGTCACTTTCCATGTGAGATATTTCAAATCCACCTTCTTTAGTGGTTCAAACCAATGAGATTTTAGAAAGTCCAAAACCACATTGAGATCCCACGGTGCCACTGGAGGCACCACAGGAGGCTGTATATGTAGCACTCCCTTAACAAAGGTCTGGACTTCAGGGACTGAAGCCAATTCTTTTTGAAAGAAAATCGACAGGGCCGAAATTTGAACCTTAATAGATCCCAATTTGAGACCCATAGACAATCCTGATTGCAGGAAATGTAGGAATCGACCCAGTTGAAATTCCTCCGTCGGAGCACTCCGATCTTCGCACCACGCAACATATTTTCGCCAAATTCGGTGATAATGTTGCACGGTTACTTCCTTCCTTGCTTTAATCAAAGTAGGAATGACTTCTTTCGGCATGCCTTTTTCCTTTAGGATCCGGCGTTCAACCGCCATGCCGTCAAACGCAGCCGCGGTAAGTCTTGAAACAGACAGGGACCCTGCTGAAGCAAGTCCCTCCTTAGAGGTAGAGGCCACGGATCTTCCGTGATCATCTCTTGAAGTTCCGGGTACCAAGTCCTTCTTGGCCAATCCGGAACCACTAGTATCGTCCTTACGCCTCTTTGCCGTATAATTCTCAATACTTTTGGTATGAGAGGCAGAGGAGGAAACACATACACCGACTGGTACACCCAAGGCGTTACCAGCGCGTCCACAGCTATTGCCTGCGGATCTCTTGACCTGGCGCAATACCTGTCCAGTTTTTTGTTGAGGCGAGACGCCATCATGTCCACCATTGGTCTTTCCCAACGGGTTACCAGCAAGTGGAAGACTTCTGGATGAAGTCCCCACTCTCCCGGGTGAAGATCGTGTCTGCTGAGGAAGTCTGCTTCCCAGTTGTCCACTCCCGGGATGAACACTGCTGACAGTGCTATCACATGATTCTCTGCCCAGCGAAGAATCCTTGCAGCTTCTGCCATTGCACTCCTGCTTCTTGTGCCGCCCTGTCTGTTCACATGGGCGACTGCCGTGATGTTGTCCGACTGGATCAACACCGGTTTTCCCTGAAGCAGAGGTTCTGCCTGGCTTAGAGCATTGTATATTGCTCTTAGTTCCAGAATGTTTATGTGAAGAGACGTTTCCAGGCTCGTCCATACTCCCTGGAAGTTTCTTCCTTGTGTGACTGCTCCCCAGCCTCTCAGGCTGGCGTCCGTGGTCACCAGGATCCAATCCTGTATGCCGAATCTGCGGCCCTCCAATAGATGAGCACTCTGCAACCACCACAGAAGAGACACCCTTGTCCTTGGAGACAGGGTTATCCGCAGGTGCATCTGAAGATGCGACCCTGACCATTTGTCCAACAGATCCCTTTGGAAAATTCTTGCGTGGAATCTGCCGAATGGAATTGCTTCGTAAGAAGCCACCATTTTTCCCAGGACTCTTGTGCATTGATGTACAGACACCTTTCCTGGTTTTAGGAGGTTCCTGACAAGCTCGGATAACTCCTTGGATTTGTCCTCCGGGAGAAAAACCTTTTTCTGAACCGTGTCCAGAATCATCCCTAGGAACAGCAGACGAGTTGTCGGCATTAACTGGGATTTTGGAATATTCAGAATCCACCCGTGCTGTTTTAGCACTTCTTGCGACAGTGCTAATCCCATCTCTAGCTGTTCTCTGGACCTTGCCCTTATTAGGAGATCGTCCAAGTATGGGATAATTAATATGCCTTTTCTTCGAAGAAGAATCATCATCTCGGCCATTACCTTTGTAAAGACCCGAGGTGCCGTGGACAATCCGAACGGCAGCGTCTGAAACTGATAGTGACAGTTTTGTACAACGAACCTGAGGTACCCCTGGTGTGAGGGGTAAATTGGAACGTGGAGATACGCATCCTTGATGTCCAAGGATACCATAAAGTCCCCCTCTTCCAGGTTCGCTATCACTGCTCTGAGTGACTCCATCTTGAACTTGAACTTCTTTATGTACAGGTTCAAGGACTTCAGATTTAGAATAGGCCTTACCGAGCCATCCGGCTTCGGTACCACAAAAAGAGTGGAATAATACCCCTTCCCTTGTTGTAGAAGAGGTACCTTGACTATCACCTGCTGAGAGTACAGCTTGTGAATGGCTTCCAAAACCGTCTCCCTTTCGGAGGGGGACGTTGGTAAAGCAGACTTCAGGAAACGGCGAGGTGGATCTGTCTCTAATTCCAACCTGTACCCCTGAGATATTATCTGCAGGATCCAGGGATCTACCTGCGAGTGAGCCCACTGCGCGCTGTAATTTTTTGAGACGACCACCCACCGTCCCCGAGTCCGCTTGAGAAGCCCCAGCGTCATGCTGAGGCTTTTGTAGAAGCCGGGGAAGGCTTCTGTTCCTGGGAAGGAGCTGCCTGTTGCTGTCTCTTCCCTCGACCTCTGCCTCGTGGCAGATATGAATAGCCCTTTGCTCTCTTATTTTTAAAGGAACGAAAGGGCTGCGGTTGAAAAGTCGGTGCCTTTTTCTGTTGGGGAGTGACTTGAGGTAGAAAGGTGGATTTCCCGGCTGTAGCCGTGGCCACCAAATCTGATAGACCGACTCCAAATAACTCCTCCCCTTTATACGGCAAAACTTCCATATGTCGTTTTGAATCCGCATCGCCTGTCCACTGTCGCGTCCATAAAGCTCTTCTGGCCGAAATGGACATAGCACTTACCCGTGATGCCAGTGTGCAGATATCCCTCTGTGCATCACGCATATAAAGAAATGCATCCTTTATTTGTTCTAACGACAGTAAAATATTGTCCCTGTCCAGGGTATCAATATTTTCAATCAGGGACTCTGACCAAACTACCCCAGCACTGCACATCCAGGCAGTCGCTATAGCTGGTCGTAGTATAACACCTGCATGTGTGTATATACTTTTTTGGATATTTTCCATCCTCCTATCTGATGGATCTTTAAGTGCGGCCGTCTCAGGAGAGGGTAACGCCACTTGTTTAGATAAGCGTGTTAGCGCCTTGTCCACCCTAGGAGGTGTTTCCCAGCGCTCCCTAACCTCTGGCGGGAAAGGGTATAATGCCAATAATTTCTTTGAAATTATCAGCTTTTTATCAGGGGCAACCCACGCTTCATTACACACGTCATTTAATTCTTCTGATTCAGGAAAAACTATAGGTAGTTTTTTCATACCCCACATAATACCCTGTTTAGTGGTACCTGTAGTATCAGCTAAATGTAACGCCTCCTTCATTGCCAAAATCATATAACGTGTGGCCCTACTGGAAAATACGGTTGATTCGTCACCGTCACCACTGGAGTCAGTGCCTGTGTCTGGGTCTGTGTCGACCGACTGAGGCAAAGGGCGTTTCACAGCCCCTGACGGTGTTTGAGTCGCCTGGACAGGCACTAATTGATTGTCCGGCCGTCTCATGTCGTCAAACGACTGCTTTAGCGTGTTGACACTATCCCGTAGTTCCATAAATAAAGGCATCCATTCTGGTGTCGACTCCCTAGGGGGTGACATCCTCATATTTGGCAATTGCTCCGCCTCCACACCAATATCGTCCTCATACATGTCGACACACACGTACCGACACACAGCAGACACACAGGGAATGCTCCTAACGAAGACAGGACCCACTAGCCCTTTGGGGAGACAGAGGGAGAGTTTGCCAGCACACACCAAAAGCGCTATATATAACAGGGATAGCCTTATAATAAGTGCTCCCTTATAGCTGCTTTATATATATCAAAATATCGCCATAAATTTGCCCCCCCTCTCTGTTTTACCCTGTTTCTGTAGTGCAGTGCAGGGGAGAGACCTGGGAGCCGTCCTGACCAGCGGAGCTGTGAGAGGAAATGGCGCCGTGTGCTGAGGAGATAGGCCCCGCCCCTTTTCCGGCGGGCTCGTCTCCCGCTATTTAGTGAATCCAGGCAGGGGTTAAATATCTCCATATAGCCTCTGGGGGCTATATGTGAGGTATTTTTAGCCTTTATATAGGTTACATTTGCCTCCCAGGGCGCCCCCCCCCAGCGCCCTGCACCCTCAGTGACTGCGTGTGAAGTGTGCTGAGAGGAAAATGGCGCACAGCTGCAGTGCTGTGCGCTACCTTTAGAAGACTGCAGGAGTCTTCAGCCGCCGATTCTGGACCTCTTCTGACTTCAGCATCTGCAAGGGGGCCGGCGGCGCGGCTGCGGTGACCATCCAGGCTGTACCTGTGATCGTCCCTCTGGAGCTGATGTCCAGTAGCCAAGAAGCCAATCCATCCTGCACGCAGGTGAGTTCACTTCTTCTCCCCTCAGTCCCTCGTTGCAGTGATCCTGTTGCCAGCAGGACTCACTGTAAAATAAAAAACCTAAGCTAAACTTTTTCTAAGCAGCTCTTTAGGAGAGCCACCTAGATTGCACCCTTCTCGGCCGGGCACAAAAATCTAACTGGAGTCTGGAGGAGGGTCATAGGGGGAGGAGCCAGTGCACACCACCTGATCTGGAAAAGCTTTACTTTTTGTGCCCTGTCTCCTGCGGAGCCGCTATTCCCCATGGTCCTTTCAGGAACCCCAGCATCCACTAGGACGATAGAGAAATAGCTGTAGATGAATCGGTAATTAAATAAGGGATACGAGAAGGAGCAGAATATGACCGAACCAGATTTGCCAATAATTTACTGGACTAATTGCCCCCATGGAAAAATGTATTCCGTTGAACATCATATGAAAATCTAGCCCGTTCAGTACACAATGAGTCGTACAGTTGTTTAGCAGCAAGATAGGCCTGCCTGTTGTCAGGTGAATCTTGTAATAAGAGTGCGTCATAAGTCTTGGTCAGATTACAACCAAGATCATGCAATTGGGTAGCGAGTAACTTGCGCCTCCTGGAAACATACTCCATGATATGGCCTTGAATCACCGGTTTCGAAGCTGACCAGAATAGATTAATGTCATCCACATGTGTAATATTGTCTACATCATTAAGGAACGTTTGTTCCAAATGTCTGCCGAAATCTGAGGATTTCACAAGATATGCTGGAAACCTCCAATTATAAGACTGAGAGACAGGGGAGTGTAGGTTAAGGGTAAACCAGACCGAGGCATGGTCAGATAATGATATGGGTTCTAGTTTAGTTTTGGCCACTCGCTGTATAAGGGTGTCATTGACCAGCCAATAATCAAGGCGAGAGGAGGAATGATGTGGGTGGGAATAGAACGTGAACTCACGGAAGTCAGGATGTTGGCACCT
This sequence comes from Pseudophryne corroboree, assembly GCF_028390025.1. Lineage (NCBI taxonomy): Eukaryota > Metazoa > Chordata > Amphibia > Anura > Myobatrachidae > Pseudophryne > Pseudophryne corroboree. Next base: position 56,333,632 of record NC_086451.1, read on the forward strand.
CCAGGGATCACAAAGCTGTAGTGTATCGGTCAGCAAAGACAAAGCGAACTAGTAGAGGTGGATCTATCCAAACCAGGAGACTGCACAGTATTAAAGTCCCCGCCTAAAATAATTTCCCCCTCCGCCCAATCCTGTAACTTGGTATAAAGATTAGAATAAAAGAGTGAATTGGGACCATTGGGTGCGTAAATAGTAGCTATGGTATAAAGAACTCCAGAAATAGTGAGTTTAATAAATAAATACGGGCCTTCAGAGTCGCACAAACAATCACTTATTTGGTATGGGAGATGTTTACTAAAAAGAATTGGTACTCCCCTTTGTTTAGCTGAATGAGAGGCCGATTTAAATTCCCCTATCCAGGAGTCTCTCACTACATTGGGATCAGTGGTTCTCCAGTGAGTTTCCTGTAAGAGGGCAATATCAGGCTTTAGACGCTTAAGATAAGAGAATTTTTCTTCTCTTGATCGGGGTGTTTAAACCCTCAACATTCAAAGTTACAAATTTGATAGTTGACTGTACTCTAGTGGAAGTGGCAGCAGTCGTTGACATCTAACCTATGCCTACTCTAGGCCAGGAAACTCAAATAATTTGTAAAAGCAGACCTACCCAGCCCGTCCCAGCAAGCGGGCTAGCGGGTGAAACACCTAGACCAGAGCAGCATAGAAACAGACATAACAATGGTAACAGTGACATATAATGTGTGTGAGCAACAATTAAATCAATAACCCAATTCAAAAATATTTCAAATATCATACGAACCCAAGAAGAGAGGACCATGAATCGGGTCCACTGAATAACAGAGTCCAACCAAGAACATGTATAAATTGAGGTACCGAGCCATGAAACCGCTCAATAAACCAACATGATAATAACAGATAAGATAGGGTAGAGGAAGGCAAAACGTAGAGCAGAAGAAGAGAAATAGGAAGAGTCAGAAAAAGTAGGAAGAAGTCCAAGAGAAAATAGAGACTATAGAGTAAACAGATATAGAAACAACAAATGCCTAGGAAGACGTAATTAGGTACAGTAGATAATATACCAGCATGAACGAAGACATTCCAAAAATATATCAACCAGTTGTGTAACCCACTTATAGTAATTACTAAGAACCGGAATGGGGACTGGTCGGAGAGACAAAAATAAGTACGGCCAGTGGATATCAATCCTAGTCATCCATCCCGGTAAAGGATTGCGAGGACAGTGAGTCAACGAAGTTCTTGGCCACTTTTGGGTTCTCAAAGAAGACCTTCCCCGCATGCGTGACTCTTAATTTAGCAGGATAGAGGAGTGCAAAACGGTGGCCTAACTCAAAAAGACTCTTGTAGACAGGTGAGAATTCTCTCCGTTTGGAAGCAACCATGTGAGAAAAGTCTTGGAATAACAACAACTTAGCATCTTGATACCTCAAGTCGGCACATTTTCTGTAAGCATCTAATAACATGACCTTGTCGGCGTTATTGAGGACCCTCATTATGACAGGCAGAGGCCTGACTCTTGTGGATTGTCAGTCAGGGCCTATACGGTGTACACGTTCCACTAAGATAGATCCAGAGTCCGAAACGCAGCCCGGCTCCCTAGGCAGCCACTGAGAAACGAGTGTCATGAGGTCACGAGGTTTCACAGACTCTGGGAGGCCAATAAGGCGCACATTACTTCTCCTATTTCGGTTTTCAAGGTCCTCAAGCTTATCCTGAATAGATGCAACAAATTTTTCTTGGTCAGAGAGTGCCTTCTTAGACGTTGTGAGATCATCCTCCAAATCAGATATTCTCTGTTCAGCCTCAGAGTCGCTGGGCATGTTGGTTCAATTGAGTGAGAGCAGAGTCAAGCAAATCCTTTAGAGGAGCCAATTTTTGGTCCAGTAACGCAGACAGGATATCTGTTCTCTCATTCGTTGTAAAGGATTTAGCAGAATCCATTGCAGATACAGACGCAGGTGGGCCACGGGGACTAGGACGTGATCCCAATGAAGGCGAAGGAGGGCTATCAACAGAAGAGTTATCACGGCCTCAACCTTTGCCGGTCTGGTTGCTACGAGTGCTCCTGTGGCTGTTTGGCCACAAATTTGGACATAATCAGAATAGAAAAATAGACACAACAGTGGTTGTGCGGATACACAGTATGAGATATTAAATAATATGTTGCAATATATGGATCAACCAGCAGAGGGAGTTCAGCGAACCAGCATATGGTCCCCAGAACAGTGACAATAAACAGGCTCCGAGCACTGTGCTAAAAATAAAATCCAGATGTGTGAAGATGACTATCACCTCCATGTATTAGCACAGTATGAGGTGAGTATATAGCCAGATGGATTGTGTGCAAATGTCAGATTCCTTGGAGACAGGAGCAGAATGTAGGGAGATGTGAAGAGGGTTATGGGAACCCAATCCCGACTCACCGCTAACCAGCAGGTTCCAGTCCGGTCAGAGCGGGGACACAGGAGCAATCATGGACCTGCCAGTGACCGCAGCCGACTGCCAGTAACAGGGAGCCACAGCTTACTGGATCTCAGCTCCCAAGATGGCCGCCGGGTGTGAGATGGTCTGTGACTCAGCCAGATCAGCACTCCCTCCAGGCTGCACAGTGTCATGGTGAGGTCAGGGAAGCACAAGGCAGCCAGAGCAGGGAGAGAGGATGGTTATGGTACAGGCGCAGGCGAAGCGGGTCACTCCGCTCCGCTGCCCTGGATGTCCGCGGCGGGCCACCACGCAACTAGAAGTCCCGCCTCGTGCAGGGAGGGCAGGCCGTTGGCGGTCTTGAGCTCCCGGAAAGGTAACCACTGGCAGCGGACCAGGAGATAGAGGGCGCAGGGCGAGATGCAGGGCCAGCAGCTTCAGGAAAGCTATATTATAGCCGACGCCATTCAGAGCAGCTCCAGGGCACGTTTTCCTCCCCTGCTGGCCAACCTCCAGTGTATGCTTAATTTCTAAGCAATCTGACTAGATTGCTTAGAAATTAAGCATGGATCTCTCCGTGTGTATGCCCTGTAGCAATCGCTATTGTTGACTGTTCTAGATTGGCCACAATCTATTTACATTGCTCACTTCACCGCTGGGTGAAGTGAGCGCCCCCCTGTCACCCCCCCCCCCACCTCGCTCAGCACACATCGCACTGTGAGGAGGGAGAGATGTGTGCTGAGGGTTCTGTGAAAGATTGCTCAGCACACATATCCCAGTGTGTACCCCCCTTTAGAGACAGCTTTGGGAAGTTTGCAACTTCCATGTCCTTCTTGGATGAAAGAAAAAAAATGGGAGTGTTGTCTTATTTACTCCTTTTTACCATGCCCAATTGAGGGCGCTGGATGACTTCCTTATCTGCTCTTTTGTTATATTGTTTTGGTTCTCCTTTCTCTGATTTTTTTGTTCCTGCTGTTACTGGAGAACGGTGTTCCTCTTCTGTTCTTAAGCGCCTACAACCGCACTTTACACCCCAGAAAGGATTCATAGATTTTTTTTTTCCCTCCAGACTCTGTAGTCTGTTTAAAAGTACCCATCACCTACGCACAGAAGACGCAGATATAATTTGCATCATTCCTATTAGAATGAAGATGACTTTTTTTTTTTTTTTATTCTACAGCCCTGATATAATTAAGTTGTTGAAGAATATATTTCATTTGATAGAAATTTTAATTAGATAATTTGCAGACTAGAGTTGGTTCACAGATGATGCCTAATCAGCTCAAAAGCTGTACGAGGAATTCATTGATTCCTCACTGACTGGTTATCTTCTTCAACTAGACACACAGAGAAAGTCTAAATCCATGGGAGGCATATATTTGTTGTATTTTAGATCTTTAGTTTATAAGCCACCCAGGAAAAAACTTTTCTTCTGAGGACAATCTCCTTGAAAAAGTCTTCAGTTTCATTGCATACCGTCGGATCAGTAGTTGTCTGCTTTATACACCTTGTAATTTATTGGTACAGAAAACGATGCTACAATTAAGTGATTGCATATATAAAAGTTTCATGGTACCATATTACCTCTAAAGCAGGGCATACACTATACAATTATCTGACAGATCATTTGCCAGATCTGGCTGGTTGGAAAGAAAATTTGGTAATGGGTGAGAGCAGATGACAATTGACCATTTGCTCCCAAACACTGGAAAACGTACAAAACCTGCCGTTCATACAAATTGGTTAAATCCGTGATTTAACAAATTGGTCCGAATGATAGTTTTTGTCCGTTTTCCAGTGTTTGGGAGCAAATGGTCGATTGTCATCTGCTCTCATCCATTACAATTATCTGGCAGCTCATCTGCCAGATCTGGCTGGTTGGAAAGGAAATTTGGTATAGTGTATGCCCATTTGTGAGTGATGCGAGACCTTTTTAGTGAACAATTTACAGTAACACTGAGAAGTTAATCCCTTTTTCTCTATCGTCCTAAGTGGATGCTGGGGTTCCTGAAAGGACCATGGGGAATAGCGGCTCCGCAGGAGACAGGGCACAAAAAAGTAAAGCTTTACTAGGTCAGGTGGTGTGCACTGGCTCCTCCCCCTATGACCCTCCTCCAGACTCCAGTTAGATTTTGTGCCCGAACGAGAAGGGTGCAATCTAGGTGGCTCTCCTAAAGAGCTGCTTAGAGAAAGTTTAGTTTAGGTTTTTTTCTTTACAGTGAGTCCTGCTGGCAACAGGATCACTGCAACGTGGGACTTAGGGGGAAAGTAGTAAACTCACCTGCATGCAGAGTGGATTTGCTGCTTGGCTACTGGACACCATTAGCTCCAGAGGGATCGAACACAGGCCCAGCCGTGGAGTCCGGTCCCGGAGCCGCGCCGCCGACCCCCTTGCAGATGCTGAAGCGTGAAGAGGTCCGGAAACCGGCGGCTGAAGACTCCTCAGTCTTCATAAGGTAGCGCACAGCACTGCAGCTGTGCGCCATTTTCCTCTCAGCACACTTCACTGGGCAGTCACTGAGGGTGCAGAGCGCTGGGGGGGGGCGCTCTGAGAGGCAAATATAAACCTTATACAAGGCTAAAAATACCTCACATATAGCCCATAGGGGCTATATGGAGATATTTAACCCCTGCCTGACTGGAAAAATAGCGGGAGAAGAACCCGCCGAAAAAGGGGCGGGGCCTATCTCCTCAGCACACGGCGCCATTTTCTGTCACAGCTCCGCTGGTCAGAACGGCTCCCAGGTCTCTCCCCTGCACTGCACTACAGAAACAGGGTAAAACAGAGAGGGGGGGCACATTAATGGCTATATATATATATATTAAAGCAGCTATAAGGGAGCACTTAATATAAGGATATCCCTTGTATATATAGCGCTTTGTGGTGTGTGCTGGCAGACTCTCCCTCTGTCTCCCCAAAAGGGCTAGTGGGTCCTGTCTTCATTAGAGCATTCCCTGTGAGTTTGCGGTGTGTGTCGGTACGTGGTGTCGACATGTATGAGGACGATATTGGTGTGGAGGCGGAGCAATTGCCAAATATGCAGATGTCACCCCCCAGGGGGTCGACACCAGAATGGATGCCTTTATTTGTGGAATTACGTGATGGTTTATCTTCCCTTAAACAGTCAGTTGAGGACATGAGGCGGCCGGACAATCAATTAATGCCTGTCCAGGCGCCTCAAACACCGTCAGGGGCTGTAAAACGCCCTTTGCCTCAGTCGGTCGACACAGACCCAGACACGGGCACTGATTCCAGTGACGACGGTAGAAATTCAAACGTATTTTCCAGTAGGGCCACACGTTATATGATTTTGGCAATGAAGGAGACGTTACATTTAGCTGATACTACAGATGCCGTAAAACAGGGTATTATGTATGGTGTGAAAAAACTACAAACAGTTTTTCCTGAATCAGAAGAATTAAATGACGTGTGTGATGAAGCGTGGGTTGCTCCTGATAAAAAGTTGATAATTTCAAAAAAGTTATTGGCATTATACCCTTTCCCGCCAGAGGTTAGGGCGCGCTGGGAAACACCCCCTAAGGTGGACAAGGCGCTCACACGCTTATCCAAACAAGTGGCGTTACCCTCTCCTGAGACGGCCGCACTTAAGGATCCATCAGATAGAAAGATGGAAGTTATTCAAAAGAATATATACACACATGCAGGTGTTATACTACGACCAGCTATAGCAACTGCCTGGATGTGCAGTGCTGGAGTAGTTTGGTCAGAATCCCTGATTGAAAATATTGATACCCTAGATAGGGACAATGTTTTACTGTCGTTAGAACAAATAAAGGATGCATTTATCTATATGCGTGATGCACAGAGGGATATTTGCACACTGGCATCTCGGATGAGTGCTATGTCCATTTCAGCCAGAAGAGCCTTATGGACACGACAGTGGACAGGCGATGCGGATTCAAAACGTCACATGGAGGTTTTGCCGTATAAAGGGGAGGAGTTATTTGGAGTTGGTCTATCAGACTTGGTGGCCACGGCTACTGCCGGGAAATCCACTTTTTTACCTCAAGTCACTCCCCAACAGAGAAAGGCACCGACCTTTCAACCGCAGCCTTTTCGCTCCTACAAAAATAAGAGAGCAAAGGGCTTGTCGTACCTGCCACGAGGCAGAGGAAGAGGGAAGAGACACCAACAGGCAGCTCCTTCCCAGGAACAGAAGCCCTCCCCGGCTCCTGCAAAAACCTCAGCATGACGCTGGGGCCTCTCAAGCGGACTCGGGGACAGTGGGGGGCCGTCTCAAAAATTACAGCGCGCAGTGGGCTCACTCGCAGGTAGACCCCTGGATCCTGCAGATAATATCTCAGGGGTACAGGTTGGAATTAGAGACGGATCCTCCTCATCGTTTCCTGAAGTCTGCCTTACCAACCGTCTCTTCCGAAAGGGAGAGGGTGTTGGAAGCCATTCACAAGCTGTACGCTCAGCAGGTGATAGTCAAAGTACCCCTATTACAACAAGGAAAGGGGTATTATTCCACTCTATTTGTGGTACCGAAGCCGGATGGCTCGGTAAGGCCTATTCTAAATCTGAAGTCCTTGAACCTCTACATAAAAAAGTTCAAGTTCAAGATGGAGTCACTCAGAGCAGTGATAGCGAACCTGGAAGAAGGGGACTTTATGGTATCCTTGGACATCAAGGATGCGTATCTACACGTTCCGATTTACCCCGCACACCAGGGGTACCTCAGGTTCATTGTTCAAAACTGTCACTATCAGTTTCAGACGCTGCCGTTCGGATTGTCCACGGCGCCTCGGGTCTTTACCAAGGTAATGGCCGAGATGATGATTCTTCTTCGAAGAAAAGGCGTATTAGTTATCCCATACTTGGACGATCTCCTAATAAGGGCAAGGTCCAGAGAACAGCTGGAGACAGCTTTAGCACTATCTCAAGAGGTGCTAAGACAACACGGGTGGATTCTGAATATTCCAAAATCCCATTTAATCCCGACAACTCGTCTGCTGTTCCTAGGAATGATTCTGGACACGGTTCAGAAAAAGGTTTTCCTTCCAGAGGAAAAAGCCAAGGAGTTATCCGATCTGGTCAGGAACCTCCTAAAACCAGGAAAAGTGTCAGTACATCAATGCACAAGAGTCCTGGGAAAAATGGTGGCTTCTTACGAAGCAATTCCATTCGGCAGATTCCATGCAAGAATATTCCAAAGGGATCTGTTGGACAAATGGTCAGGGTCGCATCTGCAGATGCACCTGCGAATAACCCTGTCACCAAAGACAAGGGTGTCACTTCTGTGGTGGTTGCAGAAGGCTCACCTATTAGAAGGCCGCAGATTCGGCATTCAGGTTTGGATCCTGGTGACCACGGACGCCAGCCTGAGAGGCTGGGGAGCAGTCACACAAGGAAGAAACTTCCAGGGAGTATGGACGAGTCTGGAAAAGTCTCTTCACATAAACATTCTGGAACTAAGAGCAATCTACAATGCTCTAAGCCAGGCGGAACTTCTCCTGCAAGGAAAGCCGGTGTTGATTCAGTCGGACAACATCACGGCGGTCGCCCATGTAAACAGGCAGGGCGGCACAAGAAGCAGGAGTGCAATGGCAGAAGCTGCCAAGATTCTTCGCTGGGCGGAGAATCACGTGATAGCACTGTCAGCAGTGTTCATCCCGGGCGTGGACAACTGGGAAGCAGACTTCCTCAGCAGACACGATCTTCATCCGGGAGAGTGGGGTCTACATCCAGAAGTCTTCAACATGTTAATAGACCGTTGGGAAAGACCAATTGTAGACATGATGGCGTCTCGCCTCAACAAGAAACTGGACAAATATTGCGCCAGGTCAAGAGATCCACAGGCAATAGCTGTGGACGCACTGGTAACTCCTTGGGTGTACCAGTCAGTGTATGTGTTTCCTCCTCTGCCGCTCATACCAAAGGTATTGAAGATCATACGGCAAAGAAGAGTAAGAACAATACTAGTGGTTCCGGATTGGCCGAGAAGGACTTGGTATCCGGAACTTCAAGAGATGCTCACGGACGAACCGTGGCCTCTACCTCTGAGAAGGGACCTGCTACAGCAGGGTCCCTGTCTTTTTCAAGACTTACCGCGGCTGCGTTTGACGGCATGGCGGTTGAACGCCAGATCCTAAAAGGGAAAGGCATTCCAGAAGAAGTCATTCCTACCTTGATTAAGGCACGGAAGGAAGTCACCGTGAAACATTATCACCGCATTTGGCGAAAATATGTAGCGTGGTGCGAGGATCGGAGGGTTCCGACGGAGGAATTCCAACTGGGTCGTTTCCTACATTTCCTGCAATCAGGATTATCTATGGGTCTCAAATTGGGATCCATTAAGGTTCAAATTTCGGCCCTGTCAATATTCTTCCAAAAAGAATTGGCCTCTGTCCCTGAGGTCCAGACTTTTGTCAAGGGAGTACTGCATATACAGCCTCCTGTGGTGCCTCCGGTGGCACCGTGGGATCTAAATGTGGTTTTAGATTTCCTCAAATCCCATTGGTTTGAACCATTGAAAAAGGTGGATTTGAAATATCTCACATTGAAAGTGACTATGTTACTAGCCCTGGCCTCTGCCAGGAGAGTATCTGAATTGGCGGCTTTATCTTATAGAAGTCCTTATCTAATCTTCCATTCGGATAGGGCAGAACTGCGGACTCGTCCGCATTTTCTCCCTAAAGTGGTATCAGCATTTCATCTGAACCAACCTATTGTGGTGCCTGCGGCCACTAGCGACTTGGAGGACTCCAAGTTGTTGGACGTTGTCAGAGCCTTAAAAATATACATTGCAAGGACGGCTGGAGTCAGAAAATCTGGCTCGCTGTTTATATTGTATGCACCCAACAAGTTGGGCGCACCTGCTTCTAAGCAGTCGATTGCTCGTTGGATTTGTAACACAATTCAACTTGCACATTCTGTGGCAGGCCTGCCACAGCCTAAAACTGTAAAAGCCCACTCCACAAGGAAGGTGGGCTCATCTTGGGCGGCTGCCCGAGGGGTCTCGGCATTACAACTCTGCCGAGCAGCTACGTGGTCGGGGGAGAACACGTTTGTAAAATTTTACAAATTTGATACCCTGGCAAAGGAGGACCTGGAGTTCTCTCATTCGGTGCTGCAGAGTCATCCGCACTCTCCCGCCCGTTTGGGAGCTTTGGTATAATCCCCATGGTCCTTTCAGGAACCCCAGCATCCACTTAGGACGATAGAGAAAATAAGAATTTACTTACCGATAATTCTATTTCTCGGAGTCCGTAGTGGATGCTGGGCGCCCATCCCAAGTGCGGATTATCTGCAATACTTGTACATAGTTATTGTTAACTAATTCGGGTTATTGTTAAGGAGCCATCTTTAAGAGGCCCTTTCTGTTGTCATACTGTTAACTGGGTTTAGATCACAAGTTGTACGGTGTGATTGGTGTGGCTGGTATGAGTCTTACCCGGGATTCAAAATGCCTCCCTTATTGTGTATGCTCGTCCGGGCACAGTACCTAACTGGAGTCTGGAGGAGGGTCATAGGGGGAGGAGCCAGTGCACACCACCTGACCTAGTAAAGCTTTACTTTTTTGTGCCCTGTCTCCTGCGGAGCCGCTATTCCCCATGGTCCTTTCAGGAACCCCAGCATCCACTACGGACTCCGAGAAATAGAATTATCGGTAAGTAAATTCTTATTTTACACATTTGCTTTTGTTTTATATGATTGTAGGCTCTCATCCCAATCTCTCGCTCTGTCTGCAGGTCTTATGCTCTCATTCGTGGTTGTCCTGCTGCTCACTGTCCTCTATGAGGTTTCTAAGGTCTGGAAGTCCAATCTTCTCAACAGGGTCCTACAGACCCTGCCAGGAACTCCAGATTCTGCCGTCTCCCCACCGCTCCTCTCAGATACTGAAGCCAACTTTGATGTGACCTCTGACCCTTTGTTTCCTGGTGATCTCTCAGAAACAGTGAGATCACTTCCTGTGACACATGCCCCTCCTACCTATCAGTAAGTATCTAGGTTCCCTATCCAAAAAGCATTATTTTACTTACCACATTTGATACTGGTGCTAGTTTCCCTGTGTGCTGCATTTATTATTATTATTATTACAGGTCGAGTATCCCTTATCCAAAATGCTTGGGACCAGAGGAATTTTGGATATCTGATTTTTCCGTATTTTGGAATAATTGCATACCATAATGAGATATTATGGTGATGGGACCTAAATCTAAGCACAGAATGCATTTATGTTTCATATACACCTTATACACACAGCCTGAAGGTCATTTTAGCCAATATTTTTTATAACTTTGTGCATTAAACAAAGTGTGTGTACATTCACACAATTCATTTATGTTTAATATACACCTTATACACACAGCCTGAAAGTCATTTTAATACAATATTTTTAATAACTTTGAGTATTAAACAAAGTTTGTGTACATTGAGCCACCAAAAAACAAATGTTTCACTATTTCACTCTCACTCAAAAAAGTCCGTATTTCGGAATATTCGGATATGGGATACTCAACCTGTATTATCCTTTATTTATATGGTTCCACAAGGGTTCCGCAGCACCCAATTACAGAGTACATATGCACATAATCAAAACATGAAAACAGTGACTTACAGTTGAAGACAATATACGACAAGTACAGGGTAACTAAGCATAACTACACCAGTAGACGACATAGAGATAAGTTTCAAGGTGGCCAAAAAAAAAAGCAGGATTTGGGCAGTTGAAGAGTATTAAAGTAAGAAAAGGATAAGCACATGAGGGAAGAGGGCCCAGCTCGTGAGAGCTTACATTCTAAAGGGGAGGGGCAGATAGACAGGGGTGACACAGATGGGGTAGACCGAGCATGAGATAGAGGGTTAGGATGAGATTTGGCTGGGTTTGGTTAAGAGCCCGTTTGAAGTTCTGTAGGGAGGAGGAGGAGAGTCTGGGGGGGGGGGGGAGATTTGCAGAAGGAGAGGGTGGTCCACAGTGTCAAAAGCAGCAGAGAGGTCAAGAAGAATAAGCAGAGAGTAGTGGCCCTTAGATTTGGCTGCATGGAGGTCATTGCAGACTTTTGTGAGGGCAGTTTCAGTGGAGTGGAGAGAATGGAAACCAGACTGGAATGGGTCAAGCAGTGAGTGAGAGGAAAGAAAGGCAGTGAGGCGATTATAGACCATACGCTCAAGGAGTTTGGAGGCAAAAGGGAGAGGAGTCGATAGTTGGAGTGTTTGGATCAAGGGTAGGTTTTGTAAGAATAGGGGAGATAAGAGCATACCAAGGCAGAGGGGACAGTGCCTGATGAGAGGGAGATTGAGAATGTGGGCAAGATGGGAACAGGCAGAAGGAGAGAGGTAGTGGAGGAGGTGGGAGGGGATGGGTCAAGTGGGGAGGTGGTGGGGGGAGAGAAACAGATGAGGGCCATGACTTCCTCACCAGATACATCATGGGAGAAAGATGTCAGAGTTGAGGGAAGGGGAGGGGTGGCAAGGGATGGGTGGTGCCTGGTTGCTGGTCTGGTGGGATGTGATGTCCTGATGTATGGAGTCAATCTTGTATGTGAAATAAGTGGCAAGAGCAGACAATGAGGAAAGGAGAGGAGGTGGTGGTAGGCAGAGGAGGGAGTTAACAGTGGAAAAGAGGTGTCGGAAGACTGGGTAGAGATGAGAATTTTGAAGTATGATTGTTTAGCGAGGGAAATGGCAGTACTGAAGGATGAGAGCATAAATTGGAAATGGAGGAAGTCTGCCTTAGAGCGTGATTTCCTCCACTGTCGCTCGGCCGTACGTGAGCATTTTTGAAGATATCTGGTGCATTTGGTGTGCCAGGGTTGAGGTGTTGATCTGCATATAGTGGTTGGTGGAGCGACAGTCAAGTGCAGACGTATGAGATGCATTGTATAGGGATGTGGCTTGTTCAGGGCATGTGAGAGAGAGAAGTGAGTCAAACAGGGAGGATAGGGATGAGGTGTCAATAGCCTCAATGTTACCCTTAGTGATGGTAGCCTTATGAGGGAGAGATGGGGAAGCAGAAATAGATAAGTTGAAAGAGCAGGTGGTGGTCAGAGAGGGGAAAAGGGAAGTTAGAGAAATATTGCAGCGGTGAGTGAAAACCAGATCCAGTGTGCTCCCGTTCACATGGGAGGGTGAGGTGGTCCACTGGGAGAGACCAAGTGAAGAGGTGAGGTTAAGGAGTCTAGAGGCAGGTGATTTTGTGGGGTTATTGATAGGGATGTGGAAATCACCTAGGATAATGGAGGAAATATCAGAAGAGAGGAAGTGAGGTAGCCAAGAAGCAAAGTTGTCGAGGAATTTGGAGGAAATGCCAGGTGGACGGTAAATGACAGCAACTCAAAGATTAGTAGGTTGGTAGAGGCGTATTGTATGGACCTCAAATGTAGAGAATGTAAGGGATGGTTCTGGAGGTGTAAGTTGGTATGTGTAGCTAGAGGGTAAAAGGATCCCAACACCACCCCCATGGCGACCCCCGGGTCGGGGGGGTGTATGAGAATGTGAGGCCCCCAGCAGAGAGAGCAGCAGGAGAAGTGCTGTCATAGGGAGTAATCCAGGTTTCTGTAATGGCCAGGAGATGCAGGGAGTTGGAAATGAAAAGGTCATGAGTGGGGGCCAGTTTGTTGCAAACAGATCTGGCATTCCTGAGGGCACAGGATAGGGGGTAGGAGTTTGTTGGAGAGATGTGAATGAGATTATCAGGATTGCTGTAGCGTTCAGGTAAGATTAATTTGGAAGGAAGGGATATAGAGGGTGTAATGATGGTGCTGGGTACTTGACTAGGAAGGGAGACTGCAGCAGGGAGGGAGTGTAGTATGATAGTGGTGGAGGAGAAGTTATAACTGCATTATTACTTTTCCATTTTTGCATGCTCTTGGGTTCCTGTACTGGCATCTATGATGTTTCCTGACCAGCGCCATTCTCACTCATGTGTCTTTTCTTCTTTGCACACAGGTGGTGGTTGCTGCACTCCTCAGTTGCCCTCCTGCACACAGGCCAGGTTTTCCTTGGGTACATGCTGATGCTTTGCGTCATGTCCTACAATGCTGCTATATTTCTGGCCGTTCTCCTTGGATCTGCCCTTGGATACTACCTGGCTTTCCCTCTTCTTGCTAAACACCCCAAGCCCCACTGTCTGTAGCAAACTGGCAGATGGAGGAGTACAGCTGAGGGGACTAGTCTTCCAAATGCTTCTTGCACAAGTATACTGTCAGGGACCCTTCGTTCTTCCCGATGATATGACCGTGATGTCTTAAGTAACAATGACTGTTTTTAGAATTCTTGCTGTCTACCAAAAAAGCCTTTTACTTACTGCATATAGGCACCATTCGCTTTCTATTTATTCATATTACACTCATTTTGGCAGTGATAGGTTATAACCACTCAGTGTTGGTCAGTTGAACACCCATCAATTCTGAGCTTCAGCCAGTGGCGTGCGGTGAGGTCAGTTGCTGGTGAGGCACTGGCCGGGGGGCGGGGCGATGACGCGGCGAGCCGTGACCGACTCACAGCGGCCATCTTTGATTTAAAAAATGGCTTTGCACTACAGCGCCATTTTTGAAAGTGGCAAACCCCTCAACTATGGTGCCTTAATGGCTGCAGGGACTGGATCCATGATCCAGACCTGCAGCCAAAATGCCCGTTGCCGCCCGCCGCACAAGCCCCGCCACTGCATGAGTCCCGCTGCCCGCCTCCGCTGCACAAGTCAAGCCACGCGCGCCCGCCGCTACTGCATAACTCCCACCGCCGCTGCCCGCTACCGCCCACTGCCGGGTTCCGCGCTGCAAAGTGCATGCGCATCAAACGTGATGAACAGGCAAATGTAGTATTTGTGTATGTGTTGTGTAGGGAATTTTAATGAATAAAAAAAAAAAAAAGTTGTAATTGGCGTGGGGGGATTAGTCCTGCGATCGCTGTCTTACTCCTGCGATCGCCTCTGCCTGATTGACAGGCAGAGGTGGTCGCTGGGCAGGAGGGGGCAGGCCGGCGGCGTTTGGGATGTTGGGGGGGGGCAGGCCACGGCAGCTGCATGACATCACACACAGCCGCTGCGACCCTCACAGTGACGATAAGCTCCTGTCAGCGTGTAGGAGCTGCTCTTCCAGTACAAAAGCATCGCCGCTGTGCAATGCATTTGTACTTGTGCGGGGGGGTCGGGCCTGACATGCGGGGCGACTAGCCCTGTGCTGGGCGTCCCCCGCATGTCTGTGTGACTGATCGTAGATGTGCTAAATTTAGCACATCTACGATCAGGTCTGAATTAGGCCCTAAATCTCCACACTATGGGGAATATTTATCACAATCCGCATCTGAGATGCAGATGTGATACATTTGACCAAAATCACATTGCGATAACTGAATACATCGCAGGGCTGTATTAATTATCGCAAACAGGGAGAGAGCTTGCGAGAAAGCTCTGTCCCTGCAAATCCTGTTACCACAATTCTCAGGGTATTTTTTGTAAAAATACCCTGACACACAAGTGATGAGAGGGGCGGAAGCACAGGTGGTGAAGGGGGAAGGGACACAGGTGGGGAGGGAGGCAAAGATACACATGGAGAGGAAGGCAGAGGCACAGGTGTAAAAGGGGCAATGACACAAGTGGGGAACGAGACACAGGTGGTAGGGGTGGACACACAGGTAGTGAAGGTGGCAGAGACACAAGTGAAGAGGGAGGTGGAAGCACAAGTAGAGAGAGTGGGGAGGAGGCAGAGACACGGGTTTGGTGGGGCCAGAGATGCAGGTGTGGTGGGGCCAGAGACACAGGAGGTAAAGGGGCAGAGACACAGGTGGGGTGGGGGCAGAGACACAGGAGGGAAAGGGGCAGAGACGCAGGTGTGGTGGGGCCAGAGACGTAGGAGGGGAAGGAGCAGAGATACAAGTGGGGAGGGGCCAGAGACGCAGGAGGGGAAGGGGTAGAGACATGGGTGTGGTGGGGGCAGAGACGCAGGTGTGGTGGGGCCAGAGACGTAGGAGGGGAAGGGGCAGAGACATGGGTGTGGTGGGGGCAGAGACGCAGGTGTGGTGGGGCCAGAGACGAAGGAGAGGAAGGGGCAGAGATACAAGTGGGGAGGGGGCACAGACACAGGAGGGTAAGGGGCAGAGATGGGGAGGGGGCAGAGATGCGGGTGGGGAGGGGGCAGAGACGCAGGTGTGGTGGGGCTAGAGACGAAGGAGGGGAAGGGGCATACTGTAAGCTGCTGCAGCCATAGCTGACGTTCCTGGCCATTTAGGTGAAAACTTATATTAGTCACAATGCTTCTCTGTATGAGAGCATCAGGCAGGGAGAAAAGCAGGACAGAGGGAGGAGCAGAAATGGGGTGAGGGGGTGCATGGGAAAATCTGTGACCCCTGTGGTAACTGCTACATATTGTAATGTAATGTAACTCCAGACATCCCCACTGGCCTGGCCACCAGCTTAGCCCCTGCTGCAAATACATATAACCTATGTGAATATGAATGTGGCAGCCTGTCATGCAGCATATTATAAGTTTATCTTCTCCTTGCAGCAGCGCTGCTTGTGGCTTGTCCCCCCCCCCCTCCCCCTGTGCTCCGTGTGTCTCACGGGAAACGGGTGCCGGGAAGCTGACCTTGCAGGGAGGGACGCTTGTGAGGAGAGCGGCCGAGTGTTCGGCTGGCTGGAGCGGCGTGTAGCGGCTTCCGGCGGCGCTAGTGAGAGCGCTGTGCTGCGGCGGTTCCTGTCTTTGAAGTCCGTACAGCGCGGACGGAGCGGCTGGGGCGGGCGCTGGTATGAGCGGCGGGTGCGGGCGGCGGTAATGAAAACGGACCCCACACAGCGGGGCGGCAGCGCGTGCTGACCGCCCCGTCCCCCCCAGCATACCTTGTCTCCTTGTAGGGAGGGCTGCGACGGGGCTTCTATGTGTAAGCTCCGTCCAGCTGTTCAGTTCATGGCTGCGACGGGGCTTCTTGCTGTAAGCTCCGTCCAGCTCTTGTTCATGGCTGCGTCCAGCTCTTGCAGCAGTAGTGAACTGCGTGTGACTGTGAGGGTGCTCTTTGTGAGGACCGACACGCCATGTGCTGCATTCTTGCTGTAAGCTCCGTCCAGCTCTGCAGCGGCACTATCCCTGACCCATGTTTTTAGAAGAAACTGGGAAGGGATGTGTCTTAAGTGTAAAAATAAAATATTCACTAAGTGTGGGAGCCCCCCACACCAGCCCTGTTGCTCCGACGAGCACAGAAAAAACACACTGAGGTACTCGGGGAGTATGGAGGGGAGGAGTGTTACTGAATTTGAATATTCAGTGCCCTGTTCCTTTCGGAAGCCGTCCATATCCCAAGAGTACTCCAGTGACCCCTAGTGGATGAAAAAGAAAAGGGAGTTATCCACCTTCATATTACTTTATCAGTTTGCTTAGACCCTCCTGCAGTTTTTTTTTTACAGGTAAACTGCTGTAAAATATTAATTTGTTTTATTTTTCTAGCAAGCTCTTTATATTAACCAGGCTAACTCATCTCTGCTGCCCTTTGACACAACACAGATATGCTTTGTGTTCTGCACTGGATACACTGTATATGGATCCATAAAGCAGCTCTGTGTCAGATCAAGGGCAAATCTGTATAGGAGAAAGACTGCTCAAAAAAAATTGAAGAAAGACAAAAAGCGGCATTGTTCATAGGAGGTTACAGACAAACCAAAAAATTAACTGTCAGATTTGAAACTGTTAAGTCTTGATACCTCAGGTACTAATTATATGTATTATTTTTGTACTTTTTTTGTTTTGTTTTTAAAAAGTATACTGTATAACAGCCTTTCATAATCATTCTTCCCTTTTCTAAAGGCCCCCATACACTAGAGGGAGCGCATGTCATACCCCTTAAACTCCCCGCCAGCCGCTCCTGGACTCACAATATCGCAAGTCCAGGGCACCATCACTCACGATGTGCTAACGGTAGATCGCATGCGATATAACATTAAGCACCTTTATCGCGAGCAACAGGGCCAGACCTTACCTACTGCCAAGGGTACGACCCCCGCGAGCTCGCCTCAGATCGTAATCGTAAGTGGACCACATACGATGTGGTCCACTTGATCGCGATACGTCGGCCCAATGCGTTGATATCGTGCCAAAAGACACTATCGCTCTAGTGTATGGGGGCCTTAAGGTCAGCCTGTTTAGCGTTTTAAAATGCAATAAAGCCAGCCCCAGTGGGACATAACAAGCAGGACCTAGGGTGTATATTTTATCTCTCAGGTAACAGGGAAAATTTTTGTCCCCCCAAAGAAATGAAACAGAAAACTTAACACATGCTTCTGGTTCTCTTATAATAAAGTTTTTATTTATTATTAATAATTAGAAGCTTTTTGACTTAAAACATTAACGTTTTAATAAAATATATTTTAAAAGAATGATATGCAGGTCTTGATTGGGAAATGGGAGAACAAGGCACCATTTGGTTTAAAAAATGGGTTGCCCCAAAAAAATGTTGTGCATGGAATGTAACGGTCAGACGAGAAAATGCTTTTGCAGTCTCTCCACTCACACTTGGAATGTACAATGTACACAGACAGGAACCCTGTTACAGTAGGTCTGTCTTACAGGGTGGGGTATTTAAAGGTCATATCCATATTCAGAAAGTGAATATCCCACTTGGTCTCTGCTTGGGACTGTATGTCTCTGTAGCAGCCCACAATAACCAGCTGTGCACATGATGTCCAGATTTCTACAGAAGCTTCTGCAGGCAACTTGGGGTCCCAGGGAAGAGTGCCCTAGTCTAAAAGTACAAGGGTATTGGGGGGGGGGGGGATTCATTTTTTTAAAAATGAATTTCAGGAACTGAAACTGTCCTTGAAGCGGATATCCACAAAGGAGAACGGGATTCCTAAGTCGGACTGTGACGTCTATATATAGAGAGATTTCTTGTGTTAAATACAATTACTTAGAGTCGGGGAAAGTCACAGACAATGTGCCTCAATCACTTAAAGTCCTTTTCAAACTCTCACTGATGCTTCCTCATCAGAGCACATTTCTTTGGGTTAGTGTTAGGTTTTCATTGCCGTGTGCGCAGTGTATATACAAGATTGTGTGTAATCATAGGGAGGGTGTAGACCCCGGGGTTTCACAAGTGGCAGTACTTATAGAGGTGTAACCGGTATAGTAGTTTACAAAAATAAAGCTCTGGTGTTACAATTTGCCTGAGCTCTGACATTGCAAATCGTCTCTACAGGGCTTAGGAGAGATGCAGTGGCTGTATAGGTGAATATTAGGTCAGTATGCAATAGCAGACATAGGGTATTGGTGATGTGTGCTGGTGACTGTAGTGACATTGAAACACTGAATACTTAATACCCTGGGCATAGCAAAAAGACTAGTGGAGCCAAAAAGCATTTAAATAAGTAGTTTTGTGCGAAAAGAGGGCAAGCCTGGTGCTTCTTCTAACATCCATTAAGAGTTCATTATGCAGCCTCAATCGCGGTTTCTCAGAAGTGGGTAATGACCTCATCTTGCTTTCGGGGTGCTGGGACAGGAATTTCCCTGTACCCGTCACCTTCCTCTTCCTCCTCGCTCATGGGAGACTGGAAACCACTATCATCTGGAGTGGAATGTACTACGTGTGATGTAGAAGACTGCAGCGGCTCTAATGGACTTTTCTCTTCTGAGTGGGTGATGTGGGTAGCAGTATCCTCCTGTGCCCGCTGGATAGGCAAAGGAGAATGGATATTAGTTTCCAAAGGCGAGTAGTCATCAGTTTCCACCCTACTGTTTTCATGGCTTACATATTGGAGCACCGACTCATGGTTGGGTACCACATTCTCAAGAACTTCAGTTGGTTCGGCGTGAGAGACATGGTCGTTTGTGGCCAAATGGTCCTGTGTCACATGATGATGGTTCTCTTTCTGATCACCATAATCTTGTTTATCTGGTTTTAAAACCTCTACCTCATGGTAATCTTGAACAAGTTCTCTTTCTGGTGCTACCTGTGTACTGTGGACAGCCAGTACATGGTCATGTTTCTGTATTTCTTCTGCATGACTGTGGTCTGGTTCATCTGCATGACCATCACTGTGTGCAACATATTCTTCTGTTTGAGATTCCTGGAGATCACTGTGTTTCGGCTGCTGCGTGTGGGACTCAGTTACGTGTGTTACCTCTTTTTCAGGCTCTGCACAGTCAGAACTCTCAACCACCTCGGTTGCTGGAACTTCAACATCAAATTCTTTAACAAGCATGCCACGGATTTTGCCGACATTGCTAGATTCTGGTTCCTCTGGAATCTCTTCATGTGCTGGGACCTCCTGGCACGATTCCAGGACCTCAGGTAATTCATCATCCTGAATAATAGACACCACTTGGCGGAGTCTGCCAAGCCGGTTTCCAGAGTTCTCGGTATTGTTGGCATATTCCTCCGTCCAGTTAATGGGTGGTCCTTCTCCAAGGAGGTGAAGGTTGGGGTCACTGTTGTGCATCACCATGCTGTCCCGGTACAAGTTATGTTTGCGCTGAGTTGCAGCATCCTTAACCGCTGCAAAAGACAAAATAGTTTGAAACCTGTTATAAGGGTCCC
Organism: Pseudophryne corroboree; assembly: GCF_028390025.1. Lineage (NCBI taxonomy): Eukaryota > Metazoa > Chordata > Amphibia > Anura > Myobatrachidae > Pseudophryne > Pseudophryne corroboree. The sequence continues at coordinate 56,353,516 of NC_086451.1, forward strand.
TATAGTCACACAGTATTCAATAGTAACAGAAGGTAAGTGCCACCTACTTACCTTGCACAATATCTCTCATCACTGTCTGCAGCACAACTTCTTCATAGATGTTCTCCACCAGCACAAACCGTGACAGCTCCTCAAATATAAGTTCCTGATAACGAGGCAACTCCTAAAAGAGACACGAGAGATAGATAGATAGATAGATAGATGGGGGATAGAAGGCAGAAGACTGTCCAGAAATAAGTGATCCCTAAGTTCCATCTCAAGTACCACCCCAATGGACATGTCACCTACAATTACTGCATGTTGTAGCCATCTGAATGCTTCTAAACTGACCTACCTACATGAAATAAGGTTTTCAGGAGTAATAACAGGAAGATGTACTGGCAAGGACTATAGTCTTGAGAACCTCAGGCCTGCAATAGCTAGTTATCAGCGTATTACTACTGAATGGTTAAATGACATTAGGTAACAGGACAGTCCAAAACATAAGCTAAACTAAAGTATTGGTATGGGGGCAGGTTCACCATTGATATCGGCTACTGGCGGAGTATTAAGCTTTTACTCATACTGTGCTATTAATGTTCAATGTATCACTTGAACAAAGACGTGAAAAAGAAAATGATTGATTAAACCTGAATTAGACTTAAGTGGTACGGATATTACCAGTAACCATAACCAAGAGGTTCCCAAACACCGTCCTCAAGGCATATTAACAGTCCAGGTTTTAATTATATCCATGCTTGGCCACAGGTGTCTTAGGGGTCTATTCATGAAGCAGTGAGAAGTGAGCCAGTGGAGTAGATGTCAATGGCAACCAATCAGCATGGAAGTAACAGTTATAATTTGCATACTATAAAATATTATACAGAGCAGGTGCTCTCCACTACATCTCCCCCATAATTATTACCTCAGTCAATTTGATTTAACCATCTTTGCTGAGCCGTGGATATCCTTAAAACCTGGACCCTTAGGGTGTCTTGAGGAACGTGCTTGGGAACCTCTGCCATAACCTAATTATTTGTTTGCCACCCATCCACTCATGATATACCCATCTCTGCAATGGGTCCATCTAATGTCTTCCTCCCTGGTGGTTTTTGTACAACAGAAGTGGGACAGGACTCCCTGCACGTGCACGGAGAACGCTCAGCAGTTAGTGTGGATGTCCGTAAACATGACGAGACTGTATCAGTGAAGGCCTATGCTGTACCACCTGTGCTCCTGCCTTGCTCGTATAACTACCTGAACGGGATCCGGACTGAAAGTCGACAGTAACTAGGTCGACAATGTCTAAGTCGACCACTATTGGTCGACAGTAACTAGGCCGACAGGGTGTCTAGGTCGACATGTTCTAGGTCGACAGGTCAAAAGGTCGACATGAGTTTTTCACCATTTTTTTTCTTTTTTTGAACCTTTTCATACTTAACGATCCACGTGGACTACGATTGGAACGGTAATCTGTGCCGAGCGAAGCGGTAGCGGAGCGAAGGCACCATGCCCGAAGCATGGCGAGCGAACGCGGTGCACTAATTGGGGTTCCCGGTCACTCTACGAAGAAAACGACACCAAAATAACATTAAAAACTCATGTCGACCTTTTGACCTGTCGACCTAGAACATGTCGACCTAAAGACCCTGTCGACCTAGTTACTGTCGACCAATAGTGGTCGACCTAGACATGGTCGACCTAGTTACTGTCGACTTTCAATACCACACCCACCTGAACAGTAGCCAACGAGATAGGGTCTCTCTGCAGTCTTATTGATCAAGTAGCCATCTAGCAAAAGACTTTCAGTGACTTACAAACAACTGTGTGTTGGATAGAGAAAAACATATTTTCAGGGTTTTGCCTTTATCAAGAAGTGATGAATCACACTACTTGATCTATATAAATCGCTCTGTTGCTATGGAGTAACTACGTACCCCAGCAAGGCTTCTCGTTATTATTGACAGATGGTTATGTGCTGGAGGGGGACGATGGGGGATTAATTTAATGTTTATAATTGATTTATAAATACCAGCAACAGACTAAACGTCTTTTTTTTATTATATAGCTTTAAGTATTACTCCTACATCGTGGTCTTTGCTTTGTATTTCACAGCCATTTTCTCTTTCCAGAGCTTTCCTAGTCATTGGTAAACATTGTGCCCTTCACCACCACCACCTCCTCTTCTCACTTAGCTGCCACCACCTACCTCCTTCTCCTACTCTCACTCACTGCAGCTTCCTCTCCCTTTACTGCCGCCTCCTCTTACTCTTCCTTCTCCGCCTCCTCTTCTCCCTTAGCTGTCCCCACCTCTTTCTCCACTCCCTCGCTGCCGCTTCCTCTCCCTTTTACTGCCGCCTCCTCTTACTCTTCCTTCTCCGCCTCCTCTTCTCCCTTAGCTGTCCCCACCTCTTTCTCCACTCCCTCGCTGCCGCTTCCTCTCCCTTTTACTGCCGCCTCCTCTTAGTCTCCCTTCTCCGCTACCTCTTCCACGGTTCCGGTATGAAGGGTCGACAATGTAAAAGGTCGACCACTAATGGTCGACATGGGCAAATGGTCGACAGATGAAAATGTCAACATGGATTTTTGGACTGTTTTTGGGGTCATTTTTTCCGTAACATGACCAGGAATCCCAATTAGTGTACCGCGTCCCCTTGCATTGCCGCTGCGCTCAGCACAGGTTACCGTTCCCAATCGTAGTCCATGTGGATGGTAAAGTATGAAAGGTTTTCTTTTGTTGTTTTTTTAAAAGCCATGTCGCCCTTTTCATGCCTCGACCATTTGTCCATATCAATGTCTAATGAGTGTCGACCTTAACACGGTCGACCATCTGAACGGATACCCTCTTCCACCCCCATTACTACCACCCCTGCCTCCTCCTCTCACCTTCACCAGCTCTGTCCTATTTCATTCCCCATCTCTTCACTCACCGATTTGCAGGTAGGTGCCATCTTCTTTAGAAGGAATGGGATGATGATCTGTAGTAATGCTTCTTGGAAAAACTTCTTTCGGACACTACTGCTGTCATAATCATATTTCTGTAAGAGACGTGTGAGATGGTGAAGAAACAGGGCAGGGAACATAGCAACAGAATAACCTCCAAATGATAGTAATAGTCATCTCATTTTGATACGGTCAGCTATATTGTGATTGGAGCGTCTATGTAACATTAGTACGTGCCTTGCTTAGGTAAAATACAGCAGACTGGGCTCTTCCCTCCCCTCCCACCAAATAGCTTTTTCTGAAACACCGCAGATCTTGAGCCTATAGTTGTCTGGCCAGTGTTCTAGTCTCACAATGATATCCGCTTTCAGAGGGTTGGTAAAGTTTATCCACAACATTTTCAGCCAGCCAGCTAGCCACCACCGTTCCTGTAAACACAATCTTTTATACATGATCGCCTTGCTTTAGAGTCTGCGCACCATTTAAAATCGTTGCACTGCGTATAATTTAAGACCGTATTCCAAAATGTGCGGATTTAATTATTTGCAAACCCTACCCCCAAATAAAAATAAAATAAATTAGAATAGGAGAAATCCTACTTTACAGAGGGATGAGGGGAACCTTGAAAAACACAAAAGAAAACATTCTCTGGCTCAGGTATGAAATGACCGCTCGCGTTTTGCATTTAACAGCCTACATAAGGGTAGCTGATTTCTGTTCATATCTCCATAGGCTACGATCAGATATAGCTATTGGGAGGTAGCGCGAGAAGCCGCCTGACATCCGCGGCTATTTGAATATGGCAGCTTGTGTCTGAATGTCTCACGCACTTAGACCTTAAGATATGGGGCTCATTATGCATATTGTACATGATAGATGGAAAGGAAATAGCACAAAAGGGCTTTGCACATAGAAAAAAACAGATTACATTTGGTGGCATATTTATCACAATCCGCATCTAAGGTGGGATAAATTTGCATTGTGTGTGTTTGAATACATCACAGGGAGGTATGGAATATTGCATGCAGGGACAGAACTTGTGAGAAAGCTCTATCCCTGCAAATCCGCTCCATGCAGCTCTCTGGGTTTTTCACAAAAAAAACCAAGTGCTGCTGGGACACGGGGAAGCCCTAATAACGCTATCTGTAGATAACATTATTATCACAGGGCTTCCGCCAGTGGCTTTTTTTTTCTTCCTTCTTTTTAACAATTAGATTTTAGTAAATTAAGCCAGATCGTATTTTTCATTACAAGTATGGGAAATGCGATCTGCTTACTAGGAAGATGCGGTGCCCTACCCCTTGAGGCACCTAAAGAAGTAGTAGAATTCTGGGGCTGCAGGGGGAGGAGTTTACTTTTTAAAGCTACAGTTTAATTTAGGTGTCAACTCCAGCCCCAACCTGCAATCCCATGGTCCAGTGTTCCCCAGCCTTGCTGACACAGAAAATGTGAGTTTAAGGGCGTAAGAATTTTTTGCAAATTCTCCCCCAAGTGCCCATTAGTAGATTTAGGTGCTATGAAAATAATGTGAAGGGTGTGAAAACACCCCTTTTCACATTATTTCAGTGAAAATAATATTGCTATATATGCCCGTTGGTAGCAGTCGCTGGCAGAAAATAGGATTTTGGTACTTACCAGGTAAATCCTTTTCTTTGAATCCATAGGGGGCACTGGAGTACTCTTGGGATATGGACGGTGCGTAGCAAAGGAAGGCACATTTAAATATTTAAATGAGCAACCCTCCACTTCCCTCCTCCATACTCCCAGGATCCTCAGTGTTTTTTACTGAGCCGAATAGGAGCGACAGAGAAGTGAACAATGGAGAATTACTTACATTATAAAATAACGGACAACAATAAAGTTGACACATAACGTTACTGACAACTAAACAGTTGACACCATAACCGATAGAACTTGAAAGTTTAAACCAGTCGGTGAGAATGTGTTACCATAAGATCCCCTGAACTTACCACAAACCAGGTAAAACTGCTCTGGGTGGGCGTCCAGTGCCCCCTATGGATTCAAAGAAAAGGATTTACCTGGTAAGTACCAAAATCCTATTTTCTTTTTCATCCACTAGGGGTCACTGGAGTACTCTTGGGACGTACCAAAGCTTCCCCCGTGGGCGGGAGAGCTGTTTGGCACCTGTAACACTAGGCGGCCAAAGCTAGAAGCTGATGCCGCAACGTATCAAACTTGTAAAAGCGCACCAACGTGTGCACTGCTGACCATGTAGCCGCACGGCAAAACTGCGTCGTAGAAGCCCCACGATCAGCTGCCCATGAAGTTCCCACAGAACGTGTGGAATGAGCTGTTACTAATGGAAGCAGCTGTAACCTAGCATGAAGGTAAGCTTGACGTATGGTCAGTTTAATCTATATGGATAAGATCTGCTTAGAAGCTGGCCAACCCATCTTTGGCCGCATCAACGTATTCGTCTTACGAAATGTAGACGTTCGGGATACATAAACGCGTAATGCGCGTACCACAACCAAAGTTTCAGAATTTCCTGTTAACACAGGACCTACTATTGGTTGATTGAACTACTATTGGTTAATTGATGTGAAAAGATGACACTACCTTTGGCAAGAAAGCGGGATTCGTCCGAAGATCCGCTCTGTCATCATGAAACATTAAATACGGTGGCTTGCATGACAAGGCACCCAAAGTTGAAACACGACTTGCCGAAGCTAGGGCTAGAAGAAAAATAGTTTTCCAAGTGAAAAACTTAATATTCACTTGTTGTAAGGGTTCAAAATATGAAGACTGTAAGAAATCTAAAACCAGCTTCAAGCCCCATGGCGCTGTAGGTGGAATGAATGGAGGCTGTACTCTGAGGACACCTTGCAGAAAAGTGTGTACAGACGGCAATAGAGCCAAACGTTTTTGAAATTAAATTGACAAGCAGATACCTGCACCTTTAGTGTAGATAAACGCAGTCCTCCATCTAACCCCGTCTGTAGAAATAACAAAAGACGGAATAACTTGAAATATGAGGTCGGAAACTTCCGAGCTTCACACCAACCTATATAGGCACGCCATATTCTGTAATAATGAGCTGCCGTAACCGGCTTCCTAGCTCGTAACGTGGTTGGTATAATTTTTTTTTTTTTGGAATGCCCTCTTTCCTTAAGAGTGCGGTCTCAATAGCCACCCCGTTAAACGCCGCCGTGCTAACTCGGGGTAAAGGAACGGACCCTGTTGTAACAGGTCCGGACGTAGTAGGAGCGGACAAGGATCGTCTGCGAGTAGCCCGCGGAGATCCGAGAACCAAGCTCTCAGAGACCAATGAGGCGCTACTAGTATGACTGTGGCGGACTTTCTTGTGATCCGTTTTAGCAACAAAGGGGAGGAGCGGAAACGGTGGAAATAGATACACGAGGCTGTACAGCCACGCGATTGTGAGCATCCGCCGCCACTGCCGTTGGATCTTGCGTTCTGGACACATACTGGGCGTTTGGTGATTGTGGCGAGATGCCATCAGGTCCACTTGAGGGTAACCCCACCTCTGGAACAACATGTGAAACACCTTTGGATTTAATGCCCATTCTCCTGGATGAAAATCCCGACGGCTGAGATAATCCGCCTCCCAGTTGCCCACTGCCGGAATGAACACTGCCGACAATATCACTTGGTGATGCTCGGGCCAAATGAGGATTCGAGCTACTTTCCGCATTGCCATGCGGCTTCTCGTTCCTCCTTGTTTGTTGTATGCGACCGCCGTCGCGTTGTCTGACTGCACCTGGACAGACTGAGACCGAAGCATGTGCACTGCTTGTCGGAGCGCATTGTAAATTGCCCGTAGTTTCAGGACATTTATAGACAGCAATCTTTCGTGATCCGCCCAGAGACTCTGGAGCTGATAATTTTGAACTACAGCTCCCCAACCTCTGAGTCTAGAGTCCGTCATTAGAATTATCCAATTACAGGCGCTGAATTGTTTTCCTGCGGTTAGATTGTGTACTTTGAGCCACCAGATTAGAGATACTTTGGCCCGTGGCGACAACTTCACCCTGTGGTGAATCTGCAGATGCGAGCCCAACCACTGTGCGAGCACATCCAGTTGAAAAGGACGTGAGTGAAATCTTCCGAACTGAATCGCTTCGAAAGCCGTCACCCTTGTGCCTAAGAGGCGAATGCACAAATGTACAGAGACTGTGCGTGGCTTGAGCACGAATTGTATTAGATGACGAATACTCTGTACCTTATGTTTTGGTAGGTAATTTCTTTGATCTACCCTATCGAGAATCATTCCTAGGAATTGAAGTGATTGAGACGAATTCATAAGTGATTTCTTGAATCTGACAATTCCACCGTGTTGAACTAGTGGTGAAGGAGTATTTGTTGAACTAGAGCTGTGATGAGAAGGTTATCTAAGCACAGAACCATTATCACCAGCCGGGATCTGAGAATAACTTATTCCAGACATCACCCCTGTGACAACCCGAGGCGCTGATGAGAAACCAAACAGGAGAGTTTGAATGATGGACTGCCAACGTCTAAGTATGCCAGATGTAGTGGCAAAATTTTGAACACGCAAAAACGCATTCTTGACTTCTAGGGATAATATGATTTCAGTGGTTGTAAACCTGCAATCACTGACCGCATGAATTCCACTGATTGAGCCACTTTTGGTATATAACAGTCGGCCGGGTGCGGTACTACAAAAAAAATTGTAATAACCTTGAATCTAGGAGACACTGAATTGCGGTCTACAGAACTGCCTTTTTGTCTTCTGACACAGGCCGGCTAGTTTTGGATCTAGCCTTGACAAACCACAGCCAAGGTGGTAGACAATGGAACTCTATGTGTGATTGAACACTAATTATGTAACCGCAGATCTGTAACCGCAGATCTGTGGATTTCAGTAATAATGTCGAATGAGACATCCGAAGAATTGCTTGCACAAAAGAAGAAACAAGACAATTAAAAAAAAACCTTGCCATGCCATTGGCTTGGCAGCAGCCGTTGTGTCTGAACGACAGTTAAACCACCTTCTCGACCACGTGTAGTCGTGTCGTGTGTGTTGTAGAACAACTGGAAAAGACTGAGGTTTAAAAGATTTGAACCCTGGTGCAGTTTTATTTGTAAGAACTGGTGTGGCAATGGCTGTAAATAGACTCTCACGCCGGAGCGTGAGAACTGAAATTTTCTAATTTAGGAGTAAATAACACATTTTCGTGTAAGGCCACGTAAAGCGTCTGTCAACCACAAAGAGTGATGGACTACGAGAACTAACATGGCTGACAGCTATAGCAGACATGCGTAAATTCTCAGGCGATATACCAATGTGAGTAACAAGCCGTCGAAACTGTTCTGAGGCCAGAACTGGCTATTAACTACGTCTGCGACTATAATGTCGGTAACCCAAACCCCAACTACAGCATAAACATTGTCTTTAGCATAGGTGGAATGTCCACACTGACTAGTTATTAAGTGTAGGTGCAGGCGGGACCAGGACAGTTTTGACACCAATAAATGCTGTCATAGACTCTGGTATAGTGAATGCTTAATAATAGAATTAGAACTATGAACACACACATCCGCACAGGCGCTCGCTGCATTCTATCCTATAGGAACGCTTGCATCTGAACTAGGTTCCTTAGTGGCATTAAAACTCAGAACCTTGCGTCTGGCATTGAATCTTTTTGTACCACACAGCCGATGTTAGCATGCGCCCTCTGATGGGTACTGTTTATTTATTATTTATTATCAGTTATTCATATAGCGCACACATATTCCGCAGCGCTCTCACAGAGAATACATGACCCTCCAGATGAGCATGTGACTACGTTATAAACAGTTAGATGTAGCCGCTCAAAAAGGATTAGGATATATATCCGGATGCGGACTGGTATTCCCACTGTGCACGTGGACCCTTAGATAAGTAACGTGCACATAAACTAGAAAAGTATTGCTGCACACTTTCTTGTGACAGAAAATTCCTAACACCACCCCTGCTCCTCTAGTGGGGAAGTGTTGTAGGACAGCAGAAAAAAAAAATTCCTGGACAAAGAAACAGGAAATTGAGTTAAAATGGTGTCCAGCCATGTGCTTAGTGCCATGTGCTTTCACCATATGTTAAGCATAAGAACAAGAAACAATAGAAATCAATTTCCAATTTACAGTAATGTTAGTCACAACAGATCAGGCATACATTACATATTACCGCCTATATATACATATGTAATATACTCCCTACGTATATTTGACATACTACAATATGTGTAATAAATTACCATGCATACATTAGATATAACATATGCATATTATTCATAACATATGCCTGCAATCGGGATCTGGCATACCTGCGGATATAATCATCCCCCCCCTCCCCCCGTGTCCCGCGATCTCCCCCTGTGCAGCCGTAGTGCTCTCCCCTCTCCCACGGACATAGCTAGCGGAGGGGAGCCGGAGAGCAGCAGGGGACGGATGCAGAAGCCCAGCGGCGGCAGCCTGTCTGTCCGCGGCTGGGCTGAATAGCGGGCAGCGGGAGCGCACTGTGATCAGAGTGCTCCCGCTGAGAATGACGTGCGGCCCGAGCGCCGGGCGGCAGTGAGGCAGGCATCGGGCGGCTAGGTAGCGGCGGCCAGCGGGGTGTCTGTAGCGGCGGCCAGCTGGGAACATGGAGCGGGCGGCCAGCGGCGGAAGACCACGCCCCCAGCACCTGCTGTGTGTCTGGGAGCGTGCAGTACTGGGGGAGTGCACTAACCTTGCGGAAGCTGTGGAAGCTAACCGCATGCAGTCTCTCCCTCATCTTGCGGCAGCAGCGCTGAAAGCGCCTGTTAGAAAAAATGATGACTCCTCTGAAATCTCCTCCACCCAGCGTGTACATGTGGAGGAGATGGCCACTCAGTCCCGGACCCTCACTTCTCTGTAAGTGGGGAAGGGACCGCATGCTGCCTGGCTGACACGGCCGTGCTTCTCCTGCAAGCGCCCACGTGTCAGCAGCGGCTGGAGGCAGTACAATTCCGGACCCACACTTCTTAGTAAGTGGGGAAGGTATTGTCTGTAAAATCAATCAAAAATGAAAGTTGTAAAAAGTAAAATCAAACGTGAGCTTTCAGCTCATGATGTGCTTCCTTGAGGCACATAAAAACACTGGGGATCCTGGGAGTATGGAGGAGGGAAGTGGAGGGTTGCTCATTTAAATATTTAAATGTGCCTTCCTTTGCTACGCACCGTCCATATCCCAAGAGTACTCCAGTGACCCCTAGTGGATGAAAAAGAAATATGGATACAGGATGTAAGTAGCAAGGTATAGATTTTGTAGCTGGGGAAAAGCTCTCTCCTGGGAATATATAGGAAGTCGCTGTGTGCAATCCTTTAGCACACAGCCATCTCCTACTTTGTAATCACAATTTTTAACTGAGAAGAGGTAACGGCATACTTGCCTACCTGACCCTCTCCATGAGGAAGAAAATGCTCTGTTCCTGGACTTTCCTGGTAATATATGATTGCCATCACCTGTGGTGAGCTAGTTAATTGATAAGAAAGGTGTTTCACCACAGGTGATGGCAATCATACATTATCAGGAAAATCCAGGAACAGAGCATTTTCTCCATGGAAAGGGTCAGGTAGGCAAGTATGGGTAACGGTTGTATGGTTACTAATTGTACACAACTAATTCCCTACAGGAGGCGCCAGCGGAGAGCTGACAGGGTTTGTGATACACATGAAATTCCAGCAGTGGCTGCCAAAGTGGAAGACTCGCTAACTACTGTATAGAAGTTAAAAAAAAAAAATACCCAGGTCTCTCAGTAACAAGAAAGAGGGGAGATATTTTACAACAAAGTCAAGATTCATTCTATTAGTGAACTAATAAATACATATTATAGAGTTAAACATAAGCATACAATATCCTCATGGCCACTGGAATTAATGACGTTTTTTTTTACTAATGATTTAAGTCAAATATTCTCTAATCTAGAGTGTTAAAATACAGTCCAGACTAAAACTGGGTACACACCTATACAGTCCCGACTAAAGCTGGGCGCACACCTATACAATCCAGACTAAAGCTGGGCGCACACCTATACAATCCCGACTAAAGCTGGGCGCACACCTACACAATCCCGACTAAAGCTGGGCGCACACCTACACAATCCCAACTAAAGCTGGGCGCACACCTACACAATCCCGACTAAAGCTGGGTACACACCTACACAATCCCAACTAAAGCTGGATACACGCCTATCTAGTCCCGACTAAAGCTGGGTACACACCTATACAGTCCCGACTAAAGCTGGGTACACACCTATACAGTCCCGACTAAAGCTGGGTACACACCTATACAGTCCCGAATAAAACTGGGTACACACCTATACAGTCCCGACTAAAGCTGGGTACACACCTATACAGTCCCGACTAAAGCTGGGTACACACCTATACAGTCCCGACTAAAGCTGGGTACACACCTATACAGTCCCGAATAAAGCTGGGTACACACCTATACAGTCCCGACTAAAGCTGGGTACACACCTATACAGTCCCGACTAAAGCTGGGTACACACCTATACAGTCCCGACTAAAGCTGGGTACACACCTATACAATCCCGACTAAAGCTGGGTACACACCTATACAATCCAGACTAAAGCTGGGTACACACCTATACAATCCAGACTAAAGCTGGGTACACACCTATACAGTCCCGACTAAAGCTGGGCACACACCTACACAATTCCGACTAAAGCTGGATACACGCCTATCTAGTCCAGACTAAAGCTGGGTACACACCTATACAGTCCCGACTATAGCTGGGTACACACCTATACAGTCCCGACTAAAGCTGGGTACACACCTATACAGTCCCGACTAAAGCTGGGTACACACCTATACAGTCCCGACTAAAGCTGGGTACACACCTATACAGTCCCGACTAAAGCTGGGTACACACCTATACAGTCCCGACTAAAGCTGGGCACACACCTATCTAGTCCAGACTAAAGCTGGATACACGCCTACACAATCCCGACTAAAGCTGGGCGCACGCCTATCTAGTCCAGACTAAAGCTGGATACACGCCTATCTAGTCCAGACTAAAGCTGGATACACGCCTGTCTAGTCCAGACTAAAGCTGGATACACGCCTGTCTAGTCCAGACTAAAGCTGGATACACGCCTATCTAGTCCAGACTAAAGCTGGATACACGCCTATCTAGTCCAGACTAAAGCTGGGCGCACACCTATACGATCCAGATTAAGGGGTATATTCAATTAGGGTCGAAAACTGCCCTCTGTCGAAAAGACGGCAGTTTTCGACTTTTTAAGGTCAAATAGTGATTCGACCTATTCAGTCCCATCAGTTTTTATTCGACAAGTCGTGGAATTCGACTTGTCGAATAGTACGTGAATCGGCGGTATAGCTGCCGATTCACGTATTTTTGAGTGAAACGGGGCCAAATCCTGTCGAATTTGGCCCCGTTTCCGACCATCTCAGTCAGACATAAAAAAATATGTCGGATTGAGATGTGGGACCCAGAGGAGGAGAGGGGTGGGGGGAGGTATATGACGGGACAGCCGCGGGCAGACAGGGGAGAGCAGTGCTACAGCACTGCAGCAGGATGTCTCACAGCTGGGCGCACGCCTACACAGTCCAGACTAAAGCTGGGCGCACGCCTACACAGTCCAGACTAAAGCTGGGCGCACGCCTACACAGTCCAGACTAAAGCTGGGCGCACGCCTACACAGTCCAGACTAAAGCTGGGCGCACGCCTACACAGTCCAGACTAAAGCTGGGCGCACGCCTACACAGTCCAGACTAAAGCTGGGCGCACGCCTACACAGTCCAGACTAAAGCTGGGCGCACGCCTACACAGTCCAGACTAAAGCTGGGCGCACGCCTACACAGTCCAGACTAAAGCTGGGCGCACGCCTACACAGTCCAGACTAAAGCTGGGCGCACGCCTACACAGTCCAGACTAAAGCTGGGCGCACGCCTACACAGTCCAGACTAAAGCTGGGCGCACGCCTACACAGTCCAAACTAAAGCTGGGCGCACGCCTACACAGTCCAGACTAAAGCTGGGCGCACGCCTACACAGTCCAGACTAAAGCTGGGCGCACGCCTACACAGTCCAGACTAAAGCTGGGCGCACGCCTACACAGTCCAGACTAAAGCTGGGCGCACACCTACACAATCCCGACTAAAGCTGGGTACACACCTACACAATCCCAACTAAAGCTGGATACACGCCTATCTAGTCCCGACTAAAGCTGGGTACACACCTATACAGTCCCGACTAAAGCTGGGTACACACCTATACAGTCCCGAATAAAACTGGGTACACACCTATACAGTCCCGACTAAAGCTGGGTACACACCTATACAGTCCCGACTAAAGCTGGGTACACACCTATACAGTCCCGAATAAAGCTGGGTACACACCTATACAGTCCCGACTAAAGCTGGGTACACACCTATACAGTCCCGACTAAAGCTGGGTACACACCTATACAGTCCCGACTAAAGCTGGGTACACACCTATACAGTCCCGACTAAAGCTGGGTACACACCTATACAGTCCCGACTAAAGCTGGGTACACACCTATACAATCCAGACTAAAGCTGGGTACACACCTATACAATCCAGACTAAAGCTGGGTACACACCTATACAGTCCCGACTAAAGCTGGGCACACACCTACACAATTCCGACTAAAGCTGGATACACGCCTATCTAGTCCAGACTAAAGCTGGGTACACACCTATACAGTCCCGACTATAGCTGGGTACACACCTATACAGTCCCGACTAAAGCTGGGTACACACCTATACAGTCCCGACTAAAGCTGGGTACACACCTATACAGTCCCGACTAAAGCTGGGTACACACCTATACAGTCCCGACTAAAGCTGGGTACACACCTATACAGTCCCGACTAAAGCTGGGTACACACCTATACAGTCCCGACTAAAGCTGGGCACACGCCTATCTAGTCCAGACTAAAGCTGGATACACGCCTATCTAGTCCAGACTAAAGCTGGATACACGCCTGTCTAGTCCAGACTAAAGCTGGATACACGCCTATCTAGTCCAGACTAAAGCTGGATACACGCCTGTCTAGTCCAGACTAAAGCTGGATACACGCCTGTCTAGTCCAGACTAAAGCTGGATACACGCCTATCTAGTCCAGACTAAAGCTGGATACACGCCTATCTAGTCCAGACTAAAGCTGGGCGCACACCTATACGATCCAGATTAAGGGGTATATTCAATTAGGGTCGAAAACTGCCCTCTGTCGAAAAGACGGCAGTTTTCGACTTTTTAAGGTCAAATAGTGATTCGACCTATTCAGTCCCATCAGTTTTTATTCGACAAGTCGTGGAATTCAACTTGTCGAATAGTACGTGAATCGGCGGTATAGCTGCCGATTCACGTATTTTTGAGTGAAACGGGGCCAAATCCTGTCGAATTTGGCCCCGTTTCCGACCATCTCAGTCAGACATAAAAAAATATGTCGGATTGAGATGTGGGACCCAGAGGAGGAGAGGGGTGGGGGGAGGTATATGACGGGACAGCCGCGGGCAGACAGGGGAGAGCAGTGCTACAGCACTGCAGCAAGATGTCTCACAGCTGGGCGCACGCCTACACAGTCCAGACTAAAGCTGGGCGCACGCCTACACAGTCCAGACTAAAGCTGGGCGCACGCCTACACAGTCCAGACTAAAGCTGGGCGCACGCCTACACAGTCCAGACTAAAGCTGGGCGCACGCCTACACAGTCCAGACTAAAGCTGGGCGCACGCCTACACAGTCCAAACTAAAGCTGGGCGCACGCCTACACAGTCCAGACTAAAGCTGGGCGCACGGCTACACAGTCCAGACTAAAGCTGGGCGCACGCCTACACAGTCCAGACTAAAGCTGGGCGCACGCCTACACAGTCCAGACTAAAGCTGGGAGCACGCCTACACAGTCCAGACTAAAGCTGGACGCACGCCTACACAGTCCAGACTAAAGCTGGGCGCACGCCTACACAGTCCAGACTAAAGCTGGGCGCACGCCCTATACAGTCCAGACTAAAGCTGGGCGCACGCCTATACAGTCCAGACTAAAGCTGGGCGCACGCCTTTACAGTCCTGACTAAAGCTGGGCACACACCTATACAGTCCCGACTAAAGCTGGGCACACACCTACACAATTCTGACTAAAGCTGGATACACGCCTATCTAGTCCCGACTAAAGCTGGGTACACACCTATACAGTCCCGACTAAAGCTGGGTACACACCTATACAGTCCCGACTAAAGCAGGGTACACACCTATACAGTCCCGACTACAGCTGGGTACACACCTATACAGTCCCGACTAAAGCTGGGCACACACCTATCTAGTCCAGACTAAAGCTGGATACACGCCTACACAATCCCGACTAAAGCTGGGCGCACGCCTATCTAGTCCAGACTAAAGCTGGATACACGCCTATCTAGTCCAGACTAAAGCTGGATACACGCCTATCTAGTCCAGACTAAAGCTGGATACACGCCTATCTAGTCCAGACTAAAGCTGGATACACGCCTATCTAGTCCAGACTAAAGCTGGATACACGCCTATCTAGTCCAGACTAAAGCTGGATACACGCCTATCTAGTCCAGACTAAAGCTGGATACACGCCTATCTAGTCCAGACTAAAGCTGGATACACGCCTATCTAGTCCAGACTAAAGCTGGATACACGCCTATCTAGTCCAGACTAAAGCTGGATACACGCCTATCTAGTCCAGACTAAAGCTGGGCGCACACCTATACAGTCCAGACTAAAGCTGGGCGCACACCTATACGATCCAGATTAAGGGGTATAATCAATTAGGGTCGAAAACTGCCCTCTGTCGAAAAGACGGCAGTTTTCGACTTTTTAAGGTCAAATAGTGATTCGACCTATTCAGTCCCATCAGTTTTTATTCGACAAGTCGTGGAATTCGACTTGTCGAATAGTACGTGAATCGGCGGTATAGCTGCCGATTCACGTATTTTTGAGTGAAACGGGGCCAAATCCTGTCGAATTTGGCCCCGTTTCCGACCATCTCAGTCAGACATAAAAAAATATGTCGGATTGAGATGTGGGACCCAGAGGAGGAGAGGGGTGGGGGGAGGTATATGACGGGACAGCCGCGGGCAGACTTGGGAGAGCAGTGCTACAGCACTGCAGCAGGATGTCTCACAGCTGGGCGCACGCCTACACAGTCCAGACTAAAGCTGGGCGCACGCCTACACAGTCCAGACTAAAGCTGGGCGCACGCCTACACAGTCCAGACTAAAGCTGGGCGCACGCCTACACAGTCCAGACTAAAGCTGGGCGCACGCCTACACAGTCCAGACTAAAGCTGGGCGCACGCCTACACAGTCCAGACTAAAGCTGGGCGCACGCCTACACAGTCCAGACTAAAGCTGGGCGCACGCCTACACAGTCCAGACTAAAGCTGGGCGCACGCCTACACAGTCCAGACTAAAGCTGGGCGCACGGCTACACAGTCCAGACTAAAGCTGGGCGCACGCCTACACAGTCCAGACTAAAGCTGGGCGCACGCCTACACAGTCCAGACTAAAGCTGGGAGCACGCCTACACAGTCCAGACTAAAGCTGGACGCACGCCTACACAGTCCAGACTAAAGCTGGGCGCACGCCTACACAGTCCAGACTAAAGCTGGGCGCACGCCCTATACAGTCCAGACTAAAGCTGGGCGCACGCCTATACAGTCCAGACTAAAGCTGGGCACACACCTATACAGTCCCGACTAAAGCTGGGTACACACCTATACAGTCCCGACTAAAGCTGGGTACACACCTATACAGTCCCGACTAAAGCTGGGTACACACCTATACAATCCCGACTAAAGCTGGGTACACACCTATACAATCCAGACTAAAGCTGGGTACACACCTATACAATCCAGACTAAAGCTGGGTACACACCTACACAATTCCGACTAAAGCTGGATACACGCCTATCTAGTCCAGACTAAAGCTGGGTACACACCTATACAGTCCCGACTATAGCTGGGTACACACCTATACAGTCCCGACTAAAGCTGGGTACACACCTATACAGTCCCGACTAAAGCTGGGTACACACCTATACAGTCCCGACTAAAGCTGGGTACACACCTATACAGTCCCGACTAAAGCTGGGTACACACCTATACAGTCCCGACTAAAGCTGGGTACACACCTATACAGTCCCGACTAAAGCTGGGCACACACCTATCTAGTCCAGACTAAAGCTGGATACACGCCTACACAATCCCGACTAAAGCTGGGCGCACGCCTATCTAGTCCAGACTAAAGCTGGATACACGCCTATCTAGTCCAGACTAAAGCTGGATACACGCCTGTCTAGTCCAGACTAAAGCTGGATACACGCCTGTCTAGTCCAGACTAAAGCTGGATACACGCCTATCTAGTCCAGACTAAAGCTGGATACACGCCTATCTAGTCCAGACTAAAGCTGGGCGCACACCTATACGATCCAGATTAAGGGGTATATTCAATTAGGGTCGAAAACTGCCCTCTGTCGAAAAGACGGCAGTTTTCGACTTTTTAAGGTCAAATAGTGATTCGACCTATTCAGTCCCATCAGTTTTTATTCGACAAGTCGTGGAATTCGACTTGTCGAATAGTACGTGAATCGGCGGTATAGCTGCCGATTCACGTATTTTTGAGTGAAACGGGGCCAAATCCTGTCGAATTTGGCCCCGTTTCCGACCATCTCAGTCAGACATAAAAAAATATGTCGGATTGAGATGTGGGACCCAGAGGAGGAGAGGGGTGGGGGGAGGTATATGACGGGACAGCCGCGGGCAGACAGGGGAGAGCAGTGCTACAGCACTGCAGCAGGATGTCTCACAGCTGGGCGCACGCCTACACAGTCCAGACTAAAGCTGGGCGCACGCCTACACAGTCCAGACTAAAGCTGGGCGCACGCCTACACAGTCCAGACTAAAGCTGGGCGCACGCCTACACAGTCCAGACTAAAGCTGGGCGCACGCCTACACAGTCCAGACTAAAGCTGGGCGCACGCCTACACAGTCCAGACTAAAGCTGGGCGCACGCCTACACAGTCCAGACTAAAGCTGGGCGCACGCCTACACAGTCCAGACTAAAGCTGGGCGCACGCCTACACAGTCCAGACTAAAGCTGGGCGCACGCCTACACAGTCCAGACTAAAGCTGGGCGCACGCCTACACAGTCCAGACTAAAGCTGGGCGCACGCCTACACAGTCCAGACTAAAGCTGGGCGCACGCCTACACAGTCCAGACTAAAGCTGGGCGCACGCCTACACAGTCCAGACTAAAGCTGGGCGCACGCCTACACAGTCCAAACTAAAGCTGGGCGCACGCCTACACAGTCCAGACTAAAGCTGGGCGCACGCCTACACAGTCCAGACTAAAGCTGGGCGCACGCCTACACAGTCCAGACTAAAGCTGGGCGCACGCCTACACAGTCCAGACTAAAGCTGGGCGCACACCTACACAATCCCGACTAAAGCTGGGTACACACCTACACAATCCCAACTAAAGCTGGATACACGCCTATCTAGTCCCGACTAAAGCTGGGTACACACCTATACAGTCCCGACTAAAGCTGGGTACACACCTATACAGTCCCGAATAAAACTGGGTACACACCTATACAGTCCCGACTAAAGCTGGGTACACACCTATACAGTCCCGACTAAAGCTGGGTACACACCTATACAGTCCCGACTAAAGCTGGGTACACACCTATACAGTCCCGAATAAAGCTGGGTACACACCTATACAGTCCCGACTAAAGCTGGGTACACACCTATACAATCCAGACTAAAGCTGGGTACACACCTATACAATCCAGACTAAAGCTGGGTACACACCTATACAGTCCCGACTAAAGCTGGGCACACACCTACACAATTCCGACTAAAGCTGGATACACGCCTATCTAGTCCAGACTAAAGCTGGGTACACACCTATACAGTCCCGACTATAGCTGGGTACACACCTATACAGTCCCGACTAAAGCTGGGTACACACCTATACAGTCCCGACTAAAGCTGGGTACACACCTATACAGTCCCGACTAAAGCTGGGTACACACCTATACAGTCCCGACTAAAGCTGGGTACACACCTATACAGTCCCGACTAAAGCTGGGTACACACCTATACAGTCCCGACTAAAGCTGGGCACACACCTATCTAGTCCAGACTAAAGCTGGATACACGCCTACACAATCCCGACTAAAGCTGGGCGCACGCCTATCTAGTCCAGACTAAAGCTGGATACACGCCTATCTAGTCCAGACTAAAGCTGGATACACGCCTGTCTAGTCCAGACTAAAGCTGGATACACGCCTATCTAGTCCAGACTAAAGCTGGATACACGCCTGTCTAGTCCAGACTAAAGCTGGATACACGCCTGTCTAGTCCAGACTAAAGCTGGATACACGCCTATCTAGTCCAGACTAAAGCTGGATACACGCCTATCTAGTCCAGACTAAAGCTGGGCGCACACCTATACGATCCAGATTAAGGGGTATATTCAATTAGGGTCGAAAACTGCCCTCTGTCGAAAAGACGGCAGTTTTCGACTTTTTAAGGTCAAATAGTGATTCGACCTATTCAGTCCCATCAGTTTTTATTCGACAAGTCGTGGAATTCAACTTGTCGAATAGTACGTGAATCGGCGGTATAGCTGCCGATTCACGTATTTTTGAGTGAAACGGGGCCAAATCCTGTCGAATTTGGCCCCGTTTCCGACCATCTCAGTCAGACATAAAAAAATATGTCGGATTGAGATGTGGGACCCAGAGGAGGAGAGGGGTGGGGGGAGGTATATGACGGGACAGCCGCGGGCAGACAGGGGAGAGCAGTGCTACAGCACTGCAGCAAGATGTCTCACAGCTGGGCGCACGCCTACACAGTCCAGACTAAAGCTGGGCGCACGCCTACACAGTCCAGACTAAAGCTGGGCGCACGCCTACACAGTCCAGACTAAAGCTGGGCGCACGCCTACACAGTCCAGACTAAAGCTGGGCGCACGCCTACACAGTCCAGACTAAAGCTGGGCGCACGCCTACACAGTCCAAACTAAAGCTGGGCGCACGCCTACACAGTCCAGACTAAAGCTGGGCGCACGGCTACACAGTCCAGACTAAAGCTGGGCGCACGCCTACACAGTCCAGACTAAAGCTGGGCGCACGCCTACACAGTCCAGACTAAAGCTGGGAGCACGCCTACACAGTCCAGACTAAAGCTGGGAGCACGCCTACACAGTCCAGACTAAAGCTGGACGCACGCCTACACAGTCCAGACTAAAGCTGGGCGCACGCCTACACAGTCCAGACTAAAGCTGGGCGCACGCCCTATACAGTCCAGACTAAAGCTGGGCGCACGCCTATACAGTCCAGACTAAAGCTGGGCGCACGCCTTTACAGTCCTGACTAAAGCTGGGCACACACCTATACAGTCCCGACTAAAGCTGGGCACACACCTACACAATTCTGACTAAAGCTGGATACACGCCTATCTAGTCCCGACTAAAGCTGGGTACACACCTATACAGTCCCGACTAAAGCTGGGTACACACCTATACAGTCCCGACTACAGCTGGGTACACACCTATACAGTCCCGACTAAAGCTGGGCACACACCTATCTAGTCCAGACTAAAGCTGGATACACGCCTACACAATCCCGACTAAAGCTGGGCGCACGCCTATCTAGTCCAGACTAAAGCTGGATACACGCCTATCTAGTCCAGACTAAAGCTGGATACACGCCTATCTAGTCCAGACTAAAGCTGGATACACGCCTATCTAGTCCAGACTAAAGCTGGATACACGCCTATCTAGTCCAGACTAAAGCTGGATACACGCCTATCTAGTCCAGACTAAAGCTGGATACACGCCTATCTAGTCCAGACTAAAGCTGGGCGCACACCTATACAGTCCAGACTAAAGCTGGGCGCACACCTATACGATCCAGATTAAGGGGTATAATCAATTAGGGTCGAAAACTGCCCTCTGTCGAAAAGACGGCAGTTTTCGACTTTTTAAGGTCAAATAGTGATTCGACCTATTCAGTCCCATCAGTTTTTATTCGACAAGTCGTGGAATTCGACTTGTCGAATAGTACGTGAATCGGCGGTATAGCTGCCGATTCACGTATTTTTGAGTGAAACGGGGCCAAATCCTGTCGAATTTGGCCCCGTTTCCGACCATCTCAGTCAGACATAAAAAAATATGTCGGATTGAGATGTGGGACCCAGAGGAGGAGAGGGGTGGGGGGAGGTATATGACGGGACAGCCGCGGGCAGACTTGGGAGAGCAGTGCTACAGCACTGCAGCAGGATGTCTCACAGCTGGGCGCACGCCTACACAGTCCAGACTAAAGCTGGGCGCACGCCTACACAGTCCAGACTAAAGCTGGGCGCACGCCTACACAGTCCAGACTAAAGCTGGGCGCACGCCTACACAGTCCAGACTAAAGCTGGGCGCACGCCTACACAGTCCAGACTAAAGCTGGGCGCACGCCTACACAGTCCAGACTAAAGCTGGGCGCACGCCTACACAGTCCAGACTAAAGCTGGGCGCACGCCTACACAGTCCAGACTAAAGCTGGGCGCACGCCTACACAGTCCAGACTAAAGCTGGGCGCACGCCTACACAGTCCAGACTAAAGCTGGGCGCACGCCTACACAGTCCAGACTAAAGCTGGGCGCACGCCTACACAGTCCAGACTAAAGCTGGGCGCACGCCTACACAGTCCAGACTAAAGCTGGGCGCACGCCTACACAGTCCAGACTAAAGCTGGGCGCACGCCTACACAGTCCAAACTAAAGCTGGGCGCACGCCTACACAGTCCAGACTAAAGCTGGGCGCACGGCTACACAGTCCAGACTAAAGCTGGGCGCACGCCTACACAGTCCAGACTAAAGCTGGGCGCACGCCTACACAGTCCAGACTAAAGCTGGGAGCACGCCTACACAGTCCAGACTAAAGCTGGACGCACGCCTACACAGTCCAGACTAAAGCTGGGCGCACGCCTACACAGTCCAGACTAAAGCTGGGCGCACGCCCTATACAGTCCAGACTAAAGCTGGGCGCACGCCTATACAGTCCAGACTAAAGCTGGGCACACACCTATACAGTCCCGACTAAAGCTGGGCACACACCTACACAATTCTGACTAAAGCTGGATACACGCCTATCTAGTCCCGACTAAAGCTGGGTACACACCTATACAGTCCCGACTAAAGCTGGGTACACACCTATACAGTCCCGACTAAAGCAGGGTACACACCTATACAGTCCCGACTACAGCTGGGTACACACCTATACAGTCCCGACTAAAGCTGGGCACACACCTATCTAGTCCAGACTAAAGCTGGATACACGCCTACACAATCCCGACTAAAGCTGGGCGCACGCCTATCTAGTCCAGACTAAAGCTGGATACACGCCTATCTAGTCCAGACTAAAGCTGGATACACGCCTATCTAGTCCAGACTAAAGCTGGATACACGCCTATCTAGTCCAGACTAAAGCTGGATACACGCCTATCTAGTCCAGACTAAAGCTGGATACACGCCTATCTAGTCCAGACTAAAGCTGGATACACGCCTATCTAGTCCAGACTAAAGCTGGGCGCACACCTATGCAGTCCAGACTAAAGCTGGGCGCACACCTATACGATCCAGATTAAGGGGTATAATCAATTAGGGTCGAAAACTGCCCTCTGTCGAAAAGACGGCAGTTTTCGACTTTTTAAGGTCAAATAGTGATTCGACCTATTCAGTCCCATCAGTTTTTATTCGACAAGTCGTGGAATTCGACTTGTCGAATAGTACGTGAATCGGCGGTATAGCTGCCGATTCACGTATTTTTGAGTGAAACGGGGCCAAATCCTGTCGAATTTGGCCCCGTTTCCGACCATCTCAGTCAGACATAAAAAAATATGTCAGATTGAGATGTGGGACCCAGAGGAGGAGAGGGGTGGGGGGAGGTATATGACGGGACAGCCGCGGGCAGACAGGGGAGAGAGCAGTGCTACAGCACTGCAGCAGGATGTCTCACAGCTGGGCGCACGCCTACGCAGTCCAGACTAAAGCTGGGCGCACGCCTACACAGTCCAAACTAAAGCTGGGCGCACGCCTACACAGTCCAGACTAAAGCTGGGCGCACGCCTACACAGTCCAGACTAAAGCTGGGCGCACGCCTACACAGTCCAGACTAAAGCTGGGCGCACGCCTACACAGTCCAGACTAAAGCTGGGCGCACGCCTACACAGTCCAGACTAAAGCTGGGCGCACGCCTACACAGTCCAGACTAAAGCTGGGCGCACGCCTACACAGTCCATACTAAAGCTGGGCGCACGCCTACACAGTCCAGACTAAAGCTGGGCGCACGCCTACACAGTCCAGACTAAAGCTGGGCGCACGCCTACACAGTCCAGACTAAAGCTGGGCGCACGCCTACACAGTCCAAACTAAAGCTGGGCGCACGCCTACACAGTCCAGACTAAAGCTGGGCGCACGCCTACACAGTCCAGACTAAAGCTGGGCGCACGCCTACACAGTCCAGACTAAAGCTGGGCGCACGCCTACACAGTCCAGACTAAAGCTGGACGCACGCCTACACAGTCCAGACTAAAGCTGGGCGCACGCCTACACAGTCCAGACTAAAGCTGGGCGCACGCCTACACAGTCCAGACTAAAGCTGGGCGCACGGCTACACAGTCCAGACTAAAGCTGGGCGCACGCCTACACAGTCCAGACTAAAGCTGGGCGCACGCCTACACAGTCCAGACTAAAGCTGGGCGCACGCCTACACAGTCCAGACTAAAGCTGGACGCACGCCTACACAGTCCAGACTAAAGCTGGGCGCACGCCTACACAGTCCAGACTAAAGCTGGGCGCACGCCTACACAGTCCAGACTAAAGCTGGGCGCACGCCTACACAGTCCAGACTAAAGCTGGGCGCACGGCTACACAGTCCAGACTAAAGCTGGGCGCACGGCTACACAGTCCAGACTAAAGCTGGGCGCACGCCTACACAGTCCAGACTAAAGCTGGGCGCACGGCTACACAGTCCAGACTAAAGCTGGGCGCACGCCTACACAGTCCAGACTAAAGCTGGGCGCACGGCTACACAGTCCAGACTAAAGCTGGGCGCACGCCTACACAGTCCAGACTAAAGCTGGGCGCACGGCTATACAGTCCAGACTAAAGCTGGGCGCACGCCTATACAGTCCAGACTAAAGCTGGGCGCACGCCTACACAGTCCAGACTAAAGCTGGGCGCACGGCTATACAGTCCAGACTAAAGCACTGCAGCAGGATGTCTCACAGCTGGGCGCACGCCTACGCAGTCCAGACTAAAGCTGGGCGCACGCCTACACAGTCCAAACTAAAGCTGGGCGCACGCCTACACAGTCCAGACTAAAGCTGGGCGCACGGCTATACAGTCCAGACTAAAGCTGGGCGCACGCCTATACAGTCCAGACTAAAGCTGGGTACACACCTATACAGTCCAGACTAAAGCTGGGCACACACCTATACAATCCAACATGTATCCTGATCAACTGGGGATTGAATAGGTGGGTACCCATCTTAACTTTCATCCAACCGTCCAACTAAAGCTGGGTACACACCTATTTGATCCCCGGCTGATCGGGTTTAACGCCCCCGATCATCTGTGCACTGTATCCCCAGAGTGACCTGCTGCCAGCCCCCTGCGAGCCGCGTACACACTGCACTAAAATAGCTCAATGTGTACAGGCTTCTGTGTGATCCAGAGGTCGGCCCAACAAATACTAAACAGCACATAACATGCGACCTCCCAATCATAACTGTTGTAAGAGTGTTAAAAGTCGTTTAATCGGTTAACGCATTTACAGCGGTACAGCATTCATACCTACAGTATATAATCGTCGGCCCGGTCATCCACTATCGGGTGATTGGGCCATGGATTGTATAGGTGTGTAACCAGCTTAAAACCGTGCCCCACACATCTAACCAACTTTTTCATCAGATCAGCCGACTTCTCTCCAACTTGTGATATTACAAAAGTAGACGGTGTCTGCCCACTTCTTTGTGTTCTAAATAAATCAAGGTTTCTTAAAGATGTGATCGTCTGCATGTGTCATTATTTTTAAACTGAAAGCGTTGTTTAAAAAAAGTAAAACCTAAATAAAAAATATCCGGGAAAAGTTGCTGGGTACGCCTAACATGCGGTCATAAACAATTCTGTGCGCTAGTAATAGGCGTGTCCAGTGACGGGATAATGATCACGCTCAACGACTGTACCACACGTGCCCGGCAGCTGTGACCGCTATTCTGTAGGTGACTGTATAATAGTGGCAGTGCCGTGCGGTGTTGTCTATGAGAATCACTGGCCGGCAGTGTCCACCTACTTTTGTACCATCATCAAGTCAATCACTGGATATAATGATGGTGATAAAGGAGGAGGACACTGCTGGCCATGATGTTCAATGCAGTTGTCCTCTCCTCCCTAGTGGTTACTAGGAAGCAGCCAGTCACATGCAAGGAGGTGCAGCAGCTATACACAATGCCAGAGGTAAGTGCTCCAAGGGGCCAGTGTAGGAGACTGGTGGTGACTACAGCTGAATGAGTGGGTGTCTGTTGGGAGTGGTCAGTAACAAGGCAAGATATATCTGTATATCCCTGACAGGGTGGCAGAGTGATACTGTACTGTCACAGGGGCCTGTCCTACAGCTCCGATGATTTGCAAACCATCTTATAAATAAACAGGGGCCAAGCGTTAAGAATTGTGATATTTTTTAAATCTTTTAAAACGGGTGGGGAACGTCCGGCCCGCGGGCCATATAAAGCCCGATTAGCCTCTTCATCCGTGCCGGCGGCCAGTGCTGCAGCCGCTATGTGAGGGGAGGAGAGCGCAGCGCAGGGCCTCTCCTGCCCCTCAATGTGCTCCGTGATCTCCGGTGGAAGCTGCAGGGTGAATCTCATTGGTTTGTTAGCCAATCAGAGCTCGCGCCCCGGCTCCTGATTGGCTTCCGGTCCGCAAGTTCTGATTGGCTAACGAACCGGTGCCTCATTTAAGATACCCGCCGCTGGAGATTGGACTTCACGGAGCATTGAGGGGCAGGAGAGGCGCTGCGCCCTCCTCCCCTAACATGGCAGAGACAGCGGTGAGCAGCAGGAGGGGGGAAGGTCATTGTGGGGCATGTGTATACCTGGCACTGTGGGGCATGTGTGTATCTGGTACTGTGGGGCATGTGTGTATCTGGCAGTGCACTACTGGGGGCATATGTGTATCTTACACTGCACTAATGAGGGCATATGTGTATCACGCCCCATTTTAATTGGCCATTCCCCATGTGGCATGTGGCCACACCCATGTATTGGCACGCGGGCACACACAGTACCACTAAGTGGCATATCTACTGGGGGCATAACTACTGGGGGCATGCTAATTTTTACGTTGATAATTTTTGTATGGCACCTGAAGGATTTTATAAATATTCAAATGGCCCTTCGTAGAAAAAAGGTTCCCCACCCGTTTTAAAAGATTAAAACCGTTACACACAGCAGCCACAATCATAATATATTGGAGCATTCATTATCTCACCTTTAGAACGCGCTCCAGTATACGCTGGATGTCCCTGCACATATTCTCTCCTCCTTCAGACTTGCTGAGATCCTGGTGTATCAGTTGCTCAAATGTGTACACTGCATTGTCTGTTTGCTACCAAGGAACAAAATGGATTTATTGCAATGCAGCACTATAAACCAGTAATGTTACAATTTAACATGTACAGTACTAAACCTTACATTGGTAATTTGTAGCTATTATAACAAAAAAAAAAATTAACAGCCTAAACATAGTATTTCCCTTGAATTTGTTGGCATAAAAAAAAAAAAAAAAAACATACACATAAAATACCACTAGAGGGAGCTGTTGATTCACGGTGCATGGAGAAAAATATTGCATTGTGCGGCCTCCCAGCTGTGCTCTGCGTCAGTCTTGCTCTTGTTGGAGAAAATGCTTAGCTAAGTTCTTTCCTCACCTCCCTCATCAGGATCTGCGCCCTCTGCTTGAACACGGATGGGCTTCCCACATCGAACCTCTGCTGTAGGCCCTCTAGATTTAGGTGATCCATCTTCTCATAGCACTGCTGCATTTTTACCGGATGATAGGCCAGCTGGGATATTTTCTCCATGTGCTAGTGGACAGACAAGATACCCATTAAGAGTGTATATTCCTGCTCATGCGGCCCTGACTAGACCTCAGACATCCAACAGATCCATGGGCTTATCCCATCTTGTCTATGGGGCAGATATATCAGACCTTCTAAAGGATTACAGAAAGAGAAGTTGCCCGTAGCAAGCCAATCGGCATCAGGCTATCATTTATCAAGTACAGGAGCTGATTGGTTGCAATCTTTACAAGGTTTGATACATCCAGTTCCCCCAGGGATGGATCTCAAGCAGGGGCCGTACATACCCTCCCATCCTCAGCCCCTATGCCAGGATTCACAATGGTTCCAGTATAGATCCTACATGATGACATATGGATGTGTATTCTTATTTTAAGATCATATCCCAACCAGATATCTGGAGAAGCAATATGGTCCCCTCCCTCCACTTGCCGTCTCCTTACCTCGCCCAGCTTGTCCCATCCTCCCTCGTTCACCAGGTTCTTGTTCATCTCCGTGGCCTCGGTGAAGAGCAGCTCACGCACCTCGGTGAAGCCCTGACTTGTTGGCACCATCAGAGCCTCCAGGATAGATGGGATGTGAGACTGGACATGGTTTCTCACGCACAATTCAGCCTTGGGCAACACTGCCGCTGTGAGACAGAACACATCAGTCTGAGTTTATAGTCCTCTATACACCTAAGCACAGACTGAGCTATACATTGGAATCCTAATGAAACAAGTGAGTTCAGTTCTCCAACTGTAGTGAGGCCCACAGGATAAGGAGTGATGGCCCTCTGCCACAGCATGCTAAGCGCGGTCACTGTTCTTATTTTGTGCGTATACATATCACAGTCAAAGGACAGAGGAGCCCACGTATCGCCTTTACCTCGAATCTTGTTGGATACATGTTCCTTGCAGGCAATGATCTGGTCCATGTCCGTCCGTATCTGACTCTCCATCTCTGCTCTCTTGTCGCTGCAGCGCTTTTCAAGGCCCTCGTAGAACAGGCGAGTCTGCTCGTACACCATTCTATACACTGTGTCTGAAATCTACAGAAAGGAAAATTCTTCACGGACCCCTTCCATGCTGGTAGGAAGTCTGACTCACACCACCCCTCATATTCCTTTGAAAAAGTCACGTAATCGTGACGAAACGCGTTAGGCTCCTCCCACCATCCCTCTGATTGCTGACCCATTGAACTCCGGCATTGCAAGCATCCATTACGGACGGCTCCGATCAGCGCTTCTCACTGAGCGGCTTTCCCCTGCTGCTAGCGGCGGTTGCCGAGCACGGACACTTCAGCTCCAGTGTGCTCATTCATCTCTTCACACCTGCCCATTCTGGAAAAACTTCGCTGCACGGCAAGTACTTTCTGCTCTGCTAATTAAGCAATTAACGGCAAGGGACCTGTTACTCCTAACTGCACGTAAGTGGGCACTTTAAAGGATTTCTACCAGCTCACGGGAGATCCCTGGAAATAAAGCCGGTTAAAGCAGAGCTATTTCCCAGCATACGGGAATAGCTCCCATTAGGGCAGTCTGTTAGAATCATTTATCCATCAAAAGGGCATTACTGGATCTTACCCGGGACGCCCGGTACAAATAGCCCTTAAGAGATAAGCTAATCATTTTTCCTCAAGCTAAACCATTTGCTGTTGGGACTCTCCTATTTCTCGGAGTACATGCTGCCTCTGTACTCCTAGATAATATTAATCTCATGAATTCTGTGAATGATTGATCTCAGTGAGAAGCCACATGTTTGTTACATTATTGTTATAACTTTCTCTCATAATCATCTAATAATTGTATCAATGCTGCTACTTGTTGTTTGATATTTAGGGTCAGCTCAGAGTACACCTATATAATCAATATTTCAGGATATTGTGCTAATTTCATTGGTATATTTATATTTTAAATAAACAATTTTTATTATCATTTTTGTGTTTGTCAGCTCTCCATTAACCAGGTTGGTTTTTTTTGGCCACATTACAAGCGCAGCCAATTCTTCTCCCCATGTTCTCAGTAATCAATTAAGCATATACACAATGCTTTTTTGGCAGCGCTCGTGATGTTGCTTTAAAAACTATCCGATTAGGCGCTTCTAGCAGATTTTGTGTAGTTTTGGACATGCTGGTAGGAAGTCTGACTCACACCACCCCTCCCAAAGGGAAGACAACCCTCTCACATCTCACATGTCATCAGTGCAGATAAGCTCTTGTATACATGCGCCATGAAGATCCGATCAGAACGGTCACACAAAATACACTGCATGCACCAACTTCAGCAGCTACACCAAGTCATTCAGGAATAAATTAATACAATGTGTATTTGAAAATCTCGCATAATCAGATGTACATAGCGTACCACAATCTGAACATGTGCGCGAGTGTGTAAGATATACCAAGTGACAGGAGTGCGTACAGGCAGAGGGGCCCCGAGTGACAGGAGTGCGTACAGGCAGAGGGGCCCCGAGTGACAGGAGTGCGTACAGGCAGAGGGGCCCCGAGTGACAGGAGTGCGTGCAGGCAGAGGGGCCCCCGAGTGACAGGAGTGCGTGCAGGCAGAGGGGCCCCGAGTGACAGGAGTGCGTACAGGCAGAGGGGCCCCGAGTGACAGGAGTGCGTACAGGCAGAGGGGCCCCCGAGTGACAGGAGTGCGTACAGGCAGAGGGGCCCCCGAGTGACAGGAGTGCGTGCAGGCAGAGGGGCCCCGAGTGACAGGAGTGCGTACAGACAGAGGGGCCCAGAGTGACAGGAGTGCGTACAGACAGAGGGGCCCCGAGTGACAGGAGTGCGTACAGGCAGAGATGCCCCGAGTGACAGGAGTGCGTGCAGGCAGAGGGGCCCAGAGTGACAGGAGTGCGTGCAGGCAGAGATGCCCCGAGTGACAGGAGTGCGTACAGACAGAGGGGCCCCGAGTGACAGGAGTGCGTACAGACAGAGGGGCCCCGAGTGACAGGAGTGCGTGCAGGCAGAGGGGCCCCGAGTGACAGGAGTGCGTACAGGCAGAGGGGCCCCGAGTGACAGGAGTGCGTGCAGGCAGAGGGGCCCAGAGTGACAGGAGTGCATACAGGCAGAGGGGCCCCGAGTGACAGGAGTGCGTGCAGGCAGAGGGGCCCAGAGCGACAGGAGTGCATACAGGCAGAGATGCCCCGAGTGACAGGAGTGCGTACAGACAGAGGGACCCCGAGTGACAGGAGTGCGTGCAGGCAGAGGGGCCCCGAGTGACAGGAGTGCGTGCAGGCAGAGGGGCCCAGAGCGACAGGAGTGCATACAGGCAGAGATGCCCCGAGTGACAGGAGTGCGTGCAGGCAGAGGGGCCCCGAGTGACAGGAGTGCGTACAGGAAGAGGTGCCAGATATACCAACTGACAGGTATGTGTGTGTTTGTATGTGTGTACAGGCAGAGGCACAGCCGACGTGTGTGTGCGTGCGCGTGTGTGTGCGCGCGTGTGTGTGCGCGTACAAGCACTGGCACAAGTGACAGGAGTACATGTGCAGAAATAGAGGCACATGTGACAGGAGTATGTGCGCAGGCAGAGGTGCCACCTGGTTTGTATGTGTGAGACCACTATGTACGTACGGTACAATTCCCACAATACACACCCGATCACTGAACATGGTGACAACAATTGCAGTGCTTAAGTTGCTTGTATGCACTGATCACAAGTTTCATCTGGCCTGGCCCCAGATTTCCCTGTGCACCACACCTCCTATTAAGTTGTCTCATTTGCAGAGATGTATTGAGTAATAGTAAGTCCATAGTGCACTTCCACAATGGAATATAAATAGATGAGACGTTAATGAGGTAACGAATCCGGCCTCTCTCCTCTCAGCCTAGATTGTGGCTGGACGATATCGGACACTTTCCTTTCACAAGAAAAATGAATTGAGATCTCATCCGGCGTCCTCGGGATGATAAAGGCCGCCGGTGTCAGCTGTGTTCTCTTTGTGACTATCTCACTTTGCTCTGAGAGATAACAGACAGTGATATCGCAGCAAAGGGAGCAGTCTCAGGAGACAGCTCTTTATATAGACTGTATTCAATTTCATTGTCTCTAACCTTCTATATCTATCTGCCAAATATAAATAGTAAGGGATGACGGCATATATATTCTTGTTACTAGGACTTTATATACTATTTTGGAGCTAGTAAATTTACTTATCAAGCTCACTATTTTGGATAGTACTAACGGAGACACATCTAAGTAAATGTGGACATAAAGGGCCTAATCCAGACCTGATCGGAGATGTGCTAAATTTATCACATCTACGATCAGCTTCCCTGACATGCGGGGGGACGCCCAGCACAGGGTTAGTCCGCCCCGCATGTCATGTACTTGTGCAACGGGGCAGGGCCTAAGCGTCGCACAGTGGCGATGCTTTTCTACTTCAGGAGTAGCTCCCAGCCAGCGCAGCTCCTGCATGCTGGCAGGGAGCTACTCGTCGCTGTCCGGGTCGCAGCGGCTGCGTGTGACGTCACCCAGCCGCCGCGGGCCGTTCCCCCACCCAGTCTGGCCACGCCTGCGTTGCCCGGACCGCGCCCCTAAAACGGCGGCCAAACGCCGCCAGCCTGCCAATTAGGCAGAGGCGACCGCAGGGCTGAGATGACCATCGGCTGTCTGGCATGAGCAGTTCAGACCTGATCGGCTGCTGTGCAAAAACGCACAGCAGCGATCAGCTCTGAATTAGGCAAAAAGACTCTATGGAGGGACAGACTAAACTTGTGTAGCATATGCTTCTCTCTGTGCCAAATACAAGGAAGCACGACCACACGTAACACAGATTGTCACATGTAAAACAGCCATTAATCTGAATCACGGGTATATACCATTTGTGAATGGCAGAATTGGGATTATTGGAATTGCGTGTAATCCTGATCAGCGCAATCTATTATGTTACCTCAGTCACAAGAGAATCCCAGAATTTCCCTGCCGCTTCCTTCACTTGACTTCCCTGCAGGAAATGTGGTGCGCACACAGTACAAAGGGTACAGGATATATCTGCCTGTCTAACAAGTTCCTGAAAGATTATGGGGTCTATTCATGAAGCAGTGATAAGAGTGGAGAAGTGAGCCTGTGAAGAAGTTGCTGATTGCAACCAATCAGCTGCTCCGTACAATTGTATAGTATGCAAATGATAAATGTTACTGCAATGCTGATTGGTTGCCATGGGCAACTCCTCCACTGGCTCACTTCTCCACCCTTTTCGCTGCTTCATGAATAGACCCCTTAAATACATATTAGTGACTATCCCTAATGGCCCTTTCCTAAAGGCCTGGCGTGTCATATATGCCAGGATTTCCCTGTTACTCACCAGCAGCCAGGTCCTCTGTCTATCCTGAGGTTTACCCCGTAGTTTGGGGCTGATGATGTTTTTCAAATCAGGAACAAGATCGTCCATGACCAGGTTGCTGAGGACCTGTCAGGTAGAAGTGACAAGTTAGTACAAGGGACCGTCCTGTTGTAGGCGCGGAGTAACCGGCGGAGAGATGTACCAATTCCTATGAACGGAGGAGGAGTGGACGCTTACCTGGACTTGGTTGCCGCACAGCATGTCCCAGGTACCATACTGATCTCGTGCCTGTCTATAGAGCCTCACAGAGTCCGTAAATGCTGCAGACTCCACGCGAGAATCCTCCGGGATACCTGCCAGTCAGAGAGAACTAGTAACACGCCACGCACCATAAGTCAACGTACAGCGTTCAGCACCGGAGTTTCTACACTATGTACCCTGCAGCACCTATTGCCTTACACTGATCTCACACTTGGGTGACATACACACCTCATGTACATTTAAACCTTTGTGCCCTACTCTGTACACCACATAACACATTTGGCAACCCAGCAACCATCAAACTACAAGAGAGCCTACTAGATGCACGGAGTGCCTACCCCAGGGCACGGTCACCATCCACACTCACATGGTTCTGCGAGAACCTGGAGGATTTTCAATGCGAGCAGCAGTAACGGCAGCCGACAGAACCACTCGCTACAACCTGTCCCGTGAGCTGCTGTCCAACGTTCCGCTCACAGACAAAACCCTGTTGTAGATTCGACAGGTCTGAGAAGTACGGGACGGAGGAGTTACCTAAACTCTGAGCTAAGGGTCCTGCATGCCTACCAAATATGGCCAAGGATGGGGACAGCAGGCTCTAGGTTTTAATATTCAGTTTACAATTTGCCAATAGAGATTCCATTCCAGCCTTCTCTGCTCATGTTTTATACTGTAAAGCCTTTCCACATAACGGTGAAAGATTCCTGATATATCACATACTGACAACAGGGATCATCATTAGTAATAAATATCTATTCAAGTCACTGTATTGCTCATCCACGGACACAAACATTGTAGCATCCAATGACTGTTTCTATCTTGTGACATAATGAAACATGACGACATTATCTGCCGATAGTTCTCCTTGAATTATTTTGTTGTCATTTCCTTGAATTGCTCTGACCACCATTCTCCAGTAAAGCAGATTGATGCAGAGATTTTGTCTGACCGGCAGCTTATCCCTTGTAATACTCTCCCATATCCCCAATATTGACATTACTACTCCCCACCTTCCACGCAGACAGCCGGACCCGTCATAAAAGCAGAGGCAGGTGTGCTCTATACAGGTGTAATTGTCTGCATCTGAGCGTACAGTGACAGTATGACCAGGGAGGACAAGACAGAGCAAGTGCGAGACAGAAGACAATGGAAGGAGGAAGCGAGGTGGGAGGAGGAAAGAGGGAGACATCTTTATGAATGAAAAGTGCTAACTAGATAGAATCTTCCTGTAGATATTATCCTTCAGGTTATTAGGGGGACATGTACTAAGCAGTGATATGAGTGGATAAGTCAGCCAGTGGAGAAATTTCCAATGGCAATCATTCAGCTGCTCCGTACAATTGTATAGTATGCAAATTAGAAATGTACGGCAATGCTGATTGGTTGCCATAGGCAACTTCTCCACTGGCTCACTTCTCCACTTTTATCACTGCTTAGTACATTCCCCCCTTAGTCCCTTCCTTTGTGTTCCCTTCCCCATTCTGGCAGCAACTATGCGCCTTTCCCATTTGTTCACTCATACCTAAAGGTTTGCAGACACGATCGCACCTAGACTTCTGCCATCCTAACGCGGCTTTATATTACCCCGGTTTGCTAATCAATTCATTCCTATCTTTTTCCTCCCTTGGACAGTTACCAGCTGCCACTCTTTTGCTCCGCTGACTGTTGCTGCCCTGCCTTGATATGTTTGTGGCGCTGCGATCAGTATCCCAGCGCCCACTCCCTTCTTGGTCCAGTGCATACCATCATTGCAGTGTCGCACGCAGTCCTGGAACACGGCGCTCCACCGCTGTTGCTCTCGCTCATTCATTACACAGAAATGGTAATGGCGACAGTACGGGTGCCAGAGGATCACGGGGAACTCTGTGGCGCATTTCATTTGTGCACTGCCTGCCTTCACCTTCCCACCTTGGGTATAAAAGAGAGAAGAGGGTGTTAGTCATGCTCGGAACGCAATCACCTTAAAGGGTTTCCCCTATGCATATTACAGACAGAACGTTTGGTGGACAAACAGATATTTTTTAGAATGCAGTCCATAGAAACATAGAAACATAGAATTTGATGGCAGATAAGAATCACTTTTTTTTTTAAACAGTTCTTTTTTTAAATCTGAAACCTTACTTGATCCTCATTTCTTTGTATGTCTATCCTTATGCCCAACCCATGCATTTTTAAATTGCTCTACTGTCTCAGCCTCTACTACCTCTGATGGGAGGCTATTCCACTTGTCCACTACCCTTTCTGTGAAGTTATTTTTCCTCAAATTTCCCCTGAACTTCCCCCCCTCCAGTCTCTGCTTCTCTACATTTGGAGAATGTTCCCCTCCTGGACAGTCCATCAATTATGTTGCCACATTTCATGGCGGCACATCCTACGCACAAGTAAGAGTGCCCCCGCTGTAAGTTGTGCCGTGGCGTAGCGGATGAGCACTCAAATTGAAAACTCTCAACATCTGCCACCAACTCCTCCTCCTCATGTGTTACAGTGTACATAGGACAGTCCGTACGCACCTGGAACAGTGTTATTAAGCAATTCAGTGTATTGTTCCAGGGAGGTCAAAACTCTGTACCCTGCACAGTTGATGCCGGCTCGGGGCTGCAGGCCGCGCTCATATGCCTAAAAAAGGAAAAATAAGGACTGAAACAGCTGCTGGTAGGCATGACAAGAACCGGAGGAACATGTGCAGGACACTTACGGCTTTGTTGTCATAGAGCACTGGTCCATAGTGGTGGGGAACCAGGCAGAAACGGTTCCTCCATTTTTTCGTATCATCCAGATACTGGAATAAGTTCCCGGAAAAGATCACCCGGTCTTTCAAAGGCGTCTGAAGTGGGGAATAAAATGAATAAAATATTACGGACTTTAGATTTCATTTTGTCTTTTGCACTTCTGTTCCTATCTGCCCGCCATTTTTCAACCCATCAGTTCAGCCCCATTTTCCCTTTACACAATATAGTAGTTGCTGATGCTGCTCCGTACGTACCTTCCGATGTAACAGTTGCGTCTGCGGACCCCCGTTCCCTTCAATCTCATAGCGGACGCTGTTAAACAGCGCAACTCCATATTGCTCCTCATACAGCTTCCCGAACTCTGCCAGCAGTTTCCCCGTTCTCTCTGCAATGAAATGTGGAATTTACAACAGACGCTCAGCATTTGAGGCATATGTGGGCTCATTTATCAATGAGTGATAAATTTCACTGTGAGTGATAAATTGCACCAGCCAATCAGCTCCTAACTGCCATGTTACAGACTGTGTTTGAAAAAAACAGTTAGGAGCTGATTGGCTGGTGCAATTTATCACTCATTGATAAATGTGCCCATAAGTTTCTTCACTATAAAGCGGTAAGTATACCATATTTCTACGCAGAGACCTTGTCTCCATGTGACGGCACCCAGTACACAACAAAGAAATACTACTCATCTGCACCGCCACTCATCCTCGCACTGGGTTAAAACAACCGTCGGCAACAAACATAGCTCTTCAGTGAATCATACACTGAGATTCTGCACGCAGCAGTGACTTTAAATGTGTACTGTATGACGGGGCAATACTGGATGGCACCTAGTATCTCGGAGGCATGTTGCCTGATCTGTTCCCAGCTCTGGTGAGACAGGGGTGATTCATTAGGAACTGGAAGAATGCATGAAATCCGGGAGACAGAAGATGTTGGAGAAACACAGCTCAGCAGAGATTATGTTTTGTCTACTGTAAGCAAAGAGACGATAATCCTTATAGCAGCTGACAGACAGAAGCTACGTATGGGACGGGTCATCCATGTACCACACCACCGCAGGTGTTTTACTGGGGATCCGGTCTGAAGATCGACACTGTCTAGGTCGACAATGTTTAGGTCGACAGTCACTAGGTCGACAGGGTTTCTAGGTCGACATGTGCTAGGTCAACAGGTCAAAAGGTCGACATGAGTCTTTAAAAAAAATAATTCTTTTTTTGAACTTTTTCATACTTAACGATCCACGTGGACTACGATTGGAATGGTAATCTGTGCCGAGCGAAGCGGAAGGGGACACGGTGCACTAATTGGGGTTCCCGGTCACTGTACGGAGAAAACGACACCAAAAAAACATGAAAAACTCATGTCGACCTTTTGACCTGTCGACCTAGCACATGTCGACCTAGAAACCCTGTCGACCTTCAGACCCTGTCGACCTATAGTGGTCATCCTAAACATTGTCGACCTAGATACTGTCGATTTGATGATCCACACCCATTTTCTGGGAGGGCAGGGGGGGGAGGATATGTCCAAAATGATTGTGTGTATTGTAAGTAATTACTAGCTTTCCGGTGAGTAAAATGCACAGAACTTACTGTAACTACTCCATGACGGGTGTGGTACATTTGTGGGTCCTGATCAGACAACTAATACCCTCATTTTTGCCAGACTGCCAATTTATGTCCGATATACTCATTCACGTGAAAGGGTAAAAAAAGCGGAAAAAAATCCTGTAGTCTGTTTGTCATTGTCATGGAGGGATGGCGGTCGACCTAATGACCATGTCGACCAAAAGTGGTTGACCCAATGTATGTTGACCTAACTCATGTCGACCTAATGACCGCCATCCCTCCATGACAATGACAAACTCAAGACTACAGGATTTATTTGGCTTTTTTACCCTTTCACGGGAATGAGTATATCAGACATGAATTGGCAATCTGGCAAGAATGAGGGTATTAGTGGTCTGGTCAGGACCCACAAATGTGTTCGTTCTAATGATTAGCCTTAGTCAGCCACCCAGCTCTGCTTTTACTTGTTAACGGGTCATAGTCACCGTCTTTTTTATGGTAAGAGGCACTGAGGGGTCTATTCATGAAGCAGTGAAAAGTGTGGAGAAGCGAGCCTGTGGAGAAGTTTCCCATGGCAACCAATCAGCTGCTCCGTACAATTGTATAGTATGCAAATTATAAATGTTACTTCAATGTTGATTGGTTGCCATGGGCAACTTCTCCACTGGCTCACTTCTCCACACTTTTCACTGCTTCATGAATAAACCCCAGAGACTCACGGAACCCTCTGCCCTGGACTAAGAAAAGTTTTACCCATTCGTTTCTTTATGAACTTGGGCTGATTATTATCTCCAACCTCTTAAATCTGCCACCACCAGCGTCATTAGGAAATCTAATGGGGCACATTATTGACAAGCTACTATAAACATTCATTATAGCTTTGTCTATCTGTGCACATCCATAGTAAGTGTGGAGAATATTCAGCCTTAGCTTATTTGTTTCCTGACAAATAAATATACCAATAAACATTGAAAAAATAAAAACTCTTTGGCACAATGATAAAAAGTATAAAAGGAAGATAAAGAAGAGGTCCCTTATAGTTACATATAAATAGTAGCGTTTGTGTACAAGTAATCATATTTGTGCAAAATTAATATATATATATAAATAGGCAAAGTATCATACACCAGGGTATAGTATGTTATCCCGGCGCCGGGTTCCTGACCACTGGCATGCCGACAGCGCAAATGATCCCCTTGCGGGCTCACTACGTGCGCCACGCTATTTATTCTCCCTCCAGGGGGGTCGCGGACCCCCGAGAGGGAGAATAGTTGTCGGTATGCCGGGTGTCAGGTCTCCGGCGCGGGTATACTAAGCAGCGGGGTCCCAACAGCTGGCATACTGAATACCACCCATACACCGGACTGTTAGCTAGTAATACAGAATACATTTCTTTGAAAACAGATGCACCATCAGCATACTAAACATCTCATATATATTTGTCCAGATCTGTGACTCATTTCCTAATGCTGGGCGTGGCGCTGGGCGTGGTTAGGAGCTCTGAGTCATAGAGTCACAGATCTGGATAGGAGAGACCAGGCCTGCAAGTGTGGCAGTACACTCGGGTATGGCGTACCATTAAGAATCTAGCTGCCCGTACACCGTACTCGCCACTCACACACACCATAGCCGCAATTAGCGGCTATTACGGTAAAAGCCGCCGAAGTGCTCCTCCTCCCCTTCCCAGATCACTATTGTGTCAGGGAAGTAGAGGAGAGCGCCGCGCGGTCCCGTCCCTCATTGCAGCTCTGTCAGACTTTGGTCTCCGGCCGCGGCGTGCATCTTCTCAACTGAGCACCAGTTCGTAAGCCAATCAGAGCTTGCAAACCGGCAGCCAATCAGGAGCCGCGGCAGCCGGTCCGCGAGCTCTGATTGGTTAACGAACCGGTGCTCACTTGAGAAGATACATGACGCGGCCGGAGACCACCAGAGTCTGGCTAAGCAGCACTGAGGGATGGGCCCGCGATCCGCTCTTCTCTCGGTCCCCCGACCCTGACACAGCAGCAGCGGGTGAGCAGTGGGAGGGAGGTGTGGGGTGGGTGGGGCATATGTATAACTGGCATTGTGGGGCATATCTGACACTGGGGGGCATATGTATATATGGCACTGTGGGGCATACGTATATCTGGCAATGTGGGGCACATGTATAACTGGCACTGTGGGGCATATCTATATCTGGCATTGTGGGGCATATCTGGCACTGTGGGGCATATGTATAGCTAGCATTATGGGGCATATCTGGCACTGTGGGGCATATGTTTATCTGGCATTGTGGGGCATATATATATATCTGGCATTATGGGTCATATTTGGCACTGTGGGGCATATGTATATCTGGCACGATAGACTGCGGAGGGTGCGTGTCACCGTGATGTCATGGCAGTGCTGTCGTTGAGACTACAGCTCCCGGCATGCCTTGCGTGGCCAGGAAGGAACATGGTGGTTGCGGTTTCTGGTGCAGAGTGAGAGTCTGTAGTGTGCGGGGACAATGAAGATGGTGAGAGGCTAATACCATTTACTGTTATGATAGACAAGTCCCCAGCACACACACACTGTGTATGTGATGTTTATATAGCGGAAGGGGCTGTATAGTGATTATATATATATATATATATACATATATATATACATACACACATATATATATATATATATATATATATATATATATATATATATATATATATGAGAGAGAGAGAGAGAGAGAGAGAGAGAGAGAGAGAGAAAGAGAAAGAGAGAGAGAAAGGAAATAATCTCCCAACACGCACACTGTGTATGTGGTATTTACCAAACATTGTCTTTATACCTACATTATGTACATATAACGTATTATTAACACACTAGGTCATTCATCGTGCACTGCGTCTGCTCTTCACGCCGTCACAAGGGCATACACCCCCTTGACCATCGCACGTCCTTTGGCCGTAAAATATTTAACCACTAACAACATTATGCTTGAAGGTAATACTCCATATAATACAAATATTGCCCGCCCAAAGGATGTGCAGTGGTTAAGGGGGCGTAGCCCCTTGCGATGGTGTGAAGAGCGCCCGTAGGACTCGATGACTCACCTAGTCCCAAATAAAACTGGATAACTAAAATAAATAAACAGAACGTCTAAAACATGCTGGTACGTAGAGTAAATACTCCTGAGAAAGAGCGCCTGGTTAGAGGTGAATGAGCCCATTCTTACAGTACCGGTGTATGTACACACTCTGCTGAGATGTAGCCAGCTCGCTAGTCAGCTGCTGCAGTTGGAATGTCTCATATACTGCCTGGAAACTAGTAGCAGCTAATGCTATGAGCGCACAAAGGTGGAGCTCCTCTGGTGACACTGGGGGTAATTCCAAGTTGATCGCAGCAAGAAATTTTTTAGCAGTTGGGCAAAACCATGTGCACTGCAGGGGGGCAGATATAACATGTGCAGAGAGAGTTAGATATGGGTGGGGTGTGTTCAATCTGCAATCTAATTTGCAGTGTAAAAATAAAGCAGCCAGTATTTACCCTGCACAGAAATAAAATAACCCACCCAAATTTACTCT
This sequence comes from Pseudophryne corroboree, assembly GCF_028390025.1. NCBI lineage: Eukaryota > Metazoa > Chordata > Amphibia > Anura > Myobatrachidae > Pseudophryne > Pseudophryne corroboree. Next base: position 56,393,987 of record NC_086451.1, read on the forward strand.
CTCTGCACATGTTATATCTGCCTCCCCTGCAGTGCACATGGTTTTGCCCAACTGCTAAAAAATTTCCTGCTGCGATCAACTTGGAATTACACCCCCACTGTTCCAGATTATACAGACCCTGTATTCAAGATGAAGATACATCCTACTTCTAAGGCTTGTTTATGTTCACTATGGGGCGTATTCAATTTAAAACAGAAACTGCCGTCTTGTCAAAAAAACGGCAGTTCCAGGCGTTTTCTGATTTAAGCCGCCGATCCACGTGTTTTGACGGAAACGTGGCCAAATCCGACAGGTTTTAGCCCAGTTTTCTTACAATGTCAATCCGACTTTAAAAAAAGTTGGGTTGTCATTGTCGGGAACGGCCAAATCCGCTCATTGAATACTGAGATGTCAGAACGATCCGACATCTATTGAATATACCCCTATGAAGGAATAGAAGCCATGGTATTCTAGTGTCCACAGGACATACTTTCCGTGAATGCTTCTTTCTAGTTATTGATGTGAGCTGTTGGGTATGAAATGCCGGCAGTCGCATTCCGACAGTGAGAATCCCGATGCTGGATGGGGGTAAGTAAGTTACGCCTCTCCCCTACCCTAATCCTGTCCCTACCCTAATCCTCCGAGGGTGTCAGCTCCGGCTAATCCTCTGGGGGTGTCAGCTACAGCTAACCTTCCCGAGGGGGGTGAGCAGCTACGGCTAACACTCAAGGGGTGTCGGCTATGACTTCTGGTGCTTTACCCTAACACCCCCCACCCCCAGCCAAACCCACCCCCCTGTGTCCTAACCCTAACCTCCACCCCGATTCTCATCTTCGGGTTGTTGCCTGTCGGTGTCCCAACGCTGGCCTCCTCAAGGGTCACATGACCGCTGGCATCCCAACCCCAGGGGCGCCAAATGCATCCCGGTGTGAGTTGTAGCAGCAATCTACCTGCAGTATGCAGTCTCTCAGTGAATTGTGCCTTTCAAGAGGCAAGTAGACGTTGGGGATCCACACACAGATGGATACGGTCATTAGGTCGACACCTCTTAGGTCGACAGTCATTAGATCGACAACTATTGGTCGACATGTATTAGGTTAACAGGGTCAGTAGGTCGACATGCACTAGGTCGACATTAGTTTTTCAAAATTTTTTTAATTTTTGGGAGTTTTTCATTCTTTACGATCCACATGGACCACGATTGGGAATAGTAACCAGTGCCGAGCGCAGCGAGGCACCGTGCCAGATGCATGGTCGCTTCGCTCGCCATGCGAGGGGACACAGTGCACTAATTGGGGTTCCCCGTCACTTTACGAAGAATACGACAGCAAAAAAAGGTTTAAAAAAATACTCATGTCGACCTTTTGACATGTCGACCCACTACATGTCGACCTAATGACCACGTCGACCTAGTGACACTGTCGACCTAATGCATGTCGACCAACAGTGGTCGACCTAATGACTGTCAACCTAAGTTGTGTCGACCCAACGACCCATACCCCACACAGATGTGCCTTCACACACTATTGCCGCGAGGATGCAGCGGCCGCGGCTTTTATCTTGCGCCAAGTTCCGTCATGCTTCATCTGCGACTCACTGTGTATTTAAAACGAAATCCTGTGTGGTTAAAGTCGCAGCCCGATGTCTCAGAGTACTGCGGTACACCACTCGTCTCTCTCACACCAGGTGTCTCGCACTATATGACATTTTCAGGCTAGGTGTACGAGTACATTTATGTACCTGGAACTGGCACATGTGTGTTCTGGGTCGAAGCAAAGGACTTCAGACTGCGATCGTTACCGCGATCCAGTCTGAATTAGGCCCCTAGTCTGGTCTCTCCGTCTGCATACTGTGTACATTCTGCAAGAAAAGATCTGTCCCAGTCTCCTATTGCACCACAGACGTCACATGTGAGTTTAAACCAGTGTGCTCCAAATGTGGTCTTCAGGGCACCTCAACAGTCCAAGTTTAAGGGAGTGAGATTTTAATAAACTGTTTTTGCAATTAACAGATAGTGTTGTCTGTAGCCAAAGTAAAGCTAGCCTGGCCAGTGGTGTCAAGAGTGAGACTTGTGAATCTCTTGTGAATCCCAATTTCAAATCTATAAAGAGGACAATTCTAGCCAATTAGTTTTTGTATATTGACAACAGCACAGTTCCCCTTTTATACTAGACCACAAATACGTACAAACAAATCTAAATGTACATGTTGAAATATAAATGTATATGTTGAAACTGCTGCATTACCAATACAACTTTTATATAGAAAAGGCTTCAGTATCTTAAATCAAGTTGGGTATGGAACCCTGATGCTCAGAATCCGGACCATCGAAATGTCGGCAGCAGGATCCCGTTGGTGAAAATGCTTGCAATCTTTGGTAAGTATTCTACGGCTAACCTTAACCACAATCCTAACCCTGACCCCACAGCCTAACCGTAACCTTCCCCCCCCCCCCCCCTCAGCAGCCTAACCCCAACCTGTCCCCTTCAGCAGCCTAACCCTTCCCCCTCCTGCAGCGTAACCTTAACCCTTCCCCTCCTGCAGCTCAATGTTATATCTGCATGTTTTCTGCTTGCTTTATAAAGTCTGACATACTGTATGCAGCACCATTGTATAATTGTAAATCTATCCTAGCTACTTATACAGTATTGACAACTTATAATTGTCAGCTTAGCCACGTCTTAAATGAACTAATTATCCAGTTCTTCAGTACTGTCCTAAGACTAATAATCTATTACTATACAATTATTCATGTTCATAGGCCAAAGTCCTCACCCTAATCAGTTTCTGAACACTTTACTTATAGGTATATACCCATGTGAGTTTCAATGTACCATGACTCACATCACCAAACTACAAATCATGCACGTTATGGCTCATTAATGCAGGGAGAGTTACTCTTCTGCACTTGGAAGCAATGTCTTCTCTAAATGCCGGAAAACCTGGCTCTCCCTGTGCTGTCAATGGGATCCAGTCAGATGACCCGGTTCCAGGTCCACCCCGGCCGCTATCTGGATAGGTTTCCCAGGGTCAATGGAACCAGTTTTTTTGGGGGGTTTTTGAAGAAGGTTCCACCAAGATGCAACTCATGCTATCGCAGCAATAACCCAGATTTGAGCGGCAGTGGAATAAAGGGCATTACATGTCCAGTAGATTTAATAACAAATAACACCCAGGCCGCAGCAAGCCAGGTAAACGGTCAGCTCATACTATCAGTTAGAGCTGGACTTTAATAGAAGGCCTTGCAGAAATCCGCTAGAGAAAACACAAAGTATCTACATTTTATTATATATATATATATATATATATATATATATATATATATATATATATATATATATATATACACACACACACACACACACACACACACACATATATATATATATACACACACATACATACATACATACATACACACACACACACACACACACACACCTCAAAAAAATAAAGGGAGCACTAAAATAACACATCCTAGATCTGAATGAATGAAATATTCTTATTAAATACTTTGTTCTTTACATAGTTGAATGTGCTGACAACAAAATCACACAAAAATGATCAATGGAAATCAAATTTATTATTAACCCATGGAGGTCTGGATTTGGAGTCACACTCAAAATTAAAGTAGAAAAACACGCTACAGGCTGATCCAACTTTGATGTAATGTCCTTAAAACAAGTCAAAATGAGGCTCAGTAGTGTGTGTGGCCTCCACGTGCCTGTATGACCTCCCTACAACGCCTGGGCATGCTCCTGATGAGGTGGCGGATGGTCTCCTGAGGGATCTCCTCCCAGACCTGGACTAAAGCATCCGCCAACTCCTAGACAGTCTGTGGTGCAACTGTCTGATGGTGGATGGAGCGAGACATGATGTCCCAGATGTGCTCAATTGGATTCAGGTCTGGGGAACGGGCGGGCCAGTCCATAGCATCAATGCCTTCGTCTTGCAGGAACTGCTGACACACTCCAGCCACATGAGGTCTAGCAATGTCTTGCATTAGGAGGAACCCAGGGCCAACCGCACCAGCATATGGTCTCACAAGGGGTCTGAGGATCACATCTCGGTACCTAATGGCAGTCAGGCTACCTCTGACAAGCACATGGAGGGCTGTGCGGCCCCCCAAGGAAATGCCACCCCACACCATTACTGACCCACTGACAAACCGGTCATGCTGGAGGATGTTGCAGGCAGCAGAACGTTCTCCTTGGTGTCACCAGACTCTGTCACATGTGCTCAGTGAGAACCTGCTTTCATCTGTGAAGAGCACAGGGCGCCAGTGGCGAATTTGCCAATCTTGGTGTTCTCTGGCAAATGCCAAACGTCCTGCACGGTGTTGGGCTGTAAGCACAACCCCCACCTGTGGACGTCGGGCCCTCATACCACCCTCATGGAGTCTGTTTCTGATCGTTTGAGTAGACACATGCACATTTGTGGCTTGCTGGAGGTCATTTTGCAGGGCTCTGGCAGTGCTCCTCCTGTTCCTCCTTGCACAAAGGCGGAGGTAGCGGTCCTGCTGTTGGGTTGTTGCCCTCCTACGGCCTCCTCCACGTCTCCTGATGTATTGGCCTGTCTCCTGGTAGCACCTCCATGCTCTGGACACTACGCTGACAGACACAGCAACCCTTCTTGCCACAGCTCGCATTGATGTGCCATCCTGGATGAGCTGCACTACCTGAGCCACTTGTGTGGGTTGTAGACTCCGTCTCATGCTACCACTAGAGTGAAAGCACCGCCAGCTTTCAAAAGTGACCAAAACATCAGCCAGAAAGCATAGGAGCTGAGAAGTGGTCTGTGGTCACCACCTGCAGAACAACTCCTTTATTGGGGGTGTCTTGCTAATTGCCTATAATTTCCACCTGTTGTCTATTCCATTTGCACAACAGCATGTGAAATTGATTGTCAATCAGTGTTGCTTTCTAAGTGGACAGTTTGATTTCACAGAAGTGTGATTGACTTGGAGTTACATTGTGTTGTTTAAGTGTTCCCTTTATTTTTTTTGAGATGTATGTATGTATGTATGTATGTATGTATGTATGTATGTATGTATGTATGTATGTATGTATGTATGTATGTATGAGGAAAAGGACCAGTGGGCCGCCTCCTCAAAGGATCCAAAAACCACCAGAGCATCCCCCATGAATCATACCAACAAACACCAAACACCGTGACAACTGAACCAGACATTGAAAAATAAACAAATATAAATAAAACCCAGAGAATTAGTTTCCCCCACCCTGTATACCATACCTGGATCCATGTCAACCATCTAACATAGAAACACAGAGTTTGACAGCACATAAGAACCACTTGGCCCATCTAGTCTGCCCGTGTACCTCTACCCATGCACCCAACATTAGTTACCCACCACTACAACTACCTATAGACCTGAGTGCCATCAACCCACTAACCCTGGAAATAACCTTCTCTCCCACACTGAACTGGAGATCAAAATAAATTGTATACAAGATACGGCTGGTAGATATAGCTGGTGGGAGTTGTCCTGCAGAGGACCTTAAAACCAGACGCTCCCTAGCAATAAAACACCTCTGTGAGAACAAAGTGAAACAACAAATAATCCAAAAAGTAATGTCTGATTGAGTAGCAGCAACAAACTACACAATCAAATAGACCAATGGGAGATCGTGTTCACTCTAGGCTGTTTTAGCAGGGCGCCGCGCCCTGCCCGTTTTTTAGCAGGCAAAACCCGCCCTGCCCCTTTTGCGGCGCCCTGCTAGAACAGCCGCCCGCTTCCTGCCCTCCCGGCGTGTATAGATGCCGTGCGCATGCGCGCGGCATCCATTCACGCATTGGGAGAGGGCTGGAGGAAACCCAGCACCGACGGAGGTGCTGGGCACGCCCCCAACAGTGACGTCGCCGGCCACAGACGCTCTCTATAGTAGCGTCTGTGGGCCGCACCGCCCCCTAAAATGACTTGGGCATGGCCACGCCTCCTAATTTGCGTGGCCGCGCCCCCCGTTTTCACTCCTACAGTGAACACTAGGGAGACATAGATGAGAAATAGGATAAACTGGAGTTACATACTCTGAAATGCACGCAAGTCCAGCCTGGCTCATAAATCCGAAGTAACAGGTGACCCGAGAAGATAGTGTAAGAATCAGAACATAGAAAAGAGGCACACACTAAATGCAAGGTGCCGCGGTACACTAATTGGGGTTCCTGGTCATGTTACGGAAAAAAGGACACCAAAAACAGTCCAAAAATCCATGTCGACCTTTTCATGTGGCGACCATTTGTATGTGTCGACCATGTCAATGTTGACCATTAGTGGTCGACCTAATGGGTGTCGACCTTAACACTGTCGACCATCTGAACTGATACCCACTGAGCCACAGTGGGGGTAGAGGAAGTCTGCTGGAACAAGCCATTCACCGCAGGTACAATATATGTAAATTGGTCAATCCTGACGATCATAGACTCACCATCTGACCACCACATAATGAACAGCCATGTAGATGACCCCCAGAGTGCAGTCAGGCTTTAACAATGTAACGGTCACAACAATGGAAAACACATCAACCATAGTTGGAAAAAACAAAAAGAAGATAATTCTAGGATGTACAGGGCTGTCCACCACAATGGGGCCACGGAGACTTACTGGCAGGAAAGACCAAGCAGCAGAAGCTGGACACTGAAGGTCAGACTCCGAAGGACTAGGGGATATATTTACTAAAAGTAAATTTTGGTCGATATTTGGTCGATTTTTAACCAATTTTGTGCTTAAGGGTCTAATCACACATTTACCAACAGATGATTATTGACATCTTTAAAAAAAAAAAAAAAAAGGTCAAAAACAGTCTGCAATTAAATGTGGAATTGAAAAAAAACCAAGCAAACATCGACCAAGATTAGTTTTTAGAAAATATACCCCTAAATCCCACATTTACTAACAGATGATTTTTTACATTTTTTTTTTAAAACGATTTAAAAAATCATGTTAGTAAATGTCTGATTTAGACCCTTAAACACAAAAATCAATCAACAGTCGACCCAACATCGACCAAAAATCAACTTTTAGTAAATATACCCCCAGGAGCCGGACGCAGGACACAAACCAAGCCAGCGTGAATTCATGAGAGGAGCAGCAGATAACAGCAGTAACACTACATCCGAGAAGGCCACCAGCAGGAGACACCAGGAGAGGGGGCATGAACCGGGCGAGAACAGCAGCAAAGAGGATTCAGCCTGGGGACAGACCAAAGCACGGCCAATATGCCACAGGGGGACCAGACCAGAGCACAGCCAATATGCCGCAGGGGGACCAGACCAGATCATGACCAATATGCAGCAGGGAGACCATACCAGTGCATGGCCAATATGCAGCAGGGGGACCAGACCAGAGCACGGCCAATATGCAGCAGGGGGACCAGACCAGAGCACGGCCAATATGCAGCAGAGAGATCAGAACGGATAACGGCCAATATGCAGCAGGGAAGTCAGAACAGAGCATGGCCAACATGCAGCAGGGGGACCAGACCAGAGCATGGCCAATATGCAGCACGGGAACCAGACAAGAGCATGGCCAATATGCAGGAGGACCAGACTGGTGCATGACAAATATGCAGCAGGGGGGACAGAATGTAGCATGGCCAATATGCAGCAGGAGGACCAGCCCAGAGCACAGCTAATATGCAGCAGGGGAACCAGACCGAAGCACAGCTAATATGCAGCAGGGGGACCAGACCAGAGCACGGCCAATATGCAGCAGGGGGACCAGACCAGAGCACGGCCAATATGCAGCAGGGGGACCAGACCAGAGCACGGCCAATATGCAGCAGGGGGACCAGACCAGAGCACGGCCAATATGCAGCAGGGGGACCAGACCAGAGCACGGCCAATATGCAGCAGGGGGACCAGACCAGAGCACGGCCAATATGCAGCAGGGGGACCAGACCAGAGCACGGCCAATAGGCAGCTGGATGATCAGACTGGAGTATGCCTGATAAAAAGGAAAGACACTTATCCACAGCAAAAGTCTAGAAGAAGGCAGCAGCTTTCCACTGCTGGAGGTACAGTATGATCAACCCACAGCAGGCCCTAGTGCAGAACCGCAGCCAGCGGACACCAGTGAACCAGTTGCCTATTCACAGCAGAGGAAACCATCTGTGGACTTCAGTCACGATAACGCTGCCAAACAATTCAGTCCCAGTACATCTACCCAGTATCACTAGTTCCCAGTCTATCTACCCAGTATCATCTACCCAGTATCACTAGTTCCCATAGATTCAGCCCAATTGTCCGGCGCCATTTTGTGCGGGCATCAGCTGGTTCAAGCTCACAACGCTGACAGCATGGAGTAGCTGTGCCAGTGCTGCCCACCCTCCACACCACACATTTTTGTTTTTATTCGTGACAGACTAAAGTTACACATAAATATGAATGAAGCAAAAGTTCATGCATAAAAAAATAAAAACCGAAATGCAAAGCCTAGCGAATTCACTGTATGTCTGACTATAGCTAAGGTGACATGCCCACTGGGTTTCTTTAGAAGTATAGATGACCAGCCTCACCTGGAAATGCGTTCAGCTACTCCTCTGAAAAACAATTACCTACATACTCTCATTTTGCAGCCTGCTACAATTAGCTACACCCCTAATGCTAAAATTACAAGAATGCAAAACAAAATTCTGGCCGCGTTGTGTGGATAATCTCTAATGCAGGCCTTGAATCAGAAATCGAGAATTACGTCCCACATATATATTTATTCAGTGCTTGGCCAACAACACACAATCCTATTTTAACGATCTACTTTGAAAACCCCACACTTTAAATAAGATTTTTCTTACCGATAAATCTATTTCTCATAGTCCGTAGTGGATGCTGGGGACTCCGTCAGGACCATGGGGAATAGCGGCTCCGCAGGAGACAGGGCACAAAAGCAAGCTTTTAGGATCACATGGTGTGTACTGGCTCCTCCCCCTATGACCCTCCTCCAAGCCTCAGTTAGGTACTGTGCCCGGACGAGCGTACACAATAAGGAAGGATCTTGAATCCCGGGTAAGACTCATACCAGCCACACCAATCACACCGTACAACTTGTGATTTGAACCCAGTTAACAGTATGATAACAATGAAGTAGCCTCTAAAAAAGATGGCTCACAACAATAATAACCCGATTTTTTGTAACAATAACTATGTACAAGTAATGCAGACAATCCGCACTTGGGATGGGCGCCCAGCATCCACTACGGACTACGAGAAATAGATTTATCGGTAAGTAAAATCTTATTTTCTCTAACGTCCTAGTGGATGCTGGGGACTCCGTCAGGACCATGGGGATTATACCAAAGCTCCCAAACGGGCGGGAGAGTGCGGATGACTCTGCAGCACCGAATGAGAGAACTCCAGGTCCTCCTCAGCCAGGGTATCAAATTTGTAGAATTTTGCAAACGTGTTTTCCCCTGACCAAGTAGCTGCTCGGCAAAGTTGTAAAGCCGAGACCCCTCGGGCAGCCGCCCAAGATGAGCCCACCTTCCTTGTGGAATGGGCATTTACAGATTTTGGCTTTGGCAGGCCTGCCACAGAATGTGCAAGCTGAATTGTACTACAAATCCAACGAGCAATAGTCTGCTTAGAAGCAGGAGCACCCAGCTTTTTGGGTGCCTACAATATAAACAGCAAGTCAGACTTTCTGACTCCAGCCGTCCTGGAATTATATATATATATATTTTCAGGGCCCTGACAACGTCTAGCAACTTGGAGTCCTCCAAGTCCCTAGTAGCCGCAGGCACCACAATAGGTTGTTTCAGGTGAAACGCTGACACCACCTTAGGAAGAAACTGGGGACGAGTCCGCAGTTCTGCCCTGTCCGAATGGAAAATCAAATATGGGCTTTTGTAAGACAAAGCCGCCAATTTTGACAATCGCCTGGCCGAGGCCAGGGCCAACAGCATGGTCACTTTCCATGTGAGATATTTCAAATCCACAGATTTGAGTGGTTTAAACCAATATGATTTGAGGAATCCCAACACTACGTTGAGATCCCACGGTGCCACTGGAGGCACACAAGGGCTGTATATGCAATACTCCCTTGACAAACGTCTGGACTTCAGGAACTGAAGCCAATTCTTTCTGGAAGAAAATCTATAGGGCCGAAACTTGAACCTTAATGGACCCCAATTTGAGGCTCATAGACACTCCTGTTTGCAGGAAGTGCAGAAATCGACCTAGTTGAAATTTTTTTTGTGGGGCCTTCCTGGCCTCACCCACGCAACATATTTTTACCACATGTGGTGATAACGTTGTGCGGTCACCTCCTTCCTGGCTTTGACCAGGGTAGGTATGACCTCTTCCGGAATGCCTTTTCCCTTAGGATCCGGCGTTCAAACCGCCATGCCGTCAAACGCAGTCGCGGTAAGTCTTGGAACAGACAAGGTCCCTGCTGGAGCAGGTCCTTTCTTAAAGGCCGATGCCACGGTTCCTCTTGGAACAGACATGGTACTTGCTGAAAGCAAATCCCTTCTTAGCTCCCGAGGCCATTAGTCCTCTGTGAGCATCTCTTGAAGTTCCGGTTACCAAGTCCCTCTTGGCCAATCCGGAGCCACGAGTATAGTTCTTACTCCTCTATGTCTTATAATTCTCAATACCTTGGTTATGAGAAGCAGAGGAGGGAACACATACACCGACTGTTACACCCACGGTGTTACCAGGACGTCCACAGCTATCGCCTGAAGGTCTCGAGACCTGGCGCAATACCTGTCCCATTTTTTGTTCGGGCGGGACGCCATCATGTCCACCTTTGGTCTTTCCCAACGGTTCACAATCATGCGGAAAACTTCCCGATGAAGTTCCCACTCTCCCGGGTGGAGGTCGTGCCTGCTGAGGAAGTCTGCTTCCCAGTCGTCCACTCCCGGAATGAACACTGCTGACAGTGCTATCACATGATTTTCCGCCTAGCGAAAAATCCTTGCAGTTTTGCCACTGCCCTCCTGCTTCTTGTGCCGCCCTTTCTGTTTACGTGGGCGACTGCCGTGATGTTATCCCACTGGATCAATACCGGCTGACCTTGAAGCAGAGGTCTTGCTAAGCTTAGAGCATTATAAATTTGCTCTTAGCTCCAGTATATTTATGTGGAGAGAATTCTCCAGACTTGATCACACTCCTTGTGTGACTGCTCCCCAGCCTCTCAGGCTGGCCTCCGTGGTCACCAGCATCCAATCCTGAATGCCGAATCTGCGGCCCTCTAGAAGATGAGCACTCTGTAATCACCACAGGAGAGACACCCTTGTCCTTGGATATAGGGTTATCCGCTGATGCATCTGAAGATGCGATCCGGACCATTTGTCCAGCAGATCCCACTGAAGAGTTCTTGCGTGAAATCTGCCGAATGGAAGCGCTTCGTAATAAGCCACCATTTTTACCAGGACTCTTGTGCAATGATGCACTGACACTTTTCCTGGTTTTAGGAGGATCCCGATTAGCTCGGATAACTCCCTGGCTTTCTCCTCTGGGAGAAACACCTTTTCCTGGACTGTGTCCAGAATCATCCCTAGGACCAGCAGACGTGTCGTCGGAACAACTGCGGTTTTGGAATATTTAGAATCCACCCGTGCTGTCGTAGAACTACTTGAGATAGTGCTACTCCGACCTCCAACTGTTCTCTGGACCTTGTTCTTATCAGGAGGTCGTCCATTTTCTTTGAAGACGAATCCTCCTTTCGGTCATTACCTTGGTAAGGACCCGGGGTGCCTTGGACAATCCAACGGCATCGTCTTGAAACTGATAGTGACAGTTCTGTACCACGAACCTGAGGTACCCTTGGTGAGAAAAGGCAAATTTTGGGACATGGAGGTAAGCATCCCTGATGTCCCGGGACACCATATAGTCCCCTTGTTCTTTGCTATCACTGCTCTGAGTGACTCCATCTGGATTTGAACCCTTGCAAGTGTTCAAATTTTTCAGATTTAGAATAGGTCTCACCTAGCCTTCAGTACCACCATATAGTGTGGAGTAATACCCCTTTCCTTGTTGTCGGAGGGGTAATTTTATTATCACCTGCTGGGAATACAGCTTGTGAGTTGTTTTCAATACTGCCTCCCTGTCGGAGGGAGACATTGGTACAGCAGACTACAGGAACCTGCGAGGGGGGAAACCTCTCGACATTCCAATCTGTACCCCTTGGATACTACTTGTAGGATCCAGGGGTCCTGTACGGTCCCAGCGTCATGCTGAGAACTTGGTAGAAGCGGTGGAGGGCTTCTGTTCCTGGGAATGGGCTGCCTGCTGCAGTCTTCTTCCGTTTCCTCTATCCCTGGGCAGATATGACTCTTATAGGGACGAAAGGACTGAGGCTGAAAAGACGGTGTCTTTTTCTGCAGAGATGTGACTTAGGGTAAAAAACGGTGGATTTTCCAGCAGTTGCCCTGGCCACCAGGTCCCATGGACCGACCCCAAATAACTCCTCCCCTTTATACGGCAATACATCTTTGTGCCGTTTGGAATCTGCATCACCTGACCACTGTCGTGTCCATAAACATCTTCTTGCAGATATGGACATCGCATTTACTCTTGATGCCAGAGTGCAAATATCCCTCTGCGCATCTCGCATATATAGAAATGCATCCTTTAAATGCTCTATAGTCAATAAAATACTGTCCCTGTCAAAGGTATCAATATTTTTAGTCAGGGAATCCGACCAAGCCACCTCAGCTCTGCACATCTAGGCTGAGGCGATCGCTGGTCGCAGTATAACACCAGCATGTGTGTGTATACTTTTTAGGATATTTTTCAGCCTCCTATCAGCTGGCTCCTTAAGTACGGCCCTATCCGTAGATGGTACCGCCACTTGTTCTGATAAGCGTGTGAGCGCCTTATCCACCCTGAGGGGTGTTTCCCACCGCGCCTTAACTTCTGGCGGGAAAGGGTATACCGCCAATAATTTTCTATCGGGGGAAACCCACGCATCATCACACACTTCATTTAATTTATCTGATTCAGGAAAAACTACAGGTAGTTTTTTCACCTCACACATAATACCCTTTTTTGTGGTACTTGGAGTATCAGAAATATGTAACACCTCCTTCATTGCCCTTAACGTGTGGCCCTAAAAGAAAATACGTTTGTTTCTTCACCGTCGACACTGAAATCAGTGTCCGTGTCTGGGTCTGTGTCGACCGACTGAGGTAAATGGGCATTTTACAGCCCCTGACGGTGTTTGAGACGCCTGGACAGATACTAATTTGTTCGCCGGCCCTCTCATGTCGTCAACCGGCTTGCAGCGTGTTGACATTGTCACGTAATTTCCATAAATAAGCCATCTATTCCGGTGTCGACTCCCTAGAGAGTGACATCACCATTACAGGCAATTTGCTCCGCCTCCTCACCAATATTTTCCTCATACATGTCGACACACACGTACCGACATACAGCACACACATAGGGAATGCTCTGATAGAGGACAGGACCCACTAGCCCTTTGGGGAGACAGAGGGAGAGTTTGCCAGCACACACCAAAACGCTATAATTATCCAGGGACAACCTTTATATAAGTGTTCCTTTTATAGCATTTTAATATATATACATATCGCCAAATCAGTGCCCCCCCTCTCTGTTTTAACCCTGTTTCTGTAGTGCAGTGCAGGGGAGATCATGGGAGCCTTCCCACCAGCCTTTCTGTGAGGGAAAATGGCGCTGTGTGCTGAGGAGAATAGGCCCCGCCCCCTTTTCGGCGGGCTTCTTCTCCGGAGTTTTAGATATCTGGCAGGGGTTAAATACATCCATATAGCCTCAAGGGCTATATGTGATGTATTTTTCGCCATACAGGTATTATACATTGCTGCCCAGGGCGCCCCCCCCCCAGCGCCCTGCACCCTCCGTGACCGCTGTGTGAAGTGTGCTGACAACAATGGCGCACAGCTGCAGTGCTGTGCGCTACCTGATGAAGACTGAGAGTCTTCTGCCGCCTGGTTCCGGACCTCTTCATCTTCAGCATCTGCAAGGGGGGTCGGCGGCGCGGCTCCGGGACGAACCCCAGGGCGAGCCCTGTGTTCCGACTCCCTCTGGAGCTATGTCCAGTAGCCTAAGAATCCAATCCATCCTGCACGCAGGTGAGTTGAAAATCTCTCCCCTAAGTCCCTCGATGCAGTGAGCCTGTTGCCAGCAGGACTCACTGAAAATAAAGAACCTAAAAACTTTTTCTAAGCAACTCTTTAAGAGAGCCACCTAGATTGCACCCTTCTCGGCCGGGCACAAAAACCTAACTGGGGCTTGGAGGAGGGTCATAGGGGGAGGAGCCAGTACACACCATGTGATCCTAAAAGCTCCCTGAAAATAAAAAACCTAACAAAATACTTTCTCTCAGCAAACTCAGGAGAGCTCACTGAAAAGTACCCAGCTCGTCTGGGCACAGTATCAAACTGAGGTCTGGAGTAGGGGCATAGAGGGAGGAGCCAGTGCACACCAGAACCTAAATTCTTTCTTAAAGTGCCCATGTCTCCTGCGGAGCTCGTCTATCCCCATGGTCCTGACGGAGTCCCCAGCATCCACTAGGACGTTAGAGAAAATAAGTTCAAAACTACAGTATATACGTAGGGGCGCTCCCTGATATTGTATACCACGAAACAATACTGCAATGAGCAATGCATCTACATTAGTGTCCTGCTCACCACATCCTTACCCACCTGCATAACTGCAGAGGAGTACGCATACACTGTGGTTCAGTTGCGCCAAACAGCCCTTCTCGGTGTACCAGGTCCTGGCTGGAGCCAATCGTCTATTTCGCACAAAAGGTGCGTCTTATTTGCACAAATAAAACTAGAAGTGACATAAATAAGATTTTACTTACCAGTAAATCTATTTCTCGTAGTCCGTAGTGGATGCTGGGGACTCCGTAAGGACCATGGGGATAGACGGGCTCCGCAGGAGACATGGTCACTTTAAGAAAGTATTTAGGTTCTGGTGTGCACTGGCTCCTCCCTCTATGCCCCTCCTCCAGACCTCAGTTAGAGAAACTGTGCCCAGAAGAGCTGACAGTACAAGGAAAGGATTTTGGTAATCTAGGGCAAGACTCATACCAGCCACACCAATCACACGTATAACATGAGTTTATAACAACCAGTCAACAGTATAACAAACAACAGAGCATCAGGTCAAACCCTGATGCAACCATAACATAACCCTTATTGAAGCAATAACTATATACAAGCATTGCAGAAGAAGTCCACACTTGGGACGGGCGCCCAGCATCCACTACGGACTACGAGAAATAGATTTACCGGTAAGTAAAATCTTATTTTCTCTAACGTCCTAGTGGATGCTGGGGACTCCGTAAGGACCATGGGGATTATACCAAAGCTCCCAAACAGGCGGGAGAGTGCGGATGACTCTGCAGCACCGACTGAGCAAATAAGAGGTCCTCCTCAGCCAGGGTATCAAACTTGTAGAACTTTGCAAAAGTGTTTGAACCTGACCAAGTAGCCGCTCGGCAAAGTTGTAATGCCGAAACCCGTCGGGCAGCCGCCCAAGAAGAGCCCACCTTCCTAGTGGAATGGGCCTTAACTGATTTTGGCAGCGGCAATCCAGCCGCAGAATGAGCCTGCTGAATCGTGTTACAGATCCAGCGTGCAATAGTTTGCTTTGAAGCAGGAGCACCCAGCTTGTTGGATGCATACAGGATAAACAACGACTCTGTTTTCCTGACCCTAGCCGTTCTGGCTACATAAACCTTCAAAGCCCTGACCACATCAAGCAACTCGGAATCCTCCAAGTCACGAGTAGCCACAGGCACCACAATAGGTTAGTTTATATGAAAAGATGAAACCACTTTCGGCAGAAATTGTGGACGGGTCCGCAATTCTGCTCTACCCTCATGGAAAACCAGATAGGGGCTTTTATGTGACAAAGCCGCCTAGCCGAAGCCAAGGCTAATAGCATGACCACCTTCCAGGTGAGATATTTAAACTCCACCGTTTTAAGTGGTTCAAACCCAGTGGGATTTCAGGAAACTTAACACCACGTTAAGATCCCAAGGTGCCACTGGAGGCACAAAAGGAGGCTGACTATGCAGCACTCCCTTTACAAACATCTAAACTTCAGGTAGAGAAGCCAGCTCCTTTTGAAAGAAAATGGATAGAGCCGAAATCTGGACCTTAATGGAACCCAATTTTAGGCCCAAATTCACTCCGGACTGTAGGAAGTGAAGGAAACGGCCCAGCTGGAATTCCTCCGTAGGAGCATTCCTGGCCTCACAGCAATAAACATATTTTCGCCATATACGGTGATAATGTTGAGCTGTCACGTCCTTCCTAGCCTTTATCAGCGTAGGAATGACCTCATCCAGAATGCCTTTCTCTGCTAGGATCCGGCGTTCAACCGCCATGTCGTCAAACACAGTCGCGGTAAGTCTTGGAACAGACAGGGCCCCTGTTGCAACAGGTCCTGTCTTAGAGGAAGAGGCCACAGGTCCTCTGTGAGCATTTCTTGCAGATTTGGATACCAAATCCTTTGTGGCCAATCTGGAACAATGAGGATTGTTCTCACTCCTCTTTTTCTTATTATCCTCAGCACCTTGGGTATGAGAGGAAGAGGAGGAAATACATAGACCGACTGGAACACCCACGGTGTCACCAGGGCATCCACAGCTACCGCCTGAGGGTCTCTTGACCTGGCGCAATACCTCTGTAGCTTTTTGTTGAGGCGGGATGCCATCATGTCCACCTGTGGCAGTTCCCACCGACTTGTAATCTGTGCGAAGACTTCCTGATGAAGTCCACACTCTCCCGGGTGGAGGTCGTGTC
The DNA here is from genome assembly GCF_028390025.1 of Pseudophryne corroboree. Lineage (NCBI taxonomy): Eukaryota > Metazoa > Chordata > Amphibia > Anura > Myobatrachidae > Pseudophryne > Pseudophryne corroboree. Next base: position 56,410,723 of record NC_086451.1, read on the forward strand.
TGCTGAGGAAGTCTGCTTCCCAGTTGTCCACTCCCGGTACGAACACTGCTGACAGTGCGCTTACGTGATTCTCCGCCCAGCGAAGAATTCTGGTGGCTTCGCCATCGCCACCCTGCTCCTTGTGCCGCCTTGCCGGTTTACATGAGCCGCTGTGGTGATGTTGTCTGACTGAATCAGAACCGGTTGGTCGCGAAGCAGGGTCTCCGTTTGACGTAGGGCGTTATATATGGCCCTTAGTTTCAGGATGTTGATGTGAAGGCAAGTCTCCTGACTTGACCACAGACCTTGGAAATTTCTTCCCTGTGTGACTGCTCCCCAACCTCAGAGGCTTGCATCCGTGGTCACCAGGACCCAGTCCTGAATGCCGAATCTGCGGCCCTCGAGAAGGTGAGCACTCTGCAGCCACCACAGGAGTGACACCCTGGCCCTGGGGGATAGGGTGATTAACCAATGCATCTGAAGATGTGATCCGGACCACTTGTCCAGTAAGTCCCATTGAAAGGTCCTCGCATGGAACCTGCCGAAGGAAATGGCCTCGTATGATGCCACCATCTTTCCCAGGACTCGAGTGCAGTGATGCACTGACACCTGTTTTGGTTTTAATAGGTTCCTGACCAGTGTCCTGAGTTTTCTCTATCGGAAGATAAACCCTTTTCTGGTCTGTGTCTAGAATCATGCCCAGGAAAGGCAGACGAGTCGTAGGAACCAACTGCGACATTGGAATATTTAGAATCCAGCCGTGTTGCCGTTACACTTCCAGAGAAAGTGCTACGCTGATCAGCAACTGCTCTCTTGATCCCACTTTTATGAGGAGATCGTCCAAGTATGGGATAATTGCGACCCCTTGCTTCCGCAGGAGTACCATCATTTCCGCCATTACCTTGGTAAATATTCTCGGTGCAGTGGAGAGACCAAACGGCAACATCTGAAATTGGTAATGACAATCCTGTACCACAAATCTAAGGTACGCCTGATGAGGTGGCTAAATGGGGACATGAAGGTATGCATCCTTTATGTCCAGAGACACCATAAAATCCCCCCCCTTCCAGGCTTGCGACGACCGCTCTCAGCGATTCCATCTTGAACTTGAACCTTCTCAGGTATATGTTCAGGGATTTTAAATTCAATATGGGTCTGACCGAACCGTCCGGTTTCGGGACTACAAACATGGTCGAATAATAACCCCTTCCCTGTTGAAGGAGGGGAACCTTGACCACCACCTGTTGAAGATACAATTTGTGAATTGCAGTTAACACTATTTCCCTCTCGTGGGGGGAAGCTGGCAGGGCCGATCTGAGGTATCGGTGAGGGGGCATCTCCTCGAATTCCAGCTTGTATCCCTGAGACACAATATCTATTGCCCAGGGATCCACTTGTGGCTGCAATTTGGAAGACGTGCCCCCACCGGGCCTAGCTCCGCCTGTGGAGCCCCAGCGTCATGCGGTGGATTTTGTAGAGGCCGGGGAGGACTTCTGTTCCTGGGAACTAGCTGTGTTGTGCAGCTTCTTTCCTCTGCCCCTGCCTCTGGCAAGAAAGGACGCACCTCGGACTTTGTTTCTTTGTGATCGAAAGGACTGCATTTGATAATGTCGTGCTTTCTTAGGCTGTGCGGGAATATAAGGCAAAAGATCAGAATTACCAGCTATAGCTGTGGAGACCAGGTCAGAGATCCCTTCTCCACACAATTCCTCAGCCTTGCAAGGTAAACCTTCCATATGCCTCTTTAGTCGGCATCACCTGTCCATTGCATGTTCCACAGGACACATCTAGCAGAAATCGACATAGCGTTGACTCTAGAACCCAGTAGACTAATGTCTCTTTGGGCATGTTATATATATATATATATATATATATATATATATATATATATAACAGCATCATATATATATATATATATATATACATATACATACACACACACACATACATATATATATATGTACATACTAGGGTCTCAATCTCTGCTGATAAGGTATCTGTCCACGCTGCTACAGCGCTATAAACCCATGCCGACACAATCGCCGGTCTGAGTAGTGTACCAGAATGTGTGTAAATGGACTTCAAAGTACTTTTACTGCATGCTATCTGCAGGATCCCTGAGGATAGCTGTTAAGTCAGCGCTACCTTTTGGGTAAACGTGACAAGCTTTGTCCACCCTAGGGGAAGATTCCCATCGTATCCTGGCCCTAGTAGGGAAAGGATACTCCCTGAGAATTCTTTGTGGGAAACTGCAGTCTCTTGTCTGGAGATTCCTGCTCTTTTTCTTCATGAGAGGAGGGAAATTTACCTCAGCTTTCTTCCCCTTAAACATGTGTACCCTCGTGTCAGGGACCGATGAGTCATCAGTGATATGCAAAACATCTTTTATTTCAATAATCATATATTGAATACTTTCCTGCCATTTTGGCTGTAACTTTGCATTATCGTAGTCGACACTGGAGGCAGACTCCGTGTCGATATCAGTGTCTATTATTTTGGATAGTGAGCATTGTGAGACTCTGAAGGTCTCTGCGACATAGGGACAGACATGGGTAGATTCCCCGTCTGTTCTCTAATCTTTTGTGCAATAAATTTACCTTAGCACTTAATTTCACATATCCAAACAGGTGTCGGCGTTGTCGATGGAGACACCACTCACACACACATTTGCTCCATCTCCTCCTTAGGGGAGCCTTTTACCTCAGACATGTCGACACACACGTACCGACACACCACACACTCCGGGAATGCTCATCTGAAGGCAGTTCCCCCACAAGGCCCTTTGGAGAGACAGAGAGAGAGTATGCCAGCACACACCCCAGCGCTATATGACCCAGGAAAAAACACAGCAATTTAATGTTTACCCAGTAGCGCTGTTATTATCTGCGCCGAATTATGTTCCCCCCTTCTTCTTTAAAACCCTCTCTTCTACCGTGGTATAAGCAGGGGAGAGACCGGGGAGCTTCCTCTCAGCGGTGCTGTGGAGAAAAAACATGGCGCTGGTGAGTGCTGAGGGAGAAGCCCCGCCCCCTCGACGGCGGTCTTCTGTCCCGCTAAAAGTGTAACATTGGCGGGGGCTCCTTCATATATACAGTGTCCAGCTGTATATATGCTCCTTTTGCCAAATAAGAGGTTTATATTGCTGCCCAGGGCGCCCCCCCCCCTGCGCCCTGCACCCTTACAGTGACCGGAGTATGTGTAGGTGTGTGGAGCAATGGCGCACAGCTGCAGTGCTGTGCGTTACCTCAGTGAAGATCACGGAGTCTTCTGCCGCCTGTGAAGTCTTCTTTGCTTCTCATACTCACCCGGCTTATGTCTTCCGGCTCTGCGAGGGGGACGCGGCTCTGGGATCGGACGGCGAGGATGAGATCCTGCGTACGATCCCTCTGGAGCTAATGGTGTCCAGTAGCCTAAGAAGCAGGACCTAGCTTCAGAGAGTAGGGCTGCTTCTCTCCCCTCAGTCCCACGATGCAGGGAGTCTGTTGCCAGCAGAGCTCCCTGAAAATAAAAAACCTAACAAAATACTTTCTCTCAGCAAACTCAGGAGAGCTCACTGAAAAGTACCCAGCTCGTCTGGGCACAGTATCAAACTGAGGTCTGGAGTAGGGGCATAGAGGGAGGAGCCAGTGCACACCAGAACCTAAATTCTTTCTTAAAGTGCCCATGTCTCCTGCGGAGCTCGTCTATCCCCATGGTCCTTACGGAGTCCCCAGCATCCACTAGGACATTTGAGAAACTATTTTGCTAGATAACACTGATCAACATCAGTATAACTGTGTGCCAATGAGTCAGAATCGGTTCAAGTGCTACGATGCACCAGCCACGGCTTTTTCTCGCGCCAAGTTTAAAACCAATTCCTGGGCGGTTACAATAACTTTCATACACTATGAGTTGTGTTTCGCTACGTCTGCGATGCAAAAAAATAAAAAGGAAGAACGCTGCACCTCACGGAGCGTCTCAGTCGCCTTGGGCATATGGAGGCTAGGTGCTCTAGGACACATCTGTAGCATTCTGCATACAAGTCTCAGTCAGGGCTTTATTTCCGGAATACTACATATTCCAATACTTTGTGGCTTGTAACTTCTGCTTTTAAAGAATAAGTGACGTGTTCCCCCAGATTAACCTAGCGCACAGTATTGCACCATGGAAGGAATACCTAACTTTTGGAGCCATGTAAAAACAAACATTATGGATTCCTCAAAATGGAATCCAAGAGGGCAATTCAATCGTTTAAAACAGCCGTGAAAAGTAGTAGGCTTAAGACTGAGCAATTCAATTGTTCTGGGTGCCATTAATTATCTTGCTCATCGTGCCCAATTAGACCGTGATTAGCCACATATAGCGACTAAACCCGTCTGAATCCCTGGTTAGGGCATCCAGACCACGGACGTTCGCACATTTCTGCTCGCCACCTCAGTAGGTGAATTGAATTGCTCCATCAGGCACCATCTAGTCACAGTGGCAACTGTGGGGGGAAACAATGGAATCCCCTCCCCCCTGATTTCATCTTTAACCTTCAATTGAATATTCAGGGTTACTTTATATAGTAGAGAGCATTTTTATGAGGGATTTACTTGTGGAATCTAACTACTCTTCCCAGACACGTAAGGAGCCACACACCGGCTGCGGACAACGGAGATGACTGCTGTATTTGCCGTCATGGTCACTGTACTAAACCATGGTCATCTGGACTTACAAGAACGAAGTACTCTTAAGTGGGGTACACACGGAGAGATCAGTGTTTAAAATTTAAGCAATCTGACTAGATTGCTTAGATTTTAAGCACGGTTCTGCCGTGTGTACCCCCCAGAGATAGCAGCGCAGCGCTATCGCCGGTGCTAGATTGAGCCTGCGTGCAGGCTCAATCTAGCGAGTCGCTCACTTCACCACTGTGTGGAGTTGAGCGGCCCCCCGTCCGTTTACCCCCTCGCTCAGCACATCGCGCTGTGCTGAGCGGGGGGAGAGATGTGTGCTGAGCGGTCTGTGTTAAGATCGCTCAGCACACATCTCCCCCATCAGTACCCTCCTTTTAGGCGTCTATGATCTCCACAACAGGAATTCATCCCGTGCCCTCAGGTCACTCTCTCAATGCTCAGGACCCATTCAGGACCCACTGATCGGTATGAGTCGGAACTCACAGTACTGTAACGTACCACATAAAGCGTGGAGTTCTTTTTCCTTACAATGGGCCCCATTTATCAACGAGTTTCCATGCTGGAAACTCGTTTTAGGTGGTAAATGGGTCCAATTTCTATTTACCAAGGCTAACTAGCAGCGCTATTGGCCTTTCATTTACCCTATCCTGCTGCACAGTAAACTCTATTTAACAACGAGCGCTATTTCTGAAATAGCGCTCGCTTACCTAAAATGCCTTCGTCTGCTCCGGGCAGACGTCATGGACACCGCTGCAGAGGTGTCCGTCCTGAGCTCCGGCTCCCCCCTCCCGTAGCAATCCCGGCATGCATCACGCCTACCGGGTTGCTACAGAGACCGGAAAACAAAAATGGGCGCAGCAGCCGGAAATCACTACCGCGCATGTGCCGGGAATTAGCATAAACCGGCGAATGCGCGGTAGGAGGCCAGTCTGGGTACCCAGTTCAATCGTCAGCGCTGATGTGAGGTAAACATCAGCTCTGACGCGGCAAATACCGCATTCACTCTCCGTGGCATAGGCTCTTCTTAAATAGAAGAGCGCGATGCCACTATAGCACAGCGAGTGGAAACGGTATTTACCACTTCACAAACTGCTGCATCATAAATGGGGGCCAAAGTTCTTGAATGAAGCTAGTACACACCCAATGCCTTCATTATAACTGATCAGATCTTTAGTCTCACACTAGACCTTATTCACATGTGGTCTCTCTCTCTCTCTACTAATTACAAGAGAACATAACAAGTTGAGTCAAGTGGAGGTGAAGCGCATGAATGTGTGACAATAATTGCCAGGACCACTGATCCATTTTCACGCACACCCAGGAAACAATAATCCCTATTTATTCCGTCATGACATTTACATTTCATTTGCAGAACGAGGAAAGAGTAGCTGCTTACCCTCTGGTGTAACGCAAGTTCCCCAAATACTTTCTTTTATCCCACTTTTAGGACGCTTACTTGTGTGTGGTTTGTTTTCTGTAGTTCTCTGTAGTTCTCCTAATGGTGGGTACACACTACAGCGACGGGGATTCATCCCGACGTCGGAACGAATCCCCGTCAGCCCTAGAAGATGTGTACACACTGGGGCGATGCTAATGAAGGTCGGAAAACAAACATGTTCCGTCCTTCATTAGCATACTACAGGACGCTAGTGACAACGCTTGGTTTTATGTGCAGAACATACAACCAAGCGTCTGTCGCTAGCGTCCGCGGGAGCGCGCAATCCCCTGTACACACTGAGCGATGCAGGCAATATGTAGTTATGAAACGGCATATTGTGCCGACATCGCTGTAGTGTGTACCCAGCTTTAGAGGATGATGGCGGGCGCACAGTAAGAGAATGTTGTGAGCGGGTTTGGAGACCAGCAAGGTTTCAAACTGCACCAAGGGAAGCTTATTTTGGAGGGGTGTGGATCGTAGGGTCGACAGTCATTAGGTTGACCACTATTGGTCGACAGTGACTAGGTCGACATGGAAAAAGGTTGACATGTGCCGTTTACATTTTTTTGGTGTCGTTTTCTTCGTAAAGTGAACAGGTACCCCAATTACTGCACCGTGTCCGCTCACCATGCTTCGGGCAAGGTTACTATTCCCAATCGTAGTCCACATGGATAGTAAAGTATGAAAAAGTTCAAAAAAAGAAATAAAAAATAAAATGTGAAAAACTCATGTCAACCTTTTTCCATGTTGACCTAGTGACCAAGTCGACCTTTAAGACCATGGGGTCGATTCTATTCGGCAATTTAAGAATAGCGCCGGGAATTAGCTCCCGACGCTATTCAATTCAGCTCCAGTTAAGTCGGCGATGTCCCGTTCTCGCCGACTTAACAGGTAGTTTTGTCGGGAGAACGGGCATTCTCCGACTTAACTACCCGCGGCAATGCTGATTCCCGACAGAATCAGCCTCGCGCCGGCCGCGAGGCAGCACTTTTGTCGGGTTTCTGCTCTCATTGCCCGGGGATGAGAGAAGAATTCCCGACAATTGCGGGGCACTAGCAGCTGAATTGAATAGCGTCGGGAGCTAATTCCCGGCGCTATTCTTAAGTTGCCGAATAGAATCGACCCCCATGTCAACCTAATTAGTGTCGACCTAAGTGCAGTCGACCTATAGACCGGATCCTTTTTGGAGTAGCACTGTCATAAAACATACCAGTAACATGTGTGTTAGCACTCCAGAATATATCCTCATGAGCGCTGCACAATGGAACACCACATGAGAGCCCAGCGCGAACATCCACATGTGCATACGGTAAAAAGCATGATCAGGCTTGGACTGGCCCACAGGGGTACAGGGGAAACCACCGGTGAGCCCCACTGCCTGGGGGCCCACCTCCTGCTCTAAGGATCAGGTTCCAGACTGTGCACGAGACTTATACATCATACATATGTTACCTTATACTGGACTATGGTGTATTGTCTACAGTGCATTGCTGTGATTAATCTGTTATTAATCTGGTACATTATCATGCATGCAGCAGCTGAATTTACTGTATATATTTATGAAGGGGCCCAAACGTTACACTCTCTAATGGTTAGTCAAACCAATGAGGCGGCAGGCCACACACCCTCTGCAGACTGGCCACACCCCTAACATGGGCCCCTACTACTGCATTCCCCCTGGTGGGCCCTACATGTCCCAGTCCGACACTGAGCATGATCCTGAAATACCCTGAGCGCTAAACATATGAAAGACAGAATGCAGCTTGAGCAAAGCACATTAAACATGAAAGGAACTTGTCTAACAAAGGGTCTAATTCACAGTTGATCGCAGCAGCAAATTTGTTAGCAGTTGGGCAAAACCATGTGTACTGCAGGGGGGGCAGATGTAACATGTGCAGAGAGAGTTAGGTTTGGGTGGGGTGTGTTCAAACTGAAATCTAAATTGCAGTGTAAGAATAAAGCAGCCAGTATTTACCCTGCACAGAAACAATATAACCCACCCAAATCTAACTCTCTCTGCAAATGTTATATCTGCCTTACCTGCAGTGCAACATGGTTTTGCCCAACTGCTAACAAATTTGCTGCTGCAATCAACTCTGAATTACCCCCAAAGTGAAAATAATTTTTGTACTATACCTATATAATGTATTAAAGGCCTCATACTGTCTGTGATACCTGCTCCTAGGTCTGGACAGAACAGTGCTAGTCATCAGGGCCGTAGCTAGATGTGTGCAGAAGGTGCATTGCCCACAGCGCACTTGCCCTGTGGGCACATCTTCTACATACACCCCGAGCGGCCGAAATATCCCTCCCGCTGACAGCCGCCCTCCCGCTCCCCTGTTCCTTGTGCCCGCAGCAGCCCCAAGCTCCGAACAGCTGGAGCCACTGATCGCTCGCTGTCATGCTGTGTAAAGTCACCAGCAGTGCAGAACAGGATATCCCCCCTGCACTGCTGCGCTCCCGCGGCCCGCCCCGTCTCTTCTGGTGAAGTGGACAGACTGTGCAGAGGAGTCAGGAACCGGCAACAGCACTGGAAGAACGTACACATCACGTAAGTGCCTACACAGACACTACGCTACACTATGGGGGTAATTCTGAGTTGATTGCAGCAGGAATTTTGTTAGCAGTTGGGCAAAACCATGTGCACTGCAGGGGAGGCAGATATAACATGTGCAGAGAGAGTTAGATTTGGGTGTGGTGTGTTCAATCTGCAATCTAATTTGCAATGTAAAAATAAAGCAGCCAGTATTTACTCTGCACAGAAACAAAATAACCCACCCAAATCTAACTCTCTCTGCACATGTTATGCCCAACTGCTAACAAAATTCCTGCTGCGATCAACTTGGAATTACCCCCTATATTACACTACACTATACACTACACTATAAGGGTAGGGGGGGTGTAAGGGGGAAACTGCCTGCCATACTGTGTAAAAGGGGGATGCTGTCTGCCGTAATGTGTAAAAAGGGGGACGCTGTAGGCCGTAATGTGTAAAAAGGGGGACGCTGTCTGCCATAATGTGTAAAAAAGGGAATCTGTCCGCCATAATGTGTAAAAGGGGCCCTACCTGGTGTAGTGGCGCTACTGTGCGGCATAATTTGAATAATGGAGACTACTGTGCACCGTAATATGAATTGGTATTATTTTGTGGCCACACACCTTCCCCATGAAGCCACGCCCCTAAATCCCTAATTTTTTTGCGCACGTCTATGGCGCACATTGCCCCTATTTTACATAAAGGGGGGGGGGGTGATGCCGTTTCTTGCACACATCGCTAAAATGTCCAGTTACGGCACTGCTAGTCATTATTAGGGCAGTTTGTCTTGTGCTATGACACAGTGTGATGGATCTTGTGCCACCACTGAAATAATCACTTGTTTTGTTACAACTCTACAGCTCAGCAGTTCCACAAATTCCCACATTCTCTAAAATGTCTGGAAGCTTCCCGCATCATAGTATAGTGAGTGTTCCCACAGAGCTCCACAGTAGGTTACTCAATGCTAATGATGCTGAACGCTGCAGGTAACAATTACATTTGACACTGTGTACTTGTCAAAAAAAAGACTTTTTGTACTTGTGTTAAACCTTTTCAGAAATAGCGGGTGTTCCTTTCCCCTATGCCCCATGCCTGTCCGGAGCACCCCTTTTACGTGTCGTCAATGCAGGGGGGCTACATTGCTGTCTGGACTGCTTGTGTTGTGTACCATTTAAAGGGGATACGTTTATGTGACCGGTGGTTCACAATACCGACGCCGGGATCCCGGCATCTGAAAATCCCGCAGGTCGGCATGAGTGGGAACAGAACCTGTGGCGAGCACCGATAGCCTCCAAGCCCGCAAGGGGGGGCTTGTTGCGCTCCACCCCCACCCCCCCACTGCTGGTCACACATACCCAGTGCATTTAAAGGGCGCCACGTGTTCACAAAGCAATGCCTGCCTTCATGAGGCCTAATGAGAAGCCATATCTTGTCTTTGGAACATGTTGTAGCTTTTACTTTATCTCTGGACAGACGGTATCTTTGACAACTGTACCAAAATCTGCACCATTTCAGCCATAGTCCCTTTTGACATCATCCGTTAGTAATACAGAAAATGTAATTAAGAGACATCATTTTGCAATATAGATATTTAGATAATTTTCATTCTAACACCCAGCACCAGTCACAAGCCATGCAATTTCTCTTTCCTGCCTGGGGTGTCACTCTCTGCTCTGCTGCTTCTAGCACACTCTGGTCTGTATCTCAGCACTGAAATACAGACCAGAGTGTGCTAGAAGCACCAAAGCAGAGCGCGACACCCCAGGCAGGAAAGAGGAACTGCACGAGTTGAGACAGGTGCCGTGCTAGAATGAACACTACTTTACATATTGTTTTACATCAGAATGTAAATTAGTAACTTAGGGGAATTCAATCGTTTTGGGTAAATCATTTTCTCGTCTAACCAAAAACAGTTTAGAGGCCCAAACAACGGTCACAATTCAATTGTTGTATGAGCGCACATGCATGTCACGCTCAAACAGTTTAGCCGTATAAAATGGCTAAACCCATTTAAAGTCCTGCTTTGGACACCCAAACTATTGTTTGGATGTCCAAAGTGCAAAGCTTGCACACATGTTTTTTCTCGCACCCCAGGAGGCTGCGAGAAAAAAATATGTCCTCCATTTCTAATGGGCGCCCAAACTGCAAACAATTGAATTGCTGCCGTCGGGTGCCATCTAGTGGCGGTGCAAAAAAAACAACAACCGAATTCCACCCACTGTGTTTAAATGAACTACAAAGGGCACTTCAAAGCTGGGGTTAACAAGCAGCCTTCAGTGACGTACTCTTGCACACGGTAACAAATTTTTATAAAGATCCACAGACATTACTAGGTCGTAATCACTGCGACAGGTCCTGCCACAAGGAAACGTCTGCAGATGTCTGAAGCAGATAACAACAACAGCATTAAAAAGGCCATAAAACTATGTATAGACTGTTTTAATCAACGGTCTTTCGTCACAATAAAATAGCCAGATTGTAGCTATATTTTTAGATTGTTTTGTTTCTTTTGGCTGACCTCATTCTCAACAAATACAGCCAGGCTTGCTAATGGATTACATAAACATTCAAAGTATTTGGGGAATTGCAACAGGTTAGATTCCCATATAACACACACACATTTTTATATACAAAAAAAGGTAAAACAAATTTAAGCGTTCGAAAGACAAATCTAACATATCTAGTTTGCACAGTCTTATAGCAATTGCAATTTCTTTGTAATTAGGAAACAAATCTTAAGAAAATCTCTGACACCACTACAGGTTACAATTTCGGCACATACTCCTGTAAATGAGAGAAAATCACAATTTCTGAATAATATTGGAAGTAAGATTTATAAAGAAAAATGGGTAATATTTGGGAAGTTAGCAGAGTATAATCACTTGTCTTCTGTACGGCTCAATAAGCTTCATACACCTGAGATGATGACTTCAACTGCATTGAGTGCTACTTTGGCACATATATTACATTACATTATGGGGGAATTAAATTGTTTTTTTTCCCCGTGGCTGCCACTAGATGGTGCCCAACGGAGAAATTCAATTGTGGGGGGGGACACATTTCAGCTCGCTGCCTCCTGAGGTGGTGAGCTGAAATGTGCAATAAGTTGGCACTTTGGGAGCCCAAACAGGAGTTTGATCGAGTGAATCAGCACTTTAAACGGCACTCACACCCGATAGGGGAAGACGGGTGCTACTGAATATCTCCAATGGCCTGCCATTATGTTTGGGCACCCACAAAACAACTGTATTTCCTATATAATATAGATAGACAGCAATACAATTCATCAAAAGAATGAGAAAAATGGCTTTTAATGCTTACATGCCCACAAAGAACAGATCCTCTACATTTCGGTCTTGCCAAGGTCTGATGGTACTTTGTTGTGCCTCTTGAAAAAGGTCCCGTGCCAGGACCAAAACGTTGAGGATCTGTTCTTTGTTGGCATGTAAGCATTAATAGACATTTTTCTAATTCTTTTGGTGAACAAACCCTGGCGAGTAGGGTGGCCAATCACGGGATCGGGATCGGCGGGATACCGGCCTAAAATTGGCCGGGAATCAATCCTGGGATTGGAGCTTCCAATCTCTGGGATTTCGGGATTGGCCAGCAACCTATTTTTGGATATGTCGGGCAGTGTTGAGCTTCCTCAGGAAGATCAGACACTGCCCGGCTCCCCCGGCTCACTTTCCCCGGCTCCTACGGCTGCGCAGCGTGACCTCTGACTTTACGCAGAACCTCACCGCCGCACTGCCCGCCCATCCGCCTGAACGCAAGGAAAGTGTCCCTCCTACTCTCCCGGTTAGTTTGATGTAATTTATCTGGCCTGGGCGGGGGGGACAGGAGACACTCTGAAATGCAGCCAACGCAGCCAATCCCGGGGTTGAACATTTTTCAATCCTGATCCCCGGGATTGAAAAATTGGCCTGGGCTTGGCCACCCCACTGGCGAGGGATGCGGTTAATTTACCAGCTGTCGGGATGCCGGCGTTCAGTATACCAAGGCCGTAATCCCGACGGCCGGTGAAATGCTGGCGATCTGAGTCCCAATCGAAGCCCGGGATACCTACTCGGGTGGTGGTCCACGCCACCACCCGAGGGGCAATAGAATATTGTGGAGAGCTAAGCTCGCCACCGAGTCCGATGTGTAGCAAGCGCACTCCCTCGCGGCATTCTGCCTGTCTAGATCCTGGTATCGGTCTCCTGACTGCCGGGATCCCAAATGGCGGTAAAGCATACCGAACCCACTGGCGAGTGCCACTGTATTGCTGTCTATGAAGGTTGACCACCACAGTGTCATTTCTGGGTGCCACCACAGTTGTTGCCATGGATATTTTGCAGATTTGAGTGTGACTTATTGGATATTATATAATAGATAGATATGTAGGTAGGTGATCCTTATAACACTTTGGGGATCTATCTTATAAAATGGCCCCTGTTGTGAAAATAGTTCTACGTTAGATTATATTTAAAATTATTTATTAAGACACGGTTTTATTTTGGATTTCACAAACCACACACAGTGAACCACACATACTGTACTGAAATTGAAAACAGGATTAAGCAAACGTGGTGGAAAAATAGCTCCACCCTAAATCATAGCAGCCGCTCTAAGCTGCACTTCCCCTTTTGATGCGTTTACTAAAGCTTCTAAAATGAAAAAGGGGTGGCGTTCCTCATAGTAACCAAATTCTATCCTTTTCCAAAATGAAATAGATAGCTATAAGCTGGTTGGTTGTTATAGGCAACCCCTACACATTTCATATTTAGAAACTTAAGTTACAGGTCTGGCTTCTACAGGAATGAGGATTCTTTATTTAATATGCAAGTACAAACTCAGCAGGATGATGTATTCTCTGTTCTCTTAACAGTTCAAAGGGGAAATGGAAGGATATCACTAAACAGCATGTGACAACGGTTTCAGGAGGTGGTGGTGGTAAGGAGGGGGTGCAGAGTTGTTGTGGAGGGGTTCCCATATGGCTAACACCTGCAGCAGCACAGAGCACAGAGAGCTTTCATGTCTAGGATTAGGTCACTACTGAACTTCAGCAGATGTGAAAACAAATTCTGCTGGTAATGGATAGTGACTGCAGATATATACGTGAACAGTCATTTTTTCACTATTATATTTCTTTTCCTATATAGGCTCTCAGTAATGTGTATGTATGTAAGTATGTATAATATATATATATATATATATATATATATATATATATATATATATATATATATATATATATATGTATGTATATAGGTGTAGTATGGTATGCCGGCGCTCGGGCTCCCGGCGACCAGCATACCGGCGCCGGGAGCCCGACCGCCGGCATACCGACAGCGTGGCGAGCGCAAAGGAGCCCCTTGCGGGCTCGCTGCGCTCGCCACGCTACGCGCGCCACACTATTTTATTCTCCCTCCAGGGGGGTCGTGGACCCCCACGAGGGAGAATAGTTGTCGGTATGCCGGGATTCCGGCGCCGGTATACTGTGCGCCGGGATCCCGACATTCGGCATACAGAAGACCACATACATATATATATATATATATATTAGTGTTCTTTTTGAAGCAGCACTCCTGGCGTCTAAATAAATCAGTCTTACAGCACAATTAGCAAAGGACTTCAAAAGGAAGTGTGGGCACCCGGCGCAGTATACTTCTATGGTGGGAGAGCCGGACATTTGGGTCATATATTATATTATATTATATATTCATACACACACACAAATACATACATACATTACATACATATACAAGGCAATCCACATCTAATCATGGAGTTGTACAGCAAACATAAGGGTCTATTTGCAAAGCAGAGATAAAGTACCAACCAAGCAGCTCCTGAGTGTTATTTTCCAATCACAGCCTGTAACATGGCAGTTAGAAGCCTACTGGCTGGTACTTTGGGGGGAGATGTAGTAAGTAAGAAAAGTGATAAAGTGGAGAGTGATTAAGTACCAGCCAATCAGCTCCTAACTGCTATGTCACAAGCTGTGTTTGAAAAAATGACAGTTAGGAGCTGATTGGTTGGTTTATCACTCTCCACTTTACCACTTTTTAAGGCTTAGTACATCCGGCCCAAAAATCTGTCTTCACTTTATCAATCTCCATGGTAGACCCCATGGGTTTTAAACTACAACCACAGAGACAGGCAGGCCCACACAAAAGTCCACTCCACTGCCTCCTATTACCCTTTCTATGGCTTTACATGGGGCCAATCCCAGGGTGCTCCTGCCGCCACCTGCGCTCCAGTTAGGAGTTGCAGCATTAAATCAGTCTATAGATTCCTAAACGCAGCACGCAACTTGCACTTATCAGGATTGGATGTAGCTGCTGGGCAGGGTCTTAAACTGGTCCACCAGGAAGGGGTAAGTGTGACATCTTTACTGTACAATCGAACCACTACGACATCAATTAGCAAAGACACATCAAGAGTGATTCTACACTGATGTGCAGGGTAATATAGGGAGTATTCCATTATCCTGAATGAAGGCCCTGCTGGACACCACCACACTCCTTTAAGAGCCCTGGCATGCCCCCACTACAAAGACTGTGCTGAGGAGCCCAGGTGAATACTGTAAACAGACAGTGAATAGGTGGTGGATGGGGTGAGACGTAGCAGGGTCAGGGGGCTGACAGTCTAGGGCAGGCATTCCCAACCACGGTCCTCAAGGCACACCAACAGTGCAGGTTTTAGTGATATCCAGGCTGCAGCACAGATGGTTAAATCAAAATAACTGAGCTACTAATTAAGTCACCTGTGCTGAAGCCTGGATATCACTAAAACATGCACTGTTGGTGTGCCTTGAGGACCGTGGTTGGGAAAGCCTGGTCTAGGGGGTACATTTACTAAGCAGTGATAAGAGCAGAGAAGTGAGCCAGTGGAGAAGTTGCCCATGGTAACCAATCAGCACTGAAGTAACATCTATAATTTGCATACTATAAAATGATACAGAGCTGCTGATTGGTTGATGGGGAAATATCTCCACTGGCTCACTTCTCCACTCTTATCACTGCTTAGTAAATGTTCCCCTATGTCTGAAGGATCTGCGTGGTACAGAACCAGGACTATGGGGTACATTGATAACTTAAATAACATGGTGGCGCAGTCCACGTGACACCCGTATAAGGGAAAGTGCCTATAGATAAGGGGAACAGTATACCAGATGATCAGGCTGCAATAATTACTAGTAAAGAAGACAAGAATCTCAGGATTAGGCATATCGTTTAAGACGCACACTCATGCCCAGATGTAAAGCGCAGCGGAATTTGCTGCGCTATGTAAGAGACTGTTCATAAATAAATAAATCTCTTGGATACATGCAGCTTGGGTGGTAACTAACAAATAAAATGTGTCAGATGTGTTTCATAATCTTTTATTTTCGATCTATGTAGAAATAAAACTTCCCAGCCAGTTTTAAAAAAAAAGCCTGAAAGACATACTGAGTAATGCTGGGTCTTGTGGTGAGGGGAATGAGCGAGGAGTGATTCACCGACACCCCCGTCTGACTCATACAGACATCTGCTGCGGGTCCCATAATCGTCCAATCAGCAGGGAGAGCTCCAGTAATGTGCAATACAGACACTCTTACTGTGCAGCAGAGATTACTACGCTCGCTCTGTGCCATAGGGACGCCGTCGTTTATTAGTAACGTGTGCAGGTGTCACTTGTGTGTAAATGAGAAAAGTGTCTGCTGTAAAATAAATAGGATGTGGCTATACTGCTTGGCATATTGTTATGTTTATAGGTTTGCAGTGGTTGCATAGTCTGCAGCAGTGTAGGAGTAAGGGCAGGAATTTGTGGCTCTGTCAGCAAGCAAAGGGTAGCAACAGAGCTGGACGCAAGTTACATTTATGTGTATATGTGTATAAATGCACAATATGCAGAGCCACCGGTATCATAAGACGCCAGAGACTTTGCACAGAAAGTAAAATTAACTAAAAGTGTATGAAAATATAGAAGTATCAAGCTCTAGTTGTTTGCATTGCAGTGATGATATAGGCCATGGGAAATAACCAGAGTACAAGTAGAAGAAATCCCCTCCCCTTGCACCCCACTTTCCCTTAGCACCCATTTAAGGTGTCTGCTGCGTCAGTATCACGGGGCAGCAGAAATTTCTTAAATACGTAAGAGACTGCCGCTCTGGAAGGAAGAGTGTCAGGTGAGTGTCAGCCCCTCTTCCAAATGTATAGTTTAGTTTCTGTGGTTTAGTTGCTATTATAGGTGGTCATTCAGAGTTGATCGCTAGATGCCGTTGCTCGCAGTGCAGCGACCAGGCTAAAAATCGGCACTTCTGTGCATGCGGCTCAATGCGCACGCGCGACATACTTTCACAAAAGCCGATTTTACACAAGCTCTAGCGCCGCTTTTCAGTCGCAATGCTGGCCGCAGAGTGACTGACAGGAAGTGGGTGTTTCTGGGTGGTAACTGACCGTTTTCGTGGAGTGTGTGTAAAAACGCAGGCGTGTCAGATACAAATGCGGGCGTGCCTGGAAAACGCAGGCGTGGCTGGCCAAACGCAGGGCGTGTTCATGATGTCAAAACAGGAACTAAACAGTCTGTAGAGATCGCAGGGTAGGAGTAGGCCTCGAGCTGCTCAGAAACTGCACAATCTATTTTTGTAGCAGCGCTGCGATCCTTTCGCTCGCACTTCTGCTAAGCTAAGATACAATCCCAGAGGGCGGCGGCTTAGCGTTTGCACTGCTGCTAAAAGCAGCTAGCGAACGAACAACTCGGAATGAGGGCCATAATACCTTGATAGCATGATATAGGGGTAAAGTGCTGGATTAAAAACAGGGCAGCTTCCCCACACATAGCCACATCACCAGTGTGGGGGAAATTGTGGCATAATGTTCAAGATTGTGTTAAATACATCTGTGGTGCAGGGAGTTATTTATATGGGGATGAGTATGAAAAACTGGCGACCAGGATCCCCTGCCATCAGTATACCGACAGCAGGATCCCGGCCACCGGTATGCTTGCTGCGCTCGCCACGCTGCCGGCACCGCGGCTCGCCACAGGTTATGTTCTCCCTCTATGGGTATCGTGGACACCCATAGGAGGGAGAAAAGCCTCTGGCGCCGAGATTCCGGCGGTGGTATTTCACTTCTAGTCGGGATTCCAGCGTCGGCACTGTGCCGTCAAGGATCCGGAATAGCGCTATTGTAACTGCTTCCCTTTATATGCTATACTATTATTATAATATCGCCAATATGTCATATTGACAATTGTATTGGCAGTGGCCCCCACAAGCTAGTTGCCCTGTAGCCCCCACAAACTTTAATCTGGCCCTGGGGAGGGCCACCCATGCATGGAGGATATGAGACACTGGCAGTGCAGCAGGAGACAGCAGTATGCTCAGGGAGAGCTCATCATATACCAGCACTGTACGCCATTTCGTGGCCACATTATACCGCCATCATGAATTTATCATAACAGATGCAAACACACAAAACCAATACACAATGAACTTTCCATGTCCTTTCTGTATTAAAGTCTATACCCCCGCATCTTTCGGACATGTGTGCACTGACATTAAAGTCAGTGTGTAGAGACTGTGGGACTGAGAGGTAGACACAATATCGATTTTGTCCGCATCCGATATTTACAGATATCCTACGCTTCTGTCCCGTTGGGTCACTGCCGGCAAACGCAGTGCGAATTTGGTCGCCAATATCGGCAGGCGTTCCTGGGAGGTAACAGGGGGTGGCTACTCTGACGCGGGTGCATCACCGCCAACAGCTGCATCCAAAGACGCAGTTGCACCGGTAGCCATCCTGAGCAATTATAGGCTAGCTCAGATGTTCCAAGTGCAACTTTTTGCGCAAAGCGGCAGGATTACAGGCGCAGCGTCTCTGTACAAAACCCATCGGCTGCAGCATTAGCATAAAGACGCAACTGCACTGCGTACAAAGACGCAACTTCGTCCACCTGCGAATCAGGACCTGCGTAACCGCACGCCAATACTTGTGGACCAAACACACAACCTTTCCTCTGCAGCCATGTGAACTGTGGCATGTGTCACTCTCCAGGCTAGGACTGAGGCCAGAGAAACCGCCCTATATTACTCATACAAGAATTCATTAAGAGGTGACTTCATGACCCTCTCATATCACAAGAACACGAACCAAGTTAGTATGGAGCATTGTGTATTTATGGCACACTGTGTGCTGCGTAGAATATTCCGTATTTTCTTCTCTACAGGGAGCTATGATAAGGAGCTGTACTAGCGGGCGCTGGATGCATATGCCAGTCCAGAACAGGGCATCTCTAGACGTGTGTGTGTGTGTGTGTGTGTGTGTGTGTGTGTCGTGTGTGTGTGTGTGTGTGTGTGTGTGTGTGTGTGTGTGTGTGTGTGTGTGTGTGTGTGATAGAGAAGGTCTCTGGTATGCCACACAGCTCCACGCTGGATACGGCCTGCTCTAGAGACAGGTAAAGAGGTGGTAGTGGAAGAGGGAGCAAAAATGCTAAGAATGTGACCCTGAAAGGTCAGACAGAGGATCCTATGAAGGGTAAACATACTGGGAGAATTAGTCCACCTCTCTGACTCCTACACCAGTGCTTACTGGCAAGTGAAAGTGTAATGGTGCTGGGATATCAAGCATGCCGCTTTAGTGTTCTGTGTAGATGTTATGTTACTCTTTTACCTAATAATTTAGCATATGACATTACAGTGACTCTCAGTTCCTGGTATAGAAATGATTGTATTCATGTTCTAGAGATATTTAACAGGCAGCTACAGCATTAATTACTGCATGTATACTGCACACATTTCTTCACTCCAAAACCAGTTCCTGAATACGATTCTCTACACTGGTGACACTAGAATTCTACAAACGGCACATACAACAGATGCTGTACTGGAGGAAATGCTGCCTACTTTACACTAATCAATGTACCCATTCCAAAAGACAGTCATCCGGCGGGATGGCCAGAGCACGGAGGGGACAGTCACCCGGCGGGATGGCCAGAGCACGGAGGGGACAATCACCCGGCGGGATGGCCAGAGCACGGAGGGGACAGTCACCCGGCGGGATGGCCAGAGCACGGAGGGGACAGTCACCCGGCGGGATGGCCAGAGCACGGAGGGGACAATCACCCGGCGGGATGGCCAGAGCAGGGAGGGGAGAGAGTGACCCGGCGGGATGGCCAGAGCAGGGAGGGGAGAGAGTGACCCGGCGGGATGGCCAGAGCAGGGAGGGGAGAGAGTGACCCGGCGGGATGGCCAGAGCAGGGAGGGGAGAGAGTGACCCGGCGGGATGGCCAGAGCAGGGAGGGGAGAGAGTGACCCGGCGGGATGGCCAGAGCAGGGAGGGGAGAGAGTGACCCGGCGGGATGGCCAGAGCATTGAGAGCCTTTAACAGGGCAAACACATGGAGGTTTCTGTATTACCAGCACTACACACATAAGCACCAAGGTGTGACTTATAAAATTATGTGGTAATACTTAAGAGAAAATTCCATTTAGGATACACAATTACTTTCTATTGAGCTGCACGTTCCTCAGTCACTGACACTAGGGGCACTTTACCAAATATTTGAAAAAAAATGTGCAAATAACTTAAGTGTAAGGAAGAATTTCAAGTAGCAAGAAGCAAAAGCAACTTAATATACATGGTGACAATGGCAAGCTGAGGGTTTTTTTTTTAAATCTTTTGTACATAGGAGCTTTAGAGTTTCCTCTCTTTAAAAAAGAAAAAAAAACCACAAAAAAAAAACTGGAATATTTACAGATCCAGACAGTATAGGATAGAAGGACAGGAAACTGGGATTAATGGAGGCATGAAATAGGATGTTTGACATCAGGAATAATATACAAAGCAAGAATACTCCAGGGTATTGCGGTATTCCAGCTAGTGTTTGAAATGCCTTAAATATTTACTGTTTAAATCCCCCACACATAGTGGAAGCAGCCATTCCGATGGCGGAACCATACTGCGGCCTATCCACTAGCTAGGAGCCAGCGGTAACACAGGGGCACTGCCCAACACTATAGGCAAACTAGATGGGTCAAGTGGTCCTTATCTGCCGTCATATTCTATGTTTCTACATTCATAATTACGAGATGCAGATTCCTTTCATGTATGCTACTTCAGGCCACAATACGGATTTGTTTACTGTTGGTGTAACAACGGTATCTAACGTCAGCCCCACTTCCATGCATTCTGCTAGCAAAAATCAGTAAATAAAAGGCCAGTCGTTCAAGTCTGGAGGTAAAAATAACCAGGAGTGTTTAAAGGTCACAAGTGATGCTTCTGATCCTATTTGTTCTACAATTCCTTTATATTTTGTGCAATGAACCAATGTACATTTTTTTTTCCCATTTCAAAATAGGGTGACAAATAATACACAAGCTAGACACATGTGCTAATGTTCTTCTGCAAAACCATTGCTCGCCGACACTGCTCTTAATAGAGAAAAGATGTGATCTTAACGCGACACAAGATGGGAACTAAAACGTCGTTACATATAGGTTCTAGAAAAAAAACATGGTATCTAATCCTTCTGGCCTGCTGCTACAGAACTTTCTGATTTAGCTGTTGATGTCTTTCTTTATCCGCTGCACAGATCACTAAAATACAAATAATTACACGGATGCAGACAGATGCACAAAGCAAACACGACACACCAATGCAAACAGATGACATGAAATAAAAAATAAAACAGATAATGCCAGATTTGCCAAGAAGCAAATAAAGTGAGTGGCCACAGGAACCTAAGAAACTGGGAACGCCTGTCTGCCAACCACAACAGGGGTATGCATCGCTTCTGTAGGTTCCTCATTCCACCAAACCACCAGGATTCTTATTGTGAGTAATCCCTGAGATCACTTCCTGTCAGCTACAACTGGTGTTTGGGGGAAGGAAGAGGATTGGGGGGGGGGGGGGGGGGGGGGGTCTTTATTCTGTATTACAACTGAAAACTTTAGCACAGACATACATTTATATCCATTGAGTATTTTGCTGGCCTTAATTCCACGTTATATGAAACACTTACTTCATCTAATGGTGCGATGTGCAGGAAGTCGCTGTAACCATTAGCAACCAATTACACTCTACGTGTCATTTTACCTGTATTACAAAATGACGGCACACATCTCATTGGTTGTTACTGTAAACAGATCATTTAGCACACAGCACAACGGTATTATTTAACCCCTTATAGCTTGCAACTCTGCAAACAAGGAAACGGAGTACGACGTCACAAAGTGAGGACATTTAAGAAGGAGTTCCCTGTTACATGGAACCATCTAGTAACAGGCTCTGCTAAAGATGAGATTATAAGGAGTGGGCTGACAGGAACCCATTAAATCAGAGAGAGTGTATAGCGAATAAGGATGAATGTCCTGGTCATGGTGAAATAACTCTATTGTCGTGTTTTCTGGCTGTTACAATTAGAAAAAGAATAAGTTGCCACAGGCTTTTGTTGCAGGCCTAGACCTGCCCCAATTGTCTAGGACAAGATGAAGTTCTGTAACCCTTTCATCGCTGCTATTCAACAGTGTACATCACTTCAGCTTTTACTGAATGAAGGAGATGAACTTTCTGTAGAGTGAAGAAATAGACTAGCAAAGTTACCCATGGCAACCATTCAGCAACTTCTCGCTCTTTAGGAGGCTTATCTCCTCATATACCACCTACCATGTTCAACTGACAAAGGATCAAACACCATGGAGGGACACATTTCCGAAACACAGCCTGTACATAGTGCCAGCTGTAACGTCATGTAAGTGAGTGTTTAACTTGAAGGCAGCATGGTGATGCAGTGGTTAGCATTGCTGTGTCACAGCACTGGGGTTATGGTTTCAGTTCCATAGCCTATATGCATGGAGTTTGTATGTTCTCCCCATGTTTGTGTGGGTTTACCTTGGTTTACTCAAGTTCCCTCCCAGGCGCAAAACAAACAAAAAATACACTCTTATAGCAGTCCTGCTAAGCAGCCCTTCCAGTCACACGGCGAGCGTCTTTTTTGGCAATATTTTTTCTGCTAAAATGTGTGTTAGATACAATGTAATGTAATGTAATTGCGGCTGTATCGCATCCAAAATGTCACATTACATAGCATTTTGCATGCAAATACAGTCGCAGTAACACACAGAATATAGGCATGTCGCATATCATTTAAATTAGCAGAAGCTGCTTGTGCATCCTATTGCATTACATTGCGTCGAATGCATTTCCACGCCGAGGGGGGGGAGGGGGGGGGGGGGGAGAAGAGCCACTCGTCACTACCAAGTCACACGGCACTCATGCGTTATGTGTAATGAGACTTGTAGCGCACGGAGCAAAGATAAAAGAGGACACATCTTTAGGTTAATTGGCTGCTAACTAGAATGTCCCCTAGTCTGTGTGTGAGGGAATTCAGAATGTAAGCAGAAACTGCGCACGGACTGATGAGAATGATAAATTGCAGCACTGTGTAATTAGTGGAAGTATTAAATAGCAGCACTGTGTAATTGGTGGAAGTATAGAAATACATTATAATAACAGTTGTAATTATAGTTGGTTACTATGAACTACTTATGGAATTATTTTGGAATGGAAGGTTACTCAGGAAGCATTTGGTCAGCAAGCAGTCCAAAGGGAAATTGTTTACCACCATTCTTAGGCTGGCCATACACTGCAGGATAGTTTTTTAAAACAGCCAAACTACAGTTTCAAATGATTATCGTTCAGTGTGCGATACCGAATGATGACTCACACCCTGAAAACGGATGAAAAATTAGCCTGGCTATTTGGAGGGCTTTCAAAGCTGTCTCATGCACCCGACCGTTGTTCAGCCAGCTTCAGGTTGTGACTGGAAATCGGTCTCCACCACACATCGTGCAGTGTGGGATCCGGTCTCTAGGTCGACAAGACTTAGGTTGACCACTATTGGTCGACAGTAAGTAGGTCGACAGGGACTCTAGATCGAAATGTTCTAGGTCGACATGGGTTTTTCACTTTTTTTCCCCATTTTTCAACTTTTTCATACTTTACGACCCACGTGGACTACAATTGGGAACGGTAACCCGAAGCATGGCAAGCGAAGCGAGCCGTGCGAGGCAACACGGTGCACTAATTGGGGTTCCCCGTCACTATACAGAGAAAACAGCACCAAAAAAAAGAGTGAAAAAACTCATGTCGACCTTTTGTCATGTCGACCTAGAGTCCCTGTCGACCTAGAAACCATGTCGACCTACTTACTGTTGACCAATAGTGGTCGACCTAGACACTGTCGATCTAAGTCTTGTTTGTCTAACATACCACACCCGTGCAGTGTATAGAGGCGCTCCAATTATCTCGTCTTTTCCCCTGTCCCTGTCAGCTGCTATACTGCATGCTCCCAGGACACGCTGCTGCAGATTTAGCATGCCATATCCACAGCAGCTGAAGTGACACACGTTGCTTACCTCTGCACATTATTGTGTGTGTGTGTGTGTGTGTGTGAGATTATATATATATATATATATATATATATATATATACACACACACACACACACATACATACATACATACATACATACATATATACATACACACATAGGGCTATAGATAGTACAATGTACACTTTGGGTGAAGGCTTCCATTGCTCATGCCCTTTCTGTGTCCTTTCATACAAATCACTGATAACACATTGCAAGGAGGAGGCTGATACTGAAGTAGGTGTTAGGGGCATACTGGCACAGACTGTCTTGTATTAGGTGCAGTGACAAACAGTGCAATAAGCTGCCCAAGTCACTGTTACCCTGCGGCAGAGCACCCTCGCACAGCCGATGCCCAGCAGGGAAGGGGGCACTGAAGCAGGCAGTCCCATAGCACTGCTGCCCTATCTGGAACATGCAGAGCCGGAATCTTACCCAACCAGCCTAGGAAGAAAACAAATAAACACCGAGCCAAGATCAGCTCTCCACCCTGAATCCTGTCAGGGAGATGAAAAGCACGTTCTGTGCCAATACCCAACCACACGCCTGCTCATTAAATGACGACAGCCCACAATTGATGCACACGCCCAAGCCCTGGGGTGAAAACATGCTCGGCTCTTCCGAAATCACAGCTAGAAAATGCTCATTTCTCAGGAGTGCATCATTTCCATCATGCTATTTGCTTCCCACTATACTTCTTCCCATAATACCGCTCACCCTGCTTCTTCTTACCCCTCCTGCTTACTAGCTCACCTTGTAATGCTATGTATAATCATGTCCTAAACCTCTGAACTGCAGACACTCCCCAGACTGAATCATTGTTGCCGTCCCCTTGTAAAATACCATTTGTGGCTTATATACAGTTTACACCCCAGCCCATTATACCCCACATAGCTATGCTGCGCCCATTACACCATAAACTGTAAGTTGCCCTCTATGGGGGCGATTTTTTGGGATGCCCATCAGAGCAATTCAATTGTTGCTCTGATCGGGCGCACATTACCTTTTAAGCACCAAAATATACAGGTTTTGCCTGCTAACAGCTGCTAATTCCGTCTCAAGTCCTGCTTAGTGCGCCCAATCTACCGTTTGGGCGCCTAAAGCACGGACTTTTCGCACATTTCTTCTTGCCGTCTCAGGAGGAAAGATCTCTCCCACCACTAATGGGCACCCTAACGGAGAAACAATTGAATTGCTCCACTTTGCACCCACCCAGTTGTAGCTGCGGAGTTAAACAATTGAATTGCCCCTTATAAAATGACTAGCCAATCTATGTTCCGCCAACAGTCCCCATCTAACGACAAACAGAGTCTCAGGTCACCTATTACAGATGTATTATGTACTTTCCCTCACGACTTAAGAGTACTCCTTAAATAATGTTGACATAACCCTGCATCCTAAAACCAATGTGGTTCTAAAGAACTGTCCTTCAATATGACCTTCTGTTACTTTATGGACCGAGTCAACACTAGGTTTCTGGGGGAGGGGGGGGGGGGGGGGGTGAAATGTTGACATGTTCTGACTGTTGACATACATGTTATGCCGACATGACTCAACTTTGGGTGGAGGGCTGCAAGAGCAAATGTAGACGCGTCCAATGGCAGCACAATTGAATTGCTGTTGGCGGGTGCCCATTAAACAATTGATTTGCCCAATTAGTGTTTGAGCCCTATAAACATACCGCTACTGGGATACATAGAAGGGTATACAATTAGTTCTGACCATTTCGGAGCTAACAAATCCGTCCTTTACTGAGTATTCAATTGCGGACCATTTTCGTCAATGCTTCCCCCCCCCCCTTTTTTTTTCTCTTTTTAAGTGAAAAGGCATTGGCGAAAAATGCCTCAAAATCTGTGAAAATGGCCCGCGCTTGACGAAAACAGGTGGTTTCGCCGATCCACGTGTTTTCCGCCCCTGCCGCACTTTTTGCCTAGGCGAAACTTCGGCCCTGCTATTGCATAGGGCGAAGCCCCATTCGCCCTAAAAATAGTTAAAAGCTCCGTTTTTTCACCTAGGCAAAAAAAAAATTGAGCTAATTGCATAACCACAGTAAGCATTCCAACCAAATTATGCATTTTGGTATTATATAGTGCTCCAATAAACGGCCCAGCACTAACGAGCTGCACTGGAACTGTGAAGTCACGGGAAGAAAGGATCTCTTTATGTAGCACTGGGCCCAGACCTGGCCATGAACAGGTTACAGTATGTGTGGCAAGTGTTGCTCAGTTAGCTGCACCAATAGCCACATTAAACGATTAATCAAACCTTCTATAGAGGACCAATGTAGGTGTTGTCCACAGTAGCCAATTACAGTTATAGCACTGTGTACAATATACTAGAATAAATGATAACTAGGAGTAAATTTACTAGGGTGGGAGTTTTTATAGAACTGGTGATGTTGCTCATAGCAACCAATCAGAGTCTACTTAACATTTATCTAGCTGTTTCTAGAAGATAATAGATAGAATCTGATTGATTGCTAAGAGCAACATCACCACTTCAAAAAAAACCTCCCACCTTAGTAAATTTACCACCTAGTTTCTGATTGGGTGCTATGCTCCACTTGTCCTCTGTAGCACAGCAGAGGATGGGGTACAGAGATGCCCGGGAATGGCCTTGGGGCAAGCCTAGCAGGTGTGCTATGTTATGTAGATAAGACTTGGGTCAACAGTGTCTAGGTCGACCAGTATTGGTCGACATGTCAGGGACTCTAGGTCGACAGGAGAAAAGGCCAACATGAGTTTTTATACTTTTTTTGGTGTAGTTTTCTCCGTACAGTGACCGGGAACCCCAATTAGTGCACCGTGTCCCCCCACATGGCGAGCGAGCTTCTAGCAAGGTGCCTCGCTCCGCTACCGCTGGACACCCACGACTGGGAATAGTCCCTGTCAGTCGGCATGCCGACTGTCAGGCTGTTAATCGGTCGGGATCCCGGCGTCGGTATCCCGACCGATTAACAACTGCAAACAGTGAGAAACAAAACAAAACTGGGTAATAACAGACAGACATAGAGTTAGGAGGGCCCTGCTCGCAAGCTTACACGCTATAGGGAAGTAGGCATGGATACACAGGATAGGTGCATAAAGGGCACCTTGTTAACTTCATACTTAAAACAGGATATACTAAAATTAAAATTCAGTCAAAACTGCCGTTTTAGTAGTTTTGGCCGCATTTCCCATATGTTCCAAGCTACGGAAAGTAAGCTTGGACCCGGAAGCCTATGGGCTTCTTATTGCACTCTTTCTGAGAGGGATCAAGGAGCGCCGGATGACACGCATGTCCAGTGGCGTAACTAGAAATTTTTCTCCCCCAAGCCAAAAAATTCTTCGGCGCCCCCCCCCCCCTCATGCTCCATAAGTGGGAGCAAGAAAGGGATAAATATGCGCGCGCCAAAAAAGGGGCGTGGTTTTGTTGGAGTGGGCGTGGTTTTGCATAAAGGGGCGTGGCATTGCAGGAAAAGACTACCTTATACCCCAGTTTTGCAACCTGCACGCCCATACGTTGGCCACCACAGGAAAGAAAAATAATCCTGATTCATGCCCCTTACATTATTTGTCATTTTTCCTCCTTATAGTAATGCCCAGTATACATTATGCCACATACTGCAATGGCCCTTAGACATTATGCCGCACACAATAATGCACGACACAATATGCACACACTGTAATGCCCCCGACACATTATGCCACACACCGTAATGCCTGTGACACATTATAACAGGAATCGCAATGCCCGTTATACATTATGCTACACACTGCAATGCCCCTGATACATTATAGCACATACAATGTCTGTGACACATTATGACACACACCGCAATGTCCGTGATACATTATGCCACACACTGCAATGCCCGATACATTATAGCACATACAATGCCTGTGACACATTATGCCACACTGCAATGACCTTGAGACATTATACCACAATGCCCGTGATATAGTATACCATACACCGTAATGCCTGTGACACATACCGCAATGCCCTGCCCGTTATACCCTATGCCACACATCGCAATGCCCGTTATGTATTATGCCACACTGCAATGACCCTGAGACATTATACCACATACCACAATGCCCGTGATGTAGTATACCACACACCGTAATGCCTGACACATTATGACACACACCGCAATGTCCGTGATACATTATGCCACACACTGCAATGACCCTGAGACATTTTACCACATATCACAATGCCCGCGATATAGTATACCATACACCGTAATGCCTGTGACACATTATGACACACACCGCAATGTCCATGATACATTATGCCACACACCGTAATGCCCATTACACATTAAGTCCTACAGTAAGGCTTCTAATTACTTTTCAATTACCTGCTCGTTGCCAGGGGTTTCATGCTCTTGGTTCCATGCACGGTGCCAGGGGTTTTCATGTTCAGGGTGTCATGCTCGTTGCCAGGGGTTTCATGCACTGGGTGTCATGCTCGTTGCCAGGTGTTTCATGCACTTGGTGTCATGCTCGTTGCCAGGTGTTTCATGCACTTGGTGTCATGCTCGTTGCCAGGTGTTTCATGCACTGGGTGTCATGCTCGTTGCTAGGAGGTAGTCCTTGTTGCTAGGGCTGTGCTCCCAGTGCCACATATGTCCCCAGTGCCAGATATTCCCCCACGGTGCCAGGTACTTACATGCCCCAGTGCCAAATATAGTCGTCCCCCCCATGTGCCAGGTACACATATACCCCCCCAGTGCCACATATGCCCCCAGTGCCAGATATTCCCCCCCCAGTGCCACATATGCCCCCAGTGCCAGATATGCCCCCAGTGCCATATATTCCCCCCCAGTGCCAAATATGCCCCCAGTGCCATATATGCCTCCAGTGCCCGATATTCCCCCCCAGTGCCCGATATTCCCCCCGTGCCATATATGCCCCCAGTGCCAGATATTCCCCCCCAGTGCCAGATATTCCCCCCGTGCCATATATGCCCCCAGTGCCAGATATCCCCCCCAGTGCCAGATATGCCCCCCCAGTGCCAGATATGCCCCCCCAGTGCCATATATGCCCCCAGTGCCAGATATTCCCCCCCCCCAGTGCCATATATGCCCCAGTGCCAGATATCCCCCCCCCCCAGTGCCAGATATTCCCCCCAGTGCCAGATATTCCCCCCAGTGCCATATATGCCCCAGTGCCAGATATCCCCCCCCAGTGCCATATATGCCCCCAGTGCCATATATGCCCCCCGTGCCATATATCCCCCCCCAGTGCCATATATGCCCCCAGTGCCAGATATTCCCCCCCCCCAGTGCCATATATGCCCCAGTGCCAGATATCCCCCCCCCCAGTGCCAGATATTCCCCCCAGTGCCAGATATTCCCCCCAGTGCCATATATGCCCCAGTGCCAGATATCCCCCCCCAGTGCCATATATGCCCCCAGTGCCATATATGCCCCCCGTGCCATATATGCCCCCCGTGCCAGATATCCCCCCCCAGTGCCATATATGCCCCCAGTGCCAGATATTCCCCCCCAGTGCCATATATGCCCCAGTGCCAGATATCCCCCGCCCCAGTGCCAGATATGCCCCCAGTGCCAGATATTCCCCCCAGTGCCATATTTTCCTCCCTCCCCCCCCTTGCCATATATGCCCCCAGTGCCAGATATTTACCCCCCCCCCCCCCCCGCCGTCGCTTTTTGGAGGGACACGGAGGGCACAGCTCATCTCTCCTGTGTCTCTCCTGCTGCATCAGCTCCGGCGGCCGCGGGTCTAATAGGGGGAAGTGCCGGTTCGTGAGCCAATTAGAGCTCACGGACGGCACTTCCCCCTATTAGACCCGCGGCCGCCGGAGATGATGCAGCAGGAGGGACACAGGGAGGCGCGCTGTGTGCCCTCCAACAAGCAGCGGAGGGAAGGAGACTGCAGACTGACATGCGGACGCTCGTCCGCATGTCAGTCTGCTGTAAATCAGTGGCGCCCCCACAGCCCCTCGCCCCCAAGCCACCGCGAGGACTGCGGGGGCAGTAGTTACGCCACTGCGCATGTCGCAGGAGACACTGGGAGGGATCCAGGAGCGCCGGATGACACGCATGTCGCAGGAGACACTGGGAGGGATCCAGCAGATCCCTCCTGCAGCATGCATCATCCAGCACACGGATCATAAACCCAGAAGTCCTTATATCGCAGAAGACGGTACTTATTGGGAGAGCAGTCCTTTGCCATTCTAATCACAATTCGAGGTACATACCAATGTTATTAATGCCAGGATGTACCAGATAAGTGGTACCCATCACATAGGGCTCCAATTAAGAAAGAGTCATAACCCCTTTAGCACTCGTTTCCAGGCTATGACCGCTATCCTATGTCGCAAACAGCGGCAAGCTCCGCTTACTGCTGGTTCTGGACATACCCATATAGCAGCCATTCCTAACCTCAAGGCACACCAACAGTGCAGGTTTTAGGTATATCCAGGCTTTGGCACTGACGGTTAAATCAAAATAACTGAGGTACTCATTAAGGGGGTAATTCTGAGTTGATTGCAGCAGGAACTTTGTTAGCAATTGGGCAAAACCATGTGCACTGCAGGGGGGGGGGGGCAGACGTAACATGTGCAGAGAGAGATAGATTTGGGTGGGGTGTGTTCAATCTGCAATCTAAATTGCAGTGTAAAAATAAAGCGGCCAGTATTTACCCTGCACACAAACAAAATAACCCACCCAAATCTTATAGGCCCTACACATTGGCCGAGCTGCCCGACGGCGGATACGGCCGACGGGCGACCCGGCGGCGGGGGGGGCAGTGACGGGGGAGTGAAGTTTCTTCACTCCCCCCGTCACCCGGCTGCATTGAAGTGCAGGCAAATATGGACGAGATCGTCCATATTGGCCTGCATGCACAGCCGACGGGGGACCAGCGATGAACGAGCGCGGGGCCGCGCATCGTTCATCGCTGGAGTCTCCACACTGAAAGATATGAACGAGTTCTCGTTCATTTATGAACGAGATCGTTCATATCTTTAACACAAATCGGCATGTGTGTAGGGCCCTTAACTCTCTCTGCACATGTTATATCTGCCCCCCCCCCCCCTGCAGTGCACATGGTTTTGCCCAACTGCTAACAAAGTTCCTGCTGCGATCAACTCAGAATTACCCCCTAAGTCACCTGTGCTCAAGCATGGATATCACTAAAACCTGGGTTATTACTGTTCCTTGAGGGCCGAGGCTGGGAACGCCTGCCATCTGTGGATGGGGAAATCAGTATGGCCTTTCTGGCTTTAGCAAAGTCTTCCAATAGTCAGTAGCTCGGCAGGACATGCAAGTGATAGTAACTCCCAGTGGCATGCCTGTAAGCCTCACAGTATGACATATGCTGCCCGCAATTTGAATGATATTTAGACGGAACCCTTATTGCTTTGTTTATAAGCCGAAGCCTCTTTGCAGTCTATGTAATTGCACAAAACTTCTCCCATTACTGTATATGTAACTATTCATATTCTTACTCTGTACCAGTGCGGTGTCCACATTATTCACAGACTTTTACAGAGAAGCCAACAAAGAGTGATGTCATACAAGCAAGGTTATGGAGTTCCCAGGAAGTATTATAGGAGGGAGAGACGTGGTGGCTGTATTGCCTGTATAACGCCTTCGCACTGACAAAGCTCATCTTCAGATTAGTGCTAGAGGCAGCCGTGTTCTCCTAGGCTGTATATCAGCTTCTCAATGACATATTCTCAGAAAACATTAAAAGGCTGCAATGTCATAGGGGCAAATGTATTAAGCCTAAGACAGCATAAGGAAGTGATAAACCAGTGATAAGTGCAAGGTGATAAACGCACTAGCCAATCAGCTCCTAACTGTTAATTTACAAATTGGAGCTGATTGGCTGGTGCGTTTATCACCTTGCACTTATCACTGGTTTATCACTTACTTATGCCTTCTCCAGGTTAATACATCTGCCCCAATGTTGTCTATACACACAGGACACTTGCTGCTGTTCCTCAGCTCTCGCTTTATAACTGTCAGCAACCCTGCTAAGCAGTTGTTTGTATACACATGCTTAGGACAGATAGGGATGGCTGCACTTTAATCAGCTCCGAGCTGTGCCTCCCACTTAAAACATTTCTCACAAGTATAAAAAGAGAGTTCTAAGTTAGTGCAGGCAGGTGGTGGCTAGGAGTGTAATTATCCCACGCACAGGACTACCAGAATACAGTCTCTGTTTATCCGCTACACCCGTCACTGCTGCTGCCATCTGTGATTATCACTGCGTCCGGCAATGGGGACCCAGCGCAGCCTTCCGAGCATTGCAAAGGCCCGACCAGCTGAATGGATCACGCACATGCGTGGGCTGGCTGTCGGACAAGCGCATGACACAGAGCCCCGTCCCTGGCAGCGGTAGGCTGCCAGCACGAGAGCGGAGGACGCCACTGGACCTCGCCAGCAAGGTTAAGTAATGTTGAATACCAACGGCATATTCGTTAGTATCTCTGCGATACTAAACACCAATCAGCTCCTAACTGACATTTTTAAACACAGAGGCCGATTTATCAACAAGCGAAATTCTTATCACTCTATACACATGTTAAATGGTGCTCCAGCCAATCGGCTCCCAACTGTCATGTGTTTGAAAAATGGCAGGAGCCGATTGGTTGGAGCACCATTTAACATTCGGAAAGAGTGTTAACAAGAATATCTGCCTCACAGTCTGTAAAATGACAGTTAAAAGCGGATTGGTTAGTACTTTACCTCTCGCCAAGCATTGATAAATATCCCCCCCTCGGTCTATCATTTTCTAGGATGCAATAGAGGGGTGTAGTACGGCTGACCGGCGGTCAGGAGACCGCCGGTCAGCTTACCGACGCCGGGATCCCGGCAGCATACCGACGCCGGGATCCCGGCGGGGAGGGGCGAGTGCAGCAAGCCGTGGACACCTACGAGTGGAAATAGTCCCTGTTGGTCGGCATGCCGACCATCGGGATAGTGAGCCGTCGGGATGGTGGAGGAGGTCATGTGACTGTTGGTCAGCTGACCGCCGGTCACATGAATACCACCCCAATAGAGAAATGACAGAATTTGAATGGTTAAGCAAGGTCTACCCATAAGAGTGCAAGCTTATTTTGGCACAGTCCTCTTTATCCTCCGTTTCATGTCAATGCATTTAGTACACTTGCACATGGTCCTCTCAGCGTACTGAGCTGTATAATAAGTCAGTGCGCTATAAATAACACACTGCTAAGAATAACTGCACCTTATGCTCCAGGTACAGTCACTTGCATTATTAAATATTAACACCACTTTCCATCTTCTACTAAACACACACAAACAGTGAGCCTGTCTATGCAACAGTGTTGTCATTGTGACACTTCTCTACAGGGGAACATGTGACAGACCCAGGACTTTACCTCCTCCTCCAAATATTCTGAAGGACTCACAAAACAAACATAACCAGTTTACACCAAACACCAGCTCCGCAGTTAACCTCTTCCTCTGGCAGCGTCTGTGTGCAGCCTATGAATGCTGGTGTCATGTACATTCTATAGCGTACAGTGTGTGCAGTGTAGCAGCAACATGGGTGGAACCGGGTACAAGGCAACCTGAAAGGGGCTATACAGAGACCTTGGCATTCCGTGACAGCTGTGCAAAGTAAACCCAGCAAAGTCATTGTAAGTTTTCTCTATAGTTAATAAAGAACGTTTACACAAAACAAGGTCTGCAGAAGTCTCCAACAATGAGCAGGTACAGTTGACACCTCAGGGAGTTACAGAAGACATAGTAAGTCTCACTAGTCAGCAAAGCCTTGACAGTGGACTGGGTGCAGTGACATTCCATGACTGCCTGGTCATCGGAATTCTGATGAGCAGAGCCACAAGTATCTTGAATAGAGAATCAGAAGACAACTTTACATATGCATGCTTACATGTAATCCCTGTATAAATTGGAAACAGACAAATTTGTTACGCCAACGTGTTCACTGTAATAAGTGGGCTGAACCAATATTTAGGAGCATGCAGTCTGCCACTATTACTGAGGGACACTACAGCCTATAACAAAATGCCCAAGTATGAATCCTAGGTGGCGATTCAATGGTTTAATACTCCCGTAGCTCATGTTTAAAGTGACAGAGAGCTATTCAATTACACGGGTCTGGTCACCAAGGCCGAATTCTCACACACAAATGCACCAAGTGCCGTGCATGCGGCAGTTGAGGCCCGTGGCCAACCTTAAAGCCGTACTGTATGCGCATTTCATCTCACACATCAATTATAAAATATTGATGTTACAGTAGTGCACTGTTAACAGACAGTATTTTGCAGCAGAAGAACACACAAAGAGTAATCACCCAATACTCCAAAGAGACAAACAAAAAAGAAAGGGAGTGTGTTCAATATCCGCGCACAACTGTTTGAAACATGTATACCCTTCACCTTATTACAAACAGAGGGGCAGATGTATTAACCTGGAGAAGGCATAAGGAAGTGATAAACCAGTGATATGTGCAAGGTGATAAAGGCATCAGCCAATCGGTTCCAATATGTAAATTAACAGTTAGGCTCTGATTGGCTGGTGCCTTTATTACCTTGCACATATCACTGGTTTATCACTTCCTTATGCCTTCTCCAGGTACATCTGCCCCACAGTCACAAATGAATATACTGAGCTTTGAATGTCAGTCCGACTCCTTTTGCCAAGTTGTTCACAAAGGTGAATTTTGGAAGTTCATTCAATTCCAAATGATAGCGGTTCTGCAAAAATGTGTTCCAAACCAATGCTTGATAGCAGCGGAATGGGAGCCACAAGAAATAAAAACAATAATAGTGCAGTAGTAAAAACTAAGCTAATGTTTTAATAACAAATTGCACTTACAGAAATATAGAATTAAAATCACATATAAGGGACCCAGTGGCACACAGCACAGCAGCTCACGGACATCCACAGATGGTCTCCAATGGTTAACGACGGCCTCAAAACCGGAATTTGAAGTCGTGCAGTCCTCGAGATATTGTGCAGCGTCCTCGGGTGTCCACAAGAGTAGATAGTCCACAGCCACACTTGGACTATGGCTGTGGACTATCTACTCTTGTGGACACCCGAGGACGCTGCACGATATCTCGAGGACTGCACGACTTCAAATTCCGGTTTTGAGGCCGTCGTTAACCATTGGAGACCATCTGTGGATGTCCGTGAGCTGCTGTGCTGTGTGCCACTGGGTCCCTTATATGTGATTTTAATTCTATATTTCTGTAAGTGCAATTTGTTATTAAAACATTAGCTTAGTTTTTACTACTGCACTATTATTGTTTTTATTTCTTGTGGCTCCCATTCCGCTGCTATCAAGCATTGGTTTGGAACACATTTTTGCAGAACCGCTATCATTTGGAATTGAATGAACTTCCAAAATTCACCTTTGTGAACAACTTGGCAAAAGGAGTCGGACTGACATTCAAAGCTCAGTATATTCATTTGTGACTCTGTTTGTAATAAGGTGAAGGGTATACATGTTTCAAACAGTTGTGCGCGGATATTGAACACACTCCCTTTCTTTTTTGTTTATCTCACACATCAAGACAGTGCAAGAAGAAACCACCAGTAAGTGTAACTTCGGGCTGGTCGTCTAAAACACAGGTTCTCAAACTTTTAGGCCCTACACACTTGGCGATATTCTGAAAGATATGAACGATCTCGTTCATAAATGAACGAGAACTCGTTCATATCTTTCAGTGTGGAGACTTAAGCGATGAACGATGCGCGTCCCCGCGCTCGTTCATCGCTGGTCTCCCGTCGGCTGTGCATGCAGGCCAATATGGACGATCTCGTCCATATTTGCCTGCACTTCAATGCAGCCGGGTGACGTGGGGAGTGAAGAAACTTCACTCCCCCCGTCACTGCCCCCCCCGCCGCCGGGTTGCTCGTCGGCCGTATCGGCCGTCGGGCACCTCGGCGGCACATCGCCAAGTGAGTAGGGCCCTTTTGTCCTCAGGACCCCACACAGAATCACAAGTGAAATAATTAGCTCCACCTGTGGATCTTTTAAAATGTGTGAGTAATGAACGCACCTGTGCACCTGCTAGTGGACCTGGAAAACGTGAACTGTTTGGGGTCCTGGGGACAGAGTTTGAGAACCACTGGTCTAAAACAATTGAATTGCTTCCGTTCACTTTAGACGGGAGCGACAAGCAATTGAATCGCCCCCTAAAAATTAAGTCTCGCAGCAACTGCAGTTTCCATTACTAGATATTCAGTTTATTGTAAGCTCACACTCCTATTTTTCCTTTATTTGCTGCATTTTCAAATTCATCTGCTAATGACAAATCTTCACCTCCATAATGTACTGGGGGTGGGGGACGTATCAAACCTCCGAGTCCGTTCAAGTGGAGAAGTTGTCCATAGCAACCAGCTTCTGTCAGTTAGTGGAGAAGTTGCCCAAGGTAACCAATCCTATGCTCTCTCTCTCTCAAAAGGTATGATACATGTGCCCCTGTACATTTAAGTCTCATCAATTTATTCATTTTTTTTTTTTTTATTAAATGAAATCACCATTTTTATAACAAGAAGTGTTTGTGTAGATTTTGCATTTTTTAATTATCAAGATAAGTAAAATGAATGGAAAAGAAAGATTAGCTTGTCTGATTCAACGTGATTCGTGTGCAATTTCCACATTTGTTACCATAACAACATGAGTCACAGTTCTGTTACTCAGAAAACCACAAAAATATGGTTTAATGATATGGTCTATGGTGGGTGCTAAATAAGAATTAAAAGGGAAAATAAAAGAACAAAATACAGTATATACACACAAAGACACCAAAGACAGACACAAACCACCCAATATTTTAAATACTCAGGTGTACAATAAGATCGCTTCATCAAGAAGTGATTACATAAAAACAGCAGGTGAAGGCATCTTGTAGTGAGGGCTCAGCAGCAAGGTTTTGGGAGAATAAAGAGATGTCAAAGTCTCCAAAAACATCGCTGTTTAGCCTTCAAAACAAGATAACTTTCAATAGGTCCTATCTGAGTGCCTTCTGTGTTAAGGGCCCCATACACTAGAGCAGGGGTTCTCAAACTCGGTCCTCAGGACCCCACACAGTGCATGTTTTGCAGGTAACCCAGCAGGAGCACAGGTGTATTAATTACTCACTGACACATTTTAAAAGGTCCACAGGTGGAGCTCATTATTTCACTTGTGATTCTGTGAGGAGACCTGCAAAACATGCACCGTGTGGGGTCCTGAGGACAGAGTTTGAGAACCTGTGCACTAGAGCAATAATGCCCGATTTTGGGCATTCGGCCTGATATATCGGATGAAATCTGGCATTTTTGAGGTGTTTCCGATCCGACACGTTTTCCCGTGAGCATCGGATCGGATCCTCCAGATTGAATGTGCTGCACATTCAATCAGGTCCGACCTGGGCGCATGGGTTGGGATCGCTCAAGATACATTGGATGCAAAAAGGACAGCATATGATGTATCATGGCCGATCCTGCCCCCCGGGAAGCTGCTGGAGTGATCGCCTGCGATCACCTCCCGCATGTGGTCGCTCTAGTGCAGTGTTTCCCAACCACGGTCCTCAAGGCACACTAACAATCCTGGTTTTAGTGATATCCAGGCTTGAACTCAGGTGACTTAATTAGTACCTCAGTTATTTTGATTTAACCATGTGTGCTGAAGCCTGGATATCACTAAAACCTGCACTGTTGGTGTGCCTTGAGGACCGCGGTTGGGAATGCCTGCTCTAGTGTATGGGGCCCTTTACAGACACCGATCAACCATAACTTCAAAACCACCGGCCTAATATGGTGTAGGCCCCCTTGTGCCACCAAAACTGCTCTGACACGTGAGGTAGGGACTTCACATTACCTCTGGAGCAGTCCTGTAGTATCCGACACCAACCCTAAAGGGCCCCATACACTAATGCGACATGTCCGTCCGTCAGGACGCAGGCGATCAGGGATGCAGGGTGGCAGGATCGCATACGATACATTGTATGCGGTCCTTTTACATACAATGTATCGTATGCGATCCCAGCCATGCCTGCGGGGTCGGACATGATCGTTAGTGCAGCACATTCAATCTAGGGGATCCGATCCAATGCTCACGGGAACGCGCATCGGATCGGATACACCTCTAAAATGCCCGATTTCACCCGATATAATCGGCCCGAATGCTCAAAATCAGATGAAATTGGGTATTATCGTTCTAGTGTATGGGGCCCTTAATTCCTGAAAGTTGCAAGGTGGGGCTCCATGGCTCGGAGTTGTTTTTCCAGCACATCTTTCAGATGCTAGATTGGATTGAGATCTGGGGAATCTGGAGGCCAAGTCAACACCTTGAACTCTTTATCATGTTCCTCAAACCATTCCAGAGCAATTTTGCAGTATCCTGCTGAAAGAGGCCACTGCCATCAGGGAATACAGTTGCTATGAAGGGGTGTACTTGGCCTGCAACAATGTTTAGGATGGTGGTACGTGTCAAAGTAGCAGCCACATGAATGGCAGGACCCACGGTTTCCAAGCACAACATTACCCAGGGCACCACACTGTCTCAGCAGGCTTGCCTTCTTCCCATGCTGCATACTGGTGCCATCGCTTTGCCAGGTAAACAACGAACATGCACCCGGCTATTCACATGATATTAAAGAAAGTGTGATTCAACAGACCAGGCCACCTTCTTCCATAGCTCCAAGGTCCAGTTCTGACGCTCCTGTGCCCACTGTAGACACTGTCGGTGGTGGACAGGGGTCAGCATCGGCAAATCAATGAGTTCTGACCCATATCTTTCATAGTCAGCATTAACTCTTTAGTAACAGTTTTCTGCAAACTGTATGTAGACAACTTGAGGATTATTATTAAAAGAAGATGCACAATTTAAGACTCTGTGAGTGCCTACTATTTTGAAATTATATATATATATATATATATATATATATATATATATATATATATATATATATATATATATATATATATATATATATATATATATATATATATGTTGAGTATCCCTTATCCAAAATGCTTGGGACCAGAGGTATTTTGGATATTGGATTTTTCCGTATTTTGGAATAATTGCATACCATAATGAGATATCATGGTGATGGGACCCAAGTCTAAGCACAGAATGCATTTATGTTACATATACATCTTATACACACAGCCTGATGGTAATTTAGTACAATATTTTTAATAATTTTGAGTATTAAACAAAGTGTGTGTACATTTACACAATTCATTTATGTTTCATATACACCTTATACACACAGCCTGAAGGTCATTTAATACAATATTTTTGATAACTTTGTGTATTAAACAGAGTTTGTGTACATTGAGCCATCAGAAAACAAAGGTTTCACTATTTCACACTCACTCAAAATATTCCGTATTTCGGAATATTTGGATAAGGGATACTCAACCTGTATAAAAATACACACACATTTTTTTCTTTTTACTGATTAATAGGACTCACAAATTCAACAACTGTTAATGTCACACCGGAGGTAAATTTACAGTAACTACATCCCGTTAAACAACCTGGTGCCGGGGTTACATTATTACAGCTATCCCTTTTCACAGTTCTCTTGTATAAAAGATTAGAGTATTTCTAATAAGACACGCCCATTTAAGGTTTGTGTGAATTATCCTTTATCAAGGTCACAAAACGTATTGCTTAAGGCCCATATAGACGGGCCGATGCGGGAGAGATGTGTGCTAAGCGTGCGGGGGGAGACGGGCGCTCATTTCACCCAGCGGGTGAAGTGAGCGACCCGCTAGATTGGCCTGCATGCAGGCCAATCTAGCAGCAGCGATAGCGATGTGCGGGGCCGCGCATCGCTATCGCTGAGGGGGCTACACACGGAGCGATCATGCTGATATTCTAAGCAATCTAGTCAGATTGCTTAGAATATCGCTCCGTGAGTACCCCCCTTAACTCTGAAGTCATTTTATTTTGCTTTTGGGAATATTGGTCTATTCATACTGTAGAGATATACACAGGAGAATCTAATCAAACAGATTATTGTACTTTACTACTACTGCCACATAAACCCTCTATCTGTCCAACAAGTGACAAGGGGCAACACTGCTGGGGATCCCGAGACTTCCCTTTAGCCTGCACAGATCAAGTCACCTCCCCCTCCCCATCCATTGCCTGGAATTTCCGTCCTCTGCATCCTGCCCTAACCCATGTCTGGCTCAGTCCCCCCCTTCCCTTCCCTCCTTCTGAGATCTCTCAGTGACTACGTGGTACTCGAATACTTTCCTCTTCAACGGCCCCCTATAACTGGTACACACTGGAGTATATTCAGTATTGAAAACTAGGCAAACTTGTGTAAGGCAGTACTTGTATTCCACCGGGAGCCCTATGAAAACATTATTTATCATTCCCTAAAAGTGATTCCGCGACCCTCAATGTATTATGGAGTTAGCTTTTAAAGGGAAAGTATTGGGAATTGATTAGACACTATTTTTTCAGATCGGGGTTGGGCAAAAATTTCAGCTGGAGGGGGCAACTGACAGGATTTGGTGATCTGCCAAGTACCACAGGGTAGGAAATTGGCGCTGGGGATCCGGGCGGTCAGGATACCGACCTTGGGATACCGGCAGCAGAATGTCGGCGGGAGGTGGGGGCAAGCGAAAAACAAAACCCCTTGCGGGCTCGCCACAGGTTCTATTCCCACTGGGTATCGTGGAAAAGTCCCTGTCAGTCCGCATGCCGACTGTCAGGCTGGAAAGCTGGCGGGATCCCAGCGTTGGCATGGTGACCGCCGTGATCCAGAGTGCTGGTCACATGACCGGATCCCGTACCACGCGCAAGGTATTTTGTGTGGCAATAAATAGGCAAGTTGTAACTTTCCAGCTGCAAATCCCAGTATGTCCTGATTGGTTAGTAGAGAATGCTGGTGCTTGTAGTTGCGGGCCGCATCTCACCCACCCTGGATTTAGAGCAATCAAATATCATCCACAACTGGTGAAAAATAGGTTGTCCGTTCAGAGCCACATTAAGGGCCACATGGGCCTGGGGCTGAAAATGTTGCAAGTGCCTACAACTACAGTATACTGACAGAGCAATTCAAGACTTTGGAGGCACCCATTACTTATCGCACTCGTCGCGCCCAAAAGCACCGGGTTTAGCAGTGTAAAGCAGCTAAGCTCCCCCTCTCTCCCCAGAGTACAGCACGGTCAAGTCTAGCCCTAACTTTGGCCAAAACACACGGCGATCCTATTGGACAATGCTCGGTGTGAGGCAACATAATAGAGAAAATGTCATGTTCAACACTAGCCCAGCATTGCACAATTTAACTTTTTTATGCTGGGACCCTAAAAGAGGTGATTACACATAGGATACATTTTATACTATGGGGAATATCCAATTATCCCCGTTAAAACATCAGGTCCGAAAAACGTCCGTTTATCAGACTTTTTTCCGATGTTTCACCAATATTTTTTTTTTTTGCATGCTATCCTGTTAGATCTCGTATAAAAAAAAAAAAAAACCTTTCTCCCGAAAACACACAGTGAAACCTTTGTGTTTTTGGGTGAAACAGGGGCTGTCTCCGGAGATTCTGCTTCGCCTGCCGGAAGCAGGTGAAACAAAATCCCCGATAAGCCGGCGCGTGCCGTGGCTTATAGGGGCTAATTAGATAGCCCCCGGCGGGACAATTAGCCCCGGTTTTTTGGATATCCCCCTATATCAGAGCTCACCTGACACTTTTAGTGCTTGATCACACATTTTAGCTGGTCAGGAAATTTTTTGCATCTACAGCAGCGTTTACCAATTCCAGTCTCTTAACAGTGCATGTTTTCCAGATCTCCTAGCAGGTGCACAGGTGTATTCACTACTAACTGACAATTTAAAAGATCTACAGGTGATGCTAATTATTTCACTTGTGATACTAAGGAGATCTGTAAAACATGCACTATTAGCGGTCTAAAAGACCCCTTAAACGAGCAATAAAAAATAAAAGGTTCCTATTGGCTTTTCCCCACAGTTCCATTCTAAAAGTTTACTCCTGCATTTAAATTGTAGAATCCTGCACAACCCATTTGTCATCTGTTACCCCTGATCAGCTACATAAACACAGGACTACAAAAAAATGTGTTATACAAAATGGTTCTTGCTGAAGCAACCAGGGTTGTTCCCATGGCAACATGACAGCCCCTACCATATATATCTCTCTCTCTCTCTCTCTCTCTCTCTCTATCTATCTATATCCTACTGTAGGCTCACAAGATTTCCCTGACAATATTTTAAATATTAAAATATAACATACCAATGTATAGGGTATACTTTCCCTTAAAGTATTCATTACTCATCCCTAAGGGGCATATTTACTAAGGTGTGAGGGGTTGTTGTTTTTTTAAGAAGTGAAGCTGTTGCTCATAGCAGCAACCAATCAGGTTCTAGCTATTTTTTTTCTAGAAGCAGCTAGATAAATGTTAGATGGCATCTGATTGGTTGCTAGGGGCAACATCTCCACTTCCAAAAAAAGCTCACACCTTAGTAAATATATTCCTAAATGTGTACTCCATCCTTTTCAGTGCTACTAATGACCGGGGTGGGGAAATGGATCAGACCGTTGACAGAGAAACTACCAACAAATCAGATGCTGTCAATTTACAGGCTGTGTTTGAAAAATGGCAGTTGGTTGGTACTTTATCTCTCTCCAAGTTTTGATACCTCTCCCCCCACGTGTTTCATTACATATCTTTTGTAGGTGGATGACATTAAATTATCATAGCTATTAACATAGGCACACATTGAATATAGCCCAGCAGGAAATAATTACCCTATTTAGTCACTCTGTCCCATGTCCTTTCCTGTTGCAAAGCCTCCAAAAATGTTCCTGTTTCTCAGTTCATCCTCAGGACAAGTCATTTTCTCTCACGTGAACCCTCATTACACCATAAGCCAACCTAGCTATTATTCCAGCAATCCATTTATAACACGTAATTACACACAACGCCATAAAACTGGGTGGAAAGCGAGAGCCGCAATCAACAAAAGCCAATTTGCATCCACATAATTGGAATACGTAACAAATCTTCACGTCTTACCCGTCCGCAGCTGCTGCGCAAAATTTATACTGAAGCCGCGGGAAAGAGGACTCCCGCTGTAGGCTTGCATGATCGACTGCTGCGTTCGAAGATGCAGAGTCGAATCAAGTGTATGAAGATCAGACATCAAGTAAGGACGTCAGGGGAAATCACGCTACCGGGACCAGTGAAGCTGCGGCTGAGGATGCAGCCGCTGGCTTCGGCACAGCCAGAAAAACGGCTAACACCTCAACCTCCCCCCAACACACACATGTTCTGGGACGCTTCTTGACTCCGCCCCCAAACACCAGCAGCAAGTCAATGGTGCTGCGGCGCTTGGGGTACCAAGAGCAACAGCGCATTTTCAGATCCTTGTGCAGATCTTTAAACATAGGAAAATTGTGGTGGATCTCGCTACAGCATCCACCACGGATTCAGCCCCTAAGTCTTATTTGTCATGCAGTGAAGGCAAAAAGTTAGTAGACAGACTCAATAGTATGCATATCATTTAACTGTGAATATTTGGCACTTTGGGGGAGATGTAGCAATCCTTGGAGAGCATTAGAGTGGAGTAGTCATCCAAAACAACCAAGCAGCTTTTAACTGTCATTCCAAAGACTATGCTAGAAAATGACAGTTGGAAGCGGATTGGGCAACTTCTCCACTTTATTGCTCTCCAAGGCTTGATACATGTCCCCTAAAGTGCCAAATATTCCCAGTCAATTGATATGCAGACTATTGAGTCCGTCTACTAACTTCTTGCCTACACTGCAGGTAAACGGTCAATTTTGGAGTGGGGCGGGAGAATTTTAAGGGATCCAAGTTTGCAGAAGTGCAGATTTTTCATCAATGTTTCCGCAGGATGTAAAGCGGTCATTTTTTTAAACTTTCTTTTATTATACGCAAAACCAACCTATTTCGCCTATTGAACAAATCACTGCTTTAAGTCCCACAGCAAAATAGCCCCAAAATCTCTACTTTTGCCAATGCGGACCAGATTACATTCCCCCTTTAATCTTCAGCCTCAGGCACAACTAATGGGCCCTACATACTGGCCGACATGACTGCACAACATGAACAATCTCATAATGAACGAGATAACGTTCATATCGTGCAGTGTGGAGGCTCCAGCGATGAACGATGCGCGGCCCCGCGCTCGTTCATCGCTGGTCTCCCGTCGGCTGTACATGCAGGTCAATATGGACGAGATCGTCCATATTTACCTGCACTTCAATGCAGCCGGGTGACGGGGGGAGTGAAGAAACTTCACTCCCCCCGTCACTGCCCCTCCCCCGCCGCCGGGTAGCCCGTCGGCCGTATCCGCCGTCGGGCAGCTCGGCGGCGGATCGGCCAGTGTGTAGGGCCTATAAGATTAAGGGGCAGATGTACTAAGCCTTAAGTGAGATAACGTGGAGACCACTTTAAACTATCAACCAATCAGCTCCTAGCTGTCATTTTTCAAACACAGGCTCTAGCACGGCAGTTCAGAGCTGGTTGGTTGGTACTTTAGCTCTTTCCAAAGCTTGGTACATCTGCCCCTAAGTCACTGCATTATAAAACAGTGGAGACTATTGCTAATGTTCCAAAATGTCAAAAATGTGCAGTTATGCGACTTATTTGATTTAACCCTGGGAGGAACAAATATTTATTTGAACGCTGTATTTCTGGAAACGCAACAGAGGCGTTCTGCATTGCGAAACAGTAATTG
Organism: Pseudophryne corroboree; assembly: GCF_028390025.1. Lineage (NCBI taxonomy): Eukaryota > Metazoa > Chordata > Amphibia > Anura > Myobatrachidae > Pseudophryne > Pseudophryne corroboree. The sequence continues at coordinate 56,455,425 of NC_086451.1, forward strand.
TGCATTTAGGCACCTGCTACATATAGAAGATACACTTCCTGATAAAGAGTCTATGAGGAATCTAGCGCCCACTCATTCCCTCAGGAATGATGTTCTACAAGATGGCACCACCTGCAGACAAGAGAACGTTTAAGAAGGCAACCCACAGAAACACGGAGAGAGAGAGCTCCGCAGATGGCATCTCAGTCTGGGGAGGTACTCTGAAACACTGCATCAACTTAAAGCACGCAAGACGCCTTACAGGGAGGCACCGCTGTCAGTGGAGTCACTCAGGAGTCATACGTTCTTACCTGCAATGTACTGGCGCCTGCTTTCATCCAGGTGACTTGATATAACATCCCCCATGGCCTAGTAGAGAGAGCAGCAGGTCCTGCCTAGGAGAGACAGCTGAGATTTAGAGGAGGTACCCGTACGGAGATGACAGGGTGTGAGAGGAGGAGGAGGGATTAGTGGAGGATTGCGGAGAGATGGGAGTGTGAATTACTGGGTAAAGCGGGTTGTCATGGTACTGAAAGACAAAAAGATGCCAAGTGAGGAGAATAAGACGTTTTCAGGGAAAGAAGAAGAAAAAGAGTCAGGAAGACAGCAGGCACTGGGAAATGTCAAAATGAAATGAGACAGTTGGAATACACTTGGTTAAATTAGGACAAATTAATAAATACATTTATAGCTAAGTATCAGACAAAATATTGGCAGCCATGTGTTATTACCAAAGGGTACAGAGAATAATGAACAGCAAACAAATAATTAAAAAAAAAAAAAGTTATGGAACAACTTTTAGACACATTTGGCAGTGACAGAAAAATATGGAGGAAGACTGGCATGTGAGGGCAGGGTGTGCACACAAGGGTGGCAGAGACCAGATTAGACAAGAGGGAGACTGGCATGGGACAGGTAGGCATGTGATGGGCAGGGTGGACACACAAGGGTGGCAGAGACCAGAGTAGACAAGAGGGAGACTGGCATGGGACAGGTAGGCAGGGTGGGTACACAAGGGTGGCAGAGACCAGAGTAGACATGGGGGAGACTGGCATGGGACAGATACGCATGTGAGGGACAGTATAGAAACACAAGGATGGCAGAGACCAAAGTAGACATGAGGGAGACTGGAATGGGACAGGTAGGCATGTGATGGGCTGGGTGTGTGCACAAGGGTGGCAGAGACCAGATTAGATATGAGGGAGATTGGCATGTGAGGGGCATGGTGGGCACACTAGGGTGCCATAGACCAGAATACACATGAGGGAGACTGCCATGTGACTGGTGGGCAGGTGGGCACACAAGGGGGGCAGAGACCAGATGAGATGTGAGGGAGACTTGCATGAAAACACACAGGGTTAAAGTGAGCAGGCATGGCTTGGACTGTGTAATACACCCAGGGGAGAGAAGGCTCTGGCTGTTTCCCAGAGACAAGTTCTGAGCAGAATGTGTTTGACCTCCACACCCAGACTGTCTCATTCATTGTCTGGCTCTTTCCTTGTCAGCCCACAGTCTCCATGTGTGACCTCTCAGATGTCTCTTCTCTTTCCATTACCCTCCCAAGGCATCTCCCCATATATCCCTCTCACTCACCTCTGCAGCACATGTTGTGGGCTGTCACAGTCACACACACAGCACACTCAGTCACAGAGTGCCCCTGTACAGCACACTCTCACAGTCAGAGTGCCCCTGTACAGCACACACTCACAGTCACAGAGTGCCCCTGTACAGCACACACTCACACACACACAGAGTGCCCCTGTACAGCAGTCACACAGAGTGCCCCTGCACAGCACACTCACAGCCACACACTGAGCGCCCCTGCTCAGCACACACTCAGTCACACACAGACTTGTTACACTTCTTCCTCACACTACATAAATCAGTTCCCACCATTAGCAGCACGTACCTTGTGCGGGAAGCCTGTAGTCTCTCCTCTGGCTGCAGCACTCAGTCTCTCACAGTCTCTGACACACCCAGGCTCTCACCGTCTCTCTCTCTCTCTCTGCTGTGCCGCCTCCCTCTGCTGACACTCCCTCCGGCACTACACCCCTCCCTGTTCCTCTCTACAAACACTCGTGTATCTTTCCCCAAATCTTCTGCTCTGCTCACCTTGATCCCCGCAGCACAAGGTCACCCATCTCCTGCACCAATACTACATAGTGACTTCTATACATACAATGTGGTATTAGCATGACTGGAGCTGTATTGTTCTTAGTAAATATTATGCTTCATGATATGGTCCCGAATTTTTCTTTTTCTTTAATTTAATTATTATTAGCACTTTGCTATGTGATATGCTGGAAGAGTCAGCTACCCACATAGCATCCTGTAACAGCCTCCTCTGACACCTACATACTCCATAATGGCATCATGTATCCTCTATATATACAGCTAGAAGGAAAGTACTCTATATATCAGTACCGTGTATATTCTCTCCTCAAAACTAAATACTCCCTCTAGTGAATATTTGGTGTATCAGCTGCAGAGCTGTACCAGCTTGTGCCTTCACTGCTGTACTGGCACTACAAGTCCCAGCATGTCCTGCCAGCCTTGGTCAGGATGTACTGGACCTGTAGTTCTTGTACAGTTTGCATAAACGTGTCCAAGGTGACTGTCTGACTGCCCTGAGCTCTCTATAATCTATTCCTGGAGCATAGTCCTGTCCTCCTCAGTAACTTGGTTCACAAACAATTTCATTGTGTCAACCGCGAGTGGTCGGGCGTGGTGATTCGGGGTGATGCTGGTCGGTCGGCAGAAGCGAAGCATGAGGCAATCAGTCACCGTGAGGCAGAAGCAGGAATGTGTGGAATGAGGTCGGGTTTGGGGACTAGTACGCGAAGCCTGGCTTGTGTGATATCATAATATAGCAGGCTGGCTGTGACAGACGCCTATAAGAATGCAATGTGACACACGGGGAGATAATACACAATGCGTTAGATAACTGGGAGATAACAGGAAGATTAGTAGAAGGAGAGAGTAAAGGGAGATTACCCAGCCAGAGTAATATATACAGATTACAGATCACCTAGACCAGAGGTTCTCAAACTCGGTCCTCGGGAGCCCACACAGTGCATGTTTTGCAGGTAACCCAGCAGGTGCACAGGTGTATTAATTACTCACTGACACATTTTAAAAGGTCCACAGGTGGAGCTAATTATTTCACTTGCGATTCTGTGAGGAGACCTGCAAAACATGCACTGTGTGGGCCCCCGAGGACCGAGTTTGAGAACCTCTGGCTTAGGGCAATGTATCGTGGTGCTTTATCTGCGGCTTTCTACCTTTTCTACAAGAGTACTAATATAGGGCCAAATTCAGTATGAATCGCAAGTAGTGATTCGTACAGAATTTTTGCTGAGGGGCCGCGGGCGCATGCGCAGCAGGCCCTACTGCTCATGCGCCCGCAATTTCTGCAGGGGGCCTTAGAAATTACGATTGCCCCTGCCTGTCAATCAGGCAGAGGCGGTCGCGGGGCGGCAACGCTCCGTTTTCTGTGTGGAAACGGAGCGTTGCGGGGGCGTGCCAGCCCAAACGGTGGGCTGGTACGCGCAAACGGGGGGCGTGTCGGGGGTGCGGCCGCAGTGGCTGCGTGACGTCACATGCAGCCGCTGCGACAACAAAAATGGCGCAGGGACTCCTGCGGCCACAGCTAAACTGCGTCGGCAGGAGTCATTTTTAATTTCTGCTAACAAGCAGAAATTGCGTGCTGTTCGCAATTTCTGCTTGAAGCAGGGGGGGAGGCGCCGGTCAGCATGCTGGGCGGCCCCAGCATGCGTGCAAAAGGATAGCAAATTCTGCTGATTAGCAGACTTTGCTAACCTTACTGAATTGGCCCCATAGTGTGCCTAGTACATTATAAGTGACTGCGTGTGCAATGGAATCGCTACCTGTGGCAGAGCATCTCAATTGTGCCATGCTCAGCACAAGGATAGGTGTAGCTCATGTGTGGCTGAAAGCTGGGTACACACTAGATAATATTTTGGATGGTTTGACATTTTTGAGCTTAATTGGAATGACAAATCGTCCACATCGCCCCGTGTGTACGCACTATCGTGGGCTCCCGTGCATCATATATCGCATCTGTGTATGCACTACTCAATATATACATATGCATCATTAAAGACCAAACGATCTAAAAATGCACAATATATCGTTAGGTCATTTGAAGGATTGCAGAGTGTGTACGCACTATGGGGGTTATTCAGGTCACATCGCTAAACTATGCGACCGTAAGATCCACATTTGCGGCGCCGCTGCACGCACAGGTCCCTTCCGGCCTGTGCGCGGCCTGGCCAATGCAATACCATTGTATAGGCTGTGAACGCCTCTACCTGACTGACAAGTAGAGACGTTTGCGGGGTGGGCGGGGGCAGCAGCCACTCCAATGGAAAAAATGCCAGCGGGCTTCCTGCCTTCACAGCCGGGCTGTGGAGGCAGGGGGTCGTCCACAGTTGCTGTGACCGCAATTACATCGCGGTCGCAGCTGCTGAGCGGCCTTGCCCTGTGATGATTGGTCCTCAGCATGCAAAAGAATGGATTGCAGATTCTGCTTTTTATCAAAATCTGCAATCCAACCTGAATAACCCCCTTTATCGTTTGTTCTGGAGTTCAACGGACATCGGATGATCATCGTGTCGTTTGCACATCGCCTTAGTGCAGAGGTTCTCAAACTCGGTCCTCGGGAGCCCACACAGTGCATGTTTTGCAGGTAACCCAGCAGGTGCACAGGTGTATTAATTACTCACTGACACATTTTAAAAGGTCCACAGGTGGAGCTAATTATTTCACTTGCGATTCTGTGAGGAGACCTGCAAAACATGCACTGTGTGGGCCCCCGAGGACCGAGTTTGAGAACCTCTGCCCTAAGCAGACTTTGGCTCACTCTAATGCTGTCATTTCTAGGTACATATGTACCCGATAAATGGCAGGATGTATCGTGTAGTACATACAGGGCCGGATTAAGCCTTCAGGGGGCCCGGGCACTTAACAGAGGGATGCCCCCCCCCCCCTCCACCATGTCAGCACCAGCGCAGGTTCTACTGTAACTGCTCACCCTGATGCCCGGACTGCCGCTGCGGGTAGTCAGCAGCCGGAGGAGCAGAGGTGTAAGCCATGGAGAATGGTGTGGGGCATCGCTGAGCTTTCAGCCGTAGTACTACCGGGTGCAGGGAGCGGTCGGTGCGGCGCACAGGCCTCTCTCCTGGGTGCTGCCCCAAACCGTGCAGCCGGGTGCGGGCAGCGGTGGACAGTGTGGGGCCTCTCTCCTGAGGGTGTATTGAAGGCTGGAGCCCAGGAGAGAACCCCAGGCACGTCGGTCAGCATCTGATCAGTGACTGCTGTGGGGGCCTTTTTTGAAAGGAGGGCCTGGGGTACCTACCCCAGACACACCCCCCCCTTCCTCCCCCCTTAATTCAGCTCTGAGTACATCCCGCCCTTTGTGTTGCCCATACACTGTGAGATATCTTGCAGTGTATTCCCAGGATATTTGATGGATGTCAGATAAAATATGGCCAGCGTAAGGCCTGTAGTCTGACCAAACCTCCTCCTGTTAGCTGTCGTTACTATGCTGCAGGTCCCAGCCCACACGTCACTGGGTCCCAGCACACCTTGGCTGCTAGAGATCTAGCCTGAGGTCAGAAAACCTGTAGCTCTTCAGTTCTGAGCTGTCCCATTAAACGCTACCAGCCAGACTGCCTAAACTGCCATAACTGCTGGAGGGCGCTCTCCTGTACTGTGTACTCCGTCCTCTCCAGACATTCTATCTCTACTACTGTACCTTCTTATAAGAAACGTCACTAAAAAATACATTCTATTTGCTGTGAAGCATAAACATCTTCTGCTGGGAAAAACACATCTCTTCTTCATGCCATCTGCTGCTTTTACCAACAGAGAACTGGATCACCTCCAGATAGAATACATTGAGGCCTGTGTGTTGCACAGATGACACATACTGGGCTGCGCACAGAGTATTGGCTGATAAAGAGTCGGCGCTGGAAGCCTGGAGCGTCAGCTGTTGTGCAGATGTGGCCACAAGTATGGCACAGAAGCACGCAGGCATCTGCCTTTTTCACACCTCCAAACTGTGCCTCTTGTAGGCAATACTCCCCGGGTGTGGATCATAGGGTCGACAGTAACTAGATCGACAGTCATAAAGTCGACCACTATTGGTTGACGGTGAGTAGGTCGACACCTGATATAGGTCGACGCGGTCATTAGGTTGACATGCAAAAATGTTGACATGAATCTTTTATATATTTTTTTGTGTCATTTTGCTCGTAAAGTGACCGGGAACCCCAATTAGTGCACCATGTCCCCTCGCATGGCTCGCTTCGCTTGCCATGCTTCGGACAAGGTGCCTCGCTCCGCAACCGCTGCGCTCGGCACAGGTTACTATTACCAATCGTAGTCCACGTGGATCGTAAAGTATGAAAAAGTTCCAAAAATTGTTTAAAAAATGTGAAAAACTCATGTCGACCTTTTCATGTGTCGACATTTGCCATGTCAACCAAATGACAATGTCGACCTAATGAATGTCGACCTAATAAGTGTCGACCTACGTGCTGTCGACCTATAGACTGGATACCATACTCCCCAGTCCCTGCTTCCTTCCTGTCTTGTTCTGTGTTTGTTCCAATATATTGATAGACAGTGTCTAGATAGACAGTCAATGTGCCGGCACCATATGGTCTGCATGTATTAGGTCGACACAGTCCAAAGTTTGACAGGGTAAAAAGGTTGACAGGTAAAAGGTAGACAGTGCTTAAAGTCAACAGGTACAAAAGGGTGACAGGTTCAAAAGGTCAGCATGTCGATGGTCGACACACTACGTTTTTTTGAGGGTTTTCACATATTTTTTTACTTTTGCTTGATTTACCATCCACGTGGACCATGATTGGGAACAGTAACCTGTGGCGAGCGCAGCGGTAGCAGAGCCAGGCACCTTGAGGGTAATTCAGACCTGATCGCTCGCTAGGGTTCTTTTGCAGTCCTGCGTTCGCATAGTCGCCGCCTATAGGGGAGTGTATTTTAGCTGTGCAAGTGTGCGATCGCATGTGTAGCAGAGATGTACAAACAGATCTTGTGCAGTCTCTGCGCAGCCCAGGACTTACTCAGCCGCTGCGATCACATTAGCCTGTTCAGGACCGGAATTGACGTCAGACACCCGCCCTGCAAACGCTTGGACATGCCTGAGTTTTTCCATACACTCCCAGAAAACGGTCATTTGTCACCCACATACGCCTTCTTCCTGTCAATCTCCTTGCGAATGCCCGTGCGAATGGATTTTTCATACAAACCCATCGCTGATCGGCTGTCCGCTTAGTAAACATGCGACACGTCTGCGCATTGCAGTGCATACGCATGCGCAGTTTATACCTGATCGCCAGCTGTACAAAAACGCGGACTAGCAATCAGGTCTGAATTACCTCCCTTGCCCAAAGCGTGGTGAGCAAAGAGAGGACACGAGGGTACACGTTTACACTAATTGTGGTCACATATGAGGAAACAAAGAAAATGACACCCAAAAAAATTTAACAACTTATGTTGACCATTTTTGTGTTGAGTCGAACATTCCATGACGATCTTTTGTACCTATCAACCTTCGCTACTGTTTTCCTTTTCCATGTTGACCTTTTGACCCTGAAGACCTTTTGACTCTGTCTACATCATGCATGTCGACCATATAGGGTCGACCTATTGACTGTCTATGTAATTACTGTAGATCTTCTATATCACACCCGTTATGTGTATGAGTGTCTATACAGAGCTATAAATTTGTGACTACGTAAAATAAGGGGCACCCAGTGGTGAAGTTCATAACACACTGTTATGTCCACAGACACAGCATCAGATCAGCTGCGTGAACATGGGATATCTGTGTAACCTCCAGAGACCAGTGGCGTATCTGTAATGGGTGCAGTGTGGGTGCACATGGACCCCTGGGTCCAGGGGGGCCCACAGTCTCCAGAGTCTCAGTGCTCAGACACAGCGCTAACAGGGGGCCCACAGTCTCCAGAGTCTCAGTGCTCAGACACAGCGCTAACAGGGGGCCCACAGTCTCCAGAGTCTCAGTACTCAGACACAGCGCTAACAGGGGGCCCACAGTCTCCAGAGTCTCAGTGCTCAGACACAGCGCTAACAGGGGGCCCACAGTCTCCAAAGTCTCAGTGCTCAGACACAGCGCTAACAGGGGGCCCACTGTCTCCAGAGTCTCAGTGCTCAGACACAGCGCTAACAGGGGGCCCACTGTCTCCAGAGTCTCAGTACTCAGACACAGCGCTAACAGGGGGCCCACAGTCTCCAGAGTCTCAGTGCTCAGACACAGCGCTAACAGGGGGCCCACAGTCTCCAAAGTCTCAGTGCTCAGACACAGCGCTAACAGGGGGCCCACTGTCTCCAGAGTCTCAGTGCTCAGACACAGCGCTAACAGGGGACCCACAGTCTCCAGAGTCTCAGTGCTCAGACACAGCGCTAACAGGGGGCCCAGTCTCCAGAGTCTCAGTGCTCATACACAGCGCTAACAGAGGGCCCACAGTCTCCAGAGTCTCAGTGCTCAGACACAGCGCTAACAGGGGGCCCACAGTCTCCAGAGTCTCAGTTCTCAGATACAGCGCTAACAGGGGGCCCACAGTCTCCAGAGTCTCAGTGCTCAGACACAGCGCTAACAGGGGGCCCACAGTCTCCAGAGTCTCAGTGTTAGGCGCCGGGGTCCGCTCGTCGCTGCGGCCCGGCGCCTAGCAACCAGGGACGCCGTGCGCGTACAGCCGCCGGCTCCCTGGCAACGCTAGACGCCGGGCGCACGGAGCCGCACGGACCCTAGCAACGGGGACGCCACTTACGGACTGCGTTCCCCGTTGCTGGGTTCAATTTAAATAATGAGATGTCTGTTTTCCTGGCCATGCAGCTTGGCAGCTGTATGGCATTTAATCCAATCAGCCTCCAAACAGCTGATTGGAGGACTCCCTGTTAAATACACTTCCTGGGCTTCTCACAGACGCCGGTAATAGCTTCCTGAATGCTGAATCTGTTTGCTGAAAGTGTTTCCAGTCCTGCTGTATCCGGTCGTTCCTGTTCTCAGTTGTCCAGTACTCGGAAGTCGTCATCTGTTCCTGGAGTCCTGACTGAGCACCTTTGAACATCCAGTGGTGTTCGTGAGTCACGGCGTAGCCGTGTGTTGCGGCTTGGGCCGCTTAATTATTTATCATTTATTATTTGTGTTCCGGAGCTTTTGCGGAGGATTCCGCTCCCACAGATCCACTCTGGTATCCAGCGGTGCTGGGTAGGAGTACGGACTAGTGGATTTTGGTTGTCCTTTTCCCTGGCGGGTTACCGCACATACCTCAGGTTTAGTCAGTTAGCTTGTAGCCCCTGGCCTGGTTGTTTAGTCAGAGGGCCCCTTGTTATCACCCTGTCTCGGATTTCCCTTTGTCTCCCATTAAGACCTGAGGGGGCATCGGAGTTGGGCAGACATAATCCGCCCTTCAAACGCGGCTGCCATGGGCTCAAGCAACCATAGTCTCGCAGGGGATTTCTGACCACACGGGCGAGACAACGGAGTTAGGGCGCCAGGGGCTACTTTCTATTCCCGCTCCCTTCCCCAGCATTCCGTTCCAGTGCTCCGGTCCTTGCAATAGGACCACCTCAGACCAGAGTGCTGGAATCATAACATTATTACCGGCCTCACCAAAACTTAAAATTAAACAGGGTTTGATTTTTTCCCTTATTCAGTTTTGTAAGGTTTGTCGGCCTCATGAATCCCACTGGTTTAGGGCCAAATCCTGGCCAGCTTCTAGTTAGCCAGATTCAAGAACTTACTCAAATGGTTCAGGATCTTTCCCTTCGGGTGAAGTCGCAGGAAGATCTTTTACGAACTTCCCCGAGGGTAGTTCCTGAACCGAAAATGCACTTGCCTGACCGTTTTTCTGGTGATAGGAAGCAGTTTTTTAATTTTAAAGAGTCCTGTAAACTTTATTTTCGTTTAAGACCTATCTCCTCAGGTACTGAATCTCAGCGGGTCGGAATTATTATTTATTTGCTCCAGGGGGATCCCCAGATCTGGGCTTTTGGTTTAAAAGCAGAGGATCCGGCATTGTTGTCTGTAGACGCCTTTCTGGGGTCTTTAGGGCTTTTGTATGATGACCCTGATAGAGAGGCATCCGCCGAGAGTCAGTTACGCGCTCTCAGACAAGGTAGAAATCCTGCAGAGGTTTATTGTACAGAGTTTCGCCGTTGGTCGAACGACTGTGGCTGGAATGACCCAGCCCTGCGCAGTCAGTTTCGCCTCGGCTTATCTGAGTCTATAAAAGACAGTCTCCTTCAGTATCCCGCTCCTGAGACTCTCGATAAACTCATGGAGCTTTCTATTAAGATTGATCGTCGTCTCAGAGAGCGGAGGGCTGAAAAAGGAGCACCTGTCAGATCTACTCCGTGTGTATTTTCCATTCCTGAGGACATAGAGGAGCCCATGCAGATGGGTCTCTCCAGGCTGTCTCCAGAAGAAAGAGCCAGAAGGCAAAACTCTGGTCTTTGTTTGTACTGTGGGGGTAAGGGACATTTTGCCCGTAATTGTCCGAACAAGTTGGGAAACGCCTCGACCAAGTGAATTGTGAGGGGGTTCACTTTGGTCTGCAGCTTATCTCCTCGAATAACTCCCTGTTAGTCCCAGCTAAAGTTTCCTTTGGCAGCCTCAGTTCTTCGGTGTCGGCTTTTGTTGACAGTGGAGCTGCAGGGAACTTTATGGACTTAACGTGGGCCAAGGCCTTAGGTATTCCTCAGTTAAACTTGGGTAGGTGTGTCACCATGCATGGTTTAGACGGGAGTCCCTTGTCCAATGGGGTTATTTCCCTCTGTACACCCCCTGTACTACTTACGGTAGGAGCTCTTCATTCCGAAAAGATTGAGTTTTTCCTTACCCATTGCCCAGCAGTTCCAGTGGTTCTGGGTCACCCTTGGCTGGCCTTTCATAATCCCATCATTGATTGGCAGTCGGGGGAGATCTCACAATGGGGTACCATCTGTAATAAGGAATGTATTACGTTTCCCGTCAGAATAGCTGCTGCCATTCCCGAACCCATTCCCGTGGAATACCAGGACTTTGTTGATGTATTTTCCAAGGGCAATGCGGACATTCTGCCTCCCCATCGGCCTTATGATTGTGCTATTGAGCTAATTCCTGGTGCCACATTGCCAAAGGGAAGGTTATATGCATTGTCCGGACCAGAAACTGCGGCCATGAATGAGTATGTTAAGGAGAGCCTAGGGAAAGGATTTATTAGGCCATCTAAATCCCCTTTAAGTGCAGGCTTCTTCTTTGTGGAGAAGAAAGATGGATCACTCAGACCTTGCATCGACTTTAGAGCCCTGAATAAGATCTCAGTTAAAAATACTTACCCTTTGCCGCTGATTTCTGTCCTCTTTGATCAGCTGCGTTCGGCTGTGATTTTTTCTAAGATTGACTTGAGGGGAGCGTATAACCTCATCCGAATCAAGTCGGGAGATGAGTGGAAAACGGCGTTCAGTACTCAGTCGGGTCACTACGAGTATCTGGTGATGCCGTTCGGCTTGTCTAACGCTCCGGCAGTTTTCCAGGATCTCATTAACGATGTGCTCCGTGATTTTCTTGGAAGATTCGTGGTCGTTTACTTAGACGATATCCTGATCTATTCTGACTCTAGTGAACAACATGTTACCCAGGTGCGTCAGGTTCTTCAAAAATTACGTGAAAATCACCTATATGCCAAGCTGGAGAAGTGTGAGTTTCATGTCACGGAGGTATCCTTTTTAGGGTACATTATTTCCCCTCGGGGATTCTGTATGGAACCAAAGAAGCTCCAAGCCATCCTTAGTTGGGCGCAACCCACCAACTTAAAAGCAATTCAGCGCTTTTTAGGGTTTGCGAATTATTATAGAAGATTTATTCATTCTTTTTCCGACCTGGTTGCTCCCATTGTGGCACTGACTAAAAAGGGAGCGGATCCTACCAACTGGTCACGTGAAGCTGAGTTATCCTTTCAGGCCTTGAAACAAGCTTTCGTCTCAGCCCCAGTCCTCAGACATCCCAACCCAGAATTGCCCTTCATTGTTGAGGTTGATGCCTCGGAGGTTGGAGTGGGGGCTATCCTATCCCAGAAGGATCCGGACTCTCTAGAATTACATCCTTGTGCCTTTATGTCCAGGAAATTCTCATCCGCTGAATCCAACTACGATGTTGGTAACCGGGAGTTACTGGCTATTAAATGGGCTTTCGAGGAGTGGAGGCATTGGCTTGAGGGAGCAACACATACCATTTCAGTATTGACTGACCACAAAAATCTTCAGTACATCGAATCAGCTAAGCGGCTGAATGCCCGGCAGGCTCGTTGGGCTTTATTTTTTACTCGTTTCAAGTTTATTATCACCTTCAGGCCAGGTTCCAAGAATACCAAGGCGGATGCCCTGTCACGCAGTTTTCTTCCAGTTCATAATAACAGTCCTGTTACTCCCATACTTCCGTCTTCAGCCATTTGGGCAGGCCTCACACAAGATTTATTTACCCAGTTAAAGCAGCTTCAACATCAAGCTCCTGGGAATACTCCTGCTGGTCGTCTTTATGTCCCTGAGTTTTTGAGAGCTACTGTTCTGACTGAGTTTCACGATAGCAAAGTTGCCGGGCATCCGGGGATCTCTAAGACTTTGGAATTAGTCTCCCGCTCAGTATGGTGGCCTGGTCTTTCTAAAGACATTAAGGAGTTTGTTTTTTCTTGTCAGGTCTGTGCACAGCATAAAGTTCCCCGTTCCTTGCCTATCGGGCAACTTATGCCCTTAAATGTTCCTCTCAGGCCATGGTCTCATATTTCCATGGATTTTGTGGTAGACCTCCCTCTGTCAGCCGGATTCCGAGTCATATGGGTGGTAGTGGACCGTTTTAGCAAGATGGCCCATTTCATTGCTCTTCCCCGACTGCCATCTGCCCAGGGATTGGCAGTTTTGTTTCTCCGCCATGTTTTCAGACTTCATGGGTTACCCACTGATATTGTTTCTGATCGGGGTCCACAATTCATTGCACAATTTTGGAAGTCTTTTTGTGCCTCATTAAAGATGAAATTGTCTTTAACGTCCGGCTACCATCCCCAATCCAACGGGCAGACCGAGCGAGTTAATCAATCATTAAAACAGTATTTGCGTTTGTACTCAGCCAAACTCCAGAATGATTGGTCCGAGTTTCTTCCTTTGGCGGAGTTTGCGTACAACAATTCTTGTCATTCCTCCACTAATGTGTCTCCATTCTTTTCAGTTTTTGGTTTTCACCCCAGAGCAACATTCCTCTGTCTCCTCGCTAACCTTAACCTCTCATCTCAGACTCATTTGGAGAAAAGTGCACCTTGCTCTCAGAAAAGCGGCATTTCGAGAGAAAATTTTTTCTGACAGGCTCCGGCGGCCTTGCACTTTTAAGGTGGGAGATAGGGTATGGTTGTCGACTCGTAACATTAAACTTCGACAAACCTCAGCTAGATTGGGCCCCAAATTTATTGGACCATTTCATATTATTAAAAAAATCAATCCAGTTGCTTTCCGGTTACGTTTACCAAGAGCTCTCCGGATCGGAAATACGTTCCATTGCTCCCTGTTGAAACCATACGTTTCATCCAGTAGATTTCCTCGGAAGATCTCTCAGGGGAAATCACCAGTAGATGTACAGGGTCATCAGGAGTTCTTGGTAGAGAAGGTTCTCGATTCCAAATTGTCCCGGGGTCGGCTTTATTTTCTGGTGCACTGGAGAGGCTATGGTCCAGAAGAAAGGTCTTGGGTCCTGGATAAGGATCTCCATGCCCCGAGGCTCAAGAGGGCATTTTTTCGGGAATTTCCTCGGAAACCTGGCTTTAGGGGTTCCTTGACCCCTCCTCAAGGGGGGGTACTGTTAGGCGCCGGGGTCCGCTCGTCGCTGCGGCCCGGCGCCTAGCAACCAGGGACGCCGTGCGCGTACAGCCGCCGGCTCCCTGGCAACGCTAGACGCCGGGCGCACGGAGCCGCACGGACCCTAGCAACGGGGACGCCACTTACGGACTGCGTTCCCCGTTGCTGGGTTCAATTTAAATAATGAGATGTCTGTTTTCCTGGCCATGCAGCTTGGCAGCTGTATGGCATTTAATCCAATCAGCCTCCAAACAGCTGATTGGAGGACTCCCTGTTAAATACACTTCCTGGGCTTCTCACAGACGCCGGTAATAGCTTCCTGAATGCTGAATCTGTTTGCTGAAAGTGTTTCCAGTCCTGCTGTATCCGGTCGTTCCTGTTCTCAGTTGTCCAGTACTCGGAAGTCGTCATCTGTTCCTGGAGTCCTGACTGAGCACCTTTGAACATCCAGTGGTGTTCGTGAGTCACGGCGTAGCCGTGTGTTGCGGCTTGGGCCGCTTAATTATTTATCATTTATTATTTGTGTTCCGGAGCTTTTGCGGAGGATTCCGCTCCCACAGATCCACTCTGGTATCCAGCGGTGCTGGGTAGGAGTACGGACTAGTGGATTTTGGTTGTCCTTTTCCCTGGCGGGTTACCGCACATACCTCAGGTTTAGTCAGTTAGCTTGTAGCCCCTGGCCTGGTTGTTTAGTCAGAGGGCCCCTTGTTATCACCCTGTCTCGGATTTCCCTTTGTCTCCCATTAAGACCTGAGGGGGCATCGGAGTTGGGCAGACATAATCCGCCCTTCAAACGCGGCTGCCATGGGCTCAAGCAACCATAGTCTCGCAGGGGATTTCTGACCACACGGGCGAGACAACGGAGTTAGGGCGCCAGGGGCTACTTTCTATTCCCGCTCCCTTCCCCAGCATTCCGTTCCAGTGCTCCGGTCCTTGCAATAGGACCACCTCAGACCAGAGTGCTGGAATCATAACACTCAGTGCTCAGACACAGCGCTAACAGGGGGCCCACAGTCTCCAGAGTCTCAGTGCTCAGACACAGCGCTAACAGGGGTCCCACAGTCTCCAGAGTCTCAGTGCTCAGACACAGCGCTAACAGGGGGCCCACAGTCTCCAGAGTCTCAGTGCTCAGACACAGCGCTAACAGGGGGCCCACAGTCTCCAGAGTCTCAGTGCTCAGACACAGCGCTAACAGGGGGCCCACAGTCTCCAGAGTCTCAATGCTCAAACACAGCGCTAACAGGGGGCCCACAGTCTCCAGAGTCTCAGTGCTCAGACAAAGCGCTAACAGGGGGCCCAGTCTCCAGAGTCTCAGTGCTCAGACACAGCGCTAACAGGGGGCCCACAGTCTCCAGAGTCTCAGTGCTCAGACACAGCGCTAACAGGGGGCCCACAGTCTCCAAAGTCTCAGTGCTCAGACACAGCGCTAACAGGGGGCCCAGTCTCCAGAGTCTCAGTGCTCAGACACAGCGCTAACAGGGGGCCCACAGTCTCCAGAGTCTCAGTGCTCAGACACAGGGCTAACAGGGGGCCCACAGTCTCCAGAGTCTCAGTGCTCAGACACAGCGCTAACAGGGGGCCCACAGTCTCCAGAGTCTCAGTGCTCAGACACAGCACTAACAGGGGGCCCACAGTCTCCAGAGTCTCAGTGCTCAGACACAGCGCTAACAGGGGGCCCAGTCTCCAGAGTCTCAGTGCTCAGACACAGCGCTAACAGGGGGCCCACAGTCTCCAGAGTCTCGGTGCTCAGACACAGCGCTAACAGGGGGCCCAGTCTCCAGAGTCTCAGTGCTCAGACACAGCGCTAACAGGGGGCCCACAGTCTCCAGAGTCTGAGTGCTCAGACACAGCGCTAACAGGGGGCCCAGTCTCCAGAGTCTCAGTGCTCAGACACAGCGCTAACAGGGGGCCCAGTCTCCAGAGTCTCAGTGCTCATACACAGCGCTAACAGGGGGCCCACAGTCTCCAGAGTCTCAGTGCTCATACACAGCGCTAACAGGGGGCCCACAGTCTCCAGAGTCTCAGTGCTCAGACACAGCGCTAACAGGGGGCCCACAGTCTCCAGAGTTTCAGTGCTCAGACACAGCGCTAACAGGGGGCCCACAGTCTCCAGAGTCTCAGTGCTCAGACACAGCGCTAACAGGGGGCCCACAGTCTCCAGAGTCTCAGTGCTCAGACACAGCGCTAACAGGGGGCCCACAGTCTCCAGAGTCTCAGTGCTCAGACACAGCGCTAACAGGGGGCCCACAGTCTCCAGAGTCTCAGTGCTCAGACACAGCGCTAACAGGGGGCCCTCAGTCTCCAGAGTCTCAGTGCTCAGACACAGCGCTAACAGGGGGCCCACAGTCTCCAGAGTCTCAGTGCTCAGACACAGCGCTAACAGGGGGCCCACAGTCTCCAGAGTCTCAGTGCTCAGACACAGCGCTAACAGGGGGCCCACTGTCTCCAAAGTCTCAATGCTCAAACACAGCGCTAACAGGTGGCCCACAGTCTCCAGAGTCTCAGTGCTGAGACACAGCGCTAACAGGGGGCCCACAGTCTCCAGAGTCTCAGTGCTCAGACACAGCGCTAACAGGGGGCCCACAGTATCCAGAGTCTCAGTGCTGAGACACAGCGCTAACAGGGGGCCCACAGTCTCCAGAGTCTCAGTGCTGAGACACAGCGCTAACAGGGGGCCCACAGTCTCCAGAGTCTCAGTGCTCAGACACAGCGCTAACAGGGGGCCCACAGTCTCCAGAGTCTCAGTGCTCAGACACAGCGCTAACAGGGGGCCCACAATCTCCAGAGTCTCAGTGCTCAGACACAGCGCTAACAGGGGGCCCACAGTCTCCAGAGTCTCAGTGCTCAGACACAGCGCTAACAGGGGGCCCACAGTCTCCAGAGTCTCAGTGCTCAGACACAGCGCTAACAGGGGGCCCACTGTCTCCAGAGTCTCAATGCTCAAACACAGCGCTAACAGGGGGCCCACAGTCTCCAGAGTCTCAGTGCTCAGACACAGCGCTAACAGGGGGCCCAGTCTCCAGAGTCTCAGTGCTCAGACACAGCGCTAACAGGGGGCCCACAGTCTCCAGAGTCTCAGTGCTCAGACACAGCGCTAACAGGGGGCCCACAGTCTCCAGAGTCTCAGTGCTCAGACACAGCGCTAACAGGGAGCCCACAGTCTCCAGAGTCTCAGTGCTCAGACACAGCGCTAACAGGGGGCCCACAGTCTCCAGAGTCTCAGTGCTCAGACACAGCGCTAACAGGGGGCCCACAGTCTCCAGAGTCTCAGTGCTCAGACACAGCGCTTAACAGGGAGCCCACAGTCTCCAGAGTCTCAGTGCTCAGACACAGCGCTAACAGGGGGCCCAGTCTCCAGAGTCTCAGTGCTCAGACACAGCGCTAACAGGGGGCCCAGTCTCCAGAGTCTCAGTGCTCAGACACAGCGCTAACAGGGGGCCCACAGTCTCCAGAGTCCCAGTGCTCAGACACAGCGCTAACAGGGGGCCCAGTCTCCAGAGTCTCAGTGCTCAGACACAGCGCTAACAGGGGGCCCACAGTCTCCAGAGTCTCAGTGCTCAGACACAGCGCTAACAGGGGGCCCACAGTCTCCAGAGTCTTAGTGCTCAGACACAGCGCTAACAGGGGGCCCTGTCTCCAGAGTCTCAGTGCTCAGACACAGCGCTAACAGGGGGCCCACAGTCTCCAGAGTCTCAGTGCTCAGACACAGCGCTAACAGGGGGCCCACAGTCTCCAGAGTCTCAGTGCTCAGACACAGCGCTAACAGGGGGCCCACAGTCTCCAGAGTCTCAGTGCTCAGACACAGCGCTAACAGGGGGCCCACAGTCTCCAGAGTCTCAGTGCTCAGACACAGCGCTAACAGGGGGCCCACAGTCTCCAGAGTCTCAGTGCTCAGACACAGCGCTAACAGGGGGCCCACAGTCTCCAGAGTCTCAGTGCTCAGACACAGCGCTAACAGGGGGCCCACAGTCTCCAGAGTCTCAGTGCTCAGACACAGCGCTAACAGGGGGCCCACAGTCTCCAGAGTCTCAGTGCTCAGACACAGCGCTAACAGGGGGCCCACAGTCTCCAGAGTCTCAGTGCTCAGACACAGCGCTAACAGGGGGCCCACAGTCTCCAGAGTCTCAGTGCTCAGACACAGCGCTAACAGGGGGCCCACAGTCTCCAGAGTCTTAGTGCTCAGACACAGCGCTAACAGGGGGCCCACAGTCTCCAGAGTCTCAGTGCTCAGACACAGCGCTAACAGCGGCGCTGCCGGCTACAGGAGAGGAGGGGGCCCACACATGGAGGATGCACACGAGACTCCTCGTCTCTAGATACGCCGCTGCCAAGGACGCAGTAGTTTGTTTGCATTTCTGAGAATATTCAAAAGAGACAGAATCATTATGTCCTTTATTGCAATAGTGTGGATTCACCTGCAAAATAAGGAAACCAGGGTTAACGACACATATATCCAAACCCAGCCGTCTCTCATCCTAAGCCCTCTGTGGCCCACGCTCACTTTCTACCCCATCTGTGTCACCCCTGTCTCTGTGCCCCTCCCCTTTAGAATGTAAGCTTTCACAAGCAGGGTCCTCTTCCCTCATGTGCTTTTACGTCTCTTACTTAACCTATATTCACTTCAATACTCCCTTTCATGGCATCAAATCCCTCAGTTTTCTGCCACCCTGATACTTATTTCAGTGCTGATTACTGACGCAGCTATGTTTATATACCCTGTACTTGTCCTATATTGTATTGAATTGGGGCAGTATGAATGGTGTAATGGTTAGCATTACTACCTCACAGCACTGAGGTCATGGGTTCCATTCCCACCACTGCCCTGTGTGGAGTTTGTATATTCTCCCCGTACTTGCGTGGGTTTCCTCCAGGTACTCCGATTTCCTCCCACAATCCAAAAATATACTGGTAGGTTAATTGGCTTCCAACAAAAATGAACCCTAATGTGAATGGGTCTGTGTGTACATGTGATAGGGAATATAGACTGTAAGCTCCACTGGGGCAGGGACTGATGTGAATGAGCAAATATTCTCTGTAAAGCGCTGCGGAATATGTGTGCGCTATATAAATAATTGGTAATAATAATTGTAAGTCACTGTCTTCATGTTTTGCTTATTTGTTTACTCTGTAATTGGGTGCTGCAGATCACATGTGACGCCATATAAATAAACGATAATAATAATAATAATAATAATAATATAACAAAGTATGGTAAAGTTTTAAAAATATCCTTAAATAATAATAATAAATTAATAATAATAATAATAATAATATGTACTCAACAATGAAAAAAATCTGTCTGTATCAGTGGTAAACCCTTGGTTTAAATAGTAAGAATGTCAAATTGATTTCTCACAAATATTTAAAATGCCCGCTCTAATATATATTGTAAATGCCTGCACCTCTTATTACCATATCCTATGAATGTGCGCTATACATCGCAAAACACTGCATCCCATAAGAGAAAACAATACACCCACACTTTATCTGAGTTCCAAAGCTCATTGATGTATATATTTGTTGTTAAAAGGATATGGATTCAATATATATTACAAAGTACAGTATACCTATAGTTACATGAATACAACTCACACAATAAACAGTTAGAACAGGGGTGGGCAATTATTTCAGCTGAGGGGCCACTTGACACTTTCCTGTCAGTATTCGAGGGCCGCACACAAAATAGCAGCTCCCCTCCATGCACCAAAAATATAGGGACGTGGCCAAAAAATCATACAGATTCATATTAGGCTGCACAATAGTCTCCATTATTTAAATTACGCCACACAGTAGCGCCACTTACACACATTACACCAGGTAGAGCCCCTTTTACACATATTATGCCAAGTTGAGCCCCTGTCACACATTATGCCAGGTAGAGACCCATTTTACACATTACTCCAGGTAGAGCTCCTATCACACATTACGGCAGGTAGAGCCCCCTTTTAAATTACAGCAGGTAGAGCTCCCTTTTACACATTACGAAAGGTAGAGACCCCCTTTACACATTACGGCAGGTAGAGCTCCCTTTTACACACTGTAGTGGTGGTGGGGGGGTTGGGTTAGGCTGCGGGGAGGGGAGGTTAGGGTTGGGCACCGCCCTCGGAGGGCTAGGGTTAGGCTACGGGGGAAGGGGCCTAGGTTTAGGCAGCCATAGGGGGTGGTTAGGGTTAGGCACTAAGGGAGAAGCTTACGGTTAGGTTGCGGGGAGGGGGGGTTGGGGAGAACCCTGTCAGTTTCGAGATATCAGGATCCCAGCGTCGGTATTTTGACCGACGGGATCCCAAGCGGCGGTGAATCATACTGATCCAACACATACACAGAGCTACATATACATAGTTACACATACACATATGCAGAGTTACAGACATACAGTATACACAGAGTTACACAGACACATATACAGAGCTACAGACACACACATACAGAGCTACAGACACATATAAAGTTACACAGAGACATCTACAGACACATACACATAGTTACAGGCACATTATCATATACAGTTGCACAGACATAATATAATTTATGCTCCCTCATACCTTAAATTAAAGACTGTCACTGCATGAAAACATTGACTGCTTTGCATGATAAAGTGCAGGAGCATCAGGGCTGTGCTCCGTGCTGGGTAGCCCCGTCCCCTGCAGGGACACTACTTCCTCCTTCTTCCTTCCGATAATCAGGGATGGCCCATTGAAGGCGGGGGGCCCAGGACACATGCCCCGAAAGACCCCTGCTACTGAGAGCCCTCCATTCTCCGCACGGCAAAGCAAGCACTGCAGTCCTTCCCCCTGTCTCAGAGGCGGAGCTTGTCCTGGCTGGCTGGGAGGGTGAAGGAGAGTAGCAGGGGGAGGAGGAGCTACGCTGACAGGGAGCAGAGGGGAAAGATCACACAGTGCCGGCTGCGGCTAATAGAGCCGCGCTGTCACAGGCATCATCTCGCAGCCGCTGCCGGTAATCTGGGCTGGAAGCTGGCCGGGACAATGACAAGCGGCCCTGTCGGGCCGCTTGTCATTGCACGCAGGTGGGAGGCAGCAGGCCGGGCAGGATCAGTTCGCGGGCCGCATCCAGCCCGCTGGCCGCATTTTGCCCACCCCTAAGTTAGAACATACAATTACATACAGTTATATGCAGTTTCAGTTACATGCCAGCGATACAATACCATTTCTTTCTCATATAAGTTTGTCCTTCCATATGACTCTCTCTCTTTCTCTTTCCTCTGTAAAATCATGCTGAGACTTCATCTTCCTCTGAGACCAAAAAGCAACTAACTTCCTGTGTGGTCAGCAGAGTATTATCTAGTTTCTGGAGGAGGGGACTCTCTCTCATTCATGACTGAGTCACTAGTTTCTTTGTATGTGCTGAACATGCTCAGCCCTTGGGGACGTCCAAAGGGGCTGGCCTGAGTTTCCTGTTGGGAACTTCTATTGTTCTAATAAAAGTGATTTTAGCTTTTATACATGTAATCATAATTTAGTGTTGCAATGTACTACAACTTAATAACAAGTATCAAATTAATCTACACATTAAGCTGGTTGCTTCAATAGTAAACATGACAGGTCTATCTGGTTCCATTCATATAATACACATACATGACACCACTTCATTACATTTAATTTTAAATCACCATGATGTCTGGCGCTTGATATTATTATAATTATGTACTGTATGAAATAAGTGTCGAATCCAACTCTGTGGCATGTCTGTGTAAATGCGTGTGTTACCATATATGGCTGTGCTCGCTGCGCGTATTTGCAAGTATAGCGACTTAAATGTGTGTAGTTTGTATGTTCTTTTTATGTAATATTTTTGACTTCGACAGTCCACCCTTTGGCAGTAAACAATAACTGCCATCAATTATTAACATAAGAAAAAAATATTTCATACCGTAATCGGTGACCTAGACACAAGTATGTATGCATTTCGCAAATCAGACACTTGACTATATTTGGGGAAGACAGGGAGGAGGACGAGACATCCTCTATATGCACTCGGCGGTCACGGGACCACTGGTTGGGTGTGGGACAACATTCAACCTATAGAGTATGCTGGGACAGTGCTTTGGCCTATAATGTCTGATTTGCAACGAACATTTCACACATACATGTACCTACGTCTTTGTACACTGATGTTTGGATTCGATTGAGGCTCTGCTGGGTAGATGAAGAAGACACAAACAAATCGTGACAGTGACATAAAATTTTCATGATCTACATATTCCTATCATTTTCTGAACATTGTTTCCATTTCTGGAACGTATGCTAGGTCTGTTTAATCATTGAACAAGGGTTATAAGTAGTATCCTTCCTAAATAACATAAACCTTCGGAGTTCGGGGAGAGCCACTCATAAACCTTTCTTCCACATATATTAATGAGCTCTTTATCTGCAATGTGTGAATAGCCATTGTCTGACTGTTCCTGATTACCTCTGAACTCCATAACTACTAGACCTTTGATTTTTCTCTGATTTTAACAAACTGATTGGCTAATCCTGGGATCTTATAAGGAGATCACTCCTTCCTACAGAACCAGTTCCAGTCCCACACTCGACTCCTCATAAAAAAAAACCTCGCAAAAATAGAATATCCTGAAAGAAAATGTTTGTCAGCGGGAAAGAGAAAAGAGAAATAGAACAAAACAACTCTTGTTCATAACAAATCAATTACAATGACTGGTCTTTCTGCAGTCCTTTAGTAAGCTCAGGTAGTGTTCAACAGTGCCGCCTCTCAGTCTTCACGGAACAGAGTCTCTGGTGATACTTTTGCGATCTCTTTGCCTTGCTCTTTGAATACACAGTTCACTTGGAACACACAGTTCACTTTGCTCTCCGCCTTGCTCTTTGAATACACAGTTCACTTGTAACACACAGTTCACTTTGCTCTCCACCTTGCTCTTTGAACACACAAACTCGATGAATGTGAGCAATAAACTACTTTGTCACGAGTTCTCTCCGTGTCAGCGACCTTCTTGCAGTGGGACGAGTGGACCCAAGTCTCTCTTTCGGCGACCTTTAGTGCTGTCAACAAATCTTGGTATGGTCCTTCCCACCTGTCTATTAGGCAACCTGAGCGTAAGGGCAATCACACAGTCTCTTGGTTCATAATCAATACAGTTAGCATTTGGCATACCAGCAATCAACAGTTTCAAGTTCTTTTGTCAAGTTCTCAAATGCTGGCTCATCTCAACAAGGTACTGTACTGTCACCTCATTGGTGTATTTCTCATCATTGTGCGGATCAATCATGACATGAGGTTGTCTTCCAAAAACAACCAAAAAAAACACAAATACCAAAACAAAAACAAATTTCGAAGAGGGTGATTCGTCGAGTGAAGATCTGGGAGTGGTTCAGAAGCTACATAATACTAGTGGCAGTATCTATGATCACAATAGTACAATTTCAGGCTTTGCTCCTACTTCTACCATTATCTACACACAAATTTCTGCGCAATTTTTCTTTGCGGTAAACACAGCAGCATCCGTGGTGGCAGGAAATGCCTCTACCCAGTTTGAGAAAACATCAGTGCACACCAATACATAACAATAATTCCTAAAGGGTGTTAACTGTACGAAGTCGATTTGTATTTCCTGAAAAGATCCGTCTGCAGGAGGGATATGGGATGGTTCTGTTGGTATTGCTTTACCAATATTCTTCCTCAAGCAAGTAAGACAGGTCATTGCTCTCTTACCTGCATGAGAATAGAATCCTGGCGCACACCAGTAGGCTCTCATCAGCCTGCACCTACCCTCTTTGCCTAGATGAGTCAGACCGTGTGCCACCTCAGCTAGACTTGGAATGTATGCTCTGGGGGGCTACTGGCTTACCGTGTCCACCTGCCCACAGTCCTGAGGACTCCTGGCCATACCCCTTTGTCCTCCAGACTGCCTCTTCCTGCAGGGAACACAAAATTTTGTATCTTAATTTAACTATTGTGTGTTTGCAATGTAGAGTACCATGAGCATAACTCAAAAAGAAAAAGAAAAAAGAAACATCTCTAGAGGAGAGAAGGAAGAAGAAAATGAAAAAGAAAATGTCAGGTTTGCCATTCACCAACAGACATATCAGTGTCTATACAATATTTCCCTTCACCAGTATTCCCATTCTCCACCCTTTGTGCATGACAAGGCACACTGCAGTAATACTGGTGTCATCGTACTGTTGAGATATACTGGGTTTGGGCAGAACTCTGAAGGACCTAGGCATGTGGAGTTTGAACTGTACTTGGGTCCATGTATTGTACCACCCTGTGTGAACGCAAAAGATGAAGCGAAAACTGTAGAGAAACTGAATAGAGGTTGGTGACAGATGAGTTTATAGAGGTGGAGAAGATTTTATAAAGATTTGACAACTGGATTGGGCACTACGGGGAAGTGATTCTCTACTTGGTCTACTCCTTAAAAAAATTTCTGTGTGTCTTATCTCTACTGGGATTATCCCAGCCATCAATCCAGTGTCCTGTCCATCCTAAGTTCATAGGGAACCCGGTATCTGTGAGTTAATTTTCTCTACCTGTGATGGACATGCATCTAGAACAGCGAAATGTAACATTAGTAAGTTGCATTTATTCTGTTCTTCCCATTAATCGAATCTGTGTTTTCTATATGGCTTATGATTCCTTACTATATGTCCCTTGGTCCCGTCTATGTGTTTAATAATGTGGCTTGTGTTTTCTGTCTAGGGGATCTATAATGACTATGTGTCCTACTACTCCTACAATCTCTGGCAAAATGCCCTTCCTTCGTACAAGTGTAACATATTATTGACCATTTGGGATCTGGGGTTTGGACTGATGGGTCTTTCCTGTATGTGCCAGTATACTTACCGTCCTCAACCTCTCCACCTGTTGTTCTCTGCGCCTAACACTATTCTTGTGATGTTTAATAGCACACTATCTAAGATTAGCTACTGTGACCTTTCCAATTTTGCAAAGAAGTCTGCACCCTGACACTCAATGCCTTATTGAGCCCGTCCATTTGCACAGAGACAGCCACCTCCCATTTGCCGAATTAGTGTTTACCAGTGGTCTTATCCAGATGGAGAGTTTTCTATTTCTGCAAAAGACAAAAACAAACAAAAATTTAACAAGCTACTAGGTCATGCAAAGTATTTCATTCAATCCTTCTCATCCCGTATTAAGGGACAGTACGTGGTCCAACAAACATTTCCAAGCTCATCTTTACTAGGAATGCATACTTCTTATATGGTAACTGAAAGAAATACCCTGGGGTTACCTTGTCTCTGTCCGCTTTCCCACTGGCAAATACTAATGTGCGGACAGGTTTTTTTCCATTTCTGACGTTGCTTTCTTGATTTTGTTTTAGTTTTATTTATTTATTTATTTTTTTACTATATATGTACACGAATGATACCATACTTACCTGTTCCACTGGTCTCAGCCACTTCCCCCACAGGCTACTGCTCTTCTTTTACCGGTTGGATACTCCTCTGGGTACATGAGAAATGGCTGAAAACGATCAGGTCACCTTCTCCTCCTAAATAAAACTTCAACATTCATTAGTATATATTAGGTTACAGTCATATTTTTCATATTTTTATTATTTTCTATAGTTTGTATGCTGGCCGTAACTGCTTCCACATCTACATAAGGCGGTGTACTTGCATTCTCTTTTTTTTTCTTCCTACTTAGTTATTTATTGTTGCTACAAGTTCAAACAGTTCTTATATTTCCATTCTTGTCTTATATGACTTTGGTTAAACATACCACCTGCAATACCTTAGGATCAAACTCGCCAACCCCTCTTGCTGTCACAGGTTTAAACAATTTGTATGTCTGACCCTTTGTTTTCGGGATTTTATCAGACATATTCTTATCCTTAAGTTCTGGAATACCTCTGGTTCAAAGCTGCCCACTTTAGGGAATGATACCCTATCTTTGTCAGTCATACATTCCCATTCAGACAAAAAGCCTTCTGTGTGTGGACCATATTTCCCACACATAACAAACCTCGCTGACCCCATGGGCCGCGGCTCTTCAACCTGAACCCTGGTTACAAAACGTCCACCGCTTGTGCAATTGGATCCCATCACGGGCTTTTTCCTTTTACGCAATCCCCAATGCACAATACGAATAGACGGTGAAAGTTCTTAGAGCGCTTTCACCCACTCACCGCCCACGTTGGCCAGTACTACCATACACTGTCGATAGCGAAGGCAATGTACCCAACCTAGGGCCCTATCTGACCTATATTTACTGGAAGTCTTTAGGAATAACTTACCCTTTCCAGTAAAGTATCGGCCGTTGGAGATTTTCCTGAGAGAGACCAGCGAAAACTCCCTATGCACTTTGTTATACACAAATCACGCTTGCGTATGCTCTATGCAGCGCTAATGATACCGCGATTTTACACAAAAGCTCGTAAAAAGTATATTAAGTTGCGCTATCTATCGCACCCACAAATGCACGGTCCAATCGCACAGCATATAGGTACTTGTTACTTATCTGCCGTACGACCACAGGTCGTTATACAAACTGGGACCCTCAGTCCGGAGCGTAATACCAAAAAAAACTTTTAACTTCAATACTTCGCAATACAATGTACTATCACGCTCCTCTACAAATCACCTCACGATTTGCGTATTAAATCTTATACTAACGTGAGTCAGCCTTCTCACGCCACCAAGCCTCCACTCACTTGATGTACCGAACGACGGGATCCCGAATTACTGGGTTCGAATTTCACTCACTCCTACGTTCGCTCACTCAGGTATACTTGGTTTTTCTGTACAGAAAATTAGGATTCATTCAAGTTGGCAGCTTTACCCCCAGAGGCAATTAATTTTTTTTTATTTATACTAAATTTTGTTTTTATATTAAATTTCTTTAGAAACCGGGTAGTTTGGTGCTATTGTAGCGTGGCTACTGTCCCGCCTTTAAACTAAACGAACTATTGTGTAATTTTTACTTAGCGACTGTACTTCTTACGCAATTTGCGTAAACACGCTACCGTGCGTGTCTCTTACGCCGCGTGTGCAGTTCTGTACTTTGTCCACGACACGTGTACAAAACCGTACGTCCGCAATAGCACAAATCATACAATTCTATAAATGTGAGCAATAAAACTACTCTTGCCCACTAAACACAACACAGTTTCTTTCTGTATAAACCTTTACAACTAGGCCAGACTGTGTTTGTGCTTTACGCTTACTTCCTTAAATATTTATTTTAGTTTTAACTATATAGCAACAAATATCTCCGGTTTCACACAGGTCTAAATGAATCTAGCAATGATCAATATTTAAAATTATATGATTCAGATTGGATAGCCATCTTGCAGAACATACATTGATATAAACACACACATAATTATAATAATTATATATATGTACCATTCACTGGTCTCCTGAGACTCATTTAACCATTCAGTGCTTCTAATTTGCATATCAACAGAGGTTCATATGCCTGTTCAAGAGGGTAGTGGGACAGGTTAATTAACATTTAAATGGCTAGCCTAAACTAGCAAGCAGAGTTACTAAATCCTAGAGGTTAAAAAAACAAAAACTGTTTATATCTGTGTGTAATTCTTACATCAAGTATTCATCGCACTATTAACTTTCACTAGGCCCCATTTAAACTATTTGTAATTGACTATGGCATGGGTTAAATAAATGCATTAGTAACTCATAAATCGTGTTTCATGTGACCAAGGAAAGCTGATTATTCTGAGCAGACTGAAAATCAGCCATTTAGAAAAATGACCTTCCCAAAATGGCCGCTGCTCCTCCCCCTTCCACATCCATGAGGGTTACACAAAATGGTGGACAGGCCATGTGGTTAGTCCAAAATGGAGGATAGACCATGCGGCTTCCTTTGTCACAAAGAAATCACACATCATACAAGCACCAGGAGTTATTTTAGGCCTGAGTTAAACATAAAAACTATATCAAGGCTATGCAGCAACTTTTAAATGTACTTTTAACCTTACTTAACAGATAAGCAATCCAATCTGAATCAAACACAATATGACTTATTTGAACCTTGTTTTGCAACAATAAAAATACATTTTAGCATCTTAAATATTATGAGAAACGCATTGTCCATTGAATTTCATATCATTGGCTTACTGATAACACAAAAATACATTAATGTGAATGTTATTTTCATCAGCTTCTCAATGCGTCCATTGGAGCTGGTCAATTACAGCCACCCTTGTAATGTACAGTGCATCATTAAGACCCTGATATCCCGTAAGAGCCCTCATCTAAGAATGCCAAATTGATTTCTCACAAATATTTAAAATGCCCGCTCTAATATATATTGTAAATGCCTGCACCTCTTATTACCATATCCTATGAATGTGCGCTATACATCGCAAAACACTGCATCCCATAAGAGAAAACAATACACCCACACATTATCTGAGTTCCAAAGCTCATTGATGTATGTATTTGTTGTTAAAAGGATATGTATTCAATTTATATTACAAAGTACAGTATACCTATAGTTACATGAATACAACTCACACAATAAACAGTTAGAACATACAATTACATACAGTTATATGCAGTTTCAGTTACATGCCAGAGATACAATACCATATCTTTCTCATATAAGTTTGTCCCTCCATATGACTATCTCTCTTTCTCTTTCCTCTGTAAAATCATGCTGAGACTTCATCTTCCTCTGAGACCAAAAAGCAACTAACTTCCTGTGTGGTCAGCAGAGTATTATCTAGTTTCTGGGGAGGGGACTCTCTCTCATTCATGATTGATTCACTAGCTTCTTTGTATGTGCTGAACATGCTCAGCCCTTGGGGACGTCCAAAGGGGCTGGCCTGAGTTTCCTGTTGGGAACTTCTATTGTTCTAATAAAAGTGATTTTAGCTTTTATACATGTAATCATAATTTCGTGTTGCAATGTACTACAATTTAATAACAAGTATCAAATTAATCTACACATTAAGCTGGTTGCTTCAATAGTAAACATGACAGGTCTATCTGGTTCCGTTCAAACAATACACATACATGACACCACTTCATTACATATAATTTTAAATCACCATGATGTCTGGCGCTTGATATTATTATAATTATGTACTGTATGAAATAAGTGTCGAATCCATCTCTGTGGCATGTCCGTGTAAATGCGTGTGTTACCATATATGACTGTGCTCGCTGCGCGTATTTGCAAGTATAGCGACTTAAATGTGTGTAGTTTGTATGTTCTCTTTATGTAATATTTTTGACTTCGACAATAGAGACAGACAATAGCCAGAGAACCAATACAGCAAGAAATATTAGTACCTGTTGGCCCAATATGCGTTTCATTGAGACTTCTTCAGGGAGTACAGTTTTCAAGGTGAATGAATGGGAGTGATAAATAACTTCCTTAAATATTCCCTTAAATTGGCCACCACAAGGTCACATGATCATGACAGAAGCACAAGGTCACATGATAGAAAAAAAGGTGGAATGAACCTTGTATTAAACATAGACTAATTTGTTTTCTAGCTGTATTATCATTGATAATAACAATAGAATCCTGGTGTATACCCGCACCAATGAGCAGTATTTTAGAAGCAAAAATAAAAAATGTGACGGTTAGAGGTTAGATCAAAAGGGCTAGCGGTCAGGTGTTCTATGTATTCACTATGAGGTGCACATTCCTACCGCTGACCCTATCATACAAATCGTAACATTAAATGTCTGAAATATAATGGGTGATCCTGGGTGGTGACAGGGGTGGCTGAGCAGACGCACAGAGATGCATTATGGGAGTGTTTTACAGGTGTGGCGCTGAAAGTGGTTGTGTACACTGACGCCTCATCGCTCACATACTCATACGGAGACACTGCATCTAGCATAGGGCGGGTGCAAGTTTCGATGGTGCGACTGATGGTGGTGTCTCAGTCCTTTTGGATACACTGCTGTACACGATGTACGCGGCTGATCGGGGCGGAGCTGACGTCACACACCCTCCCTTAAAATGCTTGGGAATGCCTATGTTTTTCCTGACACTCCCAGAAAACGGGCAGTTACCACCCCTAAACGCCCGCTTCCTGTCAATCAATCTGCGAACGCCTAGCGATCAAAAAAGACCCAGGACTTTTTCTCAGTTTGGCCTCGTTCCTGCGCATTAAGATCCGTACGCATGCGCAGTATCCGATAATCAGGCGCTTTGCAATTTCGCACAACAGCGATCAGGTCTGAAATAGGCCCCTAATCTGCCCCAAACAAAGTGCAGTGTATGTAATACATACCTCCCAACTGTCCCGATTTTCGCGAGACAGTCCCGTTTTTTTGGGGACTGTCCCACCCGCGGGCCGCAGTGTCCCGCGGTGTGGTGGGGGCAGTTGGAAGGCTCTGTCTCTCGCTGCCCTGCTTAGCAGAGCAGCGGTGAATAGACACTGCGCGCATGCGCACAGCGTCTATTCACTGGAGTCAGAGCGCTGGGCATGCCACCTCAGTGCCGAAAATGGGGGGCGTGGCTCGCGATTGCGGGTCTTTCCGTGAAGCCACACCCCTTTTCGTAGGCCACACCCCCTTTTCGGGAGCGAGGTATGTGTAATACAGTCTACGTCAAACATATGCAGGCCCAATGGTCACGGTAAGTCACTTACCAGATTCTCTCTCTGATGCGATAATTGAGCACTCAGGTACACAGATACACACGCAGCAGACCTTGTAGGAAAATCTACTGCCAGTGGGTATGTGCAGTAGGTCCATTCCACCCTTTATACTGTATGTAGTGACCGCTGACCAGGCTGTGGGGAAGGAAGGTTTCTGGGCAACTGGAAACCCCCCTGCATTTGCCTATGGAAGCGGAACCAGTCAGCGGGGTACATTTCACAGCTGCCTCGAGACAAAGCTGGGCCTCATTTGGAACCGTTAGTAGGTAAGTTGTTGTAGCCAAATTGTGGGTTTATACTTTCTGTAGTGCCATGCAAGCAAAAAAAGCCTGTAAGATTGGGGTAAATAATATCTTTACCAGGTCAGGTTACTGAAATTGGAGAATAATTGGGGAAAAGTGGAGCAGGCCAGTACGCAGTGGGTGGAATTGGTCATGTTGGAAGATATGCGTAATAATGCATGCGTCATAAGTTAATGTTAATAGATAGAACAATCTCCATCACCAAATCATTCAGCTTAGTTGCTAGTAGTGGCCGGCACGTTGCCAAATATGTTTAGCTACACAGAGAGAGGATGATTTTTCTTCCAACAAATGATACTAAATA
The DNA here is from genome assembly GCF_028390025.1 of Pseudophryne corroboree. Classification (NCBI taxonomy): domain Eukaryota; kingdom Metazoa; phylum Chordata; class Amphibia; order Anura; family Myobatrachidae; genus Pseudophryne; species Pseudophryne corroboree. The sequence goes on from NC_086451.1 coordinate 56,486,485, forward strand.
AGGTAAACTGGCAACAGGCTTCATCTACATCAAATTAAGAGCAATTTATTTTTAGTGAAAATACTTCTTTAACCGCATAGTTCCTGGTGACAGGGGACAACAACGTAGGAGATGTGAGACTGCGGAGGAACAATGCGGCACTATTACTGCAGTCTCTCACTCATGGATCCAGCATCTATTCTGCGGAAGGTCGTGACCCCGGGCGCATGTTCAGCTAGTACAGTATATGATTTTTTTAAATATAGAATGGCCTGTTTTTGTAATTGAATTTTGAAGCAAATATGTTTCTAGTTACCAATAAGCAAGGGGCGCTTTACTGTGCGGTGTGCGGACCTCACCACGCACAACACATTGTTTTACTTAGTGGTAATCTTAACTTTGTGTGGTCCCGGCGAAGTGTACCCCCTCAGACTCATATTATATTCATTGTGATGCAGCTACACCCCTGTCCCGAATCCCGATTCACGGGTGTGAATGGTGGAAGTATGTCTATGTCTGATCAGGGCATACATTCCTTGTGTTTTATGGTGGGCATACCTTATGTATATTGGCTGTATACCGTTTTACCACTGGGGCAACACTTGTAGCACTCACTTGTTGCACTGCAATGCAGGTATGTAGTACTTGCACCTGTGTGCATGCTGGAATTTGTAGTTCTACAAGTGCCAGTATGCAAGAACAGTCATGGGCTTCCAGTGCATTTTGATAGAAGAGTCTGCAATGTACTTTAACAATATTACCTTGGTACCTAATGCTCATGAGTACCAGAAAGGATCCAGTGCTAATGATCATTTATTTTGGGCCCCCTCTAGACTTTGGGATAAATTTACTAAGGTAGGAGTTTTTTTTAGAACTGGTGATGTTGCACATAGCAACCAATCAGATTGTACTTAACATTTATCTAGCTGCTTCTAGAAGATAATATATTGAATCTGATTGGTTGTTATGAGCAACATCACCAGTTCTAAAAAAAACCCTCCCCCCTTAGTAAATTTACCCTTGTGAGTCCCATTGCTGAGTTGAATGGACTTGGGAATATAGGTAGTTTATTTTTTTGAGATAGCATGCTGTTTGAGCTATCTTGACAGTCAAAACCCCATTTTTTTTGATCAGCAATATTAGTATATAGGGCAGTTTGTTTACCCTCCGTGTCTAAAAAGCATTGCTGTGTGACATGATCTGTGCTTTGACCCTGTGTAAATAACATAGTTTACAAACCGCACATTTGTCTCCCCCTCTTTCCCTGTCTTTCTCTCCCCTTTCTCTGTATCTCCCTTTTATCCTTGTCCCCCCCCCATCCTGTCTCTTTCCCCCTTCTTTCCCCTGTCTCTCTTGGTCATTGGTCATCCATTGTTACATCCCTGATCATATGGCACCTCATGCCTCTATTCCTGCTGGTGTGATCTTGCAGAGGCTTCCTCCTAGGTAAACTGCCCAGGTACGGTGAAAATAAACAGAAGTGGTCCTGCGCACACCTGGTGTGTGTATGTGTAATCCAACTAGTTTTACAGAGTATATAGCAAAGATCAATTAACAACAGGTGGCTAGCACTCACAGTGGATTAATAAATTACTGTGTGATACAAAAAATAAAAAAAGTCAATGATGCGTGAATTTCTCGGTGTCGTCTTGTTTGCGTTGAGTTGAAGGCAGAGATGGTAGCCATGGCGACAGGTGAGTGTCCGGATAGGAGAGTACAGGTTTGTCATTCTTCATTTGTGGTGGTTGGAAGGAATTTTAAATATGACTGTAGTGGAGATGTACTAAGCCTTATGGTGCCCATACGCTTGTGAGAAATTAGGTGCTAGCCTTCGATTTCGACCGGATCTGTGAGAGAAATCTAAGGATTGTATGCACATTTAAGGTACCATGAGACGCGATGGGCGGGCACGCCTCTCGAATGTCGTGTCTCATGATAGTATGTGCTGCACATAATATTTCTCGCATTGCAGTGCGATCACATGTGTTTTTTTTAACACATGCAATATATCGCACTGCGATGTGCGATGGGCACCCGCCAGACTCGGCAGTGACGTGCCCATCACGTGATTACCATGCGATCTATCGCATGGTAATCACTTTGGCATTTCAGGTGCGATTTCATCGCACCTGAACTGCCGGTGCCATGCCATCGTGGGGCATCACACAAGTGTATGGGCACCATTAGAGAGAGTGTTAAAGTGAGAGAGAGAGAAGTTGCCCATGGCAACCAATCAGCATTGAAGTAACATTTATAATTTGCATACTACACAAATGTACGGAGCAGCTGATTGTTTGCCATGGGAAACTTCTTGACAGGCTCACTTCTCCACCCTTTTCACTGCTTATTGAATAGACCCCACAATATCATATCTCACACAGATGAGCTGGGTAACAATTATCCTATAAATATAAATATTTTTTTCAGCTAGACCTTTACACCTTTAACTCTAATACCAATGAAGCTGAAAGTAAGAGCTCCGCAGACTACAGCTGAAAAACATAATAATTCTGGAGTCAAATTGCAAAGCAGCTTGCCAACACCCAAGATATATACTGTACATTCTTTTTCTGTTCTGGCCATTCTCCCTCGGAGTCTTGTTTTTAAAGGTCATATTTTCTTACCAACACTTCATAATGCTGGTATTGTATTACTTTCCATCACTTGTACAGTACATTACTGCCCTCCAGGAACACAGCATGTCCTACACTTATGGCTGTTGTTACTCTGACATGTACTAGACTCATAGTGGCCCATTTATCAAGAACTGTATAGGCAATGTGATCTGGGCGCTATAGCGTAATATGTTATTCTTATGGTGGGATGGATCATTGAGCACCTGCATGGAGAGGGGATCCGAAAGGAGCCTGACGTGTGATGTGCTCTGAGTTCTGCCGGGACTCCTGCACATGTGTGATCCTGCTGACGGGCGCATGTGTTTCCCCCATTGCCGGGGAGGGTTTCGGAGGAAGCATCTCATGGCTAACTTTCAGAAGTGTAGCCCATAGGCTATAATGGGCTATCGCCATCTTCATATGGTAAATCTGACAGCGTCGAAACCCCCACAGGGGTTGCAGCTGCCGGGGGAAATGGACGGATCTGCTGCAGTCTCCTGAAAATGGCTGTTTTCAGGGATTTAGGGCTCTATTTACTAAGCCTTGGATGGAGATAAAGTGGATGGAGATAAAGGGGTTATTTACTAAGCAGTGATAAGAGCGGAGAAGTGAGCCAGTGAAGAAGTTGCCCCATCAACCAATCAGCAGCTCTGTCTCATTTTATAGTATGCAAATTATAGATGTTACTTCAGTGCTGATTGGTTGTCATGGGCAACATCTCCACTGGCTCCCTTCTCCGTTCTTATCGATTTTTAGTAAATGTCTCCCAAAGTACCAGCCAATCAGCTCCTAACTGCCATTTTTCAAACACAGCCTATAACATGACAGTTAGGAGCTCATTGGCTGGTACTATGGGGGTGATTCCGAGTTGATCGTAGCTGTGCTAAATTTAGCACAGCGGCGATGCTCTTGTATTTGTGGAGTAACTCCCGGCCAGCGCAGCTTCAGCGGCTGGCCGGGAGTTGTTTGTTGCTGCCACTGGCAGCAGCTACTGCGGCCTGCCCACCCCCCAACGGTCCGGTCACGCCTGCATTGGCAGACCGCGCCTCCTAAAATCCAGCCCCCTCCCGCCCAGCGACCGCCTCTGTCTCAGAGACGATCGCTAGGCAGCGACGACTGCGCGCCGGTGCACTGTGGTGCCGGCGCACTGCGGCGCATACGCGGTTCCGACCCGATTGCTGCACTGCGACAAACTACAGCGAGCGATCGGGTCGGAATGAACCCCTATATGTTCATCCACTTTATCTCCATCCAAGGCTTAGTAAATAGACCCCCTTAGTCACAAATACTCAATGATGTTTGTCTGTTTAGTCCCCGCCCAGTAACTCCCTTCTGATACTGTATCCTATGCAATGTGTACCGTGCATAATAGGTGACGGGTAATCTGGTAACATTGGCATTTCTATCATGAGTGCAATGTGTGCCTGTGTCCAGGGGGGGCCACACCGCACACACTGCACCCATGTTCTTTTAATACCTACCTTTCAGGGAGTTCCGCTACAGGTGCTGCAGCCGTGGCAAAAATCACACCCAAAATGGCCGCCGTACATGCGCAGTACAAAATTTGTCTCCAGACCATGGCGGGTGCCATGTTTCCAGAGACCTGCACATGTGCAGTAGACTCCGACACAATGCCGAAGGCTACAGCGCCGTAGAGAGGAGGAGGCGGCCCATCTGGAGTCTGCACACGGGCCCCCTCCTCTCTTAAACGCCACTGTCTGATGCTGTGGATGGCGGCTGCTTAGAGAGAGTGGGCCACCTGTCCTGACACCGAGAGAGGCAAGACTCCAGATCAGTCCTAGACTTAACAAAGAAGACACACAGACCTTGGGCAAGTAATTATTGGTTAAAATACAGGAAAGTGTTGGGAAAGGTGGGTAGGACACGTGCAATAACACTAATTACATTTTGTCCAATTAAGCATCAGTATTTCATCATGGCACACTACTTTGTTTCATCTTATCTTCTAGATTTCGAAATGCTCCTTCAAACAATAACAGCACTTATCAATTCATGCTAATGACAGGATTGGTAGACAATACCCCGAATAATGGTTCTATCACTTATTAACTTACTAACTTGGCTTAACCTCTTACATACTCTCCCATAAACTTTAAGTGATTTGTACAGAGTGCCCATCACTCAGGTTATAGTGGGTCTCTTATGATTACATCCCAATAGTCTATTTAGGAATGTAGCACACTGTCAGTGGATTAAGGGGTCTATGTACTAAGCCTTTAAGAGAGATAAAGTGGTGGGAGATAAATTACCAGTCAATCAGCTCCTCACTGCCATGCTGCAGGCTGTGTTTAAAAATGATAGGAGCTGGTTGGCTGGTACTTTATCTCTGTCCACTTTAGCTTTCTCCAAGGCTTAGGGGGTAATTCCGACCCGATCACAGGCTGCGCTTCTTTGCAGCCGTGCGATCGGGTGGGAACTGCGGCCGCATTGCGCAGGCGCGTCGTTGTCCGGCGACGGCAGCGACGCTGCGAGCGAAGAAAGCAGTTGCAGCGGCGACCACAAGAAGATTGACAGGAGGAAGGCGGATCTGGGCAGCAACCCACCGTTTTCGGGGAGTGGTGAGTCCAACGCAGGCGTGTCCAGGCATTAGGAGGGCGGATGTCTGACGTCAATTCCGGGATCTGCATTGCTGGATGCATCGCACAGGGTAAGTAGGTGTGACCCTGGTCTTCTTTTACAGGAAACTTTTTTTGCATAGCAGGGCTGCACAAGCGATCGCAGCCCTGCTATGCAGAAATACACTCCCCCATAGGCGGCGTCTAGTTGATCGCACGGGCAGCAAAAAGTTGCTACGTGCGATCAACTCGGAATGACCCCCTTAGTACCCCTAAGTCAGTCTAAAGCTTGATGATATCATGAACAATGTGTCCGAATCGGGTACATCGTCTAGTGCAGGGGTTCTCAAACTCGGTCCTCGGGAGCCCACACAGTGCATGTTTTGCAGGTAACCCAGCAGGTGCACAGGTGTATTAATTACTCCCTGACACATTTTAAAAGGTCCACAGGTGGAGTTAATTATTTCACTTGAGATTCTGTGAGGAGACCTGCAAAACATGCACCGTGTGGGGTCCTGAGGACCGAGTTTGAGAACCTGTGCTCTAGTGTGTACCTTTAGCTAGCAGCACTGTACACGTGATCAGAGGACACCTGGGCAGGACATGGATGATGGATTTGTGTTTTCTCTGCTGTTATGCAAAATAAGGGTCTGATGCAGACTTACTTTGGTGAAAGTATCTTGCGTGGTTTTGCACTGGACATAGCCTGGAGGGAATACATATTATTTACCAGCGCCCAGGATGTCAAGATACCGACAGCGACATCCCGGCCGCCAGTATGCCGGCAGCTAGAAAGCCCCTTGTGGGCTCGCTGCACTTGCCACAGGTTATATTCTGCCTCTATGGGTGTCGTGGACACCCACAGAGGGGAAAAAAGCCTGTGGCGCCGGTATTCCAGTAGCGGCATTTCACCGTCTGTCGGGATTTCGGCAGTGGCATTGTGACCACCGGAATCCCGACAGGTGGTCTTGTGATTGCCTCCCGCCTTGAGCCGGGTGTACACAGCGGATTCAGTATGGGATCCCAGCAATCAGGAGACTGACGCCGGAAATCCGACAGCCGGAATGGCGTCAGCGAGCGTAGCGAGTCCCCCTCGCGGGCTTGCTGCGCTTGCCACGCTTTGGCCAAGATGGCAAGCTTTTCTCAACACACTATTCTATTCCTCCTTGGGTGGTGGCATGGACCACCACCCGAGAGGAAATACCGGACCTCTGTCAGAATTCCAGCCATCAGCATTTACACGTCTGTCGGCATTCTGGCGTCGGGATCCTGAACGCCGAGATCCCGACAGGTGGTATATTGACCGCATCCCTACACAACTACAGGTGATGCACAGTCAGACACAAGTCAGTATCATCACTTGTGGCTGATTTGAGTTGAGTGAGGGTGGGATGATGGAATTGCAGGCTATGCAGACCTGTGCGTTTGCATATTTATGGCAGTTTTCAGACGGAACTTTTGCACCAGGGATTGGAGTGATGCAAGTGAACACTGAAGGGGGCGCTCCAACATCAGAGATACACAAATGGGGGCAAATATGCCCATTTGTGTTCTGTGTACTCAATACAAGAGCAATTACTACCGACTTATTTATTTATTTATTAACATTTTCTTATATAGCGCAGCAAATTCCGTTGCGCTTTACAATTTGAAATAACAATAACAAACTGGGTGATAAACAGTCATAGAGGTAGGAAGTCCCTGCTCGCAAGCTTACAATCTATAGGGAAATAGGCATGTGTACACAAGGAAAGGTGCTATCTATTGCATAGAATGAGAAGACATGTGAGGATATGTGTGGACTGTACAGAGTGGATGCAATTTGATAGGAAGGTTTATGAAAGTTATGTGGGCGGTTCTGGAATTTGATATGCTTGCCTAAAGAGGTGCGTTTTCAGGGAACGCTTGAAGGTTTGGAGACTAGAGGAGAGTCTTACTGTGTGTGGTAGGGCATTCCACAGAGTGGGTGCAGCCCGATGAAAGTCCTGCAATCGTGAGTGGGAGCGAGTAATGAGTGTGGATGAGAGACGCAGGTCTTGTGAAGAGCGAAGAGGTCGGGTTGGGAGATATTTTGAGATAAGCGAAGTGATGTACGTTGGTGTGACTTGCATTAAAGTCTGGTTCAGCCCCTGAGTGTTGAAGTTTTGGGCAGTTACGACTTACTGAATGGTGAAAGGTCAACTGATGTAGCGCAGTTCCTGAAATCCAAATGTATATTCTTTGTGAGACCGATCTTGTCCTCTTTGGATGGGTCCAGTTGTTTCAACTGACCTCCCTCCCTCCAGGAGAACCTGGATGAAACGCGTTGTCTGTTGCTGGTGTTGTCTTCTCTCACTCCTGGCTCACCACTGTCTCTATCACCAGGCCCACAATGATGCTTCCTTTTTTTTGGTCACGATGGTGTATGAGTGGCCTTTGATTTATAGACTATTATTATATTCTGATCTATAATTATTATAATTACTGTAGCACCTACTGTTTTATCCTAGTGTTAGTATTGCTGGCATAGCTCTAATTTCCTTTCACTGAGCTCATAGTAACGTTATACCTATTAGTATCTAACTTCAGATCACAAAAATATTTCTTTTGTTTCTGTTCCCTTGCCACCGTTTGGGCAGTATTATTTAACGGCGCCTGGTATAATACTCTGATTTTAGAGATCTTGGCTGTCACATTGTTCATTGATAGATCAAATTGGATCTGGCTCTGTAGTTTTAATCATAAGAAATATTAATGGAGGGTAATTATATGGTTATTGGTACAAGGATTTGAAGCTGTCTTGCAGGCTAGTTTGGCAAGTCAACCCAACACTATCACTCTGTAGCTTGAGCTAGGTATATAAGGGGATGTGTATCAAACCTTCCAGAGAGATAGAGTGGAGAAGTTGCTGATTGCTTACTAAGGGCAACATCTTTACTTTATCTCTCTTGAAGCTTTGATACCTCTTCCCCATCGAGAGGTAGTAGAGTCCTCAAAGTGGGACAGACACGGGAGCCAAGGGGTAGCAGTCGATTTACTGACAGACACAATACAGATGGTCATAATCCCAACAGACATTGTCCGACAGTCAAAATACAGACACAGTCAAAATTTCCGACCTTCATTATACCGACATGTTCAAAATGCCGACATAGCCAGAATGCCGACATGCATATTTTTTTTAAAGGATTTTTTGCCCCAAACCAAACTTGTTCATACTTTACGAGGAACTGTTCCTGAAGAATGGCGAGCGCAACCAGTCATGCGAGGGGATGCAGTGCAGTCTTAGGGGTAAATTTACTAACATTCGTAATTTTCCGAAAAAGGTCAAAGTTCAATCACGAATGACATCGAAAGTGTAAAACTGCAACTTTTTAAATTTCTTACGACTAATTTACTAAGCTGTCGTATTCGGGTTTTTCTTTTCTTCCGATGTCGATGTCATTCGTGTTTTTTTTTATATTTTTACGGCAGTGATTAGCAAAACACTGCCGACTTTTTTTACAATCAATCTCGGCCGGATCTGTGTGATCCGTGCTGGGGTTTATTTATTTATTTATTTTTTTTATTAAACACTGTAAAATAATAAAAAAAAATGCGTGGGGTCCCCCCTCCTAAGCATAACCAGCCTCGGGCTCTTTGAGCCGATCCTGGTTGCAAAAATATGGGGGGGAAAATGACAGGGGTTCCCCCATATTTCAGCAACCAGCATCGGGCTCTGCGCCTGGTCCTGGTCCCAAAAATACGGGGGACAAAAAGAGTAGGGGTCCCCCGTATTTTTAAAACCAGCACCGGGCTCCACTAGCTGGACAGATAATGCCACAGCCGGGGGTCACTTTTATATAGTGCCCTGCGGCCGTGGCATCAAAAATCCAACTAGTCACCCCTGGCCGGGGTACCCTGGGGGAGTGGGGACCCCTTCAATCAAGGGGTCCCCCCCCCAGCCACCCAAGGGCCAGGGGTGAAGCCCGAGGCTGTCCCCCCCCATCCAATGGGTTGCGGATGGGGGGGCTGATAGCCTTTGTTGTAAAAGAAAAGATATTGTTTTTAGTAGCAGTACTACAAGTCCCAGCAAGCCTCCCCCGCATGCTGGTACTTGGAGAACCACAAGTACCAGCATGCGGCGGAAAAACTGGCCCGCTGGTACCTGTAGTACTATTACTAAAAAAATACCCAAAAAAAGACAAGACACACACACCGTGAAAGTATAATTTTATTACATACATACACACATACATACATACTTACCTTAAGTTCCCACGCAGGTCGGTCCTCTTCTCCAGTAGAATCCAAGGGGTACCTGTTGAAGAAATTATACTCACGAGATCCAGGGGTCCAGGCTCCTCGGGAAATCCAGGGGTAATCCACGTACTTGAAAAAAATAACAAAACGGTGTCCCGACCACGAACTGAAAGGGGACCCATGTTTGCACATGGGTCACCTTTCCACGAATGCCAGAAACCCACTTTGACTTCTGTCTAAGTGGGTTTCTTCAGCCAATCAGGGAGCGCCACGTTGTAGCACTCTCCTGATCAGCTGTGTGCTCCTGTCCTCACTGACAGGCAGCACACGGCAGTGTTACAATGTAGCGCCTATGCGCTACATTGTAACCAATGCTGGGAACTTTCTGCTCAGCGGTGACGTCACTTTAGGTCAACCGCAGGGCAGAAAGTTCCCATCATTGGTTACAATGTAGCGCATAGGCGCTACATTGTAACACTGCCGTGTGCTGCCTGTCAGTGAGGACAGGAGCACACAGCTGATCAGGAGAGTGCTACAACGTGGCGCTCCCTGATTGGCTGAAGAAACCCACTTAGACAGAAGTCAGAGTGGGTTTCTGGCATTCGTGGAAAGGTGACCCATGTGCAAACATGGGTCCCCTTTCAGTTCGTGGTCGGGACACCGTTTTGTTATTTTTTTCAAGTACGTGGATTACCCCTGGATTTCCCGAGGAGCCTGGACCCCTGGATCTCGTGAGTATAATTTCTTCAACAGGTACCCCTTGGATTCTACTGGAGAAGAGGACCGACCTGCGTGGGAACTTAAGGTAAGTATGTATGTATGTGTGTATGTATGTAATAAAATTATACTTTCACGGTGTGTGTCTTGTCTTTTTTTGGGTATTTTTTTAGTAGTAGTACTACAGGTACCAGCGGGCCAGTTTTTCCGCCGCATGCTGGTACTTGTGGTTCTCCAAGTACCAGCATGCGGGGGAGGCTTGCTGGGACTTGTAGTACTGCTACTAAAAACAATATCTTTTCTTTTACAACAAAGGCTATCAGCCCCCCCATCCGCAGCCCATTGGATGGGGGGGGGGACAGCCTCGGGCTTCACCCCTGGCCCTTGGGTGGCTGGGGGGGGGGGACCCCTTGATTGAAGGGGTCCCCACTCCCCCAGGGTACCCCGGCCAGGGGTGACTAGTTGGATTTTTGATGCCACGGCCGCAGGGCACTATATAAAAGTGACCCCCGGCTGTGGCATTATCTGTCCAGCTAGTGGAGCCCGGTGCTGGTTTTAAAAATACGGGGGACCCCTACTCTTTTTGTCCCCCGTATTTTTGGGACCAGGACCAGGCGCAGAGCCCGATGCTGGTTGCTTAAATATGGGGGAACCCCTGTCATTTTTCCCCCCATATTTTTGCAACCAGGATCGGCTCAAAGAGCCCGAGGCTGGTTATGCTTAGGAGGGGGGACCCCACGCAATTTTTTTTGAAAAAATAAGCACTTTCCCACCCCTTCCCACTGATATACATGCACGGATCTCATGGATCCGTGCATGCCTATCTAATCACGGGAAAAAAAATAAGGTCTGTTTTTTTTTAGCACTTTTTTACGAGTTGTAATTTTTCACGGCAGTGTTTGTTTTTTTTTTGCTTTGCACTTCTTAGTAAATGACCGAGATTCATACTTAAACAGCCGCGTTTTGACCGATGGTGTATTCATTCGTAATTTTTTACTTGGACTTGCAAAAAATTACGAATGCCCTCATCTCTGCCGTGATTAGTGTTTAGTAAATTACCGAGATGACACTTTGATGAAAAAACGGCATCTCGGTCAAAATCGGGAGCTTAGTAAATTTCCCCCTAAGACTGTGTCTATGTCGACCTATCATTTTATTTATTTATTTATTTATTAACAGTTTCTTATATAGCGCAGCAAATTCCGTTGCGCTTTGCAATTTCAGATAACAATAACAAACTGGGTGATAACAAACAGTCATAGAGGTAGGAAGGCCCTGCTCGCAAGCTTACAATCTATAGGGAAATAGGCATGTGTACACAAGTAAAGGTGCTATCTATTGCATAGAATGAGAAGACATGTGAGGATATGTGTGGACTGTACAGAGCGGATGCAATTTGATAAGAAGGTTTATGAAAGTTATGTGGGCGGTTCTGGAATTTGATATGCTTGCCTAAAGAGGTGAGTTTTCAGGGAACGCTTGAAGGTTTGGAGACTAGAGGAGAGTCTTATTGTGCGTGGTAGGGCATTCCACAGAATGGGTGCAGCCCGATGAAAGTCCTGCAATCGTGAGTGGGAGCGAGTAATGAGTGTGGATGAGAGACGCAGGTCTTGTGAAGAGTGAAGAGGTCGGCTTGGGAGATATTTTGAGATAAGCGAAGTGATGTACGTTGGTGTAGTTTGGTTAATGGCCTTGTGTGTGAGTAAAAGTATTTTATATTGAATGCGGTAGAGTACAGGTAACCAATGGAGGGACTGACAGAGTGGATCTGCCGACGATGAACGTCTAGCGAGGAAGATTAGCCTCGCCGCTGCATTCAGAATGGATTGTGGTGAGAGTCTCGTTTTGGGAAGACCAGTTAGGAGACTATTGCAATAATCAATGCGGGAGATAATGAGAGCGTGGATTAGAGTTTTAGCAGTGTTTTGTGTAAGGTATGGTCGTATTTTGGATATGTTTCTTAGATGTATGTAACATGATCTTGAGACAGATTGAATGTGGGGAACAAAGGACAGATCAGAGTCAAGGATGACACCTAGGCAGCGAGCTTGTGGGGTAAATAGTCGAGTTTTCAACAGTGATAGAGATATCAGTTTGGTACCTACTATTGGCCGGTGGAAATATAATTAACTCTGTCTTTGAAATATTCAGTTTGAGGTGGCGAGATGTCATCCAGGATGAAATGGCAGAAAGGCATTCAGTCGACAATGACAGAAGAAAACACAGAAAAAAGCATGCCGGTATGTTGACATGTCGGCATTTGAAATGTCAGTATTCGGACTATGGGGTATATTTACTAAGGTCCCGATTTTGACCGAGATGCCGTTTTTTCTTCAGAGTGTCATCTCGGTAATTTACTAAGCAAAAATCACGGCAGTGATGAGGGCATTCGTAATATTTTGGAAGTCCTTGGAAAAAATCACGAATCAATACACCATCGGTCAAATACGCCTGCAATTTGGTAGAAATCGGTCATTTACTAAAAAGTGCAAAACACAAACACTGCCGACAATAGCCAAACACTGCCGTGCTAAAATACAAATCGTGAAAAAGTGCTAAAAAAAAACAGACCTGCTTTTTTATCCCGTGTTTGTATAGGCATGCACGGATCCATGAGATCCGTGCATGTTTATCAGTGGGAAGGGGTGGGAAATGTTATAATTTTTCATTAAAAAAAATGCGTGGGGTCCCCCCTCATAAACCAAACCAGCCTCGGGCTCTTTGAGCCGGCCCTGGTTGCAAAAATATGGGAAAAACATTGACAGGGGTTCCCCCATATTTAAGCAACCAGCACCGGGCTCTGCGCCTGGTCCTGGTTCCAAAAATACGGGGGACAAAAAGCGTAGGGGTCCCCCGTATTTTTGAAACCAGCACCGGGCTCCACTAGCTGGACAGATAATGCCACAGCCGGGGGTCACTTTTATACAGTGCCTTGCGGCCGTGGCATCAAATATCCAACTAGTCACCCCTGGCCGGGGTACCCTGGGGGAGTGGGGACCCCTTCAATCAAGGGGTCCCCCCCCCAGCCACCCAAGGGCCAGGGGTGAAGCCCGAGGCTGTCCCCCCCATCCAATGGGCTGCGGATGGGGGGCTGATAGCCTTTGTGAAAAGTGTTTGATATTGTTTTTAGTAGCAGTACTACAAGGCCCAGCAAGCCTCCCCCGCAAGCTGGTACTTGGAGAACCACAAGTACCAGCATGCGGCGGAAAAACGGGCCCGCTGGTACCTGTAGTACTACTACTAAAAAAATACCCCAATAAAGACATCACACACACACCTTGAAAGTATAACTTTAATACATACATGCACACCAACATACATACATACTTACCTATGTTCCCACGCAGGTCGGTCCTCTTCTCCAGTAGAATCCATGGTGTACCTGTTGAAAAAATTATACTCACATAATCCAGGGTAGAAGGCTCCTCTGCTTGTAATCCATTTGTAATCCACATACTTGAAAAAATAAAAAAACGGATACCCGACCACGAACTGAAAGGGGAGCCATGTTTTCACATGGGACCCCTTTCCCCGAATGCCAGAAACCCACTCTGACTGATGTCTAAGTGGGTTTCTTCAGCCAATCAGGGAGCGCCACGTTGTGGCACCCTCCTGATCGGCTGTGTGCTCCTGTACTGTCTGACAGACGGCACACGGCAGTGTTACAATGTAGCGCCTATGCGCTCCATTGTAACCAATGGTGGGAACTTTCAGGTCAGCGGTTGACCGAAAGTGACCTCACCGCTGACCTGACAGTTCCCACCATTGGTTACAATGGAGCGCATAGGCGCTACATTGTAACACTGCCGTGTGCCACCTGTCATACAGTACAGGAGCACACAGCCGATCAGGAGGGTGCCAAACGTGGCGCTCCCTGATTGGCTGATGGAACCTTCTTGGACTTAAGTCAGAGGGGGTTCCAGGCATTCGGGGAAAGGGGACCCATGTGAAAACATGGGTCCCCTTTCAGTGCGAGGTCGGGTATCCGTTTTTGTTATTTTTACAAGTACGTGGATTACAAAAGGATTTACCGAGGAGCCTAAAACACTGGATTATGTGAGTATAATTTTTTCTACAGGTACACCATGGATTCTACTGGAGAAGAGGACCGACCTGCGTGGGAACATAAGGTAAGTATGTGTATATGGAGGTGTGGATGGATGTATTAAAGTTATACTTTCAAGGTGTGTGTGTTGTCTTTATTGGGGTATTTTTTTAGTAGTAGTACTACAGGTACCAGCGGGCCCATTTTTCCGCCGCATGCTGGTACTTGTGGTTCTCCAAGTGCCAGCTTGCGGGGGAGGCTTGCTGGGCCTTGTAGTACTGCTACTAAAAACAATATCATTCACTTTGAACAAAGGCTATCAGCCCCCCATCCGCAGCCCATTGGATGGGGGGGACAGCCTCGGGCTTCACCCCTGGCCCTTGGGTGGCTGGGGGGGGACACCCCTTGATTGAAGGGGTCCCCACTCCCCCAGGGTACCCCGGCCAGGGATGACTAGTTGGATATTTGATGCCACGGCCGCAAGGCACTGTATAAAAGTGACCCCCGGCTGTGGCATTATCTGTCCAGCTAGTGGAGCCCGGTGCTGGTTTCAAAAATATGGGGGACCCCTACGCTTTTTGTCCCCCGTATTTTTGGAACCAGGACCAGGCGCAGAGCCCGATGCTGGTTGTTTAAATATGGGGGAACCCCTGTCCATTTTTCCCCCATATTTCTGCAGCCAGGATCGGCTCAAAGAGCCCGAGGCTGGTTTGCCTTAGGAGGGGGGACCCCACGCAATTTTTTTTTTACATGTAAACATTTTTTATTTTTTTTACAAGGTGCACAATGAAGCCCAGCACGGATCTCTCAGATCCGGACGAGATTCATTGTATTAAAGTCGGCAGTGTTTTACAAGACACTCACGTAAAACACTGCCAAAAAAAACGAATGACATCGACATCGGAAAACCCGAAAATGCAGAATACGGCAGCTTAGTAAATTAGTCGTAATCAATTCAAAAAGTTGCATATTTACACTTTCGATGTCATTCGTGATTGAACTTTGACCTCAAACGGGAAAATACGATTCTTAGTAAATTTACCCCAATGTCTGCATTTTGAACATGTCGACATAATACATGTCAGTATTTTGACCGTGTCAGTTTTTGTGACTATAGGTAAATGGCTGACGGGATTATGACCATCACTATTGTGTCCGTCGGTAAATCATACTGAACCCTGGAGCAAAGTGCACACAACACTTTTTGGAGTGTTAAGTGTAATACTTTTTATATGTTTCCATTTTCTACACCAGCCGTACTTTACTGATGATTGAGGTGAGTGTACGTTCTAGCAGGTTTTTTTGCAGCATTTATTATATGGCAGATATGTTTCCGGGTATGTTTTAATAGACCTAAGAGTGTGTGAAGGTGTCACAGTGCACCGAATATTGGGGGTCATTCCGAGTTGTTCGCTCGGTAAAAATCTTCGCATCGCAGCGATTTTCCGCTTAATGCGCATGCGCAATGTCCGCACTGCGACTGCGCCAAGTAAATTTGCTATGCAGTTAGGATTTTTACTCACGGCTTTTTCATCGTTCTGGCGATCGTAATGTGATTGACAGGAAATGGGTGTTACTGGGCGGAAACAGGCCGTTTTATGGGCGTGTAGGAAAAAACGCTACCGTTTCCGGAAAAAACGCAGGAGTGGCCGGAGAAACGGAGGAGTGTCTGTGCGAACGCTGGGTGTGTTTGTGACGTCAAACCAGGAACGACAAGCAGTGAAATGATCGCAGATGCCGAGTAAGTCTGGAGCTACTCAGAAACTGCTACGAGGTGTGTAATCGCAATATTGCGAATACATCGTTCGCAATTTTAAGATGCTAAGATTCACTCCCAGTAGGCGGCGGCTTAGCATGAGCAAATCTGCTAAAATCCACTTGCGAGCGAACAACTCGGAATGACCCCCCTTGTCTCTGTCTTCCTGCACTTCCTGGATTGGTCACATGACCAATCCGAGCTGCCCATCAGAGAACAAGTACGCCCCCACACTGAGGCATCCCTCCCATTTCTCTTTTCTAAGCAGCACGACTGGCTGCTGTGTACCCCCGCCCCGCTGTACAGGCAGGCTCTGACAGTGTGTGAGATGAGGCTCAGCTCTGTCTGCCTCATCTCTGTCTCTCTCTGCAATTCCCGAAGCCCTGCAGCTGTGGCCAGTTTTATCTATAAAATGCTTGCAATAACACAAAGAATATGCTTAGAAGTTATAAGTATCTTCTTTGTATTATTCCAATCATTTTTATAGTCAAAACTGTAAAGTATGACAGGGAGCATGACAGGTGAGGTTCTGCCTCCCCTGACTGTACGTCCCTGCCTTATACACATAATGCCCCTTACACATATACCACACATTATGAATGCCATTATACACATAATGACACAAATAATGCCCCTTACACATATGCCGAACACTATTGCACAACCAACCCACCCGCACACAACCACTTCCACTGTGACCTCTGTCTCTGCTTGGATACAGATGTGTACTCGTACATCTTGCCTCAATACACCACGCAGCAGGAGATGCCTGGCATGAGTCACCTGGCAGCTCTGCTAATGTTGTGCGCCTTTTTGTGCCATAAATGCATGTTTTTGCTATTGCTATGTGAGTAGGACACACACGCAACTTCTGCTGATTACAATGATATGCAGCATGCCTATATTCTGTGCGACTGCGGCTGTATCTGCATACAAAATGCTATTTACAGTGTTTTCCAGGAATACACTGTAACGTAGCATTTCATATGCAGATACAGCCACAGGCACACACAGAATATAGGTATGTCACATATTTTAATCAGCAGAAGCTCCTTGTGCCCCTTGGCATTCCAAATGCCCTAGGCATTTGCCTAGTTTGCCTATGCCTAGGGCCGGCTCTGCTCTAACAGAATAATAATGTATCATTTGAGTGCATTCTCTGAAACCTGACATTAGAGGAGAGGTTGTTGCCCACCGGAGATTTCCCCTGTACCCGATTGGGCCAATCAGACCCTGCCCGTGTGCAGTCTCGTCCAGGCCCCCTCCTCTCTAGCATGCAGTGGCAGTGCATTGACTCCGGGCACTAGGTCTCCGGGAAAATGGTGCTGCAGCGGGTTTTCCTACTGCACATGCGCAAAACCCCAGGAAAATGGCTGCCATACAATTTTCCAGGAGAGCTGTCACTGCCGTGGGACTCTGGAGAGGTAAGTACTGATAAAATGGGTACAGGGTGTGCGGTGTGGACCTCTCTGGACCCAGATGCAGGTATGCACCACACACACAGTACCCATTATAGATACCCGCTGCCTGTATGCTGTATGACTATACTTTACCCAAGTAAACCTCTATGTAGCAGAAATCAACATAAACATGGCTGTAGCCATGAGTTACCTGCATCCCGCTGAACCATTATGCATACCTTGAGCCTAGTTTAGTAAACATGTAACTGGTGCTTCAAAAGGTTGCCAGCCCTCCCCAGGAATTTAGCAGACTTCTGTGACGGGATGGGCTTATGTTACCACCATCAAAGTATTTTGTTATTTATTTATCTTTGTAGAATACATGCAGTGCACATCACATTTTTATTCCCACACTTTGGAGACACTCTCTCACACTTATTGTGACATCATTTAAGAGATCGCAGACATGTGGCAAGATTCCAACTATATTATACTGTGATCTCTGTGCTGTCCAACTTTCTTTCATAATGGGGGGGTCATGTCATAGCTGTTCCAACATGTTGGTTGGTTGGACAGAAAGGTTATGGGAGTACATTCTCTTGTAAGAGAGCTTCATGAAATTCCTTCTTTCCCCATGTTAGCTTAGCTCAAATCTTCTGCACAAACTCCTGTGCCAAATACAAGCATCAGTGCAATTAAGTTAAGTATTATCTTTTACTTAATATTGAGTTTTTCATGGTAATCCTCGTATAATTAGAGTGCAACTAAACCAGAAATACAGGGGAGGGGTGTTATATAAAAGAGCGGACAGGAAACTTTCAGAACTGAAGAGATGTGACATAAAGAACCTTGGGGGTCATTCCGAGTTGTTCGCTCGCTAGCAGTTTTTAGCAGCCATGCAAACGCATTTTCGACGCCCACCGGGGAGTGTATTTTCGCTTTGCAGAAGTGCGAACGCCTGTGCAGCAGAGCGCCTGCAAAAACATTTTGTGCAAAACAAGACCAGCCCTGTATTTACTCTTCGTGTGCGTTGATTCTAACGTTGGAGGGTTGGCTATGATGTCACACACCCGCCCAGCGTTCGCCAGCCCCGCTTGCGTTTTCCCTGGCACGCCTGCGTTTTTCCAAACACTCCCAGAAAACGGTCAGTTGACACCCAGAAACGCCCCTTTCCTGTCAATCTTCTTGCGGCCGCCAGTGCGACTGCAAACGTCGCTAGAACCTGTGCAAAACCACAATTCTCTTTGTACCCGTACGTCGCGCGTGCGCATTGCGGTGCATACGCATGCGCAGATTAGCAGATTTTTACACTGCGAACAACGGCAGCTAGCGATCAACTCGGAATGACCCCCCTTATTCAAGGGGATGCTGTCTCAGCTTCTTACTTTCATTTCAGACTGTGCTAGATAAATGACAGTCAGAATTTGATTGGTTGCTTGGGCAACCTCTCCACTTACATAGGGGGAGATGTATCCAACTTTGGAGAGACATAGGGGTCTATTTACTAAGCCTTGGATGGAGATAAAGTGGCTGGAGTTAAAGTACCAGCCAATCAGCTCCTAACTGCCATGTTACGAGCTGCGTTTGAAAAATGGCAGTTAGGAGCTGGTTGGTTGGTACTTTATCTCCGTCCACCTTATTTCTCTTCAAGGCTTAGTATATAGACCCCTATGTCTCTCCAAGGTTGGATACATCTCCACCTATATACCTAGCTCAATCTACAGAGTGATAGCGTTGGGGTCACTTGCCAAACTAGCATGCAAGACAGCTCCTAATCCTTGTACCAATAACCTTATAACCCTCATTCATAAGTATTTGTTACGATTGAAACTACAACATTCCATCCAATTTGGTCAATCAGAGTTGGCCGGGTCGATGTGTCTGCACCGCCCCTATATATGAGCTCGTGAGATCAGCCAGCATCATTATCTAGATGGATCTGCACCAACCTTATCCTGTGTGCAAGTGTTCCATCTGAAATCGCCAGATTATTGCCTACGCATACAATGAATTGGCCACAATTTCCGTCTTAAAGAGGCGCCCAATTTTCATACGATGGATCACGGAAGCTGGCATACACACCCATGACACTCCCGTGAAACGAAACAGTTCTGTGCATTCACAAGGTCGATGCCCAGTTACAACCTAGAAACACCCATTTTACGGATAGTGTGCTCCTTCAGTGGACGGAGCAATCTGCACACATTTGTCTGTTAAGTGGTTAAGCCACGCCCCCTTCTGTACCTAGGCCCAGTATATCAATATCCAAAGACTCGTCTACTTTATCAGGAGCTCGTGATAGCTCACTGAAAACCAGGAGTCTCCAGGACATTTTGGGAAAGTAAGGTACAAATTGTGCCTTATTTAGACTTAGAAGTAAAACCACCTAGAACTTGCAATTTTGCAGAACCAGGTTGGCCGGCTGGGGTGGGTAAATTTAAGCTGTGTGGGTGCATTTAGAGCTGGGTGCGGGACGTGCCCTTGCTCCCTTGCTCCATTGTAAATCGCAGTGCATAAATAAGCTACCCAGCATTTTTGCGTCCCCCATGCAGAAGGCAGGCAGTATTTTCTCTGCATGCAAAAAGTAAATATATTGTATTTGTACCCCTTACTTTAAAGCATGCTTTTTCCAGACTCAAATTTGCATCCTTTATGTGTATATATATATATATATATATATATATATATATATATATATATTCTAGATACAGAAACAAAAGGAGGGGGCGTACATGGTGCAAATCACTTTTATTTAAATCAATCCCTTTAACAATGGATCCACATTAACACATAGGATCACTGTGACATAGAATCCACATTAAACGAATGAGACTCGTACCGAGGTTCAGGGCCGGTGCTGGAGTGTTTGGCGCCCCCTGCAAATAATAAATTTGCGCCCTCCCATCCGTAAAAAAAGGGTTAGCGCAAACTGCAAAAAGGGGTGTGGTCACACAAGGAAGGGGCGTGACCACAATGGTACCCGCAATTCAAAGTACGCCACACCAGTGGCGCACCCAGGGGGGGTTTCCGAGTACCCAGAAACCCCCCTCCACTAAAAAAAAAAAAAAAAAAAAAATTTTTTTTTTTTTTTAGCTGCATGAGTATTATTAATGACTGTCTAGCGTCCTCTGCAGCCTGCTGTCTTCCTGGTGGCACTTGCAAGTGCAATAAAAGTTTACTTTATTTTAATTATAGTACATATATATCCATGTGCCTACATATATACACATGTATATACATACATACATACATATTAAACACACACACACACACACACACACACACACACACACACACACACACACACACACATGATATATATATATATATATATATATATATAGCGTGGATTTGGCGGCGGCACTCAGACAGACTCATCAATGCAAAAAACTGGTCATTTATTTAGACCGTGGAGACCGACATGTTTCGGGGCAGCACCCCGTCCTCAGGGTCAAACAGCAAGTAAAACATACAATCACAAATCACATACATAAATACCCGTCCCAATAAACGTGAACTTACTCACCTGTTCCTCCGCGTGTCCGCCCGTCACACCGCTCAGCTGTGTGCTGTGTCGCCGGATACTGACGTGTCAGGTGCGCCGGAGGAACAGGGTAGTAACCATGGTAACATCCGAAGCACTTTACTAAGCATCGCGGCTGTGGCCACAGTAAGATCCTGTGTAATACAAATATATAAAGGGTGAAAATAAACACAATGTTCAACATATAGTGATACAAGAAAATAAAATCATTAAAAAACGGCACTAGGTAAACACAGACTAGCAATATTGATCAAATTAGAATCTATTAGTATTCAAAGCTAATCACGACCATCTATGTATGAACAATCTGTATAACATATCAATATGAAATAGAATATGGTGGTGATAGCTCCCCTCTTAGATTCTGCGTATATTCAAATTGGCCATATATTATATTAATGTAAAGCTATGTATTAACCAAGGGTGATATGATATATTATTAAGTGAATTAAAGGAATGGCCTAAAGATAACATTGTAGGCCCATTACTTCATTTAAACCTCTGGGGGCTAACGTACCGAGGGAAAATATCCATCGGGTTTCCTTCTGCAGGAGTCGCTTGGCCCTATCTCCACCCCTGGGCATAATGGGTACGTGATCAATAAGAGTAGCTCTTATGCTCGACACTCCGTGCTTAGCTAGCAGGCAGTGTCTCGCAAATGGCTGCTCACTGTTGCCCTTTTCGTAGGCTTTTTTGATGGCGCTGCGATGCAGGGCCATCCTTTCTCTAAATTGACGGATGGTTTTGCCCACGTAGACTAGTCCACACGGGCACTTCAAAATATACACCACATGTGTTGTCGTACATGTTAATCTATGCCTAATTGGTAATTTCTTGCCAGAGTGTGGATGATTGAACGTGGTGCCAGACTCCAGGGTATTGCAGGTTGCACATCCTAGGCATCTATAGCATCCGTTCTTAGGTCTCAAGAAGTGCACCGATTGGCTCTTTGTTAAGGTAGAGATATCAAGTTTCATTATCATATCACCTAAATTATTACTTCGTTTGAAGCTGGGAAGTAGCCGTGTATCAGATAAATCAGACAAGGCTTTGTCTGTTTGAATGATTGGCCACCATTGTTTTGCTCTTTTAACTATTGCCTTGGATGCTGTGGAAAATCTATTAACCCATGGTAAGATGTTGGTACTACCTTCCCTATTTCTGGGTTGCAAGGACTGAGTTCTAGATAGTTTTAACACTTTACGTTTAGCTATCTCCAGTTCCCCCAATGGGTACCCACGTTGTACAAATTTCTCAATCATTTGATCAAGGGCTATCACAGTTTCCCCAGGGTCAGAAGTGATTCGTCTGACACGAAGGAACTGCGAATAAGGAAGCCCTCAACGCAGTGACTGTGGGTGAAAGCTGTGGTAATTTAACAGACTATTGCGGTCTGTGGGTTTCACATATACTGATGTTGTCAGTTTATCACCCTTGTGACTGATGCTGACATCCAAAAAATGTATGTTCACAGTGCTTACTTCATAGGTGAACTTCACTGGATGTACCCGTGTATTAAACTGTTCCCATAACTCAATCAGATCAGCTTCTGTACCCTGCCACAGGACCAGCAGGTCATCTATGTATCGCCTGTAATACCAGGTCTGGGTCACTACTGCTGGATCCATGTAGAACATTTGCTTTTCAACTGTATACATAAAAGCATTAGCGTACGATGGGGCCACCGCAGACCCCATCGCACACCCAGCAATTTGTAGAAAAAAACGCCCATCATGAAAGAAATAATTTCGATTCAATACCATACTCAATAATTTGAGAAAAAAACTAATTTCTGGGCCATGATAATCAGGATTATCCATTATCAGGGATCTCACAGCCTCCACACCTGCATCATGTGGGATGCAGGTGTAGAGGCTTGCAACATCCGCACTACAAAGAACAAGTTCATCTGGCACTGGAGTGAGATGTTCTATCTGTGTTAACAATGAGGTGGTATCTCGTAAATAAGATGGCAAGGCCTGTATACAGGGATTAAGGTATGCGTCTAGAAAGACTGATATGGGATGATAGATGGATCCTCTAGCGGAGACTATTGGTCGCCCAGGTGGATCCTTTAGCGTCTTGTGCACCTTAGGTACTATATAAAATAATGGTGCCCTAGGATATTCGACTTTAAGGGCTGCACACAGTTCTGTCGAAATTACTTTATCCTCACAAGCTGAGGATATTACGATGTTGAGTTCTTCCTGATATTCTTTTGTGGGATCCTTGGTCATGAGCTGGTAAGTAGTGGTGTCATTCAGTTGGCGCTGACATTCCTCCATATATTTCGACAAGTCCTGTATGACCACCGCCCCTCCCTTATCGGCCTTGCGTATTACAATGTCCGTTCTTTTGGACAACTCTTGTAGGGTACAGCGCTCAGCTTTCGTTAAATTGAATCGTGTTGATGCATGGGATAAAGTAATTCCTTCTTGTTCCAACATTCTGGAAAAAGTGCGTATTGACGCGTTGGTAGAAGGGGGGTCAAATGTTGATCGAGGTGCTATAGAACGTACTTGTGTTGGAACGTCGTTTGCTATTTCTCTCTTAGGTTTTCCATTAAAGAATTCTTTCCTTTTGAGAGTTCTATTCAATCGATAAACATCGATTTTCCACTCCAACTGATCTAACGGGTAGGTGGGAACAAAGGAAAGTCCTTTGGTTAGCAAACGATACTCAGCCTCAGTTAGTGGAGTGGAGGACAAGTTAAATACTAGTTCCATTAGGGACGTGGTTGTTTCTTTGCGTAGGATCCTTTGGTTTTGGCCCGCCCTCCTCGTCCTCTGCCTCGGGCCGGGCCTGGAGTCTGATTGGAACGTGTGGCTACGCCCGCCGGTGGCTGCCCTAAAGGGATAGCCCCCTCGGTAGTTGTTGACGTTCGTGGCGTACCATAGTCTGTTTCACTGGCTGAAGTACTGTTATCAATCAGTTGCTCCCTCCTACGACGTGCTTGATAGCGTCTGCCAGAGGTCTGGTAGTCTTGTTTGGATCTCGTGTTTCCCAACCAGGGATAAACAAGTCTCTGCTCATAATCCCTTTTAACTTTAGTGAGCTTATCACTTTTAAAACGCAGCAGATCTTGTCTATATTGATCCATTTGTGTGGTGATCTTTGTTATCCAATCTGTCTGCGTATCTTTTACCAGGGTAGCTTTAAATTGGCTCTCAAATGTTGTCAATTGCTCTGTGATAAGGCCTAGCTCCCTCGTGGATTCCTCCACTACCAGGAGGATCAGATCCATGGAGCATTTATTAAGGATGGCAACCCACCTACGGCAGAATTGTGCATTATATCTGCCTATTGTAGGTGAGTTGCGCACCCTAAAGCCTCGTGGAATGAGATTATTACGGTAGTAATCTGACAACGATATGCCATGATATGTGTAATCACATTCCTTCTGTTTTAATTTGAGCCATGTTTTGAACAGGTCATCATTTGTATCCTTGGCTGGTTCATCCTGCATGCTGCGCTTTACTAGTATTGCTTGTGCATCCACATCCGAAAAACTTAGACGCATGAGTATTATTAATGACTGTCTAGCGTCCTCTGCAGCCTGCTGTCTTCCTGGTGGCACTTGCAAGTGCAATAAAAGTTTACTTTATTTTAATTATAGTACATATATATCCATGTGCCTACATATATACACATGTATATACATACATACATACATATTAAACACACACACACACACACACACACACACACACACACACACACACACACACATGATATATATATATATATATATATACATGTGTATATATATATATGTGTACTGTATGTGTGTGTGTGTGTGTGTGTGTGTGTGTGTGTGTGTGTGTGTGTATACACATATATGCATGTTTAATATGCTATGTATATGTGTATATGGGTTCACTACGATCTCCCGGCGGCCGGCCTCCCGGCGACCAGCATATCGGCGCCGGGAGGCCGGCCGCCGGCTTACCAACAGTGTGGCGAGCGCAAATGGGCCCCTTGCGGGCTCGCTGCGCTCGCCACGCTACGCGCGCCACACTATTCTATTCTCCCTCCAGGGGGTTCGTGGACCCCCACGAGGGAGAATAAGTGTCGGTATGCCGGCGGTCAGGCTCCCGGCGCCGGTATGCTGGTCGCCGGGAGCCCAACCGCCGGCATACTGAAGACCACCCGTGTATATGTATGTGTGTGTGTATGTATATGTGTATATATATATATATATATATATATATGTGTGTGTAGATATATATATGTGTGTGTGTGTGTAGATATATATATATATATATATACACACACACACACACACACACTAGTTTTACGGACCCAGCATATACTGGGTCACCTCAGTCCCCACCCCCGTGATTGGCTCCGCCCAGTTCTGGAAACCCCCCCATGCAAATCCTGCGTTTGCCACTGCACACAGTATTACAATCTTATGCACATTAACCCAAACGTAGTGCCCCTGATTCATATTATGCCACATAATAGTGCCCCTTATTCACATTTAAAATCGATGACAGGGCCAGTTCTAGATCTAGAAGAGTTCAGGGTAACAGTTTCCTTTGCAAAAAGGAAAGAGAAAAAAGAAAGACTCTGTGTTGGGGCACTCTTATGATTGTAGTCAGACAATAAAACTTAACTTTTAATTCAATATTTAAATAATAAGATTAAGTAGCACACAACTTCAAAGAGTTATTTTATGCATATATGCAAATTACCAGTTTATTTTGCATAATTGGCACCCCATAAAAGGAGTCGTACTTGATAGTGAACAACTGCCTAGGTGAAAATATTTGACTTAATAAATAATTACTCGAATGTCACTGTCTATACTCAATATCACAAAGCCTGTATCTCTAAATGACCAGTGAACAAGCCCACTTGAGGTGAAACGGTCTGTTTGGTCCACGTGGGTATTGGGACTGCGCAGCCCATACCCACTCCAGGGGTTCCCCGGTCCAGTAAGCGCCCATTTGGGCCTTTATTTGATTGTACTCTATGGGGGTAATTCCAAGTTGATCGCAGCAGGAATTCTGTTAGCAATTGGGCAAAACCATGTGCACTGCAGGGGAGGCAGATACAGTATAACATGTGCAGAGAGAGTAAAGGGGGGTACTCACGGAGCAATATTCTAAGCAATCTGACTAGATTGCTTAGAATATCAGCATGATCCGTGTGTAGCCCCCTCAGCGATAGCGATGCGCGGCCCCGCACATCGCTATCGCTGCTGATAGATTGGCCTGCATGCAGGCCAATCTAGCGGGTCGCTCACTTCACCCGCTGGGTGAAGTGAGCGGCCCCCCCGTCTCCCCCCGCACGCTGAGCACAGATCGAGCTGTGCTGAGCGGCAGGAGAGATGTGTGCTGAGCGAACCGCTCAGCACACATCTCTCCTGCTTCGGCCCGTGGGTACTGGGCTTTAGATTTGGGTGTGGTGTGTTCAATCTGCAATCTAATTTGCAGTGTAAAAATAAAGCAGCCAGTATTTACCCTGCCCCCCTGCAGTGCACATGGTTTTGCTCAACTGCTAAAAAAATTCCTGCTGCGATCAACTTGGAATTACCCCCTATATGCTTACTTTTAAGTGTAATTGTTGAAGTTGCTGATTTAACACTTGAGTAATTAGTAGATACTGAGAAGTCATACAATGTGAATGTTTCTATTTGGGTATGATTAGTATCTCACAGGTTACCATTCACTCTCTGGTTTAACAGACATGTGATACAACAGCTGAACATCACATACTCTAGGACAAATATCCATCTATAATCTTATTATTCTCACTTAACCCTTGCTGGTAAACAGCTAATCAGTTGTAAGAAATAAGTGTTTTCCTCTTCTGCACTCAGACGATTCGTTTTTTGAGTGATATACCTGAATTTCTCTGCAGCAGGATAAGCCTCTGTTTTCAGTTAATATATCGGTCTCCTAATTATAGGAGCTGTCTCATTTATCAACCAGGTGCATCCCTGGTGCAGATTTTGAACATACAGTTTCTCATATGATTCTTGAACTTAATTCATGTCACAATTTGGTCATTTTGCCGCTAATAAGACTATGTAACCGTGGATTGCCAACCTTACGCATATCTTTACCTAAAAACTCGGCTAGCTGCATTATCATTTGTCATTTCCTCTATTCTTCTTTCTCCTTTCTCTTCTTTCTTCTCCTTTCTTTATTCTAAATCGTGCTCTCTCATCCGGTTGGACAGCAGAAGCACTTCTTTCCTGCTTGGTAAGAGTACTCACTTATTCAGCAAAGATTACTGCCATACTCCACAGGATAAACCCAATCTCATCCGATCTTGGAAGCCAATCTCTGGTAGGCCTGGTAAGTAATTGATGGGGGGACCCACAATGAATACCAGGTGCAGTAAACCTATATGCTGAACAGCAGAAGGAAACTACCCACCTACCATCTATTTTCGATCTAATTTTCAGTGCCTACCTGGACACTCTATGTGAGACCTTCTTTATAAAAATACGAGGGGAATGTGATATGGATCCGTTTTAGGTATCATGATCCCCCACAACAAAGGGGATACCAGATACTAATAGCCCCCCTTCTGCAAGGGGCATTTAGAGATACAGGCTTTGTAACCAATATCTTTTTGATGGTTAGACCTCAAGGAGGTACTAATCCTTTGAATTAAAAAGCCTTGTGGCAACACCACTGTCTCAACATAGAGCAGCAGATGTTTAAGTACCCATAGAGGCAACACTTTTACTCACTGAGATCTATGACCTGTACCTTTGAGAGTGACAATATTAAGAAATTATTTGCAACTATAGAGACCGCTGAACGATGAACCCTGTGGGGATAATTAATCTGTCTTGTGATATTGAGTATAGACAGTGACATTCGAGTAATTATTTATTAAGTCAAATATTTTCACCTAGGCAGTTGTTCACTATCAAGTACGACTCCTTTTATGGGGTGTCAATTATGCAAAATAAACTGGTAATTTGCATATATGCATAAAATAACTCTTTGAAGTTGTGTGCTACTTATTCTTATTATTTAAATATTGAATTAAAAGTTAAGTTTTATTGTCTGACTACAATCATAAGAGTGCCCCAACACAGAGTCTTTCTTTTTTCTCTTTCCTTTTTGCTATGCATTCTACTGACTCTGGGAGCACCACCGACATTTGAAATCAACACACCATGTGTAAATTAGTAATACAGTCGGTTAGGGACTAATATCCATCAAAGGTTATAGTCTGATGTTTCAACCTGTCACGGAACTACCCACTTTGTAGTGCAACAGTTTTCTTTGACCATGCTCAAAACAGGGACAGTGCGCACCAAAAATATAGGGCCACGGAATAGTACCAGTTCACATAACCCCGCACAGTAGTGTCCATTAGTCACATTACACCGCACAGCAGTGTCCGTTAGTCACATTACACCACACAGCAGTGTCCGTTAGTCACGTTACACCGCACAATAGTGTCCGTTAGTCACGTTACACCGCATAGCAGTGTCGGTTAGCCACGTTACACCGCACAGCAGAATCGGTAAGTCACGTTACAACGCACAGTAGTGTCAGTTAGTCACATTACATCGCACAGCAGTGTCCGTTAGCCACATTACACCGCACAGCAGTGTCCGTTAGTCACATTACTCCGCACAGTAGTGTCCATTAGTCACATTACACCGCACAGCAGTGTCCGTTAGTCACAGTACACCGCACAGTAGTGTCCATTAGTCACATTACACCGCACAGCAGTGTCCGTTAATCACGGTACACCGCACAGCAGTGTCAGTTAGTCACATTACACAGCACAGCAGTGTCAGTCACATTACACCGCACAGTAGTGTCCATTAGTCACATTACACCACACAGCAGTGCACGTTAATCACATTACACTGCACAGCAGTGTCCATTAGTCACATTACACCACACAGCAGTGTCCGTTAGTCACATTACACCACACAGCAGTGTCCATTAGTCAGATTACACAGCAGTGTCAGTTAGTCACATTACACCGCACAGCAGTGTCAGTCACATTACACTGGACAGTAGTACCCTTATACACATTACGCCACACAGGACAGCCGCTTATACACGTTACGCCAGAGTAGAGCCCATTATACACATAATGCCAGATACAGCCCATTATACACATTATGCCAGGTACAGCCCATTATACACATTATGCCAGGTACAGCCCATTATACACATTATGAAGGTCATTGAGACCCCGCTGCAATAGCGGCCCTCAGCGCAGTTTGACAGTGGCAGCAAACTGTGCATGTGCAGTGGGTATGAGGCCACACACATTGCGGTCACTTCCCCGATGGATGCGACCACAATGTGATTGATAGGCGACAGCGTAGTGAAGTTAAGGTGTTGCGTGGGGTGGCGCCAGAAAAACGGGAGCGGGCCGGGATGTCACACACAGCTGCTCCGAAAAAAATGGCTGCTGACCAGGCTGCACTGCCAGGGGTCAACCTTAGATCAGATGCGTCCTCAATCAAATTGCGGATGCATCGGGAGGCGGCGCCACACATGCTGGGCAGCCTTGCCTTGTGCTGCGCGGCCCTCAGCATGTGCAGAGATGAACGCAGATCTGGATGCATATGCAGCCATCTGCGTTAATCTCTGAATAACCCCCTGTGCCAGGTACAGCCTTCATTTCCTCCACAGTGCGGCCCCACGTCTACTGCGTTTAGGCCACGCCCCCAATACAAATCGGAGCCCGGGATGTCGGCGGCGGCAGCAGAGCTGTGTGTGGGATGTGTCTACACTGAATGCAGTGCAGTCTTTTTGGGAGGGGGAGGGGGAGGGAGCTGGCAGCAGCAGGGTAGCAGAGCAGGGAGAGTGCCTCTTCAGCTCTTGCCTCCCTGCGTTGCATACCCTTGCTGAGCGGGTAGCTTCAGCTCTGCCGAGGTTCTCACCCGTGTGGACTGGTTACCACATGATGTATACAGAATGAAGCTCCAAGCTGACCACCGCTATGTGCCTTCTACCTGTGCTGGTATCCCGACGAGCCGCGGCGTTGACCCGTAAGCCGCTGGCTCGGTGTGAGGTCCCGGTTCCCAGTGCAGCACAGCTCTTACCGGCAGGAAGAGACTGGAGCTTTTATTTTGTATACATCATGTGATAACCACACGGATGAGAACCTCGGTACGAGTCTCATTCATGTAATGTGGATTCTATGTTACAGTGATCCTATGTGTTAATGTGGATCCTTTGTTAAAGGGATTTTACCTGTTTTAAATAAAAGTGATTTGCACTATGGGCCTAATTCAGACCTGATCGCTCGCTAGGGTTTTTTTGCACTGCTGTGAGCAGATAGTCGCCACCTACTGGGGAGTGTATTTTTGCTTTGCAAGCGGTCAGCCGAGCAGTACAAAAAAGTTTTGTGCAGTTTCTGAGTTGCCCAGGACTTACTCAGCCGCTGCGATCACTTCAGCCTGTCCGGGGCCAGAACTGACGTCAGACACCCGCCCTGCAAACGCTTGGACACGCCTGCGTTTCCCCAACCACTCCCAGAAAACGGTCAGTTGACACCCACAAACGCCTTCTTCCTGTCAATCTCCTTGCGATTGGCTGTGCAAATGGATACTTCATAAAATCCATCGCACAGTAACGATACACTTTGTACCCGTGCGACACGCCTGTGCATTGCGGTGCATACGCATGCGCAGTTCTGACCTGATCACAGCGCAGCAAAAAATCCTAGCATGCGATCAGGTCTGAATGACCCCCTATGTGCGCCCCCTTTTTCTGTTTCTGTATTTAGAAAATCTCGCTCCAGGAGTCCGGAGTGTCTACAGGAGGGGTACAGCGGTTTTTTGAAAGGCTATAATCCCAGTGCTATATCCCAGAGTTTTGACGACCTTGATGACTCTTTTCCATCTTCTAAGTGGAAACTGTACATTGACCAGCACACCTGTACACCAGTTCGTTGACCATATACAGTGGGGCAAAAAAGTATTTGGACAGCCACCAATTGTGCAAGTTGACCCACTTAAAAAGATGAGAGGTCTGTAATTTCCATCATAGTTACACTTCAACTGTGCGAGACAGAATCTGAAAAAAAAAAAACCTAGGAAATCACATTGTATGATTTTTAAACAATTTATTTGTATATTCTGGTGGAAAATAAATATTTGGACAATCAAAAAGTTTAACTCAATACTTTGTAATATAACCTCGGTTGGCAATTACAGAGGTCAAACGTTTCCTGTAGTTCTTGACCAGGTTTGCACACACTGTAGCAGGTATTTTGGCCCATTCTTCCATGCAGATCTTCTCTAGATCTGTCATGTTTTGGGGCTGTCGTCGGGCAACACGGTCTTTCAACTCCCTCCACAGATTTTCTATTGGGTTGAGGTCTGGAGACTGGCTAGGCCACTCCAGGACCTTGAAATGCTTCTTACGGAGCCACTCCTTAGTTGCCCGGACGGTGTGTTTGGGGTCGTTGTCATGCTGGAAGACCCAGCCACGTTCCATCTTCAATGCTCTTACTGAGGGAAGGAGGTTTTTGCCCAAAATCTCACAATACGTGGCCACATTCATCCTCTCCTTAATACGGATCAGTCGTCCTGTCCCCTTTGCAGAAAAGCAGCCCCAAAGCATGATGTTTCCACCTCCATGCTTCACAGTGGGTATGGTGTTCTTGGGATGCCATTCATCATTCTTCTCTCTCCAAACATGGCGAGTGGAGTTTATACAAAAAGTTTGATTTTGCTCTCATCTGACCACATTACATTCTCCCAATCCTCCTCTGGATCATCCAGATGGTCACTGGCAAACTTTAGACGGGCCTGGAAATGTGCTGGCTTAAGCAGGGGGACCTTTTGGGTGCTGCAGGATTTAAATCCATGATGACGTAGTGTGTTACTAATGGTAACCTTTGTGACTGTGGTCCCAGCTCTCTTGAAGTCATTGACCAGGTCCCCCCGTGTAGTTCTGGGCTGATTCCTCACCGTTCTCAGGGTCATTGATACGCCACGAGGTGAGATATTGCATGGAGCCCCAGGTCATGGGAGATTGTCAGTGATCTTGTATTTCTTCCATTTTTTAATAATTGCGCCAACAGTTGATCTCACCAAGCTGCTTGCCTATTGTCAAGTAGCTCATCCCAGCCTTGTGCAGCTCTACAATTTTGTCCCTGGTGTCCTTAGACAGCTCTCTGGTCTTCGCCATGATGGAGAGGTAGCAGTCTGACTGTTTGAGGGTCTGGACAGGTGTCTTTTATATAGATAACCAGTTCAAACAGGTGCCATTAATACAGGTAACGAGTGGAGGATAGAAGAGCTTCTTAAAGAAGAAGTAACAGGTCTGTGAGAGCCAGAAATCTTGCTGCTTGGTAGGTGTCCAAATATTTATTTTCCACAAGAATATACAAGTAAATGGTTTAAAAATCATACAATGTGATTTCCTGTTTTTTGTTGTTGTTTTTTCTTTCATATTCTGTCTCTCACAGTTGAAGTGTACCTATGATGGAAATTACAGACCTCTCTCATCTTTTTAAGTCCTAGCAAGCCCTCTGACGAAGTCCTGGTGACGAAACGCGTAGGGACGTGGTTTATGGATGGACGCTGAACAAGGCAGTATGCATTGGTGAATCCATCTTTTATCATTGTTCTTAAACGATTTTATCAGCGGTGATTATACCACCATCTTTGGTATGCACTCATTTCAGACCTGCGTTGTACGATGTGTCAATAAATTGTTATCTTTTAATGCACTATTGGCGCCCTCCACTATTTCATTTCTTCCAGACAAACATTTCCCCGTTAGGAGACGGGAAAATGGGGTGGACGACAGCTGATCTAAACGGTAGTGTGCATATAGATTGGCTTGAGACTTCATTTGTTTGAGAAACTAGAGTCTATTCTTGACTTGGCAAGTTGGACTTGGACTTGTAGTTCCACAGAGGATTTTCATCTAAACCCGGTTTGCGCTCACACCTTACAACCTTTATATATATATATATATATATAATTATATATGTATATATATATATGTATATAAAAATATATATATATATATACACACACACACACACACACACACACACACACACACACACACACACACACACACACACACACACACCTCTGACCCAGGGATAGGAAGATGTAGTAAACCTTACAGAGAGGACAAGTAGAGGTGCTGCTCATGACAACCAATCAGATTCTACTTGTTATTTATCTAGTACATTCTATGAAATGCAAGAATCTGATTGGTTACTATGAGCAACGCCTCAGCTTACCCTCTTTGGATGCTGCTCAGTTGGTAAGGGGAGGCCAGTCATGTCATTGCTGTTTCAGCAATTGGTTCCGCCTTACATTGCATCAGCAGAAGATTACATGCATACCTGAGCCGTGTGCCTGTCATCTGTGCAACACTGATACTCAGGAAGGTATTAATAAAATCCAATATTGGTATCAACTGGTGCGAGCAGCTGCCGTTCCCATGACTCAGTCCGGTATCGCTCATTAAAGCGTGGTCCTCCCTTTTAAATCCACTTCGTACATTCTGTGGGATGACAGGCTGTGATCAATACATTACTATCTACCACACTGTAATAAATGGTTTGAATAAAAAAAAAATCTCCTCACGGCTTGATTTGAAGTGTAACTCACTGGAAGAGATTTCTGGTCTTTCTGAAGACTGATCGAGTATAAAGACAAAAAAACAAAACAACTCTTGGAAAAATCCCCAAATGGCAGCAACAAGGACGTGTGAATCTCAATCCAAACACGATTTTCCCAGCTTCTACCCCATATCTTTCACTCCTGCATGCCAGAGGAATAGACAGGGTGATCCAGCTACGTATGATAAGCAGCGTCCCTCAGATGGGAGAAGTCAGGAGATAACATCAGAGACCACCCGAAATTGGGTCTCTGGTGCCAGAATCACAAGAGAAGGAGATATGAAGGACAGCGGCAGCGGCGGGACAGGGCCCAGCTACAGTGTGATCCATATATATATATATCTTTCAGATTGGATTAGAAGTCACTGACCTAAAAATAAACCCAGTCATCTGGTCAGACCACTACTCCCTCTGGTTCTCAGTTGCAACCCCTCAAATAAGATCTCTGCCCGTGGAGTTGACCAGGTACCGTCCAAGGAGGGGTATGACTCCCCAGGCTCTTGCAGCAAATATGGATCTCTCTGCTATACTGGGTGCCTGTGAAGATCCCTGTTCCCTAGTCCGTTATTATAATAGGGATGTTAAGGCTGCAATTGATATTATCGCCCCTGTGCGTATAAGACCTCGTAAACCACATCGTCAAGCTCCATGGTACGACAACAGTGTTAGTGAGCTCAAGAAAAGGGGGCGTAGACTGGAAAGACGATGGAGGAAGACTAACCTAGTGGATGACAAAATAAAACTAATAAAGCATAACGAAGAATATCAATCGACAATCACTCGCAAGAAATCACAGTTCCTGTCAAATGAGATCACAGCAGCAAACAATAGGCCAGCTCAACTTTTCCGCACAGTGGAGATGCTTTGCAAGCCAGCATGCCTGCAGACTGATGAGACCCTTTCCCAAGCAAGATGCAACGAGTTTGCAAACTTCTTTGCAGATAAAATATCCACCATCCGGGCTGGAATATCCACAGTGCCATCAAAGGAGAGCCAAACTACAAAGCCTGCCAATATAAGCTACCTGCCTTCATGGACCAGCTTTGACCCAGTGGATGTAAAGGACACTGCTGAAATTGCTCGGATTTTGCGTCCCACCACCTGTGGCCTGGACCCAGCCTCAACCAAGCTTCTAATAGGTTGTACGGATATAATCGGTCCTGTCTTTGCAAAAATTGTTCAATGCTCTTTGCAGACAGGCATTTTTCCTGGACCCCTAAAGGAAGCAATTGTTAGACCACTTCTTAAAAAACCTAATTTAGATCCCGACTGCATGTCCAACTACAGACCGGTATCAAACCTTCCTTTCCTAGGAAAGGTTATTGAGAAAGTGGTTGCAAATCAACTGGAAACTCGCCTGACAACCCATGATATTTATGATCCATTTCAATCAGGATTCAGGAGAAGACATAGCACTGAAACAGCCCTGGTGTGTGTGTTAAATGATCTTCTGATGGCAAAAGACAGAGGTGACTGTTCAATATTAATCCTTCTGGATCTCTCGGCAGCATTTGATACCGTGGACCACGGGCTTCTGATTGAGCGACTGATACACTTCTGTGGTCTGGATGGCACAGTCCTAAACTGGTTCAAATCATTTCTCACAGGCAGGTCACAGAGAGTATCATCTGGATTATACTCATCACCACCAGTGCCATTGCCATGTGGTGTCCCACAAGGTTCTATACTATCCCCCATGCTTTTTGCAGTATACATGCTCCCATTGGGCGAAATAATCAGGCGCCATGGCCTGGTCTACCACTGCTATGCAGATGATACACAACTGTACTTGTCCTTTGCTCCGGGCACTGATAACCCAGTAGCAACCCTGAATGGCTGTCTAGCTGAACTACAGGAGTGGATGAGCGCCAGTTGGCTGCGACTGAACCCGGATAAAACAGAGGTCCTTATAATACGACCGCAACATCAAAGGACAAGACTGCAGCATAGCCAACCAACTGGACTTACACTCGGGGATTCAGAATTACAGACCAGTGATCATGTGCGGAATCTTGGCGTTGTCCTGGATGATGGCTTGACACTTAAACATCAGATATCAGCCACAATCAAATCCTCATTCTTTCACCTGAGGAACATAGCCAGAATCAAGCACCTAATTCCCTCAGATGATATGCCAAAAGTCATACATGCATTTGTATCATCTCGATTAGACTACTGTAATGCCCTCTACCTTGGTCTACCAGCAAAAGAATTGCAACGCTTACAGCTGGTGCAAAACACAGCTGCCAGGCTGTTAACCAACCAGCCCCGTTCCAGCCACATAACACCCATCCTCTACTCCCTTCACTGGCTGCCTGTAAGATGGCGAATCCTCTTCAAGATTGGCTTACTGAGTTTCAAAGCATTACATGACCAAGGCCCAAGGTACCTGAAACAGCTTCTGATCCCATACTGCCCCACTCGATTACTGCGATCTGTAGATGAAGGACTTTTAGCAGTACCTAGAATCTACCGTAATTCATCTGGGGGTCGAGCTTTTAGTCATGCGGCTCCGACTCTATGGAACTCACTTCCCAGCACAGTGCGAGAGGCCCCAACTATAGAATCCTTCAAAAGTAGACTCAAGACTTTCCTGTTTACTCAAGCATTTCCATAGTGTCTCTTTTAGTATCTTCATGCTTCTGTATTTTATGAAAAATGTACTTCATTATTTTTCTGTACTATATTATGCTGTGTATCTGTTAAGCGCCTTGAGTCCTATTGGAGAAAGAGCGCTATATAAATAAAATTATTATTATTATTATTATTATATATATATATATATATATATACCCAGTGTTTTGTAACATTGCTACACACAGAGGTTCACAACTACAATTCCATATGTCCCAACATTGGGGAGGATGGGTTTGGGACTGTCATGCAGTCGACCAGCCTCTCCCAGCATCCATTGCTATGTGGAGCAATGTTGACAGAATACCCCTCCCAATCCCCATTTCCGCAGCCAGGACAGTCCCGGTTTTCACTTTTCAGTCACTGAAATCGTGACTCCCAACATGTCAAGTTTCAGGATGTCTTTAATTATGCACAGGTGAGTTAATCTATTTAGCTGGGTAAGTCAAACGCCCATGTTTCCATTGGGAGAAAATCACTGATCACTGAACTATCGATGGTCTTCAATTGTGCATGCACGGAGTGTAGCTGTGTATGCATAGGGCCTAAATCAGACCTGATTATAGCCGCAAATGTGTTAGCAGATGGGCAAAACCATGTGCACTGGAGGGGGGGCAGATATAACATGTGCAGAGAGAGTTAGATTTGGGTGGGGTGTGTTCAAACTGAAGTCTAAATTGCAGTGTAAAAATAAAGCAGAGAGTATTTACCCTGCACAGAAACAAAATAACCCACCCAAATCTAACTCTCTCTGCACATGTTATATACCCCCCCCCCCCCTGCAGTGTACATGGTTTTGTCCAACTGCTAACAAATTTGCTGCTGTGATCAACTCTGAATTACCCCCATAGTCCGCAGCCGTCTTCCGACATTATCCCTCCACGGATAATGTTTATTATGAGTTAACATCCATCAATGTTAAACCTATTTACCATCAGTGTCAGTCGAGAAGTGGTTACTAGCCATCGGTGATGATTGGCCATCCCTAATTGGAGTTTAGAGAGAAGACAAAACATCACAGATAGAAGAATAGGTCCTAGATACCCCCTTATACCTCAATAGAGAGGCCAGGAATGATCAGTTGTCTGCGGCTTGTCGTCTTTCATTACCCTTATTTCAGGGTCTCCATGGATGATATTTCTGTTGCTCCCTTCACATTGCCACATGTTTAGGAGAGTTACTGGCGGCAATATCATTTCTGATTCATATTCAGAGTAACCTAAAAATTTAAGTTGATCAGTGTTCACAACATGTGCAAATAACTTGTCTAAGACTGTGTTACACCCAGAGCTAGTTGAGACAAAAGTACTGCATTATTGGCATTACCCCTCCATCACCTAACCTCACAGTACCTTACAATGGGCCTAATTCTGAGTTGTTCGCAGCAGCAATTTTGTTAGCAGTTGAGCAAAACCATCATTCCGAGTTGTTCGCTCGCTAGCCGCTTTTCGCAGCATTGCACACGCTAAGCCGCCGCCCTCTGGGAGTGTATCTTAGCATAGCAGAATTGCTAACGAAAGATTCGCAAAATTGCGAATAGAAATTTCTTAGCAGTTTCTGAGTAGCTCGAGACTTACTCTGCCACTGCGATCAGTTCAGTCAGTTTCGTTCCTGGTTTGACGTCACAAACACACCCAGCGTTCGCCCAGACACTCCCCCGTTTCTCCAGCCACTCCCGCGTTTTTCCCAGAAACGGCAGCGTTTTTTCACACACACCCATAAAACAGCCAGTTTCCGCCCAGAAACACCCACTTCCTGTCAATCACACTACGATCACCAGAACGAATAAAAATCCTCGTAATGCCGTGAGTAAAATACCAAACTTCTAAGCAAATTTACTTGATGCAGCCGCAGTGCGAACATTGCGCATGCGCAGTTTGCCGAAAATCGCACTGATGCGAAGGAAAATAACGAGCGAACAACTCGGAATGAGGGCCCTAGTGCACTGCAGGAGGGACAGATGTAACATGTGCAGAGAGAGTTAGATTTGGGTGGGGTGTGTTCAAACTGAAATCTAAATTGCAGTGTAAAAATAAAGCAGCCAGTGTTTACCCTGCACAGAAACAAAATAACCCACCCAAATCTAACTCTCTCTGCACATGTTATATCTACCTCCCCTGCAGTGCACATGGGCCCTCATTCCGAGTTGTTCGCTCGCTAGCTGCTTTTAGCAGCATTGCACGCGCTAAGCCGCCGCCCTCTGGGAGTGTATCTTAGCTTATCAAAATTGCGAACGAAAGATTAGCAGAATTGCGAATAGAAATTTCTTAGCAGTTTCTGAGTAGCTCGAGACTTACTCCTACATTGCGATCAGTTCAGTCAGTTTCGTTCCTGGTTTGACGTCACAAACACACCCAGCGTTCGCCCAGACACTCCCCCGTTTCTCCAGCCACTCCCGCGGTTTTCCCTGAAACGCCAGCATATTTTCGCACACTCCCTGAAAATGGACAGTTTCCGCCCAGAAACACTTACTTCCTGTCAATCACACTCCGATCACCAGAACGATGAAAAAACCTTGTTATGCCGTGAGTAAAATACCTAACTTTTGTGTAAAATAACTAAGTGCATGCGCTCTGCGAACCTTGCGCATGCGCAGTAAGCGACTAATCGCAATATAGCGAAAATCGGCAACGAGCGAACAACTCGGAATGGCCCCCATGGTTTTATCCAACTGCTAACAAACTTTCTGCTGCGATCAACTCAGAATTACCCCCAATGAGTAGTGTTTAAGGGATTACTTTGCCTCCAGTCACTACATGAGTGGTAGAATAACAGCTTCTGTGTGTATTCAGATTTCTATTTCTGCAGACACTGAGCAAGCTACACTATACAGAATACGCTCATGGGGCCTAATTCAGAGTTGATCGCAGCAGCAAATTTGTTAGCAGTTGGGCAAAACCATGCGCACTGCACGCGTGGCAGATGTAACATGTGCAGAGAGAGTCAGATTTGGGTGGGGTGTGTCCAAACTGAAATCTAAATTGCAGTGTAAAAATAAAGCAGCCAGTATTTACCCTGCACAGAAACAAAATAACCCACCCAAATCGAATACTCCCTGCACAGGTTATATCTGCCGCCCCCACCCCCCACCCCTCCCCCCTGCAGTGCACATGGATTTGCCCAACTGCTAACAAATTTGCTGCTGCGGTCAACTCTGAATTACCCCCATGGAACGCCTTCCTCTAACTTACTAAATCACTGTATCCACCTACAGTATGTAGAGCCTTTCTTACAGCCTGCTCTGCCTACAATATTCTGTAATCAATTCAGGTAATACTTACAGCTGCTTTGAATTTTTCAACACTTTTCTGTTATTGTCTGAAGTTACAATCTCTCGATCTACAGTTAATACCAGTGTATTGGCACGATGCTGCCTGTTATTACCATTGTATTTCTGACACTTTAAATTTTCAGCTCCAGTCGCCACTTTGTAAATATAGTAATTGTTACAGACTATTCCTTTTAGGGTATAGCAGTATTCTTAGCTTTGTTTCCCCCCTAGTTTAGAGCGAATATCGTCCCTCATTCCGAGTTGATCGCTCGTTGCCCATTTTCGCTGCATAGCGATCAGCCTAAAAACCTGCTGTTCAGTGCATGCGTATGGGCCGCAGGGCGCACGCGCCAAGTACTTTCACACAAAACTAAGCAATTTTACACAGGGGCGAGCAACGCTTTTCAGTCGCTCTGCTGATCGGTGAGTGATTGACATGAATGGGGTATTTCTGGGTGGAAACAAACCGTTTTCTGGGAGTGTGCTAAAAAAACGCAGGCGTGTCAAGCTAAAACGCAGGAGTGGCTCGGGAAACGGGGGAGTGGCTGGCCGAACGCAGGGCGCGTTTGTGACGTCAAATCAGTAACCAAACAGTCTGCACTGAACGCAATCTAGGAGTAGGTCTGGAGCTACTCAGAAACTGCCGGAAAAGATTTTCGAGCAATTCTGCTAATCTTTCGTTCGCACTTCTGCTAAGCTAAGATACACTCCCAGAGGGCGGCGGCCTAGCGTTTGCAATGCTGCTAAAAGTAGCTAGCGAGCGATCAACTCGGAATGAGTGCCATCAGCGGGATACCACCATAAAGAAGAAGACCACACACGAATGGAAGTTTGCTACACCATTGTAAATGTATTATTTCTCTTACTATCCTGTGTGGGTGTGGTATGTTAGATAGACTAGACTTAGGTCGACCACTATTGGTCAACAGTAAATAGGTCGACATGGGTTCTAAGTCAACATGGACTTTGTCGACGTGTACTAGGTCGACATGAAAAAAAACAAGGTCGACATGAGCTTTAAAAAATATTTTGGTGTCGTTTTCTTCGTAGAGTGACTGGGAACCCCAATTAGTGCACCGTGTCCCCTTGCATGGCGAGCGAGCTTGGTTACCGTTCCCAATTGTAGTCCACGTGGATCATAAAGTGCAAAAAAGTTTTAAAAATTTAAAGAAAAAGAAAGTTAAAAAACTCATGTCAACCTTTTGTCATGTCGATCTATGGTCACTGTTGACCTAGAAACCATGTCGACATACTTACTGTCGACCAATAGTGGTCAACCTAGACATTGTCGACCTAGAGACCGGATCCCATGTGTATGGTTCTGTTGTTGTCTGGTTAGTGCCAAGTGGAGCGTCCACATTTGTTTTTGTATTGCCATTTACGTTTGGCGACCAGGACTACGTTGGCCTGCCTACCCTCTATAGGAGCGCTATTTTGGGTCTTTGCTCACTTTATTTAATGTCAGTATACAAGCCTCAATATGTTTCCAGTGGCAAACCCATAATGCAACAATACCATTTACTGCCCTCCCCAAAACAAAGAGGTATCCGGATAATAGGTGGACAGTCAATAGGTCAACACCATATGGTTGACAGGTACAAAAGCACAACATGTAAAAGGTCGACAAGTACAACAAGTTGCCAGGTTCAAATGGTTAACATGACAATGGTCGACACAGTATTGGGAATTTTTTTTTTCTACATTTTTTTCACACTGTACCATCCACGTGGACTACGATCGTGAAAAGTAACCTGTGCTGAGCGCAATGGTAGCGGAGCCAGACACCTTGCCTGCAGCATGGGGAGTAAAGCGAGGGGAGGTGGTCACTAATTGCAGTCACATGTGGTTAAACATAAGTCCCAAAATGCATTGACCTTTCACCGTGTCGACAGGGCCGGATTAAGGCTCCAGGGGGCCCGGGGTACTTTAGACAAGGGGGGCCCCGGAGGACTAAATATAGTGTATATAGGAAGGGGAGGTTCCTTACATCTATCTATCTATCTATCTATCTATCTATCTATCTATCTATCTATCTATCTATCTATCTATCTAAGATAGATAAAAGTATAAGCAGAAAGCTGTTGGAGGCAGTAACAAAATATAGCACATACTATTGAATAGAAAATTAGCATATGTATACACTGTAGAAAAACAATATCACACTGTAGAAACCCCCCCTGCTGCCGATACATCGCCGTAGGTGACAGGCACAGATTTAAGAGAGGAACGATCGGGGCGCTCGCCTACCCTAGCACACTGCTGCTTTTCAGTGTGATGAGACACACTGTCTCGGTGATGGAGAAGCAGCAGGAGATGGTGTGGCTGCTGATCCCGGCCTTCCTGTCCCTGGACGATGTGTTCAGCATAGCAAAGAGCCCGGGCTCCGAGCTACAGGACCTGACCAAGCAGTGCGGCCCGGAGTCGGTGTCCAGGGTGGTCCCACAAGTAGGCGCGGGTTCTTGAGCTGCTTGAGAGCTTTGCGGCAGAGGATGGGAGGGAGGGAGCAGGAGCTGCTGATCAGGACGATGTAGAGGATGCATATGGCCCGGGAGGAGGGCACCACATCGGTGAGTCTCACACCTTGGTGCCGGTAGCTGGCAAACGGAGTGGAACTGCAAGTCTCAGCATTCTGACACTTGTAGTTTCACAGTCAGCAGCAGCCCGTTGCCTACAGCAGTCAGCAGATGTGTAGGCTCTACATATATTGGATGTGTCTGGTTATCTATAGATGCAAAAATTACACACATCCCTACTGCACTGTGTTGGCAGGATTATAATAACAGGAGCTCTTGTTATTAATTACGTTTGCCCCTTTATAATAATAATTTTTTATTATTATTATTATTATTATTATTATTAACAGCTTCTTCAAAGTTGTACAATAAAGAATAAATACAATCAGGTAACTGTCTCAGGCCATGGGTAGGTATTCAGGTGAATAAGAGTGTAGGCATTTTTTATATGCTAGGATCCAATGCGATCGCCCCCCTTCCGACGAGGAGAGCTGGCTGCTGGCTGGGGCTAGGGGGGTAGCTGCAGCGGTAGTGCACAGATCATCCGCCAGGTAATGTATTTTCTATGGGGCTGGATAGCTGGCTGGGTGACACACTGTCATCTTCCCGAGTCCCAAACGTCCCCCTCTTACCATCGCCACCGGATACTGCTGCTGGCTATCTATCTATCGACTCCCCAGACTTTTACCATATATATATATATATATATATATCTGCTCCCTTATGCTTGCCTCCACCCCCTCTTTGGAACCCCCCCCTTCCCCTTACAAAACATGCGTTTTGCCCCTGTACAGCATACCTACATCCACGCAGCATACATACATACATACACACATACATACATATACCCTCCAACATTTTACACACAAAACCCGGTACAAATTAGAAAAGTGGGCGTGGTCACGAGTAAAGGGGGCGTGGTCACGCCCAGTTTCCAATACTTTCATTGTAAACTAGAGTCAAAAACTGGTACAAAGCCTTTTTGGCAGGTACAGTTGGAATGTATGATAGCTAACATACACACACAGCATGCATACATCACACACTACACACCTACAAACAAACAGCATACCTACAAAAACACACACACACACCACTAACCAATTTAAGAGAAGAGGAGGAGATTCTGCCGGAGTCCATGTGAGTTGAGCACAGGAGCTACTGCTGCTACTGCACATGCTCAGCAGCTCCTTCTACGGTGAGTTGTGTCTCCAGTACAGAGAGCTCTGCTGATCAGAGCTCTGTGTGAGGAGCATTCACAGCTGCTCGTTAGTGCCTGTGGGTCACGTGTCGACCTTTTGTACTTGTCAACCTTTTCAGGTGTTTACCTTTCAACTGTCAACCTTTTGACCCTGATGACTATGGGGGTGATTCAGGCCTGAGCGCACACAGGCATTTTTTGCAGTGCTGCGATCAGGTAGTCGCCGCCTACAGGGGGAGGGGGTAATCGCTGTGCAGGGGTGCGATCGCTTGTGCAGAGAGCTGCACAAACAAACGTTTGTGCAGTCTTGCACAGCCCAGGACTTACTCACCCACTGCTATAATCCGGCCAGGAGCTGACGTCAGGAATCCTCCCTCCAAACGGCTGGGCACGCCTGCGTTCTCCCGGACACTCCCGAGAAACGGTCAGTTGACACCCACAGACGGCCTCTTCCTGTCAATCTTCTTGCGATCGCTGGTGCGATCGCTTTCTTCATAAAATCCGTCGCTGTCTGATGATCCCCATCACCTGCGCATTGCGGTGCATACGCATGCGCAGTTCAGTCCCAATCGCACCGCTGCAAAAAAAGCTAGCGTGCGATCGGGTCTGAATGACCCCCTGTGTACATGTCAACTATATGGGGTAACCTAATATTGGTTGACCGAATCATCCACACCCACGAAAAAAGTTGCTCTGTACTGAATAAAATAAAATAATTAATAATACTAATAATACTAATAATAATAATAATAATAATAATAATAATAATTATTATTATTATTATTATTAATTAATTGTTATTATTATTATTATTATTAAGTAAAAAAAAAAAAAACTAACTTTAAAAAAAGGAGAAAATATGTGGTGGAAATGTTTTTTATACCATGTTGTCCCATTGAGGTTTCCCAAGTAGATGAGTCGCAGATATATTATTCATGTTTACCTTGTTGCTGTACTGATACTGAAGTATCTGGAATATTATATAATAACTCATTTTAGACTGCAATTCGTGCTGTCTTAGAAGAGCACATTTAAGAATAAGATTAAATGACTTTATTTATTTATTTTAATTT
This sequence comes from Pseudophryne corroboree, assembly GCF_028390025.1. Taxonomy (NCBI): domain Eukaryota; kingdom Metazoa; phylum Chordata; class Amphibia; order Anura; family Myobatrachidae; genus Pseudophryne; species Pseudophryne corroboree. The sequence goes on from NC_086451.1 coordinate 56,530,624, forward strand.
ATTGCAGGTGACCAGCTTTTATTCAATGGGCCGGATCTAATACCTGACGGCCGAACGCAGACTTTTTTTTTTTTTTAAGGGCCAATCATTTACAATTACAAGGCATGGTTATGGTTTGTAAATGATTGCCCCTTTAAAAAAGAATGTCAGAGTTCGGCCGGTAACCCGCACGTCAGGCAAACTCGGATGGCATTACATCAGGCTCGTGATCTAATGCACCGACGTAGAAATAGCAACGTTACAATTAGTAGAAGTATATATTAAAAGACAAAATGTGCTGTTACATTACTTCTAATTTTAATTGTGTTGATAAAGACTTGAGTATTGTGAAGCAAAACTCCCAATATAACATTTGCTAATCTAGGCTGGGTATACACCTGACCGACACGTCGGCTGACCCGTAGTCGCGCTGACTGAGTATATATCCTTACTGATTGGCCACTTCACGTGTCGGTCAAGAAACTCAGCTGGGTGGGCATTTGAATATGCTCGCACAGCTGTGATGTCAGCCCCCCCCCCGCAGCAAGTGTACAAGTGGTCGGCGGATGGCCCGTACACACAGCCAGATACGCCGATATATCTGAAGACCACATATATCTGAACAACATCGTTCACAGACATATCGGGGGTACACACAGTCAGGGACGTCTTAAGAGAGGAGGGGGTCTGTGTGCAGTCTCTGTCTGGGCCCCCACCTCGCTTGCCGACATTGCCAACAGTGCAGAGGAACTCTGAGCACTAGGGTCACTAGACACCCCAGCGCTGTACCAGAGTTCAGTTGCTTGCCCCGGTCTACCAGAAAATGGCGCAGTGACATTTTCTCTGTGATCTGTGCAGCACTGCTGCTGCCGACGCAGGACTCCGGCGGGGTAAGTATTCAAGAAATGGGTGCAGGGTGTGCAGTGTGGGCCCCGTGTGCACCGCACACCTTGCGCCCATTATAGATACGTCACTGTTCAGCGATCACGATCACCAGTATTGAGCGATCACCAATATCACTTCAATGTCGAGCTGAGCTGCACGTCCGGGAATGCCGGCGGTGATGTCACTGAACATTATCGTTCAACGATAACATTCAGTGTCTAAGCACTATATTGTTCAACGATATAGTCGTCCGTTGCCGGCATTCCACTATCGGGTAGTATGTACTAGTTAAGGGACAGCGTCTCTACCTGTAAGAAAATTAGACCAATTAATCTGAAGACCCAAACAACTTACAATGGGGTACATTTACTAAGCAGTGATAAGAGCGGAGAAGTGAGCCGGTGGAGATATTTCCCCATCAACCAATCAGCAGCTCTGTATCATTTTATAGTATGCAAATTATAGATGTTACTTCTGTGCTGATTGGTTGCCATGGGCAACTTCTCCACTGGCTCACTTCTCCGCTCTTATCACTGCTTAGTAAATGTACCCCAAAGTTACAAAAACCTGTGGCATATTGAGTTCAAAATTCCTCATAACTTTCCAACAGGTCTGTCCAATCCACTGGGCCAAAGGCCTTGGCTGCAGCTAGAGACACCACCACTGCCTTCACCATGTGTGTGGTGCAATATCAGTAGATATGGGTTTGTAGGTGTGCGCACCTGGTGGCTACACACTTAGGACTGCCACAGATGGATTACACAGGTTCTGTGGCTGATTTATTTTAAACCAGGTGAAATGGAGACTGGAAGTCAGACAGCCACAGAATCTGTGAAGTTTATATGTGTGGAGATGAGGTTGCAACCCCCCCATCCCCCCCCCCCACACACACACACACACACGTCCTTTAGTCAGAACGCAGCCATCTCCTCTCTTTCTCTCTTGAATCCAAGATGGCCGATGTGATATTTCTGCATCTGAATAGAGTAGTTTCACACCGGCTATTTTAGATTCAAGACTTGCTGCCTCTTCCCTGGGAGCCGGCTTAGATACAGAAAGGAATCAAGCAGCAGACGCCCAGATAAATTGTCCCCTGGTAAGGTATGCCCCAAAGGTGGGTAGTGTCCCCTCCAGGGTGACAGGATGCAGGTAGCCAGGGTCCCCGGGTGGGTCCACACACCCCTTGTCCATAGCCTGTTGTTGACTTGCCAGTCTTAATCCTGTCATGTGGGATGACAACCTGTGTTATAACGTTGGGGGTGATTCAGATCTGATCGTAGATGTGCTAAATTTAGCACATCTCCGATCAGTTACTCAGACAGGTGGGGGGACGCCCAGCAAAGGGCTAGTCCGCCCCGCATGTCAGACCTTGCCCCCTCTCACACGGGTGCAAAAGCATTGCTTTTACACCTGCTGAGTAGCTCCCTGCCTGCGCAGCCTAGCTGCGCTGGCAGACAGCTACCTTCCGCGTCCCCGGTCACAGCGGCTGCGTGTGACGTTACACAGCCACCGCAGCCCAACCCCGCAATGGTCTCCAGACACGCCTGTGTGTGCACCCCCTCCCGCCCCGTGACCGAGGCGATCGCAGCCCTGAGATGCTTTTAGCATATCACTGGGCCTCCCAGGGTGCGTGGGCGCACTCACCAAAGGGCTTTAGACTGCGGGCGCTGACGCTGCAGCGTTCCAGTCTGAATTTGGCACTTTGTTTTTTTCTCATTGCTAACACCTTTCCCAGTATTTTTACATCTGTATCCATCAATGTATTTAGTAAAAGCTGCACTAAAGCATGTTTACGCCAATATATTCAAGTAACCAGAAGATGGAGAAATACTTTTATATTTTCTTAATAGCTACCTACTCCCGAAGAAAATATACTGAGAAAAGCAGGAATACCCTTACATGAGGGATATTTTCAACCTTATAAAATATTGATTTCTTTTCCCTACCACTAACTGCAATGGAATGTTATTACATAAGAACTGTAACAGTGAATATTCATGAGAATATCCATATCATTTCCCATTAATATGCCTGCCTGGTGACAGCAGTGACTCATGTTCTAGCTTAATATAGTTTGCATTGATATTCATTTAACCCTAATGGAAGCTTAATATCTGAAATAATCCATTATCACAAATATTATTATATAAGAACAATGGCCCTCATTCCGAGTTGATCGGTCGCAAGGCGAATTTAGCAGAGTTACACACGCTAAGCCGCCGCCTACTGGGAGTGAATCTTAGCTTCTTAAAATTGCGACCGATGTATTCGCAATATTGCGATTACTAACTACTTAGCAGTTTCAGAGTAGCTCCAGACTTACTCTGCCTGTGCGATCAGTTCAGTGCTTGTCGTTCCTGGTTGACGTCACAAACACACCCAGCGTTCGCCCAGGCACTCCCACCGTTTCTCCGGCCACTCCTGCGTTTTTTCCGGAAACGGTAGCGTTTTCAGCCACACGCCCCTGAAACGCCGTGTTTCCGCCCAGTAACACCCATTTCCTGTCAATCACATTACGATCGCCGGAGCGAAGAAAAAGCCGTGAGTAAAAATACTTTCTTCATAGTAAAGTTACTTGGCGCAGTCGCAGTGCGAACATTGCGCATGCGTACTAAGCGGATTTTCACTGCGATGCGATGAAAAAGAACGAGCGAACAACTCGGAATGAGGGCCAATATTTCAAAGTACTGTCACAGTTCTTATGTAATAATGTATATTACAATACTAATATTACATAATAGCCTCATTTTTTTTTTTATTGAAGCATGAAAATACAACACATCAAAAGAAATCGAGAAAAAAGGTATACGAACAAATATCCAGATAGGAAATATGATACATCAATAGCAGGAAACCATCTGACAAGCGTAGGAGCATAAGCAAAACACAATACAATTGCCTCACTTATTTCTTTTCATTCTCAAATATTATCTTCAGTTTAGCCGATGTAAATTTTAATTGGCCTATTTGCATAATACAATAATAATGATAAATCCTTGACAAAGGCACTTTGCGTGCTGGAACGCGTTGGAGCAAGACACCTCGAATACACCAGTGACAAACCCCCCCGCCCGGCAGGAGAGGGTGAGACACAACGTCCGCATTGCTAACCATCAATCGCAGACTCCGTGACACCTGACCCGTGACCCAGAACTAGGAAGCCAATGAGGAGACCCTTACACGAACGGAGCGCAGCGGCTGTTACACTCCGAACAGGGGACATATCCGAGGACCGGCAGCCGGAGACGTACAGCACCAGCAGCAGAGGGGCGGAAGCTGAGCCGGCACAGGCGCACCGAACGCGCCAACCCGGTGGTGAGTACAAACAAGCCTGTCACCTCACATCACCTCAGTCAGCACACTCTTTAGACATCATAGGGGTAGACAAGCGGTTTTGACTCAGTACTCCCAATTGAGGATCATACAGGCCACATAGGTTTTATACAAATCCTATGGTAAAGGTGCGCTTGAATAGTACACCTGACATACGCCCTACAGATTATAGGTATACTATTACAGACGGTATGCAGCAAAAGGGTAGTCTGTTGACTTACCTGATGAATTGAGCATTATGACTCTAGTGTTCTTCATTTTCACAATAAAAATACATTTCATTGATTTCTCTGCCACCTCTCTTATTTACTCACACTCCCCTCCCGTGACACTTCCCCATCAGTCCAATCCATACTTGCCTACCTGACCCTCTCCATGAGGGAGAAAATGCTCCAATCTCCCCATCCCCCCAATCCTATACCCTTTGGGAGTTGCGCATACCACTGCAATATATACCTATCACAGGAGGTTGGACGCCTCCAGGTATAACTGCACTCCACTCTTTACCTCAGTGAGTGAGCGCAGTCACACAACCCACAATCTAAATAATAATGATGTACCTAAGATGTAAAATACATAACTGGCTGTGCAACACAGCTACGAAAATATAACCACTGAAAACTTCATAGTCTGCAATTAAAAAGTGTAATCCACAAATTTTTAATTAATGTAATGCTCACTTTTCCCCATCTAAAAAAACTGTGAGGTCCAATGCCCACAATCCCTGCTGTCCAAGGGCGTAGCTACCATAGGTGCAGGGAGTGCAGCTGCTATGGGGCCTAGAGCTGAGAGGATCCCACCTTCCCTGTCACAGATACATGTGTTATATACAAGGGTGTAGCTACCATAGGTGCAGGCAGTGCATCTGCTATGGGGCCCAGAGCTGAGAGGGGCCCACCTTCCCTGTCACAGATACATGTGTTATATACAAGGGCGTAGCTACCATAGGTGCAGGGAGTGCAGCTGCTATGGAGCCTAGAGCTGAGAGGGGCCACCTTCCCTGTCACAGTTACAGGTGTTATATACAGGGTGTAGCTACCATAGGTGCAGGCAATGCAGCTGCTATGGGGCCCAGAGCTGAGAGGGGACATCTTCCCTGTCACAGATACATGTGTTATATACAAGGGGGTAGCTACCATAGGTGCAGGCAGTGCAGCTGCTATGGGGCCCAGAGCTGAGAGGGGCCACCTTCCCTGTCACAGATACATGTGTTATATACAAGGGCGTAGCTACCATAGGTGCAGGTAGTGCAGCTGCTATGGGGCCCAGAGCTGAGAGGGGCCACCTTCCCTGTCACAGTTACATGTGTTATATACAAGGGCGTAGCTACCATAGGTGCAGGGAGTGCAGCTGCTATGGAGCCTAGAGCTGAGAGGGGCCACCTTCCCTGTCACAGTTACATGTGTTATATACAGGGTGTAGCTACCATAGGTGCAGGGAGTGCAGCTGCTATGGAGCCTAGAGCTGAGAGGGGACATCTTCCCTGTCAGTTACATGTGTTATATACCAGGGTGTATCTACCATAGGTGCAGGGAGTGCAGCTGCTATGGGGCCCAGAGCTGATAGGGGCCCACATTCCTTGGCACACGTGTGTTACGTATATACATTTGTCACCATTGGGTAGTACATAGGTACCCTTGCAAACTTTTACCCTGGGGCCTACAATATATCTAAGTATGCTTCTGGACCTGCTCATTGCACTGTGATATAAAATGTACTGGAGGGCATTATAATGTTACATAATATGAACTGGAGAACTGTAATGTGGCACAATAGGAAGTGGAGGCTCTATAGTTAGGCATAATAGGAAGTGGGTACACTGTACCGTGGCATAATATAAACTGGGGACTCTGTACGTCATAATGTGAACTAGAGCACTGCTAATGTTCATAAAATAAACTAGTACACTACTATGGGAATACAATAACAAAGTTACTACCATCCACGGACTGGGGCCGAAATCACTGTACTACATCACTGACCCCTCTATAGCCTTTACTACACCGTACTCCATCACTTCACTACATCTATAGACATGCGCAGGTGGCGAGACATGGGTGCCGCTATGGGACTTACCCCCCTCCGCCGCTTTATGGACCACTCCACCCCCTTCAGAACGTAGACCACTCACCTGGGCGGTCCATTACCTAGTTCAACGCAGGTGACAGCAATCATACATTTAGAAGGAGGTCCAGGACTTAAGCATTTTGTTCTTTCTGGAAGGGGCCATGTTGGGAGGAATAATTAAAATGTATTTATATTTTTCAAGACTTTATCAATACAAAACTTTTGGACCTGCCATGAAAAAATCCTGATACTCTAGGGCGCCATGTCCAGTCAGGTAATTATAAATGTTTTAATTCCCCTCGAAATCTCACACAGCAGCCCCACAGGGGTCAGTCAGGCAAGGGTTACTCTTGCAGTTGTTCAGCTAGCAACTTTCCTAACTCTCTCTCTCTCTCTCTTGGGTACTAAGTAAATATGCAAATGGCGGCCACGCTCCTTCCCCAATAATCATGCCACAATGCACGTTACACATCATAATACATAGTCCCACAGTACAGCACTCTGTGTTCTATCTCCACATTGAATGAGAAGGCTAGTCACATAAAGTGTATAGCAATGTTTGGGCTATATCTGGCTGTCTTCATGTGCTGCCCAAAATGTTGCTGTATCACTTTTTGTGACTAGCTTTTTTGGATATTTAATATATACAGCATGATTTATATTGTCTGAACCCCTGTAATAACTACAGCGAGGGTAGACTATAAGGAATGTTTTGTTCTACTATCAATAAAGAAAATACTGTATTAACTGGGAGCAGCACTGTAATGTGGCATAATTGGAGACGTTGAGTAGCCAGCCTAAGTTCTGTAGCCAGGCCTGTGTTGCCCAGGGGTTAAAGTGAGCCGGAACGGGGCGGAACTGCGTTCTGTCAATTCCACTTGGCGACGGAACGCAGTTCCTCCTCCTCCGTCTCACCTCACCCGATGTGTCCCGACGCCGCACAGGGAGATGCTGGGCGCTCGCTGAGATTGTGTTATCAGCGGCGCCCGGCTCTCCCTGCATAGTGGAAGCTCAGTACTGAGCTCCGGCTCCCGTCTCTGTCAGTGCGTGCTATGAGAGAGACGTCATGACGTCTCTCTCATAGTGCTGGGGAGCCGGACGCCGGGGCTTGGTTAGTATGGTGGCTTTTTTTTACTTTTAAACATGTGTGATTGTACAGCGCATCTACTGGGGCAAGCTACAGGGGGCCAAACTACTAGGGGCATTCTACTGAGGGCAAACTACTGGGGGCAAGCTACAGGAGGCAAGCTACAGGGAGCCAAACTACTGGGGCAATCTACTGAGGGCAAACTACTGGGGCAAGCTACGGGGGCTAACTACTGGGGGCAGACTACAAGGGGCTAAACTACCTGGGGCTAACTACAGGGGCACATTACTACTGGGGGCATAACTACAGGGGCGCATTAGTACTGGGGGCATAACTACAGGGGCGCATTACTACAGGGGGCATTACTACTGGGGGCATAACTACAGGGGCGGATTACTACTGGAGGCATTACTAAAGTGGGCATTACTACAGGGGCTAAACTACAGGGGGGCATTACTACAGGTGACATTACTGCTTGGGGAAAACTACATGGTGCTAAACTACAGGGGCTAAACTACTGGGGGGCTAAACTACATGGGGCAAACTACATGAGGACTAAACTACAGGGGCTAAACTACAGGGGCTAAACTACTGGGGGGCTAAACTACATGGGGCAAACTACATGAGGACTAAACTACAGGGGCTAAACTACTGGGGGGCATTACCACTGGGAGGCTAAACTAAAGTGGGGGTAAACTACTGGGGTCATAACTGCAGGGGCATAACTACAGGGGGCTAAACTACAGGCGACATTACTACTGGGGGCATTACTAATGGGGGCACTACTAATGAGGGCATTATAAAGGGGGCACTTCATAAGGGGCATCACTCCTGGGGACACAAAGGGCACTACTACTGGGGGCATTGCATAAGGGGCACCACTACTATGGGCTCTATATAAGGGGCACTACCAGTACAGTGGACATTGCATACGGGGCACTACAACTGTGGTCATTGTAAAAGGGGCGCTACTGCTGTGGGCATTGTGTATTAGGGGTGCTACTACTGTGGGCATTATTACTATTGTGTGACCATGACCCTTTCTTTTTGAGACCATGCCCCTTTTTTGGGGCGCGCCAATACCTTTATTGCATGGGCGCCGGGGGGGGGGGGGGAGGGGGGAGTTCCACCACCTCTCTAGGACCACTTTTAGCACTGGTGTTGCCTTTCCAGAAATCCAGGCCTTGCATGGCTAGTGACAACTATTTTATCAGACCGGGTGTAAAGCTGACCACACACAAGGCTATTTGGCTGAATAAGACCATGGGGGTCATTCCGAGTTGTTCGCACGCAAGCTGCTTTTAGCAGCTTTGCACACGCTAAGCCGCCGCCTACTGGGAGTGAATCTTAGCATATCAAAATTGCGAACGAAAGATTAGCAGAATTGCGAATAGACACTTCTTAGCAGTTTCTGAGTAGCTCCAGACTTACTCGGCATCTGCGATCAGTTCAGTGCTTGTCGTTCCTGGTTTGACGTCACAAACACACCCAGCGTTCGCCCAGATACTCCTCCGTTTCTCCAGCCACTCCCGCGTTTTTCCCAGAAACGGTAGCGTTTTTTCACACACTCCCATAAAACGGCCTGTTTCCGCCCAGAAACACCCACTTCCTGTCAATCACATTACGATCACCAGAACGAAGAAAAGCCTTGTAATGCCGTGAATAAAATTCCTAACTGCATAGCAAATTTACTTGGCGCAGTCGCAGTGCGGACATTGCGCATGCGCATTAGCGACTAATCGCTCCGTTGCGATAAAAAATTAACGAGCGAACAACTCGGAATGACCCCCCATATTGGAGTAAACTTTCATTTGCATCAAAACACATTCCTGTTACCAGTAGTTTTTAACTCATCCCAGTTGCATGTTATTGAAGGGTGAGGTTGCTTGTTTTGTTGCATGCATCTGCAATAATGGGAGTAAAACAGAGGCCTATGGGGGTCATTCCGAGTTGATCGCACATAGCAACTTTTGCTGCTCGTGCGATCAACTTGACACCGCCTATGGGGGAGTGTATTTCTGCATAGCAGGGCTGCGATCGCTTGTGCAGCCCTGCTATGCAAAAAAAGTTTCCTGTAAAAGAAGACCAGGGTGAGAGTTCCTTACCCTGTGCGATCGATCCAGCGTTGCAGGTCCCGGAATTGACGTCTGGACACGCCTGTGTTGGACTCACCACTCCCCGAAAACGGTGAGTTGCCGCTCGGATCCGCCTTTCTCCTGTCAATCTTCTTGCGGTCGCCGTTGCAACTGCTTTCTTTGGTAGCGGCGTCACTGCCTAGCGCCGGGCAATGCCGCGCCTGCGCAATGCGGCCGCCGCCCATGCGCAGTTCCGACCCGATCGCACGGCTGCAAAGAAGCGCAGCGTGTGCGATCGGGTCGGAACAACCCCCTATGTGACCTATGAATCTCCGCTATTAAGCCTTGCCACCAACCAACCGGTTCTATCTAATTTGGCAACCCGCATTTGTGTGGTCAGCTGATCATGATGCTGTATCAGGCAGCATGTACATTTGAGTGTAATTATGAGTGCAATCTGTTCTTTTCATGCCACACTAAAGGGGGGTACTCACGGAGCCATCGCTGCTTAAAATCTAAGCAATCTGACTAGACTAGATTGCTTAGATTTTAAGACTGATCGCTCCGTGTGTACCCCCTACAGCGATAGCGATGCGCAGCCCCGCGCATCGCTATCGCTGGTGCTAGATTGGCACGCTCAGCACACATCTCTCCCGCATCGGCCAGTGAGTACTGGCCTTAACTTTAGAAGACACTTTTACAGTGAAAAGCTTTGTTGGGTACACAGTGAGTTAATAGCAACAGTTTAACTTCTTTCCTATTCATCACGTTTTACCTGGTTCCTGACGTCCAGTCTGGCCTGATCCAATCCATTCTGGTTTCCATCCCAACCTGCAACCCTGCATTTCTTTTTTTCCGACTTTTGTATAGGTGTTACTAATTAACCATTTCACCAGGTAACTTTAACCTGTGTTTTTTGTAATGTTGCATTTTCCATTACAGTCCAAGGACATGGTATGATAAATGGGTAGTAGGTGGCACAGGTCTCCCCGCTGCCCATTAATATTCATTGCTATAGGAATGTGTCTCAGCTGGATAATATGGCAGGTAGAGGCCCGAGGGGCTGATTTTCGGTCAGACGCAGCGGCGTCTATGTCTGCGTCTTACTGCGTCTGCTACTTTATGCTAATACCAATACAAAGCCCTTCCCCAGTGTACAGCCCTGCGCCTGAATGAGCAAGGATTGAGATGCCCACTTTCAGGGGGAAATGTACTAAGCCTTGGAGAGAGATAAAGTACCAGCCAGTCAGCTTCAAACTGCCTTGTTACAGACTGTGGGGTCTATTCATGAAGCAGTGAAAAGTGTAGATAAGTGAGCCAGTGGAGAAGTTGCCCTTGGTAACCAATCAGCATTGAAGTAACATTTATAAGTTGCATACTATACAATTGTACGAAGCAGCTGATTGGTTGCCATGGGCAACTTCTCCATTGGCTCACTTCTCCACACGTTTCACTGCTTCATGAATAGACCCCAGAGTTTGAAAATTAACAGTTAGGAACTGACCGGTTGGTACTTTATCTCTCTTCACTTTATCACTCTTCAAGGCTTAGGTACATCTGCCCCTGAGTGTCTTTAGGTGGTCAAATACTTGCTGTGCCTTTAGACGCAACCATTGGTCGCAGCATCGACATTTGCACCAGCACTATGCTCTAATTGTCCGTCTGAGTACGGGTTCCAGTGTGAGTGATTAAGGGGTGATGTATCAAAGCTTGGCGAGAGATAATGTAGCGACCAAACAGTTCCTGTCATTCTACAGGATATGTTTGAAAAATAAGATTGTTTGGTATGTTATCTCTCTCCAAGCTTTGATACAACTCGCCGTAAGTGTCTGTGTATGAAATCACTGTCAGCAACACGTCCATGACATTCCCAAAAAAATTCCATAAAATGCAGCATATATGTGCGTCTGATTAGTGACCCCACCCCCCTGTTACCGCTCAGGAACACACAAAACATTTCTAATACATTTCAGATGCGTCTGAATCAGTCCTGCAACTCTATGTGCAAAGAAATAGGATGCCCGTGCGGTGCGACATGGACACATGCACAACAGAAAAACATCAATCCACCATGTCCGTCAATGGTAGTGCGTGCCACAGTCCTAGAATGTAGCCTGTTTTGAAAATAAAAAAAGAATTGCTTTATTTTGCTATGATCAACTCAGAGGCGTATCTAGAGAGTGCAGTCTCCATGTGCAGTCTCCGGGTGTGGGCTCCCTCCTCTCCCGTCCCGTAGCCGGCAGCAGCGCTGTTAGCACTCTGTCTGAGTGCTAGAGACTCTAGCACAGTGCCAGAGTTTACAGCGCATGCGCAAGTCTCCGAAAAAATGGCGCGGCAGCCATTTTTTCCGGAGACCTGCGCATGCACTGTAGACTCTGGCACTGTGCTAGAGTCTTTAGTGCTCAGACAGAGTGCTAACAGCGCTGCTGCCGGCTACGGGACGGGAGAGGAGGGGGTCCACACCCGGACACCAGAAAGGTAAGTATATAGAAGAAATGGGTGCACACACTGCACCGCACACACTGCACCCATTATAGATACGCCAGTGGATCAACTGATGTCCGGCAATTGTGAGGTGAACATGATAACCACTGCACTACAAAAACTTATGTCCGCCAATTGTAACTATTATTTCATACCTGATCGGGACCCATTCTACATTCAAATTTCAAGTAGTAACATCAAAATCACATCCTCCCCCCCCCCCCCCTCCCCCCTTTTTTTTACATAACAAAAGTGTTACTGTAAGGGAGCCATCTGCATTACATGTGGGCCTTATTCACTGCAGGCCAAAAGTTTTAAAACACCCTAATTTTTCCAGTTTGTATTGCTATTTAAGCACTTAGGCGGGTTTATGTACTAAGTGGAGAGAGATAACGTACCAACCAATCAGCTCCTGTTATTTTTCAAACACAGCCTGTAACACGGCAGTTAGGAGCTGATTGGCTGGTACTTTATTTCCATCCCACTTATCTCTCTCCATTGCTTAGTAAATAGAGCCCTATGGGGGTCATTCCGAGTTGATCGCACGTAGCAACTTTTTGCTGCTCGTGCGATCAACCTCACGCCACCTATGGGGGAGTGTAATTTAGCATAGTGAACGCTTGTGCAGCCCTGCTATGCTAAAAAGTTTCAAGTAAAACAAGACCAGGGCTGCAGTCACTCACCCAGTGCGACGGATCCAGTGATGAAGGTCCCGGTCCTGACGTCAGACATCCGCCCTCCAAACGCCTCAACACGCCTGCGTTGGACTCACCACGCCTGGAAAACGGTGAGTATCTGCCCCGGAATGCCTCCCGCCTGTCCGACTTCTTGCGATCGCCGCTGCGATCACATTTCTCACTGGCACGTCGTTGCCCGGCGACGGCGCGCGTGCACAATGCGTCCTCCACACATGCGCATTTCTGACCCGTTCGCACCACAGCGAAGAACCGCTGCATGCAAACGTGTTGGAATGACCCCCTATGTTGGCAGAACCTTAGAGTCCCTAGACAGGAGAAGCAGACCGGTCAAAATGCAAGCTGCAATTATCTTTAATCTCTGACTCTGACATTTAACTTTTATCAGTGCCTCTGGCTGAAGTGTTGTGCCATCCCTGTGCGCTTTCATGTTCTACTTGAGCTGGCTACGGCCCTCCCCGTGGTGATACTAGGGGCCTCTACCATTGTCTTTCCCTATTGGGTACTTCATGGCCCAAAATGATATTGTCCATGCCAAGATGTATGTCACTTCAACTTGCTCCACATGCTGGCCACACTCCAAACCTTAACCCAGGCACTCTTGAGAGATGGTTAATTGGGGCGTCATAGCTTGCACTTGTCCTGGGCGTCATGGCTCCATGCTGTGCCTGAGACCACAACTGATATTAGAAAAAAAAACAAAGAAATTCCCCCAGCATACCGCAGTGGACCAGCAAAAGAGACATACATTCTACATGATAATAGTAATGCAGAGATCTCAGTCAAATACATATGGTTAGCCCCCAGCCATGGAAAGGCGTCATAGCATCCATTTTGGGTCATACATTTATGTATTTCTACATTGAGAGCCAATTCACATGGAGGCATCCTAAGATCCTCCAATATGGTATTACAAGGAAGAGCATACCCTTCCCCAATAATTCCATCAATGACTCCTACATCTGATCCTAATCTGAGTATATTTGTTCAGCCCTTGTTGAACCTGGAGAGAGCCACTGTGCAGTCTCCTTGATACACCGTTGTCTACCCTCCGGCATCCTACGGGAGACTCATGGGTTAATATAGAGTCTACTGCTGCCCCAGAAAATGAAACAAATCCCCCCGGGTTACCAGACCAATGAGAACAAGGCATACGCATCGCATCAGTACAGGTAACTTTCATCCAGTCACAAGGCTGCTTTCAATATCAGCACTTCCAGTTAGCATCACTGGTAGTGCTAGTGACCTGCCCGCTGAGTGCTGCTTCTTGTGTGGGCGGAGCTCAGCGCTGCTCCATGTACATACCACCAGCACAGCAGTCAGCAGCTCTGCCCACCAGCGCTCTGGAAGAGACCGAGCTCTCTACAGCCGTTCTCTAAGGGGGTATGGGTCGTTGGGTCGACCCAACTTAGGTCGACAGTCATTAGGTCGACAACTGAAGCATTATGTCGACATGCACTAGGTCAACAGGTGAAAAGGTCGACATGAGTTTTTGGACTGTTTTTGGTGTCGTTGTCTTCGTAAAGTGACGGGGAATCCATATTAGTGAACCGTGTCCCCTCGCATGGCGAGCAAACTTTGGGCAAGGTTACCGTTCCCGTTCCCAATTGTAGTCCACGTGGATCGTAAAGTATGGAAAAGTCAAAGAATTTTAAAAAACTCATGTCGACCTTTTGACCTGTCGACCTAGTACATGTCGACCTAATGCCCATGTCGAGCTAGTGCATGTCGACCTTCAGTGGTCGACCTAATGACTGTCGACCTAAATTGGGTTGACCTAACGACCGTATCCCCTCTAAGGAGAGGTGAGGGACTTCCTCCTGGCACTCATCTGCAATCGGGATCTGGTCAGGATCCCGGCGGTCGGAGTCCCGCCAGTTGAAATACCGACGCTGGAATCCCGACACTGCTCGGAATACCAGCGCTGACATCCCGTCTAGGATCACAATCCCGCCGCCAGAATCCCGAATGAGTGTTTGCGAGTTGCCGGAGAGGGTTAGGCTGTGGGGAGAGGGCATGTTAGGTTAAGGCTGCAGGAAGGGAGGGTTAGGGGGGCATTGGGGAAAGGTAAGTATACTTAGCTTGCCCCGTAAGGATTTTCACTTTCGGTATTCTGACCGCCGGCATATCCGATCCAACCTGTGCAATCATGGGATGGTGATCAGTGTCACATTGTATGCAGCAATAGAGATACTTGTTGTCTGTAAGCAACACAGGAGCTTCACTATCTCCCAGACATGCTGATATGGTGGCCTGCTAGTTCAGTGAGACTCCCCATTACACTGGTGCTTGTACCTGCAGGGGGAGACATGACTTCAGCATACTGATATCCATTCATGAGACCTGTATGACACAGCCTGTATCTCACATTGCTGGCTGCTATCGGAACATACATGACTTGTGGCATGATTTATTGGTGTCATATTAAGGGGTTCAGTAGGATTTCCCGATGGACGGGATGCCGGCGGTCAGAATCCCTAAGCCTTCCCTGCCCCCTACCCTAACCCTCCCTTGTGGGTGCCTAAATCTAACCCTCCCCAGGTGGTGCCTAAACCTAACCCTCCTGGGTGGTGCTTAACCCTTACCCACCCTTCCCAGCTGCCTAAACCTAACCCTCCCAGATTGGTGCCTAAACCTAACCCCAACTTCCCGGTCCCTAACCCTAACCTTTCCGTCCCTGCACCCTAACTCTAACCCCCCTTCTCCTGCCTAAACCTAACCTCCCCTCCGCGGCAGGACACCAGCGCATTCCGATGGATCGACGATCGTAATTCTGGCTGTCGGTATTTAGGCACCGAGCTTGCGCCGTCCTACGGGATCCCGGCGTTGCTATATCGACCGCTGGGATCCCGTCCGTCGGAAACCTTACTGCATCCCATATTAAGCATGCTGTAAAATATGGTTTTAAATCAGGTTTCCTGATGTTTCTCCTAAGTATGCCATGATGCTCCTGGGGGGAGGCATCATTTGCTTTACCAAGATGGCCGCCGTTTGGTCTTCTGTGCATGTGCGGCGCCATCTAGTCACTGTGTTAGAGTGTTTTGCTTAGTGAGACACTGCAATTATTGCATTGTGCTTGTGGATGCTTACATCCTGCACCGCTGCCTCCATTCAGTCAGCAGTTGGTGTCTATATGTTCCGCTCAAGCTTCACTCCATGGTTGGGCTGCGGGGAGGAGGGTTAGGTTTAGGCTGCAGGGGTGGGGGAGAGGGTTAGGTTTAGGCTGTGGGGAGGGAGAGTTAGGGGGGCATTGGGGATACTTGCCCCAGTTAGAATTCTATCGTGCTTACATCCCGCACGGCTGCCTCCTTTCAGTCAGCAGTTGGTGTCTAATTGTTCCGCTCCATGGTTAGGCTGTGTGGAGGGGTGGATAGGTTTAGTCTGCGGGAGTGGGGGAGAGGGTTACTGTAGGCAGGGCTGTTTCTAGCCAATTTGGCTCCCAGTGCGAGATTTAAAAATGCACCCCCCCCCATGACATAAAAAAAATGTGCCCCCCCCCCACACACCTAGATAAAAAAAAAAACTTGCGCGCGCACCCGGCAAGGGTGTGGCCTCGTCTGTAATGACTACCTCACAATCCAGTTTTTGACCCTGCTCCAACAGATCACGACCACCACAGGAAAAAAAAAATTCTGCCATATTAAGCCCCACACAGTAATGCCCCCTGCACCATATTATGCCACACACCGCAATGCCCTTGATACATTAAATCCCCACACTACGGCAGGCAAGAGTCCCCATTTCACACATTACGGCAGGTGTCCCCATTTTACACATTCAGAGAGAGAGAATACTTATAGAGGAGAATACCGCTCTTCGGCTCGCCTCACCAGTCGCTCCTCGCGCCGGCCTTTCCCTCTTCCTAACTTGGATCCCCCTCTGTACTCTGCTCGGGGTGGAGAGGGGGAGTTTCGCGGAGTGACGGGGTTACGTCGTGACGTAACGACGCAACCGCGTCATTCCGTAAAACTCCACCCCCCGAGTGGGTTACTCGGGGAGAAATAGGAGGGGGAAGCAGGGAGCCACAGTTAGTGCCGCGGCGGGCGCCCAGTGCGGTTGCACTGCTCGCCTGCCCCAAGAAACGGCCCTGACTGTAGGTTTAGGCTGTGGGAAGGGAGGGTTAGGGTTATGGGGGCATTGGGGATACTTACCTTGCCCCTGTTGGGATTCTCACTATCGGACTTACATCCGGCACCGCTGCCTCCTTTCAGTCAGCAGTTGGTGTCTTTATGTTCTGCTCAAGCTCCTCACCATGCTGAGTGTCTGTTACATGAGTAGCTGTGAGTAGGACTGTACATCCAAATTACTGCTGAATGAACCACTCTACTGGTCAACCATTGGGTTGGACTATCCGCTGGTGTGTACTATGGGGGTGATTCAGACCTGATCCTTGCTGTGTGTTTTCGCACAGTGGGCGATCAACGATTAACTGCGCATGTTTATGCACCGCAATGCGCGTCGGCCAACAATAACTGGCATCGCCGGTCAGTGACCGTCTGGTGCGAAAATTTAATTTGCACGGGCGTTCACAAGGTGATTGAAAGGAAGAGGCCATTTGTGGGTGGTATCTGACCATTTTTTGGGAGTGGTGCCGGCCTTCCCAAGTTTTCAGAGAGGGTATGTGACGTCAGCTCCGACCCCGATCAGCCTGTTCTCGTCGCCCTGTAGGAGTAAGTCCTGGGCTGCGCACAGACTGCACACAGTAGAAAAATCATTCAATGGTGAGTGAGGTGCAAACGGATTTGCAGCTGTCCGCTGACTGAGGGATATTTTGCA
Source organism: Pseudophryne corroboree (assembly GCF_028390025.1). NCBI lineage: Eukaryota > Metazoa > Chordata > Amphibia > Anura > Myobatrachidae > Pseudophryne > Pseudophryne corroboree. Next base: position 56,548,005 of record NC_086451.1, read on the forward strand.
GCTCGGCGTACACATGCGATCGCACATTTGCACGGCGAATATACACTCCCCTTGGGCGGCGCCTACCTGATCGCAGGACAACAATTTTAGCAGCCCAGCAATCAGGTCTGAATTAGGCCTGACTTTGCCGTACCACCACCAACAGTACACACATATATCAGTAGCCCTTACTGCTCCGAACTCTGCCCTGTGGTGGCTGTATTCTTTCCTACTTTCCCAATTGTGTATTTATACCTGTATAATCCTGCCAGAACTAAAGTGTCAAGATTCCGTCACTGTTCCAACACCAATAACACTGTTTTTCTTTCATTCTGATCTGCCTCGGCCTCGGCTTTTCATGCCAGGGCAGGTCACACTGAGTCATTGCTCTGTTCTGCTCCATGTAACCTGCAGGCTAAATATGTATCTTTTCATTTTATGACTGTGCACTTTATTATTGTGTATTGTTGTCTTATTGTATGAGAACTTTCTCTATCCCCGCGTACTGTATTTTGCTCTGCACTGAGCATGTTATTGAAAAGTTGTTTTTAATATAGGAAACTGTGCATGACAGCTTGTGTACACCTGCAATGGAGATTTCTGTGTGTTGTCTTTATGTTCTCACTATGATATTAGTTATTACATTGCAATGCTTATCATTGTACTTTCCTTCTCCGTCTTCTAGAGAATGTGGGCTATGCTCAGGAAGCTTTCGACTATGACATTTTTTTCTTGCAAAGCAGCTTAATAGACTAAATATAGGTCAACCTGGTAACGGTGGCGTGAAGCCAGGTATCTGGGTGTGTTGGTAACTGAGTAACTTGCATAAGGAAAGCTGAGCTGTACTACCCCCTGCTGCTACAGTCTAGTACTGCAGACATTGCAATATTTAATAACAGCAAAAATATCTTCTAAAAAAAATGTACATGGCACCTTCTACTGGGAAATATAGGAATTTTAAAAATCACAGAGATTTTTTTTTTTTAAATGGAGAGAAATAAAGTGGGAGAAATAAAGTACCAACCAATCAGCTCCAGTCACTTTTCAAACACAGCCTGTAACATGGCAGTTGGGAGCTGATTGGTTAGTACTTTTTCTCTCTCCACTTTTTTTCTCTCTAAGCTATGATAACTCTCCTCCTTATTTTTAGTTTGGTCCCGGGACTCTGATAGGGTAGCTCAGAGGTTCTTAAATGGCACCACAACAGTCAAGGTTTTAAGCATATCCATGGCTCAGAACAGATGGTTAAATCAAATTGACTGCGGTTTTAATTAAGTCACCTGTGGCCAAGCATGGATAAACTTAAAACCTGTACTTTTGGGGTGCCTTGAGGACCACATCTGAGAAACTCTGGGGTAGCTGTTGATCTTATATTTCAAAGTACGGGTATTATGAGTAGCCTTATCAAACTAGAATATTATTCTGGTATTATAAGGCACAATTCTGCCTCTTACTGTGAACTATAAGATCAACAGCTATCCTATTAGAGTCCTTTTCTAATACCCCTTTTCCACTACCATAAATATCCAGGGTTATTGCATGTGAATGCACAGAAACACGGGATATTGGGGGTCATTCCGGGATGATCATAGCAGTGCTAAATTTAGCACAGCTACGATCATTCATACTGACATGCGGGGGGACGCCCAGCACAGGGCTATCCCGCCCCGCATGTCAGTCCCCCCCCCCCCCGCAGAAGTGCAAAGGCATCGCACAGCGGCGATGCCTTTGCACTTCAAGAGTAGCTCCCGACCATCGCAGCTTTAGAGTGCTGGGCGGGAGCTACTCATCGCTCCCCGGCCTGCAGCAGCTGCGTGTGACGTCACGCAGCCGCTGCGGCCCGCCCCCCGTTCGGTCCGGCCACGCCTGTGTTGGCCGGACCATGCCCACGAAACGGCAGCCAAACGCCGCCGTTCCGCCCCCCCCCCCCCCGCCCAGCGACCGTCTCTGCCTGTCAATCAGGCAGAAGCGATCGTAGCGCTCCGACGGCCTTCGACCGTCTGGCAAGCGCCGGAGCATGCACAGTTCTGACCCGATCACACCGCTGCGATAAACTGCAGCGTGCGATCGGGTCAGAATGACCCCCATTGTGCAGTGTGAAAGCACCAGGTTGAACCCGGGTAGCGAGCAGGGTTGAACACGTGTTCAACCCAGCTCGCTGTGCTGTGTGAACGGGTAAGCCGGGTCGATGTGACCCGGCACCCGTTCACTGTATAGGAAGAGGCAGCGCATGGAGAGGATGCATCGCCGGTGATGTCACCAACCCGTCATATTGCCAGGTCGGGCCGCCAGTCTGTAAGAGGTCTCATACTGGGTTGCACTCGGAAAGGACCGATGTACAGGTATTGGGTGTGACCTGGTATTGCAGTGGAAAAGGGTTATAAGAAGTAAAAACGTTGTAGCATATTAACCGCCACTGTGTTAAATTGTGTTTTCTCATACGTCCTAGAGGATGCTGGGGTCCACTTCAGTACCATGGGGTATAGACGGTTCCGCAGGAGCCATGGGCACTCTAAGACTTTTCATTGGGTGTGAACTGGCTCCTCCCTCTATGCCCCTCCTCCAGACCTCAGTTTTAGAAATGTGCCCAGGCAGACTGGATGCACTCCAGAGGAGCTCTACTGAGTTTCTCTGAAAATACTTATGTTAGGTTTTTTATTTTCAGGGAGAACTGCTGGCAACAGTCTCCCTGATTCGTGGGACTGAGGGGGCAGAAGTAGGAACAAACTTCCTAAAGAGTTTCATGGCTCTGCTTCTGGCTGACAGGACACCATTAGCTCCTGAAGGGAACTGAACGCTAGCCGTGCCTAGATGCTCACTCCCACAGCACGCCTTCACCCCCCTCACAGAGCCAGAAGTCAAAAGACAGATCTTCAATCAAGAAAGTGACAGCTAAAGGTACCGCGCGGCTGGCGGGAGCGCAGTGCGCCATGTTGCCCACACATACACAGGCACTGCAGGGTGCAGGGGGGGGGGGGGCGCCCTGGAAACTGGCATAAATAAGGGACATAAGTTGCTGAGGCACAGTCCTACCCCCGCCAGTATAAAAAATTACCTCATAAAAGCTGAGGAGAAACACACTATTGAAGAGTGGAGCTTCCTCCTCAGTCAGCCAGCACACTGCTCAGTGCCATTTTCTCTCTCTCCTCAGGCTGCAGAGACAACGCTGGTCCTCCTCCAATACTGAACAAGTATCAGGGTGCAAAACGGGGGCCACAGTGAATTTGGTGCTATATAATTGTGTGATTAACATTATAAAAGCGCTGCATATCAGTGGGCATTTTGTGTTCACAGACATTGTGTTACTGGCGCTGGGTTGTGAACTGGCAAATCCTATCTGTGTCCCTCTGACAGATTTTACTGTGGGTCTGTCCCCTATAAGTCCCGGAGTGTCTGTGGTGTGGTTGTGCACGTGTGTGACATGTCTGTGGCAGGGAACTCTGTGGAGACATGTTAGGGACACAGAGGTGTAATATGACACCAAGAGCCTGACTGGGTGAAAGGTTACATGATAGTGTGAATCATATCAGGAAGAGGTTGGACTGAATCTCATACAGAAAATGAAAATAATCTGTTGAAGATGTGATTTTTAATAGTTCTGCCTTTCATCCACAGGGACCTTTCTAGGTCACATACAAATTTGCACAAGTAGTACAAACTGATACTGACACGGACTCTGATTCCTGTGTCGACACTAGCGATTCCAGGGGAATAGGTCCTAAGTTAGCAAAAATGCATTCAAAACATGTTTTAGCTATAGAGGAGGTGTTAGAAGTTACGAAGCCCCCTCTTTTACCACTAGGAGAGGGTTTACTTTAGTAAAGAAGTAATGTAATTTTCCCTCCACCTCAGGCAGCTTACCTTTTTGCAAAAAATGTGGGAGTCACCTTACATTTTAGGCAGGGCCCTGTCATAAAAGAGAAAAGGTGTTTCTCATTGCGCCTGGAATGGCTTCACTTAAGGAGCCGACAGACCGCAAGTGAGTGAGATGATCTATTGATGTGGCCAATGGGACACTACTCAGGCCTACCATTGTCTGTGAATGGGTGAGTAGTGCTTTTGAAAAGTGGTCAGAAAACTTGTCATTAGACATTGACACAATAGATGGAGACGAGATACTCCTAACGTTAGGTCATATCAAAGACGATGCTGCGCACGTACTAGAAACCATGAAATATATTGGTTTCTTGGGATCAAGAACCGCTACCATGGCAGTATCGGCTAGGAGGGCGTTGTGGATTCGCCAGTGGAATGCTGATGCAGATTCCAAAAGAAATATGGAGGCTCTCCCGTATAAAGGTGAGGCCTTGTTTGGTGATGGGCTGCATGCATTAGTTTCGGCGGCTACCGCAGGTAAGTCGACATTCTTGCCTTATGCTCCTACACCGGCGAAAAAGACACATCACTCTCAGATACAGTCCTTTCGGCCCAACAAATACAAAAAGGCCAAAGGTTCCCCCCTTTTTTGCAGGTAGGGGAAGGGGAAAAGGAAAGAAATCCGCAGCGTCTCCCGAATCGCAGGAGCAGAAGTCCACCCCTGCTTCTACCAAATCTGCAGCATAACACTGGGGCTCCCTTGCGGGAGTCCGCTCGGGTGGGAGTACATCTGAAACTTTTCAGCCAAATCTGGATTCAATCTGGCCTGGACCAATGGGTCTTACAAATAGTGTCCCATGGGTACAAACTAGAGTTTCAAGACGTCCCCCCATGCCGATTTTTCAAATCGACCTTGCCAGTTTCTCTTCCGGGAAGAGAGGCAGTAACAACGGCAATTCAAAAATGATGTCAGGATCAGGTCATTGTCCTGGTACCCTTGGCACAGTAAGGAGAAGGTTTTTTATTCAAGCCTCTTCGTAGTTCCGAAGCCGGACGGCTCGGTCAGACATTTTTAAACCTGAAAAATCTGAATCTCTACCTGAAAAGGTTCAAGTTCAAGATGGAATCCCTGAGGGTAGTGATATCCAGTCTGGAAGAGGGGGACTTCATGGTGTCAGTAGACATAAAAGATGCTTACTTGCATGTTCCCATTTATCCTCTTCACCAAGCTTATCTGAGATTCGCAGTACAGGATTGCCATTACCAGTTTCGGACGTTGCTGTTCGGACTCTCCACGACACCGAGGGTATTCACCAAGGTGATGGCGGAGATGATTGTCCTCCTTCGTTAAAAAGGAATCAATATAATTCCTTATCTGGACGATCTCCTGATAAAGCGAGATCCAGTGAACAGTAGGTGCAGAACATCGCACTCTCCCTGTCAATACTCCAACAACACGGTTGGATCATGAATTTTCCAAAGTCGCAGTTGGAACCGACGACAAGATTGTCCTTTTTAGGGATGATTCTGGACACAGAAGTACGGAGAGTATTTCTTCAAGTGGAAAAGGCTCTGGAAATCCAGAAAATGGTCAAACAAATATTGAAACCAACAAGCGTGTCGATCCATCAATGCATTCGGTTGTTGGGGAAAATGGTAGCGGCCTACGAGGCCATACAGTTTGGCCGATTTCATGCCAGAGTATTCCAGTGGGACCTGTTGGACAAGTGGTCCGGATCCCACCTACACATGCACCGGAAAATAATCCTGTCCCCCAAAGCCAGGATTTCGCTCCTGTGGTGGCTACACAGTTCTCACCTACTAGAGAGACGCAGGTTTGGGATTCACGACTGGGTCCTAATAACCACGGATGCAAGTCTCCGAGGCTGGGGAGCTGTCACACAGGGGGAAAGCTTCCAAGGAAAATGGTCAAGTCAGGAAGCCTGCCTTCACATAAACGTTCTGGAATTGAGAGCCATTTACAACGGCCTTCTACAAGCGGTACATCTTCTTCAAGATCCCGTGCAGATCCAGTCAGACAATGTAACAGCAGTCGCGTACATAAACAGGCAAGGCGGAACGAAAAGCAGAGCGGCAATGGCAGAGGTGACAAGGATTCTCCTCTGGGCAGAAAGACATGTTAGAGCTCTGTCAGCAATTTTCATTCCGGGAGTGGACAACTGTGAAGCAGACTTCATCAGCAGACACGATCTCCATCCAGGGGCCTCCACCATGAAGTCTTCGCAGAGGTGACAAGTCTTTGGGGAGTTCCTCAAGTAGACATGATGGCATCTCGTCTAAACAAGAAGCTTCAGAGATATTGTTCCAGGTCGAGAGACCCTCAAACAGTAGCAGTGGATGCACTGGTGACCCAGTGGGTGTTTCGGTCGGTATATGTTTTCCCTCCACTTCCACTGATTCCAAAAGTTCTCAAAATAATAAGAACAAGAGTTCGAGCAATCTTCATTGCCCCAGACTGGCCAAGGAGGGCTTGGTATCCAGATCTTCAGGAGTTGCTCATAGAAGATCCTCGGCCTCTTCCTCCACGAGAGGACCTACTACAGCAGGGGCCGTGTGTGTATCAAGACGTACCGCGGCTACGTTTGACGGCATGGCTGTTGAGCGTCGGATCCTAGCCCGAAAGGGTATTCCCAAGGAAGTCATCCCCACTCTTATTCAGGCCAGGAAAGGAGTAACATCTAAACATTACCACCGTATTTGGAGAAAATATGTGTCTTGGTGTGAATCAAAGAAGGCTCCTACGGAAGAGTTTGAGTTGGGATGTTTTCTCCATTTTCTGCAGGCAGGTGTGGATGCGGGCCTTAGATTGGGGTCAATCAAGGTCCAGATTTCGGCCTTAGCAGTTTTCTTTCAAAAGCAATTGGCCTCCTTTCCAGAAGTTCAGACCTTCGTGAAAGGGGTTCTGCACATCCAGCCTCGATTTGTGCCTCCAGTGGCACCATGGTCCTTAATGTGGTGTTGCAGTTCTGTCACTGACCTAGGTTGGGGGTGTTGTGAACTCGGGGGTTCTCCCGATGGTAGGGGAGAGGAACCACAGTTGGGTCGGAACAGGGATGGCTTGATATAGGTCTTCCTCATACAGGACTCTGACAGTAAAGCTTGGTGAAAATATTAAAGGACTTTATTGCAGGAAGGGGGCAACACAATGTCACATAAAAGAGAAGGAGCGTATGGAGAAATGTCCAGAAAGTACTTGTGAGTGATGGTAAAAGATACTGGTGACTGAAGAACTTGAGAGCGGTGGTTAAAAGAATCTGATGATTAGAAGAACTTGAGAGCGGTGGTTAAAGACACTAATGATTTGAAGAACTTGAGAGCGGTGGTTAAAGACACTGATGATTTGAAGAACTTGAGAGCGGTGGTGAAAGACACTGATGATTTGAAGAACTTAAGAGCGGTGGTTAAAGACAGTGATGATTTGAAGAACTTGAGAGCGGTGGTTAAAGACACTGATGATTTGAAGAACTTGAGAGCGGTGGTTAAAGACACTGATGATTTGAAGAACTTGAGAGTGGTGGTTAAAGACAGTGATGATTTGAAGAACTTGAGAGCGTGGTTAAAGACACTGATGATTTGAAGAACTTGAGAGCGATGGTTAAAGACACTGAGGATTTGTATAACTTGGGAGCGAGGGTTAAAGATACTGAGGACTTGTATAACTTGAGAGCGATGTTTAACCTGCAGCCCACGCTGACTCCAAAAAGCACTGGTGACTGGAGCACAGTGGAACCCAGCTGTGGCTGGGAGCGCTGGAAGCTGTTCAACAACTGACACCTGGAAATGCCGGAGACACTGGGGTATGCTGCAGAGAGATCCGTCGAGAACAGAAGCACTGACATCCACTTCAGAGGAAAAGACGATACTCAGGCGCCGAGGCTCTGCCCGGCGTCTGCCTTTGAATCTCCCGCCTCCGCTGGATTGGCGGAACAGTCCGATGACGTCACCCGCTCCCCGCCCACATGACGCCGGGTGTCATGGCGGCGCCCCCGCCCCGGGGAACCGCGGGAGCCGCGCCAGCCAGACGCCGGAGCCCGCAGACCACCGAAGGTGGAAGCCGCAACATAGACCAGCAGGCACGCAGGGGTAAGCGCGGCGAACGCCGCCCATGGCGTGTGACAGTACCCCGTTCTCCAGGAGTAGCCCCCGGACACTTTCCAGGTTTTGTTGGATGTCTGGAATGGAAAATCTGCACCAGTCGGGGAGCCATAACTTCAGTAGCCTTGACCCAGCTCCTCTCCTCAGGGCCAAAACCTTTCCACTCCACCAAATACTGTAGATTCTTGTGAAGATAATGAGAGTCGAGAATAGCTTTGATTTCAAAGTCCGTTCCAGCTTCAGACTCCGCAGAGGTTGGCCTCGGGGATTTTAAATGGAACCGGTTTAAAATAAGGGGGCAAAGGAGAGAGACATCAAAGGAGTTTGGTATCAGGAGGTGGGAAGGCAATCCCAATTTGCAGACAACCAGGTTCAGGACTTGTAACACGGGGTAAGGACCAATAAACTTTGGGGCGAACTTCATAGTGGGCACCCTTAACCGGAGGTTGCGGGTGGAGAGCCATACCCTGTCACCAACCTTGTATTGGGGAGCTGCTCGTCGCTTCCTATCCGCAAAAAACTTATAGCGGCCGGAGACTCTCTTGAGATTAGCATGAACTCGACTCCAAATTTGGCTGAAGTGTCGAAGAGTAGAGGCTGCAGCAGGAACATCCTCCGGAGGACAAATGGGTAATTCAGGAACTTGAGGATGGAACCCATAATTAATGAAAAATGGGGACTCACCAGTTGAAGAGTGGTACAGATGATTGTGGGCAAACTCAGCCCATGGCAACAGTTTCACCCAATCATCTTGCGAGGGAGAGAGATAAACACGGAGAAAAGTCTCTAAATCTTGATTGACGCGTTCAGTTTGCCCATTGGTTTGTGGATGGTAAGCGGATGAAAACTTGAGTTTTATTTGTAAGGCCACACAGAGAGCTCTCCAGAATCTTGCAGTGAATTGTACCCCCCGGTCAGAGACGATTTCCTGAGGTAAGCCGTGCAGGCGGAAATGTTCTCGGATAAATAACAACGCCAACTTGGGAGCTGATGGTAACCCGGTCAAAGGTACGAAATGTGCCATCTTAGAGAAACGGTCGATAATTACCCAGACAGTATTGTGACCCTTGGAGAGGGGCAATTCGATGACAAAGTCCATAGAGATATGGGTCCAAGGTCTCTGAGGAATGGACAGTGGATGCAACAACCCCGCAGGAGGCAAACGAGGAATTTTGTGCTGAGCACACTGAGGACACGAGTTGACATAATCTTGAATATCCTTCTTCATAGTGTCCCACCAGTTAGACCTTCGTAGAAATTCCCACATCTTTTGAACTCCAGGGTGACCAGAAAACTTGGAAATATGAGCCCACTGCAACAACCTTGGTCGAAATTTAGCTGGCACAGACATTCTCCCAGGAGGAGGGCCCAGAGCGGTGGGAGCCGCTGACATAGAAACTGGACTGAGAATCAAAGCCTTCTCAACAGAATTCTCCTCATCCGAAGCTGTTAAGGAACGGGATAAAGCATCAGCCTTGGTGTTAAAAGTCCCGGCCCGGTACTTAATAACAAACGAAAACCGAGTAAAGAAGAGCGCCCATCTAGCTTGACGGGGATTCAAGCACTGGGCCGTCTTGAGGTACAGCAAATTCTTATGATCAGTGAAAATTGTAATTAGGTGTGTAGCACCTTCCAAAAGATATCTCCATTCCTCCAAGGCAGATTTTATTGCCAAAAGCTCTTTGTCTCCAATGGTGTAATTCTGTTCCGCAGGAGAGAATTTGCAAGAATGGAAACCACATGGATGTAACTTCCCATCTGGAGCGTACTGCGAAAGCACGGCACCTATGCCTACCGTGGAGGCATCAACTTCCAAAAAGAATGGTTTAGAAAAATTTGGTTGTTGAAGTACGGGAGCAGACATAAAGGCTGCCTTTAACTGAGCGAACGCTGCTACAGCTTCGGAGGACCAATGACTTGGGTCAGAACCCTTCTTGGTCAGGGCAGTAATAGGTGCCACGATGGTAGAAAATCCCTTTATGAATTTCCGGTAGTAATTTGCAAAACCCAGAAATCGTTGTACCGCTTTCAAGGAAAGAGGCTGAGTCCAGTCCCGGATGGCAGTGAGTTTCTCTGGATCCATACGAAGCTCCGTGCCCGAAATTATGTAACCAAGAAATGGAACAGAAGGAACCTCAAAAGTACATTTGGAAATCTTGCCATAAAGATGATTCTCTCGCAATCGAAGAAGTACCTCCTTGACCTGTATTCTGTGCTCTGTGAGATTTTTAGAAAATATCAGAATGTCATCCAAATATACCACTACACTTAGGTATAGCATATCCCGAAAGACTTCATTAATGAATCCCTGGAAGACGGCAGGGGCGTTGCTGAGGCCAAACGGCATTACCAGATACTCGTAATGCCCGTCCCTGGTATTGAAGGCCGTCTTCCATTCGTCCCCCTGTCGAATACGTATCAAATTATAAGCTCCCCTTAAATCAAGCTTGGTGAAAACTCGGGCTCCGCGAACTCTATCAAAAAGCTCCGTAATGAGTGGCAAAGGATACTTATTCTTAATGGTGACATCATTTAGACCACGATAGTCAATACATGGTCTCAGCCCTCCGTCCTTCTTCTTCACAAAAAAGAAACCCGCCCCCGCCGGGGAGGTAGAGGGGCGGATGAATCCTTTCTGCAGATTAGACTTGATATAGTCCGACATAGCTTGGGTCTCGGGTAACGATAAGGGATAAGTGCGACCCCGAGGTGGCATTTTCCCCGGAATGAGCTCAATGGGGCAGTCCCAGGGTCTATGCGGTGGTAGCTAATCGGCCGCTTGCTCCGAGAACACGTCAGAAAACTCCCGATAGGCCTCCGGAATGAGTCCTTCATCTGATTTGGAAGATACACGGAGTGGATAGACAGGGGTGAGACAATTCGAATGACAAAAAGGACTCCAAGATGTTATCTGTGTCGAACTCCAGTCGACGTGAGGGTTGTGAAGTTTGAGCCAAGAAAGGCCAAGAACCAGATCGTGGGGCATCTCCTGAATCACTAGAAATTCCAGGTGTTCTTGATGCAGAGCTCCCACTTGCAGTTTGATTGGTACTGTACAACTTGAAATCAGACCGTTAGAAATTTGGGTACCATTGATAGCAGTCAACGTAATAGGTCGTTCGACCGACCGTAACTGAAAACCCAGATCCTGGGCACAGGAAAGGGAAATAAAATTCCCTGCAGCCCCTGAGTCCAGCAGAGCCTTAACGGGTTTGGCTACTGACCCGGAAAACAGAGACACGGAGAGTAAACAGTACACTGGCGGAGAAGGTTTAGAAGAAACCCCTAGCTCGACTCCTCCGGAACAAGCTAGGACTGCCCGTTTCCCGGGCGAGACTTGCAAAACTTGAGAAAATGATCCGCGGCTCCACAGTAGATGCAGAGTCTACCCTCACGACGACGCTGACGTACCTCTGGGAACAGCCGAGATCGATTAATCTGCATGGGTTCATCAGGACTTGGAATAACCGTCTGCTCAGACGGAAGAGATCGGACCCTTGATCGATCTGACCGACTAGGTTCACCACCTCGTTCCTGCATGCGAAGATCCACCTTTACACAGAGCGAGATCAACTGTTCTAAAGAATCCGGCAAATCTCTAGTGACCAACTCGTCCTTTAGACGATCGGGGAGCCCGTTCCAAAAGACAGCTCGAAGAGCATCATTATTCCAGCGCAGTTCTGAGGCTATGGTCTGAAAATTAATCACATACTGTCCCACTGAACGAGAGCCTTGTCGGACACGAAGCAAGTCTGCAGAGGCAGCGGTCGTCCTGACTCCAAAAAGCACTGGTGACTGGAGCGCAGTGGAACCCAGCAGCGGCTGGGAGCGCTGGAAGCTGTGCAACAACTGACACCTGGAAATGCCGGAGACACTGGGGTATGCTGCAGAGAGATCCGCCGAGAACAGAAGCACTGGCATCCACTTCAGAGGAAAAGACGATACTCAGGCGCCGAGGCTCTGCCCGGCGTCTGCCTTTGAATCTCCCGCCTCCGCTGGATTGGCGGAACAGTCCGATGACGTCACCCGCTCCCCGCCCACGTGACGCCGGGTGTCATGGCGGCGCCCCCGCCCCGGGGAACCGCCGGGAGCCGCGCCAGCCAGACGCCGGAGCCCGCGGACCACCGAAGGCGGAGGCCGCAACACAGACCAGCAGGCACGCAGGGGTAAGCGCGGCGAACGCCGCCCATGGCGTGTGACAAGTTCCTTCAATCAGATTGGTTTGAACCTCTGCAGGAGATAGAATTGAAGTTTCTCACTTGGAAAGTGGTGATGCTTTTGGCCTTGGCATCCGCAAGGCAGGTGTCTGAGTTAGGGGCCTTGTCTCACAAGAGCCCTTACCTGATCTTCCATGAAGATAGGGCAGAGTTAAGAGCTCGTCAACAATTTCTTCCAAAGGTGGTTTCGTCCTTCCACATAAACCAACCTATTGTGGTGCCAGTAGCTACTGACACTTTCACTGAGTCACAGTCTCTAGATGTGGTTAGAGCTTTGAAGATTTATGTCGCAAGAACAGCTCGATTACGGAAAACAGAGGCTCTGTTTGTCCTGTATGCTCCCAGCAAGATTGGGTGTCCTGCTTCTAAGCAGACTATTGCACGCTGGATCAGAGGGACAATTCAGCACGCACATTCTACGGCAGGCTTGCCGATACCGAAGTCGGTGAAGGCCCATTCTACTAGGAAAGTGGGCTCATCCTGGGCAGCTTCCCGGGGCGTCTCGGCTTTACAACTTTGCTGAGCAGCTACTTGGTCAGGGTCAAACACATTTGCTAAATTTTATAAGTTTGACACCTTGGCCGATGAGGACCTCAAGTTCGGTCAATCGGTACTGCAGGGTCATCCGCACTCTCCCGCCCATACTGGAGCTTTGGTATAACCCCATGGTACTGAAGTGGACCCCAGCATCCTCTAGGACGTATGAGAAAAAAGGATTTTAATACCTACCGGTAAATCCTTTTCTCCTAGTCCGTAGAGGATGCTGGGCACCCGACCCAGTGCGTACTTTACCTGCAGTTTGTTCTTTATAGTTACACAGGTTGTGTTTCATTTGTTTTCAGCATGTTGCTGTAAATGGTTCATGCCTGTTGGCGTGTGTCATGTTGAATGCCATGTTGTGCGGCATGGTTGAGGTGTGAGCTGGTATGAATCTCACCATTAGTATAAAAGTAAATCCTTTCCTCGAAATGTCTGTCTCCCTGGGCACAGTTCCTATAACTGAGGTCTGGAGGAGGGGCATAGAGGGAGGAGCCACTTCACACCCTTGAAAAGTCTTAAAGTGCCCATGGCTCCTGCGGAACCGTCTATACCCCATGGTACTGAAGTGTGTCAAAGTCGAAAAATATCATGATGCATACTTCTTGTACTAACCCCTCATGCACATGCACACTGCTCGTGCACCTGGTCCCCCATGCGTACACATACCCGCAAGTTGCGTAGGAGACGCTCCAGCGTCTCGTGCGCATGAGATGTGTATTTACGGCGGAGTTTGTGAGCGTGTAGCGCGCGACTCGATCGTAGCATATTTAACCCAAATAGTGCATTTTGTAGATAATATTCCCCTAGACCATGTCAGCGAGTATGATTAGTTTAAACAGTTCCTGGACGGAGGGATTCCTCTTTGCATGATAGGAAGGGTCAGATAAAGGTTGAAAGGTGGTGTCTAGTATCCAGCTGTAGGGTATTTTAAGGGTAACATTCCGGTGTTAGTTAGGAAAGGATCGCTCGCTCCTGCGTATTGTTATGTACAGAAGTAGATTATGAACATTAACTGTATTTGCTGTAAATTACTAGTGATGTGCACCTGAAATTTTCGGATTTTGGTTTTGGGTTCGGTTCCGTGGCCGTGTTTTGGGTTCGAACGCGTTTTGGCAAAACCTCACCGAATTTTTTTTGTCGGATTCGGGTGTGTTTTAGATTCGGGTGTTTTTTACAAAAAACCCTAAAAAACAGCTTAAATCATAGAATTTGGGGGTCATTTTGATCCCATAGTATTATTAACCTCAATAACAATAATTTCCACTCATTTTCAGTCTATTCTGAACACCTCACACCTCACAATATTATTTTTAGTCCTAAAATTTGCACCGAGGTCCCTGGATGGCTAAGCTAAGCGACACAAGTGGCCGACACAAACACCTGGCCCATCTAGGAGTGGCACTGCAGTGTCAGGCAGGATGGCACTTCAAAAAAATAGTCCCCAAACAGCACATGATGCAAAGAAAAAAAGAGGCGCACCAAGGTCGCTGTGTGACTAAGCTAAGCGACACAAGTGGCCGACACAAACACCTGGCCCATCTAGGAGTGGCACTGCAGTGTCAGACAGGATGGCACTTAAAAAAATAGTCCCCAAACAGCACATGATGCAAAGAAAAAAAGAGCTGCACCAAAGTCGTTGTGTGACTAAGCTAAGCGACCCAAGTGGCCGACACAAACACCTGGCCCATCTAGGAGTGGCACTGCAGTGTCACGCAGGATGGCCCTTCCAAAAAATACTCCCCAAACAGCACATGACGCAAAGAAAAAAAGAAGCGCAATGAGGTAGCTGTGTGACGACTAAGCTAAGCGACCCTAGTGGCCGACACAAACACCTGGCCCATCTAGGAGTGGCACTGCAGTGTCACGCAGGATGGCCCTTCCAAAAAATACTCCCCAAACAGCACATGACGCAAAGAAAAAAAGAGGCGCAATGAGGTAGCTGTGTGACGACTAAGCTAAGCAACCCTAGTGTCCGACACAAACACCTGGCCCATCTAGGAGTGGCACTGCAGTGTCAGGCAGGATGGCACTTCAAAAAAATTGTCCCCAAACAGCACATGATGCAAAGAAAAATGAAAGAAAAAAGAGGCGCAAGATGGAATTGTCCTTGGGCCCTCCCACCCACCCTTATGTTGTATAAACAGGACACTTTAACGAACCCATCATTTCAGCGACAGGGTCTGCCACACGACTGTGACTAAAATGACTGGTTGGTTTGGGCCCCCACCAAAAAAGAAGCAATCAATCTCTCCTTGCACAAACTGGCTCTACAGAGGCAAGATGTCCACCTCATCATCATCGTCCGATTCATCACCCCTTTCACTGTGTACATCCCCCTCCTCACAGATTATTAATTCGTCCCCACTGGAATCCACCATCTCAGGTCCCCGTGTACTTTCTGGAGGCAATTGCTGCTGGTGAATGTCTCCATGGAGGAATTGATTATAATTAATTTTAATGAACATCATCTTCTCCACATTTTCTGGAAGTAACCTCGTACGCCGATTGCTGACAAGGTGAGCGGCGGCACTAAACACTCTTTCGGAGTACACACTGGAGGGAGGGCAACTTAGGTAGAATAAAGCCAGTTTGTGCAAGGGCCTCCAAATTGCCTTTTTCCTGCCAGTATACGTACGGACTGTCTGACGTGCCTACTTGGATGCGGTCACTCATATAATCCTCCACCATTCTTTCAATGGTGAGAGAATCATATGCAGTGACAGTAGACGACATGTCAGTAATCGTTGGCAGGTCCTTCAGTCCGGACCAGATGTCAGCATCAGCAGTCGCTCCAGACTGCCCTGCATCACCGCCAGCGGGTGGGCTCGGAATTCGTAGCCTTTTCCTCGCACCCCCAGTTGCGGGAGAATGTGAAGGAGGAGATGTTGACGGGTCGCGTTCCGCTTGACTTGACAATTTTCTCACGAGCAGTTCTTTGAACCTCTGCAGACTTGTGTCTGCCGGAAAGAGAGATCCAACGTAGGTTTTAAATCTAGGATCGAGCACGGTGGCCAAAATGTAGTGCTCTGATTTCAACAGATTGACCATCCGTGAATCCTGGTTAAACGAATGAAGGGCTCCATCCACAAGTCCCACATGCCTAGCGGAATCGCTCTGTTTTAGCTCCTCCTTCAATGCCTCCAGGTTCTTCTGCAAAAGCCTGATGAGGGGAATGACCTGACTCAGGCTGGCAGTGTCTGAACTGACTTCACGTGTGGCAAGTTCAAAAGGTTGCAGAACCTTGCACAACGTTGAAATCATTCTCCACTGCGCTTGAGACAGGTGCATTCCACCTCCTTTGCCTATATCGTGGGCAGATGTATAGGCTTGAATGGCCTTTTGCTGCTCCTCCATCCTCTGAAGCATATAGAGGGTTGAATTCCACCTCGTTACCACCTCTTGCTTCAGATGATGGCAGGGCAGGTTCAGGTGTTTTTGGTGGTGTTCCAGTCTTCTGTACGCGGTGCCTGTACGCCGAAAGTGGCCCGCAATTCTTCTGGCCACCGACAGCATCTCTTGCACGCCCCTGTCGTTTTTTAAATAATTCTGCACCACCAAATTCAAGGTATGTGCAAAACATGGGACGTGCTGGAATTTGCCCAGATGTAATGCACGCACAATATTGCTGGCGTTGTCCGATGCCACAAATCCCCAGGAGAGTCCAATTGGGGTAAGCCATTCTGCGATGATCTTCCTCAGTTGCCGTAAGAGGTTTTCAGCTGTGTGCGTATTCTGGAAAGCGGTGATACAAAGCGTAGCCTGCCTAGGAACGAGTTGGCGTTTGCGAGATGCTGCTACTGGTGCCGCCGCTGCTGTTCTTGCAGCGGGAGGCAATACATCTACCCAGTGGGCTGTCACAGTCATGTAGTCCTGAGTCTGCCCTGCTCCACTTGTCCACATGTCCGTGGTTAAGTGGACATTGGGTACAACTGCATTTTTTAGGACACTGGTGAGTCTTTTTCTGACGTCCGTGTACATTCTCGGTATCGCCTGCCTAGAGAAGTGGAACCTAGATGGTATTTGGTAACGGGGGCACACTACCTCAAGCAATTGTCTAGTTCCCCGTGAACTAACGGCGGATACTGGACGCACGTCTAACACCAACATAGTTGTCAAGGCCTCAGTTATCCGCTTTGCAACAGGATGACTGCTGTGATATTTCATCTTCCTGGCAAAGGACTGTTGGACAGTCAATTGCTTACTGGAAGTAGTACAAGTGGTCTTCCGACTTCCCCTCTGGGATGACGATCGACTCCCAGCAGCAAAAACAGCAGCGCCAGCAGCAGTAGGCGTTACACTCAAGGATGCATCGGAGGAATCCCAGGCAGGAGAGGACTCGTCAGACTTGCCAGTGACATGGCCTGCAGGACTATTGGCTTTCCTGGGTAAGGAGGAAATTGACACTGAGGGAGTTGGTGGTGTGGTTTGCGCGAGCTTGGTTACAAGAGGAAGGGATTTACTGGTCAGTGGACTGCTTCCGCTGTCGCCCAAAGTTTTTGAACTTGTCACTGACTTATTATGAATGCGCTGCAGGTGACGTATAAGGGAGGATGTTCCGAGGTGGTTAACGTCCTTACCCCTACTTATTACAGCTTGACAAAGGCAACACACGGCTTGACACCAGTTGTCCGCATTTCTGTTGAAATAATTCCACACTGAAGAGCTGATTTTTTTTTGTATTTTGACCAGGCATGTCAATGGCCATATTCCTCCCACGGACAACAGGTGTCTCCCCGGGTGCCTGACTTAAACAAACCACCTCACCATCAGAATCCTCCTTGTCAATTTCCTCCCCAGCGCCAGCAACACCCATATCCTCATCCTGGTGTACTTCAACACTGACATCTTCAATTTCACTATCAGGAACTGGACTGCGGGTGCTCCTTTCAACACTTGCAGGGGGCGTGCAAATGGTGGAAGGCGCAAGCTCTTCCCGTCCAGTGTTGGGAAGGTCAGGCATCGCAACCGACACAATTGGACTCTCCTTTGGAATTTGGGATTTCGAAAAACGCAGTTCTTTGCTGTGCTTTTGCCGCAAGTCTTTTCTTTTTTCTAGCGAGAGGATGAGTGCTTCCATCCTCATGTGAAGCTGAACCACTAGCCATGAACATAGGCCAGGGCCTCAGCCGTTCCTTGCCACTCCGTGTCGTAAATGGCATATTGGCAAGTTTACGCTTCTCCTCAGACGCTTTTAATTTAGATTTTTGGGTCATTTTTTTACTGATCTTTTGTGTTTTGGATTTTACATGCTCTGTACTATGACATTGGGCATCGGCCTTGGCAGACGACGTTGATGGCATTTCATCGTCTCGGCCATGACTAGTGGCAGCAGCTTCAGCACGAGGTGGAAGTGGATCTTGATCTTTCCCTATTTTTTTAACCTCCACATTTTTGTTCTCCATATTTTGCACACAACTAAAAGCCACCACAGGTATACAATGTAGATGGGTGGATAGTATACTATTATTACTTATACTTATGGACGACGAGTGACGACACAGAGGTAGGTACAGCAGTGGCCTACCGTAATGCTGCTTATATATATAATATACTGTATAATGGACCTGGTGGACACTGTCAGCAGACTGCTAAACTAGTATGAAGAAAGAAAAAAAAAAACACCACAGGTATACAATGTAGATGGATGGATAGTATAGTATTATATTACTTATGGACGACGAGTGCACTGACGACACAGAGGTAGGTACAGCCGTGGCCTACCGTACTGCTGCTTATATATATAATATACTGTATAACGGACCTGGTGGACACTGTCAGCAGACTGCTAAACTAGTATGAAGAGAAAAAAAAACACCACAGGTGTACAATGTAGATGGATGGATAGTATAGTATTATATTACTTATGGACGACGAGTGCACTGATGACACAGAGGTAGGTACAGCCGTGGCCTACCGTACTGCTGCTTATATATATAATATACTGTATAACGGACCTGGTGGACACTGTCAGCAGACTGCTAAACTAGTATGAAGAAAAAAAAAAACACCACAGGTATACAATGTAGATGGATGGATAGTATAGTATTATATTACTTATGGACGACGAGTGCACTGACGACACAGAGGTAGGTACAGCCGTGGCCTACCGTACTGCTGCTTATATATATAATATACTGTATAACGGACCCGGTGGACACTGTCAGCAGACTGCTAAACTAGTATGAAGGAAAAAAAAACACCACAGGTATACAATGTAGATGGATGGATAGTATAGTATTATATTACTTTTGGACGACGAGTGCACTGACGACACAGAGGTAGGTACAGCCGTGGCCTACCGTACTGCTGCTTATATATATAATATACTGTATAACGGACCTGGTGGACACTGTCAGCAGACTGCTAAACTAGTATGAAGAAAAAAAAACCACCACAGGTATACAATGTAGATGGATGGATAGTATAGTATTATATTACTTATGGACGACGAGTGCACTGACGACACAGAGGTAGGTACAGCCGTGGCCTACCGTACTGCTGCTTATATATATAATATACTGTATAACGGACCTGGTGGACACTGTCAGCAGACTGCTAAACTAGTATGAAGAAAGAAAAAAAAAAACACCACAGGTATACAATGTAGATGGATGTATAGTATAGTATTATATTACTTATGGACGACGAGTGCACTGACGACACAGAGGTAGGTACAGCCGTGGCCTACCGTACTGCTGCTTATATATATAATATACTGTATAACGGACCTGGTGGACACTGTCAGCAGACTGCTAAACTAGTATGAAGAGAAAAAAAAACACCACAGGTGTACAATGTAGATGGATGGATAGTATAGTATTATATTACTTATGGACGACGAGTGCACTGATGACACAGAGGTAGGTACAGCCGTGGCCTACCGTACTGCTGCTTATATATATAATATACTGTATAACGGACCTGGTGGACACTGTCAGCAGACTGCTAAACTAGTATGAAGAAAAAAAAAAACACCACAGGTATACAATGTAGATGGATGGATAGTATAGTATTATATTACTTATGGACGACGAGTGCACTGACGACACAGAGGTAGGTACAGCCGTGGCCTACCGTACTGCTGCTTATATATATAATATACTGTATAACGGACCCGGTGGACACTGTCAGCAGACTGCTAAACTAGTATGAAGGAAAAAAAAACACCACAGGTATACAATGTAGATGGATGGATAGTATAGTATTATATTACTTTTGGACGACGAGTGCACTGACGACACAGAGGTAGGTACAGCCGTGGCCTACCGTACTGCTGCTTATATATATAATATACTGTATAACGGACCTGGTGGACACTGTCAGCAGACTGCTAAACTAGTATGAAGAAAAAAAAACCACCACAGGTATACAATGTAGATGGATGGATAGTATAGTATTATATTACTTATGGACGACGAGTGCACTGACGACACAGAGGTAGGTACAGCCGTGGCCTACCGTACTGCTGCTTATATATATAATATACTGTATAACGGACCTGGTGGACACTGTCAGCAGACTGCTAAACTAGTATGAAGAAAGAAAAAAAAAAACACCACAGGTATACAATGTAGATGGATGTATAGTATAGTATTATATTACTTATGGACGACGAGTGCACTGACGACACAGAGGTAGGTACGGCCGTGGCCTACCGTACTGCTGCTTATATATATAATATACTGTATAACGGACCTGGTGGACACTGTCAGCAGACTGCTAAACTAGTATGAAGGAAAAAAAAACACAGGTATACAATGTAGATGGATGGATAGTATAGTATTATATTACTTATGGACGATGAGTGCACTGACGACACAGAGGTAGGTACAGCCATGGCCTACCGTACTGCTGCTTATATATATAATATACTGTATAACGGACCTGGTGGACACTGTCAGCAGACTGCTAAACTAGTATGAAGAAAAAAAAAAAAACACCACAGGTATACAATGTAGATGGATGGATAGTATAGTATTATATTACTTATGGACGACGAGTGCACTGACGACACAGAGGTAGGTACAGCCGTGGCCTACCGTACTGCTGCTTATATATATAATATACTGTATAACGGACCTGGTGGACACTGTCAGCAGACTGCTAAACAAGTATGAAGAAAAAAAAAAACACCACAGGTATACAATGTAGATGTATGGATAGTATAGTATTATATTACTTATGGACGATGAGTGCACTGACGACACAGAGGTAGGTACAGCCGTGGCCTACCGTACTGCTGCTTATATATATAATATACTGTATAACGGACCTGGTGGACACTGTCAGCAGACTGCTAAACTAGTATGAAGAAGAAAAAAAAACACCACAGGTATACAATGTAGATGGATGGATAGTATAGTATTATATTACTTATGGACGACGAGTGCACTGACGACACAGAGGTAGGTACAGCCGTGGCCTACCGTACTGCTGCTTATATATATAATATACTGTATAACGGACCTGGTGGACACTGTCAGCAGACTGCTAAACTAGTATGAAGAAAAAAAAAACACCACAGGTATACAATGTAGATGGATGGATAGTATAGTATTATATTACTTATGGACGACGAGTGCACTGACGACACAGAGGTAGGTACAGCCGTGGCCTACCGTACTGCTGCTTATATATATAATATACTGTATAACGGACCTGGTGGACACTGTCAGCAGACTGCTAAACTAGTATGAAGAAAAAAAAAAAAACACCACAGGTATACAATGTAGATGGATGGATAGTATAGTATTATATTACTTATGGATGACGAGTGCACTGACGACACAGAGGTAGGTACAGCCGTGGCCTACCGTACTGCTGCTTATATATATAATATACTGTATAACGGACCTGGTGGACACTGTCAGCAGACTGCTAAACTAGTATGAAGAAAAAAAAAACACCACAGGTATACAATGTAGATGGATGGATAGTATAGTATTATATTACTTATGGACGACGAGTGCACTGACGACACAGAGGTAGGTACAGCCGTGGCCTACCGTACTGCTGCTTATATATATAATATACTGTATAACGGACCTGGTGGACACTGTCAGCAGACTGCTAAACT
The DNA here is from genome assembly GCF_028390025.1 of Pseudophryne corroboree. NCBI lineage: Eukaryota > Metazoa > Chordata > Amphibia > Anura > Myobatrachidae > Pseudophryne > Pseudophryne corroboree. Next base: position 56,569,749 of record NC_086451.1, read on the forward strand.
AGTATGAAGGGAAAAAAAACACCACAGGTATACAATGTAGATGGATGGATAGTATAGTATTATATTACTTATGGACGACGAGTGCACTGACGACACAGAGGTAGGTACAGCCGTGGCCTACCGTACTGCTGCTTATATATATAATATACTGTATAACGGACCTGGTGGACACTGTCAGCAGACTGCTAAACTAGTATGAAGAAAAAAAACAAAACACCACAGGTATACAATGTAGATGGATGGATAGTATAGTATTATATTACTTATGGACGACGAGTGCACTGACGACACAGAGGTAGGTACAGCCGTGGCCTACCGTACTGCTGCTTATATATATAATATACTGTATAACGGACCTGGTGGACACTGTCAGCAGACTGCTAAACAAGTATGAAGACAAAAAAAAACACCACAGGTATACAATGTAGATGGATGGATAGTATAGTATTATATTACTTATGGACGACCAGTGACGACACAGAGGTAGGTACAGCCGTGGCCTACCATACTGCTGCTTATATATATAATATACTGTATAACGGACCTGGTGGACACTGTCAGCAGACTGCTAAACTAGTATGAAGAAAAAAACAACAACACAGGTATACAATGTAGATGGATGGATAGTATAGTATTATATTACTTATGGACGACGAGTGCACTGACGACACAGAGGTAGGTACAGCCGTGGCCTACCGTACTGCTGCTTATATATATAATATACTGTATAACGGACCTGGTGGACACTGTCAGCAGACTGCTAAACTAGTATGAAGAAGAAAAAAAAACACCACAGGTATACAATGTAGATGGATGGATAGTATAGTATTATATTACTTATGGACGACGAGTGCACTGACGACACAGAGGTAGGTACAGCCGTGGCCTACCGTACTGCTGCTTATATATATAATATACTGTATAACGGACCTGGTGGACACTGTCAGCAGACTGCTAAACTAGTATGAAGAAAAAAAAACCCACAGGTATACAATGTAGATGGATGGATAGTATAGTATTATATTACTTATGGACGACGAGTGCACTGACGACACAGAGGTAGGTACAGCCGTGGCCTACCGTACTGCTGCTTATATATATAATATACTGTATAACGGACCTGGTGGACACTGTCAGCAGACTGCTAAACAAGTATGAAGAAAAAAAAAAACACCACAGGTATACAATGTAGATGGATGGATAGTATAGTATTATATTACTTATGGACGATGAGTGCACTGACGACACAGAGGTAGGTACAGCCGTGGCCTACCGTACTGCTGCTTATATATATAATATACTGTATAACGGACCTGGTGGACACTGTCAGCAGACTGCTAAACTAGTATGAAGAAAAAAAAACAACACCACAGGTATACAATGTAGATGGATGGATAGTATAGTATTATATTACTTATGGACGACGAGTGCACTGACGACACAGAGGTAGGTACAGCCGTGGCCTACCGTACTGCTGCTTATATATATAATATACTGTATAACGGACCTGGTGGACACTGTCAGCAGACTGCTAAACTAGTATGAAGAAAAAAAAAACACCACAGGTATACAATGTAGATGGATGGATAGTATAGTATTATATTACTTATGGACGACGAGTGCACTGACGACACAGAGGTAGGTACAGCCGTGGCCTACCGTACTGCTGCTTATATATATAATATACTGTATAACGGACCTGGTGGACACTGTCAGCAGACTGCTAAACTAGTATGAAGAAAAAAAAACAAACACCACAGGTATACAATGTAGATGGATGGATAGTATAGTATTATATTACTTATGGACGACGAGTGCACTGACGACACAGAGGTAGGTACAGCCGTGGCCTACCGTACTGCTGCTTATATATATAATATACTGTATAACGGACCTGGTGGACACTGTCAGCAGACTGCTAAACTAGTATGAAGAAAAAAAAAACACCACAGGTATACAATGTAGATGGATGGATAGTATAGTATTATATTACTTATGGACGACGAGTGCACTGACGACACAGAGGTAGGTACAGCCGTGGCCTACCGTACTGCTGCTTATATATATAATATACTGTATAACGGACCTGGTGGACACTGTCAGCAGACTGCTAAACTAGTATGAAGGAAAAAAAAACACCACAGGTATACAATGTAGATGGATGGATAGTATAGTATTATATTACTTATGGACGACGAGTGCACTGACGACACAGAGGTAGGTACAGCCGTGGCCTACCGTACTGCTGCTTATATATATAATATACTGTATAACGGACCTGGTGGACACTGTCAGCAGACTGCTAAACTAGTATGAAGAAAAAAAAAAAAACACCACAGGTATACAATGTAGATGGATGGATAGTATAGTATTATATTACTTATGGACGACGAGTGCACTGACGACACAGAGGTAGGTACAGCCGTGGCCTACCGTACTGCTGCTTATATATATAATATACTGTATAACGGACCTGGTGGACACTGTCAGCAGACTGCTAAACAAGTATGAAGAAAAAAAAAAACACCACAGGTATACAATGTAGATGGATGGATAGTATAGTATTATATTACTTATGGACGACCAGTGACGACACAGAGGTAGGTACAGCCGTGGCCTACCATACTGCTGCTTATATATATAATATACTGTATAACGGACCTGGTGGACACTGTCAGCAGACTGCTAAACTAGTATGAAGAAAAAAACAACAACACAGGTATACAATGTAGATGGATGGATAGTATAGTATTATATTACTTATGGACGACGAGTGCACTGACGACACAGAGGTAGGTACAGCCGTGGCCTACCGTACTGCTGCTTATATATATAATATACTGTATAACGGACCTGGTGGACACTGTCAGCAGACTGCTAAACTAGTATGAAGAAAAAAAAAAACACCACAGGTATACAATGTAGATGGATGGATAGTATAGTATTATATTACTTATGGACGACGAGTGCACTGACGACACAGAGGTAGGTACAGCCGTGGCCTACCGTACTGCTGCTTATATATATAATATACTGTATAACGGACCTGGTGGACACTGTCAGCAGACTGCTAAACTAGTATGAAGAAAAAAAACAAAACACAGGTATACAATGTAGATGGATGGATAGTATAGTATTATATTACTTATGGACGACGAGTGCACTGACGACACAGAGGTAGGTACAGCCGTGGCCTACCGTACTGCTGCTTATATATATAATATACTGTATAACGGACCTGGTGGACACTGTCAGCAGACTGCTAAACTAGTATGAAGAAAAAAGAAAAAAAACACAGGAGTGTTTTTCAGGCAGACAAACGTATACTGGACTGGTGGTCACTGTCAGCAAAACTGTGCACTGTACTCCTGCTATAACTGCTCCCCAGTACCCACAATTAGGCAGTGTGAGCAGAGCAGTGCACTCAGCACAGATATATAATGCATCAGTGCAGCACACTGAGTGAGCACAGATATGGTGGAGCGTTTTTTTCAGGCAGAGAAACAAAGGATTAAACTCACTGGTGTGGTATAATCAAAACCCTGCACTGTACTCCCTAGCAGCTTCTCCCTGTCCCCAATCCTCCCCACAATTATAACTAACTAAGTCACTCTGTGTTCTACTATAACGGAGAGGACGCCAGCCACGTCCTCTCCCTATCAATCTCAATGCACGTGTGAAAATGGCGGCGACGCGCGGCTCCTTATATAGAATCCGAGTCTCGCGAGAATCCGACAGCGGGTTGATGACGTTCAGGCGCGCTCGGGTTAACCGAGCAAGGCGGGAGGATCCGAACCCGCTCATCACTATAAATTACACATGCGGCGGGAATCCTGAGGATACCTCCCACCAGAGCAGTTGGGGAAAGACACAGCCCACCTGTTCAAATCCACCTATGACCTTTGCTGTAATGTAGAGACATATCCCTGTGTCCAATGAACAATGAGATTACAGGTACCATTGTATTGTGAACGTATGTTGTGTATATAAAGACCACTGTTGCCTGGCCAGCCTCATGTCTCTGAAGGCTTTCTACCTGAATAGCTGAGGACTGGATTCCAGGTCGCGCTTGCGAAAGATTCCCCACGTATGTATATTCTCTGTAGCCATTGTTCGTCTTATTCTCTGTTATTCTGTTAGATTTCTGTGTTAGCTTGTAGTGTATAACTTGTACTGTTTTCCCCTTTTTCGCTGAATAATCCACGGCAGTGTTAGAGCTGCTGTGGTTTTAACCAAACCCAGTGTTGTGTTTTCACTTTCCTGCAAAGGGCTCTCTTAGCGTCTCAATCGCTCAAACAGCATACACATTGTTAAGGTTTTTAAGCGTTACATCATTACAGTATTTGACTACTAAGGTTTAGAGTATAAGCATATTCTTACTGTGTTTTATTAACAAGGTTTAAGGGTTATCAACTGTGTGTGCGCCCGCTGTGTATTCCGTACACTCAGCGCAGCGTGTGTACGCCAAGTGCGTACCACGTGCGGGACTCTGTACGCAAATAGCGTACAAAGTGCGTAGCACGTGCACGTGGTCTAGCGGCCATAGCGGCTCCACGGAAATAGTGTATAGCTTTATGTTTGAAGATAATAATTGACATTATCAAGTGGACCCCAGCATCCTCTACGGACTAGGAGAAAAGGATTTACCGGTAGGTATTAAAATCTTATTTTTGTATAGGCATGTATATTTGTTTTATTTGCTATGTACCTTCTTTTTTTTATGAAATGAAAGCTGTCACCTTGGTTGTAGTTGTCATAATCCCAAAAATCCTCATTATAGAAACCACCGCCAAAAATATAAAATGCCTTTAAAAAAATCATAAAAATGTTAAAAACATATAAAATACGAAAAATCTGTTACCTATTCTAGATTACAAATCCACTGTACTGTATATTCTATAAACTACAGTACATAAGTACTGAAGTGCTTGGTTTGTTAAACTGTGCTTTTCCTTTTTTAATAACCATCATGAGGGGCAAGGGGGGTACACACGGAAAGATCCATGCTTAAATTCTAAGCAATCTGACTAGATTGCTTAGAAATTAAGCACGGATCTCTCCGTGTGTAGGGTGCCGGCGACAGCGATACGCGGTCGCTGACTCTAGATTTGGCATGCCAAATCTAGTGAAATAGCTCATTTCATTGCTGGGTGAAAAGAGTGGTTCCCCTGTCTCCTCCCCCCCCCCCCCCTCCCCCCACCCCTCACTCAGGAGATTTGAACAGGCCCAAATTAGGTGATTTTAGCTATTTTTATGATGTTTTGGGGGGAAAAATACAGATCCAAAATCAAAACACACAGGTGTGGTTTTGGCAAAAACTACATACAGATCCAAAACACAAAGGAGATAGGGATCCAAAACCAAAACATGCAGGTCGACGCCCATTTCTAGTTATAAAACAGTGCAGGTATCAGGATCCAATGCAGCAAAAACCAAGCAAATCATTTTTAATTACATTTTGGGGCAAGTTGTGAGTAAAAAAATAAAATAACTGTGCACTTGGAGAAACAATGTTGCAATTTTGCCAAGGCTGCAAATAGATGCATAGTTTTGCATGCAGGCTAAGCACAGATCCTGTACAGCTTTATTTTTAAACTGAAATTTAGACTTCAGTTTTGTCCCCCCTCACATCTTAAGGCTCTCCGACTATCTTAAATCTCTCTAACCAGCAGTACAACATGGTTTTATCAAAGTGCAATGTTACCAGCCCGCCCAAATGAAGCAACACTTGAATTGCTCTGTTGGGCGCTATCTAGTGGCCGCCGGCATGCAAAACACTTGAATTCCCCCACTGAGGTGATTAGCAGCGTTACCCTTTTATTATATAGGATATATCTCTGGTTTAGTTTTTATATGTGCTGATAACAAAGTGCTAATTGTACATTACATATGGAGAAAGATAAATCTTGCCTTGCAGAGTTCATTGTGTAATGCGATACCACATACAAATAGATCCTTGACAAAGGTTATACAGCCGAAACGCGTTGGTTGCCATTGCACTACAAGCAAAGGACCAGTCCCTATGACTCCTGCACAACAGCATTCATCCCCAAACCTCTCCGGCTGGAGAGAAGCGAGAACCCGTACATCGCAAAACCTTTGGCGATCACGTGAGCATGAACCAGGAAGTCCCGTCTGTGGGCAGGGGTGTCTGGATGGTTGGTTCTAAATCGGAGTGGGAGAAGGGACCTTCTGACGTCACTAGGGGTGGAGACACGTCACCAGGGGGAGGAGCTACACCCGAACAGGGTACCCGAAAAGTACGCTCGCCACCTGATTACTAAAGGTAATAGTTGGTGCCGTGGATAGTAGAGGAACTATCCCGCTGGCCTAGCTCCTCCCCCTTGTGTCGTGCCTCCTCCCCCTGACGTAAAAGGTCCCTTAGGCCACTTGAATCTAGGATCAACCGTGTTTGGACACCAGCGGTCACAACAAGAGACCCCAGCCCCCAGAGTCACACTACAGACCAACACCAGCAATGGGAGCACCTATTCAGTGTGCAAGGCACCAACTGCAGACCACCGGAAATCGGTAAGTGTACACTATAGGTGGGACACCACCGCACTGTATCACTGTACAGACTTTTGTATTAATTTGAAATACATATATGAGAGACATTAATTTTTGGGGAAATTGACCTTTTAAGAACTTGACTTTACTTCACCATGTGGTCATACTGCTGAGAGGCGAGCAGAGGGGGAGCATAAACGCCGGGATTCGGTGAATATGCCAAAGTTGTTTCTGCAGAATAACCTGACACCCCACCTCTAGTGGGCCCCCCAACAAGTGGGAGTATACCACTCAGGAGGATATACTTAAGGGTAAGTCTCTCTGAGACTCACCTCTAGGGAACACTGAGATTCCCACAGACAAATGATCTAAATGAATATTCTGAATATTCTAAAATCCTCTTGACCACTGATTCATTATATTAATACTACACTGCTGTAACACACCTCATTTCTTCTTCTCCACTCTCTCTTTATCTTCTCATACTCCTTCCATAAGCCTCTCGGCAATTTCTCTTCTCTCATCATGTCTAAATGTGTACTTCATGCACCTCCTCATTACCTTTGAGCTGCGTTATACTATCCTGATATTGGGCCTAATTCAGATCCGATCGCAGCAGCAAATTTGTTAGCTGATGGGCAAAACCATGTGCACTGCAGGGGGGGGGGGAGGGGGTATATAACATGTGCAGAGAGAGTTAGATTTGGGTGGGGTGTGTTCAAACTGAAATCTAAATTGCAGTGTAAAAATAAGGCAGCCAGTATTTACCCTTCACAGAAACAATATAACCCACCCAAATCTAACTCTCTCTGCACATTATATCTGCACCCCCCCCCCCTCCCCCCCCCCTTGCACTGCACATGGTTTTGTCCATTGCCTAACAAATTTGCTGCTGCGACCAGATCTGAATTAGGCCCTTCGTGTTTTGTATCTGTATTTATTTACAGAAATCATAAAAACAGTTAAAATCACATAATTTTTTGTTACTATAGTATTATTAACCTCACTAACATTAATTTACACTCATTTTCATTCAATTTTGACCACCTCACAGCTCACAATATTGTTTTCATCCAGTTTAGGCCAAAAAGTTGCACCGAGATAGCTGGATGATTAAGCTAAGCTACAGCAGAGGGTGGCACACACATGTGGCACTTAAACTTCCCACCAGGGCCGGTTCTTGGCCTTTTGGCGCCCCGGAAGGGAAATAGGGGCATGGCTTCATACAGGGGGCGTGGTCAGTTACGCCCCCTGTACAGCAAAGTAGCGCCGCTGGAAAAAAAAATGTATACTTACTATCCCTGCTCCCGACCGCTGCAGACCTCCGCCGGCGCCACTCCTGTCCTCGGATCTGGCATAGACAGACACTAGAGGTCAATTATGACCCCTAGCGTCTGTCAGTCCCACAATGCTGTGCGGTGCGCGATGACGTCATCGCGCACTGCACAGCAAAGGTCCTCTCCACGAAGGGAAACTAGATGCGTAGCGTCTAGTTCCCTTCACAGCGGGGGACCAGCGGGGGACACAGCGGGCGGCACAGCAGTAGCGGATCTTGCCATGGTGCGGCGCTCTCCGGATGGCGCCGGCGCCCTCCGGAAGGCGGCGCCCCGGGCAAAAGTCTTGCTTGCCCGTGGCAAGATCCGCTACTACTTCCCACATGGCACATTTAGGAAACAGAATGGCACTGCAGTGGGAAACAGGATGGCAGTTTAATAAACTATGCAAAAAAACAGCAATGAAAGTAATACAAAGAAAAGAGGTGCAAGATGGAATTGTCCTTAGGGCCCTTCCACCAACAGAACATACAGAGTTTAACAAACCAATCATTTTAGTGACAGGGACTGTCACTTGTGGCTAAAACTATTGGTTTGTTTAGCCCACTACAAAACAAGCTGACAATGGGCAGTGCACAAACTGGCTTCACACAAGCAAGATGTCATCATCGTCATCAGTATCTGATTCCTCACCCCCATCAGTGTGTACATCCTCTTCTTCACACACTATTAATTGGTCCCCGATGAAATCCACCATTACAGGTCCCTCTGTACTTTTCGGACGTAATTGCTGGCAAAGGTCTTCCTGTTGGAATCAGTAATTCATTTTGGAATCACAGGGTTTTAAACAAAGTGCACTAGGGTAAAGCGCACCAAACAGTATAAACAATAGATTTATATAAAAAAATTACTTTTATTTGTTGAACATGCAACCTGGTTTAAACTGCATGGAATCACAGGGCTTATATATGCACGTGAACACAGCACAATAGGGTAAAGCACACCAAACAGTGCAAACAAAACAACAGGACTTCCTGTTTGGTGCTGCATGGAGTAGCAGCTCCCTGAGCCAGCTCCGGTGCCAGCCGCCTATCTACCCTGCTACACGCCATTTCCAGGCATCTCCATACCTGTCTCAGGTTGCCCCCACTGTGTATGGATCGCTTCCTGGCCGGAATGCCGGGGAAATCAGCCCGTTCGCGGCCCGATCCTGATCGCGAGTCCGCATCCAAAATGGCGGCCGACACTCAGCCTGATGCCAGGGACCCTGCCTCTGGACCACAGGCTGATGGACCTGCTTCAAAAAGGTCAGGTAAACAGCCTCCCAACGCTGAGCAGCCCCCTGACCTCCCTCTGTCCTACCAAGATATAGTTAAAGCAGTGAGAGAGACAGTGAAGCCCCTGCTCCAGAAACAAGCACAAACACATGCTGCAGCTTTGCAACAAGCAGTTACTGATATAAAGAGTCAGTGTAAACAACTTGCTAAACGTGTATCTCATGTTGAACACACTGCTGGACGATCTTGAGAACAGATCGAGGTGAAACAACCTCCGTCTGATTGGCCTTCCGGAAGCCATCAAAGGCCCCGCGTTGTATGACTTTCTGCGTAACACCCTGCCTGTTTTATTGGGGATACCTGACATTTGTTCCGAGTTAGTTGTGGAAAGGGCCCACAGGACGGGTCCTGCGCGTATATGTCTTCCTCTGCCTCTGCTAGACCCAGACCGGTGCTGTTTCGATGCCTCAACTTCTTACACAAAGAAGCCCTGTGGTCTGCATCATGCAAGAAGAAGGATCTTATTTGGGAAGAATCTTGGCTCTTAGTGTTCCAAGACTATTCCCCTGAGCTTACCAGGCTGCGTACAACTTTTTCCCCTACCTGTTCTAAATTGGCCCAAGCGGGGCGTAAGTTCACCTTGCTATACCCGGTGAGATTGCGGGTATTTGAGGGTGCCTCATTTAAAGATTTCACAGTTCCTGAGGATGCAGAGACATATATCTCCGAAGCAAATCGTTCCGAGAATGAGGCTGACTGACTATGTTGACCCAGGAATTTCGTGGATAATGTGTAATTTTCAAATTTACGCATGATAGCTGATTGTTTCTGCAGTGCCCTTGTCATTTTATTTTTCCCTAATGTTTTGGATGTGGTCTTGCAGTTTACACCTTGTCTGACTCTGGATATGTCTTCGGACAGGGGCAGTCTCCGTACTGTTCTCTCCTTTTCTGTGGTCATATATTTATGTTTGGTTAACCAGTACTTCCTTTTTTGATTATGATAGGTGGTGGTGGCTAGGAGTGAGTACCTCCATGCTTCATAGTGCAAGGCCTTCCTTGCCTACCGTGAAGTCTCTAGAAGAGAGAATTCAGAGTTTTCCAAGCAAGGAACTCTCTGAAACTGTGTTTTTTTATTTACTGCTAATATGTTTATGTGTTGTTTTGGTGTGGCTGGGTATGTCTGGTTGTCTTGTGTCCCCCCCCCCCCCCCCTCAGGTTCCCCCCAGTATTTCCTTACTTTTCTGTTCACGAATTGATATTATTATCGCACTGTTTTATATATTGTCTGTCTGTCTTTCTCAATATGAGACGGATTTATGGCTACTCTTAAAGTAGCGACGTGGAACGTCGGTGGTATACACTCACCGATCAAAAGAAAAAAATGTCTTATGTACCTGAATAACTTGAAGCTAGATTTTGTACTCTTGCAGGAAACACATCTCCTCTCCCCCGAAGCCCAAAAATTGGGTACTTTAGGCTGGCGTGTTCTTGCTGATGCCCCCTATTCCGCAAAAGCTAGAGGTGTTATGATTCTAGCCAGTTCCCGACTCCCGATCCAGATAATAACATCTGTCCCAGACCCAGAAGGCCGGTTTATAGTACTGGAAATTGATCCAAACTCAAGCTTAAGAAACCCAATGGGATCTAGCGGTACCGGATTTAGCAGCGTTCTCCAAGGCAGTTTCTTTTAGATACCTTTCAGATTGGCTATTAGAGTCTTCTACCTATGCTAACTATGATATTGAACAAGCCCTTGTGGCACCATATGATCTGCGTGCACTGATACATACCCCCAAAATTCTGTTACCCTTAAGTGTCAAGAACAATATACTATTTTGGGATACTTACCAGGCTTGGGGGATCATAAATTTTGCCTTAGATAGACATCCTGGGCAATCTAGATTTATTCCATTTTTGGGCAACCCTTGTTTTACACCGGCTTTGGAAAACATCAGGTTTCAAAATTGGAAACAGAAAGGTATAGCGGTGGTGAGAGATGTTTTTGATCCAGGAGGTGTTCTGTAGTCCTTTCAGGACCTAGTGGAGAAGTTTGTATGTATTTTTGCGCGCGCCTACGGCGCGCACTGCCCCTGTTTTACATGCAGGGGTGGGGCTCCGATGCCGTTTCTTGCACACAGTGCTAAAATGTCTAGTTACGGCACTGTTGCTAGGTATCCACTTCCCTGAGCAGGTCCCCCTCACCAGATCCTCTCCAGGGGTGAGGGGGTGGACTTGGATGGGATGGGGGGGGGGGGGCCCAAACCATTTTGTCGCACGTGGGCCCACCGCTCGCTAGTTCCGCCACTGCACATAGCCTATATATCGCCGGGAAGGCGGAAACAAGTGTAAGGCACCAGATGACTCCTTTATGCATAATTTCTGGCATTGCCCCAAGATAATGAAGTTTTGCACAAGGTACAATGGTACATAAGCCACACTATTGGTATTAACATCCCCCTGACACCCGATTCCTTTCAGGGCATGTTTGTTTCGACCTGGAACTTACCTCGATCTCACTCAAATTTTATTCCCCTATTATGGGTGTGTTTAAGTCAAATTACTTTTTTTTTTTTTTCAAAAGTTTTTTATTGACAAGTGGAATATTAACAAGTCAGAATAAGAATGACATGCATTGTACACAGGAGTCGATACATACATACAATAACAATATGGATACTCCATGTAAGCCCTAAACAATACAAAGCTGAACATTAGAGGAAGTAAACACACCGTGTAGCAAGAGAAGAGCAAAGTGGTGTATATAAACAGCAGGGGATCCTGTAATTAAAATTTTAAATTAAAAAGGGGCCACTGAGTCAAGGGACTCTAATAAGTACCATTTAGTGTCCTTAAAACATTTCCGTAGGGCCTCTTTTACCACCGGAGGAAGTATTTGGACATAGGGTAACCAAATTTGGAAGTGTTTTTCAGTCAGCTTGTCCTTCTGTAAGGCAGTATTGGTCCAGTCTAGGTGAAAGAGGTGTGAAATCCTAGGGTGTAGTAATGAAATGGGAATGGGGTCAGAGGAGATCCATTGGGAGAGGATCGTCTTCTTAGTGGTGGCTGCCAGTTTAATTAGTAAGATGCGTTTCCCTTTGGATTACTTGTTGGTCGTGGGTTTCGGGTATATGCCCCAAAATGCCCATGTCTTGGTAATTGTGAATTGTAATTGTAGATCTGTCATAATGAATGATTGAAGTGCCTGCACCTTAGGACAAGACCACAGACAATGTACAAGATCTGCATCTGGTGCAGCGCACTTAAAGCAGTGAGATGAGGAGGCGGCTCCTATAAGATGTCGTAGCTTGGGGGTGACATAGGCCCTGTGCAGGACTTTTTCATGCATTTCTGAGTATGAGACTGAGCCCAATGTTTTATCTAGATATGTGTTGGCCTCTAAAATCAGTTTCAAAGTGAGATCAGGGAATTCCAGTTTCCATTTCAGGAGACCCACTGAGCCAGATTCTATATTTAGTAAGGTGCGAGAGTGTGAGTGTATGAGTGCCGTAGGGAAATTACTATTTGGAGTGAGACGTAATGTTTTGTCCAGAGTATGTGAGGTGTCCTGTGGGGATAACAAAGATAGGACCTTCTGCACATAGCTACATGCTTGAAGAAAGGGGAAAAATGGGATTAGCAAAGACGGGAAACGTGTCATAACCTGTGAATGTGTGAGTAGGGCTAGAGTCCCAACGTTTAGAAAATGATATACATATTTTAGACCTCCGTCATACCAAGTCTGAAATATAGGAGAGGTAGTGTGTGGCGTGAAGTCTGAGTTACCCCAGAGAGGTAAGAATAATGATATGCGTCGTGACAATTTTAACCGTGAGCGGACTTGTCGCCAGGCAGCACAGGTAGAGGACATAAGTATGTTGTCACTTACACAGTGTGACATGGAGGCAGGAGTAGTGTGTAAAAGGGACACCAAAGGCTGAGAGGGTATGAAAGATTGTTCCAGGAATATGTTAGCGTAGATGCTTTGTCCGCCAATCCAGTCCAAGGCAATCCTATAATTGGCTGCCAAGGCATAGGTGTGAAGACATGGTAAATTTAAGCCACCCAGGGAACGCGGTTGACGTAATTTAAATAATGAGACTCTAGGGCGTTTGCCTGCCCAAATGAATTTAGATAGTGCCTTGTCCAATTGAGTTAGTATGTTCTTGGGCGGAATCAGCGGGAGCATCCGCAGCACATATAAGAAGCGCGGGAAGCTGATCATTTTGTACAAGTGACTTCTGCCAGTATATGTGAGAGGAAGGTGGGCCCATCTGGCAAAGTCCGCGTATGTCCTAGCGAATAGTGGGGGGAAATTAAGTGAATATAGTTTAGAGGGGTGATCAGGGAATATGATCCCTAAATAAGTAATACAATTATTAGTGGCCCAGTGAAATGGGAATGTGTCGCCCCATCCCAGTTTATCCAAGGGGAAGAATGCCAAGGCCTCTGTTTTGGAATAATTAATTTTTCCAAAACAATCTTGCAAACAATCTTGCAAATGTGTTTGACCCCGACCAAGTAGCAGCTCGGCAAAGTTGTAAAGCCGAGACCCCTCGGGCAGCCGCCCAAGAAGAGCCCACCTCCTTTTTGTGGAATGGGCTTTTACTGATCTAGGATGCGGCAGTCCCGCCGCAGAATGTGCAAGCTGAATTGTGCTACATGTCCAGCGAGCAATAGTCTGCTTTGAATCAGGAGCACCCATCTTGTTTGGTGCGTAGAGGATAAACAGCGAGTCAGTTTTCCTGACTCCAGCCGTTCTGGAAACATAAATTTTCTCCAAGTCCCGAGTAGCCGCAAGCACCACAATAGGTTGGTTCAAATGAAACGCTGAAACCACCTTAGGCAGAAATTGGGGACGAGTCCTCAATTCCGCCCTATCCATATGGAAAATCAGATAAGGGCTTTTACATGACAAAGCCGCCAACTCTGACACACGCCTGGCCGAAGCCAGGGCCAATAGCATGACCACTTTCCACGTGAGATATTTTAACTCCACGTTGAGATCCCAAGGTGCCACTGGAGGCACAAAAGGAGGCTGAATATGCAGCACTCCTTTAACAAAAGTCTGAACTTCCGGCAGGGAAGCCAGTTCTTTTTGGAAGAAAATCGACAGAGCCGAAATCTGGACCTTAATGGACCCCAATTTGAGGCCCATAGTCACCCCTGACTGTAAGAAGTGCAGGAATCGACCCAGTTGAAATTCCTCCATTGGGGCCTTCCTGGCCTCACACCAAGCAACATATTTTCGCATCTGCGGTGATAATGTTTTGCGGTCACGTCCTTCCTGGCTTTTATCAGCGTAGGAATGACTTCCTCCGGAATGCCCTTTTCCTTCAGGATCCGGTGTTCAACCGCCATGCCGTCAAACGCAGCCGCGGTAAGTCTTGGAACAGACAAGGCCCCTGCTGCAGCAGGTCTTGTCTGAGCGGTAGAGGCCATGGGTCCTCTGAGATCATTTCTTGAAGTTCTGGGTACCAAGCTCTTCTTGGCCAATCCGGAACAATGAGTATAGTTCTTACTCTTCTCCTTCTTATTATCCTCAGCACCCTTGGTATGAGAGGAAGAGGAGGAAACACATAAACCGACCGGTACAACCACGGTGTCACTAGAGCGTCCACCGCTATCGTCTGAGGGTCCCTTGACCTGGCGCAATAGTTTTCTAGCTTTTTGTTGAGGCGGGACGCCATTATGCCCACCTGTGGCCATTCCCATCGGTTTGTAATCAGCCGGAAGACTTCTGGATGAAGTCCCCACTCTCCCGGGTGGAGGTCGTGTCTGCTGAGGAAGTCTGCTTCCCAGTTGTCCACTCCCGGAATAAACACTGCCGACAGTGCTAACACGTGATTTCCCATCGGAGAATCCTCGTGGCTTCTGCCATCGCCATCCTGCTTCTCGTGCCGCCCTGTCGGTTTACATGGGCAACCGCCGTGATGTTGTCTGACTGAATCAGTACTGGCTGACTTTGAAGCAGGGGTCTTGCCTGACTTAGGGCATTGTAATTGGCTCTTAGTTCCAGAATATTTATGTGTAGGGACATTTCCTGGCTTGACTATAGTCCCTGGAAATTTCTTCCCTGTGTGACTGCTCCCCAGCCTCGAAGGCTGGCGTCCGTGGTTACCAGGACCTAGTCCTGTATGCCGAATCTGCGGCCCTCCAGAAGATGAGCACTCTGCAGCCACCACAGTAGAGACACCCTGGTCCTTGCAGACAGGGTTATCCTCTGATGCATCTGAAGATGCGATCCGGACCACTTGTCCAACAGATCCCACTGAAAGATCCGTGCATGGAACCTTCCGAACGGAATTGCTTCGTAAGAAGCTACCATCTTTCACAGGACTCGCGTGCAGTGGTGCACCGACACCTGTTTTGGTCTTAGGAGGTCTCTGACTAGCGATGACAACTCCTTGTCCTTCTCCTCCGGGAGAAACACCCTTTTCTGTTCTGTGTCCAGAACCATCCCCAGGAACAATAGACGTGTTGCAGGAACCAGCTGCGACTTTGGAATATTCAGGATCCAGCCGTGCTGTTGTAGCACCTGCCGAGCAAGTGCTACTCCGATCAACAACTGTTCCTTGGACCTCGCCTTTATCAGGAGATCGTCCAAGTACGGGATAATTATAACTCCCTTTTTTCGCAGGAGTATCATCATCTCGGCCATTACCTTGGTAAACACCCTTGGTGCCGTGGACAGACCAAACGGCAGTGTCTGGAATTGGTAATGACAGTCCTGTACCACAAATCTGAGGTACTCCTGGTGAGGAGAGTAAATGGGGACATGCAGGTAAGCATCCTTGATGTCCAGTGATACCATGTAATCCCCTTCCTCCAGGCTTGAGATAACCGCCCTGAGCGATTCCATCTTGAACTTGAACCGTTTTATATACGTGTTCAAAGATTTTAAATTTAAAATGGGTCTCACCGAACCGTCCGGTTTCGGTACCACAAACATTGTGGAATAGTAACCCCTCCCTTGTTGAAGGAGGGGTACCTTGACTATCACCTGCTGCGAATACAGCTTGTGAATTGCCTCTATCACAGCCTCCCTGTCCAAGGGAGACGTTGGCAAGGCAGATTTTAGGAAACGGCGAGGGGGAGACGTCTCGAATTCCAGCTTGTATCCCTGAGACACTACTTGTAGAATCCAGGGATCCACCTGTGAGCAAGCCCACTGATCGCTGAAGCACTTGAGACGGGCCCCCACCGCACCTGGCTCCGCCAGTGGAGCCCCAGCGTCATGCTGTGGACTTAGCGGAGGAAGCGGGGGAGGACTTTTGTTCCTGGGAACTGGCTGTATTTTGCAGCTTTTTCCCTCTACCTCTGCCTCTGGGCAGAAAGGACGCGCCTTTAACCCGCTTGCCTTTCTGGGGCCGAAAGGACTGTACCTGATAATACGGTGCTTTCTTTTGCTGTGAGGGGACATGGGGTAAAAATGCTGATTTTCCAGCTGTCGCTGTGGAAACTAGGTCCGAGAGACCATCCCCAAATAACTCCTCACCCTTGTAAGGCAAAACTTCCATGTGCCTTTTAGAATCTGCATCCCCTGTCCACTGCCGGGTCCATAAACCCCTTCTGGCAGAAATGGACAGTGCATTTATTCTAGATGCCAGCCGGCAAATATCCCTCTGTGCATCTCTCATATACAGAACCGCGTCTTTTATATGCTCTATGGTTAGCAATATAGTGTCCCTGTCTAAGGTATCAATATTTTCTGACAGGGAATCTGACCACGCAGCTGCAGCACTGCACATCCATGCTGAAGCAATAGCTGGTCGCAGTATAATGCCTGAGTGTGTATAAACAGACTTCAGGATAGCCTCCTGCTTTCTATCGGCAGGTTCCTTGAGGGCGGCCGTGTCCGGAGACGGCAGTGCCACCTTCTTTGATAGTCGTGTGAGCGCTTTATCCACCCTAGGGGGTGTCTCCCAGCGTAACCTGTCCTCTGGCGGGAAAGGGTACGCTATTAGTAACTTTTTAGAAATTACCAGTTTCTTATCAGGGGAAGCCCACGCTTCTTCACACACTTCATTTAATTTATCAGATGGGGGAAAAACCACTGGTAGTTTTTTCTCCCCAAACATTATACCCTTTTTTGTGGTACCTGGGGTAACATCAGAAATGTGCAAGACATTTTTCATTGCCGCAATCATATAACGGGTGGCTCTATTGGAATGTACAGTAGTCTCCTCGTCGTCGACACTGGAGTCGGTATCCGTGTCGACGTCTGTGTCTGCCATTTGAGGTAGCGGGCGTTTTAGAGCCCCTGATGGCTTTTGAGACGCATGGGCAGGCACGAGCTGAGCAGCCGGCTGTCCCACATCTGTTATGTCATCAAATCTCTTATGTAAAGAGTCGACACTGTCACGTAATTCCTTCCACATTACCATCCATTCAGGTGTCGGCCCCACAGGGGGTGACATCACATTTATCGGCACCTGCTCCGCCTCCACATAAGCCTCCTCATCAAACATGTCGACACAGCCGTACCGACACACCGCACACACACAGGAAATGCTCTGACTGAGGACAGGACCCCACAAAAGCCCTTTGGGGAGACAGAGGGAGAGTATGCCAGCACACACCAGAGCGCTATATAACACAGGGATTAACACTATAACTGAGTGATTTTTCCCCTATAGCTGCTTATATATATGTAATACTGCGCCTAAATTTAGTGCCCCCCCCTCTCTTTTTAACCCTTTGAGCCTGAAAACTACAGGGGAGAGCCTGGGGAGCTGTCTTCCAGCTGCACTGTGAAGAGAAAATGGCGCCAGTGTGCTGAGGGAGATAGCCCCGCCCCTATTTCAACTGACTTTCTCCCGCTTTTACTGGATCTCTGGCAGGGATATTTTTACACCTATATAGCCTTCCTGACTATATATGGTGTAGATTTGCCAGCCAAGGTATATTATATTGCTGCTCAGGGCGCCCCCCCCCCCCCCCCCAGCGCCCTGCACCCATCAGTGACCGGAGTGTGAGGTGTGCATGAGGAGCAATGGCGCACAGCTGCAGTGCTGTGCGCTACCTTGTTGAAGACCGAAGTCTTCTGCCGCCGATTTTCCGGACCAACTTCTTGCTTCTGGCTCTGTAAGGGGGACGGCGGCGCGGCTCCGGGACCTGACGATCGAGGTCGGGCCCTGTGTTCGATCCCTCTGGAGCTAATGGTGTCCAGTAGCCTAAGAAGCCCAAGCTAGCTGCAAGCAGGTAGGTTCGCTTCTTCTCCCCTTAGTCCCTCGTAGCAGTGAGTCTGTTGCCAGCAGATCTCACTGAAAATAAAAAACCTAAACTATTACTTTCTTTCTAGGAGCTCAGGAGAGCCTCCTAGCATGCATCCAGCTCGGCCGGGCACAAGATTCTAACTGACATCTGGAGGAGGGTCATAGGGGGAGGAGCCAGTGCACACCAGGTAGTCCTAAAGCTTTCTTTAGTTGTGCCCAGTCTCCTGCGGAGCCGCTATTCCCCATGGTCCTTACGGAGTCCCAGCATCCACTTAGGACGTCAGAGAAAATATGATTGTGTCAAATAAAGTTTGAAGTCCTCAGAGTGAGCTAGGTGTTCCGGAAACTGCCATACGGAGGAATAGGAGCGGGGTGTAGTCAGGGTAATTGTCAAGGTGATGGGGGCGTGGTCAGACAGGAGAATATTGGCTATGGTGGAATCCACTATTCTATGAGTCAATGAAGCAGATATTAGCCAGTAGTCTAGTCTGGAAAATATTTTATGTGGGTGCGAGAAAAAGGAATATTCTCTAGAATCAGGGTGGAGAAATCTCCAAGGGTCCAGAAGCTGCAGGGAATCCAGCATTAAAGACAATGGGGGCGGTGTGGATCTATGGAAATTCAGTTGTCTAGGGCCACCTGACACATCTAATAATGGGTCTAGAACAACATTGAGGTCTCCCCCTAAAATCAAAAACCCCTCCATCCAACCCTGTAAATGAACAAAGATATCTGAAAAGAAGGAAGCATTTGGCCCTGTGGGGGCGTAAATATACGCTAATGTGAAACGTTCCCCTTCTACTTCCACCTTTAGAAGCAAAAACCGACCCTCTGGGTCCACCCATTCGTCCTTGATCTCGTAGTGCAGGGATTTACGAAATAAAAGAAGTACTCCCCTCGCTTTAGTAGTGTAGGAGGCACTTCTAAAGTCCCCAACCCACGTATCTCTAAGTTTATTAGGTTCAGTGAGACGCCAGTGCATTTCCTGTAGAAACACTACATCGGGATGAAATTTTTTGAGGTGAGTCAAAAATTTTTTCCTCTTGATTGGTGTGTTCAAACCCTCCACGTTCCATGAGACTAACTTAAGGGACGTCTTTGAGCCATCAGCAGAGGTCCCGGATTCTCTAGGGCAGGGGTGTCAAACTCAAATTCATCGGGGGCCGCATCAGCAGTTTGGTCCCCATCAAAGGGCCGGTTGTATCTGTAGGTCTATCCAAAATTTACCGCTCCACCTGCCTTATATGTGCCCAGCCATCTGCCCCCTTTTAAAGTGCCCAGCCATGTGCCCCCTTTTATAGTGCCCAGCCATGTGCCCCCTTTTATAGTGCACAGGTCCCCATTTTACACATTGCGGCAGGCACAGGTCCCCATTTTACACATTGTGGCAGGCACAGGTCCCCATTTTACACATAGCGGCAGGTACAGGTCCCCATTTTACACATTGTGGCAGGCACAGGTCCCCATTTTACACATTGTGGCAGGCACAGGTCCCCATTTTACACATAGCGGCAGGTACAGGTCCCCATTTTACACATTGTGGCAGGCACAGGTCCCCATTTTACACATTGTGGCAGGCACAGGTCCCCATTTTACACATTGTGGCAGGCACAGGTCCCCATTTTACACATAGCGGCAGGTACAGGTCCCCATTTTACACATAGCGGCAGGTACAGGTCCCCATTTTACACATTGTGGCAGGTGGTGGAAGGAGGGAGAGAGAGAGAAAGAGAGGAAGGGAGAGGGGCTGACTTACATTTGAAGCGGTTCTCGCCGCTCTTCAGCCGCCTCTCCCTCCTCGTCTGCGCGGCTCCCTTCTCCCTCCTCCGACGGGGTTTCGTTGAATGACGCGTTTGCGCCGTGACGTCACGACGCAATCGCGTCATTCCGCGAAACCCCACCCCCCCCCGAGCTGGGCACTCGGGAGAAGGGGGTTTCATGGCGGCGGCACCGCGGGCCATCAGACGAGGTCTGGCGGGCCGGATTTGGCCCGCGGGCCTTGTCTTTGACACCCCTGCTCTAGGGCATGGCATTATCCAATACCCTGTCTAATGGAACGTAAAGGAAGAAGCCACAATCGAGAGTCCAAACCCCCGTCCCAGCACGCAAGGGGAGGACAAATGAAGTATAGTGGGCAAACAAATGGATTTAAAACAAACATATAGAGATAACAATACTGCGCAATGCATGTAGAAATCAGCGGCCAGAGCAGTCTAGGCCACCAGTCAAAACTTTTTTCACATTTTCGAACCCAAAAAGACAGTAACAATAACCATCTATATATAGCAGAAACTTCAGTTAGATTAGAAAAAGGGGAAAAGAGGAAGGTTGACAAAAAAGACAGGATAAAAGTCTCCCACCACCCCTGCAACTGTGCTAGGTGAGGAGCATTTCCATTGAACCGAGGCTGCAAGAGCCTAATATATATAATCAACAGTGTGCTATCCATTAGGAAAAAAGAAAAAAGATAATGAAGTAAAGAGATACCTAGTTCTAGGAGAGTCAATCAGCATCGTCCATTCGAGAGTCAGACTGTAATGAAGACAGAGACTTGAGAAAGTTCCGTGCGGATTCTGGAGTGTCGAAATAGTGTGGTTTGCCAGCGTGGAAGATTCTCAGTTTTGCGGGATACAGGAGAGCAAATCTGAAATTTTTTGTAAAAAGTTCCTTGCATATAGGGGAGAATTCCCTCCGTTGCGTCGAGACTTGAAAAGAAAAGTCCTGAAAAAGAAGAAGTTTGGATTCCTCGTAGCGTAGCTCAGAGCTTCTGCTGTAGGCCTCCATGATCTTCACTTTGTCGAGATAATTTAACAATTTAAAGATTACTGGCCTGGGGCGTGACTGGGAGGATTGTGAAGATTGTCTATCGGGGCCGATGCGATGGGTTCGTTCTACCAAATAGAAGGTGGGTGAGGGCGGTAGAGCAAGGGTTGTAGGGAGCCAGCGAGTAACCAAGTCCAGTAAATCTTTCTGCCTGACGGATTCTGGAAGACCAATCAGACGCAAGTTATTCCGGAGATTCCGATTTTCCAGATCTTCAATCTTATCGGTCAAGGCCACTAGAGTGTTGTCGTGTGTTTGCTGTAGTGATTGAATCGCTTGTTGGTCATCCTCCAATGTAGATATTCGGTCCTCGGCCTCTGTCAGACATTGAGTGTGTTGGGTTAGTTGAGCTTCTGCTGACGTAATGGTCTTCATGAGGGGTGCCAATTTTGCATCCAGCAATGGTGATATGATATCTGATATTTCTTTGGCCCTCTGTATAGCGGAGGGGCTGGCTCGAACGTCGGTGAGCACCAAGTCATCAGTGTCCCGTCTACCTGGAGAGGAGGGAGACCCCCGATGAATAGGGCTATGCTCTTTTTCATTGGCCGCTGATTTATTTTTGTTTTGGGAATTCTTATTCGTGCGGAGCGTTTTGGCCACATATTTTTCCATGATGGGAAGTGCAGTTTAATCACTGGTCAGCAAGATAAAAGTAAAGTTCATCACACGAGAGACACAATGAGTGCAGATGTACAGCAAAAGATTACAGGTTCCTCAGTGGTGCAGCCGGTGTGTTTCGCTGGGGAGAAAAGGAAATTAATGGAAAGGACACTGGCAAGCATATGCAGAGGTGTCAGTTCAAGGTACAATTTAATGAGGCACATCAGCAGCACGGAATGAGAGGGGGGGAATGAGATTCCACATGTGACCGCCACTAGGTCTGGGGTCAGGCAGCGACCAGCGCGGTACCAGAGAGACCTTTTGCGTGATGTGACTCGTCGCTTGTTAATGGCACAGGTGGAGAGGACATCAGTGTCACTGCCAGTGTCAGTCTGTCAATGGCGCTGGGCCGTGGAGCAATGGGTGTGTTGCCGGAGTCCAGTGCATCCACAGCAGGGGCAGGAGGCCTCGGGCGCTCTTGGGCTCCAAACCGTGACCGCTACAACGGTTAGGCGAGTCGCACGCACCTGTTCCAGGGTGGTTGCCAGACAGTGGTGTGGGATCCGAAGGGCCGGTGGGGGGACACAGCGGGACGCCGTGAGCGGCCAGGGATCCCTCAGGCGGTCCGGTCTCCGCTTCCCAGGAGATCCAAGATGGCCGCCGTTATTTGCTGCACACCGCGTGTGCGGACTCCGGTGAGTGATACGGAGTAGGGGAGCGAGCCGGGATGCACTCCACTTTGCTCCCTATTATCTCCGAGACCCGCTGATGTGGTTGCAGGGTCTCAGGTCCAGGGAAAGCCGCTGGTTTGGGCCGATTGAGACGCCTGGAGGGACGTCAAATTACTTTCTAACAAATATTTAAAATGCCAACTCTAATATATACTGCAGACGCCAGGCACATCTTATTACCATGTGCTATAAATGTGCGCTATACGTCGCAAAACACTACATCCCATAAGAGAAAACAATACACCCACACATTGTCTGAGTTCCAAAGCTCATTGATGTATATATTTGTTATTAAAAGGATATGTATACAATATATCACATGTACAGTATACATATATCTACATGGTTACAATTTACACAGTAAGCAGTTATTACAAAACTAATTCATTACAGATACGGCCAGCATACAATTACCATCTCCCTCAATGCACTTTATGCACTAATCGCTCCAGTTCCTGCATCTTTAGCTCTGCCTCAACACCAGCTAACAGCAGCAGAGTATCACCAACACACCATCTCGCTCAGGACCCAGGAGGAAAAAAAAATAAGGAAACTCTTCTGTGTGGGATCAGCTATACACTGAGTCTGTTGGGGGTGTACAGATCTCTTGTTATTGGTCTAGGGGAGGTAACTTTCTCATTCATGATGAGTCATTGGTCAGTGTGAGGGCTTTTGTTCAAGGTTGCTGGCCTCTGGTTTCCTGTCCATCACATGCTCCTTTGAAAATCCTTTTGTTCCAGTAAAAGTGACTTCATATTCCTATATTTAATCATATCTACTCATGGCAATGTGCTACAATCTAATCACAGGCACCAAATTAATCCACACATTAATCTGGTTACTTTGACACCAAGCACGACATGTCCATCTTGCTCCGCTCCAATAATACACATACATCTGATGTTAAACTCTATTATATAAATACATTATAATGTCTGGTGCTTGACATGTTTAATTTATGTGTGGTATGAAATATGTTTTGAATATATCTTTGTGGCATGTCTGTGTAAATGCGTATGTTACTATATATTGCTGTGCTCACTGCGCGTATTTGCAAGCATAGCGACTCATCTGTTTGGAGTTTGGATGTTCTCTCTATGTAATATTTTTGACTTCAACAGTCCACCCTTTGGCAGAAAACAATAACTGCCATAAATTATTAACATAAGAAAAATATTTCAAACAATAATCGGTGACCTAGACACACATATATATTCATTTTGCAAATCAGACATTTGACTATATTTGGGGAAGGTAGGGAGGAGGACGAGACATCCTCTATATGCACTCGGCGGTCACGGGACCACTGGTTGGGTGTGGGACAACATTTAACCTATAGAGTATGCTGGGACAGTGCTATGGCCTATGATGTCTGATTTGAACGAACATTTCACACACACATGTACCTATGTCTTTGTACACTGATGTTCAGATTCGAATGAGGTTCTGCTGGGTAGAGGGAGAAAACAAACAAATCGTGAAAGAGACATATAAAATTTTCATGATTTACATTCCTATCATTCCCTGAACATTGTTTCCATTTCTGGAATGTATGCTAGGTCTGTTTCATCTTTGAACAAGGGTTATTAGTAGTGTCCTTCCTAGATAACATAAACCTTCGGAGATCAGGGAGAGCCACTCATAAACCTTTCTTCCACATATATAATGAGCTCTTTATCTGCTATGTGTGAATGGCCATTGTTTGATTGTTCCTGATTACCTCCCAATTTCCTGATTTCCTGAAATTGGTGAGATTTAAACATACCAAGGATTTATCTATGGTACTGGTGGATCTTAGAGACTAGGGGGTCTAGTTATATTATACTCTTTGTCCACCGGTCCCCTCCCCCTTTGTGTAATTCAAGTACCTCAGCTAACTCTAAAAAAAAAATATGGCACTAATCCTGCATAATTTCGTCTTAGGGGTACCTGTGAGCACATCCAACATTCCGTTTGGTTTAAGACCTTACCCACTAGTGAGTGGTAATCACTCAATGGATGTTTGTCAAATGCTGCCTTGTTGCTAGACTGACATCTCTGGATGCACTCATCTTCAATTATGGGGTCACAATAACTACAAAACACAGTATTCCTCAGACAATAGCCTATCACGGTACCTCCGAACTCCGTAACTACTAGACCTTTGATTTTCTCTGGCTTTAACAAACTGATAGGCTGATCCTGGGATCCTATAAAGAAATCACTCCTTCCCCCAGAACCAGTTCCAGTCCCACACTCGACTCCTCATGAAAAACCTTGCAAAAATAGAATGTCCTGAAAAAAAAAATGTTTGTCAGCGGGAAAAAGAAAAAAAAATAGAACAAATAAAATCTTGTCCATAGCAAATCAATTACAACGACTGGTCTTTCTGTAATCCTTTAGTACGCTCAGATAGTGTTCAACAGTGCCGCCTCTCAGTCTTCACAGAACAGACTCTCTGGTGATACTTCTGCAATCTCACTCCATTTACGAGTTCCTTCCGGACTACCGACTTTCCTGCAATGGGAATCGTGGACCCAAGTCTCTCGGCTACTTTCACTGGAATAGTGCTGTCAACAAAACTTGGTATGGTCCTTCCCACCTGTCTATTAGGCAACCTGAGCGTAAGAACAATCACACAGTCTCTTGGTTCACAATCAAGACAGTCAGTATTTGGCATACCAGGAATCAACAGTTTCAAGTTCTTTTGTCAAGTTCTTTTATGCTGGCTCATCTCGATAAGGTAATGTACTGTCACCTCATTGGTGTATTTCTGATCATTGTGCGGATCAATCATGACATGAGGTTGTCTTCCAAAAAACAAAAAACAAAAC
The DNA here is from genome assembly GCF_028390025.1 of Pseudophryne corroboree. Classification (NCBI taxonomy): domain Eukaryota; kingdom Metazoa; phylum Chordata; class Amphibia; order Anura; family Myobatrachidae; genus Pseudophryne; species Pseudophryne corroboree. Next base: position 56,594,997 of record NC_086451.1, read on the forward strand.
AAAAATTTCGAAGAGGGTGATTCGTTAAGTGAAGATCTGGGAATGGTTCCGATGCTACCTAATACTAGTGGCAGTGTCTATGACCACAATAGTCCAGTTCAAGCTGTCACTTTGCTCCTACTCCTAGGGGTACCATATCTACACACAAATTTCTGCACAACCTTCTTTGCGGTAAACACAGCAGCATCCGTGGCGGCAGGAATTGCCTCTACCCAGTTTGAGAAAACATCAGTGCACACCAATACATAACAATAATTCCTAAAGGGTGTTTACTGTATGACACTCTGCCTCTTGAAGAAGCCGCCTGGGGTGCGGAGAAACGCGTTGAGGGTACAGAGAGAAGGAGCCCCAGTACCTATTGCCAACAAGAACTTAAGTGTGTCCTCCCAGCAGCTCATCTAAACTACTACCGGCACTTGTTATATCTTCAGCGTGACCGATTTATTCAGTCCCTTGGATCACACTGGGAATGCCTGGTGATTTATTGTGGTGAACATCATTCCACCAGCACTGGGGGTGGAGCACGCTGTACCGGTACACTCACACTCTGCCGGAGGAGAGAGCGGTCTTTCAGCTGACGCTACAAACTGCTCACGCCACGGACGAGTCCTGCTGCTGACGGATGTCTCACCCGTGCTAAGGGTGATAGAGAACGGCTATGCACGCCAGTACCATTGCGGTACAATAAAAGAAAACACCGTCCAGTCTGTGAGTAACAGCTATCTTTCTACTGCCTACCTCTGCACCGTTTATACTAAAATCGGCAAGTGATGAACTCTTTCCTAATTGGAATCTAATATATAATGTGAGGACACCCACATGCACAATTGTGCAAAGTACTCTTGTGTCTTTTTACATCTTGGCAAGAAACTCCATATAGCTAAATAGCTATTAAAGAATTATTCTCTAATATCTAGGTACTGTGACGGCCCTCTGAGTATACTTAATTAAGGTTTAATTCATTGTTCAACCTAGAGGTCTCCGGAACCTCAGTTTTATATTATTATTGTATTGTGGTCTTGTTTATTTTATTTACTTTTATGTGTTTTTTGTTATCTGTTGTTAAATTATTTAATAAATTGGTTTAATTTTTTATCATTGTGTCCACCAATTGGTATTAAGCGCCTACCTGGTAATTTTTCCTAATTGCTCTGTTTGCTGAGGAGGCCGGCTACCTCCTCACCAGGTGGCAGCTAATCCCAGGGTGCACACATACACAGGCCTGCCAGCGCCATTATTACCTCTCTTTCCATTTTTTTTTGTTTACTGTATGAAGTCGATTTGTATTACCTGAAAAGGTCCGTCTGCAGGAGGGATATGGGATGGCTCTGTTCAGTGGCGGATCCAGGGGGGGGGGCACTCGGACCCGTGCCCCCCCTGTCATTTGTGGCAGCATCCGCATCCACACTGATTAGCTGCCACCAGCTGCTGCGCTGCCCGCTGTAGTGTACAGTATATTAGTAGCGCTGCGCCCGGCTCCTTCCCCGCCGGAGGCAGCGCTGCTAATATAGATCACAGGCACAGCAGGCAGCGCTGGGCAATCTGTGTCTGTGAGTCTCTACTCCGTGTGCTGCTGGGCTCTGCTCCGCCCCCCCTCCTCCTCCTGCTCTGTACACTGACTTACGGGTACAGGAGAGACGGCTGCTGCTGCTGCTTAACACAGCAAGTGAAGTCTCTTCCTTCGTCCCTCCCACCCCTCGTGCAAGTGCTGCTTATATTGTAGGTACAGTATGTGCTGCTAATTACTACTTATTTCAGTAAAACAACATTAAGAAATACTTTTCTTGTGTTTGGAAATTCTGGACTTTCTCTCTGTGACTTTTTAGATAAACTACTAGTGCAGAGATTTTGTAAAAAAACAAACCCCAAAACTGCATATACATTTATGTAATGTCCCCTGTAAATTGAATACATAAGATTGTGTGTAAATATTCTTCTGCTATGGTATAAAACTATATGTATATTTGGAGTATTACTGTCTGGTGTAATGTGACTAATGAACGCTACCATGCGGTGTAATGTAACTAATGGACGCTAATGTGCGGTGTAATGTGACTGCAGACACTACCATGCAGTGTAATGTAACTAATGGACGCTAATGTGCGGTGTAATGTGACTGCAGACGCTACCATGCGGTGTAATGTAACTAATGGACGCTAATGTGCGGTGTAATGTGACTGCAGATGCTACCATGCGGTGTAATGTAACTAATGGACGCTAATGTGCGGTGTAATGTGACTGCAGACACTACCATGCGGTGTAATGTAACTAATGGACGCTAATGTGCGGTGTAATGTGACTGCAGACGCTACCATGCGGTGTAATGTAACTAATGGACGCTAATGTGCGGTGTAATGTGATTGCAGACGCTACCATGCGGTGTAATGTAACTAATGGACGCTAATGTGCGGTGTAATGTGACTGCAGACGCTACTATGCGGTGTAATGTAACTAATGGACGCTAATGTGCGGTGTAATGTGACTGCAGACGCTACCATGCGGTGTAATGTAACTAATGGACGCTAATGTGCGGTGTAATGTGACTGCAGGCGCTACCATGCGGTGTAATGTAACTAATGGACGCTAATGTGCGGTGTAATGTGACTGCAGACGCTACCATGCGGTGTAATGTAACTAATGGACGCTAATGTGCGGTGTAATGTGACTGCAGATGCTACCATGCGGTGTAATGTAACTGGCGGACGTTACCATGCAGTGTAATGTAACTGGCGGATGCTACCGTGCAGTGTAATGTAACTGGCGGATGCTACCGTGCGGTGTAATGTAACTGGCGGATGCTACCATGCGGTGTAATGTAACTAATGGACGCTAATGTGCGGTGTAATGTGACTGCAGACGCTACCATGCGGTGTAATGTAACTGGCGGACGTTACCGTGCAGTGTAATGTAACTGGCGGATGCTACCGTGCGGTGTAATGTAACTGGCGGATGCTACCGTGCTGTGTAATGTAACTGGCGGATGCTACCGTGCGGTGTAATGTAACTGGCGGACGCTACCGTGCGGTGTAATGTGACTGGTGGACGCTACCGTGCGGTGTAATGTGACTGGTGGACGCTACCGTGCGGTGTAATGTGACTGGTGGACGCTACCGTGCAGTGTAATGTGACTGGTGGACGCTACCGTGCTGTGTAATGTGACTGTGCAGTGTAATGTGGCTAACAGAGGGGGGCAATTCTTTTTCTGGCAGAGGGCACCAAAATTTCTAGTTGCCGCTCTGGCAGTGGCGTAACTAGCAGTATGTGAATTATGGGAGGGGGAGGGGGGAGAGGCAGCATTCATTTCAAAACATGACAAGGGGGGGGGGGCGCTGTTGCGGTTACTTGCACACAGCACTAAAAAGTCTAGTTACGGCACTGATTTGTGGCCCCCCCGTTCCCCCCGCTTGTGTCACTGAGACACGCTGCCGCTCAGTCCGGCGTCAGCGTGTCTCAGCTGTCAGGAGGAGAGCGCGGCTATCTGGCGGCATGTTGCGGACTTCAAACCAGTCGCCGGTTCGTGAGCCAATCAGAGCTCGCGGACCGGCAGCCAATCAGGAGCCGCCGGTCCGCGAGCTCTGATTGGCTCACAAACCGGCGGCTAGTTTGAAGTCCTACACGCTGCCGCCACCGGCGTCAGACATAGCCGCGCTCTCCTCCTGACACCCTCAGAGCCGGGCAGATAAGCAGCAGCAGCAGCGGTAAGCAGCTGCAGCACTGCTGTGGGGGCATTTGTATTCCTGCTGTGGGGGCATTTGTATACCTGGCACTGTGAGGGCAATTGTATACCTGGCACTGTGGGGGCAATTGTTTACCTGGCACTGTGGGGGCAATTGTTTACCTGGCACTGTGGGGGCATTTGTATACCTGACACTGTGGGGGCATTTTTGGATCTGGCACTGTAGGGGCATTTTTGGATCTGGCACTGTAGGGGCATTTTTGGATCTGGCACTGTGGGGGCATTTTTGGATCTGGCACTGTGGGGGCAATTGTGGATCTGGCACTGTGGGTGCAATTGTGGATTTGGCACTGCACTATTGGGGGCATATGTCTGTGTATCACGTCTCATTTTAATTGGCCACACTCACTAAATGACTGCGGGCATTACTACAGGCAACATTATTACTGGGGGCAATACGGGCATTGCATAAGGGGCACCACTACTATGGGGTCTATATAAGGGGCACTACCAGTACAGTGGACATTGCATAATGAGCGCTACAACTGTGGGCATTGTATAAGGAGCGCCACCTCACATGCACCGAAGCCGCACGCAAATGTACTTCCCCTTCCATGGTGCCCCCCCTATCATTTTCTTCTGGATCCGCCCCTGGCTCTGTTAGTACTACCTTACCAAATGTTCTTCCTCATGCAAGTAAGACAGGTCATTGCTTTCCTGCTTTCCTGAGAAGAGAACCCTGGTACACGCCAGTAAGCTCTTACCAATTTGCACATACCTTCCTTACCCTAGGTGAGTCAGACCATATGCCGCCTCAGCTAGGCTTGGGAGATACGTCCTGGGGGCCACTGGCTTACCTTGTCCATCTTTCCAGAGTCCTGGGGACTCCTAATCATACCCCTTCGACTTCCAGACCTCCTTTTCCTTTTACAAATTTGTATCTTAATTTCTCTTACGTCTTAGAGGATGCTGGGGACTCAAAAGGACCATGGGGTATAGACGGGATCCGCAGGAGACATTGGCACACTAAAAAGACTTCGACTGGGTGGGAACTGGCTCCTACCTCTATGCCCCTTCTCCAGACATCAGTTAGATTCTGTGCCCAGGAGTGACTGGACACACACTAGGGGAGCTCTACTGAGTTTCTCTGGAAAGACTTTTGTTAGGTTTTTAATTTTCAGGGAGACCTGCTGGCTACAGGCTCCCTGCATCGTGGGACTGAGGGGAGAGAAGTCAGACCTACTTCTTCTTAGTTAAAGGCTCTGCTTCTTAGGCTACTGGACACCATTAGCTCCAGAGGGTTCAATCACTTGGTGCACCTAGCTGCTTGTTCCCGGAGCCGCGCCGTCACCCCCCTCACAGAAGCCAGAAGAAAGAAGTCGTGTGAGTATTAGAAGATCAGAAGACTTCAGTGACGACAGAAGACTTCAGTAACGGAGGTACAGCGCAGCGGTCGCGCTGCGCTCCATGCTCCCACACACCAATGGCACTCACAGGGTGCACGGCGCTGGGGGGGGGAGCGCCCTGAGCAGCAGTTACTGAGGGGCTTTTTTGCACTGGCCAGAGACATATTCAGTGCCCGGGCACTGTATACGATACCCCCGCCAGTATAAATATTTTCAAATTCGTGCGGGACTACAGTGCGCCGGGAAGGGGCGGGCTTAGCCGCACAGCTCACCAGCGCCATTTTCTCTCTTCACAGCCGCTGCAGAGACACTGGCCCGGACCTCCAAGCTCCTTACAAGTAACAAGGGAGCAAAACGGGGGGGGGAGGTGGGGGGAGGGGGGGCACAGGCAATTTGGTGCTTTATATGTTATATTGTACAGCGCAGACAACATATATTATTTGTATTGTAGTATATGGGCGCTGGGGTGTGAGCTGGCATACTCCCTCTGTGTTCTTTCTGCAGGCTTCCCTGTGGGTCTGTCCCCTTTCTTTGGCCCGTGTGAGTGTGGGTGTGTCGGTACTGCGTGTCGACATGTCTGAGGCTGAGTGTTCCTCCCCCGAGGAAGTTATTGGGGGCACAGAAAAAGATTTGGGAATGACTCTGTCGGCACAGCCGACTGCTGATTGGGTGAATATGTTGAGTACACTGAATACAAATGTGGCATTATGGTCTAAGAGGTTGGATAAATCTGATTCTCAGACTCAAGCATGGAGGAAGTCCATGGAGGACGCTTTGTCTCAGATGCAGACCACTTCAGGGTCACAAAAACGTTCATTTACCCAAATGGCAGATACAGATACCGACACAGACTCTGATTCCGATGTCGATTTCAATGAGGCTACTTTACATCCAAGGGTAGTTAAGAGTATTCAGTACATGATTGTGGCTATTAAAGAGGTTTTACATATCTCTGAGGAACCTGCTGTTCCAGACACAAGGGTTTGCTTATTTAAAGGGAAAAAGCCTGAGGTGAAGTTTCCCCCCTCTCATGAACTGAACGCTCTTTGTGAAAAGGCTTGGGAGTCGCCTGACAAGAGGTGGCAGATTCCCAAGAGAATTTTTATGGCATATCCTTTCCCCTCTGACGACAGGGAGAAATGGGAGTCGTCTCCCAATGTGGACAAGGCTCTATCCCGATTGTCCAAGAAGGTGGCGCTTCTGTCTCCTGACACGGCTGCTCTCAAGGATCCGGCGGATCGCAAGCTGGAGACGACTTTGAAGGCCATTTTCGTTACTACTGGTGCATTGCTCAGACCTGCTGTGGCGTCGGTGTGGGTGAGTAGTGCTATTGCTAAGTGGGCTGATAATTTGGCTTCTGATATGGATACCCTTGATAAGGATAACATTCTTTTGACTCTTGGTTATATCAAGGACGCTGCAGATTACCTAAAAGATGCGGCGAGGGATGTTGGCCTCTTGGGATCAAGAGCCAATGCCATGGCGGTCTCGGCCAGGAGGGCGCTGTGGGTTCATCAATGGAATGCTTATGCCGACTCCAAGAAAGCTATGGAAGCTCTTCCTTTTAAAGGTAGTGTCTTGTTTGGTGATGGTATTGCTGACCTGGTGTCTACCGCTACTGCGGGTAAGTCATCTTTTCTTCCTTATGTTCCCGCACAACAGAAAAAGACGCCCCATTATCAGATGCAGTCCTTTCGGCCTAATAAATACAAAAAAGGAAAGGGGAGTCCGTGCCGGTGGGGGGCCGTCTCCGATTCTTCAGTCAGGTCTGGTTTTAATCGGCCCTGGATCCTTGGGTCTAAGACATAGTGTCCCAAGGGTACAAACTGGAGTTTCAGGAAATACCCCCCCGCCGCTTTTTCAAGTCGGCCCTTCCAGTTTCTCTTCCAGAAAGAGTAGTAGTAAACGCTGCGATATAAAAGCTGTGTCAACAGAGGGTCATTGTGCCCAACAGGGGGAAGGGTTCTATTCGAGCCTCTTTGTCGTGCCGAAGCCGGACGGCTTGGTCAGACCGATTCTGAACCTAAAATCCCTCAATCCATACTTGAAAACTTTCAAGTTCAAGATGGAATCTCTTCGAGCTGTGATCTCCAGCCTTGAAGGGGGGGATTTTATGGCGTCAGTCGACATAAAGGATGCCTACTTACACATCCCGATATATCCTCCTCATCAGGCCTTCCTGAGATTTGCGGTGCAGGATTGTCATTAACAATTTCAGACGTTGCCATTTGGGCTTTCCACGGCCCCGAGGGTATTCACCAAGGTAATGGCGGAAATGATGGTACTCCTTCGCAAGCAAGGGGTCACAATTATCCTGTACTTGGACGATCTCCTGATAAAGGCGAGATCAAGGGAACAGTTGGTAAGAAATGTGGAATTCTCCCTGTCGGTTCTGCAACATCACGGTTGGATTCTAAATTTGCCAAAGTCTCAGTTGATCCCGACAACTCGGCTGCCCTTCCTGGGCATGATCCTAGACACGGAGCTACAGAGAGTGTTTCTTCCGGCGGACAAAGCTCTGGAAATACAGACCATGGTCAAGGAACTTCTGAGACCGACAAGAGTGTCGATTCATCAATGCACTTGAGTGCTAGGGAAGATGGTTGCGGCTTACGAAGCCATTCCTTTGGCAGGTTTCATGCCCGGGTGTTTCAGTGGGATCTGCTGAACAAATGGTCCGAGTCTCACCTGCACATGCACCGGAAAATAAGTCTATCTTCCAGGGCCAGGATTTCTCTCCTGTGGTGGCTGCAAGGTTCTCACCTTCTATAGGGACGCCGATTCGGAATCCAGGACTTGGTCCTGCTGACTGCGCCCCATCTCCGAGGATGGGGCGCAGTCACGCAAGGAAGAAGTTTCCAGGGAAAATGGCCAAGCCAGGAATCTTGTCTCCACATAAATGTTCTCGAGTTAAGAGCCATTTACAACGGCCTCCTGCAAGCGAAGAACCTTCTTCAGGGTCTCCTGTCCTGATCCAGTCAGACAACATAACAGCGGTGGCGTATGTAAACCGCCAAGGTGGAACAAGGGGCAGGGCGGCAATGGCCACAAGAATTCTCCGCTGGGCAGAATAGCATGTGAGCGCTCTGTCAGCAGTCTTCCTCCCGGGCGTGGACAACTGGGAAGCAGACTTCCTCAGCAGACACGATCTCCATCCAGGAGAGTGGGCTCTTCATCAAAAGGTATTTGCAAAAGTGACAAGGCATTGGGGAATTCCTCATGTAGACATGATGGCGTTCGCCTCAACAAGAAGCTTCCGAAGTATTGTTCCAGGTTGTGGGACCCCCAAGCCAGTGCAGTGGATGCCCTGGTAACTCCGTGGGTGTTTCAGTCGGTGTATGTGTTCCCTCCGCTTCCTCTCATTCCAAAGGTGTTGAGGATCATAAGGCGAACAAGGGTTCAGGCAATACTCGTCGTTCCAGATTGGCCACGGAGGGTCTGGTATCCGGATCTTCAGGAATTACTAGTAGAAGATCCTTGGCCGCTTCCTCTAAGAGAGGACCTGTTACTGCAGGGGCCCTGCATGTTTCCGGACTTACCGCGGCTGCGTTTGATGGCGTGGAAGTTGAACGCCAAATCCTAGCTCAGAAAGGTATTCCCGGGGAGGTCATCCCCACTCTCCTTAAGGCTAGGAAGGAGGTCACGGCAAAACATTATCACCGTATTTGGAGAAAGTATGTGTCGTGGTGTGAAACCAAAGCAGCTCCTGCGGAGGAGTTTCACTTGGGTCGTTTCCTCCACTTTTTGCAGGCAGTCGTGGATGTAGGCCTGAAATTGGGTTCCATCAAAGTGCAGATTTCGGCTTTATCTATTTTCTTTCAAAAAGAATTGTCCATCCTTCCTGAGGTTCAGACTTTCGGGAAGGGAGTGCTGCATATCCATCCTCCATTTGTGCCACCCGTGGCACCGTGGGATCTTGAAGTGGTGTTGCAGTTTCTTATGTCTCACTGGTTTGAACCTTTGCGTAAGGTTGAGTTAAAGTTTCTCACTTGGAAAGTGGTCATGCTTTTGGCTTTGGCGTCTGCCAGACGAGTGTCCGAATTGGCGGCTTTGTCTCACAAGAGCCCATATTTGATTTTTCATGTGGATAGAGCGGAATTGAGGACTCGTCAACAATTTCTGCCAAAGGTGGTTTCTTCGTTTCACATAAATCAACCTATTGTGGTACCTGTGGCTACGGATACCGTGACGGTGCCAAAATCTCTCGATGTCGTAAGAGCTTTGAAGATTTATGTCAACAGGACGGCTCGTGTTAGGAAAACGGAGGCTCTGTTTGTCCTGTATGCTTCCAACAAGATTGGAAATCCTGCTTCCAGGCAGACTATTGCACGCTGGATTTGTAATACGATTCAGCACGCTCATTCTTCGGCTGGGATGCCGTTGCCGAAGTCAGTAAAGGCCCATTCTACCAGGAAGGTGGGCTCTTCTTGGGCGGCTGCCCGGGGGGTCTCGGCACTTTAACTTTGCCGAGCAGCTACGTGGTCGGGTTCAAACACTTTTACTAAGTTCTATAAGTTTGATACCCTGGCTGAGGAGGACCTCATGTTTGCTCAATCGGTGCTGCAGAGTCGTCCGCACTCTCCCGTCCGGTCTGGAGCTTTGGTATAGACCCCATGGTCCTTTTGGAGTCCCCAGCATCCTCTAGGACGTAAGAGAAAATAGGATTTTAATACCTACCGGTAAATCCTTTTCTCCTAGTCCATAGAGGATGCTGGGTGTCCATCCCAGTGCGGACTGTTCCTTGCAGTTGTATTGATACTGGTTATTTTCGGTTACACGAGGTTTGTGTATCAGTTATATTCAGCTTGTTGCTGTTGTTAGTTCATACTGTTATCTGGTTTTCCTGCTGATCCAGTTGTACGGTGTGTTTGTGGTGTGAGCTGGTATGTCTCTCGCCCTTAGTTTAACAAAAATCCTTTCCTCGAAATGTCCGTCTCCCCTGGGCACAGTTCCTATAACTGAGGTCTGGAGAAGGGGCATAGAGGGAGGAGCCAGTTCACACCCAGTCGAAGTCTTTTTAGTGTGCCCATGTCTCCTGCGGATCCCGTCTATACCCCATGGTCCTTTTGGAGTCCCCAGCATCCTCTACGGACTAGGAGAAAAGGATTTACCGGTAGGTATTAAAATCCTATTTTAACTGTTGTGTGTTTGCTATGTAGAGTACCATGAGCATAACTTAAAAAATAAAAAAAAACATCTCTAGAGGAGAGAAAGAAGAAGAAAATATCAGGTCTGCGTTCACCAACGGGCTGTCACTTATGTCTGGTCTCGTAGCAAAGGTCTGATTTAGGTCCATACCATCATGCATATCAGTGTCTATACCGAAATTTTCCTTCACCAGTATTCTCATCCTCCACCCTTTGTGCATGACAAGGCACCCTGCAGCAATATACTGGTGCCATCGTGCTGATGAGACATACCTGGTTCAGGCAGAACTTTGAAAGACCAATACATCATGTGGTGTATGAACTGTCAAATCATGTACCAGTACTACGTCCCAGGTATTTGACCCTTGTCCTACACAACTGTAGTTTATCCCTTGATACCTGGTGTCCCATTTGGAAGAGACGAAACAGAAACTGCTTCGTATCTGCCAGGGACGACTCAAATGAATCAGCGCACAACAAGTCATCAACATATTGTATCAGCACCGACCCACTCTCAGGCTGAAAGGACTGTAAACAGTCATGCAAGGCTTGGGAGACAATACTCAGGCTGTCATTCGAAATCTTGGGAGAATTGGGTCCATGTATTGTACCACCCTGTGTGAACGCAAAAGATGAAGAGGAAACTGTGGAGAAACAGAATAGAGGTTGGTGAGAGATAAGTTTGTAGAAGTGGGGGGTGATTTTATTAAAATGACAACTGGATTGGGCACTACGGGGAATTGATTAACTACTTGGTCTACCCCCCCCTTAAAGCTTGTGCATGCTGTGTCACTACTGGGACTACCTCAGCAATCAATCCAGTGTCCTGTCCATCCTAAGTTCAAAGGGAACCCGGTATCTGTGAGATAATTTCCTCTACCTGTGATGGACATGAATCTAGAACAGTGGAATGCAACATTAGTCTTTGAGGGTATCTAACATACCTTGAACTTCCTGAGCAGGAGTACAATATATGTATTTCACATTTAACAAAATCTCTGTCAATTAAGTTAGTCAGATGCCACTGCTGCTAGGAAAGAAAGGAAAGGGTTTAGCATCATAGAGGCCCAATCGTAACTTCAGCAGGTTTTGTCAAAGGGTAATGTTGCACTTCTCTCGTTCCTCCCATTTGCCAAATTAGTGTTTACCAGTGATCTTATCCAGATGGAGAATTTTCTATTACTGCAAAAGAGAAAAATAAAATCAGCAGGCTTCTAGGTCATGCCAAGTATTCATTCAGTCCTTCTCATCCCGTACTAAGGCTCTGTACATGGTCCAACAAACATTTCCGAGCTCATCTTGACTAGGGGCATTACTAGAAATTAATACTTCTTATATGGTAACTAAAAGAAATACCCGGGGGTTACCCTATCTCTGTCTGCCTTCCTACTGGCAAATACTAATGGGGGTCATTCCGAGGTGTTCGGTAAATTTCTTCGCATCGCAGCGATTTTCCGCTTAGTGCGCATGCGCAATGTTCGCACTGCGACTGCGCCAAGTAAATTTGCTATGCAGTTAGGAATTTTACTCACGGCTTTTTCTTCGTTCTGGTGATCGTACTGTGATTGACAGGAAGTGGGTGTTTCTGGGCGGAAACTGGCCGTTTTATGGGTGTGTGTGAAAAAACGCTACCGTTTCTGGGAAAAACGCGGGAGTGGCTGGAGAAACTGAGGAGTGTCTGGGCGAACGCTGGGTGTGTTTGTGACGTCAAACCAGGAACGACAAGCACTGAACTGATCGCAGATGCCGAGTACGTTTCGAGTTACTCAGAAACTGCACAGAGATGTCTTATCGCAACATTGCGAATCTTTCGTTCGCAATTTTGCTAAGCTAAGATTCACTCCCAGTAGGCGGCGGCTTAGCGTGTGCAAAGCTGCTAAAAGCAGCTTGCGAACGAACAACTCGGAATGACCCCCAATGTGCGGACAGGATTTTCTCCATTTCTGACGTTACTTTCTTGATTTTTTTTATTTTATTTTTGGGTTTTACTATATATGTACTCGAATGACTCCATACTTACCAGTTCCACTGGTCTCAGCCACTTCCCCTGCAGGCTACTGCTCCTCTTTTACCGGTTGGATACTCCTCTGAGTGCATGAGAAATGGCTGAAATCAGTCAGGTCGCCTTCTCCTCCTAAATCAAACTTCGACATTCATTAGTACATATATAGGTTACATTCATATTTTTCATATTTTTATTATTTTCTATAGTTAGTATGCTGGCCGAAACTGCTTCCACATCTACATATGGCGGTGTACTTGCTTTCTCTTTTTTCTACTTGTTTATTGTTGCTACAAGTTCAAACAGTTCTTATATTTCCGTTCTTGTCTTATATGACTTTGGTTAGACATACTACCTGCAATACCTCAGGATCAAACTCACCAATCCTAGGGAATGATGCCCTCACCAACCCTAGGGAATGATGCCCTATCTTCATGCGTACCCATTCATCGCAAAAAGCCTACGAGTGTGGACCATATTTCTCACACATAATAAACCTTGCGGACCCTTTGGGCCGCAGCTCCCCAGCCTGAACCCTGTCTGCCGATCGTCTCTCACTTGTGCACTTGGCTCCCATTGTGGGCCTTTTATCACAAACACCAAATACACAATGCAAGCAGACTGTGAAAGTCAACCTAGCGCTTTCACTCGCTCCTGCCCGTGCTGGCCAGTACTCCGACCCACTACACCAGTGGAAAACTCAGTGTACCCAACTTCGGACTCCTATCAGACCCTACAGCACCGTAATTTCTTTCGGTGGAGGTTCTGTTGGAATATTTTCCTGAGAGAGAAAAACAGCAAAAACTTCCTTTTCGTTATCTTTCCACTGGAATTTTTTGTAGGGAGAGAAACAGACTATCGATCCCCCTTTCCAGTGGAAGCCCACCAGGGATATTTCCTGTAAAGCGAAAAACCCCTTGTTGACACAATCACGTCTGCGTATGCTTTCCACAGCGCATATGACACAATAGTATCACGTTGTGCTGTGTAGAACACATGGACGTGCGGTTCAATCGCACGGCCTATAGATACTTGTTATCTATATGCCCTACGATCGCGGGAGTCGAATTCACAAGCTGCGCTCCTCAGCCGGAGCGTAATCACAAAAACCTTAAACTTCAATTCACAATTCTATACTCTATCACGCTCCTGTGCAAGTCTCTTCATGACTTGCGTACTTCTCTATTTATGTATTCACATAAGGTAGCGAACCTCACGCCACTGACCCTCTGCTAACTCAAGTGTTTCTACGAGATCCCGATTTCCCTGGGGTTCAATACATCCACTCCTACTTTCAGCTCACACAGATACACAGTGTTTTTCTGTACAGAAAAATATCACTCCATTTGATTGATGGTTTTAACCCAGAGGCAGTACAGTTTAAACAAAGTATTACAATAATCTGCTTTTGAAATCGGATAGTTATGTGCTATAGTATTAAATGTATTCTATCCCGCCTTAAATTGAACTGCTATTGTGTGGTTATAATTTGCGCTCGCAACTCTACGCAACCTTGTGTAAACACGCGACCGTGCATGTCTCTATGCCACGTGCGTGACTCTGCGCCATGTGCGCGCTTCTGTATGCTGTCCTCACATACCGTACCACGTGTACAAACGTACGTTTGCAATTCAATAAACCACACTATCTCGATAAATGTGAGCAATAAAACTACTATTGCTCACTAATACAACACACAATTGTTCCTTACCTTTGCCGGAAGTCACCCACAAAGATGATCCCCCTTTGAATGTATACCTAAACGTTTAGGCTGGAATGGCATTTCATGTTTTTATAATTACTCCCTTAACACACTAATTCAAATATATATATATATATATATATATATATATATATATAATATATCAAATAAATGTATCCGATTTCACACAGATCTATAATGACTGCAATAATCTATAATTTAAATGCTATGATTCAGATTGGATAGATATCTTGCAGAACATACACTGATATAAATACCCATAATTATAATAATATAATACATATACACCATTTACTGCACTCCTATGAGACCCTTCCTATGTATTCGTGGACACACTGAATGACTGTAGCTTCTCTCAGGGCCTCTATGATTTGCATATCAAATATATTTGCCTTGCACTATTAAAGTGGTTAAACAAGTTAATTAACATTTCAATGGCTATCCAACCCTAGCAAACAGAGTCAACAAGTCCTGGAAAGAGAAGAACCCCCCCCCCCCTTTTTTTTTTTTTACTCTCACCAGGCCCAATCGAAACTATTTGTAATTGACTATGGCATGGGTTAAATAAATTCATTGGCAACTTATAAATGGTGTTGGATTTGTACACATATTTTGTTTATTTGTGACAAAGGCACTGATTGTTTTAACCAGACTGAAAGTCAGCTGTTTAGCTAAATTGGATAAAGTGACCTTCCTAAAATGGCCACTGCTCCTCCCCCTTTCACATCTATGTGGCTTGATCAAGATGGTGGACAGGCCATGTGGCTAGCCCAAAATGGAGGACAGACCATGCGGCTATTTTGTCACAAAGAAATCACACTCTATACAAGCACCAAAAGTTACTTTAGGCCTGGGTTTAAAAGTATACGAATTTGCCTCAGCATGCTAACACAGCTATATTATGGCTATGCACCAACTTTTAAATGTTCTTTAAATTTACTTAACAGATAAACAATCCAATCTGAATCAAACACAATATGACTTATTTGAACTTTGTTTTGCAACAATAAAAATATGCTGTAGCATTTTAAATATTGTGAGAAACACATTGTCCCTTGAATTTCATATCAGCGCCTTACTGATAACACAAAAAAAAAAGCACGTGATTCGGCAGCATCAAGATGCGTCCATCTTTAACTGGCAGACCACAGCCGCGTTTGTACAGTGCATCATTAATAACGTGATATCGCGGGCGCAGCCCCCATCTGTTTAAGTCAAATTACTTTCTAACAAATATTAAAAATGCCAGCTCTAATATATACTGCGGACGCCAGGCGCATCTTATTACCATGTGCTATAAATGTGCGCTGTACGTCGCAAAACACTACATCCCATAAGAGAAAACAATACACCCACACATTGGAGGTCATTCCGAGTTGGTCGCTAAGGTTTTCGTTCGCACAACATAATCGCAAAGTTGCGATTATGTTGTAAAATTGCGAACGTCCGCCCCCGTCGTACTTTTGCAATTTCGTACGCAGTATTACACAAGGTAGGCGTATGCCATATTACAACGCATTATTGCGAATCCAACGCATACACACAAACCTCATCGCAAAAATACGATGTCATCGTAGATTTACGCATTCTTCTTAAATATGCGAAGTTTTGTGCAAACAAACGCACAGCAATGGTTTTTTAAACCTAATTTAGCTGACACCTTGCAATTCTAAGTCAGCAAGCGTCCCTCAATTATAAATCCAATTAGTGTAATAATTGATTATGTGCATCACCAGTTAAGTCTGCTAAGAATACCTTAAGAAAAGTTTGTAGGCATAATTGGTCATTACCATGTTTTTTTTATAAAGAAGTGCAAGAGATGTATAAACTGTGCCTGACAGAAATGTAGATAGCATAATTTGGTGTGTATATGTAGTGTGTGAATGTATGTGTTTACTTTTTTTTTTAAATAAAATAAGCTAACTTACCTAATTTGTATGTAATAAATAAGAATTAAAGTCCTAATTTTTTTGTTTTGTTTTTTAGCTAACCAATTTCTGCATTGCAATATGCTTTTAGATTGTTGATTAAAAAACAACACAAGCGCATAACAGTAAATAATGATTGTTTATTTTTTCAAAATGTTTTATTTTTAATTTAAAATTTTTTTTTTTTTTTAATAACAAATAAAATTTGACACATTATTAACTTCGGCCAACATGGCCTCCAAATGCATTCGCAAGCGGACAACGATGCCTGCCAGGCTTGTGGGATCTCCAATGGCACCATCTGAAATGCAGAGTAAAAATGATTAATGTTAAAAAAAAAACCATTTCCGATTACATCACAATTCCACAAAGCACACTTTAATATCAAATGATATACATCATGTATGTATAAATGACTAAACAGTAGCATACCAACACACAAGCATACTCAGCAATGTTTGACATAGCTAAATTACAATGTGTAAAAGTCTACCACACCATGATGTACATTTACTAAGATGGGAGTTCTATTTAGGGTGTGATGTTGTCCATAGCAACAAATCACATTCTACTTCTCTTCTCGAAGGTGGGAAATAACTGTAACTTTGTTTTTGTTTGTTTGCTATGGTAAACATCCAATCTTGAATCACAACCCCAAATTAGTACATGTAACCCCATACTGGTCTTCCTTCACATCTGTAGTGAAGCAGACTTCTTTTTTGTGCTGCTTTGCCCTGCATCATCACCCTGCATATCAACATCTTCAGGAGGACAACATATCCTAGCATGCCCACACTCCCTGAAAGCCTGCCTTACAAAATAATTAAGGACAATTAGTTTTGAATTAAGCAAATAAGCATTTTGTGAGTGTAACTTGCAAAACCCAAAAATAAAAAACAAAAAAACTTAAAATAACAATATCACTCAGGTCTAAATGTGTTGCAGATAATGTTTCACATACAAAGCTTGTTGTGCAGGCAAACCTGTCGACATAGTGATTTACAACCAGATGTAGACACTGTACATATAATGTCCCGCACACAAATGTGAATGCATCATCCATACCATGATGAAGAAGTCAAGCATTTAACCTAGACAAAAGATTATCCACAGTACAACAATGCATTTTGTTAAATTTTATTTTGTTGTTTTAAATAAGAAATAAGGAATGTGTGCGAACTTACTATCCTCTGCCACTTGGCAACCTCCCTCTAGTGGCTCTGGGGCCTCTGCTGCCCATTCTGTAGGCGTCGTTGGCTGGCTGGGGGATGGAGGCTGGATGGGGGCTAGGTGCTGGCTGGGGGATGGAGGCTGGATGGGGGATAGGTGCTGGCTGGGGGATGGAGGCTGGATGGGGGATAGGTGCTGGCTGGGGGATAGAGGCTGGAGGGGTGAGGTTGGCTGGCTGGGGGATGGTAGCTGGATGGTGGAAGGAGGCAGGATGGGGGAAGGAGGGTCCCATTGTGTGACAGGATGTAAGGGGGAGGGACTTTCAGAGTGGGTTAAGGAATTATAGGGTGAGGGTGGTGGTGTTATTTTAATGGACACAGAGGGTGAGGGGGGCAGAGAGGGGACTTTGGAAAAAGTGTGGGATTGGGCTGGAGAGGGGGTGTGGGCTGGAGAGGGGGATTGGGAAAGAGAGTGGGCTTGGGCTGGAGAGGGGGTTTGGGAAAATGATGCTGAGGTGGCTGGAGAGGCTGAGGTGGCTTGAGAGGGGGATAGGGCAGGAGAGGCTGAGGTGGCTGGAGAGGCTGAGGTGGCTTGAGAGGGGGATTGGGCAGGAGAGGCTGAGGTGGCTGGAGAGGCTGAGGTGGCTTGAGAGGGGGATTGGGCAGGAGAGGCTGAGGTGGCTGGAGAGGGGGAGGTGGCTGGAGAGGGTGAGGTGGCAGGAGAGGGGGATTGGGCAGGAGAGGGGGAGGTGGCTGGAGAGGGTGAGGTGGCAGGAGAGGGGGATTGGGTAGGAGAGGGGGATTGGGCAGGAGAGGGTGAGGTGGCTGGAGAGGGTGAGGTGGCAGGAGAGGGGGATTGGGCAGGAGAGGGGGTGTGGGCAGGAGAGGGGGTGTGGGCTGGAGAGGGGGATTGGGCCGGAGAGGGGGAGGGTGATCGGGAAGGGGATGGGGAATGTTGCTGGTGTGGACTCCCACCACCAGCACCTTGCCGTTGTGCTCGCCCTATAATGACATATGTTAAATTTCTGTAAAAACAATAAAAAATGAACCACAGCATATTCCTATTACTCTGTTCTGTACCATGTTAAAGAAACAGGGTTAACATGACTAAGTTAGTAAAATATATTTCATGGTGATGTTGGCCTTATCAAACAAAAAGATGCAAAATAAACTATATTAAATACCGTCTATCCATTTTAAACTATATTCTCATTTTGTAATCTAAACAACATCCCCAGTGTCAAAATTGACCCACATTTTAAAATTATAAAAAAAAAAATCATCCGGTAATTTATTCAAGTTTTCTGCATGTGTATTAATTATGGACAACATACACTCAGTACCATACCTCCCAACATGAGTCTCGCCAGGAGGGACAGAATGTTCTGCTCCGTCACTTCACTCTTAATGTATGATTGCCATCACTTGTGCAGAGAAATCAAGAGATTAACAATTAAGTTACAAATACCTAAGCAGAGTTTTCGGTTCCTCTTGCAAAAGGTCATATTGGGAGTTATGCATCACTGCATAACCTACCTACACACACTCATGCAAATTTTCTCTGTGCAAATTTTGGCACTCACACTTAACGATAGTATGCAAAGGTTATGCGTTAATCCCGTCTGTGCACGAAATGTTACTTACTGCGGACACGTAGGATCCGGATCTGTTGGCGCATCTCCGCCAGGAGGTCTGGCGTGCGCCTCCGCAGGTCGCTCCAGCGCCTCTCAAGCTGGATGATGGTCCTGCGACTGCGGAGGCGGCTCCGTAATAGGCGGCGGACCTCCACGTAGGCCTCGCGTTTAACCCTATTTGGGATAAAACGCCCAACGCGGCCTACGCGTCGGTCCATTACCGCCACTAGCAGGCGGAGTTCCCGCCGTATGAACGGTGCAGCACGCATCATGGCAATGGCGTTTTCCTTGTTTGGGCATATATTTATAGTGTGTGTTGGCATGTGATTGGTGTAAAATCTATGCTGTCATTTAAATAAACTTTATTGATGTTTGCAATGCTGTGAAGAGCAGAGTGATTATTTCGCTAGAGCGGAAATACGCAGTCGCGGAAGAGCATGAAAAAAAAAAATTCTGACATAACCCCCAATACAAACACACTTTGTATAAATTTAACAAAAAACACAGTGTACTCACCACATTTGGTGTGATAAATCAGCTGCACAGTCACAAAATGTACCACATTTTGTAACATATGTTGGTGTTTTTTTCAAAGAAAACATGATTTTAAAAATAAAAATAAAAAAACATTAGCAACGACACATTATTATATTCCCAGAAAAAACATTGTAAGCTTAACATTTTAAATTTAAAATGACCAAAAAAAAAATAATATATTCAAACACACCCTAACAATTACACAATGACCTTACAATAACAACCTAAATGACATGTGATCAAAATGACCATAAGCATACAGTGTTTTTTAGTAATTTCCAAAAGCAGAACAAAATACACTATACCTGAAATATTCTTGGACAATGCTTGCCCTTACTTGGCTTCCCCTCCGGGAAACACTCCCACCACCAAATCTCCGCCCAACCCCTGGCTCCTCATCTGGCAATTCCTCTGTGTCAGGAAGCTCAACGCGACTCCTTACCGCGATGTTATGAAGTATAGCGCACAGGACCACTATTTTACTTGCCATCTCCGGCGAATACATGATATCGCCACCAGTGCGGTGGAGCACACGAAAACGTCCTTTAAGCACACCAATTGTGCGCTTCACCAGCTGTCTAGTGGCAGTAAGCGCGGAGTTAAATGCCGTCTGTGGTCCTGGCCTGGGATTACGGTAAGGAGTCATGAGCCAGGGGGTGCAAGGATATCCACGGTCTCCTGTTTGATGAGAACATTAAATTAGAATGAGAATATTATTTAGGTATAAAAAAATTTAAGACAAATAAATTTAAAATACTCACCCAATAACCACATGTCTTGTCGTTGACTTGATCTTAATCTCTGCCATATCCCTGATTGTCTAATAACATGTGCGTCATGGGAGCTCCCAGGGAACTTAGCATTCAGGGACAGGATCTGGAGGGATGGCCCACAAACAACCATTACATTCAGAGAATGAAACAGTTTCCTGTTTCTATACATTTCTTCATTATGTCTTGGTGGCACAATAGCTACATGTGTGCCATCCACAACCCCAATAACATGTGGGAAGCGACTACCACCTTCCTCAAATTGCCGCTTCACCACATCTAGGGCACCAGCATCCAAAGGCATAGCAATAAATTGCTTCACACGCTTTAGGAAAGCCTGGCTGACACGCCGCAGGACCTTATTGAACTGGCCCTGCGACATGCCAACCAGGTCTCCAACCACATGCTGGAATGACCCTGTGGCCACAAAATGTAACACAGCAAGGAATTGTGTCAATGGTGGTATTGCTGTAGGATACCGAATTGAAGACTCCAGATCACTCTCTATTATGGAGAGAGTGTCTAGGATTAGATGTGGTGGCAGCCTGTATCTACGCACAACCACATCATCTGGCATCCCAAAAACTTGGACACGGGTGCGGAAAATTGGTGGCCTAGCACGCCTCCGTTGCCTTGGTTGATGAGGAGCCGGTTGTGGTTGGGGGGCTGGCGGTTGGGGTGTGAGTGCTTCCGTGGGTTGGGGTGGGAGGGCTTCTGCAGCCACAAAGACCGACATCACCAACTTAAAATAAAGATAATAATATTGAGAATAAGACAAATGCAAAATTAAAATGTACAACCTTAATCCCAAAAAAAATTTCAGGGTGTAAACTTACTGCAGGAGCATACGACATTGTTTCTGGATTCAATTACGGACCAATTTGAAATTGAGACAAAAAAGGAAAAACAAAAATTAAAAGGGATAAACAAACATAGTTTAAACCCAAAAATAAAAAAAAGTGTCAACCAACCAAACAGACACATAATAAGAGCATCAAAAACATATCAAACACCTAAGTATAAATAATGATAATTATGTTAGAAATCCAAACTATATTCAACACAAAATTTAGTCCTTTAGTAGCTATTACAGGCAAGAACAGCACTACTTTGCAGAACAATCCGGGAAAAAATAAGTTTATTTTGAAAAAATAGTGATGACAAACATAATCAAAACACTTTGAACACACACATACTCCACAACACACAGGCCTAGGGGACTTACCTGCTCCTCAAAATCACACACTTGATTAGTGTAAGAAGCTGTGTCCAAAAATAAGACAATAATTTGGGCAGAAAAACAAAATGGAATACTTCTCCAAAATATAACACCTACAAGAGACACAAAATGACACTAAGACCACATAGAGCCCATTAGCATAAACAGACACAAAAACAGGCCTAGGGGACTTACCTGCTCCTCAAAATCACACACTTGATTAGTGTAAGAAGCTGTGTCCAAAAAATAGACAATAATTTGGGCAGAAAAACAAAATGGAATACTTCTCCAAAATATAACACCTACAAGAGACACAAAATGACACTAAGACCACATAGAGCCCATTAGCACAAACAGACACAAACACAGGCCTAGGGGACTTACCTGCTCCTCAAAATCACACACTTGATTAGTGTAAGAAGCTGTGTCCAAAAAAAAGACAATAATTTGGGCAGAAAAACAAAATGGAATACTTCTCCAAAATATAACACCTACAAGAGACACAAAATGACACCAAGACCACATAGAGCCCATTAGCACAAACAGACACAAACACAGGCCTAGGGGACTTACCTGCTCCTCAAAATCACACACTTGATTAGTGTAAGAAGCTGTGTCCAAAAAATAGACAATAATTTGGGCAGAAAAACAAAATGGAATACTTCTCCAAAATATAACACCTACAAGAGACACAAAATGACACTAAGACCAACATTTTTACATTAGTCCACAAAACAGAAACACTAAAGTACAGGTTAGGGCCCAAAAATAAATCAAAAATCAACATTGTAAAAAATACAATAAAAAAAATAACTACATCAGAAAAACACCTGCATTGCACCAACAAACATACTTGCATTTAACAACAAGACGATTGCACGAATACTCACAAACGGAACTTCGCAAAAATTATGCAATACGGTGTATATGCTAAAAGCTACAAAACAGAAAACTGTATACTTGACAATGCTAAAATTACTCACTTTGCAAAGTCCAAAATAGCACCTTCTCGCACGAGACAGAAACAAACTTCATTCATCACCAGTACACTCACAGCGTGCAAACCAGGCCCTTAAATAAGCAGTACAATCAGTAGCAAGATTAGCATACTGTACACCTGTGTGAATGAACGCGCCGCACGTAGGTATAAATAGGCACACACCTGGGCGTACAGACGACATCTGCAACATGGCTACTCGTGAGGAATTAGCAGCAGAGATGGACCGCATTATGCAGCAGCAGATGGCATTGGCGAAAAAACGCATCGAGTGCCAGAGACGGATGATGGAATCCGCCTCTGCGGATGTTGAAGAGGCAGGACCCAGTACTCGGGAAATGTCAGCTTCTGAGCCCCAACAATTAAGTGGGGATACCCTGCCACACACACATACTGGCCAAACTGAGGGAGAATCAGCATTAGCCACACAAGCACAACAGACAGAAGCTGCTAGTGACGAGGAAGATGGTGAGGAGCAACAGGAAGAAAGCTCACAGGCTACCTCCAGACGTAAGAAAAAACAGCCAGCATTCACTAAGAGGGAGTTGCGTGTTTTGGTCACGCAGGCCATGTCCAAAATACATAGAGGCCCCAAAAACATGGGTGCTGCTACGAAAGATCGCATCTGGAGGGACATCACACATTCTGTGAATGAAGTTGGCTCTGTCGTCAGAACATCACAGGAAGTTAGACGACGGTAAGTGCATCTTGGCAGTCCATTCTCTGTGCTAAGTTGTCTTAAAAATGTAGTTACATGTGATGTTATGTATAGCAAACAAAAGCAGAACATGTGTCCTATATATTTTTAGACAGAAATAATAATACTCTACTTTGCCCCTATTTCCACAAACATATGTAGTTGGGCCAACTTCAAATCCCGCCTGAAGGCAAAGAGGTCTGCGGAGTGAAATGCCTCAAGGGCTACAGGTGGAGGACCATCTGTCGCTGTGGAGTTTACAGACTTGGAGGAGATGGCGATGCCCTGTATCAGTTATGAGGAGGCCCAAGGGGTGTCAAATATGGACACGGACCTGCCTGAGATCCTGACGGAACATGACTTGCCAGGTAAGTTTACACACGTATTTGTCTGCAATTTAAACTGTATGTTTTAAAAAAAATAATAATTTTTTATTGTACTCTTTTCCCACACATTCTTCTATTTGCTTGCCACAAAACACAGCACAGGGGGGTGATCAGTTAGAGTCACAGGAAGGTTATGTGGCTGAGGCTGAGGTGGAGGAACCTAGTGGGTCTGGGCATGTGGGCCCACAAATCCCACCTCTGCAGGTTCCTACTGGCCCCCCCACCCAACCCTCTGCTATCCCGGAGATCCTGCTTGAAATAGCTAGGTATGGTGAGAGCCTAAATGCATTTCAAGACGGGGTCCTCCGGGAGGTAAGCCAGATAGCTGTCCGGCTCAGTGAGCACCGAACCAGTGTTGAGCAAGGTGTTGCTCAACTCTGCCAAGGTCTGGCAGAGATCAGGCAGGGACAAGAACAACTTGCCTCCTCATTCCAAAGCCTTGCAACTAACATCTTGCAAGGGCTCCAGGCCATCGCTGTCTCCCTTGCCCACAGTGGCAGAGAGCCACCCACATCGGCTCCCTCCCCTGCCCCTGCCCAGGAAGAACAGCCCACTGGGCAGGCCCAACGAAGGTCGCTCCGCAGACCAAGCCAAGAAGAACAGCCTCAGGCGGGGCGAAAAAAAAGAAAGTGATGTCTCTCCAGATGGGCAGCACCCATGTTTTTCATGTTGCCTCTATGTTATTTTGGAGTTGGCTTGTGTGTCCAGAATGGCTAACTCCCTCTTAGTGAAATGTATTATTAATGTTTGGAGGTATTGTAGCCTGTGAGCTTATTTTCAGAAACAACAGAGCCATCTTCCTCTTACTAGTGTGCTATGTATTGCTGTGTTTGTGTGGTGGATCCTAATTCTTTCTCAGTTGGGTTCAAATTTTTGTGTGGCAGGGTGTGTAATATTTTATTTTGGTACTTAAATTTCTCCGTTTGTCAGAAGCTGAATTTTGCCGAGTACTGAGTTCTGCTATATCATTTGTGTCAGTGGCATCTGCTTGCTGCTTGGTCCATCTCTGCCTGTGAGACTCACGTGTAGCCATGTTGTTTTGATGTTCAAAAATATTACTACAGTAATAAACATATATTATTTTACCAACAATTGTGCACTTTATTCAAGGTAATGCATTATGTAAATCTTAGTTCCAGGAAGATTATGTAAGCATATAGACACTTGTGTAACGAGGGAACAATCTGCAATTTTTTTAAACAATTGCATCTTCAAAAATACTACAGGTATGCCTTGCACCACACTTTAATGTCCATATTAATTAAACTGACACAACACTTTTTTGTTTTATCTATGGTCAACAGGACATCATTTAAAACATTGTCAGATATTATAAAAAAAAAAAAAACTATCATTTCTGGCCAAAATTAAGTGTATGCTGCATTATGTGGGTGTCTGTTTATTTAGGTAAAATGTTGCTGCTTGCAATTAACATTTTGTGTAATTTCACTTGTTTGCAGTTAGTAGTCTTACACACATTAAAACCTGCCCTTTACAAAAATGTTTACACACCAACTTTAACACAAACAACAACCTTATTTGGCAGTGTGTGAGATTTATATGTGAGTAGAATAAACATGTAATGTGGGTTCAGACAATTGCTGTTTGCTAACTTTCATCTGAGCAGTATTTAACAAGTAATTGGCCAACAGATGAATGTGCTCTCCAATTAACTGCTAATTACTGCATACACACTTGTAACAGCACTTCGCAAATGCAGAGTAACTGCAGACCTACTCGGCTGCTACGTGAAGATTGCTATGGATTCCTATGTCAGTTTTAACAGCGACAATGTTTTATTGCGAAAAACACGCCCATTGCGAGTTGCATACTCCCACACTGTACGCCCACTTTCACGCCCATGTCGGACCATTGCGAAGTCTCGCCTCCGCCACGCCTCCGCCACTCCTCGTTTTCGTTTGTGAGTAACGTGTGGGTTTTTTTGTGGTATTTTTGCATCAGTGTCGTACGGCTGTGCTCGCGCATGCGTATTTACGCATTTGCGCATGCGCAGTTAGTTAGTTTTTGCACATTTGCGATGCGATGTCTCTCTGCGATCAACTCGGAATGAGGGCCATTGTCTGAGTTCCAAAGCTCATTGATGTATATATTTGTTATTAAAAGGATATGTATACAATATATCACATGTACAGTATATATATGTCTACATGGTTACAATTTACACAGTAAGCAGTTATTACAAACTAATTCATTACAGATACGGCCAGCATACAATTACCATCTTCCTCAATGCACTTTATGCACTAATCGCTCCAGTTCCTCCATCTTTAGCTCTGCCTCAACACCAGCTAACAGCAGCAGAGTATCACCAACCAGTAGCAGATCTTGCCACGGGCAAGCAGGGCTTTTGCCCGGGGCGCCGCCTTCCAGTGGGTGCCGGCACAATCCGGAGGGCACCGCACCATGGCAAGATCCGCTGCTGCTGTGCCCCCCGCTGCCCGCTCTGTCCTCTGCCGCTGCCCCGCTGCCGCTGCGAAGGGAAACTAGACGCTGCGCATCTAGTTTCCCTTCGTGGAGAGGACCTTTACTGTAATGATGTGCGGTGCGCATTGACGTCATCGCGCACCGCACATCATTTCAGCGGCGCTACTACTGTACAGGGGGCGTAACTGACCATGCCCCCTGTATGAAGCCACACCCTATTGCCGCCCGGGGTGCAAAAAGCCCCTGAACCGGCCCTGTCACCAACACACCATCTCGCTCAGGACCCAGGAGAAAAAAAACAAGGAAACTCTTCTGTGTGGGATCAGCTATACACTGAGTCTGTTGGGGGTGTACAGATCTCTTGTTATTGGTCTAGGGGAGGTAACTTTCTCTGGTTACTTTGACACCAAGCACGACATGTCCATCTTGCTCCGCTCCAATAATACACATACATCTGATGTTAAACTCTATTATATAAATACATTATAATGTCTGGTGCTTGACATGTTTAATTTATGTGTGGTATGAAATATGTGTTGAATATATCTTTGTGGCATGTCTGTGTAAATGCGTATGTTACTATATATTGCTGTGCTCGCTGCGCATATTTGCAAGCATAGCGACTCATCTGTTTGGAGTTTGGATGTTCTCTCCATGTAATATTTTTGACTTCGACAGGTGATTCTTACATTTGGGAAGAAACTGATTTTAACTCAATGGATCTGTGCGTCCCCCCAAGGTTGGAAGTTTTGAAATCCTCTTTGATAACACTATTATACTTTGAGAGGCAATCCACCTTGCCAGATTTAGGTACCAAAGTAACCCACTTTTATAAGAAATGGGGCCCCCTGGTGGAATCCTTAGCTCCTTTGCAGCGCACTCATATATTACAACTGTTCGATGGCCTTTCGTTGACATCTTACAAAACTGTGTCTAATGACTGATCATTTTGTCTATTTGTTCTGTTATTGCCTCAATATGTGTTTAAAAAACAAAACAAAAAATAATTTATTCTCTTTTTGACTACTGGTAGGGGAGTCCTGATCTACTCCCCCCCTTCCTTCCCTTTTTTTGTCTGTGTGTCTTGTGGTATGAATGTGTGGTTGAATGTTCTTACAAATCTGTTTATTTTATCGGGTATGTGTATTGCCATTCTTTATATCTCTGGGGAGTTGTTTGAAGAATACGTTTTTGAGATGACCGTTTATGATCCCCTCCATCTTATCACATTCTGATTTGTACAATTCTAATGCTACTTGGCTTTTTGATACAGATTGTCTGTTTGTATTCATTATTGAAAAATTCCCAATAAAAACATTAAAAAAAAAATTGAAATATATCTTTTCTTATTTTTCTGCTTTTTCACTTGCACCCCGGCTAAATCTGCGTGGAATCACATAGCTAATAAATGCATGTGAACAAGGTGCACCAAACAGTACAGTCTAGAGCAGCATACAGCAGCATACAGCAGCATGTCTCCTATACACAGTGACTATAGACACAGGGGCTAATTCAGACCTGATCGGCAGCGATCAGGTCTGAAGTGCGCATGCTGGCCGGCGCATGGCAGACAGCCGACGGCTGTCTTAGCCCTGCAATCGCCTCTGCCTGATTGACAGGTAGAGGTTGTCGCTGGGTGGGAGGGGGCGGACCGGCTGCATTTGCCCGCCATTTGTAGGGCGTGTTGCCCGGACCATTGTGGGGGCGGGCAGCGGCGTCTGCGTGACGTCACACGCAGCCGCTGCAACCCGGGCAGCAATGAGTACCTCCCTGCCAGCGCTGTGCGATGCTTTTGTACTGGTACGACGGGGAAGGGCCTGACATGCGGGGCGGACTAGCCCTGTGCTGGGCTTCCCCCCCACATGATCGTAGATGGTCATCCAACACCATTTGATGGAGACAGTCAGACGCTAGAGGTCCCACTTAACCTCTAGCATCTGTCTCCCTGCTCTTCTCCAGACGCTAGAGGTCAAGTGGGACCTCTAGAGTCTGACTGTCTAAATCTGACTGTCTTCCCTCAATGGTGTCGGCTGCAATGGGTGCCCACACAGACCATGGTGCCTGCTAGAGCCGTTTTGCAGGTGGGCGGCAGTTGGTGACTGTAGCTGCAGCACTCCGGATGGCCACCCTGCTTGCCCGGACCTGCAGA
The DNA here is from genome assembly GCF_028390025.1 of Pseudophryne corroboree. Lineage (NCBI taxonomy): Eukaryota > Metazoa > Chordata > Amphibia > Anura > Myobatrachidae > Pseudophryne > Pseudophryne corroboree. The sequence continues at coordinate 56,622,882 of NC_086451.1, forward strand.
CATGACAAACTTTTTTTTAGGAGTTACCGAGGAATTATTTAATGAAGAACAAAGAATAATGAGTTCATAATGACAGGTGGTATATTCCCAGATGTGGAGAGAATTTACTGTAGTGTTGTGTGAATGTTCTTCTATGGCTGTTAGGCACGCTTCCCCAGAAATTCTGATTTTGAGTGCTCCTGGTCTGGTGGTTCAGTATCAATGAAAGTCTAATATAGTAGAGAAAGGCCCATACTTTTATTATGCTTAGGGTGGTCACCCATCCAGGATTACTCCAAGCAGTTCATAAATCAGTACATCTGCCCGGGGGTTCTCTCACATAAAGTGGTATGCGGCAGTGGGGTCTGATGGCATATAAAGTGGCATTTCGCAGTGTGGTCTGATGGCATATAAGGGGCTTGCAGCGGTGAGGTCTGAGTGTATATAAAGGGGCAAGCAGTGGGCTCTGATGCCATATTAAGGGGAATGTGGCTGTGGGGTTTGATGGTATATAAAGGGGCATGCAGTGGTGGGGTCTGATGGCATATAAAGTGGCATGTAGCGATGGGGTCTGATGGTATATAAAGGGGCATGCAGCGGTGGGGTCTGATGGCGTTAAAGTGGCATGTAGTGGTGGGGTCTGATGGTATATATAGGGGCATGCGGTGGTGGGGTCTGATGGCATATAAAGGGGCTTGCAGCGGTGGGGTCTGGTGGCATATAAAGTGGCTTCCGCAGGGTCTGACAGGAGATGCTTGTAACCTTAATGTGGTTTTGAGCATGACCTTGGCCAAACCCTCTATCTGGGAATCTGAAAATAAAAAGGTGGTAACCCTAATTACGTGTAATGTGGGTGGCTAAACACACGTTAATCAATGAGTGTGTAATTCAATGAATAAAGTACATAATAATTTGATTAAGTTCAACCTTGTCCTTAAGAACTTACCTTCCAATGCTAAGAAAAGGAATAACGGCTATAGGGATAACTCAGTCCTGCTCTTTGGATTATGATAGTTGATTGATCTTAGAATATAGTATGTATGTTTAACTAATTTAGACAAAATTAATCTGCTAAAGGCATGGGTCAAAAACTGTAAAGTTCATTGCACACTTTATTAATGCAACATATTTTAGGATGAGTCATGTGACAAGAGTGGGGTTTTTTCTTTACGAGATAGGAAATTGCAAGGTCATTGTCGTTTTTTCACAACCCCTCAAGTCTCCATCCTTATTTTCCTAATGTGTAGAAATTAACAGGATACATGGTTATATGTATATCTCCAAGCTCCGATTTACGTGGGTTCAAGAGGACATTTGTAACCACTCCCCATCGTAGTATGGATTATGGGCCTAATTCAAGGTTGATCCCAAAAGCAAAATCTTTCTCTAATGGGCAAAACCATGTGCACTGCAGGGGGGGGAGGGGGGGCAGATACTGTATAACATGTGCAGAGAGAGTTAGATTTGGGTGAGGTGTGTTCAAACTGAAATCCAAATTGCAGTGTAAGAAAAAGGCAGCCAGTATTTACCCTGCACAAAAATAATATAACCCACCCAAATCTAACTCTCTCTGCACATTTTATATCTGCCCCCACACCCCCCTTCCCTGCAGTGCACATGGTTTTGCCCATTAGAGGACGATTTTGCTTTTGCATTCAACCTTGAATGAGGCCCTATGTGAATTATTCTCTTCATTTGCAGCAAAAACAAAGATTATTATTAACAACCTTGAGGTCACATCAGTATCACATCTATTATTGGAATAATTATGGGAGCCTGGCAGACAACCTGATTTTGCCTTCTAAATGATTACCGCTTTAAAAATATGGCCATTCTAGGACAAACTCCAGCACCTCCGGCTTCTTACACCTTTTTACATTTAACCCATTACCTTCAAGAGAGAGTTGTTTGTCTCTGCTACTGGACTATGGGCCTGACCGCAACGGCAAACTCTTTCTTTAATGGGTAAAACCATGGGGGTAATTCCGAGTTGTTCGCTCGCTAGCTGCTTTTAGCAGCATTGCACACGCTAAGCCGCCGCCCTCTGGGAGTGTATCTTAGCTTAGCAGAATTGCGAACGAAAGATTAGCAGAATTGCGAATAGAAATTTCTTAGCAGTTTCTGAGTAGCTCGAGACTTACTCACAAATAGCGATCAGTTCAGTCAATTTCGGTCCTGGTTTGACGTCACACACACACGCCCAGCGTTTGGCCAGCCACTCCCCCATTTCTCCAGACACTACCGCGTTTTTCCCTGACACGCCTGCGTTTTTCCGCACACTCCCAGAAAACGGCAAGTTTCCGCCCAGAAACACCCACTTCCTGTCAATCACACTCCGATCACTTCAACGATGAAAAATCTTCATTCGGGCGTGAGTAAATCTACTAAGTTTTGTGTTAAAATACTAACCGCATGCGCACTGCGAACCATGCGCATTTTTGCCTTAATCGCCCCGTTGCGAAAATCGGCAACGAGCGAACAACTCGGAATGACCCCCCATATGCAGTGCAGGTGGGGCAGATATAACATGTGCAGAGAGAGTTAGATTTGAGTGGGGTGTGTTCAAACTGAAATCTAGATTGCAGTGTAAAAATAAAACAGCCAGTATTTACCCTGCACAGAAACAAAATAACCCACCCAAATCTAACTCTCTCTGCACATGTTACATCTGCCTCCCCTGCAGTGCACATGGGCCCTCATTCCGAGTTGTTCGCTCGTTAGTGGTTTTCGCAACGGAGCGATTTGTCGCAAACTGCGCATGTGCAATTTTCGCAGTGCGTCTGCGCCAAGTAAATTTGGCAAAAAGTTAGGTATTTTACTCACGGCTTAACGAAGAAATTTCTTCGTTCTGGTGATCGGAGTGTGATTGACAGGAAGTGGGTGTGTGCGGAAAAACGCTGCCGTTTCAGGGAAAAACGCGGGAGTGGCTGGAGAAACGGGGGAGTGTCTGGGCGAACGCTGGGTGTGTTTGTGACGTCAAACCAGATACGAAACTGACTGAACTGATCGCAGTGGCAGAGTAAGTCCCGAGCTACTCAGAAACTGCAAAGACATTTCTATTCGCTATTATGCGAATCTTTCGTTCATAGAATAAAAAGTGATATCACATGGCGCTACCATTCGGAAAATGCATATAAATATAAATATACAACCATTCACATAGATATAATCATATCTTTAGGCCTCCAAGGTCGGAAATTCAGAAGGAGAGCAAATAATGGTGTAGTACAATGAACAGAGTAAGAAATAATGAATTTTTTATTGGTCCCACTCACAATTGAGCAAAAGATCATTTGCATATCATCCTCATATGGCATGTATCTTCAATCTTTAGATCGTCCTTTTTAAAACTGAAACTTCAAACGAATAATATAGTGCAATACTGTTTTTTATATAAAACCACGTATTTAATAACAAAATGCACTCACAAAGATAAAAACAATTCAGACATATCACCAATATGGGGCACCAAACGATCCAATATCGACACTAGATGTATAAGGTCACATGAAAGTCCCTCTAAGGCTCCGGACACCATAGAAAGAAAATCCCACTGGATACCGCTGGTGCTGCCACTGGATAGGTCCAAAGGAAAAGTCCCTGCTGCTTTAACGCATTTTCGGACACCACTGTCCTTCCTCAGAAGCATAAGGGACGTCCTGTAGTTGTCTCTATTTATACCCTGTCTCATTTTCGAAATTTGCGCCTCCTGACGCTTCTACCGGCGTCACCGCCATGACCGGAAGTGCGTCACCAGAAGTGCGTCACCGGAAGTGACGTCCATGCGTTCCATACGCATTCAACTTCTTCCTGTTTGCGTTCCATTGCTTATACACTGGCGGTTTTCAATGAGACATTAATAGAGACATATGTAGAACATTACAAACATGATTGCTTTAAAACCTGATTATATAATAACATTATCAGAACAGAAAAAGATAATAAGAGAGAACAAAGTCATGTATACACAAAAATAGTTCGCTAAATGATTTCATTGGAGAAGTGCAGAAGAGGCTTATAGCAATTTAAAGAAACCATTTTAACTCGAAATCGCTATTTAACCCCTGCGGCATCAAGGTTCCTAAATTGTGTATCCAGCGCATCTCTGATCTGGCTAGACGGGTATCCACATCCCTGTCCCGCCAGGTGGGGCTTATACACTGTATACCCCAAAATGACTTGATGCCACAAGGGTTGCATCCATGGACTTTTTTAAAATGCATGGATAAAGAATGCGACTCTAATCCCTTTTTAATATTGTACAGATGTTCAGAGAGCCTTACTTTAAGGCACCTAGTGGTTTTGCCGATATATATCAGACCACAAAGACACTCTATTCCATATATTATATTTTTAGAATTACACGTTATGAATTCATTAATTTTATACTTCACATCCTTTACCGTAAATTCTTTAATTTTGCTTGCACCTTTTGTAACCTTACACATATTACACGTGGCGCACCTATAAAACCCCTGGGAGCGAATACTGCTCCTTTTAGGCGGTTCTATAGCACTATGGACCAATTTATCTTTCGTTCGCAATTCTGCAAAGCTAAGATTCACTCCCAGTAGGCGGCGGCTTAGCGTGTGCAATGCTGCTAAAAGCAGCTAGCGAGCGAACAACTCGGAATGAGGGCCATGGTTTTGCCCATTAGAGAACGATTTTGCTTTTGTGATCAGGTATAACAATATGATAGATGCAATTTATGATATACCACAAAAATGCGTGAACCCTAAAAAAATTGAGGCCACTAATCAATGTCGGACTGTCCCACTGGGATATAGGGGAAATACCCAGTGGGCCCCATTGTCTAAGCAACCCCCCCTACCTCTTCTGGGGTCAGGTTGCAAACTGTGTACTCAGATTATACATTGTTACTCTATTGTGCTTTATTATACATATGTGTTATGGTATACTGCATTCCCTTGATTATGGTGTACTCACTACAGTGCTTAGCTGTTATTCATTTGGAACATCATCATGCATGCACGATATTTATAGTTCTAAAGGGGCCCAGACCATATACTCTTTTATGGGCAGCCAAGCCTCTGGGGTGGCTGGCTATACCCCCTCTGGTGCAGGGGTGTAGCGAGGATGGCTCCAGTGGAGCACGAGCTCCAGGCTCCAAAAAAGTTAGAGGGCGCAGATGGGGCACACACTGACTCGGACTCATAGACTAGGTGGGGAACAGGTCAGGCCAGTGGTGACAGCAGGAGACACTGACATCCAGCACATGCCGGAGCTCTGCCCACCCTCTTTATATGTCTCACTGTCTGCTTGTAGCTGTGCAGTCAGGTTACTTTTGTCCTGCAGCCCTCACTGCTGCAGCACCTCTTTCTGCCCTGATGCTGTAGCACCTCTTTCTGCCCTGAATGCTGTAGCACCTCTTTCTGCCCTGAATGCTGTAGCACCTCTCTCTGTCCCTGCTGCTGCAGCACCTCAGTTTGCCCCGGCTGCTACAGCACCACTTTCTGCCTTGACTGCTGCAGACCTCTCTCTGCCCCAGCTGTTGCAGCACCCCTCTCTGCCCCGGATGCTACAGCACCTCTCTCTACATTGATGCTGCAGCACCTCTCTATGCCCCAGCTGCTGCTGCTGCTGCAGCACCTCTCTCTGCGTTAGAAGCTGCAACATAACATGTATAAATGGCTCTTCTGTGGTGTAACGTGTATAAGCGACTCTACTGTGGTGCAACATGTATAAGCGGCTCTACTGTGGTGTAACATATATAATCAACTCTACTGTGTGGCGTAACGTGTATAAGGGGCTCTACTGTGGTGTAACTTATATAAGTGGCTCTATTCTACTGTGTGGCGTAACGTGTATAAGTGGCTCTACTGTAGCAAAACGTGTATAAACAGCTCTTCTGTGGTGTAACATGTATAAGCGTCTCTACTGTGTGGTGTAACGTGACTAAGGGAAACTACTGTGCAGTGTAATGTGAATTGGTACTATTCTGTGGTCACACCCCTACCCCATGAAGCCACAACCCTATATATTTGTTGCGTGCCTGGGGCACGCACTGTCCCTGTTTTAAACTTGGAGTGCCCAGAGGAAACTTTCACCCTGAGCTCTACAAGGTCTAGAACGGGCCCTGTCAGCAATTTAGAATCTTTAAATATTTTTTATTTTCAAATATAACATGCCACCACATGTTGGCCAGGCCACCAATTCCATACAGGGCAGGTGGTGCCGAAACATATCTTTGTTCCGGGCACCATGGCACCTAGCTACACCTCTGCTCTGGTGGCTAACCACACCCTTTAAATCTGGGCCCTTACCACTTCATTCCCACGGTGGGCCCTTCATGCCCCAGTCCGACACTCACTCTAATTTCATGGTAATTCTAATAAACAATGATTAAAAAAAAAAAGTACATCCACTAATTACTCGTTTTCATGAAATATCAATTATAGAGAGATCATCCAATAATACAATGATATTTTGTTTAGAATATAGTCTCTTTTTACAGTAACGGTGTTTAATAATTCACTACCAGTATATAGTTATAATGTAAACAGGCTACAATAGAAAGAGAGTGTTCATCTCTTCATTCTCATTAAATATAAATAATGCTTTGCAATAACTAACCTTCTAGGAAAAATATATATTAATATTTTTATTTATTTATTAACAGTTTCTTATATAGCGCAGCAATTTCCGTTGCGCTTTACAACTGGAGTAATGAATGTAGAAGTAAAAATGTTTCTGAACCAATAAAACACGATGAATAAATAATTTAAGAATAACCTAAATATAACTACCTAAATAGTCACTAAGACAATAAAAATAAAACACTTAATAAAATAAACCATAAATTAAATAAATAAAAACAATTTATCACTTAAAGTGCTCTTGCAATGTGATTACTGGTGCAACCGACCGCTTTCTCAGGAATTGTACATTAAGTGAGAATTGTATTTTAATTTTTTATGATTTATGTTTATAAGTGCTGATGCACCTATGTATGTACTAGGGTGGTCATTCTGAGTTGATCGCTTGCTAGCAGTTTTTAGCAGTCGTGCAAACACTATGCCGCCGCCCACTGGGAGTGTACTTTAGCTTAGCAGACGTGCGAACGAAAGGATCGCAGAGCGGCTACAAAATAATTTTGTGCAGTGTCAGAGTAGCTACACACCTACTCAGCGCTTGCGATCACTTCAGACTGTTCAGTTCCTGTTTTGACGTCACAAACACGCCCTGCGTTCACCCAGCCACGCCTGCGTTTTTCCTGGCACGCCTGCGTTTTTCCGAACACTCCCTGAAAACGGTCAGTTGACACCCAGAAACGCCCACTTCATATCAATCACTCTGCGGTCAGCAGTGCGACTGAAAAGCATCGCTAGACCCTGTGTGAAACTACATTGTTCATTGTAATAGTACGTTGCACGTGTGCATTGCGCCGCATATGCATGCGCAGAAGTGCCAATTTTTTACCTCATCGCTGCACGGCGAACGAATGCAGCTACCGATCAACTCGGAATGACCACCTAGGTACCTACATATAGCCAAGTCATCTATTATGTACAAGGAACCTATGAATGTGCAAGGCGCCTACATATGTGTAAAGCACCTATGTACTGTATGTACAGATATGACCGACAATCGGGATGCCGGCGGTCAGAAGACCGACAGCGGCATCCTGATGGAGAGAATCCCGACGGGCTCGGTAAGTATACTTAGCTGACCCTACTGACTCCTCTCGCTGCAGCCTTACCCTAACCCTCCCCATGGTGCCTAAACCTAACCTCCCTCCCCGCGGCCTAAGCCTAACAGTTCCCGACATACTTAAAATCGCGATGCTGGCTGCCAGGGGTTCCAGTGTCGGCATTTCAACTCGTGTCGGAATTCCGGCGTATGGATTTTGAATGCCGGCATCCCAACCATCAACATCCAGAACATATCCCGTATGTAGAAGGTGAACAAATAGGTAATTGGTTTATTTCAAATAAATACAGATGGGTCCACGGTTATCTGTATGTTGTCACCCCACAATATCTGCACTTTGTGAAAGACCTTTAGTGAAACTATAGCGTTAATGACGGAGGCGGTTGTAAATAATTGAACGTGACTATTTGGTATAGTGCAAATTATCAATATTGGCTTCATATATGAAAATGGGATTTTAATTCATTTAATGAAACAATGTCTCTCGTGCTGTTTTAAATCTCTTTATTTGCAGGCAAAAATGACAAACTGGATCACAGAACAAATATTACAGGAAATGGAGGAGTGAGGCTGCGTTCATTCTTATAGGGTTTAACATGGGTTTATTCCATTTTTGCTTTCTGATCAATCTGTATAATCAATTAGCAGAGGCTTCAACCATCTAGAGCAAGCATGAAGCGAAATGATGTAATTTCACGGCAAATCATTAAACACATTTACAGATTGCATAGCCGTTTACAACACCAACACGGGGAATTTCTAGACCTCTCACAAGCAGCCCATTTTAGGGTAAAATAACTTTATGTGGCTCAAAAGGGTTGGGGTCTGTAAGAGTTTCCTCAGGCATTCAGTGCAAACAGGCCTGACTTCCTGTACCAACAAAATGGCTTCCTTAGGCTTATCTCATATACTAGATCTACAGCCAAACACCGATGTAAGGTTCCGTGTCAGAAGTAATGGCATTGAGCAGCGCTCAATTCTGGGATTAAGGGGTCTATTTACTAAGCCGTGGATGGTGTTATAGTACCAGCCAATCGGCTCCTAACTGCCATGTCACAGGCCGTGTTTGAGAAAGGACAGTTAGGAGCTGACTGGCTGGTACTTTTACTCAGTCCACTTTATCTCCCTCCAAGGTTAGTAAATAGACCACATGATTTATATTAAATACTAGGCAGTTATTACAAAAATTAAGAGTCACACAGATTTAGGCTGCAGTCTAGCATATTCAAAGCCTGAGCCTCACCCCTTCTATCTCTAAACATAAATATCTCTTTATATATTATATAAGACAGAACTAAATTCAAACATTTAGGTCGCTACACACAATAAGGATGCAAGCATTCATTTCCAATTGGTGAGGCAGGTCAAGCTCACTCAAATACAGATACACACATTTCCTGAACAGTTAACAAATCAGTTGGTGGGAGAGAGTACTGGGAAGGTTTGCTTCAGAATAGTGGTATTAAACATACACTTTATGAGTAAACATGTACGGATGCAGCATATTCTAGATCTAGACTGTGTTAAGATTGGAAAACTTAGGGTTGGACATTAATGGCATCACCAGATATTTACCCCATTGCCAGTTGTGCTTTATAACACTGGGGGCTGCTGCAGGCTACAAAGCTCTACAGCGTTTTTTGCATGTCCAGTGATGACATGGAAGCAAAGTGCATTATGGGAAATAGAACTATATAAAATGAGGAAAAGAGAAAATATAGAGAAATCCAGAATATGTTGCATTCGTAGGCTACATAGTGAAAAGGGCTCTGAATGCAAAGCAACGCAACTGTACAACAGAGAAAAATTCAGTGCATGGATGGTGTAATAGGTGTACATCCAGGGAACACGGCCCAGGATACAGTGCATGAAAAAATAGTCAATAATCCAAAACACAAGACCCAGAATGCACTGGGCTCATTACAAATTCCAGGATGAACAGACAATACAGAATCTCCACAAAGCCAGGGGTAAAAGGGTAAAAGGAGGGGGTGGTGTTACAAAATGTCCAAACGTACATCCATGCCTTAATGTTAAGGAGCCTATCTCAGAGGCCAAAAAATAGCATTGGTTAGAAGTAGGGTAGGGTGACAATAACTCCCTTTCTGCTCGTGGGCAAAGAATAAACTGCAGACTATTGCTCTTCTGCTCTTCAGCAGCCAGTGGTTGGGCTGGGTGGGGTAAAATGAGGTCTCGGGAGAAGTGGGCTATAACAGTTTGGGGAGAAAGGAAATCTAACTGCTGATTTCATCATCTGTTTTATTCATTCTCTTCAGAGCGTCCAGGAGTTTCTGAGGGGTGAGAATATGGGTGGAGCCTGCAACAGAATAGAGGAAGAAAAAGAGAGAAAGAGAGAGAGAGAAAGGGACAGTAAATATACAAAGGGCGAGATGTATTTTCTAACTAATATCCAGATACACATCTCCCCCTGTGATCACAAGATTACATGCTAGGCTGTGAAATGTGAATTCAGGAACTCATGTGAGACAGAGCGCTGGGACAAAACAGAAGGCGATATAGAATGGTTAGCCCACAATTTGGGATAGGGAAGCATAAATGTGTGATTTCAAACTACAGGTAACCAACTTCCAAATTACCGAGACCCCTGCAGACAAAGCTAGAGGAGCATTAGGCCACCATCTTTATGCTTTTCTGTCTCAAATCAACGTTAAATACATTTAATCAGTCTCCGATGTTGTCACATTAAAGACAGATAAAGGAGTCAATGTACTAAACCATCCATCTCCTTGGAGACAAATAAAGTGGACAGAGATAAAGTACCAGCCAATCAGCTTCTAACTGCCATGTTACAGGCTGTGTTTGAAAAACGTCAGAAGCTGGTTGGTTGGTACTTTATCTCCGTCCACTTTATTTCTCTCCAAGGATTAGTACATAGGCCTCTAAGGGGTATATTCAATTAAGGTCGAAACTGCCGTCTTGTCGAAAAGACGGCAGTTTTCAACCTTTTCAGGTCGGAAAGGGGTTCCGACCTATTCAGGCCCCAGCATTTTTATTCGACAAGTCGGGGAATTCAACTTGTCGAATAGTACGTGAATTGGCGGTATAGCTGCCGATTCACGTGCTTCTGATGGAAATGGGCCAAATTCGACAGGTTTTGGCCCCGTTTCTGACCATCTCAGTTCAACTTAAAAAAAAGTTGAACTGAGATGAGGGAGGAGAGTGGGGAGAGCCATGGGGAGACGGGACAGCAGAGATACAGCACAGTGCTGCAGGAGGATGTGGCACAGCCGCCGCTCACGGCTTCGTCCACCCGGCTCTAGCAAGTGAGGTCCCGCTTGCTGGAGCCGGGTGGACACTGCCATGAGGTCTGGCGGCTGTGCCACATCCACCTGCAGCGCTGCTGTCCCCCGTCTGCCCGCGGCTCTCCCCCCCTCTCCGGTTCCTCATCTCAATTCAACTTTTTTAAAGTCGAATTGAGATGGGCATTAAATAGCCCTTGTCGGATCCATTCCGACAAATGCATGTCGGAATGGATCCGACCTCAATTAAATACACCCCTAAGGCTCTCTGTGTTATTATTAAAGGGAAGCTACAGACACAAAATGCCATTTGCTGCTTTGAAATTAATTTAGACATTTCTGGAACATTATAGAAAATCTGATATTGTCCTATTTGGTATTTATACTACATCAAGGGAGTGAGGACAGTACAGGGAAACAAAATCCTACAAACTGCTGGAGACACGTGTTGCTTGAAGTAGTGCTTGCCTACATATTAGGATCACCCCACTAGTAGGTGTAAGTATGGGGGAAGAGGTGATGTGGTTGTATCATCATTGCACCACCCACCACTGCAAAATGCAGGTTACAAAGCCATTCCGAAGCATTTCGCAGTGAAACACATCATTACAGCCCTGTCTTGACCACTTCACCGGGGATGTGGGTTGGATCCGAGAAGGTGTCTACTTTCCTAGGAGAACTCCCCAAATGTAGGCAAGTACTGTATGCCAGAAATGTACTCTCATGGCATAAAAGCATTCATAAGTACATTTATGCATATTAAAACAAGCAGCAAATGACAGGTGTATTTCCATTAAGATGGATCCGTCACCTACACACAACAGAGTCATCCAATGTACGGGATTAATATTCATGAGCACTTCATTTATTAAATGAGTAGGCAGAAGTTACTCACACAATATGTAAGGCCTCATGAATATACATCAGGTAGTGCCTCAATAGTGCCTCAAACAAAAAAATGAGGCTTCTGAGGTTGAGGTGAAACAGGGAAAACCACTACTGCATGTAGGTCACAGGTACACCTTATCATTAAATACGGCATTTCCAAAAACACTCTAATGAAAGTGCCATAACGATCAGAGTGTTTTTGTTTTTCCATTTTTAGCTATACTAGTATCATTACTTTAAACAAACAATATTATAATGCTGCTTTAGAACAGGAGTATGTCATCTATAGTTCTCCAGCTGTTGTCAACCTAAAATTCCCATGGATGTTTACGAAGGCCCAACTTTTGGTTTCCCTTAAAACTAATTGCCTCTTTAAATCTAGCAGTTATATCACCGGAATCACGCCAGGACCAGCAGACTGGAGATTATGAAACCAAAACAAAGACAAGTATCCAAACATTTCAAATCCCACTAACCATTTGTATAATCTAATGTATAATGTTCAAAAATCTGTGCATGACCCAAACCACTGCAACGTATAACTTAACTTTACAAACACAGCAAAAACTAATAGCAACTCTAAATTACCAACTAAAAAAATGCACAAAAAGGCGCTATTACATTGATTTTTTTAGGTGGCAAACATACTTTGGTTCCTGACACAGCTTATCCATATAGATTAACTTTAGAATTTAGATAAGGCCGAATGTGATGAACTTCTGTCTTTTTCAACATCACCAACTGGGGAACTCTACAAGATGTAACCTATATACCCGTATTAAACTCACTTCCTACCAGTTCCGACTATTCAGTTGGCACAAAGAAAGACACACCCCTGATATGCCCAGCCACACCCCCACTGCATTATGCCTTGTTCCTTTACCTATAATGACACGCCTCTTTTCTGGCAGACCACACCCCTTTTGATGAGGACGTTTGCATACTATGAGTTAAAAACATTTTGATAGGAAAGAGGAGAGAAAAATGTAGGTCTAGTATTGGACTTAGCTGGTAGGTATGCAAAACTAGTCCCATGAGAGTGACTCGTGTTGGAGGACAAACACCATAACCTTCTAAGTCCTGATCCAAACCTGGGGGCAGATGTATTAAGCCTGGAGAAGTGATAAAGCATATCGTACCAGCCACTCAATTCCTAACTGTCTTTTTACATATTGGAGCTGATTGGCTGGTGCGTTATCACCTTACCCTTATCACTGCTTTATCAATTCTCCAGGCTTAATACATCTGCCCCCTGGTTCTGCCTGATGAGATTTTCAGTTCAACAACAGCTGGAGAGCCTCAGGTGGCCTACACTTGAGCCAGAATAAAAGTGACTACAGAGGAGATCTTAAACTAGTAATCTGATGCAACCGAGTACATACCAGCAGAGGTTTCCATAATTCAAAACTGTAGATAACCAAAGATGACATTGCAATTCCTGTCAATAAGTATTAGATATCAGTCCCACTTAGGGCTAGTACAATGCCATTGGTAAGACAAATTGTAGATCCCTACAGCATGCACTACAATTTGTATACCAAGACCAGGGGGGAATTTACCCCTCAATTTATAGTTTTGTCTTTTCTGTATGTGGATTTAATCAAGATTTTTGGCTCTAAATGGGGCTGAAATTCTGAACATCTGATACAAAACATCATTATACCAAAATAATCACCATAGGACATAAAGAAACCACTGCACATCTTTCCCATAATCACAGCATGCAATGTCCCTTTTGAATGTCCCTCCCAGCTCCCCCACAAGAACAAAAAGAACTGTATTAAACAACCCCCCCCCCCCCCCTGTATCAATGCTTGCTGACATGGAATCTATGGCATGCACAGATCCCGTGAACGAGCGATAAACTTAAAAAGTGACTTGCTGTGGCCCATTCCCCACCACATCCCAACGGAGAGAAGAGGTTAATGCAACAGTTCTCACTGGATCAATGTGGGTAATGACAGACCATTGTGCTTGAAATCAGGAGACTGACACCTTGCATAAGAAAATAACTATTACAATGACTTATCTTCATTTGCCAGGCGACTCGTTTTTGTTTTTTTGTTAAAGAGGAAACTCATGACAATAAACCTGAATCTGCTGGCAATAGTTTAAAATGTAGATGTCACCTACATATGGTGTATTCAGCCAATCGGTTCATTAGGAACTAGCGACAAGTGTTTAAAGAGGAGATGTATAAAGCCTTAGAAGCTTCACTTTATTTCTTTCCAACTGTCATTTCAAAGCATGTGTTAGATAAATTACATCTAAAATCTGATTGGTTGCTTTGGGTAACTTCTCTAGTTTATCTCTCTCCAAGGCTTGATACATCTCCCCCTAAGGCATTAAATAGAAAGTGTCTCATTCCTTGGTAACGTTGCTGGGCTTAATGAATTTTAGGATAGGCTGCTCCTTTGTGCGCATAGGTGTCAGGTGCAATTCAATCTGATTCCTAGCGGACAACTGTAACATTAACCCTTTCTGCTCCGCAGTGGGGTAAGAGCGAGCGTTCTTTGCCTTGATTGGTGAATCATGATTTCATGCAACCAGTGGCGATGGGTTTTTTTTCTGGGGAGCTTTAGGCCCCCCACTTTAAATTAAACTTACAAAGATTGTTGTGGGGCTGACGAGTGAACCGCTTGCAGAGCAAAATGCTTGAAAATGTTTGTCCCGCAGGGAAGACGGCACAGATGAGAGATGGAGGAGGATATGTAATGAGTTCACGTAGAATATTAGACCTCTGTTGGTGTTCTGCATTATCATCTATCTAATTGTTTCCCAGATTGGCCGGTACCACTACCTTGGGGCGGGTGGTTAACCAGGTGTGTGGGTTGGACACACCATGAATAGTGAATCAGCTGGAGCAGGATGGGAGGCACAAGTCCAACTGGACCCATGTACAATGCACACCACACACACTGAACCAATGATAGATATGTCAGCCCCTGCCAGCAGGCACTCCTTATCGTCCTCTGCAGCTGATAACTAATCTATGGGGGAAATGCTTCTCTAAATGAACAAGCACAGGGTGACTAACAGGTTTGCAAAGACATGGATAGTTGAATTCAAACACAGGGGCAAGCCAATGATGTCACAGCTGCTCAACCGGCTGCAGTCTCAGCTGCTTGACATCAGAGCCCAATAGGATGCTCTCCTAAAGATGTGCATTCGGCTATCTGGGTGAAGTCACTTGTGGACACTAATGGTGGGTACACACTGCACGATATATTTGCAGATCAATGGATCTGCAGATATATCTACAGCCGGATTGGGCAGTGTCTTGTGCATACACACTGCCCGATCTGTCGTGACTGACATCACAAACTGGGCGAGCATTTACATGCACCAGCCCAGTTCAGCCGTCAATCATCGGCGGCGGCTGCAGCATGTGTATGGGTGGACGGCTGACCGCCCGTACACATACAACGATGTACCAATATATCTGCAGATATATTGGTCATCGTGTGTGCTGCAGGGCTGACGCAATATATCTGTGAACGACGGCGTTCACAGACATATCATTGGTACACATTGGCTGACGGGCCAGTGATATATTGGCCATTGTGTATCCAGCATAATTCTCATCTTAATCTGTGTATTACTGTGCATATATATCCAATGAGAGTGACTTATCAGAAAAAATGATCTACAGTTCTGAGTGAAGTTCGACAGATCCATATGTGGGCTGTGTTAGTGGTGACATTGGGTGCTTTACAATCTATGAGCTATGCAATGCTAACAGTAGGGTGGATGGGCCTCCACATAAAAATAGCATAAAATAGGCCCATCATCACCATCACAAAATGTTGCAATTTTTCTACTTTTACATATTTAGGGAGACAATGGCCTGATTGTGTGGGTTCTGTACACCTGGTTCTGGTCCTTCTCACAGTAGGCCCTTGATCATTTTCAGCTTCAGGCCAAAAATAAGATTTTACTTACCGGTAAATCTATTTCTCGTAGTCCGTAGTGGATGCTGGGGACTCTGTAAGGACCATGGGGAATAGACGGGCTCCGCAGGAGACAGGGCACTTTAAGAAAGAATTTGGATACTGGTGTGCTCTGGCTCCTCCCTCTATGTCCCTCCTCCAGACCTCAGTTAAAGAAACTGTGCCCGGAAGAGCTGACAGTACAAGGAAAGGATTTTGGAATCCAGGGCAAGACTCATACCAGCCACACCAATCACACCGTATAACTTGTGATAAACTTACCCAGTTAACAGTATGAACAACAATAGAGCATCAGATCAACCCTGATGCAACTATAACATAACCCTTATGTAAGCAATAACTATATACAAGCATTGCAGAAAAAGTCCGCACTTGGGACGGGCACCCAGCATCCACTACGGACTACGAGAAATAGATTTACCGGTAAGTAAAATCTTATTTTCTCTAACGTCCTAGTGGATGCTGGGGACTCCGTAAGGACCATGAGGATTATACCAAAGCTCCCAAACGGGCGGGAGAGTGCGGATGACTCTGCAGCACCGAATGGGCAAACACAAGGTCCTCCTCAGCCAGGGTATCAAACTTGTAGAACTTTGCAAAAGTGTTTGAACCCGACCAAGTAGCTGCTCGGCAAAGCTGTAATGCCGAGACCCCTCGGGCAGCCGCCCAAGAAGAGCCCACCTTCCTTGTGGAATGGGCTTTTACTGATTTTGGCAGCGGCAATCCCACCGCAGAATGAGCCTGCTGAATCGTGCCACAGATCCAGCGAGCAATAGTTTGCTTTGAAGCAGGAGCACCCAGCTTGTTGGGTGCATACAGGATAAACAGTGACTCAGTTTTCCTGACTCTAGCCGTTCTGGCTACATAAACCTTCAAAGCCCTGACCACATCTAGTAACTCGGAATCCTCCAAGTCACGAGTAGCCACAGGCACCACAATAGGTTGGTTCATATGAAAAGATGACACCACTTTTGGCAGAAATTGCGGACGGGTCCGCAATTCCGCCCTGTCCATATGGAAAACCAGATAGGGGCTTTTATTGTGACAAAGCCGCTAATTCTGACACACGCCTGGCTGAAGCCAAGGCTAATAGCATGACCACCTTCCACGTGAAAAATTTTAACTCCACGGTTTTAAGTGGCTCAAACCAGTGTGACTTCAGGAAACTCAACACCACGTTAAGATCCCAAGGTGCCACTGGAGGCACAAAAGGGGGCTGAATATGCAGCACTACCTTTACAAACGTCTGAACTTCAGGAAGAGAAGCCAGTTCTTTTTTAAAGAAAATGGATAGGGCCGAAATCTGGACCTTAATTGAACCCAATTTTAGGCCCAAAGTCACTCCAGACTGTAGGAAGTGAAGGAAACGGCCCAGCTGGAATTCCTCCGTAGGGGCATTCCTGGCCTCACACCAAGCAACATATTTTCGCCATATACGGTGATAATGTTTAGCCGTCACGTCCTTCCAAGCCTTTATCAGCATAGGAATAACCTCATCCGGAATGCCTTTCTCTGCTAGGATCCGGCGTTCAACCGCCATGCCGTCAAACGCAGCCTCGGTAAGTCTTGGAACAGACAGGGCCCCTGTTGCAACAAGTCCTGTCTTAGAGGCAGAGGCCACGGGTACTCTGTGAGCATTTCTTGCAGCTCTGGATACCAAGTCCTTCTTGGCCAATCCGGAACAATGAGTATTGTTCTCACTCCTCTTCTTCTTATGATTCTCAGTACCTTGGGTATGAGAGGAAGAGGAGGAAATACATAGACCGACTGGAACACCCACGGTGTCACTAGAGCGTCTACAGCTATCGCCTGAGGGTCTCTTGACCTGGCGCAATACCTCTGTAGCTTTTTGTTGAGGCGGGATGCCATCATGTCTACTTGTGGCAGTTCCCACCGACTTGCAATCTGCGTGAAGACTTCTTGATGAAGTCCCCACTCTCCCGGGTGGAGGTCGTGCCTGCTGAGGAAGTCTGCTTCCCAGTTGTCCACTCCCGGAATGAACACTGCTGACAGTGCACTTACGTGATTCTCCGCCCAGCGAAGAATTCTGGTGGCTTCCGCCATCGCCACCCTGCTCCTTGTGCCGCCTTGGCGGTTTACATGAGCCACTGCGGTGATGTTGTCTGACTGAATCAGCACCGGTCGGTCGCGAAGCAGGGTCTCCGCTTGACGTAGGGCGTTGTATATTGCCCTTAGTTCCAGGATGTTGATGTGAAGACAAGTCTCCTGACTTGACCACAGACCTTGGAAATTTCTTTCCTGTGTGACTGCTCCCCACCCTCGGAGGCTTGCGTCCGTGGTCACCAGGACCCAGTCCTGAATGCCGAATCTGCGGCCCTTGAGAAGGTGAGCACTCTGCAGCCACCACAGGAGAGACACCCTGGCCCTGGGGGACAGGGTGATCAGCCGATGCATCTGTAGATGTGATCCGGACCACTTGTCCAACAGATCCCATAGGAAAGTCCTCGCATGGAACCTGCCGAAGGGAATGGCCTCGTATGATGCCACCATCTTTCCCAGGACTCGCGTGCAGTGATGCACCGACACCTGTTTTGGTTTTAATAGGTCTCTGACCAGTGTCATGAGCTCCTGAGCCTTCTCCATCGGGAGATAAACCCTCTTCTGGTCTGTGTCCAGAATCATGCCCAGGAAGGGCAGACGAGTCGTAGGAATCAACTGCGACTTCGGAATATTTAGAATCCAGCCGTGCTGTTGTAACACTTCCCGAGAGCATGCTACGCTGATCAGCAACTGCTCTCTGGACCTCGCCTTTATGAGGAGATTGTCCAAGTATGGGATAATTGGGACCCCTTGCTTTCACAGGAGCACCATCATTTCCGCCATTACCTTGGTAAATATTCTCGGTGCCGTGGAGAGACCAAACGGCAACGTCTGGAATTGGTAATGACAATCCTGTACCACAAATCTGAGGTACGCCTGATGAGGTGGATAAATGGGGACATGAAGGTAAGCATCCTTTATGTCCAGAGACACCATAAAGTCCCCCCCTTCCAGGCTTGCGATGACCGCTCTGAGCGATTCCATCTTGTACTTGAACCTTTTCAGGTATATGTTCAGGGATTTTAAATTCAATATGGGTCTGACCGAACCGTCCGGTTTCGGAACCACAAACATGGTCGAATAGTAACCCCTTCCCTGTTAAAGGAGGGGAACCTTTACCACCACCTGCTGAAGATACAATTTGTGAATTGCAGCTAACACTATTTCCCTCTCTAAGGGGGAAGCTGGCAGGGCCGATTTGAGGTAACGGTGAGGGGGCATCTCTTCGAATTCCAGCTTGTATCCCTGAGACACAATCTCTATAGCCCAGGGATCCACCTGGGAGTGAACCCACTTGTGGCTGAAATTTCGGAGACGCGCCCCCACCGGGCCTAGCTCCGCCTGTGGAGCTCCAGCGTCATGCGGTGGATTTAGTGGAAGCCGGGGAGGATTTCTGTTCCTGGGAACTAGCTGTATTGTGCAGCTTCTTTCCTCTACCCCTGCCTCTGGCAAGAAAGGACGCTCCTCGGACTTTCTTGCCTTTTTGTGATCGAAAGGACTGCATTTGGTAATACGGTGCTTTCTTAGGTTGTGAGGGAACATATGGCAAAAAATTTGACTTTCCAGCCGTAGCTGTGGAGACCAGGTCCGAGAGACCGTCCCCAAACAATTCCTCACCCTTGTAAGGTAAAACCTCCATGTGCCTTTTTGAGTCAGCATCGCCTGTCCATTGCCGAGTCCACAGGACCCTTCTGGCAGAAATCGACATTGCATTTATTCTAGAGCCCAGTAGGCTAATGTCTCTTTGAGCATCTCTCATATATAGGACAGCGTCTTTTATATGCCCCAGGGTCAGTACTATAGTATCCTTGTCCAAGGTATCAAGTTCCTCAGATAAGGTATCTGTCCATGCTGCTACAGCACTACACATCCAGGCCGACGCAATCGCCGGCCTTAGTAGGGTACCTGAATGTGTATAAATGGACTTCAGGATACCCTCCTGCTTTCTATCCGCAGCATCTTTTAGGGTGGCCGTATCCTGTGACGGTAGGGCTACCCTCTTGGATAAGCGTGTTAAAGCTTTGTCTACCCTCGGGGAGGATTTCCAGCGCAACCTGTCCGTTGGCGGGAAAGGATACGCCATAAGCATCCGTTTGGAAATCTGCAGTTTTCTATCTGGAGATTCCCAAGCCTTTTCACATAACTCATTTAACTCATGTGAAGGGGGAAAGGTCACCTCTTGCCTTTTTTCCCCATACACATATAAACCCTCTTGTCAGGGACTGGGGTTTCCTCTGTGATGTGCAACACATCTTTCATTGCTATAATCATGTAACGGATGGCTTTAGCCATTTTAGGCTGTAACTTTGCATCATCGCCATCGACACTGGAGTCAAAATCCGTGTAGACATCTGTGTCAACAATTTGGGATAGTGGGCGCTTCTGAGACCCTGACGGCCTCTGCGACATAGGATCAGGCATGGGCTGAGACCCCGGCTGTCCCAAGGCTTCAGCTTTATCCAACCTTTTATGCAAGGAAGTAACATTATCATTTAAAACCTTCCACATATCCATCCAATCGGGTGTCGGCGCCGTAGGCGGCGACCCCACATTCATTTGTTCCCGCTCTGTTTCCACATAGCCTTCCTCGTCAAACATGCCGACACAAGCGTACCGACACACCACACACACAGGGGATGCTCTATTTGAAGACGGTTCCCCCACAAGGCCTTTTGGAGAGACAGTGAGAGAGTATGCCAGCACACACCCCAGCGCTATATGTCCCAGGAATCACACAGTAACTTAGTGTTAACCCAGTAGCTGCTGTATATACTGTTTTTGCGCCAAATTTATGTGCCCCCCCTCTCTTTTTACCCTCTTCTACCGTGATTCTGCAGGGGAGAGCCTGGGGAGCTTCCTCTCAGCGGAGCTGTGGAGAGAAAATAGCGCTGGTGAGTGCTGAGGAAGAAGCCCCGCCCCCTCAGCGGCGGGCTTCTGTCCCGCGTTTCTGTGTAAAAATATGGCGGGGGCCCTTGCATATATACAGTGCCCAACTGTATATATGCTACTTTTGCCAAGAGGTCTCTAATTGCTGCCCAGGGCGCCCCCCCCCCCCTGCACCCTACAGTGACCGGAGTATGTGGGTTTAGTGTGGGAGCAATGGCGCACAGCTGCAGTGCTGTGCGCTACCTCATATGAAGACTGGAGTCTTCTGCCGCCGATTTCGAAGTCTTCTTGCTTTTGACGCCGGCTTCTGTCTTCCGGCTCTGCGAGGGGGACGGCGGCGCGGCTCCGGGATCGGACGACAAAGGGTGAGATCCTGTGTACGATCCCTCTGGAGCTAATGGTGTCCAGTAGCCTAAGAAGCAGGACCTATCTTCAGTGAGTAGGGCTGCTTCTCTCCCCTCAGTCCCACGTAGCAGAGAGTCTGTTGCCAGCAGATCTCCCTGAAAATAAAAAAACCTAACAAAATACTTTCTTATAGCAAGCTCAGGAGAGCTCACTAAGTAGCACCCAGCTCGTCCGGGCACAGATTCAAACTGAGGTCTGGAGGAGGGACATAGAGGGAGGAGCCAGAGCACACCAGTATCCAAATTCTTTCTTAAAGTGCCCTGTCTCCTGCGGAGCCGTCCCCAGCATCCACTAGGACGTTAGAGAAAAGGGCATTATGGGGGTCATGCCGATCCGTTCGCACGCTGCTGTTTTTCGCAGCCGTTTGAACGGGTCAGAACTGCGTATGAGCACGGGCGGCAATGAGCAGGCACGTCACTGCCTGGCGACGGCCGTCGCTGGGCAGTGTCGGGAAAAACTAAGAAAGCGTTCGCAGCGGCGAACGGGCGAACGCAAGAAGATTGACAGGAAGAGGCTGGCTGGGGGTGGCAACTGAGCGTTTTCTGGGAGTGCCGAAGAAAACGCAGGCGTGTCCGGCCGAATGCAGGGAGGGATCCCGACGTCAGCTCCAGGAAGGATCACCACAGCGGGTAAGTCTTGAGCTGTGCAGAGACTGCACGAACTTTTTGCTTGTACAGTCTCTGCACAGCGGATCGCAGCCCTGCACAGCTAATCCCCCCTCCCCTGTAGGCGGCGACTGCCTGATCAGGTCGGAATGACCCCCTTAGTCCGGCCCTGGCCCCAGTAGATTGCCATCATATACATTTAGAAGCTGTTGTTTTTTTTAGGGGGGGGGTTATGCAATAATCATCCATCTATCACTGTATCTATGCTTTTTTAAATTGGTTTTGGTCTTTCTTAGTTAGGGGTCTGGTTTGCTGCCTCTTTTACATGCAGCCTTTATTCAAGATTGTGGACGTGCAATTACTATATCCTACAATGTATTCATACACAGGTGCATTAAGTAAGGCCGCAATAAGCATAACTGAATTGCAATGCTTTATCGTTTCAGCTGTAGTCTTAATTCAAATCCTCTTGGTAGAAGTTGTGAAGGTTTTGAAAACAGTTTGTGTTGGAAATCTACAAAAATATGTCATTACTTTTTTTGTTTAATTTATACCTATCAATTTATTTTGACATATAAAAATGTCAAACTTGTAGATTTTTGCGCTAGACAACACGGAATGATATGGACAACATGTGATGAGGATGGAAAATAATAGAGACACAGGGGTAAGGTTGGCTTGAGAACAATAAGGAGTCAAATAACAATGCAGAGAAAAGACAATAAACCGAATGAAAGACAAGAAGAGAGGGAGAAGATGAGAGACAGATTGATCATGAGGTGACATGATCAGCGGGAGGTGGAAGGACACATTTTCAGCTGTTCCTATAATGGCATTTCCAAAAGAAATCAAAAAACCAGCAAGCATTTTCTTATTGTAAAAACAAGATAAATTAATTGGTGATGTCCGAGCTGAGGGTGAGTGGGGCAGAGAAATCCACGAAGGGTGGAGGGTTTTTGGGGGGTATTAAAGTCTCTCTTTACTTTTTTGTCCCAGCTCGTTAGACCTCACTCCATGATGGGAGCCGGGTCCTCGAATGACACCCGACTGCTGTCTCGGAAGTCTGGGTGTCTGAGGTCTCCAAGAAATTTGATGGGTGTTAATATGTGAGTGGAACCTGTGAGAGAAGAGAGGGGGGCTGACAAAGGCCTAACACAGACAGGGAGGAGCAGGGGAGGGGAGTAAGAAGAGAAGACTTTTGAAGGACTAAACACAGACAACACATATAGGGAAGAGGACAACGACCAAATAAAAAGCAGACAACTGATTGTGCTAGAAGAAATATGAAGAATATGTGAAGGGAATCAAAATATGAAGAAAAAGACTTAAAACACAAGGGAGACTGAGGCAGCAGGAAGGTGAAACAAGGGACGTTGAGGCAGCAAAGGGGAAGCACAAGGGAGACTGAGGTAGCAAGGGAAACACAAGTAAGGCTAAGGTAGCAGGGGGAGCACAAGGGAGGATAAGGCAGCAGAAGGAAACATGGAAGCTTAGTTAGAACGGCAAAACATATGGGAGGCTGAGGTAGCAGGGGGAATCACAAGGGAGGCTGAGGTAGCAGGGGGAATCACAAGGGAGGCTGAGGTAGCAGGGGGAATCACAAGGGGGCATAAGGCAGCAGGAAGAAACACAAGGGAGGATGAGGTAGCAGGTGGAAAGCACAAGGGAGGCTGAGGTAGCGGGGGAAGCACAAGGGAGCCTGAGGTAGTAGGGGGAGTCACAAGGGAGCCTGAGGCAGCAAGAGGAAGCACAAGGGAGGTTGAGCCAGCAAGGCAAAGCATAAGGGAGGCTAGGGAGGCAATGGAGGCTGAGAGAGTGAGAGGAAGCACAAAAGAAACTGAGCCAACAGGAGAAAGGAGAAACTCTGAAGCTAATATGGAAAAAATGGGGAGCATAAGCTAGAAAAAAGAAACACAAGACCAAACCAGGCTGAGCCAGTGAAGGAATAAATTATTTGATACAGGAACCAATGAGAGGGCTGAGAAATTGAGATTGAGAAATAGATAGAATAAAGAAAAAAGAGTAAGCCAGAAAGAGGAGGGAAGGCCAAGAGATAGTGAACATTCAAAGTGACAAGTTACCACAAGAGGCAGAAGAGAGACATAACTACACACATATATAATATATACAGAACACAGTGGACCTCATTTATGTGGGGAATAACGCCTACAGACAGGGCCTGTTCTAGACCAAGTGGATCCAAGGGCAAAAAATTTCTTCAGCTAAAATATTGGCATGTCTGAGGTAACCGTGTAATGAGATATGCAGTTTTCCACAGCAATCTTCAAATGTGGACATCTGCAGCATATCATCTGATTATTTACAGCCCATGACATTGTTCTGGTCACTCAGCATTTAAGAGTTCAGCTTTAGGGAGAAGCTGTGAGCATTTGAGTTTTAATTAAAAAAAAATGTGCCAAATTGTCATGTTCTGTTGATGAGGAAAACATTTGATGCGGAAAATGCTTTCTCTGTGATCCAAGTGCTGCATCTGACAACACAGCATTGGAACACCATTGCGACCACTGGTTGATGGTCATAGACCCCGGCTATCTATGCTGAAGCTTACTCAGGCTGGCCATGGGGACTTCTCTGCCAGGTCCAGGAAGTCTGTGTACAAGGATGCAGACCCTGGGCTCGGCACGCCTACAAAACAGGGACGGACCCCACCATTTTATAGAATGGTCCCGGTCACCGCCCTATCAAGCTGCGGCTAAGGGAGTACTGCAAGCAATCATGCAGGACCCATTGTGCACATATGCAGTTCCCCAACCTTTGAATTTGTAAGTAAACCATCAGGTTTGCCTACAAATCCGGATCAGGCCCATTGTGTCTCATGTCTGGAACCCATAACTGAACTTGTCTGTGCAATTAGCATGAGTCATAAGTTGTAGGACTTCTAAGACTCGGGGGATCTGAACTCTCCTTGCCCACTGTTGCTTGCCCTGAACTTTGACTATACATGCTATCTTCCTGGCACTTGCAGTTGTGCTGTTTTGCTGCTGCTGCACCTTGACATCACTATAGCCTAGACTCAGACACTGAATCTCCCGCTTTCCCCCCTCACTGACTTAGGCATGACTACCTCTCTCTGCGCTCCTCAAGAACGTCAGATGTGGTTATGTCACACATCATCGCACCCGATATTCAGTAAGGAGAGAGGACAATGACGAGTGTCTTTTATATGCGGTGGTGACTGCAGCTACGCCCTTCCAGACTAAGGTGCTCCGGGTGACTGCCCTGTCAGCCTGTCCTCCGAGCTGCCTCTACCTACAGGTTCCCCCAAGTGCAAACCAAGGTGATATCTATTACCCGTGGACGCACTTCTACAACCCTGCCGCATGGCTAGGCATGCGGAGAGATGGCACAATGTGCAAACATATACTGTAAGCACACTTACGGTTATAAATGAGGCCCAAGGTGTGACACAGGCCTTGGATAAGAACAAGAGACAGATAGATAGATAGATAGATAGATAGATAGATAGATAGATAGATAGATAGATAGATAGATAGAAAAATACAAAGACTGACATATGACTGCAATAGGCAAAGCTCTTAATAAGACTGACAGAAACAAACAAACAAGGGTCAGAAAGAGACTACAGACATACACTTCTCTAGGGGTGAGAAAACTGCTGTATCAAGTCATTGGAGCTGGTATCCGGATGATAGATAGACAGGGTCAAGTTAGACAGTCAATAGATAGACACCATATCTTAGACAGACATTAGGTCACCAGGGTCAAAAGGTCGACATGAAAAAGGTGGACAGTACAAAATGTTGACAGGGTCAAAGGTAGACAAGGTCAAAAGGTCGACATGAAAATAGTCGACATAAAAAGTTTTTAAAAAAATTTTCACATGTTTTTGGACTTTTTCATACCTTCTCTATCCATGTCGGCATAGAGGTGGTTATAAACCTGGTGGCGAGTGCAGCGAGTCACCGAGCACGAAGCGTGGCGAGCAAAGCATTGTCTTTCTACAATTGGGGGTCCCAGGTGACAAAACTATCCACACAAACCCCAAAAAAGAAAGGGAAAAAAAAGGAAAAAAAAAAAAAGATGTCTACCTTTTTTTATGTCGACCATTTTCACGTCGCCCTTTGATCCTGTCTACATTTTGACCCTGTCGACCTTTTGTACTGTCTACTTTTTTCATGTCTACCTTTTGGCCCAGTCGACGTTTTGACTGTCTAACATGTGGTGTCTATCTACTGACTGTCTCACTAGACACTGTCTATCTATTATACCACATGTATGTATTGTACAAACCGCACTCACAGTCCTCTTTAATCACTGGGGTCCAGATACATGACTTCATATAAAGCTTACAGGTAACGTGCTCAGCATAACATATTAGCGATAACAGCAGAATTAGGGCACCCCAGCTACAGTTTTCTCACCACATGAGAATTGTGCAGAGCGAGTCAGCAAGGGACAGACATTTAGAGAGCAAATCATCAAAAAATAGACAGAGACAGGACTGTCAGTAAGGAGGAGACAGACACAGCACCAGTAACAGACCATACTGTACATACACACGTGGATACGCACTTACACAAAACACACACTCACTCCTACAGTCATAGACGCACACACCTATATAAAGACTGCCTACAGCCCAGAGAGTGCGTCTGCGCTGGAGCCCCTGCGCTGAAAGAGGCTATTTATTTATTTTCTATTTATAATACACTAATAACCATACAGATTGTGTTAAGGTGGCCATACACTAGTGCGACTTCTCCGATGGCAGCATCACATACGATACATCGTATGCAGTCCTTTTGCATAGGATGTATCGTATGTGATCCCAGCCAAGGCTGCCGGAGGCAACGGGATCCGAGAAAACTATAGTGCAGCCCTTGCGATCTACAGGCTCTCGGCCTGATGCGTTGAAATTGGGCAAAATCACACAAGTGTATGGGCACACTTTAGCCAACAGCCAGGTACCACCAGCATCACAATAACTAATTACAAGCAACCAGGGCTGTCACTTGGGCTGCCATCGATTTTCATTCAGCTTCGTATATCTGTATTAACCGGTAATGGGACAATACTAAATGGCCATTGGCTTGTATCAATAGGCTGGCTACATGCCTGTATTAATAGAAGGTAGCAGGATTCAGCCAAGGTTTATATTCTTGTGTTAAAGGGGGGGAAATATTTTACAGCTGCTGCAGTTAAAAGCCAGTTTCGTATGTGTTTGATATGTTAGTGGACAAATATACAGTGAAACAAACACATAAGAATTGTAATAGACACATGTACACAGTAACACACACACACGTAACCTATAACAGATACATAAATATGGTAACACACACGTATACTGTATATATAATAGACATACATACACACACACAAAGAAAAGCACACCAATGTATATAAAACAGACACACATTGCTACAGACATACAGTAAAAAGGTTTCTGTTCTTATGTCATTAGCTTCCCAGTACACTGTCCATCACAGTATGGAGAATGTGTGCCCCCACCACTCACCTACGAGGACCTCCCACTTGCCGCTGGCTTGTGATACCTCATATGCACAACGCATTTCACTGAGACACGCTCCGCCCAGGATGAAGATGATCAGACGAGGACCAGCGCGATACTCTCCTGGGGCCTTGTTTTTATGCCAGTGTCCGTAGCGGGCACTGAGGGTAAAATGTGGTACAAGTGAATTAATTTCACGTAGAAGGAGGATAACCTCTCAGCAGGAAGACGCTGCGTTCTTCCACTACGTGACCGCTGTTTGTTTCACATTACTTGTATAGCAAGGAGCCAGACAGGGGCTACGCACAATGGGGTTAATTCAGAGTTGATCGCAGCAGCAGATTTGTTAGCAGTTGGGCAAAACCATGGGGGTCATTCCGAGTTGATCGCTCGCTAGCTAGTTTTAACAGCCGTGCAAACGCTATGCCGCCGCCCACTGGGGAGTGTATTTTAGCTTAGCAGAAGTGCGAACGCTTGTGCAGCCGAGCTCTGCAAAAAATAGTTTGTGCAGTTTCAGAGTAGCTCTGAACCTACTCAGCGCTTGCGATCACTTCAGCCTGTTCGTGACCTGATTTGACGTCATACACCCGCCCAGCGAACGCCCAGCCACGCCTGCGTTTTTTCAGACACGCCTACGTTTTTGCAAACACTCC
Source organism: Pseudophryne corroboree (assembly GCF_028390025.1). NCBI lineage: Eukaryota > Metazoa > Chordata > Amphibia > Anura > Myobatrachidae > Pseudophryne > Pseudophryne corroboree. Next base: position 56,650,734 of record NC_086451.1, read on the forward strand.
CTGAAAACGGTCAGTTGACACCCAGAAACGCCCCCTTCCTGTCAATCTTCTTGCGGCCGCCAGTGCGAAGGAAAACTTTGCTAGAACCTGAGCACAGCCACAAAGGGCTTTGTACCCGTACGTCGCGCGTGCGCATTGCGGGGCATGCACATAAATGCCGTTTTTTCACCTGATTTCTGCGCTGCGAAAATCAGCAGCGAGCGATCAACTCGGAGTGACACCCCCATGTGTACTGCAGGGGAGGCAGATATAACATGTGCAGAGAGAGTCAGATTTGGGTGGGGTGTGTTCAAACTGAAATCTAAATTGCAGTGTAAAAATAAAGTAGACAGTATCTACCCTGCACGGAAACAAAATAATCCACCCAAATCTAACTCTCTCTGCACATGTTACATCTGCCCCACCTGCAGTGCACATGGTTTTGCCCATTAGCTAACAAATTTGCTGCTGCGATCAACTCTGAATTACCCCCCCAATAGAAAGGCAGTTTTGTTTGTGCTAAAGTAGTATTTCCCACCAACCTTACAGCTGTGGTACTAAAAGAAGCGGAGGAGCGGGTGGAGATGTACGGGTAGTGTTTGGTGTCCAGTTTGTCTTCTATGGTGTCCTGGATTAATGGGAAATTGCAAACATTTGAGAATGATCGTACGAATAGGAAGAAGAAATACAGGTGTGAATAAAACAAAACAATAAAAGTAAACAAATATAAACAACTAATACAGAAAGGAATAAAAACTATTTCAATGAATCGATGGATATCTAGTTCCCTATTGTCTCACCCTCTGCTCTCACATTTGAATTAAGTGGAAAAAAAATAAAGAATAAAAAAACAGTGGCTGGGGTAACTACCTTTTAACTGCCCCCCATGAAAGGATAACCTTCTTACCTCCATGATATCTTTTACGACTGGTGTCCATCGAGACAGTTGATAGGTCTGTTCACTGATTCTCTCTTTGCGGTCTGGTTTACTCCTGCGACGGAGTGTGGACTGAAGATTGAACATATTGTCATCATGCAAAAAGACAAGGCGCAATCTTTATGTGCATTTTGTGAAAGACAAGAAACACCTATTCCACTTGCCCCATACATCTGCCCCACACTACGTACTCAATATATAGAGCGCACCCACTTATGTGACAACACATTTTGAACACTAAAGTGACTTGTATAACCATGGTACATGTATTCCGAAACAGAGGCTGGTGCCTGCTGCTTTCTGTTATATTGATGTGTGTATCATCTATAGTACTGAGAAGATCACGAGGACCTTCAACTGATAACAGTTTGACTCTATAGATTACATATTTTTAGCCACTGAGCATCTGTCTCTGTGAGTTTTACTCTGTTAGGATGATGCTCCAATCACAATTACTTTATAGGATGATGCTCCAATCACAATTACTTTATAGGATGATGCTCCAATCACAATTACTTTATAGGATGATGCTCCAATCACAATTACTTTGCTAGGATTGAGCCCCAATCACAATTTCTTTGTTAGGATGATGCTCCAATCAGTTACTTTGTAGGATGATGCTCCAATCACAATTGCTTTGTAGGATGATGCTCCAATCACAATTACTTTATAGGATGATGCTCCAATCACAATTACTTTGCAAGGATGGTGCTACAATCCCAATTACTTTGCTAGGATGGTGCTCCAATCACAATGTCCAAGCTCGTACACTCTATCCTTAAGCAATGTTAGTACCCATTGATGATGGTCCCTCCCCCCTGACACTACAGCCAATAGATATACATACATCAGTGATGATGGGGACACCTAAATGACCCATATTGGTGATAATTTCGCTGTCCTCTGGTGGAATCTGTGCGTGTTGGATCAACTTGTTCAGATTCTCCTCAGTGATCCCTGAAAGAGGTGGAGAATATTACTCTTCAAAAGGGTTTCTCTCCTTTCTTCATCAATCTTTCTTCCCTGAGTCTTCAAATGCTCAACAGAGCCTCACATCAAAGTCTTAATGGCATAACTGTATTTTTTTAGTATGTTTAGAGAGGGGTGGATTTGACGGCTGTGGTATGGATGGTCAACAGTAACTAGGTCGACCACTATCGACATGGGGGTATATTTATTAAGCTCCCGATTTTGACCGATTTTGTGTTTTTTCTTCAAAGTGTCATCTCGGGAATTTACTAAACTAAAATCTCGGCAGTATTGAGGGCATTTGTATTTTTTTTTGAAGGCAGAGAAAAAAATACGAATGAAAACACCATCGGTCAAACACACCTGTTATTTTATACAACTCGATAATTTACTAAAAATTCGTATTCACAATCACTGCCGGCAATAGCCAAACACTGCCGTGAAAAAGTATACAATTCGTAAAAAAAAAGCAGTTTTCAAATAGACCTGCTTTTTTTACCGTATTCTGATAGGCATGCACGGATCAGTGAGATCCGTGCATGTTTATCAGTGGGAAGGGGTGTGAAAGAGTTAAAATCATTAAAAAAAATTGCGTGGGGTCCCCCCTCCTAAGCATAACCAGCCTCTGGCTCTTTGAGCCAGTCCTGGGTGTAAAAATATAGGGGGAAAGTGACTGGGGTTCCCCCATATTTAAGCAACCAGCACCGGGCTCTGCGCCCGGTCCTGGTGCAAAAAAATATGGGGGACAAAAAACGTAGGGGTCCCCCATATTTTTAACACCAGCACCGGGTTCCACTAGTCAGAGAGATAATGCCACAGCCGGGGGACACTTTTATATTGGTCCCTGCGGCCCTGGCATTAAATCCCCAACTAGTCACCCCTGGCCGGGGTACCCTGGAGGAGTGGGGACCCCTTAAATCAAGGGGTCCCCCCCTCCAGTCACCCAAGGGCCAGGGGTGAAGCCCGAGGCTGCGCCCCCCCCCCCCATCCGTGGGCGGTGGATGGGAGGCTGATAGCCTTTTGTGTAAAAAAAAATATTGTTTTTTGTAGCAGAACTACAAGTCCCAGCAAGCCTCCCCCGCAAGCTGGTACTTGGAGAACCACAAGTACCAGCATGTGGGGGGGGAAATGGGCGCGCTGGTACCTGTAGTTCTACTACAAAAAAATACCCAAATAAAAACAAGAGACACAGTGAAATTGTAACTTTAATGTACATACATGCACACTTACATACACACATACTTACCTATGTTATCCCGAAGCACTCGGTCCTCTTGTCCAGTAGAATCCAGGGGTACCTGTAAATAAAATTATACTTACAAAGAATCCAGTGTAGATTGGTTCTCTTCTTAAGTTATAATCCACGTACTTGTCAAAAAAAACAAACCGCTCACCCGAACCACGAACTGAAAGGGGATCCATGTTTACACATGGATCCCCTTTCCCCGAATGTCAGGATCCCCCGTGACTCCTGTCAAAGAGGGTCCCTTCAGCCAATCAGGGAGCGCCACGTCATGGCACTCTCCTGATTGGCTGTGCGCGCCTGCACGGTCAGTCAAGCGGAGCACTGTAGATACAATGTAGCGTAGCGGCGCTACATTATATCCAATGATGGTTACTTTGCGGTCTGCGGTAGACCGCGAGGTTAAGTGGGGCCACCCACAAGAGTGACCCCACTTAATTTCGCGGTGGCAACGCGGTGGCGACGTGGCGCTCCCTGATTGGCTGAAGGGACCCTCTTTGACAGGAGTCACGGGGGGTCCCGACATTCGGGGAAAGGGGATCCATGTGTAAACATGGATCCCCTTTCAGTTCGTGGTTCGGGTGAGCGGTTTGTTTTTTTGCCAAGTAGGTGGATTATAACTTTTAAGAAGAGGACCGATCTACACCGGATTCTTTGTAAGTATAATTTTATTTACAGGTACCCCTGGATTCTACTGGACAAGAGGACCGAGTGGTTCGGGGCAACATAGGTAAGTATGTGTGTATGTAAGTGTCCATGTATATACATTAAAGTTATACTTTCGCGGTGTGTGTCTCTTGTTTTTATTTGGGTATTTTTTTTGTAGTAGAACTACAGGTACCAGCGGTCCCATTTCCCCCCCGCATGCTGGTACTTGTACTTCTCCAAGTACCAGCTTGCGGGGGAGGCTTGCTGGGACTTGTAGTTCTGCTACAAAAAAAATATTATTTTTTTACACTAAAGGCTATCAGCCTCCCATCCACCGCTTCACCCCTGGCCCTTGGGTGGCTGAAGGGGAGGACCCCTTGATTTAAGGGGTCCCCACTCCTCCAGGTGTTAAAAATATGGGGGACCCCTACGTTTTTTGTCCCCCGTATTTTTTGCACCAGGACCAGGCGCAGAGCCCGGTGCTGAGAGCCCGGTGCTGGTTGTTTAAATATGGTGGAACCCCAGTCATTTTTCCCCCTGTATTTTTACAACCAGGACCGGCTCAAAGAGCCCAAGGCTGGTTATGCTTAGGAGGGGGGACCCCACGCAATTTTTTTTAATGATATTTAACCCTTTACAGACTTTTAAGGTACACAATGAAGCCCTGCACGGATCTCACAGACCCGGCTGGGATTCACTGTGTTAAGTCCGGCAGTGTTTTAATAATCACTCCCGTAAAACACTGCCTGACATTACGAATGACATCGACATCGGAAAATATGAAAATGCAGAATACGACAGCATAGTAAATGAGCCGTAAAAAAAACAAAAAGTTGCAAATTCACACTACCGATGTTATTCGTGTTTAATCTCCCACCAAATCCCGACAATTACGAATTTTAGTAAATATACCCCATGGTCTAGGTTGACAGGTCAAAAGGTCGACATGAGTTTTTTATGTTTTTTTGGTGTCGTTTTCTCCGTACAGTGACTGGGAACCCCAATTAGTGCTCCGTGTCCCCTCGCATGGTGAGCGACTGCGCTCGGCACAGGTTACTATTCACAATTGAAGTCTGCGTGGATCGTTAAGTATGAAAAAGTAAAAAAAAAAGAGTGAAAAACTCATGTCGACCTTTTGACCTGTCGACTTAGAACACGTCGACATAGAGACCCTGACGACCTAGTTACTGTCGACCAATAGTGGTCGACCTAGACACTGTCGACCTACAGATCGGATTTCACCTAGGGGCTATAGTCCACCAATCCGCACCTCTTCCCCCCACCCACCATCAACCACCTTCAGTAAAAATCTGCCAACCCCAGTGAGCTTGTTGTGATTTGCATACCAGAAGGTGTTTCCTTCCCCTGAGACAGCCAATCTGTACTGTGATTAGCAGGCAGCACTTCCAATAGGAAGCCACTCCCCTGCTATTCTGTCAGATTTAATTTGCTTCTAGAAGCTGCAGCCAATGAACTCCTTCGCAGCCTTTTTTAAATATATGAGAATTTGTAATAAATTGTAGAAAATATACATTTTGGCTATGTAGGCGGGAGGAAGGGCAATGAATAAGAGGCCAGTGGAGCTGGCACAGTCCTGTAACTGTAGTTCTGCATTCTCCCACTTACCATTCTTAAGGAAGATGTACAGGAGAATGATACGGATCTTATCATATGTGCTGACATTTCCATCCAGAAGGATGGGGACGATGGCCCGCATGGGATCCTTAATCTTCTCTCCCTCTGCATCTGTGCCCATCGCAAGATCCTAAGAGATAATCACAAGGTGAATCACTGCCAGTCCTTCCTAGGCCGAGGTGTAACACCACAGTGGGTACAACACTGACATAGCAGCACAGTTATACGCATATGCTGAGAACACAGGCCTCGGAAAGCACTGGTCCCTTTATAATCAGTATCAGTCATAAAGAATACATTACTCTCTGTCTCTTACCTGTTCCACACGGCAGAGTTTATCCACAGTTCCCTGATAGTGCTTCATGCAGTCTTCAGCCAGGTGTAAGTGAGTTGAGTACTGCAGAGAACTCATTACATTAATTACTGCCTTTTAAAAGGATTGTATACAATCTAGGGTATTCAATTATCCGCAAATTCGCGGCAATTTTTCACCCGAAAATTTTTCGCGACAATCGGATGAAAATTGCCGCGAAAACGCTCCATTTTTTGATCTATTTAATTCCAAACGGGTTTCACCTGAAAATTCTTGCAGTGAAAAGTGCAGGTGAAAATGGGGAAATCAGCCTGTACCCCAAAAATGCTAAACTAACATAGGAAAACAAAAGAGAAGTGTATTAGAGATCACATTAGAGAGTTTTTGGGGACTTAAATTGTGTGAAATGGCTGTTATATGCATTTTTTTTAAAAAATGCAAAAAAATTATAGAAAGCAAGTTTTTTTGAGCAAAATAAATGCTCTCATTAAATTTGGGGTACATGAAAATGGGTGTAAGTATATATTTGGGTCATTTTAGGATACTTTTAAAAAAAGTGGAAACAGACCGATTACTCCCATCTGCAAGCCTAAAAACACCTGTCCCACTCATAAAGCACCCCAATATACCTGTCCCATACCTTGAACCCCAATTTCCATCACTTTGTACTTTTTCACCCCAAAAATGACATGTCATTATTGGCCAATTAAAAATAATTAAAAACCTCAACGTGCCTAATTAGTCATTAAGGGGGGTGTCCCAGGAGTTCTGTACCATATCCAAACATTTTTACCTTAAAATAGTGACTTTTCCCAACTTTTCACCTGCTTCAGAGTAGGTGAAGTGAAATTAGTGAAAAAATGATCACCGATAAATTTTCCAGGAAAATTGAATAGGCTGTAATTGAGTTTTGCGGGAAAAGTCCGGTTTTTCGCGCGAAAACCGGACTTTTCACGCGAAAAGTCCGTTATCGCTGCTAATTGAATTTACCCCATAGACTGACACAACAGGAGGGATATTTACATGTATGACCCAGCAGTAAATGGATGATACCTGCATCTGCTGAATGCCTGAGGGCAGTCGTTGGAAAAATATACTTGTGCTGAGTAAATGAACTATAACAGGATCAGTGTTACTTGTATGTTCTGACTATACAGGAGCTGTGTTACCTGCATGTACTGACTGTAACAGGAGCTGTGTTACTTGTATGTTCCGACTGTAACAGGAGCTGTGTTACATGCATGTACTGACTGTAACAGGAGCTGTGTTAAAAGCATGTACTGACTGTACAGGAGCTGTGTTAACTGCATGTGTTGACTGTAAAAGGATCAGTGTTACTTGTATGTTCTGACTGTAACAGGAGCTGTGTTACTTGTATGTTCTGACTGTAACAGGAGCTGTGTTACCTCAATGTATTGACTGTAACAGGAGCTGTGTTACTTGCATGTACTGACTGTACAGGAGCTGTGTCACCTGCATGTACTGACTGTAACAGGAGCTGTGTTACTTGCATGTACTGACTGTACAGGAGCTGTGTCACCTGCATGTACTGACTGTAACAGGAGCAGTGTTACTTGTATGTTCTGACTGTAAAAGGATCAGTGTTACTTGTATGTTCTGACTGTAACAGGAGCTGTGTTACTTGTATGTTCTGACTGTAACAGGAGCTGTGTTACCTCAATGTATTGACTGTAACAGGAGCTGTGTTACTTGCATGTACTGACTGTACAGGAGCTGTGTCACCTGCATGTACTGACTGTAACAGGAGCAGTGTTACTTGTATGTTCTGACTGTAACAGGAGCTGTGTTACTTGTATGTTCGGACTATAACAGGAGCTGTGTAACCTGCATGTACTGACTGTAACAGGAGCTGTGTTACGTGCATGTACTGACTGTACAGGAGCTGTGTTACCTGCATGTACTGACTGTAACAGGAGCAGTGTTACTTGTATGTTCTGACTGTAACAGGAGCTGTGTTACTTGTATGTTCCGACTATAACAGGAGCTGTGTAACCTGCATGTACTGACTGTAACAGGAGCTGTGTTACCTGCATGTACTGACTGTAACAGGAGCTGTGTTACCTGCATGTACTGACTGTAACAGGAGCAGTGTTACTTGTATGTTCTGACTGTAACAGGAGCTGTGTTACTTGTATGTTCCGACTGTAATAGGAGCTGTGTTACCTGCATGTACTGACTGTAACAGGAGCTGTGTTGCCTGCATGTACTGACTGTAACAGGAGCTGTGTTGCCTGCATGTACTGACTGTAACAGGAGCTGTGTTACCTGCATGTACTGACTGTAACAGGAGCTGTGTTACCTGCATGTACTGACTGTAACAGGAGCTGTGTTACCTGCATGTACTGACTGTAACAGGAGCTGTGTTACCTGCATGTACTGACTGTAACAGGAGCAGTGTTACTTGTATGTTCTGACTGTAACAGGAGCTGTGTTACTTGTATGTTCCGACTGTAATAGGAGCTGTGTTACTTGTATGTTCTGGCTGTAACAGGAGCTGTGTTACCTGCATGTACTGACTGTAACAGGAGCTGTGTTACCTCAATGTATTGACTGTAACAGGAGCTGTGTTACTTGCATGTACTGACTGTACAGGAGCTGTGCTACCTGCATGTACTGACTGTAACAGGATCAGTGTTACTTGTATGTTCTGACTGTAACAGGAGCTGTGTTACCTGTATGTTCTGACTGTAACAGGAGCTGTGTTACCTGCATGTACTGACTGTAACAGGAGCTGTGTTACCTGCATGTACTGACTGTAACAGGAGCTGTGTTACCTGCATGTACTGACTGTAACAGGAGCTGTGTTACTTGCATGTACTGACTGTAACAGGAGCTGTGTTACCTGCATGTACTGACTGTAACAGGAGCTGTGTTACTTGCATGTACTGACTGTAACAGGAGCTGTGTTACTTGTATGTTCCGACTATAACAGGAGCTGTGTTACCTGCATGTACTGACTGTAACAGGAGCTGTGTTACTTGCATGTACTGACTGTACAGGAGCTGTGTTACCTGCATGTACTGACTGTAACAGGACAGCTGCTGTTGGAAATGGAGGGACCCCAACATACACCGGAAATATTGCAGACTCTCCTTCATACATTGGGGTGATCAGGTATCCCCAGAAAATGGGTGTTTTGGGGGTATATGCTGCAAATATTTAATGATAAATAGCACCTATCTGTCCTGCTGTAGGAGCAATGCTACCAGTAGGTACAATGATCACAGCAGGGAAATGCCCATTTTGGCAGTGGTGTCTGAATGTGATGAGTTTCTGGATATTGGATATTTGATATTAACACTTCAGTCACCTTACTCAGCTCCTTCTGATACTGCGGCATCTTCTTCAGCATTTGAGAGAGATCCCTCATCGTTGTCTACGACAGAAAGAACAACAGCAATTACCATCATGTCTTTCAGGTAGACAAGTCACCAGGTAGATGCACGATGTCCGTATGGATCAGTCACCTTGTCCCCTGTGTTCATCCTTTTGCTGGATGAGAAATCCTTTAGAGAGCGAGTTACTTCTCTGTGTAGTACAAGAACAGGAACATGACATCAGTCTGAGTATGCTACATGGTTCTGACAGAAGTGTGACTGCAGCCACGGTACTTACTGAGACACTTCGGCAATGTGCTTGTGACGCAAAGCCACCCAGAGCTCATCGTCTTCATCCAGCAGCACCTCCTTTACTCGGTTCTCTCCTATGCCACTGGTCTCATACCTGTTACAGGGACAGGAGTATCATAGGTTCTGGATCTCAGTGGAGTATTTCAATTGTAAAAGCTTTAAGTCATTGTGAAACAAATCCCTTCAGTATTATGTATCCAAGGACTAGATTTATCAAAGCTTGGAGAGAGATACAGTACCAGCCAATGCGCTCCTAACTGCCATGTTACAGACTGTGTTTGAAAAATGACAGAAGCTGATTGGTTGGTACTTAACTCTCTCTAAGCTTTGCAAAATCTAGCCCTTAGGGGCCAATTGACTAAGCCTTGTAGAGAGATAACATGGAGAGAGATAAAGTACCAAGCAATCAGCTCCTAACTGCCATGGAGCAGGCTGTGTTTGAAAAATGGCAGGAGCTGGTTGGATGGTACTTTATCTCTCTCCACTTTATCTCTTTCCAAGGTTTAAAAAATAGACCCCTCTGTCTTCTGCAGAATACAACTGGGTGTGAGTATGCGGAGGTGCAGGAGAGAATGCCAGTATTTTAAAAGCGGAAATCGTTTACAAGGCGAAACAGCCAAGGTAAGTTCTGCACCTCCGGCAACTGGCACCCTATTACATGTACCCCAGCATATTAACTAGACAAAAATTGCCAACATGGAATTGGTATGAAAAGTTTGACAATCAAAGTGCCCACACTAAGAACTGGGACACTGAGGTCGAACCTGTAATGCCGCCCTGTTAATAATAGAATCTGAAGCATTTTACCAGTGTCGGCTTTACAACTTCAAACATCATAATAAAGCATCATGGGGCAAAACTAACAGCGAGAGGGATTCTTGTGTTTGTAAAATGACAGGAGCACCATTTATCATTCGTAATGAGTGATAACAAGAATATCACTCGCTGTTATATCTGCCCCCATGTTTGAAGTTGAAAACTGACACTGTTAAAATGTTTTATATAGTCAAACAAGGAAAGCTGTATGAAGCCTTGTAGATAGATAAAGTGGAGCAGTTGCCAAAGCAATCATCTTCTGTCATTTCAAATAGTGTGCTAGATTATATGAGTTATTTATATAGCGCACACATATTCCGCAGCACAGTACAGAGAATACTTGCCCATTCACATCAGTCCCTGCCCCAGTGGAGCTTACAATCTATATTCCCTGTCACATGTACACACAGACACATTCACGTTAGGGTTCATTTTTGTTGGGAGCTAATCAACCTACCAGTATATTTTTGGATTCTGGGATGAAACCGGAGTACACGGAGGAAACCCACACAAGTATGGGGAGAACATACAAACTCCACACAGTTAGGGTCATGGTGGTAATTGAACCCATGACCTCAGTGCTGTGAGGCAGTAACGCTAACCATTACACCGTCAGAGATAAGTGACAGTTAGAAGCAGGTTGGGTGCTTTGAGAAACTTCTCCACTTTATCTCTCTCCATGGCTTGATACATCCTTCCCTTAGTAAAGCATAGGGGGGAAATTAAATTAGCTGTGATAACTAACTGCAATCTGACTCTTGCAGACCGCCAAAAAATACAGTGAATAGCGGCAGATCACAGGTTTGCGCGCTCCCGCGATTCAACCTATACTATTGCAAATTCGTGAAAACGTGATTCTTTGATTATTCTTGCCGTCAAAACCAGAGACTAGACTAGACCGCACCGCCGTTGAGGGTGCTGCCATAACTTTCCTGGGCTGGTTTTCCATGCTCCTGAATGTATATGAGTAAATGACTCCCAAACAGCGGAAAACAGAAAAAAATGGTTGTTCAGACAAGTTGATTATTTCTGTTTGCTTTAACTAATTTGTCTGAACGTCCATTTTTGTCCGTTTTCCAGCTTTTCTGTGCATATGGTGGTCGATTGTCGTTTGCACCTCTATATTACCAAGTTTTCATTCCAACTAATTCGCTGGGTGTAAAGACAATCTGTAGGTGTGTGGCCAGCTTTAGACAACCACTTCATTTTACACTGTAAACTCAAATCACTGCAAAGTCTTTATAAAGAAGTTTTCTCCTGCTTCTAACTACATTTCCCCATGCAGCATGGGGGCTAATTCAGACCTGATTGCTAGGCTGCATTTTCGTACAGCGGGCAATCAGGTGTAAACTGCGCATGCGTATGCACGGCAAAGCGCAGGTGCGTCGCATGGGTACAAAGTGGATCGCTGCTCAGCGATGGGTTTGTGCAAAGGATCCGTTCGCACGGGCGTAGGAGATTGACAGGAAGAAGGCGTTTGCGGGTGTCAACTGAACGTTTTCAGGGAGTGGTTGGAAAAACGCAGGGAGGGTTCCTGACGTCAATTCTGGTAGGTTGAAGTGATCGCAGCAGCTGGGTAATCCTGGGCTACTTAGAGACTGCACAAAATCTGTTTGTACATCTCAGCTGCACACTTGCAAAGCAAAAATACACTCCCCTATGGACGGCGACTATGCAAACGCAGGACTGCAAAAAAAAACCCTAAGCTAGCGAACAGGTCTGAATTAGCCCCATAGTTAGGACTGGGCAATAGGGTGCCGGCCTTACTTGTAGACATCGTTCTCCACCGGCAGGAGGTCGTAACTCATAGCCTGGAAAGTAAGTTCGTGCAGAACTGGAGATGCAGGATCAAAGCCTCGATCTAAGATGATGAGCTGTGAGCGAGCCTTGTCCGGACCCTGACCAAGGAGAGAGGATCCAAACTCAAATGAGTGAACAATACAAATAGCTGCAACGTCATGGCATACAGGGCTCACTTACGACTTTGTATCCCATACAGTATTTTGCAGTGTTACATAGTACAAGTCAATTGCACAACCCACACAAACGTTCTCGTCTGTACAATTCCTCTCGTCATATTTTTCTAATAAAATGCTTTTTGCTACATAATTTTGTGCAAACATTTCCTTCGCTGAAAGCTTTCACCATAAGATATATAATAACACACCCTCCAATATACTTGAACAAGAAATTGGTACAATTTTGTAAAAGGGGCGTGGCCACGTAACGCTGCCATAGGAATCTATAGGACAAGGGAGACGCTAAAATCAGTACAAAGCCCCATTGGGCTGGTACAGACCATAAATAAACAGTACTGTACCGGCCATAAAGTTTGGAGGGTATGTAATAAAATACATTCTTTATGCATTATGTATTAGATGGCGCTGTCATTGGCACACAGATAATTATTAGCAAAGACAAGTAGAGAGCATGAAGTAAAATGTCATTTTACTTTGGTGGATGGAAATCTAAAACAAATTTGCATGGATAACATTATAAATGACTTGTCTGTGAAGACATGTACATAGAAATAATAAATACATGCGTCCCCTAATAACATATGTATCCAGCATGTTAATGTGATACAATGATTTAAATAGCCCTTAAGTTCCGCAAATAACAGACACTGTATTTAATGGAGAAATACAACCAATCAGAAATTTGCTCTGTATTAGTGTAACTTGATCAAATTAAGCTGAGGTGAGCCCCAACCATGGCTGCCAAGAGGAATTTAGGGCCCCGGTAGAGTGTTGGTGTATGTCTGTGCCACATGGGGGTGGGGCTATGTCTCTTTGGGGGTGTGGCTTCTACCTATGTACACATACAACTACGCAATGGTGTGTGTACTGTATATACTGTATATTGCTGTTGTATATACTCTGGGTATACTGTATATGGCTGTTGTACATACTATGGGTGTATATACTGCATATGACTGTTGTATATGGTTGTTGTATATACTCTGGGTGTACTGTATATACTGTATATGGGTATTGTACATACTATTACTATGGGTGTATATACTGCATATGACTGTGGTATATGGCTGCTGTATATACTCTGTACTGTATATACTGTATATGGCTGCTGTATATACTCTGGTGTACTGTATATACTGTTTATGGCTGCTGTATATACTCTGGTGTACTGTATATACTGTATATGGCTGCTGTATATACTCTGGTGTACTGTATATACTGTATATGGCTGCTGTATATACTCTGGTGTACTGTATATACTGTATATGGCTGCTGTATATACTCTGGTGTACTGTATATACTGTATATGGCTGCTGTATATACTCTGGTGTACTGTATATACTGTATATGGCTGCTGTATATACTCTGGTGTACTGTATATACTGTATATGGCTGCTATATATACTCTGGTGTACTGTATATACTGTATATGGCTGCTGTGTATACTCTGGTGTACTGTATATACTGTATATGGCTGCTGTATATGCTCTAGGTGAGTTACAGTGGGAACATACAGTAACCTTCTTTGTTGGCAGAACACATCAGTGGTATCAGGCATGTACTGTAGGAAACTGCATGAGCTAAAGAGGCTTTTACATCATATCACATAGTTACAGTTACAGACAGTTCTTAATGAAAGAATAATTAATCAGTACAATGTTTCTGCCAATGACTGTGCTTGTCCATGCCTCACCTCCCCCATAGTTGGATCATCGGCCTTGTACGCATCTAGCTTATCTTGGATCAGCTGTGCAAGCATTGCATTATCTTTGTAATCTCTGCGGAGACATACAGGGGGTGATTAATGCACTTATACAGTCTACTTACACAACAACATGCACCAAGCACACTGCACTAACCCTGAGGAGACAGAAACATAGAATGTGACGGCAGATAATTCATTCATATCCTGTGGGCACCACACACCTTTCATTCACTGTCATATTTGTAACGGGTGCAGTTGATACAGGTACACCTCCCTCCCTGCACCTATTGTATAGAACCACATTGTGGCCACTGGCACCATTTTCCCAGTGATGTCTTCAGAAGGTGTCACCGGAAACATGGTGCATGCCCAGTAGACTCTGGTACAGTCCCTTCCAAAGGAAAAGCCTATGATTGAGATTCTACATGGGCCCCCTCCTATGATGATACACTTCTCCTTCTGTTCTAACCTCCCAACTACACCTCCTTTCAACATAAACACCTGGCCCCTCTGTCCTATAAAAATGTCCCTCGTGTGGGTCGATAAATATACAAATAACAGTAATCCTGTACAATAGCCTATCTGCAATAACCATACCATCGATGGAATCCTTTCCAAAGTCAGAGTTGGACAGGGGAGTTGGAGAGGTCTGAGTGATCGGAGTGGGTTATTCATATTCCTCACCTGCTTTGGGGGCTACTGCTCTTCGACGTTTGCACACATTAAGACTGACTGGCATGTACAGTGTTTACAATTCTGAGTGCCTCCAGTGATTGGAAGTCCAAAGCGCGCAGCTGCCTGTATCTTGAGTCAGCCACATCCAAGCAACCACCCTGCCCCCAGCCTTCCTCCACACAGAGCAACCGTGAATACTATGAGCTACATTTGCAGAAGCCCCATCCTTGGTGCAAAAGGACTGCCTGAAAACAGACGTATCTCTACATAGTCTCACCTCTGAATAGCCCACACCTATGTCTACATACCTATGGGACGCCTATCTTCGTGCAGATGCCCTATTGCCACCCAGTAATGCCCATTCATTCATAGGTGACAAGTGACCAAGATCCCTACTGCTCAGTATCTCCCGGGACTGCTGTAAGTTGTGCATGCAGGTCCAGACGCATGCTATAAATCGTCAGATCCATCCGCATTTGGAATTGCATGTAACCTGACTTAAGCCTGTTATGTATCTCCTACTCTGACAAGCAATTAACATACCTGCCTTCTCATTCATCCAATACGTTATAGTATCCTACTCATACCCTGCATTGCTCACTCACCCGCGGTAGCGTACAGCCGGATACTCTTTTAAGGTGGCGCACAAAGTGGCTAGCTGCTCTGCAAGACGCTCCAGGATCGGGTTCTTCATCTGAGCCTTGTGAGGGCTGTAAAAGCTGTGGAAGGAGTCAGGGTAATCCAAGGAGAATACCTAGAATGGATGGAGGGTATACCAGGTTTAAAGGAGAAAACATCATGGCAGCTACACAAATTAAATGGAACACTATACTTTTAATATTAGGATAAGTGATGTTAATAGGTGTACAATCATCCACAGATAATACCAGTATGAAGACCAAGAACTGATGTCATCATTACAATGTATATAACCTGTATATTATAAAGAAGAATGTATCCATTAGTGTTAGAGTGATTAGACCAGCTCATTAAGCAGACTGCTGGGACAGGCTGTGGACAGGGGTTGAAGTATTAGACGTCACAGTAAAAGTACCTCTCAATGACTTCTAATATCCATGTTATACACTATACGGGGTACATTATCTTATACCAATAAAGGGACCTGGCACATGCCGGGTAACTGCAGTCTTCTCCTGCCCTGCCCCCCGCTCTGTCTCTATCTGCTGGTCCATCCCACCCCTCTCTGATGCTCTCTGGCCAGGTCTGTCCCAGAGTAGTAATGGCGGACTTGGTCATTACTTTTCAGAATGGGCTAAATAAATTCCTAATGGACAGGGTTATGGAGGGTAAATCATGTACTATAGTAATAAAATATTTAGAAAAACACAGAAAAAAACCCAACAAAGGAGTATTTTAGTTTGCGGCTAAACATTCACCACAGTTAAAGTTAGTCTTAAAAATATTACAGTGTAGGAGATCAGTAACAGGTTGAACTCAATGGACACATTGTGTTTTTTCACCCTCAGCAACTATGCTACTATCTCCCGGTGGGCCAGTGCTTACCTCGGCTCCCATTGTGCATGTATGTTGGAGACCGGATAGAATTATTATCTAGATATACAGGTTGAGTATCCCATATCCAAATATTCCGAAATACGGAATATTCCGAAATACGGACTTTTTTGAGTGAGATTGAGATAGTGAAACCTTTGTTTTCTGATGGCTCAATGTACACAAACTTTGTTTAATACACAAAGTCATTAAAAATATTGTATTAAATGACCTTCAGGCTGTGTGTATAAGGTGTATATGAAACATAAATGAATTGTGTGAATGTATACACACTTTGTTTAATGCACAAAGTTATAAAAAATATTGGCTAAAATGACCTTCAGGCTGTGTGTATAAGGTGTATATGTAACATAAATGCATTCTGTGCTTAGATTTAGGTCCCATCACCATGATATCTCATTATGGTATGCAATTATTCCAAAATACGGAAAAATCCCATATCCAAAATACCTCTGGTCCCAAGCATTTTGGATAAGGGAGACTCAACCTGTAGTATGATAATATGGAGGACTCTACATAGGGAAACAGTAGTATTTACCCCTTTCTTCCCCATGCTAGGGTCTTTGCACTCCTGGAAGTTGTCTCATGGCAGCTGTGACAGCCAAACGTGAAACTACCATTTACCATCCCACCCACTATAACATAGGCTTGGATATCATTGACCTCTAAGCCCATGTTATAGCATAGAAACTTACACTTGAGCACTAGTCAGTGTGATATGGAATTCCTTAACATGCACAGGGAAACATCCATTCAAAATATATCCCTGATAGCATAGGTCAGTTGTAACAGTTACATTCTCCTCAAAATGTATAGACAGTCCCACCTTTATGAAGCTAAAGACTCCCGAAATATATGAAATTGCCTCTTACAGATATAGGATTATTGCTGTGACCACTCACCTGTGACTCGTAGGGCAGAAAAGCAATGTTTATCTCAGTCAAAGTCTTGATGACTTTGGAAGCTCGTGATTTGACCAGCTCATTAAACAGACTGTCTGGACAAGCTGTGGAGAGAGGTTGATACTCAAAATTGAAATGATAGATGATAAAGAGAAGATGGAGGGAGAGGCACGTGACAGAGGAAGTGAAGGGACGGTGATAAAGACCAGTTGTGCACTATGGGAGCACTTACAGTCAGTAAAGAAGACGTGTGCTGCTTTGTACTTAGCGGAAGGAGGATCTTTGAAGTCATTGATGAGGGAGTGAACAGACTGCAAGAGAAAGAAGGAGTGTAAGAGAGAGACAGGGGGAAAGAGTTGCGAGGAGAGCATGGCCATAAAAGAGACAATGTCAGAGATTGTGCATGAGTGACGCACCAAGAGGTAAATCTAGAAATATTCACTATAGAGGGAAACAATGAATTCCCTAACTTTTAAGTCATTCTATTGAAGATCATTGTCCACATGGTAGAATGAGGCCCAGGTTGCTTTCCACTGACTCTGCAGGCCTAATTTTTCTGTGTTGCACCAATGTTGCACATCTGCAGTGTTGGACTTGGGCATGATGGGTCCTCCAGAGAATGCAGTGGTAGGGGACCAAATTAAAAGGTATAGCCAGCCACCAGAGGGAGGTATGGCCAGTCACAACAGAGGGACATGGCCAACCATAGAGAGGACATGCAAAGAATAGTGCCCCTTTGTAAAGGAGGGACCCTGGATGTGTCCGGGTCACTCATTTTGATTGACTGGAGTACTAATCTTGGTGTAATTTCCATAGAAACAAACCAAGCACCTAAATTCATCCATGATCCTGCTCCACCAAGATGCAGACCCTACAGGAGGGGGTGGGGCCCTCAAACAGTGGAGCCCACCAGGGATTTCCCCTGTATGCCAGTGAGCCAGTCCAACCCTTGCTCCATATCTCAATATGTCCACATCTCATACAATAAATAATAATAAATGTGTTCTGCCAGTAATCAAAAATGATTATACACGTTTTATGTTGGCAGACATACATAATAAAAGGAGTGTTATGATCATGAAAGGTTTGACAGAATCACTGAACCATAAGCAGTAGCAGGTGAAAGAATAAAGATTTGATTAGAAAGTTGACAGGAATCAAAATTCAATACAATAAAACTGACATCCTCTGTAACCCATAGCAACCGACCAAGAGTTTTTCTTTGGTGAAATGAAAGCCAAACTAGTAAAAACAAATGTTTTTAAATAACTTAACTATAAGCAAATATTGGTGCTAGGAACACAAAACGAGATCCCACACAGAAACTTTATTTTAATATGCTATTTAGAGAACTGACATATATACATAGAGATAACATCTCTGGTTGGTATTGCTCGCAAAGAGTCAACTGTACAGTACTGCAAGAAAAGAGAAGAAGAAGAAGACTCTTTTGCTGGGGCACTCTAAATGTAAATATGTGTGTTTATTAAAACATAATTTTTTAATAAGGCTTTTCTTAAAATATGGGGGGTCAGTCAAGTGCGGTTGGATTTGCTATCACTGCTGTTTCCTTAAGAGTAGCAGTGATAGCACTGTATGGGGGTCATTCCGAGTTGATCGCTCGCTAGCAACTTTTTGCAGCGCTGTGATCAGGTTAAAACTCGGCAGAACTGCGCATGTGTATGTACCGCAATGCGCAGGCGCGTCGTACGGGTACAAAGAGGATCGGTGTTGGGCGATGGATTTAACGAAGAATCCATTCGCACAGCCGATTGCAAGGTGACTGACAGAAAGAGAGCATTTATGGGTGTCAACTGACCATTTTCAGGGAGTGTTTGGAAAAATGCAGGCGTGTCCAAGCGTTTGCAGGGCGGGTGTCTGGCGTCAATTCCGGGACCAAAAAGTCTGAAGTGATCGCAGCGGCTGAGTAAGTCCAGAGCTACTCAGAAACTGCAACACAACATTTTGTGCCATCGGCTGCAAAAGTGTTCGCTAACTTGCAAAGCGAAAATACACTCCCCCATAGGCGGGGACTATCTGATCGCAGCCCAGCAAAAAGTTGCTAGCGAGTGATCAACTCAGAATGACCCCCTATGTTTGGTGATGCAGCAGGAGGTGTCTATTACAAGCAGACACCTCCTGCTGCAGTAGTGATATAAGCTACGTCCTAACATTGTCTCTCTCTACCACCATCAGGTGGCTTGTAGCACCCATGGTGCCGTTCACATAACTCCGTTCTTCCAAATGGAGCCCACCCTCTGCTCGCCCACGAAACAGCATCAGACTGTCATTCAATGACTGTCTGGCGCCAGCCTGCATCCTATGCCGCAGAACCTGTCTGCACACAGTACCGAAAATCTGTACTTTTCAACAATGGATGCACCTGAATGATCCCCATTGTGTCTCAAACGCTCATATATCTTCTAGGTGGGAGATTCCTGATCACAAATTGCGTCAAACAGCAATACAGGCTTATGGATAAGATCAAAATCTCCTTAATTAGCTCGATTGATATAGTAACGTACCAATTGGTATTAGTTCATGAGCTGGTAGTGCATTCAGTGCATTGACCTCATATTGCTTCAACCAGCTAGCAGTACTGTACTAGACAATTTATAATAGATGCAGTCTCATAAGACACCCCATGTGGTACAATTCACGTTGTGACACCCACAAGTGGTTTTGATAACGTTTGCTAAATGCGCTGTATGGATTTTCTCTACTTCATGTTGAGTTAATATTACTATTATGTTGCAGTCTTTGTACCTTTTCTGAGGGTGTGATTAAATACACCGCCTCCAGGCTGGGAAGTGGCTCTCTCCGTTTATTAATGTCTTCAACAACTGGGAAAGACAATTATCAATTACAACAAACCGCTTGCACCATAACACTGTTCAAACAATCGCTAAGCCGCCTAGTAACAGCTGTTTTACATAAAAGACCTTCTGATAACATTCTCAGATACAGTTCCAAACCTTGGCTCACCTTAGCGAAATCAGCCATATTGAGTGTAAGCTATTGTTCTAGGTTTTATTAGTCATGTTCCGCAGAAAAAGGACAAACAATGCAGTCTCTTTCAACAGAGAATATGGAAAAATCCCCAGCCATGACAAAACTGTATGCATTTGTGAATGTTATTAGTGGCTTTTTCAAAAAAAGAAACAAAAATATTTGAATTTGGGTTTAGTTTTAAATAAAAACTGTCAACTTTTTAAAAATAAATAAATTATTCACTGCTTTATGTAAGCATTTCCCCATCCGTCACTCACTTGTAATCCCTTCAGTCATGATATCCGTCATCTTGCAGCATGACGACAACATACGTGTGCTGAGCTGATCTACCACTAGGACCTGCAGGAACACGTGACAAAATCAAACAAAAAGACAAAAAGAATATCCACAGCTATAGAAAAACAAACAAACAAACAAAAACGGTAAAGAAAGCGGTATGGAACATTGAAGAAGCTTTTACAGGGCTATTTGATAAGCATGTTTAGAGTTTCCACAGTCCGCTCATTGGGGAACCTTACCTTTGATGGCCTCCTTTCTACACTCTGTTGTCCCTTCAATCCACCAGACTGGGCACCTTGGGCTTGACCAGAAAGGATTATGGGAGGGCTATATCCCGCCTCCTCACAATCCCGGCAGTTGGCATTATAATCCCCGGGATCCTGGCGTCGGTATGGTGACCGGTGGAATCCCAAGCACCGGTCACCCATACCCAACCCCCCAAAAGGTTTCCTTTTGCTACACTAAAAGCCTTTAGCAAAGTTTAGTTTTACTTTGCTTTTACTATACCTTGACACCAGCTAAATTCTACACTCCCCGTGAGTGCAGCGTTCTCACTGACGTGGAGCCCTCATCTACTTTTATTGGGGCTGCTCTAAAGGGAAGATTGATCAAATCTCAGAGAGAGATAAAGTGGAGAAGTCACTCTAAAAAACTGATCAGATTCTCTCATTTATCTAGCACAGCCTGTAGCATGACAGCTGTAAGCTGATTGGATGGTACGGGCAACTTCTACACTCATCTCTCTCCGAGATTTGATGAGTCGCCCCCTAAGATATAGGTCTGGTGGTAATATTACTTCCCAGTGATTTCAGATTCCAAGTGTCGGGTCTTCTTAGACAATCTATTAACGGTAAAGCTCGGACCACTTTCCTATACACAACCCTATGCGCTGCAACAAAGCTACCTGCCTGGCACTCACTATTATCACCATTAATGTCTAGGGACGAGAAGCATGACGCATCGCAATGTGGATGCAATGCATCCCACCACTCCTCGCCACGGAGGCGGTGCTGGGAGAGATCTGATAGGATCCCTCTCAGGGGGCAATGCAATAGAACGTAGGCTTCTATAGGGTAAAGCCATGTAATGATGGCATTCCACACTGTATGCACAGTCTTCAATCAGTTTGGCAGCACTATGTTAGGTGCATGAAAGGGGGGCATCACAACAGACAGAAAACAGAGAGGGTAGGGGGGGGGGGGGCGTATCGCATCCCAGAGCTGCATTTTCGGAAGTTTGGCTGCATTTTTAGCGTTGATGCATCCCACCCTAGATCAGTACTATGTCACACCTGACTAGTGCAGATATGAAGCATCACTTCCTATAGATGGGTAGTACAGATGGTGTAATGGTTAGCATTACTGCTTCACAGCACTCAGGTCATGGGTTCAATTCCCACCATGGCCCTAATTCTGCGGAGTTTGTATGTTCTCCACGTACTTGCGTGGGTTTCCTCCGGGTACTCCGGTTTCCTCCCACAATCCAAAAATATACTGGTAGGTTAATTGGCTTCCAACAAAAATTAACCCTAGCATGGATATTTCTGTGTGTACATGTGATAGGGACTATAGATTGTAAGCTCCACTGGGGCAGGGACTGATGTGAATGGGCAAATATTCTCTGTAAAGCGCTGCGGAATATGTGTGCGCTATATTAATAACTGGTAGTAATAACAGATACCCTGACATTTTGTGGATTATTAAAATGGTGTACTCGTTGACGATGCTATTTTCCGGTGGTTTATACTTACTAGAACTTTTTTTTACTTCAAAATATGTTGTTGTTTTTTTCTGTTGAATGTGTTTTGCTGAAATGTTTAACATGGTATCATTTCATTTCAGTCCTGATAGCCACGTTTCTGGTCACTTTTCAGATTGAGATGTTTGGTGTATTCTTGAAAGCATAGGACATAGCAAAGTTGTGTGTCTTTTTGCAGTTTCGCCAGAGGCGGATTTAGGGGTGAGGGCGCCCTTAATTACAACAGTAACGGCTGCCACCTGCCTGCCTAATTTTATTATTTTTATTGATTGGTTCTAAGTCCTCATTTGATGATAGCCAATTTAACAGAATAATAAAGAAAAAGCCACTTTGATTTTTTTGTATTTTAATTATGTATACATATTTACTAAGTAGGACAGCTTACAGGGGCAGTGTGTGCATGTCCTACCCATTTACACTCCATTGAAGACGGCATAAGGTACAGTACAGTGGAAATATTTTGCAGTTACTGGTACATTTTGGGCTGACAACACATGCATATAAGTGCTGCCCTCACACACAGAGCCGGCCCTAGGTATAGGCAAACTAGGCAATTGCCTAGGGCATCTGGTATGCCTAGGGGCACAAGCAGCTTCTGCTGATTAAAATGATATGCGGCATGCCTATATTCTGTGTGTACCATTTCGTATGCAGATACAGCCAGTCGCACACAGTATATAGGCATGCCACATATCATTTTAATCAGCATAAGCTGCTTGTGCACCCTAGCCACATAGCAATGCAAATACGATGCATTTTCATAAAAAATAGGCATCCGACATTAGCAGAACTGCCAGTTGACTCACGCCAGGAACTATATGTGTCATTATGTGTATAAGGGCATTAATAATGTGTAACATATGTGTAAGGGGCATTATGTGTGTCATTATGTGTAGAAGGGCACTAATAATGTGCGGCATATGTGTAAGGGACATTATGTGTGTCATTATGTTTATAAGGGCATTAACAATGTGCGGCATATGTGTAAGGGAAATTATGTGTATAAGGGCATTAATAAAGGTTGGCATAATGTGTAAGGTGCATTATGTTTATAAGGACATTAATAATGGGTGTCATATGTGTAAGGGGCATTACTGTGTGATATTGTGTATAAATGCATTACCAATGTGTGGCATTATGTGCATAAGGTGCTCTACTGTGTGGCGTAACGTATAGAAAGGGCACTACTGTGTGGTCTAATGTGAATAAAGAACAATATGGGGTGGTGTAATGTGAATAAGGAGCTATATGGTGTGGTGTAATGAGAATAAAGAGCAATATGGTGTGGTGTAATGTGAATAAGGAACAATTTAGTATGATGTTATGTGAATGAGGGGCACTACTGTGAGGAGTAACGTATATAAGGTAAAGTGGTACTACTGTGTGATGTAATGTGAATAAGGGACACTATCGCATGATAAATTGTGAATAAAGTTGCACTACTGTGAGGCATAATTTGAATTGGGGGTACTATTGTGTGGCCATGCCCCTTGCCAGAAAAAACACATACCTTTTTGGGCTGTGCACCGAATGTGCACACTGTTCTTATTTAAATTACAGGGGGTAGGTAGGGAAAAAAAAAAAAGAACTGCTATGGGTGGGGGGTGATGGTGCTGGGAAAGGGGTGTAGGGTCAGAGGCGGAACTAGCGGCGGTGCTAGGGGGGCACCAGCCAAAATCTTGCCTAGGGCATCATATTGGTTAGGGCCGGCTCTGCTCACACAAGTGCCGCCCCTACCTTCATGACAGAAATGCCCCTATTATGTCCCAATAGTACTGTGAGCCCATCACATCTTTGTGTGCTGCAGTTACTATGGGAACCAGGCTGCTGCAGATTATATACTTGTCACAGTCTACAACCCCCTTTGGACACTCAGCCTTATTATAATGAACTTCTCCTGAACAATTCTATTAAACTGCTGAATCGTCTGCAATTAAAGTATTAGCATACTCGCAAAAGCATAAGGATATTTTTTAAGGGAGTATTGATTTTATTTTTGGTAGTTTAGTTTTCCAGAGTTGTCAACCTGGTATCAGTGTGTTACACTGCAAAATGACCACACAAAGTCAGGATTTATAGGTACAGTACCATGACAAAAAATGGCACCTAGGTCCTAATACCCACCCTGTCATCCAAGGGCAATTCTATGCAGTTATGCTAAAGCTTTCCTCACAGCTGAGAACGGGTGTAGTACGGCTGACCGGCGGTCAGCTTACCGACGCCGGGATCCCGGCAGCATACCGACGCCGGGATCCCGGCAGGGAGGGGCGAGTGCAGCAAGCCCCTTGCGGGCTCGCTGCGCTCGCCACGCTGCGGGCTCGGTGGCGACCACGGGTTCTATTCCCACTCTATGGGTGTCGTGGACACCCACGAGTGGAAATAGTCCCTGTTGGTCGGCATGCCGACCATCGGGACAGTGACCCGTCGGGCTGGTGGAGGAGGTCATGTGACTGTCGGTCAGCTGACCGGCGGTCACATGAATACCACCCCTGAGAACAGTAATAAAAGGCAGGTGGTATATTGACGGCAATATTATGTCATAGGGAAAAGACCTTTAGGCAGCGCTTCTCCATAATAAATAGCTCCCAAAAATCAAAGAGTTACAGATGCTGTGCCTAGTCGCTCCCGGCAAGGCGGACCGCCGGGAGCAAACGGGGCGCGCGTGCGTCGTAGATGCGCAAGCGCCCCATTCAAAGTGAATGGGAGCATCTGTACGGGCCAAGGCGCAGACGCACCGCTCGCTCCCACCTCCGATGTAGCCATTCTTTATGAGCGTGGCTACATCTGTATAAAGTGACACAATGAGACACACACACACACACACACACACACACATACACACGTCTGTACCTTCCACTCTCCTTTCTTCTTAACCTTCCGGATCACATCGTGCATTATCTCTGCAAGAGAAATGGACATTTCAGGTAAATACCCACATAACATGAATGCATGTAAATATAGTAATATTAGGCACAGACATAATGGGGTCTATTCATGAAGAAGTGAAAAGTGTGGAGAAGTGAGCCAGTGGAGAAGTTGCCCATGGCAACCAATCAGCTGCTTTGTATTATTTTATAGTATGCAATTTATAAATGTTACTTCAATGCTGATTGGTTGCCAAGGGCAACTTCTCTACCAGCTCACTTCTCCACACTTTTCACTGCTTCATGAATAGACCCCAAAGTATGTTATATCTATAAAGTCTTGTTAGAGGTAGCAGCATCATACGTATATGTCACCATAGCGTTAAAAATGGCAAAATAATGATTTCTGAATTGCTGAGAATGGCCAACTGTAACTGACCTCTAAGATCAAACAAGACATAAATACACTTACCTACTCTCCCGGAAGATGTGGGAGACTCCCGATTTGACGGTTACTCCTCCCAAATCCTGCCCTCTTCTTAGAATTGGGCAGGACAGGGAGTTATTGCTGGGAACAGCGAGTCAATATGGAGGGGGCAGGGCTAAAAGGACGCGAATTGATGTAATTTTAGAACCCTCCCCCTCTTCCTTGAGGACCCACGATTCATGGGATATAGCATTATGGAAGTCTGCGTATCCCAGGTCCCCAGATGCTACTCCTCTCTGGGCTTCTCCTGGAGAGGAGTATTGATAATTCGGAAAGTATGCATAAATATAATGAGGCCCTTTTCTTTTCCGTCTGTGGGCGGGATGTATTAAAGCCTAAAATGTGATAAAAACCCTGAAAATCCTGTTTTTCTGCGTTTTTTTACCGCTTTTTGTATGTATCATACATCAGAATGCGATGCATTCCAGTGCTTGGAGACATCTTTGGGTGGCGTTACCCAGTAGAAGCCTATGGACTTCTTTCTGAAACTCCTTCCCAGCACCCACCACGGCCGCTGTGTCACTTTGTGCATGCTCAGAGATAAACCTGGAAGTCCACACACCTCTTACTAGGAGAGCTGTCCTTTGCAATACATTTGTAAGTACATATGTGATTAGTGTGTACGGGGTAAGTGGCGAGATGTACTGCATCGTGGATGCAATGCTTAGTACATACCACCCTGTGTCTGGCACTAGCTGAACAGAAAGTGGACACTGCACTATATTGGACGTGGGGGGTCATTCCGAGTTGATCGCACACTGCCGTTTTTCACAGCACAGTGATCAGGCCACTACTGCGCATGCGTATGCACCGCATTGCGCAAGTACGTCGTACGGGTGCAGAGCGGATCGTAGCTGAGCGATGGATTTAAAAAAGAATCCATTCGCAGAGCTGATCACAAGAAGATTGACAGGAAGAAGGCGTTTGTGGATATCAACTGAACGTTTTCTGGGAATGTTTGGAAAAGTGTCTGACGTCAATTCTGGGACCGGACAGGCTGAAGTGATCGCAGCGGCTGAGTAAGTTCAGACCTACTGTTTTTGTATCGCTCGGCTGCACATGCGATCGCACGCTTGCACAGCAAATATACACTCCCCTGTGGGTGGCGACTATGCGTTTGCACGGCTGCAAAAAGTAGCTAGCGAGCGATCAACTCGGAATGACCCCCCCATTATACCAGTTGTAGCCAGTTTTGTTGAGAAGATGAACCAAGTATATCAGGGTGATTTTCCTTTCTTCTTTGGGATTCACCTAAGACAGAGAACATTGCAAGAAATACCTGTGCTCAGGTCTGCTTTGACTACTGACTAACGAATCTGAGCTCAACACTGATGATGGATATTGATGAGTGATAAGGGTTCTCCTCAGACAGAACTAAAGATCACTAGAGATATTATATTCTGACACTTAAGGCTGAGTATTTCTCATCACTTTAAATGGTTTCTGTTTATTAATTATGAATTGCATGTTGGTTTTGTCAGGATCCTACACACTGGTAGATATTTAATAATGAGACCCTACACACTGGTAGATATTTAATAATGAGACCCTACACACTGGTAGATATTTAATAATGATATGGAAGATATCCTTCAAAAATAAACGTTATATCATTCATATCGTTCAGTGTGGAGGCACAGACGATGAACGATGCGCGTCCCGACAGCCATTCATCATTGGTCTATCATCGTTTATGATTGCAAGCCAATTTGGACGATACCCGATGTTTGCAATGTCAAATCGTTCATACGAATCATTCAGTGTGTATGCAAAAAAATCGTTACAGAAAAATCGTTCATTGTTCATATTATTCATCGTTCAAATCACCCAAATCGCACAGTGTGTAGGGCCCTTTAT
The DNA here is from genome assembly GCF_028390025.1 of Pseudophryne corroboree. Taxonomy (NCBI): domain Eukaryota; kingdom Metazoa; phylum Chordata; class Amphibia; order Anura; family Myobatrachidae; genus Pseudophryne; species Pseudophryne corroboree. Next base: position 56,677,975 of record NC_086451.1, read on the forward strand.
TTGTACCAATAAACTAATTCTAGATTTTTATAGAATACATAATCACAGGGTTTATTTACCGACTCACACAGAACAAAGTGAATGACGCTTGTCAATAAAGTAACGTAACATTACAGTACAGGAGACTAGGCTTTAGACATTAGCCATGCACTATATATGAGGCTTGGGGGGGGGGTCATTCCGAGTTGATCCCTAGCTGAATTTGTTTGCAGCGCAGCGATCAGGCAAAAAAACGGCAGTTCTGCGCATGCGGCGCAATGCACACGCGCGACGTACGGGCACAACGAACGATGTAGTTTTGCATAGGGTCTAGCGATGCATTTCAGTCGCACTGCTTGCCGCAGAGTGATGGACAGGAACAGGACGTTTCTGGGTGGCAACTGACCGTTTTCAGTGAGTGTGCGGATAAACGCAGGCATGACTGGGCGAACGCCGGGCGGGTTTGTGACGTCAAATCCGGAACTGAATAGTCTGAAGTTATCGCAAGCGCTGAGTAGGTTTTGAGCTACTCTGAAACGACACGATTTTTTTTTGCAGGCGCTCTGCGATACAACCGTTCGCACTTCTGCTAAGCTAAAATACACTCCCAGTGGGCGGCGGCATAGCGTTTGCACGGCTGCTAAAACTAGCTAGCGAGCGATCAACTCGGAATGACCCCCATGGTTCCATATACCAGCCGAGGAAAAGGCTTATGTCAGGTTCAGAAACTACTGTCCATAATAAGATCTGAGACATATTTTATTTATTAAGCTCTTTAAGTTTATGTTTTTACTACATTGATAGCCCACATGAAGTGTAGCCCTATTGGCTACTATTGGGGTTGCTTCGTTGGACACACCATCATGAGAGGTTGCCTCCTGGCAGCAGGCCTATGAGGGGACAGCACTGTGACCAGACTGTAGGAGGGTAGGCAGTGTGACACTACTTCCTCCTGCTGCTGTCATTGCATTAGCAGGAGCAGATGCTGACTCAGGGCTCTGAAGGGAAAATAACATTTCTAATTACAGTACCTTCAAACCACACTTGGCCCATCAAGATACACTTCAGGCACTACAAATATACTAAGGCAGGTTATCCCAGGCTGATATGGACATAATGTTCTTCACTGGGCTAGTAAGACTTGAAGCAGTGCTAGATACAAATAGCTGATGCGCCAATATAACACAAAATATATCTTTACTATTTTTTGCCACTTAAATTTTGAATGCAGAAACATAAAACGTGAACCTGTAATGTGGCCATTTAGGCCAAGTAAGGAGATCTACAGTAATGGATTCTAATCTGAGGGACCGAGGATCTAGATTTATCTATCCTTTTACATTTTCAATTTCTTACAGCTAGGCCTGGTCACAGAATGGTGGACACACGTACTGGGCCCCAACATTTTGAAGGGTCCTTGCCCCTTAGGAATCCTCAGGAGTCCAGTTCTCGTGTCCCCTTTTGCTTGTGCTGATGCCGTATTCAGCTGGGCACAGGCAGAAAGAGGGAGATCGGTTGATAGCACAAAAAAGATTATTTTTTGCACGTGACAGCTGTAGACATGGGGCTGGGGAGACTCAGGGGGATATGATGGAGATGAAGTGACTCAATGGGAGATGGCGATTAAGCCACTGGGCTGGGAAAACACAGGTGAATGTGCTGGAAAGACACGGGAAAATTATGCTGAAAGACAAAGGGGGGAATAAGGTTGGAGATATTGGGCTGAGGCACACTTGCCTACTTTGCTGCCCCCCTCCTGGAGGCAGCATTGTAGGTGCATGGGGGTGTGGCCGGCAGCAAGATGGGCGGTTCGGGGGGGGGGGGGGCCGCCAGCGAAGTGGGCAGTCCAGGGGCATGGCATCGGGATTGCGCCACCGCTATACAGTGCTGAGAAAATAGTCACTGTATAGTGGGGGCGGAGCTACGATGACGCGATTCAGCGCGAAACTCGTCATCAGATCCCTCGGACCTACCACATGTTCTCTGCTGTGCACGGCTGAGGAGGGGTGTGGAGGGGCTGCAGGGAACGCAGGAGGCTTGCCCACCTTTCCAATTTTCGGGAGCATCCCGGCCATTCCGGGAGAGTAGGCAAGTATGGGCTGAGGAGACACTGGGATGGTGCTGGGGAGACCTAGTAGGGAGACACAGGCGAAGATGAGGCAGGAGCAACATAAATTTCAGCATGAGGATGGAGAGACACAGGAGGGGAAGAGGCTGGAGAGAAGGGGAGTGTGTGTGTGGGTGGGGGGGGGGGGGAGCCGGAGAGACACAGGGGTGATGAGCCAATGGCCGACCAGCCTGTACATACTGGGGAGGGATGAAGAGGCCAAGAAAAATGAGTGTGCCAGGCCTCAAGATTTCTGTAGCTGGCCCTGCTTGCACTAATTTTAATAGGAACATTCTATGCTTCCTGCCAACCTGAAGCCTAAAGCTGGGTACACACTGGAGCGACAGGGATGCGTTCATACATCGGAAAGAATGCCCTTGTGCCCAGATTTCTGTGTATACACTGGGACGACTTTAATGAAGAATAGAACAATCATGTCCATCCTTCATTAGCACAAACAAGATCGCTAGTGATATCTCTAGGTTTGACGTGCATCAAACCTAGCATCTGACGCTTGTGGCCACAGGAACGTGCAAACAACCGTACACACTGAGCGACATAGGTGATTTGTCGTTACGAAATGGCAAATCGGCCCAACTGCCCCAGTGTGTACCCAGCTTAAAACCTCCAGTCTAATGTCCTCACCACTACATCGTGACAGAGATATAACATGGCAGAAACTGAAACTCACTGCTCATCTACTGGCTCCTCATTAATAATGGGTTCTGTATGGAATCCCGACGGTCAGAATACCGACGCCGGGATCCTGTCCGCCAGAATCCTGGCAATGGGATGAGCTCTATGGATGTCGTGGACACTCACGAGTGGGAATAGCCCTGGCGCAGCTGTCGGCATTTTCGGCGGTCGGGATTCCGGCGCTGGTATTCTGACCAGGGGAATCCCAATCGCCGGAATATTAACTACATCCCTTAATAATAGGTAACATCTACAGCAATGAAATACAATCTGTTCTGCTTTAATCTGCATAAATAGCACAGATATACTATTATTCAGGCTTGTTCTTACTCTTTTCTTTTTTTTAGAAAAAAAGGGAGTTTAGGGGGGAAAACCGCACCAGTCTAAATAGATTTTAATGAAATAATTAGAGACCTCTGAAAAACTGAATTTAAATAGAATTCCTTCTGTATATGGCAACCATAGATATTGTAAGGATTAATCCCAAAATCGTATAGTGTTGCTATCAGTGGTGCTCCCTAGAGTCAAAAAGTATCAAGTACAAAAAAAGCCAAAAGGAGAGTTTTGGAAAAGACTCTTTTGTGGGAGCACTCTAATTCAGAGGTTATTAGTGTAATTTATGAATTATAAAATAGAAACAATGATAGTTAACAAAAATCAAATTCAGGGAGTGACTACCTATGAAATTAATAGTAGCTTAGCGAGAATATTAATAAATTATTCGTGATCTCCAATACTCACGATTAGCAAATTGCCAGGAGCAAATTTCTGTGATACTTTTATCACCATAATTTTATGTGATATATCTCATGAAATAAGTGACCATCATTCATTCTGCGATTAATATCCATTACGGATTTTTGTAGATGCAGAAAATCAAATCATTGGTCATACGAATCCCAATATTGGATGACATACAACTGAGTGCCACTGTGTCCAAGAGCCAATTTATTGCAGTACCAGGGTGTTCAAAGGAGGTCTCCCTTCCTCGTACTGACCCAGCCTTTCACTGCTTAGCTTCCAAGTTCAGAAGAGATTGGGCATCTCCAGTGGAGTATGACCGCAATTATTGGACTCCTTTCTTTGGTCACTCCAAATATATGCCAGGTGACTACTATATGTAAGGAGTGGAAAATGTATATAATTTGTAACAATTAAGTTACAAACTGAAAAGGATTATGTGCAAACAGCTGATAAATCAGCATAAGATACAGTGATCACTAGGATTAGTTGTATGTATATAGTCACTTAAATATATGAGGGAAAAATTCAAAATATACCACATATAAGCAAGATATGTGACACGGCGGTCACATGGGAGTAAATAAATGCATATTATCACAAATATTCATTAACTGATAAGTGAATATATGACATGGCGGTCATGACACAGTTGTCATAAAGAGATACTTAAATTACGGAAAGGTATGTGACAGAGTGGTCACAGAACCTTAAAAATCACCAGCTGATTGATCAGCATATGACACAATGGTCACAAAGAGATAATTATAAATACAATCCCTTAATTATACCACATGTGACCTGATTGTCACAAGTATTCATCAATTGATAATTCGGTTTGTGACCCGACAGTCACGACACAGTGGTCACAAAGAGATACTTAAATTGTGGAAAGGTATGTGACACGGCGGCCACAAAATCCTTAACGATCACCAGCTGAAAAGAGATAATTATAAATACAATCCCTTAATTATACCACATGTGACCTGATTGTCACAAGTATTCATCAGTTGATAATTCGGTTTGTGACCCGACAGTCACGACACAGTGGTCACAAAAAGATACTTAAATTGTGGAAAGGTATGTGACACGGCGGCCACAAAATCCTTAACGATCACCAGCTGATTAATCAGCATATGACACAAAGGTCACAAACAGATAATTATAGATATAATCCCATTGATCAACATATGACACAATGGTCACAAAAGATAGTTATAAATACACTCCCTTAATTGTACCGCACGTGACATAGAAGTTCACAGAAAAATTATAAATAAGTTATTAGAAAAATTATGTATATGTGGAAAAATTCATAAATGCCAAATTCTTTTTTTTCCAAAAAGTTTATTGACAGGCAAAAGCAATACAGTCAATACACTTATAGTGTACAAATATTCAAAACAGAGACAAAGTTGTCTTGTATTATATTACAGTAGTCAATCAAGGGAAGAAACAGTACAACAGAAGAAAAACGATACCCCTATCCAGGGGCAAATAAAAACGGTACACCAGACTCTAGCACTGCCAGATTGTACCAGTCAGTATCTTGGAAGCATTTCCGTAAGGCCTCTTTAAGTGACGTGGAGAGAGTGTGAATATATGGGAGCCATGTGTCAAAATGTTTCCCTGTCAATTTTTCTTTGTGAAGTGTGGTGTTGGTCCAATCTAAGTGAAATAAGAATGAAAGCCTGGGGTAGAGTACTGCAATGGGTACCGAGGCTGGGGAGATCCATTGAGAGGGTATAATTTTTTTTCGCTGTTGCAGCCAGTAAAATACAAGTAAAATACGGTTACCTTTAGATAATGTGGGAAAGGAAGACTTAGGGTAAATACCCCAAAATGCCCAGGATTTAGTTATGGTGAATTGAAGTTTCAATTCATTCGTAATATATAGTTGAAGAGCCTGCCAGCGGGCATGTACCTTCAGACAGGACCACAAGCAATGAACTATGTCTGCTTCCGGCAAACCGCATTTGAAACTATTAGAGGTTGGGGCATCCCCAATGAGGAATTTCAGTTTAGGAGTAAAATTAGCCCTATGTAAAAAATTTTGGTGCATCTCTGTATATGAGACCGAAACCAATGTTTTATCTAAAGTCAGAGTGACATCTAGAATAGATTTCAGTGTGAGATCTGGGAACTCCGACTTCCATCACAACAAGCCAACATCCCCAGATTCCAAGTTAAGTAAGGGACGTGATTGTGCGTATATGAAAGCAGTGGGGAAAAGACCATTGGGATCGTGGCGTAATGCTCTAGCTAAAGAGTTGGTCTTATCTATCTCAGTCAGAGTGGACAGAACTTTTTGTACATATCTACTGACCTGTAAGAAGGGGAATAAGGGGATCGTCAATGACAGAAATCGTTCCAGCAACTGTGAGTGTGTGAGCAGGACTAAATCGTCTTTACGTAAAAAATCATGGCCATATTGTAGGCCTCCTTTATACCATGTGTGAAATATCTGAGAGGTATTGTGTGGTTCAAAATTAGGATTACCCCAAAGAGTCAGGAATAAAGAGGTTTGTCGTGACAATTTCGATTTAGAGCGTATCGTCCTCCACGCCATACAGGTAGAAGACAACAGGACATTATCTTTTATAAAATCAGGCATAGAGTGGGACGTAGCATGTAACAAGGAGGCTAGGTCCCAGTTCGGTATGAAAGTTTGTTCTAGCTGTCGATTTGCATATACACTGCATCCATTAATCCAGTCCAAAGCTACTCTATAGTTTGCCGCTATTGCATAAGTGCGCAAGCACAACAAATTTAGACCACCCAAGGTCTTTGGCTGCGGAAAGCTAATAATTTTATATAAATGACAACGACCAGTGTATGCCAAAGGGAGGTGAGCCCATTTAGAGAAGTCAGTATAAGTCCTGACAAGAAGTGAGGAGAAATTTAAGGTGTATAATTTTGCGGGATGACTAGGGATTTTTATACCTAAATAGGAGATAGTATCATCGGATGTCCAATGAAAGGGGAACGAAGTTCCCCAACCAGTTTTGGCAGAGGGAAAAAAGGCCAAAGCTTTGGTTTTTGAATGGTTAATTTTAAACCCAGATATTAGTTCAAAGGAATTCAAAATGGAGAGCAAGTTCAATTTAATTCCATGCCATCTATCTTCCTTTAAAAAATGCAGATAGAGGGGGTCTAATGCCAAGTTGAACAAAAGCGGGGAGAGTGACAACCTTGCCTGGTGCCCCGATGTAATGTAAAATAACGTGTGTTGTGGGCATCAATCGTCAAATAAGCTAGTGGTTGGTGGTAAAGGGTGTGAAACACATGTAAAAAGACCAGGCCAAACCCCTGAAATTGAATAATTCTACTTAAGTGCGCCCAGGATACCCTATCAAAGGCATTATTGGCGTCACAACTGAGAAGTGAACTATGTTTCCCATCTCCCAAGAGTTATGTGTCTTAATCATGGCCGCCAATAATAAGCGGACGTTACGAATGGAATGTCTATTGCATAAAAAACCTGTCTGCGCAGGGTGTAATAATTTAGGCAAAACCAATTGAAAGCGGCAAGCAAGAAGTTTGGTAAAAATCTTGAAGTCTTGATTCAAAAGGGAAATCGGTCTATAGAAACTAAGGTGGGGTCCTTATCTGGTTTGGGTAGAACAATCACCCTAGTGGTACTAAAATCAGGAGGGGCCAAATGGCCTGTGAGGATTGAATTATAGAGTCTGGAATGGTGTTCTCGAATGTGTGGGGAGAGGAGTTTGTAGTATGCGGCAGATAGGCCACCCGGGCCTGGAGCCTTCCCGTTAGGTAAAGATTTAATCACCACCACCAATTCTACATCTGTGATGGGAGAACTAAGAAGGTCTCTATCATCATCAGAAAGGGTAGGGAGACCTGCCTGAGATAGAAAGTCTAAATCCATAGCGGGCTGGTCATGGGTGCCGTGTAGAGGGTTTCAAAAAGGTCAAGGAAAACGTTACTAATTGCCTCCAGAGTCAGTGCTAATGTGCCCTGACAGGTTTGAATGGACGGGATGGGTTTAGAGGCCGATGAGGCTTTCACTAAGTTAGCCAACAATTTCCCAGGGCGATTACCCCATCGAAGATATTTATTAGATTGGAATGATAAGAATAATTTAGCCTGCTCAGCACAAAGGGTGTCATGGATCGATTTGGCATCCTTATATAATAGTCGAGTAGATTCAGAAGGGTCAGATAACAATTGTGAGTATGTTGAGGTAACTTCGTGGGTTGCATGGGACAGTCTGGCTTGGAAATGTTTTTTCTTAGTGGCGACATAAGATATTATGTGGCCCCGAAGGACCGGTTTTGGGGCCTGCCAAAAAAGATTTATGTCATCCGTATGGACACTATTGTCCTGGGTATAGTTAAGAAAGGATTGGGTTAAGTGAAGTTTAAAGTCATCAGAGGAGGCTAGGTACTTTGGAAAGCGCCAATTATGAGAATATGGACGAGGCGTCGACAGGGCGAGTGTGAGGATAATGGGGGCATGATGAGGATAAAAGGATGTCAGCTATGGTCGAGTCTGTAACTCTATGAATCAATGAACCAGAAAGCAACCAATAGTCTAATCGCGAAAATACATTATGTGGGTGAGAGAAAGGTGTACTCCCTAGAGTCAGGAAGTAAGAACCTCCAGGGGTTTATAAGTTGTAACGCATCTAACAATAATGACAAGGTAGATGGGGCGGATCGACTTGATCCAGTCTGCCTGGGCCCACCCGACACATCGAGGGAAGGGTCAAAAACTACATTTAGATCACCCCCCAGAATTAAAGAACCTTCCATCCATCCTTGTAGGTTAACAAAGATGGTAGAAAGAAAAGGCCACATTTGGCCCCATGGGGGGCGTAAATACATGCTAGGGTGAACCGTTCCCGATCAATATCCACCTTCAAAAATAAAAATCTCCCATCAGGATCAATCCATTCATCCTTAATATCATAATGTAATGATTTATTCAATAAGAGTAACACTCCCCTAGTTTTCGTTGTGTAAGAGGCACATTTATAATCACCAATCCAATTATCCCGCACCGTGTTCGGGTCCGTAAGCCGCCAATGCGTCTCTTGTAAAAACGCCACATCGGGGCGACATTTTTTGAGATGAGTTAGAATTTTCTTCCTCTTAATTGGGGTGTTCAGCCCTTCCACATTCCAAGAGACCAGCTTAAGAGAAGTCTTTGATTTGTCCGTGAAGACTGCATTAGCAGAGGACCTCGCCATTATCCAATACCCAGTCTGATGGAACATGGAAGGGGAAGCCATAATGAAGCGTCCGTCCACCTGTCCCAGCAAGCAGGAGAAGGACTAAAAATGACCATCAAAAAGAGATAAAGTAAACCAGAAAAACAAGACCTATTACAGTACAGGTAAGTGCAACAATAGTATACAACAATTGCCACCTGTCCAAATATTTTAAAAAAATTTGAACCCAAATTGACAGTTCTAAGAACCATCACAATTCAATTAAACTACTATCAAGGCTAGTAAGATAAGGCTTCTTCTTACTCTTATCTTCACCCTAAGCCACCCACGTAAACACTTTCATGACGAGCGACTCTACAACTTAATTGCAGCTGCAGTGTCAGTTGTTGAATATTCTCATTATTAAGCTAGAGCTCTGCACATTTTAGGTGTATTCCTCCCAACTGGCAATAAGATGATTTTCAAACCAGTATTACTAGTTTATGCTGCTTTCTGTTGGAAAAACATCACACTAAGGGGGTCAATTCAATTAGGTTAAAGTTTGCGAATAGGAACTCGCAGCATAAAACTCACATACATCGCGGCAATACACGCACCCCAGAAAGACAAGATTCAATTTGAAATAGCAATTCACGATATCATGTGATTGATCTGCAAAAAGCAACATGGAAAAAGTGCATTAAAAAGTGAGGAAATCATCCTGAACCCTCAAAAAGTGGCAACTGAGATAGCAGGACCACATAAATGTGCATTAGTGGCCATAAGTAAAGTAATTTATGTACATAAAAATAATGGTTGATTTTAACATTTGTTATTAATGGTGGAACAATGATAGCCAGTGTATTCAGCAAATTAAAGTCTGCATCACAGCACTGAGGTCTTGGGTCCGATTCCCACCACGGCCCTAAATGTGTGTAGTTTGTATGTTCTCCCTGTGCTTGCATGTGTTTCCTCAAGGAATCCTGGATTCCTCTCACAATCCAAAAATAGACTCTCAACAAAAATGAACCCTAGTGTGTGTACATGTGGTAGGGACTGTAGATTGTAAGCTCCCCTGGGGCAGGGAATAATGTGAATATTCTTTGCAAAGCACTGTAGAACATACATGACTACAGACATAATTGCCTACTTGCTGACCTTCGGGGGGGGGGGCTTAAGGAGAGGAGAAGTCAAGTTGGCACTGAGGGAGCATAAAAAGTGGTCGACGCTGGGGTTGTGGTGATGTGATTCGACCATCGTGGCCCTGCACGATTGCAGATATTGAGAAGTGGTAGGCGGGACACAATGAATTGTGTCATCAGCTGCTTGTACTGCCCCCTTCACCTGGGAAATGGGTAGCCAGGTGTTGGGCGGCTCCGAGAGACTTGCCATAAGCACCACCACATAATTCAGAAGCCCCCGGGCCATTCCAGGAGAGTAGGGAAGTATGAACAACTGTAAATTAATAATTATTTAACCCATTTTTGAGCTTTTTAGAGAAAATCAAATGATACTATTTTAATCCTTCCAAGTGAATTATTATTAATTGGGAGGGTTGTACCAGAGGTTCTGAACTGTGTCCCAACATTAAAATAAAGATTTCCTTTACCTTTTCCCCTGCTATAGTAGGATACGTGCAAAAACACACACAAATTTGCATGGAAAATGGATCACAAATTTGCAGTTGAATTCTAAATGAAATTGACTTTGCTAATTTTCTGTGAAAACGGCCAGCAGGACCCAATTCACTCCTACATTTACAAGTCACAAACTCTGCAGACCGGCAATGCTTCTGTATGCACATAAAGGGGGGTATTCAATTGATGTCGGATATTTTCCGACGGAAAGGATCCGACATTTCAGTATTCAATTAGCGGCACATCCAACAGGATTTGCCCGTTCCCGACAATACCAATCCGACTTTTTTTAAAGTCGGATTGACATTGTCGGAAACGGGGCTAAACCTGTCGGATTTGGCCGCGAATCCGACAAAACACGTGGATCTGTGGCTAATCCGCCGATCCATGTGTTTTTCGACAAGTCGGAATTGCCGACCTGTCTAAAAAAAACGGCAGCCCAATTGAATAGGTCGGAACACTATCCGACCTAAAAATGTCGGTAACTGCCATCTTTCCGACAAGACCAGCAGTTCCGACTTGAATTGAATACCCCCCAAAGAGAGCTCCTTTTTTTAAGGTGTAGACCCATTTTACAGTTTATGAAAACACCCTGTAAAGGCAGCCTATGATTACTTTTGCAGGTTTGCAAACGTACTGGTGAAATGCTCGACCTACACAAAACTTCTCAGTTAAGTCCTGATTATTAATGTCCTAATTTAACCATGCATCATAAGGAGACATTGCCCCGTTTGTAAAATGCTTACCATTGCCGCCACCGCCTGTCAATCACACTGCAAATTACGGAGCACTGGGACCGTTGTCCCATCACACATGCGCTACGCGGATCTAGATCAATAAACATTGCGGAGATGTACACAAACCATCGGATTTGCAGGACTATGTCAGGGCCAGGAAAGGCTGCTTTCCAAATTACAAAGCACTTTTTAATTACCACGGCAAAGTAGTTCTAATTGCTTTAACAGCTAATCTGAGCTAAACTCTGCCCAAAATACCAGAGTCCTGCACATTATCCTGCTTAACAGGAGCCGGGAAATCTATTTATTGGCATTGCCTGTGGAGGGTACCTGCACAATCTGATTTAATAATTAAAGACGGATCTTCAATGGTATTCATCATGATCAGTGGCGTAAGTTTGACCCAGTTGCCCGGAGGCAAGAAAAATATTGGTGTCCCCCCCTATGTATATAATTTGCCCCCTGCATAGTAAGCCTGCAGATTCTAACTATATATAGCTACTACAAAACCGTTGCAACTAGGCAGATCTATGTAGGGGTCCAGCTACACACTACATAGATCTGCTCAGTCCCTCCCAATGCTGATTAATTCTCTGACAATTAATTTGCAAGTGTCATATCCATGATTAGAACCCACAACCTATTACACTGAAACATGCACCTTACTGATGGAGATATCTGCGGTTGCATAGGAAGTATGAGAATTCTAACTATATGAAGTTACTTGTAATTGTCAGAGAAATAACTTCATATAGTTAGAATTCTCATGTTTCCTTTATAGGAGTAAATAGCTTCATCAGTAAGGTGTCTGCTTCCAGTATATCTATAATAAAAAAGGTGTGATTTGTAAGGTGTAGTGGCTAGTGGGGAAGTCGGCTACGGAAGAGTTACCGGCTGTTGTCAATTAACTTAATTGATTAATGTTGCTGAACACACAGAACAGGAGGAGAGGTGCCCCCCTTCAAAGCAGGAGCCCGGCGGCAGCTGACTCCGTTGCCTCCCAGAGTTCTGCCTCTGATCGTGATGAATCTGTATTGTCTTACCACATCGTTGTATCCTACTAAAAGAACAAGGCGCTGGCATCTTAATTGCCAAAAGTGATATTGGTGATAGATGCCGCTCTTATATGTTATAGTCATCAAATTACTAATGAATAAAGAATAATCCATTCATAGCTTTACACTGGATGGTGACGCCGGAATCCCAACACTGCTCGGAATACCGGCAAAGGCATCCTGACATGAATTGAAAGGCCGGCACCAGGATCCTGACCTGATCCCCTTTACACAACCTTTTTAGGTGCACTGCTGCTTCGATGATGGGACTGAGCACCTGGGGAAGAGAACCAGGTACAGGGGGTAAGTATAATGGGACAAGACAGGAGGAACAGAGGAGGTGCAACTGAAGATACTTGGCACTTCTACTAGTACAGTAAATAAAGGAGGACATGAAGGTATGAATGTAAGAGTATAATGCAGAGGTTCCCAAATGTGGTCCTCAAGACACCCAACAGTCCAGGATTTAGGTATAGCCATGGCTCAGCACAGATGGTTAAATCAAATTGACTTAGGTGCTAATTAAGTCACCTGTGGCCAAGCATAGATAAATTTAAAACCTGGACCATTGGGGTGCCTTGAGGACCGTGTTTGGGAACCTCTGGTATAACGGCTATACATTTCAATTAGGGTTGAGTACGCCATACTGAGATTCGCTATTCGCAGATGCAGATGGAATACAGGATTATGGGTGTACTACTTTGCAGGTGAAGGGTGTGCTGACCGGTGGACCTTAGAGAGGGTACAAACTAATAGATCATCTCTAGTGCTAGCACCAGTGCGATTTCTAGTGCCTGAAGGAGACTATTTGGGTGAGAGTGAGGAACATCCCAGAGGTCATTAACGAGATAGCGGATAAACTGTCTAGAATTGACTTTACTTTAAAATTCTAGGTCAGTACCAAACAGAAAATGGTTCACCTCCTTCTTTTATAAATTGGACCTGAGCCTGATAAATGCTTTGCCCCATGGGTGGAATGCAGGTGAGAAAATTAGTATGGTTCTGGGCATACCTCCAGTTGGTGGCTTTATATAAATCACATTGATACACGAGAGCCAAGATGGGACAGATAAAACCACCAAGTACAGTGTTTCAGCTTTGTTATTAAGTTGGCCTCAGGTCAAGGTGCGAGCCAATCGGTAGAGAGTCTACAAGACTACTTTATGTCTTAATCAGCAGGCGAAGACTTGCAGCAGTGATCATTCTAATAATAATATTGATAATGATGATAGATGGGGCAAGAATAAGGGTGGCAGAGCTGCTGTTGGTATAGACTTTAGGAATTGGTATGGAATGAACGAAGCTGCACTGGCTCAACAGAGAGAATGTGATGGGGCCAGGTGATCTCAGAGGTTGCAGGGATCCATAGGGATGCACAATACCCGGATATGATAATCCTATATGTGTGTGGTAATGATATGGGAAAACTGAAGTCTATATGTAATAATCAATAACACAGGCCCAGTTAGTGACATGTTTCATAGCTGCATGAAGGTTATTAGTTCAGCACCTGGCTTAGAAGCAGACTGGTAATCCTGATATACTTAATCGGAGCCTCAATAAAGTCAATAAAAAGTTCTCGGATTACGTGGTCTATTGCAATTAGACATCTGTTTTTAGTGGCTTGCACACCCGGGATATTTTGGTATTAATATCTTCATTGTACAGTATACAGTATATACAAGTTGCAATGGGGAGGGACATTTTTATGACTTGGATCAGAGGCCAATATATGGTGTGAAATGGCTACTTTGTGGCGGTTAATGGGAAGCGGCTTATTGGTTATCCCAGGAAAAGGCAGGACTGGATGCTCTGTTTATGGGGGGAACCCCAGGAACCAGCAGTCCTGAAGTTTCCCACCCCCCAGGATTGGTCAGCATACCCGGTATTATTGTGTGCCACCAGGACACAGGGTCAGTAGGCCTTACATGACGGTTGTGATTAGCGGGCACTGGGCTTGAGTCAAGGACGCTTTGGAGGCACTTGGCCAGCTAATTATAGATTTCCCCTGAAGGATATGGTGAATAATAATAAAACAAAAAAGCCTGTGGACATATTCTCACCACTACTAGGTGTAGTGTCATTTATTATTATTATTATTATTATTATTATTATTATTATAGGTTCCAATGTGGTTAGAAGTGAGGGACTCTGCAAAAAGTGTCCCTCCAGCTGCGGTGGGACTACAAATCCCAGCATACCCTGGCACAGTTTTACTATCAGGCCATGCTAAAATTGTGGCAGGGCATGTTGGGATGTGCAGTTCAAAAGCAGGGTTGCTTATTGCCCACCCCAACAGTTTATTGCCCACCCCTGGTCTAAGGTCATGGCAGCAGAAATAAGTATTGCCAATCATTATCATTTTTTGTATACCTGCAACTGTAGATTATACAATCCCTATGGTATGCCTATAGATTGTTTTTAAGAACCCCAAAGCATTGTATGGACTTTCCTCTCCCATTCAATGACACTGCATTCAGGTACACAACTCGCATTAGACTATAGCAATCAGTATATTTGTATCACGTAGTGCAAGTTATACAATGAACACAAGTGTCTGATTAGTTGTTCTTATATCGTGCAATTTTTTTTTACCAAATTGCAATGTTAGTAAATGAGCCCTCCGGTATGAAGCCAATGTTTGCACACATATATTATGTGCACGGGTACCATCAAAATACAAAGAAGGAAGTGAGGAAGAACAGGGCCATATTAAGTGATTAATTGCTGTGTCCTCTAATCACAAGCTGATTAACCGCTTACAATCTGTCATTAATGAGGTTGAGGGAGGGTAATATGATTGTGTTCTAGACATGTCCCTCCTAGCAACGGTTTCTTCTGTATAGCACATAACCTTTGTCAGCCAGCCTACTGACTGCCCTTACAATACACCATCTGGTAGACAAAATAAATATATCGTTTACAGATTTTTCCTTTTTTTTGGAGGTCTTCAAATGCGATCAGTCTGTCCTTAAATCCTAAAAATCTAAAGCAGACTGATTCAAGTAAAAACAGTAAAAGAGAGCGATTATCAGTTTCTGCCACCCAAAAACAGATATTATATAATGACCCATGTAAAGGTAGCACCGAGCTGGGCAAAGGAATCAATTTATACGTTAAGCCCAGGTCCTGGATGAATAAATTGGTCGTGTGGACATGTATGCTGATTTCAGTGTAGAATATCACTCATAGGGGGTCATTCCGAGTTGTTCGCTAACTGCCGTTGTTCGCAGCGCACGATCAGGCTAAAAATGGGCATTTCTGCGCATGCGTATGGGCCGCAATGTGCACGCGCATCATACGGGTACAAAGCCCGTTGTTGTGTTGCACAGGTTCTAGCAAAGTTTTTAGTCGCATTGACGGCCACAAGAAGATTGACAGGAAGGGGGCGTTTCTGGGTGTCAACTGACCGTTTTCAGGGAGGGTTTGCAAAAACGCAGGTGTGTCTGAAAAAACGCAGGCGTGGCTGGGCGTTCGTTGGGCGGGTGTATGACGTCAAATCCGGACACGAATAGGCTGAAGTGATCTCAAGCGCTGAGTAGGTTCAGAGCTACTCTGAAACTGCACAAGTGTTTGCACTTCTGCTAAGCTAAAATACACTCCCTAGTGGGTGGCGGCATAGCGTTTGCACGGCTGCTAAAACTAGCTAGCAAGCGATCAACTCGGAATGACCCCCATAGAGCACTCTCACATGTATGGAGGCTCCCGGAGAGGTTCTTATGTGTGCACTGTGATTTGTGGAGAGGCTAAAAAGTATTGTAAGAGGCTGAATAAAATAAGCCCTTGTGTTGGGTGTTCAAAGCACAGGAAGAGACTGGTTGAAATTAGTAGGAACTAAATGGATCTCTGATGGGACGTAACAAGATTTTTTGAGGCCTCAGTGTGAAATAAAACCTAATTGTATTAATGTGCAATTGCACAGAAAAGTATATACAAAATACCCAGTACCCATCTTTAGCAAACATGTGATCCATCCAAATAAATTACACTTCAAATCATATTTGCCTACTGTCACGGATTTCACAGTTCCCCAGTAGTCCCGGGATAGTCCATTTACCCATATCCCACCCTCTTCCCCAGTGGACTAGGCAGGATGGTAGCGTGACGCAGTTTGCAGCAGGGGCTGGGCCATATGATGCGGATTGTGCTACCTCAATCACCAGATCAGGTTCCTGGAATATTCCAGGGGGGAACAGCAAGAAGTAGGTAAGTATGCTTCATATGTGTCGATATAATGCATTGGAATTTTATCCATTGTCCATTGCTTAATCCCTCTCCTGCCTCACTGGGGCCTGGTAGTATGGTTTAAATATCACAGGCTACAGAGCCGGCCCTAACCAATATGATGCCCTAGGCAAGATTTTGGCTGGTGCCCCCTAGCACCACCGCTGGTTCCGCCTCTGACCCTGTACCCCTTTCCCAGCACCATCATCCCTCACCTCTAGCAGTCCTTATTTTGGTGTTCCCACCTCCTATATTTTAAATAGGAACAGTGCGCAGATTCGGCGCACAGCCCAAAAAGGGGTGTGTATTTGCTGGCGCCTTACACATTATGCCAACCTTTATTAATGCCCTTATACACATAATGTCCCTTACACATACTGTATGCCGTACATTATTAATGCCCTTATACACATAATGACGCACACAGTGCCTCTTACACATATGCTGCACATTATTTAGGCATTTATACACATGACACACATAGTGCCCCTTACACATATGCATTATATATCTGCATACGAAATGCTACAAACAGAATATAGGCATGCCGCATATCATTTTAATCAGCAGAAGCTGCTGGTGCCCCATGGCATACCAAATGCCCTAGGGCCGACTCTGACAGGCTAGATCAGTCACATATTATAATGGCCACGATGCACCCAGCACCAGTGCCAGGTTAGTAGGCCACGGGTGTGGTTTATCAAATCGACCGTGTCTAGGTCGACAATGTTTAGGTCGACCACTATAGGTCGACAGTCACTAGGTCGACATGGATGGAATGTCGACAGGGTTTCTAGGTTGACATGTGCTAGGTCGACAGGTCTAAAGGTCGACATGAGGATTATTTTTTTTTGGTGTAGTTTTCTTCGTAGAGTGACCGGAATCTCGCTTCGCTCGCCATGCTTCGGGCATGGTGCCTTTGCTCCACTACCGCTTCGCTCGGCACACTTTACCGTTCCAATCGTAGTCCACGTGGATCGTTAAGTATGAAAAAATAAAAAAATAAATAAAAATGTGAAAAACTCATGTCGACCTTTAGACCTGTCGACCTAGCACATGTCGACCTAGAAACCCTGTCGACCTTCCTTCCATGTCGACCTAGTGACTGTCGACATATAGTGGTCGACCTAAACATTGTCGACCTAGACACTGTCGATCTTCAGACCGGATCCCATAGGCCACATATCCTGGGTCCACCGCTGTCAAGTTCCCTTCCTACCAGGGTTGGACCAGTGACGTGAAACCCCCCCCCTCACACACAAACACACTTAAAAAGTGCAGTGGTGCAAGCTGGGATACTAGTGCTGCAAAATTTAGAAGTATCTAATAGAGTTGTGTACCTTTAAATGCATTGTGCTGCCATGTAATCAATTTTACAGAATTAAAAGTCTATATTTTTAAGACTTATTAATATTCAACTTCTGTGTGTCCAGAATGGACTAAATTTTGGAGGGAAATTTGGACAGAAAAACTTGCAACATTCTCAGCAGCAATGAGTATTTCAGCAGATGTGCTGATGTTATGGGATGCAATTACCTATTCTAGGGATGGCCACCGGTGTTGTTTCCATTGATGGTTACCATTGATGACTATGGTTTCTCTAACCATTGATGTCAGGCAACTATTCTGTGCATTATATTTATAATCGATGGTTTTATCATCGATGATTATGCACATGCGCAGCGGCTGCTGCAGTTTCAGTGCAAAGCCTGTGGCGGGGCTGGGCGACAGCTGTGAGTGACAGCTCAAGCTATGAATGCCCGAGTTGCCTGTTGGGAAGATTCCCGGTGGGCCGATGTACATGTGCGGCCTGTTTTGTTTGTTGCCATGTGAGGGGGGGTGCTGCCGGGTGTGGTTCGTTTTATCGACAGTGTCTAGGTCGACAATGTTTAGGTCAACCACTATAGGTCGACAGTCACTAGGTCGACATGGATGGAAGGTCGACAGGGTTTCTAGGTCGACATGTGCTAGGTCGACAGGTCTAAAGGTCAATATGAGGATTTTTTTTTTTTGTGTCGTTTTCTTCGTAAAGTGACGGGGACCCCAAATTAGTGCACCGCGTCCCCTCGCATGGCTCGCTTCGCTCGCCATGCTTCGGGCATAGTGCCTTCGCTCCGCTACCGCTTCGCTCGGCACACTTTACCGTTCCAATCGTAGTCCACATGGATCGTTAAGTATGAAAAAATAATAAAATAAAAAAAATGTGAAAAACTCATGTCGACCTTTAGACCTGTCGACCTAGCACATGTCGACCTAGAAACCCTGTCGACCTTCCATCCATGTCGACCTAGTGACTGTCGACCTATAGTGGTCGACCTAAACATTGTCGACCTAGACACTGTCGATCTTCAGACCGGATCCCGGTGCTGCCACCATGGTTACACGGTATACCTTTGGTGCTGCCCATATGAGGCCACTTCTACAAATTTTTCCATGGCCACTATCAGTTCCCAATCCGCCCTTGCCCAACTTTGAAAGAAAGTGCAATGGAATATGTTAGCACTACATAAATGTTACTAAATATATAGATGTTACAGCCAAGAATTATAAAACCTTTTGATGTCACTGGGCCCTTCAAACAGCAATGTATATTTCAAACAAATTGTAATAGCAAAAGTTATATTATACATTTATTTATTTTCCCCTGTGGGAGCCAATTTGTTTTATTGTTTCCTGTGGGGGCCAATGTGTGTGTTTTTTTCTTGTTCAATGTTTTTCATCTGTGCTTGCGTCTGAATTGCGCCGCGATGGTGTTCGTACAGAGTTGCAGTACAGAATCAGACGTACGCACCAAGAAGAGTATTAGAAATATGTTGGGAATTCCTGTGTGGTTACAAGGGGTTGGCTAATCAGACGCAGATTTAACGTAGGGTGGGTATGTTGCTGATAGTGGTTGCATATAGAGACGTTGAATTGCTCTAACATCGGGCTAGTGAAAGTTTCAATGTTGCGACCAATGGTGGCGTCTAAAGATGCACAAAGCACAATTGCAGCATATGTAGACACTAAAAGAGGGCGTCTCTGTCCTTGCATATTTGGATGCATGGATGTACACTAGGGAACTGCATTATAGTGTCATTAGCATAAAGTCACAGACGCAACTGCAGAAAAAGACGCAAGGAAGGTCGCAACTGCACCCAACTCATAATCAGATCATAGGAGGACGAATCCCGTCCCATCAACAGACCCCACCCCCACAACAGACCCTGCCCCCATTAGGGCTGCTTTCATAAATTTCCCGGACTGGTTTTCCATCCCAAGCCAGCCCTGAACCTATGTAAGAGCCAGGAATGGGACACTGTGGCGGGGCAGCGCAGACTGGCTGACAGCCTAGCAGCCCTGTGCAGCAACAACACGACTGAAAACAGCGAGGCAGAGGAGGAAATCATTGGGCAGGCGGCTATCGTCGATGGTGTATAACCATCTGGTTATACACCATCGATGGTGAAAGTATTCGGCATCGGCCACGGACAATAGATTATTTTAAATAATCGTTGGCCATCCCTAATGTATTCACTCATGTGAGGATTGATGAGAGAACAGGGCTGCATGTGACAGGGGTAGTGCCATAATGTGAGATGGGGAACAGGGGTGAGTAGGAAGCCACTGTGAGTGACAGTGATGTTTTAGAAAGAGCAGGGTTTCTGAATAGCACAGAATAATGATGTGCAGCTCCTATGATACTCAGTACTGGATTAACAAGCTAGAGATGGCGTCCCCCCAGTACACATTATATTTTTTTTATCATACTGACAGTTGGTAATTGCCCCCAAGTGTTACTTGCCCTGCCCTGGTGCCCCCACAAACCTTAATCCGGGCCTGATGATACTGGCGCATAGAAACTGTGCTGTCAAATACTGTACATCTCTGTATGAAACAGATGATCGTACATCCAACTTTTTCCTGCTCTTCATCAATGGGTCGGGTATGATTTGCCCGCGTTCGGGATGCCGGCAGTCAGAATACCGACTGCGGCATCCGATGTTCAAAATCCCGACAGGGTAAGGTATGTATACTTACAGTCCCCCCCCCCCCCCCCAGCCCCCTAACCTTAACCCCTCCTTCCCACATTCTAAATCTAACCTTCTCCCCGCAGCCTATACCTCCCCGGAGGTGCCTAAACCTAACCTCCTCCCCGCAGCCTATACCTCCCCAGAGGTGCCTAAACCTAACCCCCCTCCCCGCAGCCTATACCTCCCCAGAGGTGCCTAAACCTAACCCCCCTCCCCGCAGCCTATACCTCCCCGGAGGTGCCTAAACCTAACCCCCCTCCCCGCAGCCTATACCTCCCCGGAGGTGCCTAAACCTAACCCCCCTCCCCGCAGCCTATACCTCCCCGGAGGTGCCTAAACCTAACCCCCCTCCCCGCAGCCTATACCTCCCCAGAGGTGCCTAAACCTAACCCCCCTCCCCGCAGCCTATACCTCCCCGGAGGTGCCTAAACCTAACCCCCCTCCCCGCAGCCTATACCTCCCCGGAGGTGCCTAAACCTAACCCCCCTCCCCGCAGCCTATACCTCCCCGGAGGTGCCTAAACCTAACCCCCCTCCCCGCAGCCTATACCTCCCCAGAGGTGCCTAAACCTAACCCCCCTCCCCGCAGCCTATACCTCCCCGGAGGTGCCTAAACCTAACCCCCCTCCCCGCAGCCTATACCTCCCCGGAGGTGCCTAAACCTAACCCCCCTCCCCGCAGCCTATACCTCCCCAGAGGTGCCTAAACCTAACCCCCCTCCCCGCAGCCTAAACCTAACCCGCTTACCTCTCCAGCACAGCAGTGTTTGCACTTTTCGGGATTCCGGCGCTGAGCTGGAGACCCTATTCCAGATTCCAGCATCTGAATTCTGACTGTCAGGATCCCGACCACCGAGATCCTGACTGGATCCCTCATCAACATATACATATAAAGAAATTTATCCCGTCACATAAATACAAAATTATTGTGCAAACAGGAAAATTGCTGAAATAGCTATATCTCAGTCGTGACCACATTAACACAAGGGGAAGTATGTGTTATTTTCCTCAAAGTCTCAATCCAGACTGAAGCAATTATCACCATTCTCAGTAACGGCACTCAGTACTGTAAAGTTGCTAATCACACACTGACATATTTCTAGGAAAGTCCATCCCATGCCTCACATTTGAGTTAACAAATAAAAGGCTTCTTCAACCAAGTTCTTAAGTGTGTCTACTATGCAGCTATGCAGATGAAATGTGATATACAGTATAAACTAAACACTACATATACGAAATTAAACTTATTACAATACGTATAATATACATATTATAAATATATATATATATATACTATATAAATACATACAGTGTGTCTATATATATATTAGAGATGAGCGGGTTCGGGTTTACTCGGTTTTACCCAGATTTACTCGGTTCTCAAAACGGCATCTTATTGGCTCACGGATGTCACGTGTTTTGGATAGCCAATAAGAAAAATCCGGATAAAACCGAACTGGCGTTAATTCTGGCGTTACATCCGAACCCGCTCATCTCTGATAGATATATATATATATATATATATGATATAAATAGAACCCGCTCATCTCTGATATATATATATATATATATATATATATATATATATATTATAAATAGCCCTCTTTTAGTTGTGTTTGCATTACTGTCTATAGGTAGAAGTGTAAAAGGTCAATGAACATTGAGTATCAATCAGCTTTGATGATGTAGTAACAGTTGAGAGAGCAAATGGCTATTATAGTTTGCTATACGGCGGTTGCTGCAAATGTGCCGTTTTATACCATTTTAGTAAACACAGATAATTAATTGTAACAATGGGTTTAATAATACTGTATTTTCTATAAATGGGTAATCAGTACTTTTCCATATGTCAGTACAATGAATAGCGCGCTTCATTTCTCAGCACGTTGGAATATATGAGTTTTGGTAGCGAAGGGTAGCGAAGTCTCATAAAAAGGATATAACATTGAATAGCCATTTTCAAATAAATAAAAAGTAACTTTCACTTTAACACCATCCTAATACCATCTTCATGATACACGCAGCATAATCTCACAGTTATGTGTCAAATTCCATCTGCCTTAGGGAAAGGGAATAAAATTCTACTATCAGGAGTAAGAACTAGGAAGCCTGCTAGATGGATTCAGCATGGATGATACATACAGGTCCTAGAGGTGGATGCAAACTGAACGCAATCCTTGCTGGCGCAGTAGCGCGATTATTTGCTACTGAGCATGCGCAAATGTTCCTGGAAGTCCCTACGGCCCATGTGTGATCCTGAGTGTACGCACAGAGGTGCTACAGCGCACGGAATCACTGGGATCTGAAATGGAGTAGTCAAGCGATGGGCGGTGACTGGGAGGTGGCCCGAAAGAAACGCAAAGCAACCGCTGCCCAGTGGGCGTGTTATAGGAGTGTTGTCACAGGCTGGGTTTGAAAAATGACAGGAGCTGACTGGCTGGTCCTTTATCACCTTCCACTTTATCACTTCACCGAGCTTAATAAATCTGCCCCACAGTGTCCAGTCTCTCCTTATTCCTATCAGTTAATCCCGAATAATGACTAAATCAAGGCCAACATTGATGGGTCCTCCCAGAACAATGTCACCTAAACATAGACTAGTTTTATGCTGCAGCATTCTACTGTAACTATAACAGAGGCTTTACTGCTACAGCAATGGATTCTGCGTGTATTCTCCACGGCTCCTCTCCTACAGCCGTTCCTTGTGACCTCTACTTATAATATAACGCCACCATATAACTGGCCATCTGCCTATATAACGGCTCTCGTCACTTAATAAATTATGCACTTCAGCATCTGCTCACGTCAGTCTGAGGAACCAGACATGGATACTGCAGATAGTTTTTTTTAATAAAAATTATATATATATATATATATACACCACACACACACACACACACACACACACACACACACACACACACACACACACACACACACACACACTTGCATTGAATGAATGTACTGTATGTATACAAAGAAAAAATGACAGGAGTGTAGGTCAGTTGATTCTTTTTACCAGGAGAGAGAGAGAGAGAGAGAGAGAGAGAGAGAGAGAGAGGTCTGACCTACGCACCAGTGTTTGTGAGAGGAGTCGCACGCACACACTCATTAATTTTATCCTCATCCTTTGACGCTGGTGTCACGTGTACACGCAGGGAATACCGCTGGGAATGCTGCTAAACACTAGACCATTTCGTGCAATGTAAAACATAAGCTCAGCTCTCACTGTGCACATAGACTGTGACTAAAAATGAATGTATATGTGTGTGTATATATATATATATATATATATATATTCATCTTGTTGCATCCTCTGAAGAGGTGAAATAATAACATGAAATAAGAGTAAATGATATATCTGGACAACACCCGGTGATTCTGTCAGGAATATTGATCCCCTGGAAGGTTTGGGTGAGGGGATTAGTGACAGTAGTACAAGGATATGATGAGAATAGGGAGGGAGGGAGGGAGGGCAGGCACCAGATGACGGGATGGATTGAGGAGGGAGGAGCTGGGACCATGATTGATGATGCCAGTGTGACATGAGATGCTGCCACTATATACAATAATTACTATTAGCAATATTCGGTCTCTCGTGGAACGCAGGGTGTCACAGACCCACAAGATGGGTGGATTGCAGGATACAATGGAAGCATGGTGGAGAGAAGGGGATGGAAGCAGGATGGGGTGACTGTAAGAAGGGGAGGGTGCAGGGATGGAGAGGATGGATGCTGCAGCGTACCATGGGTGACAGTCTGGCCTCCATTAGGGATACTGACAGGTGGATGGGGGGTACTGCAGATAGGATGCCAGGGCACAGTGGGCATATGGGGGAATAGATAGGGGAGAGAAGGAAAGATAAGAGGATGATGCATAATGCAGAGACACATCCGCAGGGCACAGGGAGGGGTCAGACACTAGCACAGACATGCACAGGCAGCAGGGCACCTGTGCCATCCCTCCCCATCCTCCTTACTTTCTCCCACCACTGCCTTCAGCCCGCTGGGTGGCATCCTGACTCGGTCCAAGTCTTAGATCTGATCCTAGAGCCGGAGAGAGAGAGATGCTGTCAGCTGGGTGCAGGGGAGAGGGTGGAGGAAAGAGACTGCTATAGGTAGAGGAGGAGGGAGGATGAGGATGGAGGGGAGGGGGAGCCAGAGAGCTGCTATCAGCTGACCATAAGCAGCAGGGAGAGAGAGAGAGGGGGGGGGGGGCAGTGACAGCAGAGGATGGAGGAGGAGGAGGATGGGGGGTGCAGCTGCTGCAGCTGCAGGAGAGGGCTGGGGAGGGGGTGACATGTGTTATCAGGACACCACTGCTTCCACAACATCCACACTCATTCACATTTACACACATCTCTCCATGACAATTACATTGTATACCATGCAATCATATCACCCAGAGATATAAATGTATTCTGCAGCACTGTATGCAACCATACAACCAGACATACAATTGTCAGCATGGAGATTGCAAACAGACACAATGTTAAAGCTGCAATGGACTCTCAGAACAGTATGGCATGCAGTGGCGTAACTAGAAATTTTTCTCCCCCAAGCCAAAAAATTCTTCGGCGCCCCCCCCCCCCATAATTGGCACTAGGAAAGGGACAAACATGTGCGCGCCGAAGGCGCGTGGCGCCAAAAAGGGGCGTGGTTTTGTTTAAATGGGCGCGGCTTCGCATAAAGAGGCGTGGCATTGCAGGAAAGGACTACCTTATACCCCAGTTTTGCAACCTGCACGCCCAGACGTTAGCCACCACAGGAAAGAAAAATAATCCTGATTCATGCCCCTTCCATTATTTGTAATTTTTCCTCCTTATAGTAATGCCCAGTATACATTATGCCACATACTGCAAAGGCCCTCAGATATTATGCCACACACAATAATGCACATGACACAATATGCACACACCGTAATGCCCCCGACACATTATGCCACACACCGTAATGTCTGTGACACATTATGACAGGAATCGCAATGCCCGTTATACATTATGCTACACACTGCAATGCCCCTGATACATTATAGCACATACCACAATGCCCATGATATAGTATACCACACACCGCAATGTCCGTGATACATTATGACACACACCGCAATGTCCGTGATACATTATGACACACACTGCAATGAACCTGAGACATTATACCACATACCACAATGCCCATGATATAGTATACCACACACCGCAATGTCCGTGATACATTATGACACACACCGCAATGCCCGTTATACATTATGCCACACTGCAATGACCCTGAGACATTATACCACATACCACAATGCCCGTGATATAGTATACAGACACCGTAATGCCTGACACATTATGCCACACACCGCAATGCCCATTATACATTATGCCACACACTGCAATGACCCTGAGACATTATACCACATACCACAATGCCCGTGATCTAGTATACCATACACCGTAATGCCTGTGACACATACCGCAATGCCCGTTATACCCTATGCCACACTGCAATGCCCCTGAGACATTATACCACATACCACAATGCCCGTGATATAGTTTGCCACACACCGTAATGCCTGTGACACATTCTGACACACACCGCAATGTCCGTGATACATTATGCCACACACCGTAATGCCCATTACACATTAAGTCCTACATTAAGGCTTCTAATTACTTTTAAATTACCTGCTCGTTGCCAGGGGTTTCATGCTCTTGGTTCCATGCACGGTGCCAGGGGTTTTCATGCTCAGGGTGTCATGCTCATTGCCAGGTGTTTCATGCACTCGGTGTCATGCTCGTTGCCAGGGGTTTCATGCACTGGGTGTCATGCTCATTGCTAGGGGGTAGTGCTTGTTGCTAGGGCTGTGCTCCCAGTGCCACATATGTCCTCAGTGCCAGATATTCCCCCACGGTGCCAGGTACTCACATGCCCCCAGTGCCAAATATAGCCTCTCCCCCCAGTGCCACATATGCCCCCAGTGCCTGATATTCCCCCACAATGCCAGGTGCTCACGTGCCCCCAGTGCCAAATATAGCCCCCCATGTGCCAGGTACACATACAGTGCCATATATGCCCCCTCAGTGCCCCCCCAGTGCCATATATGCCCCCTCAGTGCCTCCCCAGTGCCATATATGCCCCCTCAGTGCCCCCCAGTGCCATATATGCCCCCTCAGTGCCATATATGCCCCCTCAGTGCCCCCCCAGTGCCATATATGCCCCCTCAGTGCCCCACCAGTGCCATATATGCCCCCTCAGTGCCATATATGCCCCCTCAGTGCCTCCCCAGTACCATATATGCCCCCTCAGTGCCCCCCAGTGCCATCTATGCCCCCTCAGTGCCCCCCAGTGCCATATATGCCCTCAGTGCCCCCCAGTGCCATATATGCCCCCTCAGTGCCATATATGCCCCCTCAGTGCCCCCCGCAGTGCCATATATGCCCCCTCAGTGCCATATATGACCCCTCTGTGCCCCCCCAGTGCCATATATGCCCCCTCAGTGCCCCCAGTGCCATATATGCCCCCTCAGTGCCATATATGCCCCTCAGTGCCACCCCAGTGCCATATATGCCCCCTCAGGCCATATATGCCCCCTCAGTGCCCCCCCCCCCCCGTTCCATATATGCCCCCTCAGTGCCCCCCCAGTGCCATATATGCATACCTCCCGCAGTGTCCCGCGATGGGGGGGGGCAGTTGGGAGGCTCCTACAGTCACTGCTCTGCATAGCAGAGCAGTAGTGAATAGACGCTGTGCGCATGCGCACAGCGTCTATTCAGCGCAGACAGTGGGAGAGAGGGCATGCCAGCAGCTCACAGAGCGCTGGGCATGCCCCCTCAGTGACGAAACGGGGGCGTGGCCAGCGATCGCGGGTCCTCCGCGAAGCCACGCCTCCTT
The DNA here is from genome assembly GCF_028390025.1 of Pseudophryne corroboree. Lineage (NCBI taxonomy): Eukaryota > Metazoa > Chordata > Amphibia > Anura > Myobatrachidae > Pseudophryne > Pseudophryne corroboree. The sequence goes on from NC_086451.1 coordinate 56,705,213, forward strand.
TTCATAGGACACGCCCCCGACACGCCGGAGACTCAGAGGGACACAGGAGAGGCGCACGGTGTGCCCTCCGTGTCCCTACTTCACAGCGGGGGGCTAGTGACAACAGATTGACATGCGGACGTTCGTCCGCATGTCAATCTGCTCTAAATCAGTGGCGGCGCCCCCGCAGCCCCTCGCCCCCAAGCCACCGCGAGGGCTGCGGGGGCAGTAGTTACGCCACTGATGGCATGTATCATGGATGGGATATGTCATATAATTAGATGGCCAGAGAGTATACCAAACGGAGACCACAGCTATGGGGCCCATTTATCATAGATTGCATATTGAATGCGATATGGGTGAGATCTTACAGCACAGGATCGCATTGCAATCTGCAATCCTATTGGGTTAATGTATCACCCAGAACCCGCAGGGGATTTGCGGGCTGCCGGGGCAAACGCAGCATTTCTAAAGGGGTGTTTCTACAGGCAATCTGCAATCTCCCACTCTGCGGAACATTGCAGCGAGTGTGGGAGTCTGGGGGAGCAGTAGAAGAACTTCGTACCGACCCTGGACATTAATGTACACATTATACACTCGATACTGTATGGAATACAGCATTAATACATAAACAATATAGGTCTATAGTATAGGCTGTATCAAACATATTTAACTAATATAAATAAAATAAGTGGTCAGGAAAAGTTCAAGTATCCCATAATGAATAAATACACGAACATAATACAACCAGTAGGAGACAGAACTGCGCTTTCTTTTTTTAATTCAATAATTTTTATTATAAGTTTTGCAAGGTAGACATATAAATCCACACAAAGAAACCCGTACAGTAGCAAATATGTTGTGACAGAGAAGGTACACATGTACAATAAACAAAGAGGATCGACACCCATACACAAAAATAGTCATACTATACACGTCAGGATATATAAATTGCCCATATACAGTAAATAGATAGGCTCAATGCGGCAGGGTGGCACCCATAAGCAAATGCCATAGATCATTCAAAAGGATAATCACACTATATGCAACACATATTGGGGGTCATTCCGACCCGTTCGCACGCAGCGGTTCTTCGCTGCGGTACGAACGGGTCTGGAATGCACATGCACGGCGTGCGCATTGCGCACCCGCGTCGTTGCTCGGCAACAGATGTCGCCAGGCAATGACGCTGACAGAGAAGAAAGCGGTCGCAGCGGCGACAGCAAGGAGATGGACAGCAAGAGGGCATTCCGGGGCGTCAACTTACCGTTTGCTGCCATTTTCAGGGAGTGGTAGGTAAAACGCAGGCGTGTCCAGGCAAACGGAGGGCGGAGGTGTGACGTCAAAGCCAGCCCCATCATCGCTGGATCAGTCGCACAGGGTAAGTATGTCCAGGGCTGGTCTTGTTTTGAGTGAAACTTTTTTAGCATAGCAGGGCTGCACAAGCGTTCGCAGCCCTGCTATGCTAAAATACACTCCCCCATAGGCGGAGATTAGTTGATCGCACCAGCAGAAAAAAGTTGCTTGGTGCGATCAACTCGGAATGAGGGCCACTGACAGGTATTAAATCACCCAAAGCCGCCATTCGGGTTCACTGTATAAGGATATGAAAGTATAGTATAAATTGCTTCAAGAGAAAGGGAATACACTGTACACTTGCCAAACCCGAATAGATGGATTGCATATTCAAAAAGAAAGAAGCAACAAATATAAGATTATCAAAAGCTGACCTAGGATAAGTCGTCAATCCCTGTATCTGCCCAAAATCAACACCAACCTAAACAAAATAAAACAAGATAAAATATAACACCCAAAGCAAATCAGCCCACACACCTCACCCTATATGACCTACCCCCAACTTAGGTATACTTGGATCCCTAACAAACCCCCACTAACTATCTAGTGTAGTAGCCTACCCAACCCCTTTCTCCCTACTACACTAGTAAACCCGAACTAACTACACCCTCCCCATAATTTCCATCATGGATTTACATTTATGGAAGTCTTTCCACCTCTAATCACGGTGACCGGTAATTATCCAACTGCCGAACTGTGCTGCTTAATATTGTGTCCTCAGTGGGACTAGTGGACTTACCTGGGTACTTATTCAGGAACAGACACCAATCGGTCTGATTACAAAAAGATTTTTGTGAGAACTGTAAAAAAGGTGCATTTTCTCTATTGTCACCTGACATATGAGGAGAGAATTGTCTTTTAAGTGTTTTTTAAATGTTTTTTTAACTTAATAAATTGTTATATTATTATTATTATTATTATCATTATCAGTATATCTATCCAATCACTTCATTTTAGTGCAGCTACACCCTACAAATTTGCATTTTCTCGGGAGTGACTCTCTTGTTTCTTTGCTTGGTGCAGCGATTTCATATTGAGCGTCTGTTTCTTCTTGATAAGAAGTTCTTTACAGGAAGGGAGGGTTAGGTTGCGGGAAGTAAGGGTTATGGGTAGGATAAGGAGTAGGGTTAGTCTAGTTGCTCCAACCTATCGGTATAATGGCAATTGGAATACTGCTGTTGATATTCTGACCATTGACATCCTAACTGACGGTGTTCCGTACCCAACCCTGTGCAGGGGCAGGGGCTCAGGAAGGAGCCTGTCATTGCCATGTGTTTACGGACCTCTATCAATCTACAGCCATCTACATCTATACGGCACACTAAGGGGCTGTTAAGACACTGACAGAAAGTCCGTGGGCTGAGGGTCTGGAAAATATTGCTCTTGTCCCGGGAGCTTTTGTAACTGCCGCAGTCTGGTCGTATACGTTGGGGGCCTGTATGAACGCCAGGACCTCTGACGCGAAAACTAGAGTGGGCACCGAAGAAATTCGACTGGCCCTGCTCCCATAACTACAATCCATCCAGCCTGGGCACCCGACATCACATCACCCGACAGGCTGCTGACAGGCGGAGGATCGCCGGTGGCCCTGTGTTGGACGGAAGCTATGGGACTGCTCGTCGCCTTCGGGGAGCCTGTAAGTAAGATCCCTCCTCCCCTCCGCATCCTTAGGAGCTACCTGCTCGCTTACCCGTGGCCCGGATCCCCTGTGGAGGCTGCTGCAGGACTTTACCAAATCTCCGCTCTGGGTCCTGCTGCCCGGAGGTGTTGTGGTATAGGATTGCGGGCGGTGATTGCGGACATGTGGTGGTCACTGCCACTGGTGGGCCCAGGCTCATAGTCTGGTCTGGATGCCTGCGGACTTCACTGGCCTACTGATCTTTGGCTTGCTTGCCTGGGTGGGGGCAGTCGTGGTTGCCTATCATCGGAGACCAATTTAAATATAACTATCCACCACAGCCTATACTCACCTGGAAAGACTCTCTGGCGGGCTCCAGCAAACGGGAGAACTCAGGACCGCTGCTACAGGTGAATCGGGCTGTGGAAGGATGGGACATTGGGGGTCATTCCGACCCAATAGCTCGCTGCAGTTTGTTGCAGTGCATCAATCGGGTCAGAACTGCGCATGCGCCGGCACCACAGTGCGCCGGCGCATGGCAGTCGTCATTGCCTAGCGATCGCCTCTGAGACAGAGGCGGTCGCTGGGAAGGAGCGGGCTGGACGGCGGCATTAAGCCGCCGTTTAGGGGGAGCGGTCTGGCCAATGCAGGCATGGCCGGACCGTTGGGGGGGCGGGTTGCGGTGGCTGCGTGATGTTTCATGCGTCCAGCGGCAGTGGCGAACAACTCCTGGCCAGCCGCAGGAGCTGCGCTGGCCGAAAGTTACTCCAAAAATACAAAAGCATCGCTGCTGTGCGATGCTTTTGTATTTGTGCGGGGGGGGGGGGGGGGGGCACTGACATGCGGGCGGACTAGCCCTGTGCTGGGCGTCCCCCTGCATGTCAGGGAAGATGATCGTAGCTATGCTAAATTTACATTTAAAATGACACCCATACTCGGGCCAGTCCGTGCTGGCAGAGAGTGGGGGAGAGGAGACTGAAGGGGAGAGACTCTGTCAAGATTATTTACCTGTGCTCTGGAACTTTTTTTACAGTGTACACTGGCGCATATCTGAACCGGTGGTGAGAGATACATAGAGAGACAGGGGAAGAGCAAGCGGGACCACGTCAAAGTTTTGGACACTGTGGGGCAGATGTATTAAGCCTGGAGACGGCATAAGGAAGTGATAAACCATTGATAAGTGCAAGGTGATAAACGCACCAGCCAATCAGCTCCTAATTGTTAATTTACATATTGGAGCTGATTGGCTGGTGCGTTTATCACCTTGCACTTATTACTGGTTTATCACTTCCTTATGCATGTTCAAGGTTAATACAAATGCCCCAGTATTCTGAGACTGACTGGCAGTGCATGTGGACACGTGGTATTTCACAAAAGGGCACGGGACCTGGTTGTTCTAAAGAAGGGACTCTAAGGCTATATGTACCTCTAAACCACCGTACCAAGAGACATTACTGATAATCAAACCTCAGGTGTTTCTCTGACTATATTTATGTGCTGAGTCGGTAACTATAACCATATGAACCAAAAAATGACCTATATACTAACTGTTTTCATTTTTTCTAACTGATCTAATATTCCTTTGTACTACAATATCTGTTTAGTTTAAAGATATTAACATCAGGCGTACGCTTCTTATTTTACTGCAAACGTATAATACTGTAGCAAGTTTCCTTATACAATAGGCTTGAGGAGCCATCTTGTGGTGGTTTATGGCAATGCCTTTGATATTTCTGAACTAAAAGTTCTTGTTCAGCTCATTAGCTATTTTATCAGATGTGAAACTCTGTCTGAATTACATAAGCATAGCAGACTCTAACAGCATAATTTTGCATATAATTACTAGAGAGCCCATATTGTGGTGACTTTTGTTCTCACTATTGAAGTTTTTGACCGTTTCCTCCTGTTTGGCTATTTGATAATATTGCAAGGAGAGTACCTCCCCCCCTCCCCCCCAAGTATTAATGATGAACGTCACCACACAGATGCTCGTTTGCGCACATAGAAGGCTTGTACAGCCATTTTGTGCTGGTTTCAGATATTATCACTGTCATTTCCAACTTTATGCACCTGTTTAGCCTACCATTAATATTGTCAGGAGTGTAATAATTTTTTCTCTCTGAACCACGTGTATATTGATGTGCACAGAAGTGACTTCTTCCATATGACAGTACTGTGTGGCCATTTTGAGGTAGCTTCTGCTATTACAACAGATATCCATACACCCTGCCATAATATTACACTGTTATACTTACAAACTTGAGGGAAGTTCGTTCCCTATTGTTGACTATAGATGTGATTGCCCTGATTTGTTTAGGATTACTTATCTCTACTTCATATTTCAAATATTGTTGTTTATAGGCGTAGAGTGATCTCATGATCAGTTAATTATACCTGGGTCTTGAATTATTATATATTGACGATAACATCTAACTAGCTGAAATTCTCAGTTATTCCATAACCTACAGTACATACTGTGATCTCTCCTGATGCTGGGGGTGACGCACCCATAATTTAGTGGTTAATCTTTTTCTTAAAGGGTATTAGAGACACTTTTTTGTTAATTTAAACACAGCCAACAACAATTGTACATTAGCTTCGATAAGACCTAACAACGGTAGACTGAGGTGTAAAGTAAATATTCCCTTAGTGTGGTCCATACTAGAGTATGGACAGATTATTGGAGAGGCACGCATCATCCAGTAACTCCCTTACACCGGCTGATTCCAATATGGTTAGAAACAGACATAAATCTACAGCATATGTTACACCACCCTCCCCTCCACTATTCCCAATAGAGGGTACGGCAGGGGAAAGAATGGCAACTTCTTCTCACACACCACTAATACCTACCCCAGAGGATAATGCCAAAGTGACGATTCAGATGCTGATGCCCTTACTAGACGAAACATTTGAGGACCTTCATACTAGACTGGAAACTTCACTCACGAAAATTGACTCTAATATGTCCAGAATAGTCAAATTGGAACAACGCCTCAGTGATAATGAGGACTTGGCCCATGCCTTACAGGCGATTGTTGATCAAAAGGACCAAACTATTCAATCATTAGTAGCCAAAATGGACGATTTGGATAACAGGGATTTTCGCAGTAATCTCCGATTTGTAGGTATACCAGAGTCAGTAAGAGGTCCTCAACTGGTAGAATTCATAAGTGTACGCATTCTACAGGTGTTAGGGATACATGATGCTGCTGCCATTCCTCAAGTCGAAAGGGCACATAGGTTAGGCCCAGAAAGACTGGATCAGTCGGCTTGACCTAGGCCTGCCATAGCCAAGTTCTTGGACTTTAGGGCTAAATAAAAAATACAAACAGCCTATCGCACTGCCCAATGCCTTACTATGGATGGACAGAAGATCTTGATATTTCAGGATTTTTCTATTTTGGTGCCACAAAAAAGAAAAGAGTTTTCAGAGGTGTGCAGAATACTAGTGGAGCGTAATACACGCGTTGGTGTACTCTGCTAAACTACGAATTATGGAAAATGGACATCCTGTATACTTTATGGATCCGAAACAGGCCAAAGAACACCTACGTAGGGAAATGGCTCACTTTCCAGAACGTTCTGATGAATGATTTCTCTACCTAGGGGTATAGGGGACTAGGGAATATGATAATTCACCATAAGCAGCTTATTAACCACACTTGATTAGAAGTGATAAAATCGATCCTAGGTCCCCAGGATTTCCTAAAATAGCTATGAGGAAGAGTGTTATATTAAAATTAGCTGATTTTGGCATACTAATGGTCTCACACGAGTCGGTGACTTCCTTGACTCTAGAAAAAAGCCACTCACTTTCATGGACGCGTCAGCCAAATACGACATTAACCCTAACCATGGCTTCTTCTTCTTTCAAGCTTCACATTATATACACACTCAGTCCTCTCTCATCTTGGCTCATCAGATTATGTTAACAGTTTAGACACGCTTCTACGCTCTGGGACATGTTCCATCTCATCCTATATGCCCGTATTCGTATAGAACACTTCCCCACTACTGATTTGCCCCAAATACAGACATGGTATTCTCACATTCCCTCTATGTCCCCAGAAGCCATAATAGACAGTTTCACAACCTCCCTCAAGCTCATCCCAGCAAGTCTATACCAGGAAATGTCCTACAAAATATTACACAGAGCTTACATCTCTCCGAAGAGGAGTCATCTGATGGGCTTATCTGACTCTGCAAAATGCCTGAAGTGCTCTGCGCCAGTCGCGGATCTCATGCATTGTTTTTGGCACTGTCCCCACGTTCAGACGTTTTGGACTGAACTGCAGACATATGGTGCCTCCGAGTTGGGTTTGCACTTCCGATGCACTGCCCCTTGGGCTCTTTTTGGTCATACCTTGGATCAACCTGACCTCTCTCCCCAGGACACAAAATTGATAGTGATTCTCTCAGCGGTAGTCAGAAAAGCCATTCTTCAACAATGGATCTCTGACAACCCTCCCACACTACCGTTAGCTACCTCTAGACTCCTCTTCCTATTCACAATGGACTGGCTAGAAACGTCCATGAATAAGGAACTACTAACTCCCACACTGTTTAAATGTTGGGGGCGATTTATAAATAGATTACCCACCCTGACTAAACTGGCGGTTAAACAAAGTTTTCAAAGCACCACGTGGTATGGACATCAACTCTTATCTGATGGCCCTCCCATATCCCTCCCATAACTATGTAATTCTCTCCACTTTTCTGATATTCTGGCTTTCCTCTTCCTAGTGCTACATCTTGTACTGCTACCTCTCCTGGCCCTCTCTATCCCTCCCTTCCTCATCCTCTCTACGATTCTCCGCTGCCTACATAACCTCTCTTGCTTGATTGGTATCTCCATGGATGGGTCGGCGGTCTCCTCACCCTGGCAGGTATTGTTTTTCTTTTTGTTTTTGTTTTTATTTTGGTTTGTTCTGTATTTGTTTTGTTCTCCCTTCTCCTAGGTCTGTTTTTTTTGTCTTATTTACTCCTAGTTACACGTTCCCCATCGGGGAGAACGTATTGATATGTTATTTGGTTTGTACTGTTTACAACTTTATTTTATATCGAATTGATGATAGTCAATTTTGAGGCTTGACTTTTCCAAGATCTGTATTATACTGTCATTTACAGTTTTTCATGTTTTGTACTAAAAATGTAAAAATGAGGTATTGTCCTAGACCCTGACACCTACGTGACTTACGGGTCTTGGACCTTATTGTTCCATATTTTTGAATGGGTGTTGAACTTATTTCTGACGCTGATTGTAATATTCTCTGAACCTCAATAAATTATATATTGAAAAAAAAAAAGATTAGCTGATTTACTTGGCTTTGTTTTTTCATGTTGTAACTGAGTACTGTTTTAGATTTGTTTGTTGATGGCTTAAAATCCATCTATTAAGTGGCTCTTTGCTCCCGTTTTCTAAAAATTATTTGTAAGAAGAATAGCAGAGAGTTTAACAAATGTACAGAGCACCCAAATGATGTTGTTGGGGTCCTCAGATATGATTGATGGGTTAAACTCACTACATGTTACTTACAAAAAAAAAAGAAACACAAAATCAATAATATTTTACTAACATCTATGTTATATTCATTGTATCTATTAGTTCACATTTGCAAGTCTTACTCATTTCATGCTTTCAATCGCTTGTCTCTATATGTTCATTTTCGTGTTGTGGCAAACACGTTATTGTTCTAAATGTATGTCTGATCCCATGAGACTGATGTGTCACTCCGCAGTTGCCTCAATCCATGTGTGTACATGCACAGGTAGCAGGTTAGGCCTTCGGTTCCTCCACACTTTAACCCAGTGTTTTTCAACCACTGTGCCGTGGCACACTAGTGTGCCCTGAGCAGTATCCAGGTGTGCCGCCATAGAAACACAGCCAGGCCCGTCAGTGTTTTGCCGCTACCGAGGCCCTGGAACGATCAATACTGGTGGGTTTAGTGGTTGCAGAGCCAGTTCTTATTTTGGACCCGGGCAGTGTTGGGCTCTTCTGGCTTTCTCAGATGTGGCTCAGGCATTACCTATGGAGAAGCTGCGACATGACATCCTAGGACATGCAACTACACCATGTATCACCATTATATTTGAATGTGCCTTGGCAATATATAGATCTTGTTCAGTGTGCCGCGAGTTGTAAAGGGTTGAAAATCTCTGCTTTAACCTAATCTCTTAGAATGTCACTGGTCTCAACAACCCAATTAAATGGAAGATAGTGGCGCATTTGAGGAGATTGAGACCCGACATTGCCCTATTACAAGAGACGCATTGGGTGAAAGATGATAATTCGACTCTCAGGGCACGTTGGATCGGGGGATGTGTTACGGCCTCCTATAGAACTAAGTCTAGAGGAGTAGCCATCATATTTTGTAAGGATTTACGATATAACATATTGGATACGGTTGCTGTGTGGCGTAATGTGAATTATGGCTCATACTGTGCGGCATAATGTAAATACGGCTAATACTATGTGGCATAATGTGACTTTGGCTCATACTGTGTGGCATAATGTGAATTTGGCTCATACTGTGTGGCAAAATGGGAATTTGTATAATTATCTGTTGCATAATGTCAATTTTGGCTCATACTATGCGGAGGAATGTAAATTCGGCTCATACTTTGTGGTGTAATGTGAATTTGGCTTATTCTCTATGACATAATGTAAATTCAGCTCATACTGTGTGGCGTAATGTGATGTGGGGTCTGTTTTGTGTATTGCCATGTGGCCCCACCCTCCACATGACAGGCAGCCTACTGCATAGATACAAGACTGACGTTTAAACGCCACACAAGCATTTTTCTCAAGGTGCAGAAGCACTAAAAACGACAAAACAAACAAACATTTTCATATATATATTGTAACACAGGTACTGAAATAAGGACTCGCAGGCAGGTTTTCCTGATTACAACCACAGTGTCTTTACTGGCATCAGACACTGTAGAACAGCATACTCTCCCTTGGGTCTGGTCACAGAGGTACATACATAAAATAAAGCAACAAACATAAAAGGTCCTAGCATTTCCTGTGCTCAATAGCTATTCTGCTGCAGTGGCTGCAGCCACACATGCCATGCTCAACTGGCACAGGCAATGGTGGTCATTCCGAGTTGATCGCTCGCTGCCGATTTTCGCAGCGCAGCGATCAAGTGAAAAAATGGCAATTTTGCGCATGCGCATGGTACGCAGCGCGCATGTGCTAAGTACTTTCACACAAAACTTTGTAGATTTACACAATCTCGAGCGACGTTTTTCATTGCTTGAGTGATCGTAGTGTGATTGACAGGAAGTGGGTGTTTCTGGGCGGAAACTGGCCATTTTCAGGGAGTGTGCTAAAAAATGCAGGCGTGCCAGGTAAAAACGCAGGAGTGGCTGGAGAAACGGGGGAGTGGCTGGCCGAACGCAGGTGGTGTTTGTGACGTCAAACCAGGAACTAAACGGACTGAGGTGATCGCAGTCTAGTAGTAGGTCTGGAGCTACTCAGAAACTGCAGGGAATTATTTCGTAGCAGTTCTGCTAATCTTTCGTTCGCTATTCTGCTAAGCTAAGATACACTCCCAGAGGGCGGCGCCCTAGCGTTTGCAATGCTGATAAAAGCAGCTAGCGAGCGAACAACTCGGAATGAGGGCCAATGTCCACAGTCCCTGGCTCTATAAACTGATCCCTGCTCACTGTCCCCTAATAGGCATCAGCGCCCAGTGCAGTGTGGGTTTGGGATTTTTAAACCCCCTCTTCTGCAGCTGACTTCCTGTTGTCTCTGGGTGAGTTATAAATCCCGGACCTCCGTTTCTCCAGCTGCAGCTGTGCAGAATGTGCAGGTCTTGTTTTCTACTCTTCCTAGGAAGGAGCTGATTCCATCAGAATGTGGACAATTCTGGTGAGACACAAGACCTCTAACCACAATATATATATATTAGGGTTGACATATATTTGGAGAGCAGCGGGTTACCTGTGGTCAGGCTTGGACTGGCTCACAGGGGTACAGGGGAAACCACCGGTGGGCCCCACTGCCTGGGGCCCCACCTCTTGTGCTAAGGATCAGGTTCTAGACTGTGCACTTGAATTATACATTATACATGTTACCTTATACTGGACTATGGTGTATTTTCTACAGTGCATTGCTGTTATTAATCTGGTACATTATCATGCATGCAGCAGCTGAATTTTCTGTATATATTTATGAAGGGGCCCAGGCGTTGCACTCTCTTATGGTTAGTCAAACCAATAAGGTGGCAGGCCACACCCCCTCTGCAGACTGGCCACACCCATAAACATGGACACTTAACACTGCATTTCCCCGGTGTGCCCTACATGTCCCAGTCCGACACTGCCTGTGGTGATTTTAGACCAGTTATGTGTCCCTCTCCCAGCTGTTGGATCTCGTTGCAGAGAGTGATAGCTGATAGCCCTCTCCCAGCTGTTGGATCTCGTTGCAGAGAGTGATGCCAGTTACCGCCAGTGCAAAAATTCTTAATAATGTTTTTGTGTTACGGAATACTGGTTATAATTCAGGGATTACATAGAAAGGGCAAATGGGATAAATCAATTATTTCAGTGTCTTCCATCAGGTTTTATAAAACCGCAGCCGGATCTGTGCACCTGCAGATAAAGATTTATCAAACGGTTCTGCTGAACCAAGAGGTGGTGGACGCAAGTCAGCTGTGATTGGTTCTGCATTATTGTTAGCGGAAATACATGCGCGTTTTCATCTGTGGGCAGAGATGTGTGCATTTCCGAGACCCGACTGACCGCATCCGTATGCATGGTTTGATACCTATCATCATTAGCAGCGCCCACTTACATCAGCCCTATCCTAGGCACAAAAAGGGGCTGAAAGCAGGAAACCCTGCACAGGCCACAATTCTATCTCCGTACCATCACTGAACTTAGGCTAGATACAGCACATTTACACGCCCAGATACAGCGCCCAGATACAGCGCATTTACACGCCTTCAGTTGCAAATTGTCACAGTCGCGTACCTTTGGTTCCAGACTGTCTGCAGAGCAAACACGCAAATTATCAATTGCAAGTGGATTTGCATTCAACTCTTCATTGGCCCCTCAGTGTTAACAAACAGAAGTGAAATGCAGTGGTCGTCAGTCATATAATTATAGCACAACGCAACAAGCCTTCTTTCTATGTTAATGTACCAGAATGCCTTCTGATTAGAGATATGCGCCGGACCATTTTTTGTTGGCTTTGGATTTTACTCTGATTCGTCGTCCGGCTTTGGATTTGCCAAACCACCGTAACTGTTTTAGGATTTTAATTTGGATTTATATTTTTCTAAAGTGTACAAAAAAAAGCTAAAATCTCATAATTTGGGCATTTTCTTGTTCCTAGAGTATTGTTAACATCAATAACATAAATTTCCAGTAATTTTCAGTCAATTTTGACCACCTGACAGCTCACAATATTGTTTTCACCAATATTGGCCAAAGGCTGCAGTGGCTGGCTGGTTACTAAGTGACAGAGCAGCGGCACAAACACACGCCAGTTTATAGCACATGTATGAAACATTGCCACACACTGCGCGGATCAAAGCGTACTAGAGTAAAGCGCACCAACCAGTACAAACAATAGATATATACGTGTATGATACACTGCGGTCTAACCGGCAGTTTCACAGAAAAATAATAGTATAGTACACTGGGGTATAGCACAAAAATAAATATACATATTTTTTCCAATTTCATTTGTGGCTTACATTTTTTCCCCTGGATGGACAACACAGCACCCCTGGGGATGACCAACTACAGTGTCACACAATGCGGTCTGACCACCAGTGTCACAGAAAAATGATAGTATAATACACTGGGGTATAGCACAAAAATAATATATATATATATATATATATATATATATATATATATTCCAATTCCATTTGTGGCTTTAATGTTTTTTTTTTACACTGGGGTCGCATACCTAGTGTGTCAGAGCACCCATGGATGGACAATACAGCACTCTTGGGGACAGGCCACCTACAGTGTCACACAAAACGTGCATGATACACTGCGGTCTGACTGGCAGTATCACTGTAAAATAATAGTATAGTACACTGGGGTATAGCACAAAAATAAATATACATATTTTTTCCAATTTCATTTGTGGCTTACATTTTTTCCCCTGGATGGACAACACAGCACCCCTGGGGATGACCAACTACAGTGTCACACAATGCGGTCTGACCACCAGTGTCACAGAAAAATGATAGTATAATACACTGGGGTATAGCACAAAAATAATATATATATATATATATACAAACAAATATAGAAAACCACAGCACTCGCCACCCCAGAAGCGGGGTGCAGTGTCTGCACTCACCACTCATAGGGTGGGGTGCATGCAGCCCATGGCCACCTACCCAAATACATACAAAATAGAGAATTCAGCACTCACCATAGCAAGCTCACTTGTCCTCACAACATCAATAAATAAATGATGGGGGTTTAGTTGGTGGATTGGCCAATGCACGGAAGCCCGCATACCGATTTTCAAGGTACCCCACCTTCATGCAGGTCCTACACTATCACAAAGCCTAAAGAATTAAAACCTGGCAACTGTATCACATATAATATAACTGCAAATATGCCCACTAGGTTTAATGTATGCCTGCCACATATTTATTGATGTTGTGAGGACAAGTGAGCTTGCTATGGTGAGTGCTGAATTCTCTATTTTGTATATATATATATATATATATATATATATATATTCCAATTCCATTTGTGGCTTTAATGTTTTTTTTTTACACTGGGGTCGCATACCTAGTGTGTCAGAGCACCCATGGATGGACAATACAGCACTCTTGGGGACAGGCCACCTACAGTGTCACACAAAACGTGCATGATACACTGCGGTCTGACTGGCAGTATCACTGTAAAATAATAGTATAGTACACTTGAGTATAGCACAAAAATAATAATCATTTTTTTCTTCAAAATTCTATTTGTGGCTTTCATTTCATTTTACAAAGGGGTCGCACCCATAGTTTGACAGAGCACCCCTGGATGGACAACACACTAGGGACGGACCACCTACAGTGTCACACAATACGTGTATAATACACTGCGGTCTGACCGGCAGTGTCACAGAAAAATGATAGTATAGTACACTGGGGTTTAGCACAAAAATAAATATATATTTCGTTTTTTCCAATTCTAGTAGTGTCTTTTATTTATTTTTTTACACTGGGATCGCACCCCTAGTTTGACAGAGAACCCCTGGATGCACAACACACGCCTGGGGATGGGCCACCTACAGTGTCACACAATACGCGTGTGATACACTGCGGTCTGACTGGCAGTTTCATAGAATATAGGAGGTCATTCGTAGCTGTGCTAAATTTAGCACAGCTACGACCGTATACTCAGACATGCGGGGGGACGCCCAGCACAGGGCTAGTCCGCCCCGCATGTCAGTGCCAGCGCCTCCGCACAAATACAAAAGCATCACACACAGGCGATGCCTTTGTATTTTAGGAGTAACTCCCGGCCAGTGCAGCTCCTGTGGCTGGCCGGGAGTTGCTCGTCGCTCCCGCTGGCCGCAGCGGCTGCGTGACACATCACGCAGCCGCCGCGGCCCGCCCCCTCAACGGTCCGGCCACTCCTGTGTTGGCCGGACCGCTCCCCCTAAACGGCGGCTTAACGCCGTTGTTCTGCCCCCTCCCGTCTCTGTCTCTGTCTCAGAGGCGATCGTTGGTAACGAAAGCTGCCATGCGCCGGCATAGTACACTGGGATATAGCACAAAAATAAACATATTATTATTATTTATTTATTTTTGTCCAATTCTATTTGTGGCTTTATTTTGTTTTTTACACTGGGCTCGCACCACTAGTTTGACAGAGCACCCCTGGATGCACAACACACCCCTGGAGACGGACCACGTACTGTGTCACACAATACGTGTATCAGGGCCGTAACTAGTAGTGTGCCAGGGATGCCTGGCACACAGCACATATGCACTGTCGGCGCAGGACCACTGGCAATACTTGCTCGGCCATGCCGCCGCATTGTGGGGTCTCACACATACCCGCCCACCGTGAAGTTCACCATCACCGCTCAGCATTGCCCGGCTACCTCTTCTCACATAGGTAGCTGGGCAACGCTGAAGCTCCTCCACCCCCCTCCCGGCTCCACCCCTCTGCATCTTCTGGGAGAGGTGACATCTCTCCCAACCCGCCCCCAACCCACCCACAGTGCCCTGCACTGCGAAGAGCCGCAGCATTAGGGCGGGAAGGAGAAGAGGTCTGCCGGCTGGTGGAAGCTGCTGCCCCAGAGCCAATCGGAAGTATAACACTCTCTCTCTCTCTTTCTCCCTCCCTGGTTTTATAAATGGGGGCTTTGCCTGCTGTAATGAATAAAAGGGGGCTGTACCTGGCATAATGTGTAAAAGGGGGCCCTGCACCTCGTGTTGGCACCCAACTGAGCAATGCAAGTGTCGCTTCGTTCGGGCATGTATAGCCGCCGGCACTGACGTTACTGTTATGCTGCTCTGACATTTTGACCTTGCATCTTGGTAAAACGGGTTGGGGCTGTAATGCCGGCGGTTGAGATCCCGGAGGTCAGCATCCCGACCACCGGATCCCGGCCGCCAGAATGCCAGCGGGGGCAAGTGCAACGGAGACCCTTGCAGGCTCGCTGCGCTCGCCACAGGTTCTATTCCTACTCTATGGGTGTCGTGGACACCCACGAGTGTGAATAGCCCATTTTTGCCGGCATTGTAAGCGGTTGGGATTCTGGCGTTGGTATCCTGACCGCCGGGATCCCGACCGCTGGTAAAGTCACTACATCCTGGTAAAACCATGTTGTACTGCAGGTGGGAGAGATTTAAAATATTCAGAGACACTTGAGATGAAGTCTATGGGGTGTATTCAATTCTAGTCGAAACTGCCGTCTTGTCGGAAAGACAGCAGTTTCGGACTATTTTAGGTCAGAAGGGGTTCCGACCTATTCAATCGGGCTTCATTTTGTCCAACAAGTCTGGAAATCCGTCTTGTCGGAAACCTGTCGGAAAGCACCTGGTTTGGCAGCTTAAGCCGCGGATCTACATGTATTGTCAGAAGCGCGGCCAAACCCGACAGGTTTTGGCAGAGCCGGCCCTAACCAATATGATGCCCTAGGTACGATTTTAGCTAGTTGCCCCTAGCACCGCCGCCAGTTCCACCACTGGCCCTGCACCCTTTCCCAGCACCATCACCCCTCACCCACAGCAGTCCTCATTTTGGTGTTCCTACCCAATATATTTTAAATAGGAACAGTGTGCACATTTTGCGCACAGCCCAAAAAGGTTTGTATTTTTGCTAGGAAGGGGCATGGCCACACAGTAGTACAACTTTATTCACATTTTATCATGCGATAGTGTCCCTTACTCACATTACATCACACAGTAGTACCACTTTACCTTATAAACGTTATTCCTCACAGTAATACCCCTTATTCACATTACATTACATTGAATTGCTCCTCATTCACATTACACCACACCATATTGCTCTTTATTTACATTAGACCTTATACACATAATGCCACACAGTAATGTCCCTTACACATGACACAAATTATTAATGTCCTTATAAACATAATGCGCCTTACACATTATGCCAACCTTTATTAATTCCCTTATACACACAATGTCCCTTGCACATATGCCGCACATTCTTAATGCCCTTATACACATAATGATACACATAGTGCCCATTACACATTTGCGGCACATTATTAATGCATTTTATACACATGACACACATAATGCCCCTTACACATATGCAGAACACTACTGCACAACCAACCCACCCGCACACAGCACTCACATGGCTGCTAACACTGTGACCTCTGCCTGAGCTTGGATACAGATGTGCCCTCATACATCCTGCCTCTATACGCCATGCAGCAAGAAATGCCTGGAGTGAGTCAGCTGGCAGTTCTGCTAAAGTCGGGAGCCTTTTTTTGATGAAAATGCATCTTAATTGCATTACTATGTGGCTAGGATGCATAAGCAGCTTCTCCTGATTAAAATGATATGCGGTATGACTTTATTCGACTGTGCGACTGTGACTGTATCTGTATGCGAATTGCTACGTTACAGTGATTTCCAGGAATACACTGTAACGTAGAATTTGTATGCAGATACAGCTGCAGTCACACACAGAATATAGGCATGCCGCATATCATTTTAATCAGCAGAAGCTGCTTTTGCTCCTAGGCATAACAAATGCCCTAGGCATTTGCCTAGTTTTCCTATGCCTAGGGCCGGCTCTGGGTTTTCGGCCCCGTTTCCGACAATGTCAATCCGACTTTATAACAAGTCGGATTGGCGGGGGGACGTGGCTTGGCTGCCGAGCTGAATGGAAGCAGCTTGGGAGAGCTCCGGGACAAGTGTTGGAGTGCTGCTGCGGAGCCAAGGGACGAGTTCATCGTGCCCCTGCAGTTTGCAGATCACCCCTTCCATAGACGCCGTGGCCAAGAACTCCCTGTCTACTCGGGACAGTTACCACGACCCGGCGTGTGCCTCCCTCCGGTCTGTCTGTCTGAGGTCGTGCCAGCGGACCTCCTCTCCGCTCACCGACGGCTGCCTCTGACTGGCTGGGAGTCCCTGACCGCCGGCTTTGGAAGTTCTGCAAACGCCACCACGAGCACCCGCGAGGTGAGCTACCCGCACCACACCACGGTAATTATCAGCGGAACGCCTGGACACTGGTGCTCTGGTTGCTTCTCCCCTCTCCATGACAGGGCTCCCAGACCTACTTCATCTCACTGGTGCCCAGCACGTCTTTTTGTTTTCCAGCTCCATTGTGAAGAACGGCCAATAGTGCTTTATCAGATCCTTTCTGACAATGCTTGTTGGAAAGGAACC
Organism: Pseudophryne corroboree; assembly: GCF_028390025.1. Taxonomy (NCBI): domain Eukaryota; kingdom Metazoa; phylum Chordata; class Amphibia; order Anura; family Myobatrachidae; genus Pseudophryne; species Pseudophryne corroboree. The sequence goes on from NC_086451.1 coordinate 56,723,027, forward strand.
GACTTGAATTGAATATACCCCTAAATCTCAGTGTAAAAATAAAGCTGTCCAGCATCTGTGGGCTACATCCAACTAGTGCTTGGTTCCTGATGCCTGCCCTGTATTATAGTCTACAATCAAAGCTAACCAGAGGTGGCTGCAGTCCCTGGACTGCAGCGCCTCCTACCTGGTACTGTGTATATTACAGTCTCCTTTTTTATTTTAGAAGAGAGCCTTCAGCATAGTATTTGTGCCATCATTGTGCAGCTAGATACTGCATGCTCCATTACACCATGAACCCAGATACCCAGCAATTTGTCTATTCTCCTAATGCCCAATAAGCCCCTACCGCCAAAACTTTATATAGCCCTCATATTCTGGGATATTACATATCCTGATATTATTCAGCTTGCATCGCAATCGCGATGCAAACGCATTCCTTGGCTTCTGTGAGTGTGCATGCGCAGGTTCCGTTCTCTGCGTGCGCAAGCCGAGAAATGCGTTAGCACTGCAGTGATGCGAACGCCTCTGCCTGATTGACAGTCAGAAGTGTTTGCGGGGCAGGGAAGTGGTGTTGCGGGGGCAGGGCATTGGAAACAGGGGCGGGTCCAGCCCATTTCCAGGGCAGCCGCGTGATGTCACATGCAGCTGCTGTGACAGGAAACATGACCGCTCTGGGCCTGCCTTTACCAGACAGGGGCCTTCCCTTATTTTGTGGGGACAGCGATGCGATCGCAGTTGAATTGCTATCGCATCGCTGGTGGCCATTAGCATGCTGGGTGGCTTTGCCCTGTGCTGGGTTGCCCACAGCATGCGAGTAATGGCAGTAGTAGAATCTGCTACTGGAGCTGAATAGGGTCCATAACTAGCCATATTCCATCAATAGTTCTCAATGTCTGCGTGTCACATGCGATCACGTGCTCCACGATTCCCTTACATGCTCTCAATCCCTGTCACAAAATGCTCCCAAACGCCACTCCGGCCTCCCATTTGCAATAAAATGCCCCCAAATGCCACTCTGGCCTGGCCTCCGATTTACCATAAAATTCCTCTAAATGCCATTCCGGCCTCCAATTTACCATAAAATACTCTCAAATGCCATTCCGGCCTCCAATTTGCCATAAAATGCCCTCAAATGTCATTCCGCTCTCCCATTTGCCACAAAATGTCCCCAAATGCCACTCTGGCCTACGATTTGCCATAAAATTCCTCCAAATACCATTCCAGCCTCCCATTTGCCATACAATGACCTCAAACGTCACTCTGGTTTCTCATTTACCATAAAATGCCTCCAAATGCCACTCCAGCCTCCTATTTGTCACAAAATGCTCCCATTAACCCTAAAATAATTTCCCACATACTCAGATCAGATATCACATGTAGTCGAAAACTCCTTTCAGTAGATCCTATTTAACTTAAACTACCCACTTCCAGCACATGTCACTCGGCTCCTGACCGCCTACTAATAATATTGCAACCCATGCAGAACTGTTAAGGTGGCCATACATTGTTACGATTAGGCATCCTTACGATTTCCCCCGCTGCTCTCCCGGCAGCTCCAGGAGTACGATATAGTTAAGTCAGAAAAAGTACCTAAAGATCTATCATAGGACCGGTGAATCACCGCTACCCAGATCACCGGATTTTGGGGGTAATTCAGACCTGATCGTAGATGTGCTAAATTTAGCACATCTACGGTCTGTTTCTCTGACATGCGGGAGGACGCCCAGCACAGTGCTAGCTCAGCCCACGTCAGGCCCCCCACCCCCACACACAGGTACAAAAGCATCACATGGCGGCGATGCTTTTATACCTGACAAGTAGCTCCTTGGCAGTGCAGCTCCTGTGCACTGGCAGGGAGAAAACCGCCACGTCCTGGGTCGCAGCGGCTGCGTGTGACGTCACGCAGCCGCCACGGCCCGCCACCCCAATGGTCCACACACGCCTCCGTTGTCCGGACCGCGCCTCGCCAATGGCGTTCTAACACCGTTGGCACACCCCCTCCTGCCACGCAACCGCCTCTGTCAATCAGGCAGAGGCGATCGCACCAGTGAGATGCTTTCGCATTTCGCTGGCTACACATGCGCAGTGTGCCTGCGCATAGTAATTCAGACTGCGATCACTGCCGCAGCAGCGATGCAGTCTCAATTACCCCCCTTATGTGCAGCACATGAGATCAGGGATCCAGCATACGACCCACAGGATCGCGCATCGGATTGTCATTGTTAGTGAAATGCAAACAAACGATTTGCACTTTCACTAACGACATATCGGTCCAATATATATGTATTATGCATGTCAGCCCAATGGTCTTTCTGGTGTGTGGAGGGGGCTTTAGTCCTTCCATAGAACACAACAGGTGTTGCCTGCAGGTATTGTAGTCCTATTACAATAAGACTACACACAGGGGGTAATTCAGACCTGATCGTAGCAGCAAATTTGTGAGCAGTTGGGCAAAACCATGTGCACTGCAGGGAGGGGGGGGGGGGGGCAGATATAACGTGCAGAGAGAGTTAAATTTGGGTGGGTTATATTGTTTCTGTGCAGGGTAAATACTGGCTGCTTTATTTTTACACTGCAATTTATATTTCAGTTTGAACACACCCCACCCAAATCTAACTCTCTCTGCACATGTTATATCTGCCTCCCCTGCAGTGCACATGGTTTTGCCCAACTGCTAACAAATTTGCTGCTTTGATCAGCTCTGAATTATCCCCCCCCCCCCCGACTCTCCATCTTTCACACACCCATCTTACCACCCCCATTATTCCCAGCATGTGCACCCTACCATGCCATCTCCTCTATGATATAGTAGGGGACATCTCCTATATGGGGTATCCTAGGCAACATTTCCCCACACTTTATTTTTCTCCTGTTACCAGGAGTCTATTCCTATCATCGTGCCTGAAAATTCATTATCACTGAGGTTCAGTATTTGCCACAGAAGAGAGAAGAGTGCACTGCACTCACTCTTCATCTGATTCCGTCTGCTGCCTGACGTACGTGCCTTGTGTATGGGGAAGCCAGCTATATGGACGCTAATGGGCATCCACTGTGTGTGATAATATACAAATGTTGCAGGAGGAGTCCTGTGTAAATAGATGCCTCCTGACAGCTTCTGTGATCAGCTGCTGTGTCCGAGGACCCAGCATCGGATCATCTGCGGGAACATCGGTCAACTGAATAACCGTTGCTGATGCCAGATTAGCTGCATAAATAGACGCAGCCACTGACTTCGGCATGCCCAGAAAATGTATCAGACACACCCCTGTTTTCCTGGACCGCTTCATAGGCAAATGCGGGAGTGGGGTGGTGGGGGGGTGGGTGGGTGGGGTTTCCGGTTGCCCGGAAACCCCCCTGCTCTTGGCAAGTGGATCAAATTATGACAATAGCAATGGTATTTAATACAATTACTAGAACTGCCGTCACATAATGCAGTTTAGGGAACAGAGCAATCAGTGTTCAGGACCAGAGAGTAGCTACCAAAAAGAAAAGACAGGAGCCTTACCATGAGGTGGGAGAATGTGTGCTTAGAAAGACAAGTACTGGTTCTGTTATTGTTGTGTATTTCTTTATTATGGGATGTTGAACCTTTTCCTGACCACTTATCTAATTTATATTATTTAAATATGTTTTATACAGCCTATACTATAGACCATCTATACTGTTAGATATTAATACTGTATTCCATACAGTATCCAGTGTATAAAAAGACCAATGTTTACATTAATGTCCGGGGTCGTTACTAGGTTCTTCCACCACTCCCCCAGACACCCGCACATTTGGAAACTCCCCCTATAGAAATCCTGTGTTTGTCACTGCGCTTGCTGCCACCGCCCCTTCCCTGAACCCAAAATGGGTGCGGTATGTCACCCATACTTCGGCATAGGGGGCACTGAGACCATCATCACATTCACTGATCAGCAACTGCACAGTACAGATCCTACACACACCTTCGGATCAGACAGGGCTTAGATTAAGGGATCGCTGGTGGACACTCACGGGACACCTATGGTCAGTCACCGGTTATTTTTTAGCAATGCTCAATTTGCCAACATACAGTACTGTAGATTGATATTTTCTTCTCAGTGTGATAACCCGAATAAGAGTAAAAGTGTTACATGGACAGTTCATGAAATAACGACACCACATATTATTTTTGTTATTTTTTTTAATCTATAAAAATTATGAAATGTAAAAATAGATTTGTACAAAGCTTTTTTTGACAAAAAACATGAGATCATTGTTAACACCCCAAAATGGCTCTTTCACACGCAGTTTACATACAGACAGTCCAAAACTTGTACCATTTTTGTACATGTAAAAACAATCTTACAAAAACTAATAAAAACATAATTAAAACATAAATCATTGTTTGAGCTCTTTTTGAAACATCCTAACAGCAAACGTACTTCACAGCCGATGAATAATAAATAACTTGGAAATAACTTGAAGACCTTTTAGCTGAATACGCCACTAGCTACAGTAATTGTGACTCAGTATTAACGTGCTATATACTCACATTATCAGTCACCATGGCAACGCAACTTAATTAGCGCTCATTATATGACAGACATCACATACCCACACACAAAGGAATGTAAGTTCTGGGTTAGAACCAGCGGGTGAGACATAATATTCCCTGTAACGCCTCAGGAGTAAGAGCACTTTCTCAGACAAGCGATCACACTTAAATACTTCCTAACTTTCATTTTCGTACCAAAACTCTGGATACAAAAATATAAATATCTAAAAAATAAAACAACACCTTCTATTTACCTGTGTAATCTGTAACCTGTGCTTGTGTGAAAACTTTCTTCTCTGCTACATTTCAAAATCTATGTGGTACCAAAGTTAATAAGGGGTATCGGTAATTAATAGTAACTTTGTACCGTCCCATGTGATCCATCACTATAGGTGGGGAGGGGGTCAGCAGCCGTACTTGTGTACTAGCCTCTAATAGAAAAAAAATATTATTTCCCATTATTATTTTGTAAGTTCGTAATTGTCCATTGATTATATTTTTATTTTAAAATTATTAAGGAAGAACTCCGCTCACAATGGGTGAGCGTTCCTCCCTGTAAACCCTATAACTTATTTTACTTTTGTTGCTGGAACTAAATGCCCTTCTCTAATGGCGTGTACACACGGTGCGATGCCTGTACAGCCCGACATGGGGCCTAATTCAGACCTGATCTCTAGCAGGCGATTTTTGCACCGCTGCGATCAGATAGTCGCCGCCTACAGGGGGAGTGTATTTTAGCTGTGCAAGTGTGCGATCGCATTAGCAGAGCTGTACAAACAGATCTTGTGCAGTCTCTGCGCAGCCCAGGACTTACTCAGCCGCAGCGATCACTTCAGCCTGTCCAGGACCGGAATTGACGTCAGACACCCGCCCTGCAAACGCTTGGACATGCCTGAGTTTTTCCATACACTCCCAGAAAACGGTCAGTTGCCACCCACAAACGCCTTCTTCCTGTCAATCTCTTTGCGAACGCCCGTGCAAATGGATCCTTTGCACAAACCCATCGCTGAGCTGCGATCCACATTATACCCGTGCGACGTGCCTGCGCATTGCGGTGCATATGCATGTGCAGTTTAGACCTGATCGCCCGCTGTATGAGAATGCAGCCTAGCGATCAGGTCTGAATTATCCCCATTGACTATTCGATGTGGCTGGAGCCCGGCCTCACCGATATAGTCTATGTTGGGCTGCCTGCACAGTCTATTTTTCATTGCAATGCCGATCCCGCAAGACCGCGCATCGGCATCGCAAGGACTGTACACACAGTGCTATATTTTCTTCCGATTTTGACTATATAGTCAAAATTGTAAGAAAAAACGCACCATGTGTACACATCTAAAGACTAACAACAGCCAGAGGCTGACATATAATAGGACAGGTGCAGCCAATACTGACCTGAGCAACTGTATGAAGTTTAATGGGTGGCAACACTCTATGGCCAGCATATGAAGAGAACTGGTGTGATTCCGCTCCGGTCATAGGAAGTAGCAAGGAAGATATTAGTCGACGAGGAACATTTGACTAGTATTGAGACCCACTGTTTCCATTAGGTTCATTGGTTGTGCACCATGAAGTCAGTAATGGATTACTGGGTAGACTCAATGCACACTATTGCTGGTTTCAGATCGCAAATGCCGGATCCCACCCGGTAAGAGAAACGTGTCCTTACCGGGTGGGATCCGGCATTTGCACTCCTTTGCTGGCTTTCCGACCCGGCAATATACCGGGTCGGTTGCCATAGCAGCGGGGGGGGCGCGGCAGCAGCAGGGGCGGGGGTGGAGGCGGCGCCGGGAGATGAGCTCATCTCCTGCGCCGCCTCTGCCTATGCTGTGAATGGGAGCCGTGTCGCATCGGAACGGCTCCCATTCACACTGCACCTGACCCGGTATTCAACCCGGTAATAACCCTTCTTTTTTACCGGGTTAAATTACCGGGTCAGGCGACCCGCTAATTCAACAAAGGACCTTTCACATCGCACACTGACCCGTTTCGACACGGCAATATGCCGTGTCGATACCGGGTTATTTGTGCGATGTGAAAGGGGCATAACAGTGCAGGTTTTTGTGATATCCAGGCTACAGCACAGATGGATAAGTCAAAGTAAATGAGGTACTAATTAAGTCACCTGTGCGCAAGCATGGATATCACTAAAACCTGGACTGCCAGTGTGCCTTGAGAACCGAGGTTGGGAATGCCTGCTCTATGGGGTCTATGTACTATGCCTTGGAGAGAGATAAAGTGGAAAGAGATAACGTTCCAGCCAATCAGCTCCTCACTGCAATGTTACAGGTTGTGTTTGAAAAATGACAGTTAGGAGGTTGATGGGGCAACTTCTCCACTGGCTCACTTCTCCACTCTTATCACTGCTTAGTAAATGTCCCCCTAAAAGTCAAGAGAAGGGAATCCAAAAGGGCGCTACCACCTGGCACAGTTTTCCTTAGAGAATAATGTGTATGATGTTCAGATTTCATGTGTATACAGGAAATCTGCAATTAATAGGGAGCACATTATTATCTGTACATGGAATCAGGCCAAGAGGATGAATCACAGACATCATTTGAGTGACGGACAAAATAAATGCTATGTAGATGTCTCCATACTAGAAAAGACAGGATCCCCGCAGATTCCGCTGTGAGCTGAGATCCATCGTAAGCGACCGGCACATACGCCTGCTGGTTACTTTCAGTTCCTTGGCTGCCTCTAGTGCTCGATTCAATGGCCAGCTGAGGTCCTCCAGCTCTAAGAGGTCTGGTTTAGGGGGAGACGTCACAGTATACGGAGGTCGCTGCTCAGCTACGTTATATCCCATGGGAACATAGAGACTGGGTGAGGTGCCATATCTAGGAGGAGAGGTAGAGAACCTAAATACAGTATGCATGCATGAAATACGTAGGAAAATACAATCACTTCTAACTTTTATGATTAGATCGGATAAGACAGAAGAAAAGAACAATTATTGTTAGCCCTCTATGTAACTATAAACACATTCAAGATGGAAAACTCACATTACTGGAGGGCTGTAAGGGACAAGGGGGGTCTGAATATAGCCCACGGGAGGAGGCACAATTCTGTGCCTGCACTGCAAGTGCCTCCTGCGCTGGTGGTGTGGACGGCTGTCTCCGTGAGACATTCCTGTAAAGACAAAATGTAGTCAGACGCAGATCTCATCCTGAAGACATAAATGCACTAGGTAGGGGGCTGCTTGTCAGGATCTGCAGTGGATGTTCTCAGTCCAGCAACCTTTGACTCATGCATGGAAACTTGAGTGGGTTCAGCAAGTTCTGACTGAGCTAATGGGAGGGCCTAGGAGAATGGGGGAGGAGTGTTCCTTATAACCTCGGATTGGGGCAGGCATGTACTGTACTACGGGCCCGATTCGGTATGAATCGCTGAAGTGCGAAAATCGGTCTTGGCCACTGCGCGCATGTGCGAGGACTGAAGCGAAGTCCTGGAGGGAGGCAGGAATGAGGTGTGTCCGGACCATTTGTGGGGCAGGCCGCAGCGGCTGTGTGACATCGCATGCAGCCTTAACATGGCGGATAGCCGTCTGCCTTCGCTGTCTTGTGATGCGCTCGTTGTTTGTGTGTGGGGAGGCAGGACCAGGCATGCGAGGCGGACCTCCCTTGTGCTGGGCGTCACCCCGCATGTTTGAGTAAAGGGTTGTAGGGAGTGTGTCTCTGGAAATGAATGTGATCCTGCAGCATATAATACCCTCACCATTTCTTGGTGTATTATCAGAGTCATTGTTCCCATGGCAAAGAGGACAGGCTGGATGTATTGGAAGAGCGTTTTCATCCTTCCCTGATGTTTTCATGGACACTGCAGAGCACAGGAGTTATGGAATATGTTATTACAGGTTACATAGATAAAAAGGCATCCTATCATATTCTAACAAGGGCCCAAAACGAGGGCCACATCTGCACCCGCACTCAGCAGTGCTTCTTTAACTAATTTCTCCCGTTCACTCACTCATCACCAGCACTAAGGGGGAGATTTATCAAAGCTTGGAGAGAGAACGTATGAACCAATCAGCCCCTAACTGTCAATTTTTCAAACACAAGGGGGGTAATTCCAAGTTGATCGCAGCAGGAAATGTTTTAAGCAGTTGGGCAAAACCATGTGCAATGCAGGGGGGGCAGATATAACATGTGCAGAGAGAGTTAGATTTGGGTGGGTTATTTTGTTTCTGTGCAGGGTAAATACTGGCTGCTTTATTTTTACACTGCAATTTAGATTGCAGATTGAACTCACCACACCCAAATCTAACTCTCTCTGCACATGTTATATCTGCTCCTCCTGCAGTGCACATGGGGGGTCATTCCGAGTTGATCGCTCGTTATTTTTTTTTCCGCAACGGAGCGATTAGTCGCTAATGCGCATGCGCAATGTCCGCAGTGCGACTGCGCCAAGTAAATTTGCTATGCAGTTAGGTAATTTACTCACGGCATTACGAGTTTTTTTCTTCGTTCTGGTGATCGTAATGTGATTGACAGGAAATGGGTGTTTCTGGGAGGAAACTGGCCGTTTTATGGGTGTGTGAAAAAACGCTGACGTTTCTGGGAAAAAACGCGGGAGTGGCTGGAGAAACAGAGGAGTGTCTGGGCGAACGCTGGGTGTGTTTGTGACGTCAAACCAGGAACGACAAGCACTGAACTGATCGCACTGGTAGAGTAAGTCTCGAGCTACTCAGAAACTGCACAGAGAAGTATTTTCGCAATATTGCGAATCTTTCGGTCGCAATTTTGATAAGCTAAGATTCACTCCCAGTAGGCGGCGGCTTAGCGTGTGCAATGCTGCTAAAAGCAGCTTGCGAGCGAACAACTCGGAATGAGGGCCATGGTTTTGCCCAACTGCTAACACTGGCCCTCATTCCGAGTTGTTCGCTCGCTAGCTGCTTTTAGCAGCATTGCACACGCTAAGCCGCCGCCCTCTGGGAGTGAATCTTAGCTTAGCAGAATTGCGAACGAAAGATTAGCAGAATTGCGAATAGACACTTCTTAGCAGTTTCTGAGTAGCTCCACACTTACTCGGCATCTGCGAATAGTTCAGTGCTTGTCGTTCCTGGTTTGACGTCACAAACACACCCAGCGTTCGCCCAGACACTCCCCCGTTTCTCCAGCCACTCCCGCGTTTTTCCCAGAAACGCCAGCGTTTTTTCGCACACGCCCATAAAACGGCCAGTTTCCGCCCAGAAACACCCACTTCCTGTCAATCACACTCCGATCACCAGAACGAAGAAAAATCCTCGTTATGCCGTGAGTAAAATACCTAACTTTTGTGTAAAATAACTAACCGCATGCGCTCAGCGAACCTTGCGCATGCGCAGTAAGCGACTAATCGCAATATAGCGAAAATCGGCAACGAGCGAACAACTCGGAATGACCCCCATAGTTCCTGCTGCGATCAACTCAGAACTACCCCCAAGGACTGGAAGTGACAGTAGTCACTGGCACCTATCACAGTATCCTGTGGCAAATGCTTTAATTAGGATGCACAGTTTGCACGCAAGTCGACGTCATCTACAGCTGCATTGCAGGCCTGATTCAGATGGGGTTGGAGTTGCTATCGCTGCTGCTTCTGTGTAAGCACTAACATGGTAATGCAGCAGGGGGCGTCACGCCTCCTTCTGCATTACTGATCCCACATGCGTCCACGGACACAGTATCGGATCTTCCCCGGCAACCACTGGGCGGCTTGCAGCATTCATGGGGGTGCGCAAGCTGCCCGTCATAGAGGCCAGGAAATCTCTGTGCAACCATGGAGATCCCTGGCCTCTTCCCTCCCCCTAAACGGCGGCTATACGCCTCCATTTTCGCAAACCGAGCCCGTCGCCGCCCCCTACCCGCCCCCAAACGGCATCAGACTGTCAATCACTGACAGTCTGATGCCATTCCTGCATCCTGTGTTACAGAACCCATGTGCAGAACAGGTCCTACCGAACATCAGTACTTTGTGCACCTCCGACCACACCTGAATCAGGACCTGGGTGCAGGAGCTAAACACGGATATCTGCCTGCATGCTGCCGAGTGGTACACATCTATGTGACTGCACCGGCCCTACACATATGCTTGGTTACATAGCAGTAATCATTATCACTGCACACTTGCGTTAGCCCTATCCTTAGTACACAAGATCCATCAGAAAGACCTGGGGCCTGCCAGAGGACTATCCTAAGAGAAGGTAGAAATGTGCAGTACTCTGGACCTGGTTTAAATAGGGGTGCTCCCAGAGTTAATTGGATCATCAGATCATGTGAGCGCAGCTTCTGAAATCTAGTTGAACTGGGAAAATCACATTACAGAATCCAATATGGCCGCACCCATGCAGCCATACTGTTTATTTACCACAGTGACACAGGACTCGGGAGTGCCACAGGAAGCCAAAAGGGGCATAGATGGCTGTGAGATGACACAGCAGGACCAGGTAGTAGGGTTTAGGCCTTGCTGTGTGACAGACAGGCCTGCAACACTCAGGATCATGAGATGGACAATCGCTCAACTAGTTGTCAGCGTTTCATGTGGACTGCATGCGACTCTGAATCAGGCCCAGTAAGGTGTAATAATTACCCCACAACCATCCTTCCACCTGTATCTTACTGTAGTTTTCCTCTAACTAATTTATAGACAGTAAGCCTGCATACGGTTTGTCATTGTATGGACCAGGGGACATTCTCATACCAGCACTCTCTCTCTCAGCTTCCTGACACCTCTGACAGAGCGGGACGGTGACATGTTGAGCGCGGCTTGGGGAAGGGTATCCTGGAAGTTGGTATCGTGACCCTAAAAATAAAAAACATGGATAGATTAGATAAAGACTGACATTTAGGGTGCTATGAGATAGGTTCCAAGATAAAGGACCACATGCGCATTTGGCAAGTCTGCCACTAAATATGAACAGACAATCAGTTATAAGGCTGGTATTGCCTCATAACTGACTAACGATTTCAGTTTAGCGATTAACTAAATCATGCTGATTTCTTACTCGCAGAGCCGATTGCAGAACCCCCGTTATCCCAATAGCTCACCTGTGTATGCCCCCCGGACTCCTCTTCCACCCTGTGCAACTCGCTGAGCAGGATCGCGGCCACGTGACACGGAGGTGCCCATCAGGTCCTCTGTGCGGACAAAGAAGAACACTAAGCTCAGTTTCTACCCTGGACCAGATCAGCTGCAGCTGACAGTGACCCTGAGACACTTACCCACTCTTGGTTCCTTTGTAGCAGCCTCGCGCCTAGATATAGGAGAACCCAGGCCATGGGCAGCGTGACCAGCTTTCCCTTCATGTCGTTTCCTGCAAACAATCAACAATGTTTGTCATCAAGCCTATATGCTCATCATGCCTATATGGTCACCATGCCTATATGGTCACCATGCCTATATGGTCACCATGCCTACACAGTCACCATGCCTATACAGTCACCATGCCTATATGGTCACCATGCCTATACGGTCACCATGCCTATATGGTCACCATGCCTACACGGTCACCATGCCTACACAGTCACCATGCCTATATGGTCACCATGCCTATACAGTCACCATGCCTATACAGTCACCATGCCTATATGGTCACCTTGCCTATACAGTCACCATGCCTATATGGTCACCATGCCTACACAGTCACCATGCCTACACAGTCACCATGCTTATACAGTCACCATGCCTACACAGTAACCATGCCTATACAGTCACCATGCCTATATGGTCACCTTGCCTATACAGTCACCATGCCTATATGGTCACCTTGCCTATACGGTCACCATGCCTATATGGTCACCATGCCTATACAGTCACCATGCCTATATGGTCACCTTGCCTATACAGTCACCATGCCTATACGGTCACCATGCCTACACAGTCACCATGCCTATACAGTCACCATGCCTATACAGTCACCATGCCTATACAGTCACCATGCCTACACAGTCACCATGTCTATATGGTCACCATGCCTATACAGTCACCATGCCTACACAGTCACCATGCCTATATGGTCACCTTGCCTATACAGTCACCTTGCCTATACAGTCACCATGCCTATATGGTCACCATGCCTACACAGTCACCATGCCTACACAGTCACCATGCCTACACAGTCACCATGCCTATACAGTCACCATGCCTATATGGTCACCATGCCTACACAGTCACCATGCCTACACAGTCACCATGCCTATATGGTCACCTTGCCTATACGGTCACCATACCTATATGGTCACCTTGCCTATACAGTCACCATGCCTATATGGTCACCTTGCCTATACAGTCACCATGCCTATATGGTCACCTTGCCTATACAGTCACCATGCCTATATGGTCACCTTGCCTATACGGTCACCATGCCTATATGGTCACCATGCCTACACAGTCACCATGCCTACACAGTCACCATGCCTATATGATCACCATGCCTATATGATCACCATGCCTACACAGTCACCATGCCTACACAGTCACCATGCCTATATGGTCACCTTGCCTATACGGTCACCATGCCTATATGGTCACCATGCCTATATGGTCACCATGCCTACACAGTCACCATGCCTATACAGTCACCATGCCTATACAGTCACCATGCCTACACAGTCACCATGCCTATACGGTCACCATGCCTATACGGTCACCATGCCTATATGGTCACCATGCCTATACAGTCACCATGCCTACACAGTCACCATGCCTATATGGTCACCATGCCTATACAGTCACCATGCCTATATGGTCACCTTGCCTATACAGTCACCATGCCTATATGGTCACCATGCCTACACAGTCACCATGCCTACACAGTCACCATGCTTATACAGTCACCATGCCTACACAGTCACCATGCCTACACAGTAACCATGCCTATACAGTCACCATGCCTATATGGTCACCTTGCCTATACAGTCACCATGCCTATATGGTCACCTTGCCTATACGGTCACCTTGCCTGTATGGTCACCATGCCTATACAGTCACCATGCCTATATGGTCACCTTGCCTATACAGTCACCATGCCTATATGGTCACCATGCCTATATGGTCACCATGCCTATACAGTCACCATGCCTATACGGTCACCATGCCTATATGGTCACCATGCCTATACAGTCACCATGCCTACACAGTCACCATGCCTATATGGTCACCATGCCTATACAGTCACCATGCCTATACGGTCACCATGCCTATATGGTCACCATGCCTATACAGTCACCATGCCTACACAGTCACCATGCCTATATGGTCACCATGCCTATACAGTCACCATGCCTATATGGTCACCTTGCCTATACAGTCACCATGCCTATATGGTCACCATGCCTACACAGTCACCATGCCTACACAGTCACCATGCTTATACAGTCACCATGCCTACACAGTCACCATGCCTACACAGTAACCATGCCTATACAGTCACCATGCCTATATGGTCACCTTGCCTATACAGTCACCATGCCTATATGGTCACCTTGCCTATACGGTCACCTTGCCTGTACGGTCACCATGCCTATACAGTCACCATGCCTATATGGTCACCTTGCCTATACAGTCACCATGCCTATATGGTCACCATGCCTATATGGTCACCATGCCTATACAGTCACCATGCCTATACGGTCACCATGCCTATATGGTCACCATGCCTATACAGTCACCATGCCTATATGGTCACCATGCCTACACAGTCACCATGCCTACACAGTCACCATGCCTATATGGTCACCATGCCTAAACAGTCACCATGCCTATACAGTCACCATGCCTATACAGTCACCATGCCTACACAGTCTGAGTCACCATGCCTATACAGTCACCATGCCTATATGGTCACCATGCTTATACAGTCACCATGCCTATACAGTCACCATGCCTATACAGTCACCATGCCTATATGGTCACCATGCCTATACAGTCACCATGCCTACAGAGTCACCATGCCTACACAGTCACCATGCCTATACAGTCACCATGCCTACACAGTCACCATGCCTATACAGTCACCATGCCTACACAGTCACCATGCCTACACAGTCACCATGCCTACACAGTCACCATGCCTATATGGTCACCATGCCTATACAGTCACCATGCCTACACAGTCACCATGCCTTTACAGTCACCATGCCTATATGGTCACCTTGCCTATACAGTCACCGTGCCTATATGGTCACCTTGCCTATACAGTCACCATGCCTATATGGTCACCATGCCTACACAGTCACCATGCCTACACAGTCACCATGCCTATACAGTCACCATGTCTATATGGTCACCTAGTTTATACAGTCACCATGCCTATATGGTCACCATGCCTACACAGTCACCATGCCTACACAGTCACCATGCCTATACAGTCACCATGGCTACACAGTCACCATGCCTACACGGTCACCATGCCTATACGGTCACCATGCCTATACGGTCACCATGCCTATATGGTCACCATGCCTATACAGTCACCATGCCTATATGGTCACCATGCCTACACAGTCACCATGCCTACACAGTCACCATGCCTATATGGTCACCATGCCTAAACAGTCAGCATGCCTATACAGTCACCATGCCTACACAGTCTGAGTCACCATGCCTATACAGTCACCATGCCTATACAGTCACCATGCCTATATGGTCACCATGCCTATACAGTCACCATGCCTACACAGTCACCATGCCTACACAGTCACCATGCCTATACAGTCACCATGCCTATACAGTCGCCATGCCTACACAGTCACCATGCCTACACAGTCACCATGCCTATACAGTCACCATGCCTTCACAGTCACCATGCCTTCACAGTCACCATGCCTACACAGTCACCATGCCTATATGGTCACCATGCCTATACAGTCACCATGCCTACACAGTCACCCTGCCTATACAGTCGCCATGCCTATACAGTCACCATGCCTATATGGTCACCTTGCCTATACAGTCACCATGCCTATATGGTCACCTTGCCTATACAGTCACCATGCCTATATGGTCACCATGCCTACACAGTCACCATGCCTATACAGTCACCATGCCTATACAGTCACCATGCCTACACAGTCACCATGCCTACACAGTCACCATGCCTATATGGTCACCATGCCTACACAGTCACCATGCCTACACAGTCACCATGCCTACACAGTCACCATGCCTATACAGTCACCATGCCTACACAGTCACCATGCCTACACGGTTACCATGCCTATACGGTCACCATGCCTATACGGTCACCATGCCTATACGGTCACCATGCCTATATGGTCACCATGTCTACACAGTCACCATGCCTATATGGTCACCATGCCTATATGGTCACCATGCCTATATGGTCACCATGCCTATACGGTCACCATGCCTATACGGTCACCATGCCTATATGGTCACCATGCCTACACAGTCACCATGCCTACACAGTCACCATGCCTATATGGTCACCATGCCTATACAGTCACCATGCCTATATGGTCACCATGCCTATACGGTCACCATGCCTATATGGTCACCATGCCTACACAGTCACCATGCCTACACAGTCACCATGCCTATATGGTCACCATGCCTACACAGTCACCATACCTACACAGTCACCATGCCTATACAGTCACCATGCCTACACGGTTACCATGCCTATACGGTCACCATGCCTATACAGTCACCATGCCTATACGGTCACCATGCCTATACGGTCACCATGCCTATACGGTCACCATGCCTATATGGTCACCATGCCTATACAGTCACCATGCCTATACAGTCACTATAACTACATGGTCACAATATATATACGTCATTATATCCATATGACCACCATAGCTATATAGTCGCCATATCTATATGGTCATCATACATATTTGGTCATTATAAATATATAGTCACCACAGCTCTATGGTCACCTATATCATCATATCTATATGGTTACTATACTAATATTGTCACTATAACTGTGTGGTCTCTGTACAAATATATTTACTATACCTATACAGTCACCATACATACAAGTATACAAGCAATACCTATATAGTTACTATACCTACACGGCCATCATACATATAGGGCCTAATTCAGACCAGATCGCTGCTGTGCGTTTTCACACAGCAGCCGATCAGGTCTGAACTGTGCATACGCCGACGCCGCACTGCACCGACGAATTCCAGACAGCCTGACGGCCATCTCAGCCCTGCGATCGCCTCTGCCTGATTGATAGGCATAGGCAGTCGCTGGGCGGGAGGGGGCGGGCCGTCTGCAATTGGCCACCATGTTATGGGTGCAGTCTGGGAAACGCAGGCGTGCCCGGACCGTGCGGGGGGCGGGCCGCGGTGGCTGCATGACGCAGCTGCTGTGACCCGGACAGCGACAAGTAGCTCCCTTCCAGCGCGCAGGAGCTGCGCTGGTAGGGAGCTACTTGTCAAGTACAAAAGCATTGCCGCTGTGCGATGCTTTTGTACTTGTGTGGCGGGGCAGAGCCAGACATGCGGGGCGGACTAGCCCTGTGCTGGACGTCCCACCGTATGTCTGAGTAACTGATCGTAGCCGTGGAAAATTTTGCACGGCTGCGATCAAGTCACCATACCTATGCAATCACTATACCTATACAATCACTATGCCTATACAGCCACTATACCTACACAGCCATCATACCTATATAATCACTATACCTATACAGCCACTACACCTACACAGCCATCATACCTATATAATCACTACACCTATACAGCCACTATACCTACACAGCCATCATACCTATATAATCACTATGCCTATACAGCCACTATACCTACACAGCCATCATACCTATACAATCACTATGCCTATACAGCCACTATACCTACACAGCCATCATACCTATACAATGACTATACCTATACAGCCACTATACCTACACAGCCATCATACCTATACAATCACTATGCCTATACAGCCACTATACCTACACAGCCATCATACCTATATAATCACTATACCTATACAGCCACTACACCTACACAGCCATCATACCTATATAATCACTACACCTATACAGCCACTATACCTACACAGCCATCATACCTATATAATCACTATGCCTATACAGCCACTATACCTACACAGCCATCATACCTATACAATCACTATGCCTATACAGCCACTATACCTACACAGCCATCATACCTATACAATGACTATACCTATACAGCCACTATACCTACACAGCCATCATACCTATACAATCACTATGCCTATACAGCCACTATACCTACACAGCCATCATACCTATATAATCACTATACCTATACAGCCACTACACCTACACAGCCATCATACCTATATAATCACTACACCTATACAGCCACTATACCTACACAGCCATCATACCTATATAATCACTATACCTATACAGCCACTATACCTACACAGCCATCATACCTATATAATCACTATACCTACACAGCCATCATACCTATACAATCACTACACCTATACAGCCACTATACCTACACAGCCATCATACCTATATAATCACTATACCTATACAGCCACTACACCTACACAGCCATCATACCTATATAATCACTATACCTATACAGCCACTACACCTACACAGCCATCATACCTATATAATCACTACACCTATACAGCCACTATACCTACACAGCCATCATACCTATACAATCACTATACCTACATAGCCATCATACCTATATAATCACTACACCTATACAGCCACTATACCTACACAGCCATCATACCTATACAATCACTACACCTATACAGCCACTACACCTACACAGCCATCATACCTATATAATCACTATACCTATACAGCCACTATACCTACACAGCCATCATACCTATATAATCACTACACCTATACAGCCACTATACCTACACAGCCATCATACCTATATAATCACTACACCTATACAGCCACTATACCTACACAGCCATCATACCTATACAATCACTACACCTATACAGCCACTATACCTACACAGCCATCATACCTATATAATCACTATACCTATACAGCCACTATACCTACACAGCCATCATACCTATGCAATCACTATACCTATACAATCACTATGCCTATACAGCCACTATACCTACACAGCCATCATACCTATATAATCACTATACCTATACAGCCACTATACCTACACAGCCATCATACCTATATAATCACTAAACCTATACAGCCACTATACCTACACAGCCATCATACCTATATAATCACTATACCTATACAGCCACTATACCTACACAGCCATCATACCTATATAATCACTAAACCTATACAGCCACTATACCTACACAGCCATCATACCTATACAATCACTATACCTATACAATCACTATGCCTATACAGCCACTATACCTACACAGCCATCATACCTATACAATCACTATACCTATACAGCCACTACACCTACACAGCCATCATACCTATATAATCACTATACCTATACAGCCACTATACCTACACAGCCATCATACCTATATAATCACTACACCTATACAGCCACTATACCTACACAGCCATCATACCTATACAATCACTACACCTATACAGCCACTATACCTACACAGCCATCATACCTATATAATCACTATACCTATACAGCCACTATACCTACACAGCCATCATACCTATGCAATCACTATACCTATACAATCACTATACCTACACAGCCATCATACCTATATAATCACTATACCTATACAGCCACTATACCTACACAGCCATCATACCTATATAATCACTAAACCTATACAGCCACTATACCTACACAGCCATCATACCTATACAATCACTATGCCTATACAGCCACTATACCTACATAGCCATCATACCTATACAATCACTATACCTACATAGCCATCATACCTATACAATCACTATGCCTATACAGCCACTATACCTACACAGCCATCATACCTATACAATGACTATACCTATACAGCCACTATACCTACATAGCCATCATACCTATATAATCACTACACCTACACAGCCACTATACCTACACAGCCATCATACCTATACAATCACTATACCTATACAATCACTATACCTATACAGCCACTATACCTACACAGCCATCATACCTATACAATCACTATACCTATACAATCACTATGCCTATACAGCCACTATACCTACACAGCCATCATACCTATACAATCACTATACCTATACAGCCACTATACCTACACAGCCATCATACCTATATAATCACTATACCTATACAATCACTATACCTATACAGCCACTATACCTACACAGCCATCATACCTATATAATCACTATACCTATACAATCACTATACCTATACAGCCACTATACCTACATAGCCATCATACCTATATAATCACTACACCTACACAGCCACTATACCTACACAGCCATCATACCTATATAATCACTACACCTACACAGCCACTATACCTACACAGCCATCATACCTATACAATCACTATACCTATACAGCCACTATACCTACATAGCCATCATACCTATATAATCACCACACCTATACAGCCACTATACCTACACAGCTATCATACCTATACAATCACTATACCTATACAGCCACTATACCTACATAGCCATCATACCTATATAATCACTACACCTACACAGCCACTATACCTACACAGCCATCATACCTATACAATCACTATACCTATACAATCGCTATACCTATACAGCCACTATACCTACACAGCCATCATACCTATATAATCACTATACCTATACAGCCACTATACCTACATAGCCATCATATCTATACAATCTACAATCACTATACCTATACAGCCACTATACCTACAGAGCCATCATACCTATACAATCACTATACCTATACAGCTACTATACCTACACAGCCATCATACCTATACAATCACCATACCTATACAATCATCATGCCTATATTGTGACCACACCTATACAGTCACCATAGCTATACAATCACTATACCTATGCACTCACTATACCTATATGGATATTTAATCTAAAAAAACCCGAAACAATTGTCCATCAAGGTAAGCAGTCAATCATCCTACTCCCTAGTCTAATGGTTCCCAAACTGGGTGCTGTGACACCCTGGGGTGCCTCGGGGCACATGAAGGAGAGCCCTGGGTTGGTGTTCCTGGACCAATTCAATTTATTTATGGTCGACGTGATAGACACAACCAGTGCTGACTCCCGTCCCTCACCACATAGCAGAACCTAAGCATGACATATAAACACAATTTACTTAAAGATTTTTTTCTGAATTTCTCAATAAGAAACTTTTGGCCTAGGGGTGCCAAGACAAAAATTCTCATACTCTAGGGCACAGTTACTCCAAAAAAGTTTGGGAACCACTGGTCTAGTCAATTGTTTCAGAGGTAGAAACAATATGCTAGTTTATGTAGGGTGGTCTTATGTTTTGCTAAATAAATAATAAATTTATATTTTCTGGAACCTTATTACAGTGTTTGCCTCTACCAATGCTTATGGGTGTGCATTCCATAGACCATGGCTCTTATTATAAAGATCCCTTTCTGCAGCTAAAAGTCACACCATTTGTTGTCTACTAGAACCTGGTAATTGCTAGGTGGTCAGAGACATTCGTCAGGATGTATTGAAGTCCGAGCTCTCTGGAGATGCGAGATGCCAACAGAGCTCGGACATTTTATTTAAAGGGGCGTTCACTTACAAGGCATGGCATCAGTGATCTCGGATTGCTCAGATTGTAGATGCTGGCAAGAGGCGTGTTTTTCCTACAGACGCGTCTTGCTTAGTAAGTGATTGCCCCTTAAAAAAAAAAGTCAGAGATCATCCGGCATCCCGCCTCGCGGATTCCATTACATCCCGCCCAAACTGGGCCTAATTCATGTTTGTAAGTAAACTATCAAGCAATGTTGCACTGCAGGTGGGGCAGGTGTAACATGTGCAGAGAGAGTTAGATTTGGGTGGGGTGTGTTCAAACTGAAATCTAAATTGCGGTGTAAGAATAAAGCTACCAGTATTTACCTTACACAGAAACAATATAACCCACCCAAATCTAAGTCTCTCTGCACATATTATATCTGCCCTGATGTAAACACACCCTAAATATCAGCCCAAGCCCATAAATCTGCACTCACTGATTGGAAGCAAGCGGCCCCGGGGTTCCTCGTGTCGGTGACCGGTGCAGGCTGCTCTCTAGATGTTGCCGGAGCTGAATCACCTCCTTCTGCAGATTGCTTATAGCCTGACTGGAGGGAGAGAATGGAGAGTAAATGGAACATAGGTGAAGACGCTGGGAGTTTTCTTTGCAGTTGTTTTTGGCACACTGCCTGTATAAATTGTAAACCACACTGTGCCAGACACATCCCAACACCAATCTGCTGATATTGGTGGTCTATCCGAGTTGTTCGCTCGCTAGCAGTTTTTTGCAGCCGTGCAAACGCTATGCTGCCGCCCACTGGGAGTGTATTTTAGCTTAGCAGAAGTGCAAACGTTTTTATCGCAGAGCGCCTGCAAATTTTTTTTGTGTAGTTTCAGATTAGCTTAACACCTACTCAGCGCTTGCGATCACTTCAAACTATTCAGTTCCGGATTTGACGTCACACACCCGCCCAGTGTTCGCCCAGCCACGCCTGCGTTTTCCCTGGCATGCCTACGTTGTTCCGAACACTCCCTGAAAACAGTCAATTGCCACCCAGAAACTCCCACTTCATGTCAATCACTCTGCGGCAACCAGTGCGACTCAAATGCATCTGCTAGACCCTGTGCAAAACTGCATCGTTCGTTGTGCCGTACGTTGCACGTGTGCACTGCGCCGCATACGCAGGCGCAGAACTGCCGTTTTTTAGCCTGATCGCTGCGCTGCGAACAAATGCAGCTAGCGATCAACTCGGAATGACCACCCTTGTAACAGATAAACATTGATGAACCCCAAAGTATAGGTCTTGTTGCAGGAAAACCCAATTTTGTCATTCATTGAATCCAGATCATCATCGGGGTCTTCCGCAGTAATTGCGTAGTGGCCTCAGTAGCCACACCCCAGAGTCTCTTGTGATGTTTTCTCATGTTATGCAAACTGAGGAAAGCATTCTGCACCTACAGATGGTGAATAAGTCACATTTGTGACATTAAATTGAGAAAATGATAAGGGAGTCTCATGTGTACTAAGAACACATGAAAGTATACATACGCATCTAACGGCAAGCTCATTTCCTGTACAGACAGATAGACGGGCCGCTCTCCTCTACCATAAGAATAGATGGGAAAGAGTTTCTCGGGGATATGACAAATAAAGAAAAAAAATACTAACTGTAAAAATATGTAAAACAAAACATAGAAAAAGAGGGAAAAAAGTGGCATGTAAGCAGCGGCGAACTGTACGTATAGTCTGGCCGGTGATCAGGTCTTTCCATCCCAGCTCCATGTGACCGCGATGGAAAATATTCTTATGATGAGGGATTTGCAGTATATGCACTTGGGGCCTAATTCAGACCTGATCGCAGCAGCAAATTTGTTAGCTAATGGGCAAAACCATGTGCAGGGGGGGCAGATGTAACATGTGCAGAGAGAGTTAGATATGGGTGGGGTGTGTTCAAACTGAAATCTAAATTGCAGTGTAAAAATAAAGCAGCCAGTATTTACCCATCAGAGAAACAATATAACCCACCCAAATCTAACTCTCTCTGCACATGTTATATCCCCCCCCCCCCCCCCCTGCAGTGCACATGGTTTTGCCCACTAGCGAACAAATTTGCTGCTGCGATCAGGTCTGAATTAGGCCCTTGGTCTCTCCCCCAGACCCTCCTCCAGTGCTTTGGTCTGTGATCAGCTACGGAATAAGTATAAGGAGGGGGAAAACATCGCTTCAGGGCAGCCAGGGCCCACTACAATGTAATGCTGGGTGCACAATATGCCGACAGAACCCCCAACCACCTGTTCTATCAACAGAGTGGCTGATTTGGTAAGCATATATATTTACCAATTGGCCACTTGATGTGTGTCTGGCAAGACATCACAACAACTGCAACGCCTTTGTTCGCGGTTCCTGCTTCCAACCAGAGCCTGTCGTACGCGTAGGCAAACTAGGCAATTGCCTAGGGCACCCGATGGTCAGCGTTGCACATCTGAGGTGCGCACTGTCCCCATTTTAAATTTTGGGGGTTGGGGGAGCCAATGCTGTTGCTGGCACAGGCCTCCACAATGAGGATTGCTGGGGGTGAGGAGTGATGGGTGTTGCTGGCTACTGCTGTGATCTGTGCTGCCAGGTGATGGGTGCTGTGCTGGTAGAGGGGTGATGGGTCAGAGGCAGAACTAGCGGCAATGCTGGGGGCACCAGCCAAAATCTTGCCCAGGGCATCACATTGGTTAGGGCCAGCTCTGTTTACAACATATTGGTGCGGTCAGCGGGTCAACCATACACACAGCCAGAAATACCAATATATCTGCAAGATACAGTATATCATCATCGGCTGTCTTGCGGGACCGACTCCATACAAATGGGGCCCCTCGTCCATTGTTGCCGCAATGCGTTCTTATGTGATCACGCAACGTGACAGCGACTATTCACATCAACTCACGTATAGTCACACTCGCAATCTTACACTATATTCTCTATGGATCGTAGGTGCCACTATTCATGCATGCCCACTTGATTTATCGCTTGAATGAACGATAAATCATTCAAGTGTGTACCCAGCCTAAGGGGGTCATTCCGAATTGATCGCTCGCTAGCTACTTTTAGCAGCCGTGCAAACGCATAGTCGCTGCCCACAGGGGAGTGTATTTTCGCTCTGCGAACGCGTGTGCAGCCGAGCGGTAAGAAAAAGTTTTTAGCAGTTTCTGAGTAGCTCTGGACTTACTCAGCTGCTGCGATCACTTCAGTCTTTTTGGTCCCGGAATTGACGTCAGACACCCGCCCTGCAAACGCTTGGACACGCCTGCGTTTTCCCAAACACTCCCTGAAAACGGTCAGTTGACACCCATAAACGCCCTCTTCCTGTCATTCTCCTTGCGATCGGCTGTACAAATTTATTCTTCGTTAAATCCATCACCCAGGAACGATCCTCTTTGTACCTGTATGACGCGCGCGCGCGCATTGCGGTGCATACGCATTGCGTAGTAGTAACCTGTTCACTGCGCTGCGAAAAACTTCAGCGCGCGATCAACTTGGAATGACCCCCTAAGAGAGAGATACTGGAAGAGAATTACACAAGGGAACAAAAAGGTGGGATATAATGATACCAGTTATTTCTGAGAACAGACCCAGGAGGACATACTGTAGGTAAAAAGCTGGTATTGCCTTTTAAATGATTGCCACTTTCAAACATCGGGCAACTCACTGGGATTTCATCGATGTCTGCAAATCTCAGGCTGTTACATATACCCCAAAGCCTTGTCTGCTATTACTGCTTGTCTATCATTATCACTATCTCTTCCTCTAATCCTGCAAGATCATTAACAGATACATTAACAGGGCCTGCATTTGCGTATCAATATATTTTTATCTATTCATTTTTTATTTATTTTCACAGTGAAACACATAGAACAGATAGAGATTTGGAACAAGCATCTATAATAGATCACGGATTAGTCATATATCCCACTGTGAAATAATCACTGGCCTAGCGCTAATTAGACTATTTGTAACATATACTCAGGTGCGGTAGCAAACGGAGGAATACCGTGGGGAGCCAATTAGATGAAAGCTTATTGCCAATCTACCTGGTTCTCTGTCTATGGTCTGGCTGATCATGTTATTTGTTTAGAACAATACTTATTCACATGAATATAATCTAATGCTCTGGGTGTCATAGAATAAAGCTCAGTATTATTTAGGTCAGCTTGCTTTGAGATTTGTGATTCCTTGCAGTGTTTTTATTTTTGTGTATGATCAATTCTATAATAAGGCACCAAACTTAGCGGCTGATATAGAGGTGGACGTAGTGGATCTTTTTTTTCTATCATCTACGTCACACCACGCCTGCGTCCCTACAGAGTCACAGCTGCGATTTCAGGCGCACGCAAGGAGATTGGTTTGCAGTGAAAATGTAGCGGGCGTTCCTGGACAGTGACGGGGGTCTGGGGTATGCAATGTGCGGTATTCAGCTGCTGTGGAACTACACATCCCAGCATGCTCTGCCACAGTTTTGCTGGTAGGGCATGCTATATCTGTGGCAGGGCATGCTGGGCTGTGTAGTCCAACAGCAGGAGGGAGTGTGTGTGTGTGTGGGGGGGGGGGGGGAATAGAGAGATTGTGATAAGCAAAGCAGAGAGTCCTATATTAGATACCACTTCCTTTCTCACCTCCAAGTATTATGTTTTAAATGCAGTTGTTCCAACAGAAATGTCTGGGAACAGCCGATGCAATGGGCTGGTGGGGTGAGAGACATAAACGTAATGAAAAAACAGGCAAGTAACAAGAAGGACGTATAAAGGAGAATAAATGAGCT
The DNA here is from genome assembly GCF_028390025.1 of Pseudophryne corroboree. Taxonomy (NCBI): domain Eukaryota; kingdom Metazoa; phylum Chordata; class Amphibia; order Anura; family Myobatrachidae; genus Pseudophryne; species Pseudophryne corroboree. The sequence goes on from NC_086451.1 coordinate 56,748,948, forward strand.
TGCCCTGACTTACTCTCTCGCTGTACGAGACTCCACAACGTTTCCATCATGCGGGGATAGTTCCTCAGTAGGTGACAGTAATGGGGAGGCTCCAGAGGAAGGATCCCCCATGACATCATTAAGAGCTTCCTGCTCGGAGTCAGATTCATCTGCAATGGAGAGAAAGATGGGTGAGTATGCAGCAACCACTGCTGTAGTGCAGACATGCCGGGGGTTATTCAATTGTCCCCAAAAGCCATCACTGTCCCCAAAAACTGAGCCGTTTTTGCGATCTTGGAACCTATTACAGATCCACGTGTTTCCACCCAAAAGCTGGCCATTTTTTGTGCGAAAATAATGGGCTGGAATTTAATTGCCCAAAAACCATGATCGGGCAAAAATTGTGAAAATAGCCCATTTTAATTTTTTATTCTTTGGGGGGTGTAAAAATCATCGAGAACAACTGGATTCCCCCCAATGTATAGTTCTTGTCCATAGGAAATATGACCCATCTCACTATAATTACTATTACTACATTAATGATGATAATAATATTCTTCAGATGCTCTCAGAATTATTTGAGCGCATATGAAGAATGAATCGGGCGCACAAACAAATTTTATATAGCTACCTGTATAAACAAAATCTATGAATTATATTAAAAGACTTCAATTCACATTGCAGCTCCTATAAGACATTCTGGATGTCAATTAAAATAGAAATATATATCTTTGATAAACTATAGACAAAGATAAGGAGCGCTAGTTGTAGTATATGTAATAATACATTTAATAGCAATTTAAAAACACATATACATATAATAAGACCTCAAAATAGAAATCTAAACAAGCTGGTACTTCAATAAGCTTATCGTTGTGCACATAGCTCTAATTTTGAACTCAAAATTGTTATATCCAATAGTAACGAGTTCCAATTAAGGAACACAGAAATAGGTATCAAAGATTATGCCGGCCAAAGCTCTTTTATGGATCCGGATATCCTTTTAAAGCCTGGAAATTATAAAGTGTCCTCCAGATGCATAGGCAATAATTAACGTGTAGACAGCTTCAGGACAATTAGTAGAAACAATTAGTAACAGTTCAAAGAACAGTAACGTGTGTCTATACAGACAATACTCTGAAGCTGTATTATGCCCACCAGATACACAGATGTTAATTGTCGTACTAACGGCTTAAGGATAGTTTGTAATAGTATTTAATACCAATTAGGTAGCAGTAAGTGATGTCCATGCAAACAGTGCTCTGCAGCTTTATTATGTCCTCCAGATACACAAGCGTTAAATAACCGTACTAGCAGCTTCAGGATAATTTGTTATGGTACTCAGTGCCGATTCAGATCACAATATAGTGTATTCATGCAGACAATGCACATTTAAAGATGGAATTACCAGACCAGGCTGTCACGGAACTTTATACACCAAGTGCTGTTTGTTTTTCAAGCTATCACTGCTTAGATGTTTTAACGGTACCGTAGTAACTCTAGCGGTCAAAGAGATCCAAAGGAGGATTCGCCGGATCTGGCAATCACGGCATTCGGTCCTTGCGGCTGGTCGGCACGGTGAGTACTTGTACACACAGGAGGCGGCTGGAGTATAAATGAGCTGGCTGCAGCTTGCAGAGTGCACAACGGAGGGTCCTCTACGCGTTTCTCCGATATAGTAATGAGCGGTTTCCTCAGGAGATTAGTACAGGTGTCCACAACAGGTGTGCTTTTAAGGTCCATTTGACCAATGAAGGAATCCCATTCCTTTAGAGTACACCTGTATCTAATTAGCGCACCAGCTTAATAGTTTAGAAAATATATATATAAACCTAACGATTTTTATATCATAATAAAGAAAAATAACAATATCTAAAATATTCATTAATACATATATATTTCTCATACAGGTATATAAATTATAAAGATCTATAAATCACGTTTTTTGGCATCAAAGAGAAAGTCGATGTGATCTAAACAGACCTCGCATCACATAATACTAACATAGAACTCTATCCCAGACATGAGTCTCCATAGCTCACATGGTAAGCAACCAGACCACGACTAACAAGGTCACAGGATCGAATCCCAATGGAACCCAACCAGAGCTCAAAGTCCAGAACTAGTCTCTATTATAATTAAGTTTTAATCAATGGTTGCTTACCATGTGAGCTATGGAGACTCATGTCTGGGATAGAGTTCTATGTTAGTCTTATGTGATGCGAGGTCTGTTTAGATCACATCGACTTTCTCTTTGATGCCAAAAAAACGTGATTTATAGATCTTTATAATTTATATACCTGTATGAGAAATATATATGTATTAATGAATATTTTAGATATTGTTATTTTTCTTTATTATGATATAAAAATCGTTAGGTTTATATATATATTTTCTAAACTATTAAGCCGGTGCGCTAATTAGATACAGGTGTACTCTAACGGAATGGGATTCCTTCATTGGTCAAATGGACCTTAAAAGCACACCTGTTGTGGACACCTGTACTAATCTCCTGAGGAAACCGCTCATTACTATAGCGGAGAAACGCGTAGAGGACCCTCCGTTCTGCGCTCTGCAAGCTGCAGCCAGCTCATTTATACTCCAGCCGCCTTCTGTGTGTACAAGTACTCACCGTGCCGACCAGCCGCGAGGACCGAATGCCGTGATTGCCAGATCCGGCGAATCCTCCTTTGGATCTCTTTGACCGCTAGAGTTACTACGGTACCGTTAAAACATCTAAGCAGTGATAGCTTGAAAAACAAACAGCACTTGGTGGATAAAGTTCCGTGACAGCCTGGTCTGGTAATTCCATCTTTAAATGTGCATTGTCTGCATGAATACACTATATTGTGATCTGAATCGGCACTGAGTACCATAACAAATTATCCTGAAGCTGCTAGTACGGTTATTTAATGCTTGTGTATCTGGAGGACATAATAAAGCTGCAGAGCACTGTTTGCATGGACATCACTTACTGCTACCTAATTGGTATTAAATACTATTACAAACTATCCTTAAGCCGTTAGTACGACAATTAACATCTGTGTATCTGGTGGGCATAATACAGCTTCAGAGTATTGTCTGTATAGACACACGTTACTGTTCTTTGAACTGTTACTAATTGTTTCTACTAATTGTCCTGAAGCTGTCTACACGTTAATTATTGCCTATGCATCTGGAGGACACTTTATAATTTCCAGGCTTTAAAAGGATATCCGGATCCATAAAAGAGCTTTGGCCGGCATAATCTTTGATACCTATTTCTGTGTTCCTTAATTGGAACTCGTTACTATTGGATATAACAATTTTGAGTTAAAATTTAGAGCTATGTGCACAACGATAAGCTTATTGAAGTACCAGCTTGTTTAGATTTCTATTTTGAGGTCTTATTATATGTATATGTGTTTTTAAATTGATATTAAATTTATTATTAAATATACTACAACTAGCGCTCCTTATCTTTGTCTATAGTTTATCAAAGATATATATTTCTATTACTACATTAAGTAATAGTGATGTTGGGTCAAATATTCATTTTCAGGGGCACGGCCAGAACTTTGAGGGCCCCATAGCAACATTTTGAAGGTGCCCCTTTCCCAATGCTTCTAGAGACACATCTCTCCACAGCAGCTGTTCATTTTCTGATCCGTAGTAGTGCCCTTAGCTTATTTTATGCCCCACAGTAGTGCCCTAGTAAACTGTATGCCTCATAGCAGTGCCCTAATTATGCTGCATTGTAGTGCTGCCAGTATACATTATACCACACGGTGCTCCTAATTCGTATTATCCCATACAGTGTCTCCATTACATATTATGTCAGACTGTAGTGCCCCAGTTCATAATATGCCACATTGTACTGGCCCCAGGTAATTACATGCCACATTGTGATGCTCTCAGTTCCTATTATACCACACTGTAGTGCCCCCTGGTCATGTTATGCCACATTATAGTGCTTTCAGTTCATATTATGCCACATTACAGTGCCCACTGGTCATACTACGCCACACTATAGTGCCCCAGTTCATAATATGCCACATTGTACTGGCCCCAGATAATTACATGCCACATTGTGATGCTCTCAGTTCCTATTATACCACACTGTAGTGCCCCCTGGTCATGTTATGCCACATTATAGTGCTTTCAGTTCATATTATGCCACATTACAGTGCCCACTGGTCATACTATGCCACACTATAGTGCCTTCAGTTCATATTGTTCCACATTAGAGTGCCGAGTTCAGATTATGCCACGGTAGTGCCCCCTTACCATTATAACATCCACTACACACACCACTCAATGATAATGGAATGTCACCCCATTCAGGCCGGGCCGGTCAGATTGGTAGAACACTATATAACTTGATCATGGGCCCCATACACTAAGCCTCTGGGCCCCATAGCAATGCCGCCCCTTGCACCAACTACAGCTACGCCCATGTTCACGTTCAATATACATTTCTAGGGCATGTTCCGGAAAGTTTCCAAAGATAGAAACTATACTATGTTACTTATATTGAAAATAGCAGGAGAAGTGCAGCAGCAAAACACACCGGGTCTAATTTAAAGAAAAGTAAAAAGCCAAGGCTCATCCCAGAATCCTCTCTGGCAGAGCCGTCACGTTCCGCACGCTCACGTTCAAAGAGACTTCCGCCACTGTGTGTAGGGTTACTCAGCAAGATGGCTACGTTTGCGAAGGAGCACCAGAACAGCCAGTGGATGGAGTGAGGGTATTGTAAAGCACAGACTGGGCACGCTGGTAAAGGGCAAACATGACCTGGGCAAGCCTGAGATTTCACTGTGCAGAGTAAGATTAGTGACATGAGCTAAAGGCACGGGGAGGATGCATGTGTAGTGGCGGCCCATTCTCTGCGGGGAGGTGTACGGCCTTTCCCACTGTGTAATAGAACTGGACTGTTGCACCAGCTCCGATCTGGGGACATCAGGTCTCATCTTATGGTTTTAGCGGAATGTGTTTTGTGCCTGTCTGCTGAATTTGGGCAGAGACCTGCAATTCCACTGTGGGGCTAATTCACACCTGATCGCTATTTTTGCACTACTGCGATCAGATAGTCGCAGCCCATAGGGGAGTGTATTTTCGCTGTGCAAATGTGCGAACGCATGTGTAGCAGAGCTGTACAAACACATCTTGTGCAGTCTCTGCGCAGTCCAGGACTTACCCAGCCGCTGCGATCACTTCAGCCTGTCCGGGACCGGAACTGACATCAGGAACCCTCCCTGCAACCGCTTGGACACGCCTGCATTTTACCAAACACTCCCAGAAAACGGTCAGTTGTCACCCACATACGCCTTCTTCCTGTCATTCTCCTTGCGATCGCCCGTGCGAATGGATCCTGGTATCCGTTTGGATGGTCGACCATGTTATGGTCGACAGTCATTAAGTCGACCTCTATTGGTCGACATTGACATGGTCGACGTGGACACATGGTCGACACATGAAAGGTCGACACATGAAAAGGTCGACATGCGTTTTTCAAATTTTTTTCCTTTTCTGTAACTTTTCCATATTTTACGATCCACGTGGACTACGATTGGGAACGGTAACCCGAAGCTGCGAGCCATGCGAGGGGATGCAGTGCACTAATTGGGGTTCCCGTCGCTTTACGCAAAAAACGACACCAAAAAAGTAAAAAAACTCATGTCGACCTTTTAATGTGTCGACCATTTTCATACGTTGACCATTTGTCCATGTCGACCATGCAAATGTCGACCAATAGTGGTCGACCTAATGACTGTCGACCATAACATGGTAGACCAGGCATGTCCAAACTGCGGCCCTCCAGCTGTTGAGAAACTACACATCCCAGCATGCCCTGACACAGCTTTAGCATTATCTGACAGCAAAACTGTGTCAGGGCATGCTGGGATATGTAGTTTCACAACAGCTGGAGGGCCGCAGTTTGGACATGCCTGTGGTAGACCATTCATACCGGAACCATGGATCCTTCGCACAAACCCATCGCTGAGTGGCGATCAGCTTTGTACCCGTGCGACGTGCCTGCGCACTGCGGCGAATACGAATGCGCAGTTTAGACCTGATCGCTCGCTGTATGAAAACGCAGCCTAGTGATCAAGTCTGAATTTCCCCCTGTGTCCAATATAAAGGGCCTAATTCAGACCTGGCCGCAAGCAGGCATTTTTTGCACTGCTGCGACCAGGTAATCGCCACCTACAGGGGGAGGGAGTAATCGATGTGCAGGGGTGCGAACGGATGTGCAGACAGCTGCACAAACAAAAGTTTGTGCAGTCTCTGCACAGCCCAGGACTTACTCAGCCGCTGCGACAATCCGGACCAATGCTGACATCAGAGACCCTCCTTCCGAATTGATGGACACGCCTGCGTTCTCCCGGACACTCCTAAAAACGGTCAAATGACCTCTTCCTGTCAATCTTCTTGCGATCACACCCGCTTTCTTCACAAAATCCGTCGCTGTACGGTGATGCCCGTCGCTGGCGGCAGACGCGCCTGTGTATTGTGGTGCATACGCATGCGCATTTAAGACCCGATCACACTGCTGCAAAAAAAGCTAGCATGCGATCGGAACTGAATGACCTCTAAAGTCTCAAACACACCAAGGTGGTTACAAAGCGGCAGGAGGGTGGACCTCTGCACATTGTTACACCCCATCTAGTAAAGCGGCAGGACGGTGGACCTCTGCACATTGTTGCACTTCACCTAGTAAAGCGGCAGGAGGGTGGACCTCTGCACATTGTTACACCCCATCTAGTAAAGCGGCAGGACGGTGGACCTCTGCACATTGTTGCACTTCACCTTGTAAAGCGGCAGGAGGGTGGACCTCTGCACATTGTTGCACTTCACCTAGTAAAGCGGCAGGAGGGTGGACCTCTGCACATTGTTGCACTTCACCTAGTAAAGCGGCAGGAGGGTGGACCTCTGAACATGCTTGCACCTCTCCTAAAAAAGCGGCAGGAGGGTGGACCTCTGCACATGGTTGCACCTTACCTAGTAAAGCGGCAGGAGGGTGGACCTCTGCACGTGGTTGCACCTCACCTAGTAAAGCAGCAGGAGGGTGGACCTCTGCATTGTTACACCTCACCTAGTAAAGCGGCAGGAGGGTGGACCTCTAGTTTGAGATGCACCACCCAAGGTGTGAGAGAAAGCATGCTGTGATTGGCTTGATAAACCATTTAGGTGAATGGCATATGGGGTGCATGTTAAGGGGCTGATTGTAAACTGGAGGCAATTTAGATTTGCGTTTGGACACGGAGAGCAGGGTGGGGGAGCACAGTAACTCTGGAGGCAGCCATTTTATAGACTAAGCCAATACTGATGATAGCTCAGCCTGTCAGTTCACCAGGGGCTACAGATATCGATGAAACACATGTTAAGGCGCCAGGCCTCTATTTATTAAAAAGCAAAAAAAAAACATATCTGCGGCGAAACTGAGCGATTTGCACTATTTATCCCGGATGCGCTGGTGAGGGTAAACCTACTTAGCACAGATCGCGTCAGTACAAGTACAGACGCAATCCTTCTTCCGTTATAAGATATATGAAAAAAAAATGCTTTATTATTTCAATAAAACCTTTTTGGTAGCCATCAATAGCTTCAAAACTGTTTCTCATGTTTTTATATACAGGTTGAGTATCCCTTATCCAAAATTCTTGGGACCAGAAGTAAGTTGGATATTGGATTTTTCTGTATTTTGGAATAATTGCATACCATAATGAGATATCATGGCGATAGGACCCAAGTCTAAGCACAGAATGCATTTATGTTTCATATACACTTTATACACACAGCCTGAAGGTCATTTAATACAATATTTTTAATAACTTTGTGCATTAAACAAAGTTTGTGTACATTAAGCCATCAGAAAACAAAGGTTTCACTATCTCAGTCTCACTCAAAAAATTCCGTAGTTTGGAATATTCCGTATTTCGGAATATTTGGATATGGGAAACTCAACCTGTATATGTTTTTTAGTAATTTTATTTGTATTTTTCCTTTAGTAGAACTGCTACTCAAGTCACGCATAAGTGGATCTTCTAGCCAAGTCGCGTATGTGCATATTCCCAGAGACTATGGGGCTAATTCAGACCTGATCGCTGCTGTGCGTTTTCGCCCAGCGGGCGATCAGGTCTGAACTGCGCATGTGCCGCAGTCCGCATGTGCATGCCAGAGATACGATCGGCATCTCAGACCAGCGATCGCCTCTGCCTGATTGACAGGCAGAGGTGTTCGCAAGGCGGGAGGGGGCGGGCCAGTGGCGTTCGGTCGCCGTTTTGGGGGCGCGGTCCGGGAAACGCAGGCTTGCCCAGACTGTGCGGGGGGAGGGGCGCGGCGGCTGCGTGATGTCACACGCGGGGCGCGGCGGCTGCGTGATGTCACGCGCAGCCACTGCGACCCAGTACGTGGCGAAAAGACGCTATCGCACCCGTGCGGCGGGGGAAGGGCCAGACATGCGGGACGGACTAGCCCTGTGCTGGGTGTCCCCCCGCATGTCAGGGTGGCTGATCGTAGCCTATGATCATGTCTTAATTAGGCCCTATAAACAGTAATCAGGGGAGTAGAGAGCAACATCGGGCCCCAGTAATGAAAGGGGATGTGGCCTAAAAGGGGGCATAAACTAAAAATAATACAATGGGAAAAATGAATTTCTGGCCCCGCAGTGAAAGCCATTCTAATCCAGGGGTGCGGGGGTGGGGAGAGTGTCTCTCCTCCTCGGTCAGCACCATCTTCCCAGTGATATTTGGGAAGATGGCGCATTAGCACTAGAGATGAAAGACTGGCACAGTGTCAGAGTATTTGCTCTCAATGTGCGGGCGCCATCTTCCTGAAGATATCACTGGAAAGATGTCACTGACCTTTAGTATAGGTATACTTGGTAGCTGGGTAGTGGACGGTATCCATTTGGATGGTTGACCATGTTATGGTCGACAGTCATTAGGTCGACCACTATTGGTCGACATTGACATGGTCGACATGGACACATGGTCAACACGTGAAAATGGTCGACACATGAAAAGGTCGACATGAATTTTTCACATTTTTTTTCTTTTGGGGAACTTTTCCATACTTTACGATCCACGTGGACTACGATTGGGAACGGTAATCTGTTCCCAATCGGGCACCTTGCCCGTGCGAGGGGACGCGGTGCACTAATTGGGGTTCCCAGTCACTTTACGCAGAAAACGACACAAAAAAAGTTAAAAACCTCATGTCGACCTTTTCATGTGTCGTCCATTTTCATGCGTCGACAATTTGTCCATGTCGACCATGCCAATGTAGACCAATAGTGGTCGACCTAATGACTGTCGACCATAACATGGTCGACCATTCATACCAGAACCGTAGTGGACCCGGACCCCTCCAGAATCCTAGACTGGGGTAATTAGTACCAGTTCCCGCCCCTCTTGGCGCCACTGACTGTGACAGCAAATTAATATAAAATATTCCCTGATTTAGCCGTAGTGATAAATGAACCCTTAATGCTACTGGCCAGTATCGTCCAGAACACTGATTATCACTCTGCTGTCCTGGCGATATCTTAATGATAAATTGTGGTGATAAGTGAAATCAAACTTTACTCTTCAGCTTGACAAATACCCAACAGAGAGGCAATAATTATACCAGATGAAACAATATATTATAGAGTCACTGTAAACAAGCCTAAGCCTAGGGGCATGTTTACTAAAACTTCTAAAGAGGAAAAGTGGACAACCAATGAGATGCCAGCTAACATTTATCTAATACAGTCTAGAATCTGGTAGCTAGAATCCGGTTGGTTCGGCAACACTGCCATTTTTTACATGTTTCAGTAAATCTACTTCCTAGTTAATAAAAAGATTATGGCTACAGATAGTCTGGGGAAAAACCCAACGGTACAATTTAAAGAATGAACCCTGATGTGTGAATACATTCATCAAAACCACTCACCAGGTTCACTCGATTCCCTGTTCTCACTTTCAGTCAGGCTCTTGGGGCCTGGGGAAGGAGAGCTGGCTTCCGAGAGACCTGTCCAGTGACCGTTCTGTTTCCTCTTCTCCCATACGGGTTTGCGTACACCAGACAAGTGGTCACTTTCGGCTTTAGAAGGTTGTCTCCCTCTGTTCATGGGAGAAGTGGCTGAACAGTCTGGTAATTCAGGATGGTCCCTGAGAGGAGATGGAGAGTGAGATGAAAGACGCTTGGTGTATGGAGAGGAAAAATAAATGGTGTGGAGGGTATCATGGCTTCCGGGGTGGTGTCCAATGGTGCGTTGTGGTTTTTGTTTTTTCATATAATACTTTGGGAACTGGTCACTTTTAGTATTAGAAGCATATGAAAAGAAGGGAAATGGCAGAAGTACTAATAGCATACCTATGATCACTCAGAGTTACACCCCTTTCACACATCCTGCTGGGAATTTGGGGGGGATCTAGCAAGCCGGAAATTCCCAGGTCTCAGCCCCGACCCTGTTAAAGAGCAGGCTCGGGGAGCCGGTAGTTTGCTTTCACGCAGAGCAAAATCCCAGATTGCTGTGCATACACGTACAATAACCCGGGATTTTGCATGTAGTGTGAAAGGGGTAACCGTATAACACAAGGTTTTGCATCACCAATGTCAGATATTTTGCTTTGAAGAATCTTCAGCTGTAACCCATCGCATATAGCTGAGCAAAGTTTAGCATATTGCTGCAATGCAGTGAACAGATGGGTGTAGTATGGTATGCCGGCGGCCGGGCTCCCGGCGACCAGCATACCGGCGCCGGGAGCCCGACCGCCGGCATACCGACAGTGTGGCGAGTGCAAAGGAGCCCCACGCTGCGGGCACGGTGGCGCTCTATGCGCGCCACACTATTTATTCTCCCTCCAGGGGGGTCGTGGACCCCCACGAGTGAGAATATCTGTCGGTATGCCGGGTGTCGGGATTCCGGCGCTGGTATACTGTGCGCCGGAATCCCGACATTCGGCATACTGAAGACCACCCGAACAGATGTATAATGGCAAAATGAAGTGACACCTCTAAAATATACCAATAGTTCTGCAATAAAAGTGAAGTAACTTATATTTCCTATAAGCATGAAGTATCCAGAAGGTCAGTGAAAGGGTAAGGATTTTTTGTTCAAAGTCTGTATTAGTGAAGGCTTAACTAATTTTCTCTATCGTCCTAGTGGATGCTGGGGTTCCTGAAAGGACCATGGGGAATAGCGGCTCCGCAGGAGACAGGGCACAAAAAGTAAAGCTTTAGGATCAGGTGGTGTGCACTGGCTCCTCCCCCTATGACCCTCCTCCAAGCCAGTTAGATTTTTGTGCCCGGCCGAGAAGGGTGCAATCTAGGTGGCTCTCCTAAAGAGCTGCTTAGGAAAGTTTAGCTTAGGTTTTTTATTTTACAGTGAGTCCTGCTGGCAACAGGATCACTGCAACGAGGGACTTAGGGGAGAAGAAGTGAACTCACCTGCGTGCAGGATGGATTGGCTTCTTGGCTACTGGACATCAGCTCCAGAGGGACGATCACAGGTACAGCCTGGATGGTCACCGGAGCCTTGCCGCCGGCCCCCTTGCAGATGCTGAAGTAAGAAGAGGTCCAGAATCGGCGGCAGAAGACTCCTCAGTCTTCTAAAGGTAGCGCACAGCACTGCAGCTGTGCGCCATTTTCCTCTCAGCACACTTCACACGGCAGTCACTGAGGGTGCAGGGCGCTGGGAGGGGGGCGCCCTGGGAGGCAAATGAATACCTATTTTGGCTAAAAATACCTCACATATAGCCTCCGGAGGCTATATGGAGATATTTAACCCCTGCCAGAATCCGTTAAGAGCGGGAGACGAGGCCGCCGAAAAAGGGGCGGGGCCTATCTCCTCAGCACACAGCGCCATTTTCCCTCACAGAAAGGCTGGAGGGAAGGCTCCCAGGCTCTCCCCTGCACTGCACTACAGAAACAGGGTTAAAACAGAGAGGGGGGGCACTAATTTGGCGATATGCTTATATATATATTAAGATGCTATAAGGGAAAACACTTATATAAGGTTGTCCCTATATAATTATAGCGTTTTTGGTGTGTGCTGGCAAACTCTCCCTCTGTCTCTCCAAAGGGCTAGTGGGTCCTGTCCTCTATCAGAGCATTCCCTGTGTGTGTGCTGTGTGTCGGTACGTGTGTGTCGACAGGTAGGAGGACGATGTTGGTGAGGAGGCGGAGCAATTGCCTGTAATGGTGATGTCACTCTCTAGGGAGTCGACACCGGAATGGATGGCTTATTTAGGAAATTACGTGATAATGTCAACACGCTGCAAGGTCGGTTGACGACATGAGACGGCCGACAAACAATTAGTACGGTCCAGACGTCTCAAAAACACCGTCAAGGGTTTTAAAACGCCCGTTTACTTTAGTCGGTCGACACAGACACAGACAGGGACACTGAATCCAGTGTCGACGGTGAATAAACAAACGTATTCCTTATTAGGGCCACACGTTAAAGGCAATGAAGGAGGTGTTACGTATTTCTGATACTACAAGTACCACAAAAGAGGGTATTATGTGGGATGTGAAAAAACTACCATAGTTTTTCCTGAATCAGATAAATTAAATAAAGTGTGTGATGATGCGTGGGTTCCCCCCGATAGAAAATTATGGGCGGTATACCCTTTCCCGCCAGAAGTTAGGGCGCGTTGGGAAACACCCTTTAAGGTGGATAAGGCGCTCACACGCTTATCAAAACAAGTGGCGGTACCGTCTATAGATAGGGCCGTCCTCAAGGACCAGCTGACAAGGCTGGAAAATATAATAAAAAGTATATACACACATACTGGTGTTATACTGCGGCCAGCGATCGCCTCAGCCTGGATGTGCAGAGCTAGGGTGGCTTGGTCGGATTCCCTGACTAAAAATATTGATACCCTTGACAGGGACAGTATTTTATTGACTATAGAGCATTTCTATATATGCGAGATGCACAGAGGGATATTTGCACTCTGGCATCATGAATAAACGCGATGTCCATAACTGCCAGAAGATGTTATGGACACGACAGTGGTCAGGTGATGCAGATTCCAAACGGCACAGTATGGCCGTATACAGGAAGAGGACTTGTTTGGGGTCGGTCCATCGGACCTGGTGGTCACGGCAACTGCTGGAAAATCCACCGTTTTTTACCCTAAGTCACATCTCTGCAGAAAAAGACACCGTCTTTTCAGCCTCAGTCCTCTCGTCCCTATAAGATCATATCTGCCCAGGGATAGAGGAAAGGGAAGAAGACTGCAGCAGGCAGCCCATTCCCAGGAACAGAAGCGTTCCACCGCGTCTGACAAGTTCTCAGCATGGCGCTGAGACCGTACAGGACCCCTGGATCCTACAAGTAGTATCCCGGGGGTACAGATGGGAATGTCGAGACGTTTCCCCTTCGCAGGCTCCTGAAGTCTGCTTTACCAAGTCTCCCTCCGACAAGGAGGTAGTATGGGAAAAAATTCACAAGCTGTATTCCCAGCAGGTGATAATTAAATTACCCCTCCTACTACAGAAAAGGGGTATTATTCCACACTATATTGTGGTACTGAAGCCAGAAGGCTAGGTGAGACTTATTCTAAAAAAATTTTTTTGAACACTTACAAAGGTTCAAATTAAGCTGAAGTCACTCAGAGCAGTGATAACGAACCAGGAATAAGGGGACTATATAGTGTCCCGGGACATCAGGGATGCTTACCTCTATGTCCCAAATTTGCCCTTCTCACTAAGGGTACCTCAGGTTCGTGGTGCAGAACTGTCACTATCAGTTTCAGACGCTGCCGTTTGGATGGTCCACGGCACCCTGGGGTCTTTACCAAGGTAATGGCCGAATTGATGATTCTTCTTCGAAGAAAAGGCGTCTTAATTATCCCTTACTTGGACGATCTCCTGATAGGGGCATAGTCCAGGGAACAGTTGGAGGTCGGAGTAGCACTATCTCGGATACTGCTACAATCAGCACGGGTGGATTCTAAATATTCCAAAATCGCAGCTGATCCCGACGACACGTCTGCTGTGCCTAGGGATGATTCTGGACACAGTCCAGAAAAAGGTGTTTCTCCCGGAAGAGAAAGCCAGGGAGTTATCCGAGCAAGTCAGGAACCTCCTAAAAACAGTGCATCATTGCACAAGGGTCCTGGTAAAAATGGTGGCTTCCTACGAAGCAATTCCATTCGGCAGATTTCACGTAAGAACTTTTCAGTGGGATCTGCTGGACAAATGGTCCGGATCGCATCTTCAGATGCATCAGCGGATAACCCAATATCCAAGGACAAGGGTGTCTCTCCTGTGGTGGTTATAGAGTGCTCATCTTCTAGAGGGCAGCAGATTCGGCATTCAGGATTGGATGCTGGTAACCACGGAGCCCAGCCTGAGAGGCTGGGGAGCAGTCACACAAGGAAAAAATTTCCAGGGAGTGTGATCAAGTATGGAGACTTTTCTCCACATAAATATACTGGAGCTAAGGGTAAATTTATAATGCTCTAAGCTTAGCAAGACCTCTGCTTCAAGGTCAGCCGGTATTGATCCAGTGGGAAAAACATCACGGCAGTCGCCCACGTAAACAGACAGGGCGACACAAGAAGCAGGAGGGCAATGGCAGAAACTGCAAGGACTTTTCGCTGGGCGGAAAATCATGTGATAACACTGTCAGCAGTTTTTCATCCCGGGAATGGAAACTGGGAAGCAGACTTCCTCAGCACGACCTCCACCCGGGAGAGTGGAAACTTCATTGAGAAGTTTTTTCCACATGATTGTAAACCGTTGGGAAATACCAAAGGTGGACATGATGGCGTCCCGTCTGAACAAAAAACGGGACAGGTATTGCGCCAGGTCAAGAGACCCTCAGGCAATAGATGTGGACGTTCTGGTAACACCGTGGGTGTACCAGTCGGTGTATGTGTTCCCTCCTCTGCTTCTCATACCTAAGGTGCTGAGAATTATAAGACGTAGAGGAGTAAGAACTATACTCATGGCTCCGGATTGGCCAAGAAGGACTTGGTACCCGGAACTTCAAGAGATGCTTACAGAGGTCTTATGGCCTCTGCCGCTAAGAAGGGACTTGCTTCAGCAAGTACCATGTCTGTTCCAAGACTTACCGCAGCTGCGTTTGTCGGCATGGCGATGGAAAGCCGGATCCTAAGGGAAAAAAGGCATTCCGGAAGAGGTCATTCCTACCCTGGTCAAAGCCAGAAAGGAGGTGACCGCACAACATTATCACCACGTGTGGCGAAAATATGTTGCGTGGTGTGAGGCCAGGAAGGCCCCACAAAGAAATTTCAACTCGGTCGTTTCCTGCATTTCCTGCAAACAGGAGTGTCTATGGGCCTCAAATTGGGGTCCATTAAGGTTCAAATTCGGCCCTGTAAATTTTCTTCCAGAAAGAATTGGCTTCAGTTCCTGAAGTCCAGAAGTTTGTCAAGGGAGTATTGCATATACAAACCCCTTTTTTGTGCCTCCAGTGGCACTGTGGGATCTCAACGTAGTTCTGGGATTCCTCAAATCACATTGGTTTAAAACCAGTCAAATATGTGGATTTGAAGCATCTCACATAAAAAGTGACCATGCTCTTGGCCCTGGCCTGGACCAGGCGAGTGTCAAATTGGTGGTTTTTTCTCAAAAAAGCCCATATCTGTTTGTCCATTCGGACAGGGCAGAGCTGCGGACTCGTCCCCAGTTCTCTCCCTAAGGTGGTGTCAGTGTTTCACCTGAACCAGCTTATTGTGGTGCCTTGCACCTACTAGGGACTTGGAGGACTCCAAGTTGCTAGGAGTTGTCAGGGCCCTGAAAATATGTTCCAGGACAGCTGGAGTCAGAAAATCTGACTCGCTGTTTATACTGTATGCACCCAACAAGTTGGGTGCGCCTGCTTCTAAGCAGGCGATTGCTCGTTGGATTTGTAACACAATTCAACTTGCACATTCTGAGGCAGGCCTGCCACAGTCTAAATCGGTTAAGGCCCATTCCACAAGGAAGGTGGGCTCATCTTGGGCGGCTGCCCGAGAGGTCTCGGCATTACAACTCTGCCGAGCAGCTACGTGGTCAGGGGAGAACACGTTTGTAAAATTCTACAAATTTGATATCCTGGCAAAAGAGGACCTGGAGTTCTCTCATTCGGTGCTGCAGAGTCATCCGCACTCTCCCGCCCGTTTGGGAGCTTTGGTATAATCCCCATGGTCCTTTCAGGAACCCCAGCATCCACTAGGACGATAGAGAAAATAAGAATTTACTTACCGATAATTCTATTTCTCGGAGTCCGTAGTGGATGCTGGGCGCCCATCCCAAGTGCGGATTATCTGCAATACTTGTACATAGTTACAAAAATCGGGTTATTATTGTTGTGAGCCATCTTTTCAGAGGCTCCGCTGTTATCATACTGTTAACTGGGTTTAGATCACAAGTTGTACGGTGTGATTGGTGTGGCTGGTATGAGTCTTACCCGGGATTCAAAATTCCTCCCTTATTGTGTACGCTCGTCCGGGCACAGTACCTAACTGGCTTGGAGGAGGGTCATAGGGGGAGGAGCCAGTGCACACCACCTGATCCTAAAGCTTTACTTTTTGTGCCCTGTCTCCTGCGGAGCCGCTATTCCCCATGGTCCTTTCAGGAACCCCAGCATCCACTACGGACTCCGAGAAATAGAATTATCGGTAAGTAAATTCTTATTATAAAAATGATCAATTTAATTAAACATAACAAAAATGTATTAGCTCTATTCACACTTCAACATGTATGAAGAAAATGGAGAAATACTGTGGCCATAAGGAGTATTCAAAACTGATTTATTTGGCATTTTTTTATCACTTCATCAACACAAATCTGCAATGTGTGAAGTAATTAAAATGCTCCACATTTGGTAATGGATTATATAAATAAAAATAAGTGATACTTTATTACATTAGTATTCACCTTTTTGGGTATATCTGATTAAACCCTGCATGCAATTAGTTGTTTTCAGAGTCCAAGAAATTAACTGGAGTCCAACTATGGTGGTCATTCCGAGTTGTTCGCTCGCAAGCTGCTTTTAGCAGCTTTGCACACGCTAAGCCGCCGCCTACTGGTAGTGAATCTTAGCTTCTTAACATTGCGAACGAAAGATTCGCAATATTGCGAAAAGACATCTCTGTGCAGTTTCTGAGTAGCTCCAGACTTACTCGGCATCTGCGATCAGTTCAGTGCTTGTCGTTCCTGGTTTGACGTCACAAACACACCCAGCGTTCGCCCAGACACTCCTCCGTTTCTCCAGCCACTCCCGCGTTTTTCCCAGAAACGGTAGCGTTTTTTCCCACACGCCCATAAAACGGCCTGTTTCCGCCCAGAAACACCCACTTCCAGTCAATCACACTACGATCGCCTGAACGAAGAAAAAGCCGTGAGTAAAAGACCAAAGTTCTTAGCAAATTTACTTGGCGCAGTCGCAGTGCGAACATTGCGCATGCGCACTAAGCGGAAAATCGCTGCGATGCGATGAAATTTACCGAGCGAACAACTCGGAATGACCACCTATGTACAATGAAAGTATTACAATTGTTTTGAATATAATGCATCTGAATGCAACAGGCTCCACAGCTTATTAATGCATTTTCAAACAAAAGCTTCATCATGAAGATAAATGGACTATCAAAGCAAATCTAAAATTGTGCATTGTACTAAGAACACCATAAAGCACAGTGACAGAAACCTAATGCAATGGGTGGGTGTCTTCCCTGCTTTTAGGGCTGGCCCAGTCCCAGACCTCAACCCAACAAAAATCTGTGAGATGATTTGGCAATTGCTGGTTATCCCATTCCAAGTCCCACTCAAATGATGTCTAAATAAAACTAAAGAAGTATTATTTGCAAAGAAGGGTGGATGTGTAACACTGGCAGAGATTTACCCAAGTAGACTCATAGCCGGAACTACAGATAAAGATGAGTCTTCCAGAATTAAAGCGAGATTACTGAACAATAACGTCATTAATTAATTATTGCTTACTTTAATTTTGCAACTAACAAAAAGCTTTGGAGGGTTTTGTTATATCCATCAGTGATAAGAATTCCTGAATAAAATACATTTTGGTCCCATGATGTAAACAAAATAAAATACAAAAATCTTTACTAAAGCTTTTAAAACAGACAAGTGCAGGTGTTGTCCCTAGCAACCAATGTGATTCTCACTCTCATTTTCTAGGAAGCAATAGAGAAATGGTAGTTGGAATCGGATTGGTTGCTATGGGCGATGCCACCACTTTTCCGTTTTCGAAGCTTTAGTAAATCTACCTGTAAATGTGTGAATAATATGGTTCCTAGAAAATGCAGGCAGTGTTACCTGGTGAGGCTGGGCGGATGTCTCTGCTTTTGGAGAGGTGACCGTCCACTTTCTGACCCAAGAAATCCGCTATCAGTTTCTGGGGACAAGATCCTTCTCTGTGGAACATAAATCCCACCATAAAGCCATTTGTTTGAAATTCAAGTAATTTTTAATTTCCAATTTGGGCCGAAAAATGACAATAATGTAACAATAGAAAAACACGAGAGGCACAGGAACACTAACAGCGAAACGGGGTTCAAATATCAGACCATATACTGTATATTAATGGATGAGCATTACTTTGATCCAAGTGTATAAACAGAAACCATTAACAGCAGCCACAGAAAACTTTATTCACACAAACATAATAACATCCAATTGTATAGAAACCAAATGGAACTTGAGCACACAAGACTTCCTTTAATACAGTAGTTAGGCTTACCATACTATCCCTTTAAAGTGGGATACTCATGAATTACACAGGTTCTGTGGCTGGCTGACCAAGCCTGCATTTCACCTGGTTTTAAATCTGCCACAGAACCTGTGAAAATCCCGGTTTAAAGCCATTTTTCAATGTAGAACGTGAGATGAGAGATACATTTCTTCATTATTTTGGTAGGAGACATGCCACTGAGGTATGTAAAGCCACCAGGGGAGGGATTATGTTTCAGCGGGAACGTATGGACACTCTTTGTTTGGGGAAGGTAATGCTACTGTGGGGTTCTATTACCAATGTGGCGGGAGGTTTAATACCACAGGGGTATCTATTGCAACTGGAGTAGGATTGGGAATAATAATGCTATAGGGGTGATGGGAATGTGTGTGTGTGTGTGTGTGTGTGTGGGGGGGGGGGGGTATGTGGCTGGGTGATAATGCTACAGGACCGGTGGAAGAAAATGCTACAGGGGTCCATAGCTACAGGGGGATCTACAAGGCTCATAGGGTGTGTTCACCACTGTCACAGATAAATTGAAAGTGAATGAAAGACACAAGACCACTGCGGAAACTTGTACTTACCTAGTAGTAAACATCACTGCATATATATAGTCCCTGCCTTACCTGAGCAATGTTTCCTTTCATCCCTTTCTGGGCTGAGGGGCTAGCACTCTTGCTGCTGCTGCTATTCTTACGAGACTGGGATTTGTGAGTGTCCTCCTCATTGATAGACAGTATGCCTTTCGGAGTACTGGAGGATTGCTCTCTTAGCTGGGGAAAAGAAGACTTCATAGGAAGACGCTGTGGAAATGTCTCTGAGCCATGGGAGGTCCTGATAGAACACAGAGAGGTGCAGATATAATACACCCGTGGCTGTAAGAGTGCAGTGTCAGCCTACAGATTACATACTTGGGTATTATTTCTTCTCATCATGGATGGATACAGAATAAGAACAAGCCTTAAACAGGGGTCTGGTCAAAGCCAATGACAATATATTTTACTGATGCTTTATATTCTCATAACATTTTCCTAGAAAATAGGTAATGATATATAGGGAATACAGAAATATATATAATTATGGCCCTCATTCCGAGTTGATCGCTCGCTAGCTGCTTTTAGCAGCATTGCACACGCTAGGCCGCCACCCTCTGGGAGTGTATCTTAGCTTAGCAGAATAGCGAACGAAAGATTAGCAGAATTGCGAATAGAAAATTCTTAGCAGTTTCTGAGTAGCTCCAGACCTACTCACAAATAGCGATCAGTTCAGTCCGTTTCGTTGCTGGTTTGACGTCACAAACACGCCCTGCGTTCGGCCAGCCACTCCCCCGTTTCTCCAGACACTCCTGCGTTTTTCTCTGGCACGCCTGCGTTTTTTAGCAGACTCCCGGAAAACGCTCAGTTACCTCCCAGAAACGCCCCTTTCCTGTCAATCACTCACCCATCTGCAGTGCGACTGAAAAGCGACGCACGAACACCAGCAAATCTACTAAGTTTTGTGTTAAATAACTTAGCGAGTGCACACTGCGTACCATGCGCATGCGCATTTTCCACCTAATCGCTGCGTTGCGAAAAACGGCAACGAGCGAACAACTCGGAATGACCACCTATATACGATATATAGGGAATACAGAAATATATATAATTATATACTTACTGCTATGTTTTCCACACCTTTTATAAGACTATTAAGGGGAAGTTTCAACTAAGAGCAAGGTTCTGTCAGTACCTCATGTTATATACGGCTGTGAGCAGGATTACTAACCAGAGGCCCAGGCACGCTGGGGTTCTCCGGATTGGGGATGAACTAGTGCACTGAAACATTCCTCCCTGTGAGGGAAGAAGGTGGAGCAGGGGGAGGGGGGCATAGTGTAACGTGTGTAGTAGGAGAGGGACAGGCCCTGCGGGCACCACTCACATAATCCCTCTCCTGTGTCACTAGTGCCAGGGGTTGCCCATACCCATTCTATACTCAATGGTATGTGCATCACCAAAAGACAAGAAGATTAAATAAATGGGATAGTCTCAGGGGGGAGATTCAATGAAGTGCAAACAAAATGGGGGATGTTAGGTCTTATATCACGATAAGTGAATGGGATCAGTATGAGATCCCGACTTTCGAAATACCGACGCCGGGATCCTGCTGATTAAAAAGCCGACAGGAGTGATTAAGGGGTGTTCTCAACTCTATACACCACCCTAACCCTAACCCTCCCTACCCGCAGCCTAACCCTAACCTCCCCCCTTAGTGCCTAACCCTAACCAACCCCCGGAGGTGCCTAAACCTAACCCCTGTCCCCACTGTCTAAACCTAACCCTCCCCCTCTCCCTGTAGCCTAACCCTCCGAGAGGGGTGCCTGACCTAACCACCCCTCCCCACAACCTAACCCTAACCCCCCGGGACACAGCCTAAACCTAACCCCCTGGAACGCAGCCTAAATCTAACCTCCCCTCCCACCCCACCCACGGCGTCTCTTCGTTCGGCATCCTGGCTGTCGGGATTCCGACACCGGGATGGTGCAACCATTCTGGATGCCAGTGTTGGCATTCAGAATAGTGTCGGGATTTCAGCGTCGGTATTCTGTCTGCCAGGATCCTGACTGCTCCCCAAGTGAATTGGTCTCTGCACTTTAACCGTGGTAACGAGCACTTAATTTAACCCCCCTGAATGTGTAGTAGACATGATATAGATGATAGAAGTGTTTCTTTTCGTTATGTACATTTTCATGACATAGGTAGAGCACAGTATTGGGCAGATGTACTAAGCCTTGGGGAGTGATAAAGTGGAGAGAGATAAAGTACCAACCAATCAGCAACTAACTGTTGTTTTCAAACAGTTAGGAGCTGATTGGCTGGTACTTTATCTCTCTCCAAAGCTTGGTACACCTCCCCTTAAATGCATTAAACAGGTCTCAGTTCATTACATATACAGAGATGACTTGTGATCTCCATTCAGTGTTGGCACCCGTACCTTCTCACTGAGTATTTCCCTTCCTCTGGAGAGGTCCTCTGTCTGCTGGCTACAGGAGGTGTTCTGCCCTGGTCAATTGGAGATGGTGAGTGCTGATCGCTGGTCGCACTAGTTGGTCTGCTCTCATGCAGGTTGTCCTTGGAGCTCCCGGCCGGCTGGCTGCTCTGCAGTGTAACAGTCTTGGGATGCCTCTGCGGGTAAGCTGTATGTGAGTGCCACTTAGTTTTAGGAGCTGCCTGGTGATCCTGTGGACTTACAGCCTGTAGATCATCCCGATGAACCGCGGGCCTGTCGGATGTCCTGGGATCTAGAAGTGGCCTCGTAGCATGTGCATGCTTCTGTGACCTCGCTGGTTGCCCCTGAGAACTGACATCCAGGGGTGGGTTGTGTGGTCGGGCGTTCTGCGGGAGCTGTTGCGGCCACTCTTCTTGCTCTACACCCAGAGCGTCAGGAAGAGACTTGAAGCTGCTGTATCTGGGGTATGAATAACAGGGCAAATGGCAATAGGCCTCGCAATGTAATAATACTTAAAACTAGAGAACATGTGAATGATGGTGATAACGAATAAACAAAATGAGGACAAAATGGACACCTATGAGGTAAGTTAACGTACCTACACTCTTTTGAATGAACGCAAACCCTTGGTTTAGTCTAGTCCCACCATTACTTGGCAGAAGAAAAGTCTGCAAATACATTACACATGTGCCCAAAACATAGACACTTGGCTTATACACCCCAGGAGATCAGTATCTTGGAACACTCACGTGGACAGCAAGGTGCCATAGTCTCTCTCCACCTGCATGTGCTTGTAGCGCAGAGGCTGAGGTAAATACTCCGCAGGATCCTCCTTATTCTGTGCCTCAACAGCTCCAGCAGAGAGTCCGGGGGGCTCTGGAGAGGAGTCCTGCAGGAATAGTTATGTAAGGGTTATAGTGTGACATGGGCCTAGTACTGGAGCGTAGGTTGCTGGGTGATGCACCACCAGGTCTGGATTACAGGAAGTATAGAAAGACTGTTGTATGTGACAGTTTTACACACCTGTGGGTAGGGGGTCTGAAGAGCTGGAACGGGCACCACAGCTGACGGCACTGGGGCGATTCCTAAATGGTGAGTCGTAATTGTGTCCCCTGAACTCTTTTTTAATTGGCTGTTTGGAGAGGACAGGGCAGAACTGTGTACTCTCTCCTGCAGCTCATCAAGTTGGACTCCCAGTTGGAATATGACTTCTCCTAGTTCCCTGTGGAGACATAATTCAAATTAGAGGAGCAAGCGGAAGTGGAGCAAGAATGGTCACATGGTGCTGAAATTGGTGTCTCGGGTGATGACGCAGGGATTTGCTTATACTAACAGACAGGGGTGGTCATTCCGAGTTGTTCGCTCGCTGCCGATTTTCGCAGTGCAGCGATCAAGTGAGAAAACTGCAAAAATGGTACGCAGCGCGCATGCGCTAAGTACTTTCACACAAAACTTTGTAGATTTACACAAGGTCGAGCGACTTTTTTTCATCGCTCAAGTGATCGTAGTGTGATTGACAGGAAGTGGATGTTTCTGGGCGGAAACTGCCCGTTTTCAGGGAGTGTGCTAAAAAACGCAGGCGTGCCAGGTAAAAACGCAGGAGTGGCTGAAGAAACGGGGGAGTGGCTGGCCGTACGCAGGGCCTGTTTGTGACGTCAAACCAGGAACTAAACGGACTGAGGTGATCGCAGTCTAGGAATAGGTCTGGACCTACTCAGAAACTGCAGGGAATTATTTAGTAGCAGTTCTGCTAATCTTTCGTTCGCTATTCTGCTAAGCTAAGATACACTCCCAGAGGGCGGCGGCCTAGCGTGTGCAATGCTGCTAAAAGCAGCTAGCGAGCGAACAACTCGGAATGAGGGCCTGGATGTAGTCCGGATCCTGGCAGTCAGAATAGCGACGCTAGGATTCCAACCGCTGGGATCCCGTACCTAACCTTAACAGACAACTCAACCTAAAATACAGGTTTCTTTATATAAGAGTCAACATTAATACTGACAAATACTTTATACATGCACTTAAGATAACACGCCTTGATAGTACATTTGCCACATAGTTGAGGACAAGATATTTTTCTCAGCAGCAAAGCACTCGCTGTAAAAGGACGACTGCAGTGTTATTTGATAAGTTTACAAACAATGCTAGGTACACACCATACAATAATTGTACCAATTTCCCAATAATCAGGGAATCGCCCTGATTTCTTGTGTATGAACAATCGTTTTAGCGATAAATCGGGAAAATGTGCCCACGCGACTGTTCAATAATCAGCTCGATCGGTAAGGAGCGACAATCTCTGCCATAATCTCCCAATATCCTGCAGTGTGTGAGCATTCTCAAAAATCTGACCACGTTTTTCCATGACTACGTCTTCTTCATTGTAGAGGCAGGCACATGCAAACTCATTGAGGTGTGCCGGAAAATTGGTTACTTAAAAAAATATCTTGGTGTGTAACTCAGATATTGGAGTCTTCAATTTGTCAAAAAAATGCCCCGATTGTCATGACAACCTAAAAAAGCTGACGATGTGTACCTAGCTGCTCTGCATAGAAAAATTGTCTTGCCCCAATACAATTTATATCAAAATGGTCTCCCGTTCTCCGGCGCCGGGATCCCAATAGCCGGCATACTGAACACCACCCCTTGGCTGCACCGCCTACACTAACTGATGTTCATCTTCCACCCTCACCTTTGTGGATCTAGCTCCATAGGCAGGTGACCAGTACCATTGTGTCTCTGCTCCTGGCGATACTGCTCCTGTGCCTTTAAATATCTCCGTTCCAGCACATCCAGGGAACTGCGGAGCTCTCTCACTGCCTGGAGGAATCAGAGAGAACACAGTATGAATCCCAGCATGTAGACATCAGGTGATAGAGCATGAGGCATAACTTGATATGCCAGGTATAATTGATAAGGAGCATGTAAGATATTCAAGGTATAATTCATGGATTTGGATAAGTATAGCTTTCATGATGATAGAAAGGATGATAAAAGAATTGGATAT
This sequence comes from Pseudophryne corroboree, assembly GCF_028390025.1. Taxonomy (NCBI): domain Eukaryota; kingdom Metazoa; phylum Chordata; class Amphibia; order Anura; family Myobatrachidae; genus Pseudophryne; species Pseudophryne corroboree. Next base: position 56,773,595 of record NC_086451.1, read on the forward strand.
TATAGCAAATATGTAAAAGCTGCACTTGTAATGTAAGAAATTGTAGTATAAATGGTATAAGGCAGCATTTTCCAAACTCTGTCCTTTAGGCACCCTAACAGTCCAGGTTTTAAGGATATCAATGATTGAGCACAGATGGTTAAATCAAATTGACTGATGTACTGATTAAGTCACCTGTGCTATCCATAAAATCCTGAACGGTTAGGGTGACTTGAGGACTGAGTACTGGGAATCATTGGTTCACACGTAGAAGGGCTGAGTCAGACATGTCATGTTCATGTTCCTTACGATGGGCTTTCATAATGGAAAGCTTGTAGACAACAGAAGACAAAGCTGCATGCAAAAGCAGCGAAACGCGTCAGTGATGCCCATCCACATCAGGACTGTAGAGACTACAAGAGCCCAAACCAGCCCCTGGAACCTCTGGAAGAATCTGTGACATGTTTTGAGAGGATTCCAACTAAATGATCTACTAGTGTCAGCTGTACCGTACTATGGTGGTCATTGCAAGTTGATCGCAGCCAGCAACTTTTTGCTGCTGCTGCGATCAACAGTCCACGTCTATGGGGGAGTGTATTTTAGCTTAGCAGGGTTGCGATCGCTTGTGCAGCCCTGCTAAGCTAAAAAAAATTCAAGCAGAAGTAGACTAGCCCTGGACATACTTACCCTGTGCGACGATCTCTGCGATGCTGGAGTCGGCTTTGACGTCAGACATCCGCCCTCCGTTCTGCTGGACACGCCTGCGTTTTCCTCACCACTATCCGAAAACGGTCTCCAACGCTCCGGATCCGCCCAGGTACGCCTTCTTCCTGTCAATCTTCTTTGCGGTCCGCTCTGCGATCGCTACCTTCTTTAGACGCGACGTAACCCGGCGACAGGCAACGTCGCGCACGCGCACTGCGGCCGCCGCGCATGCGCATTCCGCCCCCGTTCACACCGCAGCGATAAACCGCTGCATGCGAACGGGTCGGAATGACCCCCTATGTGAGTACGATACCTGGAAGTAAGCACTCCTCTAACAGTGTATCTGTCACTTGGAATTATCCGGATTTATTCTAGTACAGGGGCATCTCTAGGAATGGACTCCATATAAAGTCTATTTGTTGTCCTGGTCATGATTATTGGGTAATATTTTATCCACTGTGATTGCATATCTTAATCTACTTCACTCTCTGGTTAATATTCATTTGACATATTGCTTTAAGCGCAGCCCTTCTCTTCTTCTATTGTCTACAGTGGCGTAACTACCAGACCCGCAGCCACTGCAGGGGTTTGGTGGCGCAGGGCTGTGGGGTCGCCACCGCTGATTTAGTACTGACTGACATGCGGGCTAGCTGTCCGCATGTCAATCTGGTAAAATGTCCCTCCCAAAATGGCCGCCTCCATGGAGGAGACAGATGCTAGAGGTCATACTTGACCTCTAGCATCGTACGGCCAGGAAGTTCCAGGACCTAGGAGCTGAGCGCATAGCACCGGGTAGCACTGGTGCCGTGGCATCCTTAAACCCCTGGCAACAAGCATTACCCCTTGGCAACGAGCATTACACGCCTAGCACATGAAAGCCCTGCAACAAGCAATACCCCTTGGCAATGAGCATAACACGCCTAGCATATGAAACCCCTAGCAACAAGCATTACCCCTTGGCAACGAGCATTACACACCTAGTGCATCAAACCCCTGGCAACAAGCATTACCCCTTGGCAAAGAACATTACACACCTAGCACATGAAACCCCTAGCAACAAGCATTACCCCTTGGCAACGAGCATAACACACCTAGCGCATGAAACCCCTGGCAACAAGCATTACCCCTTGGCAACGAGCATTACACACCTAGCGCATGAAACCCCTGGCAACAAGCATTACCCCTTGGCGATGAGCATTACACACACAGCGCATTAAACCCTTGATAACAAGCATTACCCCTTGGCAATAAGCCATACACGCCCAGTGCATGAAACCCCTGGCAACAAGCATTACTTTTTGGGCAGCTGCTAGGTAAAGCAACTCACATCAAAGCCCCTATAGTATACCTTGGTATAACAATTTTTCCATATTTTTCCAATTTTTACCTGTTGCTGTTCTTCAGGAGTCAAATTACCCCCGTGCAACAATTCTTCAAAAAGTTCAACCTGCAAATAAAGCAGCATTTCTGAGGATTACTGGTCCACGGCAGAAATATACATGTCGGCAAAAGTTAAAATGCCACCTAAAAGTACACTGGAAGCACAGGGAATCACAGAGCTGGCACCATGGGTTCATTTCAGATCATGGGCAGGATGTAATGACACCCCAAGTTCGGGGGCCGTGCCGAACTCTGATGTTTTTTTTAAAGGGGCAATCACTTATAAGCCAAAACCAGGCGGAATTACATCCGGCCTCATATGTCTTCCTGTGTGCAGTTTGTATGTTCTCCCCAAGTTTGCTTAGTTTCCACCAAAGGTCCAAATCATCCAGGTAGGTTGCCTGGATGATGACAAAAATAGGACCTGTGTGTGCCAGAGAATTTAGTGTAAATCTCTGTACAGCGCTACAGAATATGGCGGTGTGATAAGAAGACAATAACAAATAAATTGCCTTCGATCATGTTTGGACTGCTCCCTAAAGTGAAATGAACAAATGGGGAACAGGGTGGACAATCTTCCAGGTGCTCCCTTCACAGGTGGAGCAAACTGGAAATCACTGGCACAAAATCATGTATAAAATTGGCTATTTTCCCATTATCCCCAAGTTATTCCGTAAGGAAATTAGTGTTAAAGAATCATAATAGTTAAACGATAAGTGTAGTGATAGCAGAACACCTGCAGCACATATGTAAGTACAATAAAATAAATAAAACCGCGCTGCAGCTGGGATTTGTATGTTTGAGCAGCCCTGAAAAAATAGGGAAAGTATTACATATGTAGGTACGGAGACATTTTATGCCTATACATTTATACATAAAAGCACTTTGCGCATTGCAATTGATGGCAAATGTGACCTTGGCAAAGGACCAAGTGGCGGCTGTAAAAGCTGCTGCTTCCTTGGATGTTTAAACCCGAAAATTTAAAAGGCCAATGCTTTTAATAGCAAATCAAGGGGTGTTCTGCAATTAAGAGCATTGCCCTTTTAAATTTCGGGCTTACACACGCCGGGAAGTGGCAACTTGCACATTGAATAAACCCCTAAGTCTTAAACAATGACAATAAATGCCCCAGACAAACTCCAGCTGAGACAGTACTACGTTTTTTTTACTACAGACATTAATGATTATAGCACCAAATAATAATGACTGGAGTCAAAGATGCAGAAAACAATACGCGCAGCACTAACCTCTTGGTGAAGGGTCTCCAAGTGTGACATAAGGGTGGAAGTGACGTCTTCAGGTGGATGTAGGGACGGCAACAAACCAGAGGTGTTATCGTGAGTGGGCTCAGTGGGTGACCCGGCAGGTATTGCAGGGGGGAAAGAATCTACATCTACATAAAGAAAGTCTTCATTAATTATATTTTTGTGACTCTATACAGCGACACAATATCTGACAGGATGGCACAAGAACTGCATAGTGTGTGCCCAGCTTACAGAGCAATAAGGAGCCAGGCTATTTCAGGAGGAATTCAGAGGAGTTAACACATAATGATGAAGGGGCAGCAATCCATCCAGGAAACAGGATATGATGGAAGCTGCCATACCAGGTAAATAAATCTCTGCACTCTGGCCCTCATTCCGAGTTGTTCGCTCGTTATTTTTCCTCGCATCGGTGCGATTAGTCGCAAACTGCGCATGCGCAACGTTCGCAATGCGCCTGCGCCAAGTAAATTTGCTAAAAAGTTTGGTATTTTACTCACGGCTTAACAAGGAAATTTCTTCGTTCTGGTGATGGGAGTGTGATTGACAGGAAGTGGGTGTTTCTGGGTGGAAACTTGTCGTTTTATGGGTGTGTGGGAAAAAATGCAGCCGTTTCTGGGACGCGGGAGCGTCTGAAGAAACGGGGGAGTGTCTGGGCGAACGCTGGGTGTGTTTGTGACGTCAAACCAGGAACGAAACTGACTGAACTGATCGCAGTGGCAGAGTAAGTCCTGAGCTACTCAGAAACTGCAAAGAAATTTCTATTCGCAATTCTGCTAAGCTAAGATTCACTCCCAGTAGGCGGCGGCTTAGCGTGTGCAATGCTGCTAAAAGCAGCTAGCGAGCGGACAACTCGGAATGAGGGCCTCTGATTGGTGGATAGCTGTTGCGGCAAGCTATTAGCATCTCATCAGACTAGATGTTCCAAATGGTTCCTATCTGCCGTCAAATTCTATGTTTCTATGCAACTCCGCAGTGGAAAAATAAATGTTTCCAAAAACGTATACTGACTTGATGACTCTGCGGTTGGGGCGGGAGACTATTGCTACCCATAAAGCACATACCCACTGAACCAACAGCGGAGGATAATTGTTGCATGTTTCAGGAACCAATAAGCAAACTCTACGAGAGAATATATTTAGCCAGCAATGTAAGATATGTTAAGGGGTTAAGTTAGAATAACAGACACATCAGCTAATTAACACTGAAATTTGCCAAAAATTGTCCATAAATAGTTAAGATAGGCACAAGAGTCTTACTGCAGCAGTGCCGTAGCTACGTGTGTGGCATAATCTATCACGGACATTGCGGTGTGTCATAATGTGTCGGGTATTACGGTGTGTGGTATACTATATCACGGGCATTGTGGTATAATGTCTCAGGGTCATTGCGGTGTGTGTCATAATGTGTCACAGGCATTGTATGTGTATAATGTATCAGTGGCATTGCAGTGTGTAGCATAATGTATAACGGGCATTGCTATTCCTGTCATAATGTGTCACAGGCATTACGGTGTTAGGCATAATGTGTCGGGGGTATTACGGTGTGTGCATATTGTGTCATGTACATTATTGTGTGTGGCATACTGTCTAAGGGCCATTGCAGTATATTGCATAATGTATACTGGGCATTACTATAAAGAGGAAAAATTACAAATAATGTAAGGGGCATGAATCAGGATTATTTTTCGTTCCTGTGGTGGCTAACGTCTGGGCGTGCAGGTTGCAAAACTGGGGTATAAGGTAGTCTTTTCCGACAATGCCACGCCCCTTTATGTGAAGCCACGCCTTTTTTTGTGACATGTTCATCGCATTACTAGTGCCAAATATGGGGGATGGGGGGGGGGGGGGGGGGGTGCCGGAGGCTGTGTGCTGTAGTGTATGACAGGCAGCATACGGCAGTGTTACAATGTAGCGCCTATGCGCTCCATTATAACCAATGGTGGGAACTTTGTGGTCAGCGGTGAGGTTACTTTCGGTCAACCGCTGACCACAAAGTTCCCACCATTGGCCCTCAGTCCGAGTTGTTCGCTCGGTAAATTTCATCGCATCGCAGTGATTTTCCGCTTAGTGCCCATGCGCAATGTCCGCACTGCGACTGCGCCAAGTCAATTTGCTATGAAGTTAGTATTTTTACTCACGGCTTTTTCATCGCTCAGGCGATCGTAGTGTGATTGACAGGAAATGGGTGTTTCTGGGCGGAAACAGGCCGTTTTATGGGAGTGTGTGAAAAAACGCTACCGCTTCCGGAAAAAACGCGGGAGTGGCTGGAGAAACGGGGGAGTGTCTGGGCGAACGCTGGGTGTGTTTGTGACGTCAAACCAGGAACGAAACTGACTGAACTGATCGCAGTGGCAGAGTAAGTCCTGAGCTACTCAGAAACTGCAAAGAAATTTCTATTCGCAATTCTGCTAAGCTAAGATTCACTCCCAGTAGGCGGCGGCTTAGCGTGTGCAATGCTGCTAAAAGCAGCTAGCGAGCGGACAACTCGGAATGAGGGCCTCTGATTGGTGGATAGCTGTTGCGGCTAGCTATTAGCATCTCATCAGACTAGATGTTCCAAATGGTTCCTATCTGCCGTCAAATTCTATGTTTCTATACAACTCCGCAGTGGAAAAATAAATGTTTCCAAAAACGTATACTGACTTGATGACTCTGCGGTTGGGGCGGGAGACTATTGCTACCCATAAAGCACATACCCACTGAACCAACAGCGGAGCATAATTGTTGCATGTTTCAGGAACCAATAAGCAAACTCTACGAGAGAATATATTTAGCCAGCAATGTAAGATAGGTTAAGGGGTTAAGTTAGAATAACAGACACATCAGCTAATTAACACTGAAATTTGCCAAAAATTGTCCATAAATAGTTAAGATAGGCACAAGAGTCTTACTGCAGCAGTGCCGTAGCTACGTGTGTGCTAGGTGTGTCTGGCTCACAGCGCAGTCGCCCTGAGGGCGCAAGTTCCCGCATTCCCTAAAGTCAGCGGCACTGTAATGAGTCAAATTGACTCATTACAAGCCGCCTGTGCTGTGTGCTGCGCTTCCCTCATCCCAGCATTCACAGCAGCAGTGGCCAGCCAATGTGGAAGCAGAGGGACAGCTGCAGCGGCGCCGCCACCAATTACAGCGCGCTGCTGCGGCTCCCTCCTCCTCCTTCCCTGTCTGCCCGGGATCTGCCTGACTGACTGCCTGCACCGAAGGACCTGACTGCCTGAGTCAGCGGACACAGTAAGTATAATCTATTCTGACTGTCTGTCTGCCGTAATGTGTAATAAGCGGGACGCTGTCTGCCGTAATGTGCAATAAGGGGGACGCTGTCTGCTGTAATGTTTAAAAAGGGGGACCCTGCCTGCCGTAATGTGGAAAAAGGGGGATGGTCTGCCGTAATGTGTAAAAAGGGGACGCTGTCTGCCGTAATGTGTAAAAAGGGGGACGCTGTCTGATGTAATGTGTAAAAAGGGGGACCCTGCCTGCCGTAATGTGTAAAATGGGGGACCCTGCCTGCCGTAATGTGTAAAAAGAGGGACGCTGTCTGCCGTAATGTGTAAAAAGGGGACGCTGTCTGCCGTAAAGTGTAAAAGGGGCTCTACCTGGTGTAGTGGCGCTACTGTGTGGCGTAATCTGAATAATGGAGACTACTGTACACCGTAATATGAATTTAATTATTTTATGGAAAAAGGGGGACGCTGTCTGCCGTGATGTGTAAAAAGGGACGCTGTCTGCCGTAATGTGTAAAAAGGGGGACGCTGTCTGATGTAATGTGTAAAAAGGGGGACGCTGTCTGCCGTAATGTGTAAAAAGGGGGACGCTGTCTGCCGTAATGTGTAAAAAGGGGACGCTGTCTGCCGTAATGTGTAAAAGGGGCTCTACCTTGTGTAGTGGCGCTACTGTGTGGCGTAATTTGAATAATGGAGACTACTGTACACCGTAATATGAATTGAAGTATTTTGTGGCCACACCCCTTCCCCATGAAGCCACGCCCCTATAGCGCGCACTGCCCCTATCTTACATAAGGAGGGCGCCGATACCGTTTCTTGCACACATCGCTAAAAATGTCTAGTTACGGCACTGTACTGCAGTCACAGCATGCACTTATTTATGGCGGAGGTTGGGACCTGAACATTTTATTCCCAGGGAAAACCTTTAAGCATTGAGGAGGGGGATCCGATAAGTATGCTCTAACAGAGAATGTACCTAACCGATGCAAGCAGCCCATTGGTCACTCTTTTGTCACCAGCAGAGAGGAAAGTTGTTATTGGTTGTATGCAGGCATACTTATACACCAATGGGCTAACTACTGATCACTTCACTTACCAGTGTCCCCTCCTGTAACCCCATGATGGCCATTTGCTGGGGTGAGCGTCGCTGTCTGTATGTGGGGTATAGTGAACTCCATAACCTTTGAACCCTGGAAGACTGCTCCCATCTGAACACTGTGACTGGGCTGTGCAGGGTCTGAGTAGAGATGCACCTGAGAGAAAGAGAGGATGGTTTATAGGTGCAGTTACTGATGTCCCACTGCTTTTAGATGCAGTGTGGTCAGTCTGGACAGCACAGGGGGTGATCTGTGGGAGTGGGTACACTAGAGCATGGCGACCTACCTGCTGACTGACAGCTGGGATTAGCAGAGACGCACAGCACAGGAATGGATAAGTACATCTTATTGTAAGTACATTGGTCCGGATATCAGATGTGGTGTTATAAAGTATCATGGCTGCTTCCTTGGATATGGTAATGCAGCAGGAGGTGTCCGGTATAAGTACACGCCCCCTGCATGCATGTGTGATCCAGTCCTGCGTTCTAGGATGTAGCAACAGATCACTCTGCGACACCATTGGCTGGCTGAGTAAGGCTCCGGATACGCAGGCTGGCGGCTGCAGCTCCGTTGCTGAGGCCAGGAAACCTGCCTTGTAAGATGGAGATCGCGGCCTCGGCACTCCCACAAGGAAAAAGGAGATCCTGTCCTTGGCACTCCCACAAAACGGAAACGATACGCCCCCTCCCCACCCCAAACGGGTGCAGACTGTTAATCACATGACTTCTGCAAGCGACGTCACAGGACCCGTGCTACACATGCACAGTTACGGGTCCTGCATCTGCGCAATGTTCCGTACATTGCGTAGTTTACAGAATAGCGATGGGACCTGAATCGGGACCATTGTATGTAAGTGTATACAGTTCTACAAAGTAGCCAACACAATGATATTATAAAACCAATGTGACGGGTACATAATACCTGTTTAATAACATACTGCAAACAGGATGCAGTTAATATACCTGACGCCGGAATCCTGACAGCCGGTAAAATGACGGCGGTCGGTATACCGACAGCTCCCTGGTATTCCCTCTTGGGTGGTGAGTCCACGCCACCACACGAGGGAGAACAGAACTCTCCACTGGGTCAGAAGCATGGCGAGGGGACTCGCTGAGCTCGCTGCCGGTATTGCAGCTGCCGGGATGCCGATGTCGGGATCCTGACAGCCGACATCCCGTCAGCTGGGATATCATACTGAACCCCTGCAGACATACACAGTTGCTGGACCAGCCCAGTTCACCTAATGAAAACTACCATTTGATTAGTTGTCAAGGATTGCCGCAGAATTGAGCTCTCTGTACGTCATTATGAAAGGGCATCCGCATAGAATACTAGATGGAATGGGATCCGGTCTCTAGGTCGACAGTAACTAGGTTGTCACTATCTAGGTCGACCACTATTGGTCGACAGTAACTAGGTCGACAGGGTTTCTAGGTCGACAGGTCAAAAGGTCGACGTGAGTTTTTCACACATTTTTTTCTTTTTTTTAACCTTTTCATACTTAACGGTCCACGTGGACTACGATTGGAACGGTAAACTGTGCCAAGCAAAGCGGTAGCGGAACGAGGCACCTTGCCCGAAGCATGGCCAGCGAAGCGAGCCATGCGAGGGGACACAGTGCACTAAATGGGGTTCCCGGTCACTCTACGAAGAAAACAACACCAAAAAAACATAAAAAACTCATGTCAACCTTTTGACCTGTTGACCTAGACCCTGTCAACCTAAAGACCCTGTTGACCTGGAGACACTGTCAACCTAGTTACTGTCGACCAATAGTGGTCGACCTAGACACTTTCGACCTAGTTACTATCTACCTTCCATACCACACCCAGATGGAATCTATTTCTCTCTTATGTGCTACAATATTATTTATCTCGTCTGAGACGTTAGCTATGACTGGAACAGTGCAACCAGCGCAACCTCACAGGAAGCCTTTATATGAAGTCTGGTGGTTTCCCCACACCTTTCACAAGTGATATAACGAGCCCATTGTGCTAGGCACCATCAAGAGCTACTGATGCCACAGTGTGCCTACCATGCCAATGCAAACGCCAGGATATCTGCAGAGGATCTCCCCTTCCGCCAGTGTGCCAGGTAGGGGGGAAAGCTATGAAGCATACTCAGAACCTGACTTTCCACCGCCAGCTCCATGCCAGCGCTTCTCCCTGGACTATACTGCTGATGTACAGCCGAGGGTCTGGTGGGCAGAAGTGGCAGCCGATGACGCCTGACACATCAGGGAAGTGGGGAGACTTCTTTCCTTTAGAGTCTGTTACTCAATGATATGTAAATGGGTGTGGCATAGAGGATCTTCAGTAATTAGATATGTAGACAGTCATTAGGGCAACGCCATATGGTCGACGTGGAAAAGGTAGACAGTACAAAAGGTCGACAGGGTCAAGAGACGACATGAAAATAGTAGACACACCAAAAAATGTGCCACACTTTTTGGGTGTCAGTTTCTATGTTTCATCACATGTGACCGCAATTATTGCATATGTATACCCTTCTGGGCTCGCCATAGTCCGTGTGGATGGTAAATCAAGAAACAGTTGAAAAAACTGTGAAAACCCAAAAAAACTTGTGTCGACCTTTTGTTCCGGTCGACCTTTACCACTATCTTTTACCTGTCCACCTTTTGATCGTGTCGACTTAATGCATATCGACAGTATGAGGTCAACCTGTTGACTGTCATTGGAACCCATGCAAACAAGGCTCTATCACTTTCATGATTTCTGCAGAGCGGTATCTGTATGTGAAGTGCATCCGTTGCACTGGCAGTGGGTACAGCTGTTTTCTGTGTTGTGCCAGTATTGATACACTAGGACACAGTGACACTACTGAGCCACTGGGGCTGAGTCTGCAAAGCGTCTGTAGCTGCGGAAACCTGATTCACTTCGGCTTATGCTGAGGAAAGAATATGTAGGACTAATGCAGGGATTCGTGTGCACGCAATCGGGAACCCATGCCGCTCATTGGCCCTCATTCCGAGTTGTTCGCTCGTTCTTTTTCATCGCATCGCAGTGAAAATCCGCTTAGTACGCATGCGCAAAGTTCGCACTGCGACTGCGCCAAGTAACTTTACTATGAAGAAAGTATTTTTACTCACGGCTTTTTCTTCGCTCCGGCGATCGTAATGTGATTGACAGGAAATGGGTGTTACTGGGCGGAAACACGGCGTTTCAGGGGCGTGTGGCTGAAAACGCTACCGTTTCCGGAAAAAACGCAGGAGTGGCCGGAGAAACGGTGGGAGTGCCTGGGCGAACGCTGGGTGTGTTTGTGACGTCAACCAGGAACGACAAGCACTGAACTGATCGCACAGGCAGAGTAAGTCTGGAGCTACTCTGAAACTGCTAAGTAGTTAGTAATCGCAATATTGCGAATACATCGGTCGCAATTTTAAGAAGCTAAGATTCACTCCCAGTAGGCGGCGGCTTAGCGTGTGTAACTCTGCTAAATTCGCCTTGCGACCGATCAACTCGGAATGAGGGCCATTGATTTTATGGCTGTTGCTTCAATCGTCATAATTAGTATCTGCATTTGCACTCAAGGGGTAAGAGAGCCATCAGACACTGGGGTAAATTTACTAAGGTGGGAGATTTTTAGAACTGGTGATGTTGCCCATAGCAACCAATCAGACTATATGTATTATCTGCTAGAAGCAGCTAGATAAATGGTAAGTAGAATCTGATTGGTTGCCATGGGCAACATCACCAGTTCTAAAAATCTCCCACCTTAGTAAAATTACCCCACTGTCTTCCCTTCCCCATACGCTCAGAACTTTGTAAATCCCCCCCCCCCCCCCCATCCCCCCCAACACTCCCACAAAACAGTTTGGCTTAATGCGATTGCATTCTGCACATCTTAGGATAGGACAGACCATAGGCGTGCGCAAGGGGGGTTCCTTGTGCGCACAGGCACCCCCTAATGTCTGGCACCCGATCTCACATGCCTGATGCAGCGATCGCCGACCAGGCTGATTACTGTTCCCTCTGCGCTTCACCCTGTCAGGACTGCATTACTGACTGGACGCCTGGGTTAGCAAGGGAGCCACTGCCACTGGCTTTCAAACTCCCGGCTCCAACTTAATGTACAAAAACAGCGTGATGTGACATGACATCATGCTGCTCGCACGCCCACCCGTCACACACGCCCACCTCTCTCCTTCTATTCTATGCCAATGCCAGCCACTGGTAAGGAGCAGCATGCAGCCAGCGTTCCTTTTAGGAAGACAAATTCAATACTGGCAGGCGGTCGGCAGCAGCATTGACACGTAACGCGTTTTTTCCAGCAGCAGCAGTACTAGTCTGCGTCTGTCAGTGTCAGTGATTGACTGATTTGTAAGTAAGATGCTGCAGCTTGCAGGGGAAAGAGAGGGGGAGCCAGACCAGGCTGAGGAGGAGCAGTGTAATTGCAGTGAGTGCCATCAGGGGTGTTTGTTTGGTGCACACCACAACATCTGACAATGCATCTGCATATATCCAGGGTGGATATTTTATATTGCGTTGACCGTCAATAGATGGTGCTAGACATGCCCAAAAGGCGGTGCTAGACACACCCCTCCAAAAGTGCACCCCCTAATAAAATGTGCTGCGCACGCCTATGGGACAGACATACGCATAGATATGTATAATCGCATCTGCACATTCGCTGTACGCTAATCCTCGTCGTCTGTGCGCACAGACCCGTCCCTATCAGGGTCAGCCTCGTTGTGGGTAGACAAAGGACTTAAAACAACAGCAAAAAAATCTCCAAAAACAGGACACACTGATTAATAAACCTCACTGAGGTCAAAGGACAAACAAAATGGCTGCCTCCCGCAACCAATTACAGGCAAACATATTTTCCAGTATATACTACAGGCACAGATGCACTGACAGCTAGACAATCCATACTGTCCAGGTTACATTTCTTACTTTAGCTCCAAGTCGCAGACGGTCAATAGTATTTTCAGCTTCTGCGTACTTAGTGAGCAGCTTGTGGTAATCCTCCTGTCAGGAAATGAGAAGGGGGGAGGGAGGTTAACGAAGGGAGATTATATATTAAGGGTAATAGTCAATTAAAGAAATGAGAGTAAAGAGAGCAGGTAGGAGAGGAAATAGAACTTGCTATTCGTACGTTATTTTCTATTAGTCAGACTTTGCAAACAATGTTATAAGGAACAACAAAATATTACACCCTGAGGGCCACATTCACAGTAAGGAGCAAATCACACAAACACCTTGATGCACTGCAGGTGGGGCAGATTCAAACTTACTGAGAGATTGAGAGTTGGGAGGGGAGGTGTCCTATTGTAGGTCCATACTGAATTTCAGTGTAAAAACAAAGCTGCCCAGATTTGGCCCGCTACATGTAAAAGCATCCAGTATCTTCTCTGCATGCAAACGTATAAGTGGAAAATGCACTGCAACATGGTTCTAAAAGCGTAACTAAATCATTGATGCTTATTTCTATTTCCTAAACCGCACTACAAATGCCAGGTAGAAAATAATTATTTGTGTTTGGTTGTAGCAACTTTTAAGGGTCCTACACACCTAGTGACCCGCCACCGAGCTGCCTGACGGCCGATACGGCAAGGAGACCCGGCGGCGTGGTAGAAGTGACGGGGGGAGTGAAATTTCTTCACTCCCTCCGTCACCCGGCTCCATAGCACTGCATGCTAATATGGACGAGATTGTCCATATTGGACTGCATATTTAAATGAGCCGACACCAGCGATGAGAGGGCGGGGCCGCGCATCGTTCATCGTTGGTGCCTACACACTGAAAGATATGAACGGTATCTCGTTCATTAATGAACGAGATGGTTCATATCTTTCACTGGTATCGGCCAGTGTGTAGGGCCCTTTGGTCTTTGCACCAATTCTCATAAATACTGGGATAAACATTATGATTTATTAATTAGCATTATGGAAAAGGAAGATTAAAGCTAAAATCTATTTAGTGGCTACAGATTAAAGTGCCATGATATGTGTAACCGTATAAATTAGAAAACGGATGCTATAACGTATACTATGATTTTTCAATATCAAACTCAATTTATATGGAGGGCGCTTAGCATGGGGAGAGGAGGCTAAAACAAGGGCGAGTGAGGGAGGGTAAATGGGAGATACAAAGGGGTCAATCTAATTAGCGGCAAAGGGTGAGACGTGCCATTGCCACGGTGTTCAAACGTCGGCAACGGCACCTGATCTTGCACCCTCGCAGCCTGAATTCGTCCAAAATTTCTCGCTACCATATGGGTCAACAAGCACTTTTGAGCAAGTTTGGGCCGCCGTAAAGTCTAGCCGCTACCGCGATGTCATCCCAGCTAATTGGATTGACCCCAAAAGTCTGGATAACAGATGATATAAATACAAAACAAAAGGGCGCAATAACCAAGAGACTCAAGATAGGAAATCACAAACCTATAATCAGTAGAATAAAGGGGAACATCATTACATTTGGAACTAGACTAATGACAAGAAGTGATAGCCTTCGCAGCACTCATAGGGCCTAATTCAGACCTGATCGCAGCAGCAAATTTTTTTCTCAAATGGGCAAAACCAGGTGCCCTGCAGATGGGGCAGATATAACATGTGCAGAGAGAGTTAGATTTGGCCACTATAATAATCACCTGCAGCTGATGAACCAGCTGAGTTGCTTGTTGAGGGGTCTTGAATTCTTGCGGTACACTGGGAGGTGCAACTGGCTCCTGAATAGTTTTTTCGGTGCTGCTCAACAGTACCTCTCTCACTATCTCTGCTGGTGATTTGAAGATAACAGGAGCTCCTTGAGTTTGTTTTATTACTTTACGGGGCTGAGGAGGTTGATAACCTGGCTCATCACGAGGGAATCTGACCCGGGGTCCAACTTTGGATAAATCAGGCAAGGGGTAGTTAAGTTGTCCTTTCCCATAGAGGGAAATATTAGAACGTTTAGTTTTCTTGACATTTAGGTCATCTGTATGCTGGTTTCTGACGGATGGAGAACTTGACCTGGTGGGTTTAGTTCTTAATGGTCTGTCCTGTTTGGAGACCTTTGTAAGGCTGGAGACATTTGGAGAGTCTCCAGCAGGATTGGCACCTGGGTTTTCCACACTGTCTGTGCAAGAAGATTCTGGAAGAGTCTCATCTTCTATACGAGGTGACAGGCTCAGCCGACCAAAATGGCTCATAAGTCTGGTGCCCCAAGTGCTGGGAATGGGAGGAGAAGACGGGGATAAAGACTCCCCGAGAGAGTCATCTTCCTGAATCTCTTGACTTTCAGAATAGTCTTCTTCATGTGCCCCGAGGTAGTTATTCCATTGTTTTTGTGCTGAAGTTTGCTCGTATTTGCCAAACCTTTCATTTCCAGGACTTTCATCATAAAGAAATTCTGAAGGCTCCTGATTCCAGTTCTCCTCTTCATCTCCTTCACATGCTCCCACGGAACTCCCTCGATCCACCTCGTCTTCGGTCATATCCAGCTGTTGGTCTCGGCTTGGAGGACGTCGGCCTAATGCAGAAGGCAATGTGACTGACAAGCTGGGTTGTTCAACAGAGCTGCGATCATCTGGAAAAGGTAAAAAGAGACAATAGGTGAGCGGCTGACATAAATCTCCCTTTCTCTAGTACCTCTAGTTTTTCAATTGGGAAAATCAGACTGATGCAAAGAACTTACTTTCATCACGACTGATGGTAATCTCACTGTTCCTCAAGGCTTCTCTATCTGTCATGTTATGACTTCTTTCTTCTACCATTTGGGAGAAGCTGAATTCTTCTTTCCAGCTCTGAACGCCTGACCCGTCTCCTTCAGACATGGATTCTGGATATGCCAACCCACCTTCATAGGGCTCCACCATCTCCTCCTCACCTAAGTCCAACATCTTCTGTTCCTCATCTTCTTCCAGTTCTAGAACCGCTTGGTAATGCAGTTCCAAGTTCCCATCTTCCTCCAACCCAATGATTCCATTGTCATCCATGTACCTCGTAAATTTCTCCTCCTCATCCTCACTGCTCTCGCTCCGTACCGGTCTGTTGTGGCTGTCCATGGTCAGGGAGTGTGTTGCGTGCCCCCCATGTCATCCCACAGTGACATATTACCTGTAGACACAAACACACATCCTTATCGTCCGAGACTCATTAAGCATTCTGGGCTGCAATCTGACATTGCTCAATAGCTTCGAAAGAATGACACACTTGTACTTATCACAGATGCATAAACCTTTCTGCTCAGTTCTTTCTTCCTGTTTCTCCCCCCTCACCACTTTCTTCCTGTCTACTTCTTCCTCTCTACTCTCTCGATTCTTTCCTGTTAGCTCAGAACATTTTACATTCTTTATATTTCATAATTCTCTTTTTAATTATTATTTTTTTGCTTTCTTACATTAACCGCTTCATCACGTGAACCTTCTGCACTTTCTCAAACAATTGCTCACGAAGATTTCACTCTTTTTTCCTTTACGTCTGTGCGTGATCTTTGCAACTCTCTCATTCTCTCTCTCTCTTTTTCGCTCCCTGTCCTGCTGTCTCTTACATACCTCTGCCCCTTTTCCCAGTGCTTTCTGCAGCTCAGAGCCATTTCTGTTGATTCTCCCGGCTAAGTCAGCTGACAAAATAAAAGCTTCTTCTAAGCAACCCTCCTCCTTTCTTACCACATCCCCTGCTTCCCCCCCTTTACTTCCCCTCCACCAGAGATGCAACAGTTACTATACCCACAAAACCTTACGGCTGCCCTGCGTAGACTGCAATTACAAAAGCCACGTCCTGTCACTTTTTATGTGCGTGGAGAGCGGTCGTGACGAATACACTAGCCCATCTAATAAGCAGCATTTCTTATAAGCAGACATTTAAAAGCATTGTTCATTATGTGTAATTAGCTCAAGGCTCCTGCAATACAAAGGAACGATTCTAGGGATACTGAAATCATGCACAGTTTTTTAAGAGAAAGGGCGTTCACACATAACGCAAAAGAGTATGCAAATCCAAACACCCATTGTACAGGCTTATGGTGCTAAGGCTTTCATGCCATCTGGTCCATTGAAAAGGTTGGAACCAGTAGATAGATACAATTAATTAAAAAACATTTATTTATTTTTGTTTCTACAGGACATTATTATTAAAGAAAATATTTTTCTTTATAACGTTCTGAAAGTGTACAGACAACCAAATATTTGTAATGAGATATTATCTCTGTAGTAAGGAATTATGTAGAGAAAATGAAAGGAGACAGCAACTTAGAGGACAGAGAATTTCACACACTGAAAATAAACTCAGTACTGAAGACCAAACCCCATTACTGCAGTCTGCATCCGCCGGTCAGCCATACTACACCCGTCTGCGTCATGTGTCACTTTGTAGCATTACTGAGCATATTATTCTTACTAGTCTGGATTTTGTACAGACAAGCAAAAGTTCAATCGGTTTTACAGCCTGTTAGCATCCATGATTTGTGATACGCCTCCTTCCTCTTAACAGTTAAATATGGAGTATAATTTTTTTGTAAAAATTTTTTGTTATTGCATTTTTTTTGCATTTTTAATGCTGGGTGTATTGTTCTAGTACTATAGCCATACAAAGCAGAAATTACGTTTTTTTTTATTACACAGCATTCAGAAGGCAGAGCTGGCTGGAGGGCACAGATCAGCTTTAGTATTGTGTACTGCGCCGCTTACAATAAGACACAGTCATGGCTTGCAGCCACTATACACTGCCCTATATAAATCTGTGGCTGGGCTACCAGCTGTATACATAACACGGTCCCCACAGCCTGGGCAGCTGGTGTTTAATAAACCAGTGTGCTCATATCTGGCTTTCCTGTTTGTGCATGTCTCCGTAAGTGATTTAATAATGGTACTTTATGTTTTTTTGGGGTAATGGGTAACATTCACATTGACAAAAGTGACTATTTTTATATGGTCATATTCACACCATATAAACATAGTCACTTTTGTCAACAGTATTGCATTGGCAAGCAGACACAAGTGTGACCTTATTACAAGTTCACTAAAACAAAGACCTAATTATAGCATGCACAATAAATTAAATCATTCAGGCTTCAATGATTATAAATCCTTTGTCTATCACAACGTGGAGCTCATTATCTAGGGGCGCTCTCTATGGCACTTACACATGCCCCCTCTCTATATGGCAGTTACACATGCCCCCTCTCTATATGGCAGTTACACATGCCCCCTCTCTATATGGCAGTTACACATGCCCCCTCTCTATATGGCAGTTACACATGCCCCCTCTCTATATAGCGGCTACACATGCCCCCTCTCTATATGGCAGTTACACATGCCCCCTCTCTATATGGCAGTTACACATGCCTCCTCTCTATATAGCGGCTACACATGCCCCCTCTCTATATGGCAGTTACACATGCCCCCTCTCTATATGGCAGTTACACATGCCCCCTCTCTATATGGCAGTTACACATGCCCCCTCTCTATATGGCAGTATCACACATGCCCCCTCTCTATATAGCAGTTACACATGCCCCCTCTCTATATGGCAGTATCACACATGCCCCCTCTCTATATAGCAGTTACACATGCCCCCTCTCTATATGGCAGTTACACATGCCCCCTCTCTATATAGCAGTTACACATGCCCCCTCTCTATATAGCGGCTACAGATGCCCTCTCTCTATATAGCAGTTACACATGCCCCCTCTCTATATAGCAGTTACACATGCCCCCTCTCTATATAGCGGCTACAGATGCCCTCTCTCTATATAGCGGCTACACATGCCCACTCTCTATAAAGCGGCTACACATGCCCCCTCTCTATATAGCCGTTACACATGCCCCTCTCTATTTAGTGGCTACACATGTCCACTTTCTATATAGTGGCTACACATGCCCCCTCTCTATATAGCAGTTACACAAGCCCCCTCTCTATATGGCAGTTACACATGCCCCTCTCTATATGGCAGTTACACATGCCCCCTCTCTAAATAGCAGTTACACATGCCCCCTCTCTATATAGCAGTTACACATGCCCCCTCTCTATATGGCGGCTACACATGCCCCCTCTCTATATAGAAGTTACACATGCCCCCTCTCTATATAGCAGTTACACATGTCCACTCTCTTTATAGCAGTTACACATGTCCCCTCTCTATATAGCGGCTAAACATGCCCCCTCTCTCTATAGCGGCTACACATGCCCACTCTCTATATAGCAGTTACACATGCCCCCTCTCTATATGGCAGTTACACATGCCCCTCTCTATATGGCAGTTACATATGCCCCCTCTCTATATGGCAGTTACACATGCCCCTCTCTATATAGCAGTTACACATGCCCCCTCTCTATATGGCAGTTACACATGCCCCTCTCTATATGGCAGTTACACATGCCCCCTCTCTATATGGCAGTTACACATGCCCCGCTCTATATAGCAGTTACACATGCCCCCTCTCTATATGGCAGTTACACATGCCCCTCTCTATATGGCAGTTACACATGCCCACTCTCTAAATAGCAGTTACACATGCCCCCTCTCTATATAGCAGTTACACATGCCCCCTCTCTATATGGCGGCTACACATGCCCCCTCTCTATATAGAAGTTACACATGCCCCCTCTCTATATAGCAGTTACACATGTCCACTCTCTTTATAGCAGTTACACATGTCCCCTCTCTATATAGCGGCTAAACATGCCCCCTCTCTCTATAGCGGCTACACATGCCCCCTCTCTATATAGCAGTTACACATGCCCCCTCTCTATATGGCGGCTACACATGCCCCCTCTCTATATAGCAGTTACACATGCCCCCTCTCTATATAGCAGTTACACATGCCCCCTCTCTATATGGCAGTTACACATGCCCCTCTCTATATGGCAGTTACACATGCCCCTCTCTATATGGCAGTTACACATGCCCACTCTCTAAATAGCAGTTACACATGCCCCCTCTCTATATAGCAGTTACACATGCCCCCTCTCTATATGGCGGCTACACATGCCCCCTCTCTATATAGCAGTTACACATGTCCCCTCTCTATATAGCGGCTAAACATGCCCCCTCTCTCTATAGCGGCTACACATGCCCCCTCTCTATATAGCAGTTACACATGCCCACTCTCTATATGGCGGCTACACATGCCCCCTCTCTATATAGCAGTTACACATGCCCCCTCTCTATATAGCAGTTACACATGCCCCCTCTCTATATAGCAGTTACACATGCCCCCTCTCTATATGGCAGTTACACATGCCCCCTCTCTATATAGCAGTTACACATGCCCTCTCTCTCTATAGCGGCTACACATGCCCACTCTCTATATACCCGTTACACATGCCCCATCTCTATATAGCAGTTACACATGCCCCCTCTCTATATGGCGGCTACACATGCCCCCTCTCTATATAGCAGTTACACATGCCCCCTCTCTATATAGCAGTTACACATGCCCCCTCTCTCTATTCCGGCTACACATGCCCCCTCTCTATATAGCGGCTACACATGCCCCCTCTCTATATAGCAGTTACACATGTCCCCTCTCTATATGGCGGCTACACATGCCCCCTCTCTATATAGCAGTTACACATGCCCCCTCTCTATATGGCGGCTACACATGCCCCCTCTCTATATAGCAGTTACACATGTCCCCTCTCTATATGGCGGCTACACATGCCCCCTCTCTATATAGCAGTTACACATGTCCACTCTCTTTATAGCAGTTACACATGTCCCCTCTCTCTATACCGGCTACACATGCCCCCTCTCTATATAGCAGTTACACATGCCCTCTCTCTATATAGCAGTTACACATGCCCCCTCTCTCTGTTCCGGCTACACATGTCCCCTCTCTCTATACCGGCTACACATGCCCTCTCTCTATATAGCAGTTACACATCCCCCCTCTCTCTATTCCGGCTACACATGTCCCCTCTCTCTATACCGGCTACACATGCCCCCTCTCTATATAGCAGTTACACATGTCCACTCTCTTTATAGCAGTTACACATGTCCCCTCTCTCTATATAGCAGTTACACATGCCCCCTCTCTAAATAGCAGTTACACATGCCCACTCTCTATATAGCAGTTACACATGCCCCCTCTCTCTATGGCAGTTACACATGCCCCCTCTCTATATAGCAGTTACACATGCCCCCTCTCTATATGGCGGCTACACATGCCCCTCTCTATATAGAAGTTACACATGCCCCCTCTCTATATAGCAGTTACACATGTCCACTCTCTTTATAGCAGTTACACATGTCCCCTCTCTATATAGCGGCTAAACATGCCCCCTCTCTCTATAGCGGCTACACATGCCCCCTCTCTATATAGCAGTTACACATGCCCCCTCTCTATATGGCGGCTACACATGCCCCCTCTCTATATAGCGGCTACACATGCCCCCTCTCTATATGGCAGTTACACATGCCCCCTCTCTATATAGCAGTTACACATGTCCACTCTCTATATAGCGGCTAAACATGCCCCCTCTCTCTATAGCGGCTACACATGCCCCCTCTCTATATAGCAGTTACACATGCCCCCTCTTTATATAGCAGTTACACATGTCCACTCTCTATATAGCGGCTAAACATGCCCCCTCTCTCTATAGCGGCTACACATGCCCACTCTCTATATACCCGTTACACATGCCCCATCTCTATATAGCAGTTACACATGCCCCCTCTCTATATGGCGGCTACACATGCCCCCTCTCTATATAGCAGTTACACATGCCCCCTCTCTATATAGCAGTTACACATGCCCCCTCTCTCTATTCCGGCTACACATGCCCCCTCTCTATATAGCGGCTACACATGCCCCCTCTCTATATAGCAGTTACACATGCCCCCTCTCTATATAGCAGTTACACATGTCCACTCTCTTTATAGCAGTTACACATGTCCCCTCTCTCTATACCGGCTACACATGCCCCCTCTCTATATAGCAGTTACACATGCCCTCTCTCTATATAGCAGTTACACATGCCCCCTCTCTCTATTCCGGCTACACATGTCCCCTCTCTCTATACCGGCTACACATGCCCCCTCTCTATATAGCAGTTACACATGTCCACTCTCTATATGGCAGTTACACATGCCCCTCTCTATATGGCAGTTACACATGCCCCCTCTCTAAATAGCAGTTACACATGCCCCCTCTCTATATAGCAGTTACACATGCCCCCTCTCTATATGGCGGCTACACATGCCCCCTCTCTATATAGCAGTTACACATGCCCCCTCTCTATATGGCAGTTACACATGCCCCCTCTCTATATGGCAGTTACACATGTCCCCTCTCTATATAGCGGCTAAACATGCCCCCTCTCTCTATAGCGGCTACACATGCCCACTCTCTATATACCCGTTACACATGCCACCTCTCTATATAGCAGTTACACATGCCCCCTCTCTATATGGCGGCTACACATGCCCCCTCTCTATATAGTAGTTACACATGCCCCCTCTCTATATAGCAGTTACACATGTCCCCTCTCTCTATACCGGCTACACATGCCCCCTCTCTATATAGCGGCTACACATGCCCACTCTCTATATGGCGGCTACACATGCCCCCTCTCTATATAGTAGTTACACATGCCCCCTCTCTATATAGCAGTTACACATGTCCCCTCTCTCTATACCGGCTACACATGCCCCCTCTCTATATAGCAGTTACACATGTCCCCTCTCTATATGGCGGCTACACATGCCCCCTCTCTATATAGCAGCTACACATGCCCCCTCTCTATATAGTAGTTACACATGCCCCCTCTCTATATAGCAGTTACACATGTCCCCTCTCTCTATACCGGCTACACATGCCCCCTCTCTATATAGCAGTTACACATGCCCCCTCTCTATATAGCAGTTACACATGCCCCCTCTCTATATAGTAGTTACACATGCCCCCTCTCTATATAGCAGTTACACATGTCCCCTCTCTCTATACCGGCTACACATGCCCCCTCTCTATATAGCGGCTACACATGCCCACTCTCTCTATACCGGCTGCACATGCCCACTCTCTATATAGCGGCAACACATGCCCACTCTCTATATGGCGGCTACACATGCCCACTCTCTCTATACCGGCTGCACATGCCCACTCTCTATATAGCGGCAACACATGCCCACTCTCTATATGGCGGCTACACATGCCCACTCTCTCTATACCGGCTACACATGCCCACTCTCTATATAGCAGTTACACATGCCCCCTCTCTATATAGCAGTTACACATGCCCCCTCTCTATATAGTAGTTACACATGCCCCCTCTCTATATAGCAGTTACACATGTCCCCTCTCTATATACCGGCTACACATGCCCCCTCTCTATATAGCAGCTACACATGCCCACTCTCTCTATACCGGCTGCACATGCCCACTCTCTATATAGCGGCAACACATGCCCACTCTCTATATGGCGGCTACACATGCCCACTCTCTCTATACCGGCTACACATGCCCACTCTCTATATAGCGGCTACACATGCCCACTCTCTATATAGCGGCTACACATATTTATGAATATACTGATACTCAGTGGACGCAGGGCCCAGGGTAACACACAGCGGAGACAGGGACCGCACAGAGTAATAGACAGGAACAGAGTTATGCTCCTAGATGGGAGTGAGAGCAGAGGACAGGGTGAGGGAGGACTGTGCAGGGCAATAGGGGCAGCAGGAGGAAGGGGCAGTGCGTGTATACATATAACCCAAAGCACAGAGGATGCAGAGTGGGGCCATAGGGGCAGGAAGCAGAGGTAGTCCATCTGCATACTGTACATATAATAGAGGACAGGAGAGCGAGGACTGAGGAGGGCAATAGGGGCAGATGGAAGGGGTAGTGCCTGGATAAACATAACAAAGCATACCACATGGATAGAGGGGGCAATAGGGGTATGAGGTACAGGCAGTCTCTCAGTATACATATCACAGAGAGGACAGTGCGTGGTATTAGGGGCAGCAGGAGGAAGGGACAGCGCCTGTATAGGAAAGTCACAGAACAAGAGCTGGAACACAGAGGTGAGAAATGAATCACGCCGGAGCCCAGCCATAGAGCAGCGCTGCCCGGGGGAGGCAGGAGGAGGGATGCTGGGGGAGTCCGTGCAGGAGAGGGGCTGCGAAGGGGAGACCGGGGTCAGGCAGGAGAGGGGCTGCGGAGTGGAGACCAGGGTCAGGCAGGTGAGGGAGTGCGGGGAGAGACCGAGGTCAGGCAGGAGAGGGGCTGCGGAGGGGAGACCGGGGTCAGGCAGGAGAGGGGCTGCGGAGGGGAGACCGGGGTCAGGCAGGAGAGGGGCTGCGGAGTGGAGACCAGGGTCAGGCAGGAGAGGGAGTGCGGGGAGAGACCGAGGTCAGGCAGGAGAGGGGCTGCGGAGGGGAGACCGGCATCAGGCAGGAGAGGAGGGGGGGGGGGGATTTGGGGAGACCGGGGTCAGGCAGGAGAGGGAGTGCGGGGGGAGACCGGCGTCTGGCAGGAGAGGGAGTGCGGGGGGGAAGAGAGAGACCGGGGTCAGGCGGGAGAGGGGCTACGGAGGGGAGACCGGCATCAGGCAGGAGAGGGGGATTTGGGGAGACCGGCGTCTGGCAGGAGAGGGAGTGCGGGGGGGGGGGGGGGGGGGGGGGGAGAGAGAGACCGGCATCAGGCAGGAGAGGGGCTACGGAGGGGAGACCGGCATCAGGCAGGAGAGGGGGGGAGACCGGCATCAGGCAGGAGAGGGGCTACGGAGGGGAGTGCGGGGTCCGGCAGGAGAGGGGCAGTGGAGGGGAGACCGGGGGTCGGACAGGATAAGGCTGCGGAGGGAGAGACCGGGAGAAGGGGCGGAAAATAAAGTGAAGCGTCCGCAGAGAGAGCACGGTGACAGCTGCAGCTTCTAGCGGGGAGAAGGTTGTGGAGTATGGGAGAATAGGAAGCTGTGACCTGCGATGAGGGTCCTGTCTGCTCCTGGTGCCCCAGCTCCGTCCAGGTTGCCAGGAGCAGCGCAACACAAACCAGAGCTTGGGATGGAGGATTGTGTCTCCACAGTAACGTGTACACACAGCACAGCACTAGCTGCTCACACACACACTAGCACTCACTGATACATGTACACACAGCACTAACTGATCACTCACACACACACTGCCACTCACACTGATACACACACACACACACACACACACACACACACACACACACACACACACACACACACACACACTGGCACTCACTGATACATGTACACACAGCACTAACTGATCACTCACACACACTGCCACTCACTCATACTACACACACACACACACACACACACACACACACACACACACACACACACACACCACAGCCTCTAACTGCTCACACACACACTGCCACTCACACTGATACATATACAGTACACACAGCCTGCTACACACGATAGCCATATGTACACACACACACACACACACACACACACACACACACACACACACACACACACACACACACTGTCACTCACTGATATACATATACACAGAGCACAGCCAGGGGGTAGCCAGAACTTTGTGGGCCCCATAGCAACATTTTGAAGGAACCCCTGTCCCAATGCTTCTAGAGAGACACCTCTCCACAGCAGGTGTTCATTTTATGCCCCATAGTAATGCCATAGTTCATATTCTGAACCATAGTAGTGCCCTAGTTTATTTTATGAGCCATAGTAGTGCCCTAATTCACATTATGTCACATTGTAGTGCTGCCAGTACACATTATGCCACACACTACCCCCAATTCACATTATGACATAGTGTCCCCAGTTCAGTTGAAACCACATTGCAAAGAGAAGGTCCAGGGGCCAGAATTAGATATTTGTAGGCCCCAAGGAAGATGTTTGTAAGTGCCACTATGCACCTCCAATGGTAGAAAATGTACAGGTCACATTTATCTTTGACAGGGAAGGTGGCCCCTCTCAGCTCTGGGCCCCATAGCAACTGCACTGCCTGCACCTATGGTAGCTACGCCCTTGTATATGACACATGTAACAGGGAAGGTGGCCCCTCTCAGCTCTGGGCCCCATAGCAGCTGCACTGCCTGCACCTATGGTAGCTACGCCCTTGTATATGACACATGTAACTGTGGCAGGGAAGGTGGCCCCTCTCAGCTCTGGGCCCCATAGCAGCTGCACTACCTGCACCTATGGTAGCTACGCCCTTGAGCACAGCACTAACTGCTCACACATACACTGCCACTCAAGCCTTCTACACACAGCCATATGTACACACACACTGGCACTTACTAATACATGTACACAGCACAGCACTAACTGCTCACACACTGCCACTCAGAGCTGGATTAAGGCTCCAGGAGGCCAGGGGCACTAAAGAGCAGGGGGCCCCTATGGACTAAAATAGAAGTTTTACATATACCAGGCTTGATCCGGCACTCCACCCTCTGCTATGAATTACCTTGCTCTGGTGCCCTATAGTTTGAAATGTCACTCCATAGATATACAGTATATAGCAATGCAGGCGACACTCAGAGACTTACAGACGGAGAGGCACTCAGAGACTTGTAGCGTTTATAAATGCTGTGTTTGTTGACGTAGGGGACTCGATCCCCAAAACGTTGAAATAAACATTTCACAGTTTTATTCACTAAACGCTACATGTCTCTGCGTGCCACCTTTATTGTTATATATATATATATATATATATATATATATATATATATATCATGGGGCGCCACACACACAGAGGTGCAGGGGGTGCGAAGTTGTTCAAACATAGGGGAATGGGGGCACAGGGTATCATGAACACAGGGGCAGGGGATACACAATGCATCACACATGGGGGAGCACAGAATATTATGCACACAGGAGTAGGAGGGGCACAGGGTGACACACACACACACACACACACACACACACACACACACACAAAGGCAGCGGTCACAGGGGGCCACACAACAACATGAAGGGGGGGTAGATGGTGCCACACACACATAAGACAGGGGGTAGAGGGGCCACACACGGGGCAGGCGGGCACAAGGTGTCAAATTCACACATGCAGTGGGGCACAGGGGGCCACTCACCAGGGTGAGGGGGTTAGATGGTGCCACACGCACAAAAGTCGGGGTAGAGAGGCCACAACAGGGTCATACACACAGGGGGCCACACACCAGGCTGAGGGGGGTAAAGGGTGCCACACGCACATAAGGCAGGGGGGTACATGGGGCCACACACAGGGGGGTGGGGAGCAGGAGGGCACAGGGCTCTCTGGTCACTCACCGTTAGTGAGGCCCGCAGACCCAGGCACAGGATGAAGAGGAGGCCGGTGGCTGGAGGATCAGAGTGCCCGCGCCAATTCAGCACCATGGCGCCGCACTGTAGTGTGAGGCCAGAGTCGAGGACACTCCTGGAACTGTCTGGTAACTGCTTCACCCCCAACACAGGGCGGTTGCTGGAGGAGGGAGGGTGGCGGGGCCGCTGATGTCGGGCATCACGGATCTTCGGCGGGGGGGGGGGGGGGTGGCGGCTGCTGTGTGGTGTGAGAGATCTCCGGCGCACGGGCGGGTGGGGGGAGCGGAGGAGGGAAATGCTGTATAGTCGTGTGTGACAGGGTACAGGAGGAGCGGCGGCTCCTGAAGGCAGTCTGGGGCCACGGCAGCCGCAACCCTGCAGCCACCACAGTCACACACAGCCTGCACCCTCGCGTCACGCAGTAGCAGCCGGAGGGAGCACTGTCCACACACCCTGTGGTAGACGGCAGGGATGGGTGGCCCCTGGGAGAGGGGGGTCCATGGTAATGTACCCCCTGGGCCCCCCTTAATCTGGCTCTGCTGCCACTCACATATACACGTACACACAGCACAACAACTAACTGCTCACACACACTGCCAGTCACTAATATATATACACACAGCACAACAACTAACTGCTCACACACACTGCCAGTCACTAATAATAAGAATTTACTCACCGGTAATTCTATTTCTCGTAGTCCGTAGTGGATGCTGGGAACTCCGTAAGGACCATGGGGAATAGCGGGCTCCGAAGGAGGCTGGGCACTCTAGAAAGATTTCGGACTACCTGGTGTGCACTGGCTCCTCCCACCATGACCCTCCTCCAAGCCTCAGTTAGGATACTGTGCCCGGACGAGCGTACACAATAAGGAAGGATTTTGAATCCCGGGTAAGACTCATACCAGCCACACCAATCACACCGTACAACTTGTGATATGAAACCCAGTTAACAGTATGAAACAACTGAGCCTCTCAACAGATGGCTCAACAATAACCCGATTTAGTTAACAATAACTATGTACAAGTATTGCAGATAAACCGCACTTGGGATGGGCGCCCAGCATCCACTACGGACTACGAGAAATAGAATTACCGGTGAGTAAATTCTTATTTTCTCTGACGTCCTAGTGGATGCTGGGAACTCCGTAAGGACCATGGGGATTATACCAAAGCTCCCAAACGGGCGGGAGAGTGCGGATGACTCTGCAACACCGAATGAGAGAACTCCAGGTCCTCCTCAGCCAGGGTATCAAATTTATAGAATTTTGCAAACGTGTTTGCCCCTGACCAAGTAGCAGCTCGGCAAAGTTGTAAAGCCGAGACCCCTCGGGCAGCCGCCCAAGATGAGCCCACCTTCCTTGTGGAATGGGCATTGACAGATTTTGGCTGTGGCAGGCCTGCCACAGAATGTGCAAGTTGAATTGTACTACAAATCCAACGAGCAATAGTCTGCTTAGAAGCAGGAGCACCCAGCTTGTTGGGTGCATATAGGATAAACAGCGAGTCAGATTTTCTGACTCCAGCCGTACTGGAAACATATATTTTCAGGGCCCTGACCACGTCTAACAACTTGGAGTCCTCCAAGTCCCTAGTGGCCGCAGGCACCACAATAGGCTGGTTCAAATGAAACGCTGACACCACCTTAGGGAGAAACTGGGGACGAGTCCTCAATTCTGCCCTATCCATATGGAAAATCAGATAAGGGCTTTTATAAGACAAAGCCGCCAATTCTGATACTCGCCTGGCAGAAGCCAAGGCCAATAACATGACCACCTTCCACGTGAGATATTTCAGATCCACGGTTTTTAGTGGTTCAAACCAATGTGATTTTAAGAAACTCAACACCACGTTGAGATCCCAAGGTGCCACAGGAGGCACATATGGGGGCTGAATATGCAGCACTCCCTTTACAAATGTCTGAACTTCAGGTACTGAAGCTAGTTCTTTCTGAAAGAAAATCGATAGAGCCGAGATCTGTACCTTAATGGAACCCAGTTTTAGGCCCATATTCACTCCTGCTTGCAGGAAATGCAGAAATCGACCTAGTTGAAATTCCTCAGTTGGGGCCTTTTCGGCCTCACACCATGCAACATATTTCCGCCATATGCGGTGATAATGATTTGCTGTAACCTCTTTCCTGGCTTTAATAAGCGTAGGAATGACTTCCTCCGGAATGCCCTTTTCTTTCAGGATCCGGCGTTCAACCGCCATGCCGTCAAACGCAGCCGCGGTAAGTCTTGGAACAGACAGGGCCCCTGCTGTAGCAGGTCTTGTCTTAGCGGCAGAGGCCACGGGTCCTCTGAGATCATCTCTTGAAGTTCCGGGTACCATGTTCTTCTTGGCCAATCCGGAACACGAGAATTGTGTTTACTCCTCGCTTTCTTATTATTCTCAATACCTTTGGTATGAGAGGCAGAGGAGGGAACACATAAACTGACTGGTACACCCACGGTGTCACCAGAGCGTCCACAGCTATCGCTTGAGGGTCTCTTGACCTGGCGCAATACCTCTCTAGTTTTTTGTTTAGGCGGGACGCCATCATGTCCACCTGTGGACGACTCCACTGATGTACAATCATTTGGAAGACTTCTGGATAAAGTCCCCACTCTCCCGGGTGGAGGTCGTGTCTGCTGAGGAAGTCTGCTTCCCAGTTGTCCACTCCCGGAATGAACACTGCTGACAGTGCTAGTACATGATTTTCCGCCCATCGGAGAATTCTTGTGGCTTCTGTCATTGCCATCCTGCTTCTTGTGCCGCCCTGTCGATTCACATGGGCGACTGCCGTGATGTTGTCTGACTGGATCAGCACCGGCTGGTGTAGGAGCAGGGATTTTGCTTGACTTAGGGCATTGTAGATGGCCCTTAGTTCCAGAATATTTATGTGAAGGGAAGTCTCCTGACTTGTCCATAGTCCTTGGAAGTTTCTTCCCTTTGTGACTGCCCCCCAGCCTCGCAGGCTGGCATCCGTGGTCACCAGGACCCAGTCCTGAATGCCGAATCTGCGACCCTCCAGAAGATGAGCACTCTGCAGCCACCACAGAAGAGACACCCTGGTTCTTGCAGACAGGGTTATCAAGCGATGCATCTGAAGATGCGATCCGGACCACTTGTCCAACAGGTCCCACTAAAAGATTCTGGCATGGAACCTGCCGAATGGAATTGCTTCGTAAGAAGCTACCATCTTTCCCAAGACCCGCGTGCAGTGATGCACCGATACCTGTTTTGGTTTCAGGAGGTCTCTGACTAGAGAAGACAACTCCCTGGCTTTCTCCTCCGGGAGAAACACTTTTTTCTGGACTGTGTCCAGAATCATCCCCAGGAACAGTAGACGTGTCGTCGGGACCAGCTGTGACTTTGGGATATTCAGAATCCAGCCGTGCTGGTTCAGCACTTCCCGAGATAGTGCTACTCCCACCAACAACTGTTCTTTGGACCGTGCCTTTATTAGGAGATCGTCCAAGTACGGGATAATTAAAACTCCCTTTCTTCGAAGGAGTATCATCATTTCCGCCATAACCTTGGTAAATACCCTTGGTGCCGTGGAGAGTCCAAACGGCAGCGTCTGGAATTGGTAATGGCAATCCTGTACCACAAATCTGAGGTACTCCTGGTGAGGATGGTAAATGGGGACATGCAGGTAAGCATCCTTGATGTCCAGGGAAACCATGTAATCCCCCTCGTCCAGGCTTGCAATAACCGCCCTGAGCGATTCCATCTTGAACTTGAATTTTTTTATGTACATGTTCAAGGATTTCAAATTTAAAATGGGTCTCACCGAACCGTCCGGCTTCGGTACCACAAATAGTGTGGAATAGTAACCCCGGCCTTGTTGAAGTAGGGGTACCTTGATTATCACCTGCTGGGAATACAGCTTGTGAATTGCCGCTAGCACCGCCTCCCTGTCTGAGGGAGCAATCGGCAAGGCAGATTTTAGGAACCGGTGGGGTGGAGCCGCCTCGAATTCCAGCATGTATCCCTGAGATACTACTTGAAGGATCCAGGGATCCACCTGTGAGCGAGCCCACTGATCGCTGAAATTTCTGAGGCGGGCCCCCACCGTACCTGGCTCCACCTGTGGAGCCCCACCGTCATGCGGCGGACTTGGAAGAGGAAGCGGGGGAGGACTTTTGTTCCTGGGAACCTGCTGTCTGTTGCAGCCTTTTTCCCCTACCTCTGCCTCTAGACAGAAAAGACCCTCCTTTTCCACGCTTGCTTTTCTGGGTCCGAAAGGACTGAACCTGATAAAATGGCGCCTTCTTAGGCTGTGAGGGAACATGGGGTAAAAATGCTGACTTCCCAGACGTTGCTGTGGAAACTAGGTCGGAGAGACCATCCCCAAATAATTCCTCCCCTTTATAAGGCAAAACTTCCATGTGCCTCTTGGAATCTGCATCTCCCGTCCACTGACGAGTCCATAAGCATCTCCTAGCAGAGATAGACAATGCACTTACTTTAGATGCCAGCCGGCAAATTTCCCTCTGTGCATCTCTCATATATAAGACTGAATCTTTTATATGGTCAATCGTTAGCAGAATAGTGTCTCTGTCTAGTGTGTCAATATTTTCTGACAGTTTTTCTGACCATGCAGCGGCAGCACTGCACATCCAAGCTGAAGCACTAGCTGGTCTAAGTATAATGCCTGAGTGTGTGTATACAGACTTCAGGATTGCCTCCTGCTTTCTATCAGCAGGCTCCTTAAGGGCGGCCGTATCCTGAGAGGGTAGTGCCACCTTTTTTGACAAACGTGTGAGCGCTTTATCCACCCTAGGTGGTGTTTCCCAACGTGACCTATCCTCTGGCGGGAAAGGGAACGCCATTAGTACCTTCTTAGGAATTACAAATTTTTTTATCAGGGAAAAGCCACGCTTCTTCACACACTTCATTTAGTTCATCTGATGGGGGAAAAACTACGGGTAGTTTTTTCTCCCCAAACATAATACCCTTTTTTGTGGTACCTGGATGTAAATCAGAAATGTTTAACACCTCTTTCATTGCCTCAATCATGCAGTGAATGGCCCTGACAGGCATTAGGTTTGACTCATCGTCGTCGACACTGTTATCAGTATCCGTGTCGACATCCGGGTCTGCAAACTGAGGTAGCGGGCGTTTTAGAGCCCCTGACGACCCCTGAGGCACCTGGACAGGCACGAGCTGAGATCCCGGCTGTCCCACATTTGGCATGTCGTCAAATTTCTTATGTAAAGAATCTATACGTGCACTCATTTCTTTCCATAAGTTCATCCACTCGGGTGTCTGCCCCGCACGGGGTGACGTCCCTTCAAAATGCATCTGCTCCGCCTCCACCTCATTATCCTCATCAAACATGTCGACACAGCCGTACCGACACACCCCACACACACAGGGAATGCTCAACAGAGGACAGGACCCACAAAAAGCCCTTTGGGGGGACAGAGTGAGAGTATGCCAGCACACACCAGAGCGCTATATATATACAGGGACTAACTGAGTTATGTCCCTAATAGCTGCTTTTCATATAATATATGTATATATACTGCCAAATTTAATGCCCCCCCCTCTCTTTTCCCTCTTACTGTTACTGTATATTGCAGGGAAGAGCCAGGGAGCTTCCTTCCAGCCGAGCTGTGAGGGAAAAATGGCGCCAGTGTGCTGAGGAGATAGGCTCCGCCCCTTTTTCGCGGCCTATTCTCCCGCTTTTTATGGAATTCTGGCAGGGGTATTTACCTCATATATAGCCTCTGGGGTTATATATTGAGGTATTTTAGCCAGTCAAGGTGTTATTATTGCTGCCTCAGGGCGCCCCCCCCCAGCGCCCTGCACCCTCAGTGACCGGAGTGTGAAGTGTGAGAGGAGCAATGGCGCACAGCTGCAGTGCTGTGCGCTACCTTGGTGAAGACAGAGTCTTCATGCCGCCGATTTTCCGGACCATCTTCTTGCTTCTGGCTCTGTAAGGGGGACGGCGGCGCGGCTCCGGGACCGAACACCAAGGACTGGGCCTGCGGTCGATCCCTCTGGAGCTAATGGTGTCCAGTAGCCTAAGAAGCCCAATCCGGCTGCAAGCAGGCGAGTTCGCTTCTTCTCCCCTTAGTCCCTCGCTGCAGTGAGCCTGTTGCCAGCAGGTCTCACTGAAAATAAAAAACCTAAATCTATTCTTTCTAAGAGCTCAGGAGAGCCCCTAGTGTGCATCCAACCTCGGCCGGGCACGAATTCTAACTGAGGCTTGGAGGAGGGTCATGGTGGGAGGAGCCAGTACACACCAGGTAGTCTGAAATCTTTCTAGAGTGCCCAGCCTTCTTCGGAGCCCGCTATTCCCCATGGTCCTTACGGAGTTCCCAGCATCCACTAGGACGTCAGAGAAATATATACACACAGCACAACAACTAACTGCTCACACACACTGCCACTCACTAATATATATACACACAGCATAGCCATTAACTGCTCACACACACTGCCAGTCATACCCCTTTTACACCTACGAGCACGGGTCGCAGCCGGGAGCCTGACACGGGAGCTGCCCCCTGCTGCGACCCGTGCTCGGTCCCTTTCCCATCAGCAGTCACAACCCGGCATATGCCGGGTTGGTGACGCTTCTATCTACACGGCAGGGGCGGCGCAGGGAGATCACATGATCTCCCAGCGCCGCCCATCCATACAGTGTAAACGGGAGCCGTGTCGCATCGACACGGCTCCCGTTTACACTACACCCTACCCGGATCATTCCCGTGTCCTACCCAGGTAAATAGCCGGGTAGGATTCACGGGTCACTTGATCCGGGTTTACCCTTTTCCACTTGCGCGCCCCCGTGCATTTACCCGTGTTTTTTGAGCTAGTGGAAAAGGGGTATTACTGATACATGTACACATACAGTGCATCTGGAAAGTATTCACATTTTCAACGGGATACGGTCGTTAGGTCGACTCAACTTAGGTCGACAGTCATTAGGTCGACCACTGAAGGTCGACATGAGCATTGGGTTGACATGTACTAGGTCGACATGTGCATTAGGTTGACATGTACTAGGTCAACAGGTCAAAAGGTCGACATGAGTTTTCACATTTTTTTTCTTCATTTTTTGGATTTTTCCATACTTGACGATGCACGTGGACTACGATTGTAATGGTAACCTGTGCCAAGAGAAGTGGTAGCGGAGCGAGGCACCTTGCCTTCGCTCGCCATGCGAGGGGACACCATGCACTAATTGGGGTTCCCCATCACTTTATGAAGAAAACGACACCAAAAAAAGTCCAAAAACTCATGTCGACCTTTTCACCTGTCGACCTAGTACATGTCGACCTAATGCCCATGTCGACCTAATGCTCACGTTGACCTTCAGTGGTCGACCTATTGACTGTCGACCTAAGTTGAGTCGACTTAACGACCCATACCCTTTTCAACATTTTGTTATGTTATAGCCTTATTCCAAAATGGAATACATTCATTTCTCTAACGTCCTAAGTGGATGCTGGGAACTCCGTAAGGACCATGGGGAATAGCGGCTCCGCAGGAGACTGGGCACAACTAAAGAAAGCTTTAGGACTACCTGGTGTGCACTGGCTCCTCCCTCTATGCCCCTCCTCCAGACCTCAGTTAGAATTTTGTGCCCGGCCGAGCTGGATGCACACTAGGGGCTCTCCTGAGCTCTTAGAAAGAAAGTAATATTTAGGTTTTTTATTTTCAGTGAGATCTGCTGGCAACAGACTCACTGCTACGAGGGACCTAGGGGAGAGAATCGAACCTACCTGCTTGAAGCTAACTTGGGCTTCTAGGCTACTGGACACCATTAGCTCCAGAGGGATCGAACACAGGCCCAGCCTCGGTCGTCCGGTCCCGGAGCCGCGCCGCCGTCCCCCTAGCAGAGCCAGAAGCAAGAAGACGTTCCTGGAAATCGGCGGCAGAAGACTTCGGTCTTCATTAAGGTAGCGCACAGCACTGCAGCTGTGCGCCATTGCTCCCCAGGCACACCACATACTCCGGTCACTGATGGGTGCAGGGCGCTGGGGGGGGGGGGGGGGGGCACCCTGGGCTGCAATATAAGTACCTTACTTGGCAAATTAACACATAATATAGCCTTTAAGACTATATATGTGTGTAAAATCCCCTGCCATAACTGTATAAAAAAAGCGGGTGATCCAGTCAGACAACATCACGGCGGTCGCCCATGTAAACCGACAGGGCGGCACGAGAAGCAGGACGGCGATGGCAGAAGGCACAAGGATTCTCCGATGGGCGGAAAATCACGTGTTAGCAATGTCAGCAGTGTTCATTCCGGGAGTGGACACCTGGGAAGCAGACTTCCTCAGCAGGCACGACCTCCACCCGGGAGAGTGGGGACTTCATCCAGAAGTCTTGCAGCTGATTGTAAATCGCTGGGAACGGCCACAGGTGGACATGATGGCGTCCCGCCTCAACAAAAAGCTAGAAAGATATTGCGCCAGGTCGAGAGACCCTCAGGCAATAGCTGTGGACGCTCTAGTGACACAGTGGGTGTACCAGTCAGTTTAGGTGTTCCCTCCTCTTCCTCTCATACCCAAGGTACTGAGGATAATAAGACGAAGAGGAGTAAGAACTATACTCATTGTTCCGGATTGGCCAAGAAGAGCTTGGTACCCAGAACTTCAAGAGGTGATCTCAGAGGACCCATGGCCTCTGCCGCTCAGACAGGACCTGCTGCAGCAGGGGCCCTGTCTGCTCCAAGACTTACCGCGGCTGCGTTTGACGGCATGGCGGTTGAACGCCGGATCCTGAAGGAAAAGGGCATTCCGGAGGAAGTCATCCCTGCGCTGATTAAAGCTAGGAAAGAAGTGACCGCAAACCATTATCACCGCATATGGCGAAAATATGTTGCGTGGTGTGAGGCCAGGAAGGCCCCAACGGAGGAATTTCAGCTGGGCCGTTTTCTGCACTTCCTACAGTCAGGGGTGACTATGGGCCTAAAATTGGGTTCCATTAAGGTCCAGATTTCGGCTCTATCGATTTTCTTCCAGAAAGAACTGGCTTCACTACCTGAAGTTCAGACATTTGTTAAGGGAGTGCTGCATATTCAGCCCCCTTTTGTGCCCCCAGTGGCACCTTGGGATCTCAAGGTGGTGTTGAATTTCCTAAAGTCACATTGGTTTGAACCACTTAAAACCGTGGATTTAAAATATCTCACGTGGAAAGTGGTCATGCTGTTGGCCTTGGCTTCGGCCAGGCGGGTGTCAGAATTGGCGGCTTTATCATGTAAAAGCCATTATCTGATTTTCCATATGGATAGGGCGGAATTGAGGACTCGTCCCCAATTTCTCCCAAAGGTGGTTTCAGCTTTTCATTTGAACCAGCCTACTGTGGTGCCTGTGGCTACTCGTGACTTGGAGGATTCCAGGTTGCTGGACGTAGTCCGGGCCCTAAAAATCTATGTTTCCAGGACAGTTGGAGTCAGAAAGACTGACTCGCTATTTATCCTGCATGCACCCAACAAGTTGGGTGCACCTGCTTCAAAGCAGACTATTGCTCGCTGGATCTGTAGCACGATTCAACTTGCACATTCTGCGGCTGGACTGCCGCATCCTAAATCTGTAAAAGCCCATTCCACGAGGAAGGTGGGCTCTTCTTGGGCGGCTGCCCGAGGGGTCTCGGCTTTACAACTTTGCTGAGCAGCTACTTGGTCGGGGTCAAACACATTTGCTAAATTCTACAAGTTTGATACCCTGGCTGAGGAGGACCTAGAGTTCGCTCATTCGGTGCTGTAGAGTCATCCGCACTCTCCCGCCCGTTTAGGAGCTTTGGTATAATCCCCATGGTCCTTACGGAGTTCCCAGCATCCACTTAGGACGTTAGAGAAAATAAGATTTTACTCACCGGTAAATCTATTTCTCGTAGTCCGTAGTGGATGCTGGGCGCCCGTCCCAAGTGCGGATTGTCTGCAATACTTGTATATAGTTATTGGTTAACTAAAGGGTTATTGTTGAGCCATCTGTTGAGAGGCTCAGTTATATTTCATACTGTTAACTGGGTACAGTATC
Organism: Pseudophryne corroboree; assembly: GCF_028390025.1. Lineage (NCBI taxonomy): Eukaryota > Metazoa > Chordata > Amphibia > Anura > Myobatrachidae > Pseudophryne > Pseudophryne corroboree. Next base: position 56,810,421 of record NC_086451.1, read on the forward strand.
ACGAGTTATACGGTGTGATTGGTGTGGCTGGTATGAGTCTTACCCGGGATTCCAAATCCTTTCCTTATTGTGTCAGCTCTTCCGGGCACAGTATCCTAACTGAGGTCTGGAGGAGGGTCATAGAGGGAGGAGCCAGTGCACACCAGGTAGTCCTAAAGCTTTCTTTAGTTGTGCCCAGTCTCCTGCGGAGCCGCTATTCCCCATGGTCCTTACGGAGTTCCCAGCATCCACTACGGACTACGAGAAATAGATTTACCGGTGAGTAAAATCTTATTTTTCCCCCACAAAATTCTACACACAATACCCCATAATGACAACGTGAAAAAGTTTTTTGGAGATTTTTGCAAATTTATTAAAAATAAAAAACTAAGACATCACATGTATATAAGTATTCACAGCCTTTGCTCAATACTTTGTTGATGCACCTTTGGCAGCAATTACTGTACAGCCTCAAGTATTTTTGAATATGATGCCACAAGCTTGGCACACCTATCTTTGGGCAGTTTCGCCCATTCCTCTTTGCAGCACCTCTCAAGCTCCATCAGGTTGGATGGGAAGTGTCGGTGCACAGCCATTTTCAGATCTCTCCAGATCAAGACCGCTCTGGAGCAGGTTTTCATCCAGGATGTCTCTGTACATTGCTGCATTCATCTTTCCCTCTATCTTGACTGGTCTCCCAGTTCCTGCCGCTGAAAAACATCCCCACAACACGATGCTGCCACCACCATGCTTCACTGTAGGGATGGTATTGGCCTGGTGCTGAGCGGTACCTGGTTTCCTCCAAACATGATGCCTGTCATTCATGCCAAAGAGTTCAATATTTGTCTCATCAGACCAGAGAATTTTGTTTCTCATGGTCTGAGAGGCCTTCAGGTAAACTCCAGGCGGGCTGCCATGTGCATTTTACTAAGGAGTGGCTTCCGTCTGGCCACTCTACCATACAGGCCTGTTTTGTTGATTGCTGCAGAGTTGGTTGTTCTTCTGGAAGGTTCTCCCCTCTCCACAGAGGAATGCTGTAGCTCTGACAGAGTGACCATTGGGTTCTTGGTCACCTCCCTGACTAGGGCCCTTCTTCACCGATCGCTCAGTTTAGTCGGCCGGCCAGCTATAGAAAGAGTCCTGGTGGTTCGGAACTTCTTCCATTTACGGATGATGTAGGCCACTGTGCTCATTGGGACCTTCAAAGCAGATCTTTTTCTGTATTCTTCCCCAGATTTGTGCCTCGAGACAATCCTGTCTCGGAGGTCTACAGACAATTCCTTTGACTTCATGCTTGGTTTGTGCATGTCAAGTGTGGGACCTTATATAGACAGGTGTATGCCTTTCCAAATCATGTCCAATCACCTGAATTTACCACAGGTGGACTCCAATTAAGCTGTAGGAACATCTCAAGGATGATCAGTGGAAACAGGATGCACCTGAGCTCAATTGTGAGCTTCATGGCAAAGGCTGTGAATACTTAGGTACATGTGATTTCTTAGTTTTTTATTTTTAATAAATTTGCAAAAATCTAAAAAAAAAAAAAAAAAAACTTTTTTCACTATGTCATTATGGGGTATTGTGTGTAGAATTTTGAGGGAAAAAATGAATTTATTCAATTTTGGAATAAGGCTGTAACATAACAAAATGTGTAAAAAGTGAAGCGCTGTGAATACTTTCCGGATGCACTGTAGTCTACTACGTATAGCCACATGTAGACACACTGTTATGCACACCAGTGCCAGCAGGAATGTACTGGTGTCTGAACGGTGAGGGATGCAAAACAAATGAACTCACAGACAGACTGGGGAATATGACATTACATACACAGAAGGTGATAGGGTAACAAAATAAATACAAAGTGAACAGAGAAGCCCAAAGGCTAAGAAACTGGGTGTCTCCCTAGTATTAGGAATGCTCAGATGGAAAGAAGCGAGATGTAGTGATTTAATACGTAGAGAACCCGAAATGCTGTTGCTAAGGGCAACAGCAAAACCCTAAAGGGTTACCAACGGGTGTGGCAGTAAACTCCTTGGTCAGAGATGGAATAATAGACACAAGGAGAGTCTCCACAATCCTAGTCCTCACTTGCAGTGCACTGGTTCAGCTTACTGCCACTAAACTGACACCTGAACACCTTGCACAGTGAGAAAGGATTTAGGCAGGCAAGTCTGAGAATACAGCCGCAAACCTGCTAGGTTCACAGAGTAGCAAAAGAACCCCAGCAGGTTAAACGACTGACTCCAGTCTTACTGCTAGGTCTGGATTGGCAGAGTGTAATACCAAATCCCCAGGCCTATTTGCAGTAAGCAACAAACAAATACAAAGTTTACACAGTACTAGCTAGCTTTCAGGAACTGACTAACCAACAAAGATTCAGCAGCATCTGCCTAACCTGAGAAGAGGGTTTATATAGCAGGTGCTGTCCACGCCCCACTCAGACCTCACAGACTGTGAGCACAAAAACCAGCACCGGATCCCCTGCCGTGCACAGAGCCTGTAACCACTGCACAGCAAAAGACCCGAACCGGAGTATCAGCTACGCTCAGGTTACTCCGCTAGCACTTGTCTCCCGGTTGCCATGACGATGTGGCAGCACAGAGCAGGAGACCCTAACAGTACCCCCCCTCTGACGAGGGGTCAAAGAACCCCTACCACCGGGTTTATCGGGGAACTGCGAGAAGAAAGAGCGTAACAGTCTGGGGGCATGAAGATCACAACTGCGCACCCACGACCGCTCCTCCGGGCCATACCCCTTCCAGTGCACCAAAAATGACAGCCGACCCCGAACCATCTTGGAGTCAAGAATCCTTTCAACAACAAACTCCCTCTGGCCACGTATCAGAAGAGGGGAAGGTCTTCCACTGGAAGAAGGATTACTAATCGCCCGTTTTAAAAGGGAACAATGAAATGTTTTATTGATACCCAAAGAACGGGGTAGATCTAACTGAAATGCCACCGGATTGATAACCCTAGTGATCTTATAAGGACCGATGAACCGGGGGCCTAACTTATGAGATGGCTGTCTCAACTTCAAATTCTTAGTAGACAACCAGACGAAGTCTCCTTATTTGAAGCTGCAGGGTCTTTTCCGCTTATCAAAAACCCTTTTGGTCACTAATGACACAGACACAAGGGCTTTCTTCACTTTCCTCCAAATACCTCTAAGGACCGAAACCACAGAGGAACCACCAGGCGTGGAATCCAGGGGGTCAAAAGAATTGGCCTTAGGATGATGCCCATACACACAAAGGAAGGGAGAGACCCCTGTAGCAGAGTGAGCCGCGTTGTTATAGGCAAACTCCGCCATGGACAGATGAGCCACCCAGTCAGTCTGACACTTGGAGACATAACACCTGAGGAACTGCTCCAAGGACTGGTTCACCCTTTCAGTCTGCCCATTAGACTGCGGATGGTAGCCTGACGACAAGCTGACAGAAATCTGGAGATCGGAACAAAATGTCCTCCAGAATTTGGCCACAAACTGGGATCCGCGGTCAGAGACCACATCAAGTGGCAACCCGTGGAGGCGCACAGCATGCAGCATAAATAATTCAGACAGGAGTCTGGCCGATGGCAACCCAACCAATGGAACGAAGTGCGCCGTCTTCGAAAACCTGTCAACGACAACCCAGATGGCTGTCATCCCCGAGGATTTGGGCAAGTCCACCACAAAATCCATTGAAATGTGGGTCCATGGCTTAGATGGAATAGAGAGTGGATGTAATGGGCCAACAGGAACCCCTCTAGGAGTCTTATTTCGGGCACAGATGTCACATGCCCGAACCCACTGATCCACATCCCTAGCCACCGAGGGCCACCACACCGCCCTAGATAGCAACTCCCGAGTTCTGGCAATACCCGGGTGACCTGCCGACTTCTTGGCATGGAATTCCAGGAACACTCGCTGTCTTAACCTAGGAGGCACAAACAAAAGACCTACCGGAAGGTCTGGAGGAGCCTGCTCCTGTGCTCTAAGGACTAATGACAAGAGGTCCTGGGTAATTCCCACTTTAATACATGATGGGGACACAATGGGCAATGGCTCCTCGGTGGTCTCCTGGATTGGAGCAAAACTCTGCGAGAGCGCATCAGCCTTGATGTTTTTTGACCCAGGGCGATATGTTATCAAAAAATTAAAGCGAGCAAAAAACAAAGCCCATCGTGCTTGCCTGGCATTGAGGCGCTTCGCTGACTCTAAATATGCCAAATTCTTATGGGCGGTGAGAATTGAGACCACAAACTTAGCCCCCTCAAGCCAGTGTCTCCACTCCTCGAGTGCATCCTTAATAGCCAACAATTCCCGGTTACCCACGTCATAATTCATCTCGGCAGGCGAAAATTTACGGGAAAAGTAAGCACAAGGATGAAGGCGATTATCAGACACCCCCATCTGAGAGAGCACTGCCCCAATACCCATCTCAGAGGCATCCACCTCCACCACAAAAGGACGCTCTGGATCTGGGTGTCGCAGCACCTTGGCCGAGACAAATGCCCTTTTAAGACGGGCAAAAGCCGCTTTGGCCTCACAAGACCAGTGAGCAACATCCGCCCCTTTCTTAGTGAGTGCCACCAAGGGCGCCACTATAGACGAAAATCCAGCGATAAATCGTCTAAAAAAATTTGCAAAGCCCAGAAAACGCTGAAGCGCCTTCAAACTAGTGGGCTGCACCCAATCCAGGACTGCCTGTACCTTGGAACCCTCCATTTGGAAACCTTCTGGGGAGATAATATATCCTAGAAATGCGATTTGCTGAACTTCAAATTCGCACTTCTCCAGCTTCGCCCCAAGCCGGTGGTCTCTGAGTTTCTGGAGGACTAAGCGTACATGCTTCCGATGTTCCTCCAGGGAATGGGAGAAGATTAGGATGTCATCTAAGTATACAACTAAGAATCTATCCAAATATTCCCTGAGCACATCGTTCATGAAGTCCTGGAAGACTGCCGGGGCATTACAGAGCCCAAAAGGCATCACCAAATATTCATAATGCCCTGAGTGGGTATTAAAGGCAGTCTTCCATTCATCCCCCTCTCTTATTCGGATTAGATTGTACGCACCGCGTAGGTCAATCTTAGAAAAAATGGTGGCAGTACGAAGCTGGTCAAACAAGACCGAAATGAGAGGCAGTGGGTATGAGTTTTTAATCGTGATACGGTTCAATTCCCTGAAGTCGATGCAGGGTCGCAACGAACCGTCCTTTTTACCCACGAAGAAGAACCCCGACCCAACTGGAGACTGTGAAGGACTGATAAATCCCTTAGCCAAGTTCTCCTGAATGTACTCTGCCATAGCCTGAGTCTCAGGACGTGACAGGGAGTACAACCTGCTCTTGGGAAGCTTAGCATTCGGCAACAAATCAATGGCACAGTCATAGGGGCGATGGGGAGGTAGTACCTCTGCAACTCTTTTGGAGAACACGTCCGCAAAATCTGCATAACATCCTGGCAAACTTAGCTGCGAAAGCCTGACTGGAAGGCTCAAGCAACTCCTGAAACAATCAGTACCCCAACTAAGAATCTCCCCAGAGACCCAGTCAAATTGAGGATTGTGGGCCCTTAACCAGGGTAACCCCAACACCAATGGGGCAAAAGTACAGACAGTCACATAAAAGGACAATTTTTCAGAGTGTGTGGCTCCAATAAACAAAGAAATCTGGCTAGTGCAAGAGGTAATTTTACCCTGGGATAATGGTTCCCCGTTTAACCCACAAATCTCAATTTCCGATGCCAAGGGTACTAAGGGAACAGAGTGTTTCAGGGCGAATTGGCGGTCCATAAAAAACCCGTCTGCCCCACTGTCCACAAAGGCCTCAGTCTTGACAGTTTGACCGAGGATCTTCAAGGTAACCGGAATGATAAAAGTCTTCTTGGGAAATTCCGACTTCTGACCTGACAGGATATTTCCCATCACCCTCAGGCCCTGAAGTTTTCCGGCTTTTCTGGGCATGATACTACCACATGACCTTTATTCCCACAGTACAAACATAACCCCTGCTGTCTCCTCCGCGTCTTCTCACGCGAGGAGAGGCGGGTAGCCCCAATCCGCATAGGCTCCTCGGAAAATTCCTCAGAGTCTGAGGTTCCCTTGGGAAAGAAGGAAACCTCGGTCTCCCTTTCAAGCCTGTGCTCTCTCAGCCGTCTATCCACCCGAATGGATAACTGCATGAGCTGATCCAAGCTATCAGGCAAGGGATATTGTACCAGTTGGTCCTTTAACTGGTTAGAAAGACCTCTTCGGTACTGGTGTCTCAGGGCTGGGTCATTCCACTGGGTATCATGGGCCAACCTCCGAAACTCCGTACAATAAACCTCAACTGGCCTTCGCCCTTGCTTAAGGATCGAAATCTGAGCCTCGGCTGAGGCCGTCTTGTCAGGGTCATCATACAACATGCCCAGTGCTGTAAAAAAAGCATCAACACTTTTAAGCGACGGACAGTCAGGCTGCAACCCATATGCCCAGACCTGTGGGTCTCCTTGTAGCAAGGAAATCACTATGCCCACCCGCTGAATCTCCGACCCAGAAGACTGAGGCCTAAGCTGGAAATATAGCTTGCAGCTCTCCTTGAAACAAAAGAACTGCGAGCGATCTCCAGAAAAACGATCCGGGAGATTTACTTTCGGCTCCTTAACCCCTGAAGGTACTGCTGCTGCGGGAGCTCCGCCAGCGGCCTGCGAGGTGTGCATTTTAATGGACAAATCATTAAATTGTCGTGTCAGGACCTGCACCTGATCGACCACCTGTTGCAAAGTATTTTGAGGGGTATGCTCCATATTCCCACAAAATTTCAACAGGAGTATTAGGCTGCTGAATATGTTATGCACACCAGTGCCAGCAGGAATGTACTGGTGTCTGAACGGTGAGGGATGCAAAACAAATGAACTCACAGACAGACTGGGGAATATGACATTACATACACAGAAGGTGATAGGGTAACAAAATAAACACAAAGTGACAGAGAAGCCCAAAGGCTAAGAAACTGGGTGTCTCCCTAGTATTAGGAATGCTCAGATGGAAAGAAGCGAGATGTAGTGATTTAATACGTAGAGAACCCGAAATGCTGTTGCTAAGGGCAACAGCAAAACCCTAAAGGATTACCAACGGGTGTGGCAGTAAACTCCTTGGTCAGAGATGGAATAATAGACACAAGGAGAGTCTCCACAATCCTAGTCCTCACTTGCAGTGCACTGGTTCAGCTTACTGCCACTAAACTGACACCTGAACACCTTGCACAGTGAGAAAGGATTTAGGCAGGCAAGTCTGAGAATACAGCCGCAAACCTGCTAGGTTCACAGAGTAGCAAAAGAACCCCAGCAGGTTAAACGACTGACTCCAGTCTTACTGCTAGGTCTGGATTGGCAGAGTGTAATACCAAATCCCAAGGCCTATTTGCAGTAAGCAACAAACAAATACAAAGTTTACACAGTACTAGCTAGCTTTCAGGAACTGACTAACCAACAAAGATTCAGCAGCATCTGCCTAACCTGAGAAGAGGGTTTATATAGCAGGTGCTGTCCACACCCCACTCAGACCTCACAGACTGTGAGCACAAAAACCAGCACCGGATCCCCTGCCGTGCACAGAGCCTGTAACCACTGCACAGCAAAAGACCCGAACCGGAGTATCAGCTACGCTCAGGTTACTCCGCTAGCACTTGTCTCCCGGTTGCCATGACGACGTAGCAGCACAGAGAAGGAGACCCTAACACACACACTGCCACTCACTCATACATGTGCACACACAGCACAACACTAACTGCTCACACACACTGCCACTCACTAATATATATACACACAGCACAGCCACTAACTGCTTACACACACTGCCACTCACTGATAAATTTACACACAGCACAGCACTAACTGCTTACACACACTGCCAGTCACTGATACATATACACACAGCCTGCTACACACAGCGACATGTACACACACAGCAAAACAACACTAGAAATGGGAATAAATGAACATACTGTAGTAATGATAAACAGTGAGACATAAACAACCTGACTGCACTGTTCAAAGGACAATTACCCTACCCAGTGTAGTAAGAGAATGAAAGGGGTTGTAATAAGGAATCTGTTATGGGTAGAGATGGCTTCCCTGTGAAAGTCCAATGAGACAGTAACCTGCTGAGGAAGTAGCGTCTATCTTCAGAACGGTCGTCAGACTCATACTGTATATCGTCGTATGTCCATTTTCCGTAAAATGTTTAGCAGGTAAGAGTAGGGCAAAGCGTTTTATATGTCCTACCAGATATGTGCAGAATATAATTAAAGAAGACTTGAAATAAAAATGTTTAATTTCCCTACACAATCAATTTTTTCCTTACACAATCAATTTTTTCTTAGTTGCATTCCCCTAACATTTTCTCTAGTGGAGGAATTTGGCTATTACCCTTTTCTGATCGATGTAGTGAGCCAGCCGGATCTGTGGGGTCTCTATCTCATCTCTAATGTAGATGGGGACATCACATTTATGTAGGGGATCCCTGTGTATTTCAGAATAACTTCGAATCTGAGATTATTCCCTTAGTTCCTATTCTCCAGGTCATCTAATGTATCCATTATTTATTTATTAACAGTTTCTTATATAGCGCAGCATATTCCGTTGCTCTTTACAATTAGAACAACAGTAAGATATCAGATCGGATCGTGTGTACACACTACAAACGATGTCTAGAAACAAAGTCATCACTGGAGTTTAAAACCACACAATATCGCCTCATCAAGACTGCATGCAGTCCGATGTACGACGTTGCATGCTACCCGCGGGAGCTCGCATCGTACGTTGGATTATTTTGTTGTGAACGATATTGCATAGTGTGTATGAGCCATTAGTTGAATGCATCGATCCTAGCCTGCACAGCCTGGTTGCGATAGCAGGTGCTCCAGCGCCATTTTTTCTCTGAGCGTCTGCTTGTGATGTCACGCAGCCACCTCAAAAATGGTCCAGATACGTTTTCTTTATCCGTACTGCGGCCACAAAATGCTGCATCGACGCACCCCACCATCGGCCACCCCTTTCAATCACCTTGCGGCTGATGTGGCTGTATGGTGAAGGGTCCAGCACACGCACTATGGCCAGTGTACGTGCGCAGCATTGATGGACGTGGCCGCTGCATACAGACAGTCTGAATAAGACTCAAATGTTTGGCATTGCTCATGTGCATGCATAGAACGGAGAATTGAGACAAGGGATGAGAGTGTAATCCTGCCACTGTATAAATCATTGGTACAGCCGCACCTTGAATATTGTGTACAGTTCTGGGTGCCACACCACAAAAAATATATCTTGGAACTGGAAAGGGTTCATAGGCGAGCCACAGAATTGATTAAGGGGTTAGAGGTACTGCATTTTGAGGAAAGGCTTACTAGGTTAGATATGTTTACACTAGAAAAGAGGAGACATTATTAATATTTACAAGTATATAAAGGGACAATACATGGAGCTATCGAGCAATTTGTTTATTGAGAGATCTCTACACAGGACTCTGAGAGAAAATTTCATACCCAACAAAGGAAAGGGTTCTTCGCAGTAAGAATTTGGAATTCTCTGCCAGAAAAGGTAGCAATGATGGACGCCGTCAATAGGTTTAAAAATGGATTCGATAAATTTCTATGTGAAAAAATATCCACGGCTATAACATTTAAAATGAATGTATTTTAGTAACATCATTATAGTTAGTTAGACTTAAAAACATAACAACAGCTTGCGGTGCCTCGGCTCCCACGTTACCCGCTCTGTTACCGTGTAGGTTGCTGCCTCACATCTCCCCCCGCCAGCTGTCCCACATGCAGCTGTCCGCACCAGCCACAGCAGGCAGCCATCTTGTCCGGAGTGGGGACCAGACCGGCTCTACCGGGAGCACCGGACGGAGAGCTGTGGGAGGGCAGTGTTGGCATTGGGAGAGTGGTGCAGGGTTGCCTCTATCTTCGCTATCGGGGCGTTCCATGGCCCACTGTGACAGCCGGCAGGAGAGAGGCACCGGCGCTCAGACAGGTGGGGAGCAGGAGTGAGAGCCGCAGAGAGTCAGACGAAGAGCCGCCTACCGGGCTCACATCACCGCCGCGGCACCGAGGTAACGATTGATCCGGCTGGACTGGACCTTGGTCGTAAGGGCCTGGTAGCTGGGGCCAATGTGCCGGGAGGCGAGATCCCGGTAACTGACCTGTGCCCAGAGCGCTCCAGGGAGACGGCGGCCACCATGGCCTCCAACTGCAGCAGCAACAGCGTCGCCGCCGGCACTACCAGCAAGACCAAGAAGAAGCATTTTGTGTGCCAGAAAGTGAAGCTCTTCTGCGCCAGCGAGCCCCTGCTGAGCGTGCTGATGTGGGGGGTCAACCACACGGTGAGCTGGTGCCCCTGTCTGTCTGTACGACGTACATGTACCCCCTCACACACCCCTGCCTGTGCCATGCCCGTGCCAGCAGCTCCTCATTGCCAGGCGTCACTGATGTGCTCCTAGTCTTCTACATATTTGCACAGATCTGTGACTCATTTTACTCTAACTCCGCCCAACTTTGTGACTCCGCCCAGCGTTAGAAAATGAGTCACAGAGTCACATGTCTGGGCTAATATATAGGAGATGTATGTTACTTATACCCCTTTCACACAGCACAAATAACCTGATATCGACCCGGCATATTGCCGGGTTGACACGGGTCAGTGTGCGGTGTGAAAGCGCCATGTCGGATTTCCCGGGTCGCCTGACCCAGTAATTCAACCCGGGTTATAAGCAATGTTGAATACCATGTCAGTGGCTCTGTAAACGGATTCCCAGATCGAGCCGATCCGGGACCCATTTACAAGATAGGGAGAGGCGGCGCTGGAGATGAGCTCATCTCCCAGCGCCACCTCCGCCCCCGCTGCCGGCTCCGCCCCCCCGCCGCTATGGCAACCGACCCAGCAATTTTCCGTGTTGGGAAGCCACCAGAAGAGGTATGAGAGTCTCCAATGCCGAATCCCACCCGGGAATGACCTGTTTCCTATTCCCGGGTGGGATCCGGCATTGGAGATGTGAAAAGGGTATAAGTGTCTTGCTTTGTAGTTGTATTTGACAACATTTTGCTGAAATTTAAAGTTAGCATCAAAGGAGATCTCCATGGGAGACTTCAATGCACCTGGATCTGCCTGTGACTGTACCTACAAGGGTCAGAGCAATTTCAGTTTGGTCAGAAGAAGCAGGAGGCGAAGGAGGGCCACCCACTTTGCTTACTTGCAATTTTGGGGCAGAATTGATTAAGCAAGGAACCAGCTGGAACCCATTCTCGCATTAGTGCAATGAAGTAAGAGTCACCTTGGTAGAGAATCAATGGCGCAAAATAGCGTGGTCTTTTTCAACGTGGACAAACAGTGCCTAATGTAGAGACCAGTTTCATACCTATCAAATCACAGTTTGAGCTTTGAGTACAAATCTCCTTTTGTATTCAAAAGACAAGCTGTGTATTTGTCACTTGCAGCCAACAGGTGGCGGTGTTGCCTCATGCAGAAAGTTTATCTTGCAGTGTTCCAAATCAGTAGCAGTGTAACATTCAGGAGGAAATGTAATAGGGTGTGAGAATGAGAAAGTGAGAGATTTTGGTAAAATTCTCCTGTTTTTTTAAAGTGGAAAATCAACCTGGTTTTGCTATGTAAATGATTGCCACTTAAAAAAAAAACCCAGGAGAATTATTTCACTTGCAATCCTGTGAGGAGACCTGGAAAACATGAACTGTTGGGGGTACATGAGGACCTCGGTTGAGAACCACTGTCCTATATATACCATGTATTCTCATAAAATATGCATCATCCCTTTAACTATAAAATGCAGACTTTGTATAATGTCATCAACCTAACTGTACCTTTTACCTAAGGTTTCTCATACTCAGAGGCGTAGCTAGGGTTTTTCGGAGCCCAGGGCAAGATGGAAAATGCCCCCCCCCCCCCACAAAAAAAAACCCACACAAAAAGAAGCATGTGCACGCCGAAGGCGTGTGCGCCAAAAACATGGGCGTGGCCACACACCAGAAGGGGTGTGGCCACTGAAAATTGCCCACAGTGCCAGTTACATTGCCCCACAGTGCCAGATACATGCCCCACAGTGCCAGTTACATTGCCCCACAGTGCCAGTTACATTGCCCCACAGTGCCGTATACATGCCCCACAGTGCCGGATACATGCCCCACATTGCCAGATACATGCCCCACAGTGCCATTTACATTGCCCCACAGTGCCAGATACATGCCCCACAGTGCCAGTTACATTGCCCCACAGTGCCAGATACATGCCCCACAGTGCCAGTTACATTGCCACACAGTGCCGGATACATGCCCCACTATGCCAGATACATGCCCCACTGTGCCAGATACATTGCCCCACAGTGCCAGATACATGCCCCACAGTGCCAGTTACATTGCCCCACAGTGCCAGATACATGCCCCACAGTGCCAGTTACATGCCCCACAGTGCCAGATAGATTGCCCCACAGTGCCAGATACATGCCCCACATTGCCAGATACATTGCCCCACAGTGCCAGTTACATTGCCCCACAGTTCCAGATACATGCCCCACAGTGCCAGTTACATTGCCACACAGTGCCGGATACATGCCCCACTATGCCAGATACATGCCCCACTGTGCCAGATACATTGCCCCACAGTGCCAGATACATGCCCCACAGTGCCAGTTACATTGCCCCACAGTGCCAGATACATGCCCCACAGTGCCAGATACATGACCCACAGTGCCAGATACATGCCCCACTCAGTGCCAGATACATGCCCCACTGTGCCATTTACATGCCCCACTGTGCCATTTACATGCCCCACTCAGTGCCAGTTACATTCCCCATTTAGTGCCAGATACATGCCCCACTCAGTGCCAGTTACATGCCCCACTCAGTGCCAGTTAAATGCCGCACTCAGTGCCAGTTACATGCCCTATTTAGTGCCAGTTACATGCCCCACTCAGTGCCAGTTACATGCCCCACTCAGTGCCAGTTACATGCCCCACTCAGTGCTAGTTACATGCCCCATTTAGTGCCAGATACATGCCCCACTGTGCCGCCGCTTCCCCCCCCCTTCCCCCTGTCACTCACCGCTTGTCGATGATATGTGAGGGGAGGAGAGCGCAGCGCAGCGCCTCTACTTCCCCTCACCGCTCCAGGTCTCCGGCGGCTGTCTAGCGCCGGTTCGCTAGCCAATCAGAGCTCGCGGACTGGCAGCCAATCAGGAGCCGGTTCGCAAGCTCTGATTGGCTAACGCCGGAGACCGGACACAGCAGCGCTGCTGGCAGCGATGCTAGGGCTTTCAGCGGCAGTGAGGGGAGGGAGAGACGCTGTGCTCTCCTCACCTCACATTTTGGGTTGACGGGGGCGAGTGGGGCATGATGCCCTGGCCGCCGGCGGCGCCCCCCTCTCCTGGGCCTGCCAAGGCGCCCAGGGCACGTGCCCCACTCGCCCTACCCTAGATACGCCTCTGCTCATACTGTAGACTTATTGCATAGCTCCATGTTGTTTGTTAAATGTGATTCTTAAACATTGCCAACATCATAACTGTGATGAGCCCCAGGTCGCCCTCTCTCAGCCCCCATTGCAATTAATACAGCCTGGCTGTAACCCCCTTTGTGTACGCGGTGCGAACTGCAGCCCCACACATTTTATACATTGTTTATTTTTTTTTTCTTAAAGAACACCTATTGCGGGACCAGCAGTAGTTGGAGGGGTTTGTGGGGACGGCTGGGCACTGCAGTCCGGACAGAGCAAGACTGGTGGTCCCATCATATAGAGGGCAGCCTCAGCCAAGCACTTGAAGAGTAACTGGCTGCAGCTATTTAGGCCAATATCTGCAGATTCAGTTATAGTGATGCAGATATAGGGGATGTATTAATTTAAATCTTCTAAAGAGTTCAGGTGGAGAAGTTGCCTTTATCAACCAGCCAGCATTAGCAAACATTACTTAGAATGTACTGGATAAGTGATAGCTAGAAGATGATTGGTAGCTACAACAGGCAACTTCTAAACTTTCAAAGGTTTGAAACCTCTTTCCCATAAAGACCAATTGGGAGCTTGACTTGCAGGGGCAATGAGATTGCTTCTCCTTCTGCGGCTGTGGCTGCTCTGATTGTCCTGAACGGGCACAATGTCACTTCCTGTTTGTTTACAACTGGAATCAGACTGAGGGTAGAAGAGGGGCAGCTGGTATCAGATGGAGGGTAGAAGAGGGGCAGCTGGAATCAGACGGAGGGTAGAAGAGGGCAGCTGGTATCAGATGGAGGGTAAAAGAGGGGCAGCTGGTATCAGACCGAGGGTAGAAGATGGGCAGCTGGTATCAGATTGAGGGTAGAAGAGGGGCACCTGGTATCAGACTGAGGGTAGTAGAGGGGCAGCTGGAATCAGATGGAGGGTAGAAGAGGGGGAGCTGGTATCAGACAGAGGGTAGAAGAGGGGCAGCTGGTATCAGACCGAGGGTAGAAGAGGGGCAGCTGGAATCAGATGGAGGGTAGAAGAGGGACAGCTGGTATCAGACTGAGGGTAGTAGAGGGGCAGCTGGAATCAGACAGAGGGTAGAAGAGGGGCAGCTGGAATCAGGCTGAGGGTAGAAGGGGCAGCTGGAATCAGGCTGAGGGTAGAAGAGGGGCAGCTGGAATCAGACTCAGGATAGACGAGGGGCAGCTGCAATCGGACTGAGGGTAGTAGAGGGTCAGCTGGTATCGACGGAGGGTAGAAGAGCTGCAGCTGGTATCAGATGGAGAGTAGAAGAGGGGCAGCTGGAATCAGACTGAGGGTAGTAGAGGGGCAGCTGGAATCAGATGGAGGGTAGAAGAGGGGCAGCTGGAATCAGACTGAGTGTAGTAGAGGGGCAGCTGGAATCAGACTGAGGGTAGTAGAGGGGCAGCTGGAATCAGATGGAGGGTAGAAGAGGGGCAGCTGGAATCAGGCTGAGGGTAGAAGGGGGGCAGCTGGAATCAGACTGAGGGTAGAAGAGGGACAGCTGGAAACAGATGGAGGGTAGAAGAGGGGCAGCTAGAATCAGACGGAGGGTAGAAGAGGGGCAGCTAGAATCAGGCTGAGGATAGAAGAGGGGCAGCTGGAATCAGACTGAGGGTAGAAAAGGGGTAGCTGGAATCAGACGGAGGTTAGAAGAGGGGCAGCTGGAATCAGACTGAGGGTAGTAGAGGGGCAGCTGGAATCAGACAGAGGGTAGAAGAGGGGCAGTTGGTATCAGATTGAGAGTAGAAGAGGGGCAGCTGGAATCATACTGAGGGTAGAAGAGGGGCAGCTGGAATCAGACTGAGGATAGAAGGGCAGCTGGAATCAGACTGAGGGTAGTAGAGGGTCAGCTGGTATCGACGGAGGGTAGAAGAGCTGCAGCTGGTATCAGATGGAGAGTAGAAGAGGGGCAGCTGGAATCAGACTGAGGGTAGTAGAGGGGCAGCTGGAATCAGACTGAGGGTAGAAGGGGGGTAGCTGGAATCAGACTGAGGGTAGAAGAGGGGCAGCTGGAATCAGATGGAGGGTAGAAGAGCGGCAGCTGGAATCAGGCTGAGGGTAGAAGGGGCAGCTGGAATCAGACTGAGGGTAGAAGAGGGACAGCTGGTATCAGACTGAGGGTAGTAGAGGGGCAGCTGGAATCAGATGGAGGGTAGAAGAGCGGCAGCTGGAATCAGGCTGAGGGTAGAAGGGGCAGCTGGAATCAGGCTGAGGGTAGAAGGGGGCAGCTGGAATCAGGCTGAGGGTAGAAGAGGGGCAGCTGGAATCAGACTGAGGATAGAAGAGGGGCAGCTGGAATCAGGCTGAGGATAGTAGAGGGTCAGCTGGTATCGACGGAGGGTAGAAGAGCTGCAGCTGGTATCAGATGGAGAGTAGAAGAGGGGCAGCTGGAATCAGACTGAGGGTAGTAGAGGGGCAGCTGGAATCAGACTGAGGGTAGAAGGGGGGCAGCTGGAATCAGACTGAGGGTAGAAGAGGGGCAGCTGGAATCAGGCTGAGGATAGAAGGGGGACAGCTGGTATCAGACTGAGGGTAGTAGAGGGGCAGCTGGAATCAGATGGAGGGTAGAAGAGGGGCAGCTGGAATCAGGCTAAGGGTAGAAGGGGGCAGCTGGAATCAGGCTGAGGGTAGAAGAGGGGCAGCTGGAATCAGACTGAGGATAGAAGAGGGGTAGCTGGAATCAGACTGAGGGTAGTAGAGGGTCAGCTGGTATCGACGGAGGGTAGAAGAGCTGCAGCTGGTATCAGATGGAGAGTAGAAGAGGAGCAGCTGGAATCAGACTGAGGGTAGTAGAGGGGCAGCTGGAATCAGATGAAGGGTAGAAGAGGGGCAGCTGGAATCAGACTGAGGGTAGTAGAGTGGCAGCTGGAATCAGATGGAGGGTAGAAGAGCGGCAGCTGGAATCACTGAAGGTAGAAGAGGGGCAGCTAGAAATCAGGCTGGGACAATGGAGGGCCGAAGGGTCACTGCATATTTATCTGTGCTACTGAAACAAGGGATTTATCATTTAATTAAACAAACATTATGAACATTCAGAAGTCACTTTGTATATATTTTTGTATTTTAATCACACTTATATAGCACTTCTGTGCTTCTTATTAACCCTTATTAACTTTCACCTGTGTGCTGACCTGGGGTAGCCGACCTGTGCCGACATTATGGGGTCCTGCACCCCGGACCCATACCTAGTATTAGGGACCCCCAGTGACGGAGAAGCCTTGTCGATCGGCCTAGGGGCTTAACCCTATATCTGCAGATATACGCAACTAAGATCTCCGTATTATCTGATTTATTATGTAGTATTATATTATTACTCACTCGGTGTGCTTTAGGGAACACAAATTGTTTTTTCTTACACAGAATTACCCCTCCCTTTTAGCACCTGACTGATATTACATCTGATTGAGCAGTTATCCAATATTTGTGCAGAACATTCAGAAGTGTTATTAGAAAATTGGTTGGGAAGTTACATGTTACTTTCTATAAGAAGTTCAGCTAACAATTTAAATATGTTAAAAATATATACTTCAGGTTTTGTCGTTAATAAAGGTTCCATCTGTAGTATTGCATTTCTGTGTGAGGACGTGTAGGTTACTATTCCCAATTCCCCTGTCTCCTTGTTTTCTCTGAGTGTGCCCAGTGACTAACTCTCTGCTGTCTGCCGTTCCTCCTGCAGGTGGAGGGGACCCATGTCTGTCTCCCCAACAAGCTGCCTGAGAACAGCAGAGGAAACAGCACACTGCTGAGAGACATCTGTCCTCCAGGTATTCCTGCATCTCGTAATGATGAAGATTGAGGGGTCTGCTTATCATATGTGTGCGCTAAGTCTATATCGCAGCTTATCGCAGCAATGCAAGTTACAAAATGGCGGCTGAGGGGTTTGCTGTAATTGAGTGGTGTTTATTTCACAGGACTGGGATGCAGATTAGGCCAAGGAAGCGTCAGACCTGGGAACAATGGGAACAAATAGGGGTTTACGCTTCCAAACTATAATCCATTGACTGCTGTAACTGAAGCCAACATATACCAGACCCCGTAGTAACTGCAGGATTTCTGTATTCCTTTCCATAGAGCCAACCATAAGGACACCGCACATATACCCAGTATCACTGGACTTATGAGACGCACTGCGTACATACTTTGTGCCTGATTCCGATGTGTAAGGTATTGGCACAGCTGCAGGGAAGCGCAGGGAGCGGCTGTGCAATTCCGTAGACGTAAAATGCAAATGCAGCAGGAGGTATCTGTAGGAGATAAATCTGCGAGATCTGGGGACACCGCATCAAATTACCATTGAAAGCATTGGTCGCGACTTGTGATGTTAGCAGACTGTGGTCAGTTTAAGCACACTCAGACTGGCCATACGATATGGACAGCTGGGTCCAGGCAGGGCAGCCATCAGGGGGGGACTATGGGGACTGGTGTCCTGGGCCCTTACAGAGAGGGGGGCCCACCCCTGGCTCCTGCCGCCAATACCTGTAGAGCTGCACCAGTCTGTGAATCAACAGCGGGTTGATGTGCAGGGAGGACTTCTTAAAATAAGGCTTCCCTGCGCATCAGATCTCTGTGAACTGTTCCTGTAGGCAGGGCCGGTACTAGCCCTTGTGGCACCCCGGGCCAAAATAGGGGCGTGGCTTCATACAGGGGCGTCGTCAGTTATGCTCCATGTAGAGTTGTGCCCCCATTTGTGCCCCCTGTAGAGTTGTGTCCCCATTTGTGCCCTTAGTAGAGTTGTGCCCCCGTTTGTGCCCCCAGTTGAGTAGCGCCGCTTACAAAAAAAAATAAAAAATGAATACTTACTATCCCCGCTCCTGATTCCCGACCGCTGATGACCTCCGCCGGCGCCGCTCCTCGGATCTATGGGAGAGACGTCATGACGTCTCTCCCATAGCACAGCATAGACACTAGAGGTCAATTATGACCCCTAGCGTCTATGTGCCAGTCCCACAATGCTGTGCGGTGCGCGATGACGTCATCGCGCACCGCACAGCAAAGGTACTCTCCTCGAAGGGAAACTAGACGGGTAGCGTCTAGTTTCCTTCACAGCACCGGGGGGCACTGACCAACTGATAAAGCTAAATATTTATCTTATATAATACCCTTTATGAGGTCTAAGAACACTGTACGCTAACTACGTATGAAGTACCGTAAGGGTACGCACGTTGCGTAACAATCGCTTAGCCGTGGTCGAGACGCTCAAGCGTTACGTTCGCTCACGGCCAAGAGATCACTGGCAGGCACTCTATTGGCTGCCGACTACCGTAATGATTCGCTATAGCGATGCGACCGCTCGAGACCACGAAGAGATCACCAGCGGCACACACGCTCACAATGTAAAACCTTTATATCTAAACCATAAACAGTGTATTATGCAGTAAACCCTTTGTGTAGTGATATGGTGTAAATGCAACACAGTATAACCTTACTAGCTTAAAAGCAGTTTGAGCGTCACCGACGCTCTGAGAATACTTAACTCTATAAGAAATACACAGATACCTGGGCTTAGGGTCCAACGCCTAATATATATATATTTGATTGATATACTTGCAAAAGAATTAATACAAATACAAATCATACACTACAATATAACATAGACTAACTAACTAGGTAACTACACAGTGAATACAATACAATTAAGTTTAAGAGAAAAATGAGAGAAAGAGAAGAGAGAGAAAGATATGGCCCATAATAACAAGAGAGAAACAGTATGATTACGGAGAAAAACTTACGCACAAAGGAAACGATCGCATGCGCCTCTGGACATCCAGCTCCCGATTTTCAGCAATGATAACCGTTGAAGAGTGAGCTGGATGTGATCGGCCTTCCTATTTATGCCCCACACACAATGCAATTCAATGGTCCCTACAATCTCATTGTTCATTGGACACAGGAATTCGGCTTCGCATTATAACAAAAGGTCATAGGTTGATTCATACAGGTGGGCTGTGACTATTTCCAACAGCTCAGGTGGGAGGGAAACTGGGTTTCCCGCCGCATGGGTAATAAAGTGCAAATAAAGTAAATGTTCATAAACTTCTTATGTCCATAACTATTCGCACGAGCGATTGATCTGCTTCAAACCAACACCGGAATATTTCTAATTAAATATTCTTCCGATGGATACTAAACACCACTGTATTACTCCTGTCTGACCCTTCGTATCAAACAAAGAGGGATTTCTCTGTTCATGAACATTCTATATTAACCAAACTTTCAGAATCTATCAAAGGGACCATGATCTACAAAATACATTATATAGTGAAAATATGTAACGATTGAGTCGCACGCTACGATCACATAAACTCTACCGTAAATACGCATACCGTGCGCCTGCGGGTGCCCGCGACTGTGAGTATGCGCACGTACGGGAGAGCGTACGCATGCGCAGCACGGACCTGTGTGAGGTGCAAATATGGTAGTGTGCATAGAGATATTTTTCTGACTTTGACAGTCCACCCTTTGGCAGTCAACAATAACTGCCACTTCCTGAAAACATTTCAAAAAGAGAAAAATATATGTTAGGGGTTAATACATTTACATGGTTGGGTAAGGGAGGAGAGGAGATGGTAGGAAAAGGGTATGACCTAGTGAGATAGCAGAAGCATGTGTGTATGAATCCGTGCTTGGGGGTCATGTATCATCGTGCCGTACGTGTTTTAAATCAAGCTTCGAGGTATTGCGAAGTATACATTTGAATTCCTTCTTATCCCGTGGTACGGGTCTGTGGATGGGCTGTCAAACTTTACCGAGCTCTTTTCGGCTTTGGTTGTAACAAAATGGGGGAGCACATTTTAGTTGATGATACATGAATGGGGGAGATATGTGATTGCTGATATCTGTGCCTGTATTCCCTATCGACTATGTGTGTCATTACCTGAGGGTTGTAGAAATGAAGAAAAGACATAATTACGGTAAATGCGGTGGTATTCTATGTCAGGTAAATGTACATTCGTCGATTGAGGTCTTGTTTGGTGTCTGTTGAATGCAGTCTTCTTTGTGCTTTTGCTCATAAGGTGCGAGCAAAGCTGTCAATGTCCATAGATTTACAAAAGTGTTGGGCTAGCGTAATTTTAAAATTTCTAGGGAAACTGGGGATCCATGGCATAGTTCATCAAAAATCTGTGTATCAGGTTGTCAAACTTCTTCTTTAATCCCTCTGTTGTCTGTATATCGGCTCATCAAATTCCTCGTCCAAGTGGGTCTTGTTACCTTGGAGGAAACGGAAAAACAGGTGAAAGAAACGGACCGTAGAAATCGCATTTTCATCACATCATTGTTTCTACATTTGGGTCATAAATCAAGTCCATTGGAATTACAGTTTCCTCACTCCTTAAACTCATTACCCTAGTACGATGATTGCACTTCATTAAAGCCTGACCGCATCTAAATATCAATCCAATCGATATGACAACACCTAAGATACATAGGAGAAACTTCCCAACATCCATTATGACTCCTTGAGCCCAGTCTCCTAAACCAGAAAACCAATTTCGCGGGTTCAACCATGACACCCAACCAGTCAGCTCATTACCTACAGCAGCAAGAGTGAGATTGTGTCTCCTGCGAAATTCCCACTTCAATTGGAGAATATCGTCCATCTTTTGGTCTATGACCTTGACCGGATCCTCGGTGCTATTCGTAATATATGTGCAACATTTCACGCCGTATTGTGTTGCCAGTGTGACACAATATCCGCCTGTCACTGCTGTGAGGTAATTAAGAACCATTCTATGCTGTACCAGTTCTGTTTTATAAGCCTGAAGTTCCCTTCCAGTATACCTAAACGTGTCATCATACATTTCAGTGATATTATCTAACAAATTTGCGAGCGCAGAAATGTATTTATAATTCAGCACTCCTCTAGCGGTGCGGGTGAAATCTAACGCGATTAAGAATTGAATCCCGGTGGATTCACTTATCAGATCAGAGGCCGGATGCTCTGTCTTCTCTATCAGGTGCCTTTTAACAACGTGCTCGTAATGGGTGTGAGTATAAGGAGCTTGGGCACCACGGTGTATGTCTTTCATTTTGTCATGTGATACAGTCATTACTTCAGGCAGTACTTTTCCAATATAACACAATCCTTCAGAGTTTGGGGCAAGCCACTTATACGCCTTTCTCCCGCATATGAAATATGCATCATCAGGGAGAACATATGGGACGGAGTAGGACATAACCATATTACACACCTTCCATGTGAAATCTCCTAACCCTAATTCTTCCATCTGCTTAATACACGTATCAGGTTGTACGATATGTGCACAGTATCCTGGTGATACCTCTCCAACTCTAGTAATCCTATTTCCTAAGGTATACCTATACCGGAAAGATTTTCCTCTACTGTCTATGTGGCGTACAAGCTCTGTATCTGTAGGCATTCTATCTGCTCTATGCGAAAAGGTCATGGTTTGGTTACTCCATGACACTTCCCAATTTCCCGGCTTTCGGGGATTGGAGATGTTGAAACATAATAGGGACCTATCCACATGGTATTGGTGGAGCTTCAAACTAGGAGGACTGGAGATATTAAACCTTCTGTCCACCGGTCTCCCACCACTTAACTCAAGTACCTCCCCTATCGTTAAAGGAAATGGTACTAGCCCTGATTTGCTATGACCTTGAGGTACTTGAGAGCATACCCAACAATCTGTTTTATTTAACACACTACCCACTAAGGAGTGATAGTCACTCAATGGATGCCGGTCCATATGGATATTAAAACTGGATTGGCATTTCTTTATGCACCCATCCTCAATGACATTGTTACAGAGCCGACAGATACAGTTTTCTTCAGCTAACAATCCTTCACAATTCCTTCTATGGTCAATGCTATCGGATCGTTTTCTGATACTCGCCTTTGCTTGTTGATTATGTTGTTCTCGGAAAACTACGCCTCCATTTCTGTCATCAGAACCCATTCCAGAACCTCTCTCGAACTCCATGGTACTCTCGCCGGAACAGACTGCTCTGGTCAACATCATGGTCAACAGGAAAATCCGGATCACAGTCTCTTGAGGCAAGTCCATCTTAGGAGGAGACGAAGAAGAATGAGAAGGGGGGAAAAATAATTTGAGGGAGAGGGGATGGGAAGTGGAGAAAAACAATAAAAGGGAACAGGGGATCGACAACTGCTTTTGATCTTGTGGTTCTCGATGCTTAGGTGCCGCCTTATTCCTCCTGGAACAGACACTCTAGTGATACAACCTCTACCGTCTGTTCCTTATCACAGGACTTCTCTGGATCAACGACCTTCTTACAGTGGGACGAATGAACCCAAGTCTCTCTCTCAGCAACCTTCAATGCTGTAGTGCTAGTCAATAAGACCTGGTATGGTCCTTCCCATCTGTCAATAAGGCAACCTGAGCGTAGAAAATTCCGTATCATTACATAATCCCCAGGTTCAATGTCATGACAATTACTATCTGGTAAATCAGGAATCACTAACTTCAGATTATCATTTTGATTCCTTAACTGTTTACTCATGTTAATCAAGTATTTTACAGTCACTTCATTGTTACACTTCAAATCATCCTGAGGGTTAATCATGACATGCGGTTGTCGACCAAACAAGATTTCAAAGGGAGACAGATTAAGAGGGGACCTGGGAGTGGTTCTGATGCTGTACAGTACAATGGGTAAAGCTTCTGGCCATGTCAATCCTGTCTCTGCCATCACTTTACTTAGTTTATTTTTAATAGTGCTGTTCACTCTTTCCACTTTCGCACTCGCCTGTGGACGGTATGGAGTATGCAGCTTGCTATCAATTCCCATCAATTTACACATTCCTTGAAAGACATCACCTGTAAAATGGGTACCCCTATCACTTTCGATAATTCTGGGGATACCATATCTACATACAAATTCCTGCACAATTTTCTTAGCAGTAAACATAGCGGTATTTGTGGCCGCCGGAAATGCTTCGACCCAATTTGAGAAAACATCTATACAAACAAGTACATATTTCAAATTTCGACAAGGGGGTAATTGAATTAAGTCAATCTGTATTACCTGGAAAGGGCCGCCGGCAGGTGGGATATGGGATGGTTCTGTAGGTATTGCCTTTCCAATATTCTTTCTCAAACAGGTAAGGCATGACATGGCTCTTTTACTCGCATGAGAGGAGAATCCTGGGGCGCACCAATATGCTCTTACCAACTTGCACATCCCTTCCTTGCCTAGATGAGTCAGCCCGTGAGCTGCTTCAGCCAAACACGGAAGATATGCTCTGGGGGCCACTGGTTTACCATGTCCATCCGTCCAGAGTCCTGAGGACTCCTGGCCATATCCCTTTGCCTTCCAGACTGCCTTTTCCTGTGTGGAACACAAATTTTGCATTTCACACAACTTCTGTGTGTTGATGGTATTAAATACCATCAATTGTGTGGTGTCTGTCTGTCTGGGGGTACCAGCTGCTAATTTAGCCGCTTCGTCTGCTCGGCTGTTACCAAGCGATACTGGGTCTTGGCTATATGTATGTGCTTTACATTTGATAACAGCCACTCTGTCGGGTTCCTGTATCGCTGTTAGAAGCCTTTTTATGTGAGCTGCATGCGCTACCGGTGTACCAGCTGCCGTCATGAAATTTCTGAGGCGCCATAGGGCTCCGAAAACATGGACTACCCCGAATGCGTATCTAGAGTCGGTGTAGATATTGGCTGATTTGCCCTTAGCCAATTCACATGCTCTGGTTAGGGCGACCAGTTCAGCAACCTGGGCTGAGTGAGGTGGGCCTAGCGGTTCCGCTTCTATGGTGCCTTGGTCATCTACGACTGCGTATCCAGTACACAAGTCTCCCGAGTCTGACTGTCTATGACAACTACCGTCCGTGTAGAACGTAAGTTCTGCATCTTCCAGTGGGTTGTCACTGATGTCAGGCCTTGCGGTAAAATTTTGGGTCAAATATTCCATACAATCATGAGTGTCTTCCTTTGTATTAAATCCTCCTTCCCCACCACTCTCATCCTCCACCCTTTGTGCCTGTCCAGGCACACCTGGGAGATATGTTGCAGGATTTAATGCACTGCATCTCCTTATGGTGATGTTTACGGGGGCCATTAGTGCCAATTCCCATCTTGTAAACCGCGCTGATGAGACGTGCCTGGTTTGGGCAGAATTTAACAAGGCTGACACTGCATGTGGTGTATGAATTGTGAGGTTGTGACCTAGCACGACGTCTTCGCTTTTCGTTACTAGCAATGCTATCGCAGCAACGCTTCGCAAGCATGTGGGGAGGGATCGCGCTACTGTGTCTAGCTGAGCGCTGTAATATGCTACTGGCCTGCTGGCATCACCGTGCTTTTGGGTTAGTACGCCTGCCGCGCAACCAGCACTTTCTGTTCCGTATAGTTCAAAGGGTTTCCCATAGTCCGGCATACCTAATGCTGGTGCCTGCGTTAGGCACTGTTTAAGTCTCTCAAATGCTGCCTCAGACTCGTCTGTATGCGAAATCCGATCAGGTTTGTTTGAGGAGACCATCTCCTGCAAAGGTAACGCTAGGATGGAAAACCCTGGGATCCAGTTACGGCAATACCCACACATTCCTAAAAATGTTCTGATCTGTTGCTGGGTTTGTGGCAGAGTCATGTCTCTAATTGCTTGAATTCTATCAGCGGTCAGGTGTCTCAGTCCTTGTGTTAAACAGTGTCCCAAATATTTTACCTTAGTTTGGCATAATTGCAACTTGTCTTTGGAAACCCTGTGTCCTGTGTCTGAAAGATGAAACAGGAGCTGTTTCGTATCCTTCAGGGATGCCTCCAATGAATCAGAACACAGTAGTAGATCATCCACGTACTGTATTAATACTGATCCACTCACTGGTTGGAAAGACTGTAAACAATCATGCAAAGCCTGAGAAAATATACTTGGGCTATCTATGAATCCTTGTGGTAATCGAGTCCATGTGTATTGGACTCCTCTGTATGTAAATGCAAACAAATATTGTCAGGGTGCAGAGGTACCGAAAAGAAAGCGGAGCAGAGGTCAATAACAGTGAAAAATTTCGCAGTGGGAGGGATTTGCATTAGGATGACAGCTGGATTTGGCACTACGGGGAACTGACTCTCAACTATTTTGTTAATCCCCCTTAGATCCTGCACTAGCCTGTAACCCCTCCCCCCACTCTTTTTCACAGGGAAGATGGGACTATTAGCAGTGCTGGACGTTCTTACCAGAATGCCCTGTTGTAGCAAGCGCTCTATTACTGGGTAAACTCCTAACTCCACCTCTGGCTTCAGAGGGTACAGTGGGATTTTTGGAGCTATCCTACCATCTTTTACTTGTACAACTACCGGAGCTACGTTTGCCATTAATCCAGTGTCCTGTCCATCTTTTGTCCAAAGTGACTCTGGTATCTGAGATGTAATTTCTTCTACTTGGGAGGGAGTCCTATTTGTCATAATGGTATGTGACATTAATTTTGACGGGGAGTCTAACATGTCTCGTACTTCCTGAGCGTGATTCTCAGGTATGTCCAAGAATACACCTTCAGGAGTACAATAAATGACGCACCCCATTTTACACAGTAAGTCTCTTCCCAGGAGATTGGTCGGTGCCGATGCAGCCAGCAAAAAGGAATGCTTGGTATGTAAAGGCCCTATTGTAATCTCTGCTGGTTTGCTAACAGGGTAATGCTGGACTACTCCTGTTACTCCCACGGCTGGAATTGTCCTACCAGTGGTCCTCATGCCCACTGTCGAATTTATCACTGATTTGGCCGCCCCTGTGTCTACAAGAAAGTTTAATGATTTACCAGCTACATTGATTGCAATTTCTGGTTCACTTCCAAGGCTTGCAATCAATTTTACTGGCTGCAGATTACAGGTATGGCCACACCCCTATTGGGTATGGTGACCTCCCTGAATCCCGCTGGCAGCAACTACTTGTGAGGGAGTTAGCTGGGAACTACCAGAGGTTTGCCAATCTCTGTTTGGGGGGTATCTTTTTGTTTCCCCTGCATGTGGCTCATAACTCCGTTTCTGCGGACCTTGCTCCCAATGTCGTGTGTCGTGTCGTTGTCTAGGGGGTTGATAAGATTTTTGTACATTTCTCGATCTACAGTCTCGTGCAAAGTGTCCCTGTCTGTGACAAAAATAACATGTTACCACATTTGACTTACCCACAGGGTTTGGTGATGTTAACACAGGCTGTTTTGTGGTCAGGGCCTGTATACTTACTGCCATTAACTTATCACTTTGTTGTTCCCTGTGTCTGGTGATGTTCCTATCGTGATCAATAGCAGCCTCTCTCAAAGTAGCCACAGACAGACCTCGCCAACATGGTTGTGTGGTCTGTACCCTAGTCTTTAATGATTCTTTTAAACCATCCATCAGTACCGATACTGCTACTTCTCGATGGTTTATGTTTGTTTTAATGTCCTCTATGCCTGTGTATTTTGCCATTTCTGATAATGCTCTGTGAAAATACTCTGCAGCTGTCTCTGACTCCTTCTGTTTAATGGAGAATATCTTGTTCCATCTGACTACCGCTGGGAAATACTCTTTTAACTGTAAGTTTATTCTTTTTACATTATCTTTGTTGTACACATCTGTAAGAGGTACATCCTGATCTAATCCGCAATCAGCTAAAAATTGAGTTGCGTCAACATTGGAGGGTAAACATGCTCTCGGCAATATCTGCCAGTCTTTATTGTTGGGCTCTACAGTGTTACCTAAGTCTCTGATGTATTTTTGACTGGCAACTAAGTCTTTTCTAGGGTCAGGGAATTCAGACACTATGGTCCTTAATTCCATTCTGGAAAATGGGCTATACATGGCAATGTTCCTCACAGGGGTGACTCCTGATGTGTCAGTTTTCCCATTTGGAACAGCTATTACCCTAACAGGAGTAACTCTAACAACATCACTCTGTGTGGGTTCTACAGCCTGTGGTGAAATGGCTTCAGCATAGTGTATGGTGCCGTACTTACCTGTAGATACGACCTCACCTATCCCTCCGCTAGGGGCCTTTGTTACTAATCTCGTGGGTGGAGCTGTGCCTACTGTGGTCTCTGCTATGGTGGCTGCTAGAGAGAGCGCTGAAATTGTTGCCGATTCGTCTTCTTGATCACACTCCTGAGGAAAGTTCAAAACAGGGTACAACTTGCACGGGTTAATACTTGCATTGGTTAATTGGTTAACATTATCTTTAACATTTACACAGTTGCTAAGTGTTTGTGTGTTACACCTTAGTGCGTCATTCTCCGCAACCAATTTCTCTCCTGATATGTATGGTGGCGGTGGGGCCGTGGCTATCAGTTTTCTGATTGAGCCAGATCCCGCCGCCTGAGCCAATCCTCTCTGTATGTCACCCTCCTGTTGCCACAACTGCAAATAATCATAATGCTTGATTCGTCTCTTTGCTGATTTAATGAGACATATCCTTCTCCTTAAATTCGTTAACACTTCTGTGCTGAAGCTACCTACTCTTTGGAATTTCTCCCCGTCATGTACTGTCATTCTCTCCCATTCATCACATAAAGCTTCTGTGTGACTTCCGTATTTCTCACACATTACATACCTTGCCGACCCAATTGGTCGGTTCACTGAATCAACCCGAACCGAGGTTGATCGCCCCCTACCTGAACAAGTGGCCCCCATAGTTCGAAGGTGTTGCTTTATTCAACCAACCCTTACGCAAACCAAATGTCCAAAATAGGCTGACGGTGGCGGTTTACCGAGTACCCCACTCACTCGCCCACGCCGACCAATACGACCTGATCACACCGATATGGTGCTGGCGTACTCGACCTAGGGCCCCTGCGACCTGAACCTCTATTTACTGGAACCTGTGAGGGTGATCCGAAGAACACTTACTCTTTCCAGTAACTATTGGTTGCTGGATAGTTCCTGAGTGAGCAGCGAACTTCCCTTAAAATAAAAAAGTTACACAAATCACGTTAGAATGTACAAATAGCGTTTATGACCTTCGTACACAAATAGTACCGGTCAGGTTTACTAATGTACACAATTACGTGCGGTACAGTCGTTCAGCACATAAGCAACTAATCTTATGTACGGAGCGACCAGTGGAATCGAAAATTGCGGCTGCGAATTCCTTCAGCAAGAGCTTGTATGGCCTATATGGGTGTTGCACCAACCCTTTCTTGGTGTTGTGCCTGTGGACTGTATAGCGGACTTCCTTGTCTGCTGTACCTGAACCTGCTGGTCTGCTATGACCTCCTGGTCTGTTACAGTATGACCTCCTGGTCTGCTACACTCTAATGCTCAAATTGTATATTTAACCAGGGATGCCTCCCTAGCCACCATGTACGTCACTTACACGCATGTACCTCACGAGAACTCGACTTTTCTTGTGGTTCAACCTGTAAAATTGTATACAACACACTCACTCACCATATGTACACTTTTGTTTCTATTTCTATTTCTGCGCAGAAATTTCTCTTTAGACCAGATGTGTTACAAATTAGGAGAAGGATCTATTAATTTAAATTTAGAATTAAAAAAAAAAAAAATAGATTTGCGCGATTTATCGCCTGGCGTTATTTACCGCGTGGCGCTACTTATCGCGTTGAGAGGAGAGAAAAAAAACTTGTGATTTGAGTTACGTGGGCGTACCCGTACGCTCCGTTGCGTAATATACGCTGCGTGCGTCGGCCCTTGGATTGCGTACGCAAGTCTCAGTCTTTTGTTAGAGACACGTGTACGCAAAGCAAAGATCCACCGTAACACAATTTATACGTTTATCAATGTAGATGATCCTTGATCATCTACCGCACACCACACTGACTTCGCCTTATCTCCCAGGCAAAACTGTGTGTTTGTCTATACTTTAACTATGTTACCTTTACTCTTAAACTATAAAATAGTGACAAATCTTTCTTAGCACGTTTATCAACTATAAAACTGGCAAACAGAAGAGTGATGTACGAAAATACACAAATGAAAAAGAAATGCAGATATATATGTGCGTGCGTGTGTACGCAAGACAGAAAAAAAAATAAACAGTTTAAAAAAAAAACACTATTGTTTTGTTCTTACCTCCGGTTCCCGGATTCCTTCAGCACCCTTTACTAAGAGAAGCAGACGCTTATCCAAACAGCACTACGAGGAATATGATCTCCCGCCCTTTGCTGCTGGATAATGTCTGCTGAAATTACCTAGTGTAGATATGTGAAGGACAGGACGAGCCCGCAATTGATAAAGCTAAATATTTATCTTATATAATACCCTTTATGAGGTCTAAGAACACTGTACGCTAACTACGTATGAAGTACCGTAAGGGTACGCACGTTGCGTAACAATCGCTTAGCCGCGGTCGAGACGCTCAAGCGTTACATTCGCTCACGGCCAAGAGATCACTGGCAGGCACTCTACTGGCTGCCGACTACCGTAATGATTCGCTATAGCGATGCGACCGCTCGAGACCACGAAGAGATCACCAGCGGCACACACGCTCACAATGTAAAACCTTTATATCTAAACCATAAACAGTGTATTATGCAGTAAACCCTTTGTGTAGTGATATGGTGTAAATGCAACACAGTATAACCTTACTAGCTTAAAAGCAGTTTGAGCGTCACCGACGCTCTGAGAATACTTAACTCTATAAGAAATACACAGATACCTGGGCTTAGGGTCCAACGCCTAATATATATATATTTGATTGATATACTTGCAAAAGAATTAATACAAATACAAATCATACACTACAATATAACATAGACTAACTAACCAGGTAACTACACAGTGAATACAATACAATTAAGTTTAAGAGAAAAATGAGAGAAAGAGAAGAGAGAGAAAGATATGGCCCATAATAACAAGAGAGAAACAGTATGATTACGGAGAAAAACTTACGCACAAAGGAAACGATCGCATGCGCCTCTGGACATCCAGCTCCCGATTTTCAGCAATGATAACCGTTGAAGAGTGAGCTGGATGTGATCGGCCTTCCTATTTATGCCCCACACACAATGCAATTCAATGGTCCCTACAATCTCATTGTTCATTGGACACAGGAATTCGGCTTCACATTATAACAAAAGGTCATAGGTTGATTCATACAGGTGGGCTGTGACTATTTCCAACAGCTCAGGTGGGAGGGAAACTGGGTTTCCCGCCGCATGGGTAATAAAGTGCAAATAAAGTAAATGTTCATAAACTTCTTATGTCCATAACTATTCGCACGAGCGATTGATCTGCTTCAAACCAACACCGGAATATTTCTAATTAAATATTCTTCCGATGGATACTAAACACCACTGTATTACTCCTGTCTGACCCTTCGTATCAAACAAAGAGGGATTTCTCTGTTCATGAACATTCTATATTAACCAAACTTTCAGAATCTATCAAAGGGACCATGATCTACAAAATACATTATATAGTGAAAATATGTAACGATTGAGTCGCACGCTACGATCACATAAACTCTACCGTAAATACGCATACCGTGCGCCTGCGGGTGCCCGCGACTGTGAGTATGCGCACGTACGGGAGAGCGTACGCATGCGCAGCACGGACCTGTGTGAGGTGCAAATATGGTAGTGTGCATAGAGATATTTTTCTGACTTTGACACAACAGTAGCGGATCTTGCCATGGCGGCGGCGCCCTCCGGAAGGCGGCGCCCCGGGCAAAAATCCTGTGTCCTCGTAGCAAGATCCGCTACTGCCTGTAGGCCCGCAACACTCCAGCTATGTGTAACGTCACAGTGTATGACATCACATAGGGGTAGAGCAGTGCTGCTGAATTTTTTTTTTTTTAAGGAGACAGGGTCCCTGTCCGTTTTGTCAGTCCTGTACCCCACAATTTCTGATGGCAGCCCTGGGTCCAAGAAGCCTGCACCTAAACACTGCAGCATGCCAATTGTGCTGCAGCTAAGAGGGATCTGCCAGCGATATGGCAAGACCTATTCTGCACATGCTCAGAACCACAAACATCGGATGTATATGTAAACCATCGAAGTTACGTACAAATCCGGATCATGCTTTGTGCAGATATCGCTTGAACAATATGTAACACTGTAATTTATGGATAGAAATGGAAAATGATGAAAACATTATTTATAGATAAAAACAGATTATTCCAAAGTATTTTGTTAGCTAATACTATTTTAATGCTAATCGTAATACACTATTATATCTAGTTATGGATACCATTCATATCTATAGATTAATTCTATAAGGTTTTTTACTGTAAGACCTATTTTGAGACGGTTGCTCGTAAAAGATATGGTTGAGGTATCAAAATAAAGGCCTTACCGTGTAGATTTGCCAGTGGCTGAGGAACATTATATTGGGGCAACGGTTCGGACGTTGCGGAAGAAATAACCCTAGGTTTTGACGGGTTTCCACTAGTTACAATAATCTTGGCTATATTTGCATCTCATTAACTATGATATATTAGATTTTATTTAAAATGTCATTGTAATATATGTGTATTTCTATATAATAATGTAGAATAACTGATGAGTTTAACATAAAAATGAGCAGGAAAATGTTCCAATGAGGTGAATCAGCCCAGGAAGGTTGTATAATTGATGTTCTCATGGAGTCATTTAGTTGCAATGGTGTCTGCGTTCCCTGTTCAGGGGTTAACTGCATAAGTTGCCCCCTGAGGTCCCTATGCCAAGACAACAGCTGGCTACACCTGGGGTAAGTGCTTTAAGTGATGGGGTCTTTTGAGGAAGCAGTAAAAAGTGTAGAGAAGTGAGCCAGTGGAGAAGTTTTCCATGGCAACCTATCAGCTGCTGCATATAATTTTATGGAATGCATTTTATAAATGTTACCTCAACACTACTTGGTTGCCATGGGCAACTATTCCACTGGCTTCTACACTCTTTTCACTGCTTCATGAATAGACCCTATGGTGGCTTACTTACCTTTACTTTATGTTCTACTATTTCTGCATATCTGAGTCTTACCAATATAACACTTCTTACAATGGCATTTATAGGTTATACTGCTGCTCCAGTACAGTTTTGAAAAATGAAAAATAAGTTTCTAATAATTGAATTGACCTTACAGAACCGTAGGCCCCGATGATTGTACATTAAATAAATATAATTTGTAGTCTTAGATTTATTGCGTCCAACAGGGGACAGTTCCATAAGATAAGCTAAATAGAAAACTAAGAAATGTGAACAAATAACTTCCAGATAACACTAGAAAAACAGATATAGTCCAATTCTATATTATATATCTAGTCATCCATTATAGTATTTTATAATGAAGCTATCTTTGTTATAAAATATACCGCTTCATTTCTATTTCATTTATTCTGTCCTTGGGGATATGAGAGCAGTTACCCTTCCCTCCGGCTGCCAATAGTCTTACTTCTTTGTGTCACCGCCTTGTACCACCACTTAAATCTTGCTGCATCAGGGTCAACGTCCCGCTCTGCATCAGACCCAACGTCCAGCTCTGCATCAGGCCCAACATCCAGCTCTGCATCAGACCCAACATCCAGCTCTGCATCAGACCCAACGTCCAGCTCTGCATCAGGCCCAACATCCAGCTCTGCATCAGACCCAATGTCCAGCTCTACATCAGACCCAACATCCAGCTCTGCATCAGACCCAACGTCCAGCTCTGCATCAGACCCAACGTCCAGCTCTGCATCAGGCCCAACGTCCAGCTCTGCATCAGGCCCAACATCCAGCTCTGCATCAGACCCAACGTCCAGCTCTGCATCAGACCCAACGTCCAGCTCTGCATCAGACCCAACGTCCAGCTCTGCATCAGACCCAACATCCAGCTCTGCATCAGACCCAACGTCCAGCTCTGCGCCAGGCCCGACGTCTAGCCCTGTATCAGGCCCGATGTCCCACTGTGCACCAGTCCCGATGTCCCACTGTGCACCAGTCCCGATGTCCCACTGTGCACCAGTCCCGATGTCCCACTGTGCACCAGTCCCGATGTCCCACTGTGCACCAGGCCCGACGTCCCACTGTGCACCAGTCCCGATGTCCCACTGTGCACCAGGCCCGATGTCCCACTGTGCACCAGGCCCGATGTCCTACTGTGCACCAGTCCCGATGTCCCACTGTGCACCAGTCCCGATGTCCTACTGTGCACCAGTCCCGATGTCCCACTGTGCACCAGTCCCGATGTCCTACTGTGCACCAGTCCCGATGTCCCACTGTGCACCAGTCCCGATGTCCTACTGTGCACCAGGCCCTAGCTCCCAGCTCCTTCCTGCTTTGAATCCTATTTGTTATAGCTTGTATCACTTGTTTAAAAGACCTGCTGATGTGTTATCATAGATAGGTGTCTCTTTCATTGATCAAATTCATTCTATCTTACTATTGAGGTTGACAGTAATGTACGGCCCTATTGAGGTAATTGTTTCTAATTGATATCAAGTAGCATCATATACAATATTTGAAGAGTTATTAAAGGGACTATATTAATTCTGCTTAACAACGATGCAAGTTTCCATTTCTAAACAAACCTATACATGTGGCCTCAATGTGCACCGACAAAGGGCCTAATTCAGATCTGATCGCAGCAGCAAATTTGTTAGCTAATGGGCAAAACCATGTGCAGTGCAGGTGGGGCAGATACAACATGTGCAGAGAGAGTTAGATTTGGGTGGGCTATGTTGTTTCTGTGCAGGGTAAATACTGGCTGCTTTATTTTTACACTGCAATTTAGATTTCAGTTTGAACACACCCCACCCACATCTAAAGGGCCCTACACACTGGCAGATAACACTGCACGATATGAACGTTCTCGTTCATTATGAACGAGAACTCGTTCATACCGTTCAGTGTGTAGGCACCAACAATGAACGATGCACAGCCCCGCACTCGTTCATCGTTGGTGCCCCGTCGCTTATGCATGCAGG
This sequence comes from Pseudophryne corroboree, assembly GCF_028390025.1. Taxonomy (NCBI): domain Eukaryota; kingdom Metazoa; phylum Chordata; class Amphibia; order Anura; family Myobatrachidae; genus Pseudophryne; species Pseudophryne corroboree. The sequence continues at coordinate 56,844,674 of NC_086451.1, forward strand.
CCAATATGGATGAGATTGTCCACATTAGCATGCATTGCTATGGAGCCGGGTGACGGGGGGTGTGAAGAAACTTCACACCCCCGTCACCTCCCCCCCTGCCGCCGGGTCACCCGTCTGCCGTATCGGCGGCCGGGCAGCTTGGCGGCGGGACGCCCAGTCTGTAGGGCCCTTTACTCTCTCTGCACATGTTATATCTGCCCACCTGCAGTGCACATGGTTTTGCCCATTAGCTAACAAATTTGCTGCTGCGATCAGGTCTGAATTAGGCCCAAAGTCACAGTAACCTGGATTACCAACGTTTGTCATACAAATGATCTTCTGTAAAGTCATTGAGACAGGACATTACTGCCAAAAAGACTCTATCGTTCAATCTGGAAGAGATTCTTTTAATTGAGCAGTATAGTTATTTAAGTATACTGATAGTGTTTGATATTGATTGATTTAAATATTTATACAATTCCATTACAGAATGTAATACAAGCTGTATTGTTGGTCTGTAGGAATTCATGAAACACATTAATTAGGACTTTAGGAAAATTTAATTGTATCTAATATTTAGTATTTAATCAGGTAATTTGTACTTAAAATAAGCTAATTGTTGATATTGTCGTAATTATGTACCATACTCAACCAGCTAAAGAAACAGTCTTGGTTCTAGTGGTCTATTCCAGCCGTCCTGTGTTTTTATTAATGTTGTCAAACAGTTGTCTGTGTCTGGGGAACCCTTGCCTCTCTGCCTGGGCCTAAAGTTACTGCCAAGGAAGAGAAACCACCAAGAAGGTAACTCTGGTTTGCATCCTCTCCATAACATTCCAGTTGTGTCTGTTACCTTCGTGCTCAGGACCTGGAAGTGACAATACTAGAGGGCAGGAGAGCACTTTCGCCCTTACAGCACCTAAATGTTTTCTTCGTTCTCCGTTCGTTTGGGGTAATTTTATTTTTATATGCAGCATTGGATCGTCGCGGGCTCTTTTCGCTCGCCATGCTTCGGGCTCGGTGTCTCGCTTCGCTGGCCACACTTTACTATTCCAAATAGATTGTGACATGGACCCAGGGGTTTATGGGAAAGGTCCTCTCCACGAAGGTAAACTAGACGCTACAATAACATTACACAGATCCTCACTTTCAGGGTATATTACACATACAAGACCCTATTACGCTGCCATATCAACCCCCACTAATTCATGACACACTGTATTACATTCGGATTATACTTCTTTATCATCCACGCAATTATACCGCATTCCTTTGATATGAGGTTTATTGAAAAATAAATGTGACAGGCTCTGTAATTACATAGCTATTACATGAATGGTCACGGCGTGGGCTGCACGTCACTACACACACTGCAGCAGGATGGAATTGGGGTTCCGTCACCGCCATAAAAGCGCAATAAGTCACAGAGCAGAACTGCGCAGACGAGATCAGCACTGTCTTATTCTAGAAGCTACAGTAAGCTCTCCACCTGTATCTATGACTTTAGCAGTGACTGGAGTATACAGTATTCTATTTATTTGATCTTGTTTATATATATATATAATTGTTGTGTCTCTTTATAGGCTCATTTATATATTTCTATCTTTCTCCTGGAACTATCATCAGTTGACTTCCCATGGACTGTTGTCTGTTTGCCCAACAGGTTGGAGTCTCCAGTTCTGTATATAACTGATATTTGGTAGACAGTCCTATGTTATGTTTTCCTCTCCTAGCCACCGCCCCAGCTATAAGCTGACACCACATTTATTGTATACTGAGAGTATATAAGCCACACATCGGACAGAAGGACCACGTATGCAGCAACAGCACACAGATGGCAGCCACGCAGTATACACAGTAGCATGTCGGACGTGTCTTTCGTGGCAGTGACCCCTGGCTGGGTTACATGCTGACGTGGATACCCTGAATAGCCACTATAGTGACACATTGAACTCTGTGACCAGAAAGTCCATGTAATCCTTTTCTTTGGTCTTGAAGGCTTCAGCAATGATCCTGGCAGCGTCCCGATGTTCTTTATCTTGTAATGAGACCCCATTCACCTCTAGGATGACCTGACCCACGCGTAGCTTGCTGCAGTTGTGAGCAGAGCCGCCTCTCTGTAACAAAGACGTAAGAAAGACAATAAGTTACAATGGTGGAGGCAGTGCTAACCGTACGATATTCGGTCTCTAGGTTGACAAGACTTAAGTCGACAGTGTCTTGGTCGACCACTGTTGGTCGACAGTAAGTAGGTCGACATGTTCTAGGTCGACATGACAAAATGACAAAAGGTCGACATGAGTTTTTCAATGTTATTTTTTATTTTTTTAACATTTTTATACTTTACGATCCGCGTGGACTACAGTTGGGAACGGTAACCTGTGCCGAGCGCAGCGGTAGCAGAGCGAAGCACCTTGCCCGAAGCATGGCGAGCGGACATGGTGCAATAATTGGGGTTCTTGGTCACTTTACGGAAAAAAACAACACCCAAAAAAGTGGAAAACCCCCCCTCATGTCGACATTGTATTATGTCGACCTAGAGTCCCTGTCGACCTAAAACCCATGTCAACCTACTTACTGTCGACCAATAGTGGTCGACCTATACACTGTCAACCTAACTCTTGTCAACCCTCCATACCACACCCAACCGTACTTATGGGTCTATTCAGGAAGCAGTGAAAAGTGTGGAGAAGTGAGCCAGAGGAGAAGTTGCTCATGCCAACCAATCAGATGCTACGTATCATTTTATAGAATGCACTTTATAAATGTTACCATAACACTGATTGGTTGCCATGGGCAACTTCTCCACGGGCTTCTCCACTCTTTTCACTGCTTCATGAATAGACCCCAAATCACCAGATAGTAATAGTAATGACTTCACCGCCATGTCCGGCACTCTCCCATACCGCTCCCATAAAATGTGTCTGACTAGCCGCTCCTCTGTCACCACCTAGGAGAGCCGCTCTGGGTGAACAGATGGAAATGATATATGTCAGGAGGTATGTAATCGGGACGCATTCGCAGTGAGACTTAGACGCATGCACAGTATAAAAGCATTGCTCCATCGAGTCTGACATTGGCAGTGAATCAAACCCATAGAGTACAAAGGTTTTTTTAGGTGGCCCAGCTCAGTCTTGCACATCTCAACAGCGCTAGATAAGAATCACTGGCTTCTTGGAAAGTACATAAACAATGCGACAATTAGGGCTGTTGGGGCAGATTTATCAAAGGGTGACCCCCCGTACATGCAGACGACGGTATGATTTTGCTAAACTCCATGTATAAAGAAGGCTACCATTTGTCATAACCACATTGACTCTCTTTAGCATGGGGGAGACTATTTATCTATTTACTGCGACAATACTTGTATCACCGCTATCCTGTGATTCTATACAATAAGAAGCAATTAAAACATTACACTTATCGCAGTGGTATCTGAATTAAAAGTCCCCATAGTGAGGTGGGTTAGATGCTCTGAGAACTGTACACTACACTCAGGGCCTAATTTAGGCCCTCATTCCGAGTTGTTCGCTCGTTGCCGAGTTTCGCTATATTGCGATTAGTCGCTTACTGCGCATGCGCAAGGTTCGCAGAGCGCATGCGCTTAGTTATTTTACACAAAAGTTAGGTATTTTACTCACGGCATAACGAGGATTTTTCATCGTTCTGGTGATCGGAGTGTGATTGACAGGAAGTGGGTGTTTCTGGGCGGAAACTGGCCGTTTTATGGGTGTGTGCTGAAAAACGCTGCCGTTTCTGGGAAAAACGCGGGAGTGGCTGGAGAAACGGTGGAGTGTCTGGGCGAACGCTGGGTGTGTTTGTGACGTCAAACCAGGAACGAAACTGACTGAACTGATCGCAGTGGCAGAGTAAGTCCCGAGCTACTCAGAAACTGCTAAGAAATTTCTATTCGCAATTATGCGAATCTTTCGTTCGCAATTCTGCTTAGCTAAGATTCACTCCCAGTAGGCGGCGGCTTAGCGTGTGCAATGCTGCTAAAAGCAGCTAGCGAGCGAACAACTCGGAATGAGGGCCTTAGATCTTATCGCAGCAGCAAATTTGTTAGCAGTTGGGCATAACCATGTGCACTGCAGTGTGTGTGTGTGTGTGTGGGGGGGGGGGGGTGTGTCAAATATAACATGTGAAGAGAGAGTTAGATTTGGGGGTGGGGGGGTTGAAACTGAAATCTAAACTGCAGTGTAAAAATACAGCAGCCACTATTTACCCTGCACAGAAACAATATAACCCACCCAAATCTAACTCTATCTGCCACCCCTCTGCAGTGCACATGGTTTTGCCTATTAGCTAACAAATTTGCTGCTGAGATCAGGTCTGAATTAGGCCCTTAGAACAATTACAGGATTCTTATTATGGAAGATAATCAGAGTCCCATAACTAGGTTACAGCAGCCAGAATTATTCCACAGAACCACGGAATGAAAGGTCAGAACTCCTAAACCCAAGGTATTCTGGGTAGAGCTATAGCATTCCCGCTGTGCAGTTTATCTGTTCTATTTTTCTGCAGGACAGTACGGTTTCTTGTATACACACAGCATTGGATAGTATTTGATTTACGGTTGTATGAAAAGTGATACCGTATGGTGATAGGTACCTGTATGGTGACAATACGTGGCAAAGGTTGGCGTGTCTTGGCCCCTCCTTCAATAGCTATTCCCAGGCTAGGCGCACTTTTCATCACCCGCACTAAGGTGGCGGAAGGCTCCAGCAGACCTGGCTACAATAGGACAATCCATCAGTGCCCATCATAAGTGAGGATTAGTGTCATGAGCGGATAAAGATTAGCACAGAGCAGAATACATACAGCCACACAAACAGAAGGGAGCTGTAGAATAGGACATCTCTCTGTTACAGAAACACAATGGTGACACAATGGCCTAACATTTATCCTTCCCGGAAGTCATCATACACAGCATGCTGCTGATACAGCGAATCAGGGGGCAGACTAAAGATAGAACAATAATGCTTTAATCAGCACGGTGACATTAAGATTCTTTAAAAAAAAAAGCAAATACAGCGATGAGCCCCAAGACAACCATTGCCCATGCTATAAACAGAATGATGCGGCTTTTATTGAATTCATCAAGATCTTAACATATGGGGCCCGATTCTGAACACACGCTGCCGCGACTGCTTTACTGGCTTTTGCCGTAGTCACATCTGCAGCTTTATACTAATGCTAGAAACAGCCCTTCTCCTGGTGTACAAGCTGCTTCTGACTGCTAGGGCTGAGACAGCCACTCTGAGCATCTATAAGCGATATAATACTGCTTGGTGCTTAGACGCCACCATCGAAACTTGCCCTTGCCCCACGCTAACTGCAGATTCTCTGTTTGAGTATGGCTTCCAATGGGAGAGATTAAAGGGTGGATTCTATCAAATGTCAGCCCTGAGCGATTCAATGAAGTGTCGCTACCCCACACGTTAAGCCCCAGCGGATGCACTTAAAGTGGATTTTTCCTTGCAAATGTCATTTTTCAAACACAGGTGCTCGTCTATCAACGAAAAACTTGTTGTGAGTGATAAAACTCATTGCGTATGATAAATGGTGATCCAGCCAATCAGCTCCCAGCTGTGGTGTTCAGTTCCTGTCATGTGTTTGAAAAATGACAGCTGTGAGCTGATTGGCTGGGGCACCAATCATCAAATACAACAAGTTTTATCATTCACTACGAGTTTTATAATTTACAATGAGTTTTATCACGTGTTGATAAATGGGCGCCACAGCAAAGGCAAATCCCACCAATACCAAGCAACTTGTGTCACAATGTTCCATCCACTGTAGCGTGATGATGCAATTTGTGCCATCATGTTGCACTGGGCGGGGCACTATGGCACAAGTGGTGTAATTATGTACCACTGGGCCCCAAGTTCACGGATGTCTGAAAGTTGGCCACAATGGGGTCAAGGGGTAAAAGGTCACTACTCCGCCTTACCGGCTTTGCTATGCTCTCAGATCCTTTGAATTTCTGAGGCTGAGGACTGCTGTGCTTGCTGCCCCCACCAACGTCCCCTGCGTCCACGCCGCTGTCCTCGCTGAGGGTCAGTCCGCTGTCAGACAGCTGGGAGAGAGAGGCCGGGAGAGAGACGGGCAGGACAGCTGAACAGAAGAAAAACATCACAGATGAGCAACATGTAAATACACCAAAACAGGACACAGTTACGGATACGAGGGGTCTTATGTAACAGTCTGTGAGACGCAGGTATGGGCGCGATCCCAGCGAGCTAGCCTGTTCTTAAAGCGGCAATCATTTTAAAAGCAAAACAAACTTGCTTTGGCCTTTTAAATGCTTGGGCTAACTCACCGGAATCGCACCCATGCCAGCGCCTCTTACATAAAGCCCAATACAGTCAATCACAGTAACACTTGTGTTTAAAGCCTCGTTCCCCTGCAGCAGATTGCCATGGTGCCAGGATAGAGGTGCAGACAGCAGCAACCAGGTTTGTGCTACGCAAATGCACTGTGAGGGATTGGTAGGCTCATACACAGGGGCGGGGCCAGTAATGTTGCTCGGCCTAGGGGGTCATTCCGAGTTGATCGCTAGCTGCCGTTGTTCGCAGTGGAGCGATCAGGCTAAAAATCGCCATTTCTGTGCATGCGTATGCACCGCAATGCGCACGCGCGACATACGGGTACAACGTCCTTTGTGGTTTTGCACAGGTTCTAGCAAAGCTTTCAGTCACATGGCACAACGCAGAGAGATTGACATGTAGTGGGCGTTTCTGGGTGTCAACCGACCGTTTTTAGGGAGTGCTTAGAAAAATGTAGACGTGTCAGGGAAAACGCAGGTGTGGCTGGGTGAACTCTGGGCGGGTGTGTGACGTCAAAAGCCGTCCCACCGTCATTCTGCAAAGTGAAAATACACTCCCTGGTGGGCGGCGACAATGCGTTTGCACGGCCGCTAAAAACTGCTAGCAAGCGATCAACTCTGAATGACCCCCTATGTTTCATACGTGTCTTTGGGGCGATGCGTAGGGAGGTATGAGAAGAGGAGGTGGGATTGACATATGATGACGCTCTCATCTACTTAGTATTCACTGAAGTGGGCGGTGCTTGAATATTTCATTTGCATAATCCCTGTCACCTTGCTGCCAGGGTAAGCACCCGTATGGGAGAATTGTCTGCACTTTCAGGAGGATTCTAGGAAGTATGAAACTAAATTGAGCTTTTCATGGACCTTACTATGGCTAAATGGAATCTGTATTAGTTACCTTTAAGGTTCATTGAATACAAATGTCCATCATAAAGGTGGACATATACAGTGGTCAGTACATGTTACTTACACCCCAGCTATCCATATTTTGCTGGGATAGTCCAGATTTCAGGAAATGTGTGATGTATTAAATTGCGTCTAACTATCTAGGCATGGAGGGTGGTCTAGCACTTCTGGAGTACTAAGCACGCCCTATGTGGGTGTGGCCATGACAACAATCACACAGTCCCTCCCTCAGCATGTTGCAGCCACGGCCACAAATTTGGAGTCTACTAATATGGAAGGTATGCACGTAGACTTACAGAAGTCTCAGACATCACCCGTTAGAACTGAAGTGAATATGCAAATAATTTCTTCATACCGCAATTGCACAACTGACAGACTTTCAAGGGCATAGCTATCATGAATTTTATATTATGCTATGTATCTGTAAAGCGCCTTGAGTCCTATTGGAGAAAGAGCGCTATATAAATAAAATTATTATTATTATAATTTGCGGTAATGTCAGAAGACATTCTGACGTAGTGGCTCATTTATCAACGAGTGATAACACTCGATGTGAATGATAAAACTCGTAGTGTATGATAAATGTGCCCCAGCCAATCAGCTCCCAACTGTCACTCTTCAAACACATGACAATTAGGAGCTGATTGTCTGGAGCACCATTTATCATACGCAACAAGTTTTATCATCCACAACGAGTTTTAACACTCGTTGATAAATGAGCCCCTTATAGTGACGATCATTGTGATGACATGGTCAAATTTTTTGTGCAAATTTCTTTGCCGGAGATTATATTATTTTGTTTGCATAGAGAATCGCATCCATGTGTCGCAGATGCAATGTTCTTTTGTAATTTGCGCATGCGCTGAATTGGCGTCGGGCATGCACATTGTTTGGATGAGGCCGGCTGTGTCCACTTGCCTAGAAGGCATCTGGACAAAAAGAACATTACAAAGATCATCTGACCTTCCTCCTGCAGAGACATAGCAGCAAGTCTTGTAATGAATGATGCAGCCTAAATGTAATACTGCAGCAACAAAAGATGGCGTTACAGAAACACTACAAGCTCTGATGCATTCCTTAACATCACCGTGCCCATAGAGGACAAAGAAACACTAACACATCACAGTAAATGATGAGAGTTTAGGAACGCGGGAGACTATTGCGATATCTCCTGCGTAACCTTGTAATTTATGCAGACACCTAAAAATGCGTTATACCATAAAACCACAAGAGGGCACTATTTGCTAGCAATATTTTATGGTCTGCAGTGTCTGTACGCTTGACTATGAAAGGCTTATGCAAACATGTATTAGCTTTACCGTAAATGTTTGACAACTAATGCCTTATCTACATTATGGGGTCAATCCAATTGCAGGTGATGTTCTCGCACCTGTGAGTTAGTGTGGCAACAGCTGCATTTGGACTCGCACAATTTTGTTCGTAGCCCCATATGGGAACATGGCACTGTCACTGCATCACTGCCTCCAGTGTACAATGCCGCAATACACATCTCATTCCCGCAATGACGCAATTCACCATGACCTGGCGAATCTGTGGAGCATCATTTTACGTTCTACGGCAGTGTTTCCCAACATCGCTCCTCAAGGCACACTAACAGTCCAGGTTTTAAGGATAGCCTTGAGTACAAATGGTTAAATCAAAATAACTGAGGTACTAATTAGGTCACATGTGCTCAAGTATGGCTATCCTTGAAACAAGGACTGTTAGTGTGCCTTGAGGAGCGAGGTTGGAAAACACTTCTCTACGGACTCTCTGGGAGAGTAGACATGTATGGCTTAATGGTAAATATTGGCTCCATTATTGCAGATGTGAGGTACATGTTGCTGCAAGAATCTAACACTAAGTTAAGAAGTATTCATACCTCGAGTTTGGGGTACAGCTCGAATTTCATTCACATCAGGTTCACCGTTAGGCCGATGGACTTCCACCATCACAAAATGCTGGCTTGTGTGAGGATCTGATGTTTCTGGGTGTGAGGGAGAAGGTGGGTGAGGAGCACTTTCTACCACAGGCTTTAACCTAGTAGGTGACTGCACTCTTGGGAAGGGGGTCATCGGAAGCTGCGTAACCAGAGCCAGCTGGGCGGCAGGACATATAGGAATCAGATTTTTAGGAGCGATGGTGGCATATATCGCTTGGTTTTGGTTATGTGGAGACGTTGGGGGTGTACTGAGAGGTGGTAGTGGAGGGCTTGGTGTTGAGGGTGATGTAAGAGGTGGAAGTGGTGGACTTGGGTGAGGTGGAGCTGTGAAGAAAAGGCCAGATTGTGATGATCCGGAGGAGGGACGCTTGGCTCGCTCCCCACTCTGTCGCCGAAATACTGCAGGTGATTCTTCTTTAGGGAGAGGAGGTGGAGGCCTATAGGCTGGAGGCTCCTCCAGGAGGGAGTTGACATCATCCTGTAAATAATAACCCAACAAAAAACAACTTTACTAGGCAACCTAAAAATGTTGGTGTTGTGCCCCAATAGAAGTTGATATTCAGTAAGATGCTGCCTTGCCTGGAGCCAGACTACAATGTACTATGTAGAGAACAGACTAAAATGTAGGACACCTACATTCCTACCACTTTCAGTGGGACAGTACCGCTCTTTGGCTTCTGTTCACAGTGCTGGGAGAGCTCGGGCCAGCCGTGTATCTCTGAGTGTTGGGCAGGACCCCAGAGTGATGAAAATGGGGGCATGTCGCAAACTCTTGCCCCATCTTAACAAGGCCATGCCCCCTTCAAAAGAGATCACGCGCCCTTTTTGGATGCTCGTGCCTTTGGTGTGCTCAGGGGTCCTAATTTTCCAATTCGAAATGTTGGGATGTGTATCTCTAGAACGTGTGCGCATACAGTCTGTGCTCACTGTAGGGGAGTTCTATCAAGCCTTGGTGAAAGATAACTCATTTCAAAGACAGACTTTTTTGTGTGTACAGTATGTGTGTAAGCGGTGCTACTAGGGGGCACAATGGCTCGGGACACAATGGCTGGGGGCACAATGGCTAGGGGAACATCTACTGGGGACACAATGGCTGGGGGCACAATGGCTGGGGTCACATCTGCTGGAGCACATCTGCTGGGAGTACAATGGCTCGGGACACAATGGCTGGGGGCACAATGGCTAGGGGCACTGGGAGTACAATGGCTCGGGACACAATGGCTGGGGGCACAATGGCTAGGGGCACATCTACTGGGAGTACAATGGCTCGGGACACAATGGCTGGGGGCACAATGGCTAGGGGAACATCTACTGGGGGTACAATGGCTCGGGACACAATGGCTGGGGGCACAATGGCTAGGGGAACATCTACTGGGGGCACAATGGCTGGGGTCACATCTGCTGGAGCACATCTGCTGCTGGCACATCTACTGGGGGGCACATCTGCTGGGGGCAAATCTGCTGCTGGCACATCTGCTTGGGGCCACATCTGCTGCGGGCACATCTGCTGGGGGCATAACTTCTGACTGGGGGCACAACTACTGGGGACACATCTATTGAGGGCATAACTTCTGACTGGGGGCATAACTATTGGGGGCACAACTGCTGGGGTCATGTCTACTGGGGCACAACTACAGGGGCATAACGTCTGACCGGGGGCATATCTACTGGGTGCATAACTACAGGGGGCATATCTACTAGGAGCATATCTACTGACTGGGGGCATAACTACGGGGGACATAACTACTGGGGGCATAACTACTGACTGGGAGCATAACTACTGGGGGCGTAACTACGGGGGCATTACTACTGGGGGCAACACTACACGGGGCATTACTACTGGGGGCACTACGAATGAGGGCATTGCATAGGGGGCACTTTATAAGGGGCATTACTCCTGGGGACATAAGGGGCACTACTACTGGGGGCATTGTATAAGGGGCTCTATTGCTGTGGGCATTATGTGTATTTGGGGTGCTACTACTGTGGGCTTTGTGTATAAGGGGCACCAATGTGTGTCATAACAAGAATAAGGGACACTACTATGTGGTGTAATGTTAATAATATTGTGCTACTGTGCTGCATAATTTGAATTGGGGATAGCCAAAATTGCGGACAAAAAAATAAAATTGCAAAATAATGCGCAATTAAATGTATGTATAAGTTTAATATTAGTATATATGCACAAAGTACCCTTAATAATTTTAATCATGAGATGTATAAGTATTATACGCAGACTAAAGCCCCCCCCCCTTCCCCCCCCCAGCACCTTGCTCAAAGCATAAACTAGGAGCGTCAAAATTAGGGTGACACACAGAGTAGGATCCTCCAGCAGAACAAGGCTGGCCTGATCCTGCTGCATGAGAGATCGCACTTCTGGCAATCTACTTTCTTTCAAAAGCAAGTGTGATAATCTGCCAACATGTGCAGGAAATCCGTGCGACTCAAAGTGGAACCCTGTCCCACCCATTGGGATTCCATCTCAGTCATAACGGAACTTGCACCAGCCCCATGCTAAGTGCAAAAGATCCGTCTAAAACGGTTGTTCTAGCTCTGCCTGATTGTGGGTGTCAGGACTAGGATGACCCGATGTAATTGCACCATCCAACCTCTTAGCCACCCACCTCAGTCGGAAAGTGGGTGTTACCGGGAGACTGACAACTCTGTCAGGAGGTTGGGACAGCCCTCCCAAATTCGTGACTCTCCCTACCTTTCCGGGAGAGTTGGCAAGCATGCTTTATATTCCATCCCTCTCTCTGCGTGTGCAGGGTAATGATTGGTCAGTGGGTTTAAAGAAACCAATCAAGTTGCTGTGTGTATGGGAAGCTGCTTACTTATGTCAGAAAATAATCTTTTCCAGATATCTGCTTTGCATGCCAATGACTTGTCTGCTGAAATGGGTCTATTAAAGTGAGAAAGACTATGGCCGTCCAGATTAATGGAAAGATCATATATAATGCATGGACTTTAATTTGTAGAGCTGAGCAATCGGCCCTTAGGGTGGAATGTTTCATTTTCGGATGTGCTGGACTGGACTATTTTTAGCGCTGGCTGTCCCTTCCGTCTGTCCCTTGTGGCTTCGGATAAAATATAACGAAACCTTTCTAATGTTATCAGCGGTTATTACCTTATTATCTGTGTTATTACCGGCGTCCTTTCTGCCTTTGATGTGTGTTTGTCATTAAAGAGTACAATACTGGGTCTGTCAGTGACTAGCGGGCAACCTCATGATTAGCAATCCCAACATAGACCATTATACTGACCAGGGAGATGTCAGGCAGCGTCGTCCGTGTGAGGCTCCCGGAGTCGCTGCTACCCTCAGGGTCTGCGCCATTCTGGTAGAGGTACAGGAGAACACAATCAGGACAAAAATGGATAAAGAAAAAATTCTGAATAAACTGTAATAATACACATAATGTGCCTTATTCAGCTTCAGTTGTAGTTTGGCTAATATAGCAAATCTGTAACTGCTATCACTCGCAATAAAATTGAGATCGCTGATTTAAGGTACAGTAGCTCTCCTGTTTCCAGTCGCAACGGACACGTGTGACATCACAAGGCCACCCCGAACCCGTCCCCATTCCCGACGGCACCCCCCAGCTACACAGAGTCAACGCCCCTGCAATGCCGCGTTGACGCCCCAGACCACCCTGAAACACCTCTGCCTGATTGATCACATCTCACTGTGTGCGCACTGGGCATAAATACGTCAGTACACGATCGCCCATACTGAATGAGGCCCAATGTGTAGACATCACGGGACAACATGAGCAGGGTCCACGTATGGATCAGGCCTGTTTTCTTCCATATGTACACCCAGTTGCACCTATTTCATGGACTGAGAGAAATGTCTGCGATGCCTCATATTGTAAAATGTATTACTATTCCAGTTAGTAATGTCTGAATAGTGCACCTGCATTCGGTTTCTTTGTGTGTGGCACTACAGGTCTCAGCAAGGTAGGACCTCTTACTACTTGTAGTTAGGGTACGCAGTCTAGGGCCCCTTCCTTAAATATCTGAGATGCGTCTGACTCAGTCTTATCCGGGGATAAGCAGAAATGCATATGTTCGCTGGGGCGCGTGTGCAGTTTGCTAAAGCTCACAGGGGGCTGATTTATCAACAAGTTTTATCATGCGCAATGAGCTTTAAAACTCATTGCATATGATAAATGGTGGCCCAGCCAATCAGCTCACAACTGTCATTTTTCAAACATTGACAGTCAGGAGCTGATTGGCTGGAGCACTATTTATCATACACAGCAAATTTAAAACTCGTTGCGAATTATAAAACTCGTTGATAAATGGGTCCCTATATGTGGCCTCATTCAAACTTACAGTGCATCCAGAAAGTATTCACAGCGCTTCACTTTTTCCACATTTTGTTATGTTACAGCCTTATCAAAAAATGGAATCAATTAATTCCCCCCCCCCCCCTCAAAATTCTACACACAATACCACATAAAGACAACGGGGAAAAAAAGTTTTTGTTTTAGATTTTTTGCAAATTTATTAAAAAATAAAAAAAACTAAGAAATCACATGTACATAAGTATTCACAGCTTTTGCTCAATACTTTGTTGATGCAGCTTTGCCAGCAATTACAGCCTCAAGTATTTTTGAATATGATGCCACAAGCTTGGCACACCTATCTTTGGGCAGTTTCGCCCATTCCTCTTTGCAGCACCTCTCAAGCTCCATCGGGTTGGATGGGAAGCGTCGGTGCGCAGCCATTTTCAGAACTCTCCAGAGATGTTCAATCGAATTCAAGTCTGGGCTCTGGCTGGGCCACTCAAGGACATTCACAGAGTTGTCCTGAAGCCACTCCTTTGATATCGTGGCTGTGTGCTTAGGGTCGCTGTCCTGCTGAAAGATGAACCTTCGCCCCAGTCTGAGGTCAAGAGCGCTCTGGAGCAAGTTTTCTTCCAGGATGTCTCTGTACATTGCTGCATTCATCTTTCCCTCTATCCTGATTAGTCTCCCAGTTCCTGCTGCTGAAAAACATCCCCACAGTATGATGCTGCCATCACCATGCTTCACTGTGGGGATGGAATTGGCCTGGTGATGAGCGGTGCCTGGATTCCTCCAAACATGACGCCTGGCATTCACGCCAAAGAGTTCAAACTTTGTCTCATCAGGCTAGAGAATTTTGTTTCTCATGGTCTGAGAGTCCTTCAATTGCATTTCGGCAAACTCCAGGCTGCCATGTGCTTTTTACTAAGGAGTGGCTTCTGTATGGCCACTCTGCCATACAGGCCTGATTGGTGGATTGCTGCAGAGATGGTTGTCCTTCTGGAAGGTTCTTCTCTCGCCACAGAAGAATGCTTTAGCTCTGGCAGAGTGACCATCGGGTTCTTGGTCACCTCCCTGACTAGGGCCCTTCTCCCCCGATCGCTCAGTTTAGACGGCCTGCCAGCTCAAGGAAGAGTCCTGGTGGTTCCGAACTTCTTCCATTTACGGATGATGGAGGCCACTGTGCTCATTGGTACCTTCAAAGCAGCAGATATTTTTCTGTACCCTTCCCCAGATTTGTGCCTCGAGAACAGTAGCGGATCTTGCCACGGGCATGCAGGACTTTTGCCCGGGGCACCGCCTCCCGGAGGGTGCCGCACCAGGGCAAGATCCGCTGCTGCTGTGCCCCCCGCTGCCGCTGGCCGCTGTGAAGGGAAACTAGACGCGTACGCGTCTAGTTTCCCTTCGTGGACAGGTCCTTTACTGTGCGGTGCGCGATGACGTCATCGCGCACCGCACAGCAAAGGTCCTCTCCACGAAGGGAACTAGACGCTACGCGTCTAGTTTCCCTTCGTGGAGAGGACCTTTGCTGTGCGGTGCGCGATCGCGTCTAGTTCCCTTCGTGGAGTGGACCTTTGCTGTGCGGTGCGCGATGACGTCATCGCGCACCGCACATCATTTCAGTCTGTACAGGGGGCGTAAATGACCACGCCCCCTGCACGAAGCCACGCCCGCTATTGCCGCCCGGGGCGCACAGAGCCCCAGAATCGGCCCTGCTCGAGACAATCCTGTCTCGGAGGTCTACAGACAATTCCTTTGACTTCATGCTTGGTTTGTGCTTAGACATGCACTGTCAGGTGTGGGACCTTATATAGACAGGTGTGTGCCTTTCCAAATCATTTCCAATCAACTGAATTTACCACAGGTGGACTCCAATTAAGCTGTAGGAACATCTCAAGGATGATCAGTGGAAACAGGATGCACCTGAGCTCAATTTTGAGCTTCATGGCAAAGGCTGTGAATACTTATGTACATGTGATTTCTTAGTTTTTTATTTTTAAGAAATTTGCAAAAATCTAAAAAAAACTTTTTTCACTATGTCATTATGGGGTATTGTGTGTAGAATTTTGAGGGGAAAAAATTAATTTATTCAATTTTTGAATAAGGCTGTAACATAACAAAATGTGGAAAAAGTGAAGCACTGTGAATACTTTCTGGATGTACTGTATGTTAGACGATTCAGGCTCTATATCAGTGATTTCCAAACTTGGTCCTCAAGTCACACTCAGGTTTTAAAGATATCCATGGCTCAGTATAGATGGTTCCATTAAATTGATTGAGGTATTAATTAAGGCATACCTCCCAACATTTGTATCGTCCAAGTCGGGACTCCTGGGCATGGCGAAGCCGTGCGGTGCCTATAAGGGGCATGGCCTGTTGAAAAGGGGTGTGGCTTTACGTGAATGACGCGATCGCGGGCCACGCCTCCAATTCCCATCACAATGGTCCCAGTCCCTCTGCCTCACTGGAATAGACGCGGAGTTCATGCGCACAGCGTCTATTCACCGCTGCTCGGCACTGAACTTAGCAGAGCAGCGAGAGCTAGGGAGCCTCCCAACTGCCCCCCCACCGCAGGAGGGACTGCGGGACAGACCCAAAAAACGGGACTGTCCCGTGAAAATCTGGACAGTCGGGAGGTATGATTAAGGGGGTTCTTCATAGTTGTTGGCAAACCAAAAAGTTAGCAATTGGTCAAAACCATGTGCACTGCAGGGGGGGGGGGGGGGCAGATATAACATGTGCAGTGTAGGTGGGGCAGATATAACATGTGCAGAGAGAGATAGATTTGGGTGGGGTGTGTTCAAACTGAAATCTAAATTGCAGTGTAAAAATAAAGCAGACAGTATTTATCCTCATCCAAATGTAAATCACTCTGCACATGTTACATCTGCCCAACCTGCATTACACACTAGACTATGGGTCCTTAACGATATATCAGGTATAAATGTAGGCAGTCCATACACACTGCATGATGTGCTAAACATCGTTAGCGACATCCTCAGATTAAGCAGCACGTAGGGCCAACAAATGACGCGACGAACGACTCTCGGGAGTGTGCAATAGTGAGTACACACTGTACGATGTGATTGATTTATTATTATGATTCGTTGCTGAACGACAAATCGTCTAAAAAAATCATCTATTGCGTACCCAGCGTTAGTGTACAGTATGCTTCCTCCAGTGTGTGGGCCTGTTCACTGACAGTCTAATAGCTACGGTAACCTAGCAGCAGGGGCAGATGATTTAGGGATCAGGCTGCCCCTAGGCACAACATTACTGGCATCCTCCATTTCTGTTATTTACTTTAACATGATTGGTTTTCCCTGCCTGGAAGGTGAGACACATGTTTCTGTCCAGCAGATGAATTAGCATTAAGTATCTGTGTCAGGGGACAGAGCTGCTGTGCAAGATGTCCCTGGTATGTGAGAAGTGAGCGGAACACGGGCCCGTCTGTCACACACTCAGGTAGTCCCCAGGTGACAGCTTACACGGGAGGGTTTCCATGTATGTGCTGTTCCCTCAACTGATGACTCGCACTACAGCTGAAAGTGTCGGTCTGCTTCATCACAAGGGAAATATGGAATTATTCACCCTCCCAGTGTTCCAACCAGGCCAGCGGTCTATCAGGCTTATAATGTAATGGGGGAGGGGGGGGGGGGGGGGGGTTGTGCTGCCCTCAGCAAATGCCCCTAGACATATGCTCCTGGGAAATCGACTACTGCCTATCAGAAGTCCTTTTCTATCTTCATATCCATAAATCAATTAACAATCATCCATATTAATATACAATAAACATGACATTAACAGATGCAGATTATAAAATGTGTCATAACATTTTTGGGATTTCATTCAGTTTAAATTTCAAGCTGTTATATAGGAAGCAGCAAGCTCGAGATTCATCTCTTATTCAATGGATATTCCTGGTGGAATGCAGTAATTGGCAAATTATGCCAGACGTGCATAATAATGTGTGCCAACAATTTATTCTTTAGCTGCTGTAAATTTAGAATAAATCACCAGCCAGGATCCACTTTGCTAGGACTATGGGGTAAATTTACTAAGATTCGTATTTTCCCGTTTCAGGTCAAAGTTCAATCACGAATGACATCGAAAGTGTAAAACTGCAACTTTTTGAATTTGTTACGATGGATTTACTAAGCTGTCGTATTCGGGTTTTTCTTTTCTTCCGATGTCGATGTCATTCGTGTTTTTTTTGTGTTTTTTACGGCAGTGATTAGCAAAACACTGCCGACTTTTTTACAATTAATCTCGGCCGGATCTGTGTGATCCATGCTGGGGTTCTATTTTTTATTTTTTTTTAATTAAACACTGTAAAATTTTAAAAAAAAATTGCGTGGGGTCCCCCCTCCTAAGCATAACCAGCCTCGGGCTCTTTGAGCCGATCCTGGTTGCCGAAATATGGGGAAAAAAATGACAGGGGTTCCCCCATATTTAAGCAACCAGCATCGGGCTCTGCGCCTGGTCCTGGTTCCAAAAATACGGGGGACAAAAAGAGTAGGGGTCCCCCGTATTTTTAAAACCAGCACCGGGCTCCACTAGCTGGACAGATAATGCCACAGCCGGGGGTCACTTTTATATAGTGCCCTGCGGCCGTGGCATCAAAAATCCATCTAGTCACCCCTGGCCGGGGTACCCTGGGGGAGTGGGGACCCCTTCAATCAAGGGGTCCTCCCCCCCCAGCCACCCAAGGGCCAGGGGTGAAGCCCGAGGCTGTCCCCCCCCATCCAATGGGCTGCGGATGGGGAGGCTGATAGCCTTTGTTGTAAAAGAAAAGATATTGTTTTTAGTAGCAGTACTACAAGGCCCAGCAAGCCTCCCCCGCATGCTGGTACTTGGAGAACCACAAGTACCAGCATGCGACGGAAAAACGGGCCCGCTGGTACCTGTAGTACTACTACTAAAAAAATACCCAAAAAAAGACAAGACACACACACCGTGAAAGTATAATTTTATTACATACATACACACATACATACATACTTACCTTAAGTTCCCACGCAGGTCGGTCCTCTTCTCCAGTAGAATCCAAGGGGTACCTGTTGAAGAAATTATACTCACGAGATCCAGGGGTCCAGGCTCCTCGGGAAATCCAGGGGTAATCCACGTACTTGAAAAAAATAACAAAACGGTGTCCCGACCACGAACTGAAAGGGGACCCATGTTTGCACATGGGTCACCTTTCCACGAATGCCAGAAACCCACTTTGACTTCTGTCTAAGTGGGTTTCTTCAGCCAATCAGGGAGCGCCACGTTGTAGCACTCTCCTGATCAGCTGTGTGCTCCTGTCCTCACTGACAGGCAGCACACGGCAGTGTTACAATGTAGCGCCTATGCGCTACATTGTAACCAATGATGGGAACTTTCTGCCCTGCGGTTGACCTAAAGTGACGTCACCGCTGAGCAGAAAGTTCCCAGCATTGGTTACAATGTAGCGCATAGGCGCTACATTGTAACACTGCCGTGTGCTGCCTGTCAGTGAGGACAGGAGCACACAGCTGATCAGGAGAGTGCTACAACGTGGCGCTCCCTGATTGGCTGAAGAAACCCACTTAGACAGAAGTCAAAGTGGGTTTCTGGCATTCGTGGAAAGGTGACCCATGTGCAAACATGGGTCCCCTTTCAGTTCGTGGTCGGGACACCGTTTTGTTATTTTTTTCAAGTACGTGGATTACCCCTGGATTTCCCGATGAGCCTGGACCCCTGGATCTCGTGAGTATAATTTCTTCAACAGGTACCCCTTGGATTCTACTGGAGAAGAGGACCGACCTGCGTGGGAACTTAAGGTAAGTATGTACTGTATGTATGTGTGTGTGTATGTATGTAATAAAATTATACTTTCACGGTGTGTGTGTCTTGTCTTTTTTTGGGTATTTTTTTAGTAGTAGTACTACAGGTACCAGCGGGCCCGTTTTTCCGTCGCATGCTGGTACTTGTGGTTCTCCAAGTACCAGCATGCGGGGGAGGCTTGCTGGGCCTTGTAGTACTGCTACTAAAAACAATATCTTTTCTTTTACAACAAAGGCTATCAGCCTCCCCATCCGCAGCCCATTGGATGGGGGGGGACAGCCTCGGGCTTCACCCCTGGCCCTTGGGTGGCTGGGGGGGGGGGGACCCCTTGATTGAAGGGGTCCCCACTCCCCCAGGGTACCCCGGCCAGGAGTGACTAGTTGGATTTTTGATGCCACGGCCGCAGGGCACTATATAAAAGTGACCCCCGGCTGTGGCATTATCTGTCCAGCTAGTGGAGCCCGGTGCTGGTTTTAAAAATACGGGGGACCCCTACTCTTTTTGTCCCCCGTATTTTTGGGACCAGGACCAGGCGCAGAGCCCGATGCTGGTTGCTTAAATATGGGGGAACCCCTGTCATTTTTTATCCCATATTTCTGCAACCAGGATCGGCTCAAAGAGCCCGAGGCTGGTTATGCTTAGGAGGGGGGACCCCACGCAATTTTTTTTGAAAAAATAAGCACTTTCCCACCCCTTCCCACTGATATACATGCACGGATCTCATGGATCCGTGCATGCCTATCCAATCACGAATAAAAAAAAAAGGTCTGTTTTTTTTTAGCACTTTTTTACGAGTTGTAATTTTTCACGGCAGTGTTTGTTTTTTTTTTGCTTTGCACTTCTTAGTAAATGACCGAGATTCATACTTAAACAGCCGCGTTTTGACCGATGGTGTATTCATTCGTAATTTTTTACTTGGACTTGCAAAAAATTACGAATGCCCTCATCTCGTGATTAGTGTTTAGTAAATTACCGAGATGACACTTTGATGAAAAAACGGCATCTCGGTCAAAATCGGGAGCTTAGTAAATTTACCCCTATGACTTCTACAAAGTGTGTCTGAGACGAGCTCTTGTTGGATATTTTACTATCTGCCCAGCAGGGGGCAGCACATGCAGAATTGATATATAACAGCTCCTCCTTCTAACAGGCCCTTGATCATTTCCAGCCCCAGGCCCATGTGGTCCCTAATCCGGATTTAATCCGGACTTGATGCCAACATCTCACCCCTTTTATTATTATTATTATTTATTAACAGTTATTTATATAGCACACACATACTCCACAGCGCTTTACAGAGAATATTTGCCCATTCACATCAGTCCCTGCCCCAGTGGAGCTTACAATGTATATTCCCTACCACATGTACACACACGTTCATGTTAGGGTTAATTTTGTTGTGAGCCAATTTACCTACCAGTGAATTTTGGGAGGAAACCGGAGTACTCTGAGAAAACCCACGCAAGTACGGGGAGAATATACAAACTACACACAGTCAGGGCCATGGTGGGATTCGAACCCATGACCTCAGTGCTGTGAGGCAGTAATGCTAACCATTACACCATCTGTACTACCCCGCACCCCTCTCTCTGCCAAAATCACCTTTCCCACTCTCAGAAGAGTTGCATAGATTCAACCTCACCATCGCATCCCTTATAATACTCTACTAACCCTCAGTCCTCACACCCCTCACTCCTCACACCACTCATACACCTCAGCCCACACACCCTTCATACACCTCTCATTCCTCACAACCCTCATCCTCCTCACAGCCTTTCACACCTCTCATACACCTCACGCTACTCATACTCCTCACATCCCTCATACTCCTCACGCCCCTCATTATCCTCTCAGCCCTCATCCTCCTCACGCCCCTCATTATCCTCTCAGCCCTCATCCTCCTCACGGCCCTCATCCTCACATCCCACATCCTCCTCACGCCCCTCATCCTCCTCACACCCCTCATCATCCTCACATCCCTCATACTCCTCACGCCCCTAATCTTCCTTACATCCCTCATACTCATGACTTTCATCCTCCTCCCACCACTCAAACTCCTCATGCCCCTCATACTCCTCACATCCCTCATACTCCTCACGCCCCTCATCCTCCTTACGACCCTCATCATCCTTACATCCCTCATCCTCCTCACGTCCCTCATCCTCCTCACATCCCTCATACTCCTCACGCCCCTCATCCTCCTTACGACCCTCATCATCCTCACATCCCTCATACTTCTCACATCCCTCATACTCCTCACACCCCTCATCTTCCTCACACCCCTCATACTCCTTACACCTTTCATACTCCTCATGCCCCTCATCCTCCTCACAGCCCTCATCCTCACATCCCTCATACACCTCACACCCCTCATACTCCTCACGCCCCTCATACTGCTCACGCTCCTCATAGTCCTCACGCCCCTCATACTCCTCAGTCCTCACACCCTTCATACACCTCTCATTCCTCACAACCCTCATCCTCCTCACAGCCTTTCACACCTCTCATACACCTCACGCTACTCATACTCCTCACATCCCTCATACTCCTCACGCCCCTCATTATCCTCTCAGCCCTCATCCTCCTCACGCCCCTCATTATCCTCTCAGCCCTCATCCTCCTCACGGCCCTCATCCTCACATCCCACATCCTCCTCACGCCCCTCATCCTCCTCACACCCCTCATCATCCTCACATCCCTCATACTCCTCACGCCCCTAATCTTCCTTACATCCCTCATACTCATGACTTTCATCCTCCTCCCACCACTCAAACTCCTCACGCCCCTCATACTCCTCACATCCCTCATACTCCTCACGCCCCTCATCTTCCTTACATCCCTCATACTCATGACTTTCATCCTCCTCACACCACTCAAACTCCTCACGCCCCTCATATTCCTCATCCTTCTCGCACCCCTCATCCTCCTCATAGCCTTTCACACCCCTCATACACCTCACGCTACACATACACCTCATACTCCTCATGCCCCTCATCCTCCTCACACCCCTCATACTCCTCACAACACTCATCCTCACATCCCTCATACTCCTCACGCCCCTCATCCTCCTCACATCCCTCATACTCCTCACGCCTTTCATACTCCTCACATCCCTCATACTCCTCACGCCCCTCATCTTCCTTACAACCCTCATACTCATGACTTTCATCCTCCTCACACCACTCAAACTCCTCACGCCCCTCATCTTCCTTACATCCCTCATACTCATGACTTTCATCCTCCTCACACCACTCAAACTCCTCACGCCCCTCATATTCCTCATCCTTCTCGCACCCCTCATCCTTCTCGCACCCCTCATCATCTTCACACCCCTCATCCTCCTCATAGCCTTTCACACCCCTCATACACCTCACGCTACACATACACCTCATACTCCTCATGCCCCTCATCCTCCTCACACCCCTCATACTCCTCACAACACTCATCCTCACATCCCTCATACTCCTCACGCCCCTCATCCTCCTCACATCCCTCATACTCCTCACGCCCGTCATACTCCTCACACCCCTCATACTCCTCACGGCCCTCATACTCCTCACGGCCCTCATCATCCTCACATCCCTCAATCTCCTCACGCCCCTCATCCCCCTCACGCCCCTCATCCTCCTCACATCCCTCATACTCCTCACGCCCCTCATCCTCCTCACACCCCTCATCCTCCTTACGACCCTCATCATCCTTACATCCCTCATCCTCCTCACGTCCCTCATCCTCCTCACATCCCTCATACTCCTCACGCCCCTCATCCTCCTTACGACCCTCATCATCCTCACATCCCTCATACTTCTCACATCCCTCATACTCCTCACACCCCTCATACTCCTCACACCCCTCATCTTCCTCACACCCCTCATACTGCTTACACCTCTCATACTCCTCATGCCCCTCATCCTCCTCACACCCCTCATACTCCTCACAGCCCTCATCCTCACATCCCTCATACACCTCACACCCCTCATACTCCTCACGCCCCTCATACTGCTCACGCTCCTCATAGTCCTCACGCCCCTCATACTCCTCACGCCCCTCATACTCCTCACGCCCTCATCCTCCTCACATCCCTCATACTCCTCACGCCCCTCATCCTCCTTACGACCCTCATCATCCTCACATCCCTCATACTTCTCACATCCCTCATACTTCTCACATCCCTCATACTCCTCACGCCCCTCATACTCCTCACGCCCCTCATCTTCCTCACACCCCTCATACTCCTCACACCCCTCATACTCCTCATGCCCCTCATCCTCCTCACACCCCTCATACTCCTCACAGCCCTCATCCTCACATCCCTCATACTCCTCACGCCCCTCATACTCCTCACGCCCCTCATACTGCTCACGCTCCTCATAGTCCTCACGCCCCTCATACTCCTCACGCCCCCCATACTCCTCACGCCCCTCATACTCCTCACGCCCCTCATACTCCTCACACCCCTCATCCTCCTCACGCCCCTCATACTCCTTACACCCCTCATACTCCTCACGCCCCTCATCCTCCTCACATCCCTCATACTCCTCACGCCCCTCATCCTCCTCACATCCCTCATACTCCTCACGCCCCTCATCTTCCTCACATCCCTCATACTCCTCACGCCCCTCATCCTCCTTACGACCCTCATCATCCTCACATCCCTCATACTTCTCACATCCCTCATACTCCTCACGCCCCTCATCCTCCTTACGACCCTCATCATCCTCACATCCCTCATACTTCTCACATCCCTCATACTTCTCACATCCCTCATACTCCTCACACCCCTCATACTCCTCACGCCCCTCATACTCCTCACGCCCCTCATCTTCCTCACACCCCTCATACTCCTTACACCCCTCATACTCCTCATGCCCCTCATCCTCCTCACGCCCCTCATACTCCTTACACCCCTCATACTCCTCATGCCCCTCATCCTCCTCACATCCCTCATACTCCTCACATCCCTCATACTCCTCACGCCCCTCATCCTCCTTACGACCCTCATCATCCTCACATCCCTCATACTTCTCACATCCCTCATACTTCTCACATCCCTCATACTCCTCACACCCCTCATACTCCTCACGCCCCTCATACTCCTCACGCCCCTCATCTTCCTCACACCCCTCATACTCCTTACACCCCTCATACTCCTCATGCCCCTCATCCTCCTCACACCCCTCATACTCCTCACAGCCCTCATCCTCACACCCCTCATACTCCTCACACCCCTCATACTCCCCGTGCCCCTTATCCTCCTCACGCCCCTCATACTCCTCAAATACAAGCCCCTCAGCCTTACTCATACTCTGTAAGCTGGATATCATCTTCTCACTTGACTATGATAGTAATACATTGCCAGTATGCTCCGCCAGAACATATTTTTGCAGTTTTAGATATTTCTCCTGAAAACAGCAAGATACTTGTCACAGAACACTGTGACTGATGAGCTAATGTGTTATTTCTTTCCCAGAATATGCTCTGCGAGTGAGCTGCTATCAGTACAACATCCAATCACTGCAGATTTGTCAGATATGATGTAAATGAATTTGATTCTTCTACAATGTACAAAAAAATGACAAAGTTATGCTGCTTCCTTACTTGCAAAACGGCACCTAATTGTCTGCACCGTGTATCTGTGTGCATGTGTGGCTGCCACCCACGCTTATTCCAATCTCATCTGTCATGCCATTCGTCTGAAATAGCGTCCATTTATTTATATTCTGCCTATTAGTATTGGTCATGTATGTCATTCTGTTGTCCTGTGTGTCCCTGTTACTCGCCTACCTTGTGATGTTGTAGTAATGCGTTGTACTTACACTATGGTTATCTGTTGTGTTGAATACTTGTGCTCTGTAATTTTTATATATTTTTTTATGTCCAACCCTTGTATGGCGCTTGTGAAACTTTGTGCCACCTTATAAATAAAAAATAATAGTAAATTAAGCACCGGCATTCTCAATTAAATTACAATAAAAGAGAGACTGTGCCTGATTCTATGTCGTGAGCAAAAGTGAACGCAGCAGCGGTCAGCCATCTGGGGGTTTATGCAAATTGCATCCAAGCTCCTTCTTTTGTGTACATCTGTGTGGCGAATGTGTAAGGACTGAGATAGGGAGGTGGGAAGAGCCCACCCATTGTCCCACAGAGAGACACAAAAAGCCGGTACTCTCTCTGCTCTGCACTGGGAAGGGGAAGGAGGCTTTCTGTTTTCACTGACTCCCATGCAGACAGCCTGGGCCTGATGAGGTGTATCAGGCAGTGGGTGGGATGTACTAAATGGAACATGCATTTTCATATGTATTAACCCCCGGGCGCCGGGTTTTCGCTGCCGAGGGTATCACCATCTTTTGATGGTGATACCCTATTGAAGCCTATGGCTTCTTATCGCCGGCTTCTGCATCCCGCTGCCCCGCGCCGCTCACACCTCCCCCCGGCATATCTGTGTGTAGGCAGCCCTGGTCCCGGAACCCCAACACCTCCTCCCCTTAGCAACACAACCGGAGATCCTTTCCGGCTGCAGGGAGGAGGAAGAGGAGCCTGGGACTGACTGCTGCCTGCTTGCCGGTCTAGGAGCTGACGAAGACCCCCCACACACACACACACCTTCTCACAGGTATCGCGGGGGGCCTCCGTCACTGCATTGCGATGTTAATCGCTTGTGTTAGTACATATGTGATTAGCATCGCTGCGGTAGGTGGCGAGGGGTGGCGGTGTATTTTAATTCATCCCGCCCTGTGTATTACAGATGTGGGGTCACTGCCAGGTCACAGTGTCTGCTCAGGGTTGGGTTAACAATGGGGGTTGAGGTGCAGTTCCAGGCTCCCCTGTGAAATTAAGCCATAGCACATGGATCCACTGAAGATAGTTCTAGCAGAAAAAATAAAAATAAAATCCCGTCACCACTCCCCGACACTGCCTCTGCCTGAGATAACCTTCTGTACTCAGATCCCCAGGGCCAGGCATAAAATTAAATCACGATGTGCAATGGTCCTGCAGAAATTGCGTCAGTCTGCCTCTGCGCAATGGAGAACAGGGGGGGGGGGCACAGTAATGGAAACAGATGAGTAGGAGGAGGGGGGAGACAAGGGAAGGAGATGATAGTGTGACTGAGGGGTGCAGGGAGGAGATGATGGTGCGGCTGAAAGACAAACGCAGGAGATGATGGTGTGGCTGAGAGATGGAGGGAGGAGATGATAGTGTGACAGAGATGGAGGGAGGAGATGATAGTGCGGCTGAGAGATGCAGGGAGGAGATGATGGTGTGCCTGAGAGATGCAGGGAGATGATAGTGTGACTGAGAGATGCAGGGAGGAGATGATGGTGCAGCTGAGAGATGCAGGGAGGAGATGATGGTGCGGCTGAGAGATGCAGGGAGGAGATGATGGTGCAGCTGAGAGATGCAGGGAGGAGATGATGGTGCAGCTGAGAGATGCAGGGAGGAGATGATGGTGCGGCTGAGAGATGCAGGGAGGAGATGATGGTGCGGCTGAGAGATGCAGGGAGGAGATGATGGTGTGACTGAGAGATGCAGGGAGGAGATGATGGTGCGGCTGAGAGATGCAGGGAGGAGATGATGGTGCGACTGAGGGATGCAGGGAGGAGATGATGGTGCGGCTGAGGGATGCAGGGAGGAGATGATGGTGCGGCTGAGAGACACACGCAGGAGATGATGGTGCGGCTGAGAGATGCAGGGAGGAAATTATGGTGTGGCTGAGAGATGCAGGGAGGAGATGATTGTGCGGCTGAGGGATGCAGGGAGGAGATGATGTGCGGCTGAGAGATGCAGGGAGGAGATGATGGTGCGGCTGAGAGATGCAGGGAGGAGATGATGGTGCGACTGAGGGATGCAGGGAGGAGATGATGGTACGGCTGAGGGATGCAGGGAGGAGATGATGGTGTGGCTGAGAGACACGCAGGAGATGATGGTATGGCTGAGGGATGCAGGGAGGAGATGATGGTGTGGCTGAGAGACACACGCAGGAGATGATGGTGCGGCTGAGAGATGCAGGGAGGAAATTATGGTGTGGCTGAGAGATGCAGGGAGGAGATGATTGTGCAGCTGAGGGATGCAGGGAGGAGATGATGGTGCGGCTGAGAGATGCAGGGAGGAGATGATGGTGCGACTGAGGGATGCAGGGAGGAGATGATAGTACGGCTGAGGGATGCAGGGAGGAGATGATGGTGTGGCTGAGAGACACGCAGGAGATGATGGTGCGGCTGAGAGATGCAGGGAGGAGATGATGGTGCGGCTGAGAGATGCAGGGAGGCTATGATGGTGCGGCTGAGAGATGCAGGGAGGATATGATGGTGCAGCTGAGGGATGCAGGGAGGAGATTATGGTGCGGCTGAGGGATGCAGGGAGGAGATGATGGTGCAGCTGAGCGATGCAGGGAGGAGATTATAGTGTGGCTGAGAGATGCAGGGAGGAGATGATGGTGCGGCTGAGAGATGCAGGGAGGAAATTATGGTGTGGCTGAGAGATGCAGGGAGGAGATGATTGTGCGGCTGAGGGATGCAGGGAGGAGATGATGGTGCGGCTGAGAGATGCAGGGAGGAAATTATGGTGTGGCTGAGAGATGCAGGGAGGAGATGATGGTGCGGCTGAGAGATGCAGGGAGGAGATGATTGTGCGGCTGAGGGATGCAGGGAGGAGATGATGGTGCGGCTGAGGGATGCAGGGAGGAGATGATGGTGCGGCTGAGAGACACACGCAGGAGATGATGGTGTGGCTGAGAGACGCAGAGGGCACAAATCTGGTTGAATCTCTGTTGTATGATCATGACATTGGTTATATTCCTACACAAACAGGTATCTTCTGGACCATGTCATTTTTTCTACATGAATAGTGAATACTGACTGAAGATACCATCTGCCCGGGAAGGATACATTTCTTCAGAGGTTCCCCGTTGTGAAAAAACACTATATAGGTAAGGTGCATATGGATTGGAAAGGAATGCCGTTAGGTGGCGCTAGACACACCCCTCTGACGGTGCACCCTCTCATAAAATGTGCTGCGCACGCCTATGGATATAATGTTTTTTGTATATCATTGTTTTCTTTTTTATGTATAGTCACTTTGTAATATTTTTATATGAAACCTGACACCTTTTGATTACAATAACCTGACATGTGGTGCACTCCAGTGAGGCTTTCTCTGTTTCTTCCGTGTCCGGGTTCCCTGTGAAATCTTGGGGCCCGGGTACAGCTGCAGTGGTATCCGCACCCCTCTTGAGTGTGGAGTGGGAGGTTTTGGGTTGCTGCAGCCTGGTAATTGTTTGTTTACTTAATTTGGGGGCACACTATGAGAAGCATTTTTAGTCACTGCAAGCCCATTTATTTAGGGACCCAGATCTTAGGGGTCCCCCTGAACTTCGGGGCCCTGTACAGGTGTCCACTTTGACCCCCCCCTGTCGCCGGGCCTAGATACGCACCACAGGTTGCAATTCCTACTGTATCTCATTGTTCCCAGGTGTTGATGATGTCTAGGAGTATTTACAGTAGATGACCGTCTTTCTGTAATCAAATTGTCCCTGTTGAAAGTCTCGGTTTAGCAGAATTGTCAACTTAAAGGATTGTGTGTTTAGCGGAATCTTGTTTCTTCATAGGATGGCAACAGAGGAGAGGATACTTTTATGCTGCATGGGGGGGATCCTGCCCCCCCTCGACAGCCTCCACCCTCTCAACAGACTCCGCCTCCGTTAGGGCTGCATTCAGAAATTTTCCGGGCTGGTTTTTGATCCCAATTCGCTCCTGCTTAGTGCTAATATTTGTATTCATACTAATACTTATATTATGCCTTATACTAATCTCCAAAGTTTAAAGTAAAATTTGAATTTACAGAACTTCGTTATATACACAAGATTTTTTAAAAGGAGAGTATACATAAAGATTTGTATCTGTTCCTACTCTAGAGCATCCTACATACAGTTGACCATGGGAGAAGCCGTCCTCTTGTCGGCCGTCCTCTTGTTGTTGAAGCCCAACAACTTTAAGGGGTATATTCAATTGAAGTAGAAACCTGCCGTCTGTCGAAAAGACGTCAGTTTTCGACTTTTTAAGGTCGAATCGTGATTCGACCTATTCAATATAACCCAAAATTTTTCGAAAAGTCGAGGAATTCGACTTGTTGAAAAGCACGTGGATCGGCGAAATAGCTGCCGATCCACGTGCTTGTTTCGAAACGTTGGTTTTGGCCCCCTTTTCGACCATCTCAGTCCGACATAAAAAAATGTCGGACTGAGATGTGGGACCCAGAGGAGGAGAGGCGGTGTAGCTGCAGGGAGACGGGGGACAGCCGCGGGCATATAGGGGAGATCAGCGCTATAGCACAGCGCTGCAGCAGGATGTCTCACACCCGTGTCGCTCACAGCAGCGTCCACCCGGCTCCAGCAAGTGAGGTCACGCTTGCTGGAGCCGGGTGGACACTGCCGTGAGGTCGGGCGGCTGTGTGACATCCTCCTGCAGCGCTGCTGTAGCGCTGATCTCCTCCGTCTGCCGGCGGCTGTCCTCGCTGGTCTCCCCGCGGCTCCCCCCCCCCCCTCCCTCTCCTCCTCTGAGTCCCTCATCTCAATTCGACTTGAAAAAGTCGAATTGAGATGAGATTTGAATAGGGGTTGTCGGATCCGTTCCAACAAATGCATGTCGGAATGGATCCGACGCTAATTGAATATACCCCTAAGTGTTTCTCCCTGGGGTTTATTGATCAACATGGCAAAACGTAATCTCACTGGAAATTGCAAGCGTTTAAAGTGAACCGGTGTCTCAGATGTTATTGGTGGTATTTTAGGAATAAAAGTGTCTTCTCTTTTGCACAACCAATTATCCTTCTGTATAACATACTAGATTTGAATTTAAAGTTATACTTTCACTTAATACATGCATATTTTGCGAGATTTGTTGCATTGTTGCGTTGACCTTATGTCGTGTTGTCTGAAGGATTGCTTCCATCAGTCAAACAATTCTTTACAACCCAAAAATGTATGTTTTCAATATTTTATTATTATTATTACAGTTTATATTATTATTATAATGATGATTATTATTTTAGATGTTAACTTCTTTCACTAGAAAGTCAGGGCAAGGTTGAAGAGAACATTTTAATCCCACAGCCTTCATCTGTCCTCTATAATGTATTATCCCACCACAAATCTATGACAAAACAAACTGCAACAAACAAATACTATAACACAACCTTTCTATGAAACTACAAGAGCGTCACCCCAGTGACGGTTCAGAGAAGGAAATCAAAGAGACGCATAGGCAGAAATAAATTGGTCTAAGCTGAAGGGTAAAAAAAATCGATACAAACAAAAAAAGTTTTATGGTCTAATCTCAGACCACTAAAGATAACAATCTGGAACCAGACTGCAGATGCAAGCGGCTCGTCTAACACCTGGCATTAATAACCCCTTTATTGGAAGTGGCCTGGATCTCACTTACTTCTCCCCTTGACAAGTTTGAAGAACTTTGGAGTTTTTGACGCAGTTGTTCAGTTGGGGATCCGGTCTGAAGATCGACAGTATCTAGGTCGACAATGTTTAGGTCGACCACTATAGGTCGACAGTCACTAGGTCGACATGGATGGAAGGTCGACAGGGTTTCTAGGTCGACAGGTCTAAAGGTCGACATGAGTTTTTCACATTTTTTTTTCTTTTTTTGAATTTTTTCATACTTAACGATCCACGTGGACTACGATTGGAACGGTAAAGTGTGCCGAGCGAAGCGGCAGCGGAGCGAAGGCACCATACCCGAAGCATGGCGAGCGAAGCGGTGCACTAATTTGGGATCCCGGTCACTCTACGAAGAAAACGACACACAAAAAAAACCCCTCATGTCGACCTTTAGACCTGTCGACCTAGCACATGTCGACCTAGAAACCCTGTCGACCTTCCATCCATGTCAACCTAGTGACTGTCGACCTATAGTGGTCGACCTAAACATTGTCGACCTATATACTGTCGATTTGATGAACCACACCCGTTCAGTTGCTGCAGCTGACTTCCTCTGACTATGATATAGTACTGGCACCATTGTGGGGTCATTCCAAGTCACACGGTGCTGCGTCGCACAACTGCGGCACGTCTGCGACTGTATACTAATGGTAGTGTCAGCCCTTCCCCCAGTGTACAAGTGTGCGTCTGAGTGTGCACGGAATGAGGTGCCCACTTTGTGAATCTTTGGATGCCACAAATTGGATGCACTACCAAAACTAACACCTCCCTTACAGTTGTTGCAGATTCTCCATCAGAGTATGGCCTCCAATGTAAGCGTCTGAGTTTGCAACCCATTCATGTCCGCGACAGTCCCATAACACGATACCGTCTATATGCGTCTGAATAGTCACCATGCAGGAACGCCCTATAAATTTCCAATACACTTCTGAGACCCTGTGTGTCTCAGTCTCTACTGCAACTCAATGGGGTGCATGAGCTGGAGACTATAGCAACTCTGGGGGAGATGTACTAAGCAGTGATAAAAGTGGAGAAGTGAGCCAGTGGAGAAGCTGCACATGGCAACCAATCAGCATTGACGTAACATTTATAATTTGCATACTATAAAAGTATACAGAGCAGCTGATTGGTTGCCATAGGCAACTTCTCCACTTTTAGCACTGCTTAGTACTTCTCCCCCTTAGACACACGCGCAGTTGAAAAACATCGACCATTTGCACGATTATTGGGATTGCGCGTGACTCAGGTGCTTAGTGAGCTGGCACAGTCTCTACCACCTGGAAATAACTTTTACCTGTAACTGTTTCTGTACTGTTTGTCTGCGACCAATAAAGCTGGGGAAAAAACTTTGCTTTTTTGCCTGTTGTTCTCATTATTGGAATTTACATCTTTGCTGCCTGGTTACAGCTGCAAAATTAGCTCCGCCTTCGGTCAGCCCAAACTCCACCCTGTTCGCCCAAGCCCTGCCCCAATCTATCCAGAAACACATAGGCCAGCTACACACATTAGCGATAGCCAATCGTCCCGATGGTCAGACTGAATTCCCTACTGCCTGGACCACCGGAGATTGGCCGTACACACCTGCCCGATGTTATGAATGACGGAGCGAGATGCGTTCCATCCTTCATTTCACTGCACTGGGTCGCAGGAGATATTTTCTGTTTGGCCATGCAGCAGGGCCAACCGGAAGATGTTGCTTGCGACCGACAGGAACGCACCATAGTGCATACACACTAGGAGATATGATATCAGACTCGTGTGTACCCACCCTTACTTAATTTCACAAGTGCTTGGGGACTATGAATTGGGAATGGAGTGCCCAAATCAAGACAATTGAGCGTTATGGATAATGGATGAGGGATGATGAAGGCAGGGCCGTCTTAACAGCAGTGTAGGCCCCTGGGCAAAGCAATGCACTGGGGTCCCTACCCATCCTCCAGCAATAGGGGTTGGGGTGCTATCAGCTGCAAATTTGATGACCACCGTTTGTCACGATCCGGGTATCTGGACGCCATTTCTTACCCATCAGATGCCTCCTAAGGCTGGCTCAGCGCTCCAGGACCGGATCCCATCTGTTATCCTAATGTTCACATTCCTGCATCCTCTCCTGTCTCTCTGAGACGCTGTCACAGTAACGCCTTATTACATCTGGCATGGCGTCTCCCGCGGCCTCCGCCGCCGTCCCTGAGCTTCTGCATGCAGAGTGTCAGAGTGGCGATTACGTCAGCCGCGGCCTCCGCTGTGTCCGCGTGGTTGGATGTGCACTTGTCAGCCTGGCGTCTCCTGTCTCCAGTGGCCGGCGCCGCCATTACTGTTTTCATTACCACATGGATTACAAACCAAACTTCCCTCCAAGTGTCTGCATGGGCGCAGCCATCTTGGATTCTGTCAGCTGATCATTTCCTCCAATCTGTTGTCAGTATTGTTAATCTGCATAATTGCCTAGCCAATCCCTTCCTTGCTGCAGGTATAAATACACTGTGCCTGAGCAAGGAAGGCGTCAGTGCTTTGGTTGTCAAACCTAGTTCCTGTTTGTCTCTCTCCTGTGATTGTCTTCCAGGTTCCAGCTCCTGTCTCAAGACTTCCACCATAGAGACCCGCACCAGCATTCCACCTGCGGTGTAGCCTGACTCTCCAATCCATTGTGGATTCATCTGTTTCCAGCTACAACATTACCTGCTTCCAGCTCAGCTTCCAGCAGAGTACAGCTTCCCTTAAAGGGCCGGTGTCCTTTCTACACTTTACCACTCTCCACCGGTATTATTATTTCTCCGCTCTCAAGTTCTACATTTCAGTTCATATTTCATCGCTCCCAAGTTCATTTATTATTTAACTGGTTCCAGCCAGTATCCACTCCGTGCTAACAACAGTCTGGTTCCAGCCAGTATCCACAGCAGCTGTTTTACCTTCAGCAACCCAGCTTTTCCTGGAACACCAGCTGGCACAATCCTGGGTTATCTCCATTGCTACAGTCGGGCCTGGTAAGGACTTTCCATCTAGAAGATCATAAGAACTATCTCACACTACCAGTGCCCTGTGGCTCTTGCCATCCTGTAGTACCCAGGAACTGTATTTTTTATTTGCTGACTTTTACGTTTTCTTTTACTGCTGCTGTGTTGCGGAGTTGTCATAATAAACATCATTGACTTTTATCCAAGTTGTCGTGGTCACGCCTTCGGGCAGTTATTATTCATGTTACTTACATGTCCAGGGGTCTGATACAACCTCCCAGGTTCCGGTACATCTCAGCCCCTACAACTGAGGCTGCCTCCCGTCAGCTCAGGCCCTCAGTTGTGACAGTAAGCACTGACCTAATGAATCCAGCCGGAGACCAGGATCAAGCGGCCAGGCCGATGCAAGAACTGGCAGCCCGACTAGAACATCAGGAGGCTGCACAGGGCCACATCATCCGCTGTCTCCAGGATCTCTCTACTCGGCTGGATGGGATTCAGACAACTCTCCGTGGATCAGGCGCATCTGGTGCGTCAACCACAGTGACTCCAGCTATAACCCCACCCACCTTACCCATTTTTGCTCCACGTCTTCATCTTCCAACGCCAGCAAAATTTGACGGATCTCCAAGATTCTGCAGGGGATTTCTCAATCAGTGTGAGATTCAGTTTGAGCTACAACCTGGCAATTTTCCCAGTGACCGTACAAAAATTGCCTACATCATCTCTCTTCTCAGTGGCTCCGCCCTTGACTGGGCATCACCGTTATGGGAGAGGTCCGACACCCTGCTATCTTCTTACACTGCATTCGTGTCAACATTCAGGCGCATCTTCGACGAGCCAGGCCGGGTAACCTCAGCTTCATCCGAGATTCTCCGTTTACGCCAGGGGTCACGTACTGTAGGACAATATCTGATACAGTTCCAGATCCTGGCATCCGAACTGGCATGGAACGACGAGGCCCTGTATGCTGCATTCTGGCATGGCTTATCTGAGCTTATTAAAGATGAGTTAGCTACCAGAGACTTACCTTCTAAGTTAGATGAGCTAATCTCACTCTGCACGAAAGTTGATTTACGTTTCAGAGAGAGAGCAACTGAGCGTGGAAGATCATCTGCTCCAAAATCTTCTGCTCCTCCTCCTCGTCAACTGTCACCATCTAAAGATGAGCCCATGCAAATTGGCCGTTCCCGTTTAACTCCTGCTGAGCGCCGAAGACGTCTCTCTGAGTCTCTTTGTCTTTACTGTGCAGCTCCGTCTCACACCATCAATGCCTGTCCCGAACGTCCGGGAAAACTCCAAACCCTAGCTCGCCCAGGAGAGGGCCGGCTAGGAGTAATGATCTCCTCTCCATCTCCTCATGATTGTAATCTCCCAGTCTCGCTTCAAGTTGCTCAACGTTATCGGAACGTCATTGCTCTCCTTGATTCCGGAGCAGCTGGGAACTTTATTACTGAAGCCTATGTTAAACGGTGGTCCCTACCCACCGAGAGACTTCCTTCCTCCTTTTCCTTAACTGCCGTGGATGGCAGTAAAATTTTTGATACTGTTATTGCTCTAAGGACTCTACCAGTTCGTCTGAGAGTGGGAGTTCTTCATTCCGAACTTATTTCACTTTTAGTGATTCCAAGAGCCACACATCCTGTGGTCCTGGGCCTTCCATGGCTCCGTCTTCACAATCCTACAATTGATTGGACGACTACGCAAATCCTGGCATGGGGTTCCTCCTGTGCAGAGACATGTTTGTTTAAAGTATTGCCTGTCTGTTCTTCCTCCCCCAGGTCGTCTGATGTTCCACCTCCTCCATATCAAGATTTCACGGATGTGTTCAGTAAAGCTTCTGCTGATATCCTTCCTCCTCATAGAGAATGGGACTGCCCGATTGATCTCGTTCCAGGGAAGGTTCCACCTCGGGGCCGAACTTATCCGTTGTCTCTGCCTGAGACGCATTCTATGGAGGAATACATTAAAGAGAACCTAGCAAAGGGGTTCATTCGACCTTCTTCTTCCCCAGCCGGCGCAGGCTTCTTTTTTGTAAAAAAGAAAGATGGTGGTCTGCGGCCGTGCATCGACTACAGAGGTTTGAACGACATTACCATCAAGAACCGTTATCCTTTACCCCTGATTACTGAGCTCTTTGACAGAGTTAGCGGAGCTACCATCTTTACAAAGCTGGACTTGCGAGGTGCATACAATCTCATCCGGATCCGTGAGGGTGACGAGTGGAAGACCGCCTTTAACACCCGTGACGGACATTATGAGTACCTCGTCATGCCCTTCGGATTGAGCAATGCTCCAGCTGTCTTCCAGCATTTTGTCAATGAGATTTTCAGAGACATTCTATACCGTCATGTCGTGGTCTATCTAGACGATATCCTCATTTTTGCCAACGATTTAGAGGAACATCGTTTTTGGGTTAAAGAGGTTCTGTCCCGTCTCCGTGTCAATCATCTCTATTGCAAATTAGAAAAATGCGTCTTTGAAGTCAAGTCCATTCCGTTTCTAGGGTACATTGTGTCCGGTTCCGGACTAGAGATGGATCCTGAGAAACTACAAGCAATTCAGAATTGGCCGGTACCCTTAACCCTCAAAGGGGTCCAGAGGTTCTTAGGGTTCGCCAATTATTACCGAAAGTTTATACGAGACTTTTCCACCATTGTGGCGCCTATTACTGCTTTCACCAAGAAGGGTGCTAACCCGTCCAAGTGGTCTGAAGAAGCCATGCAAGCTTTTCATCTTTTAAAACAGAGGTTCATCTCTGCGCCTGTCCTGAAACAGCCTGACATCGACTCTCCTTTCATCCTAGAGGTGGATGCCTCCTCCGTTGGAGTAGGAGCGGTGTTATCTCAGAGGGCTAAATATGGCCATTTACATCCTTGCAGTTTCTTCTCCCGGAAGTTCTCCCCAGCTGAGCGCAACTATGCCATTGGCGACCAGGAGTTGCTAGCCATCAAGCTCGCTCTAGAAGAGTGGAGGTATCTGTTGGAGGGAGCTTCTCATTTAATCACCATACTTACAGACCACAAGAACCTTTTATACCTGAAGGGCGCACAATGTCTCAACCCTCGTCAGGCCAGATGGGCACTTTTCTTTTCCAGGTTCGACTTTAAACTCCAGTTCTGTCCGGGCTCTCAGAATCGCAAGGCCGATGCCCTTTCCCGCTCATGGGAGCAAGAAAATGAGTCAGAGTCTTCAGACAAGCATCCTATTATAAATCCGTTGGCATTCTCCACGGTAGGGATGGACTCTACGCCCCCATCAGGGAAAAGTTTTGTGAAGCCGATGCTAA
The DNA here is from genome assembly GCF_028390025.1 of Pseudophryne corroboree. Taxonomy (NCBI): domain Eukaryota; kingdom Metazoa; phylum Chordata; class Amphibia; order Anura; family Myobatrachidae; genus Pseudophryne; species Pseudophryne corroboree. The sequence continues at coordinate 56,881,615 of NC_086451.1, forward strand.
GGAAGAAGCTCATGCATTGGGCCCATGCTTCCCGTTTTGCCGGACATACAGGTATCCAAAAAACCCTGGAGTTTATCTCTAGGTCCTATTGGTGGCCAACTCTGAAAAAGGACGTCTTGGAGTTTATTGCATCTTGCCCAAAGTGTGCCCAACATAAAGTATCCCGCCAGTCGCCTGCGGGGCAACTGGTTCCACTATCCGTTCCCCGTCGACCATGGACCCACTTGTCGATGGATTTCATTACAGACTTACCCATGTGCAACAAGTTCAATACCATCTGGGTGGTAGTTGACCGGTTCACCAAGATGGCACACTTCATTCCTCTCACCGGTCTTCCGTCAGCTTCCAAGTTGGCTCAAGTATTCATACAAGAGATCTTCCGACTCCACGGTCTTCCTGAAGAAATTATCTCAGATCGAGGAGTTCAATTCACAGCCAAATTCTGGCGAAGTTTATGTCAAGTCCTCCAAGTCAAGCTAAAGTTTTCCACGGCTTACCATCCTCAGACCAATGGTCAAACCGAGAGGGTGAATCAGGACTTGGAGGCCTTCCTCCGCATCTATGTGTCCTCCTCTCAAGATGACTGGGTTCAATTACTTCCCTGGGCCGAGTTCTGTCATAACAACCAGTATCATTCTTCATCTGCTTCAACACCATTCTTCACTAACTTTGGATTCCACCCTAAAGTTCCTGAGTTCCAACCGCTTCCAGCAACTTCTGTTCCCGCAGTGGATATCACCTTGCATCAGTTTGCCAATATCTGGAAAAGCGTACGATCAGCTCTGCTCAAGGCATCGTTCAGGTACAAGAAGTTTGCGGATAAGAAGCGTCGAGCAGTTCCTGCTCTCAAGGTGGGTGATCGGGTATGGTTATCCACGAAGAATTTGAGGTTAAGAGTTCCCAGTATGAAGTTTGCACCTCGCTATATCGGTCCTTTCAAGATTGAACAAGTCATCAATCCTGTTGCTTACAGACTCCAGTTGCCTCCCTTCTTAAAAATACCCAGGACATTCCATGTTTCCCTGTTGAAACCGCTGATCTTGAATCGGTTTCATTCCTCACTTCCTCCAACTCCGAAAGTCCAAACTCAACGAGGCGTTGAGTATGAAGTGGCCAAGATCCTGGACTCACGTCACCGTTACGGTCAACTACAATATCTTATTGACTGGAAGGGTTATGGTCCTGAGGAACGTTCATGGACCAATGCTTCTGATGTCCATGCTCCTGCCTTGGTCCGGAGATTCCATTCCAAGTTTCCTCAAAAGCCAAAGAAGTGTCCTGGGGCCACTCCTAAAGGGGGGGGGTGCTGTCACGATCCGGGTATCTGGACGCCATTTCTTACCCATCAGATGCCTCCTAAGGCTGGCTCAGCGCTCCAGGACCGGATCCCATCTGTTATCCTAATGTTCACATTCCTGCATCCTCTCCTGTCTCTCTGAGACGCTGTCACAGTAACGCCTTATTACATCTGGCATGGCGTCTCCCGCGGCCTCCGCCGCTGTCCCTGAGCTTCTGCATGCAGAGTGTCAGAGTGGCGATTACGTCAGCCGCGGCCTCCGCTGTGTCCGCGTGGTTGGATGTGCACTTGTCAGCCTGGCGTCTCCTGTCTCCAGTGGCCGGCGCCGCCATTACTGTTTTCATTACCACATGGATTACAAACCAAACTTCCCTCCAAGTGTCTGCATGGGCGCAGCCATCTTGGATTCTGTCAGCTGATCATTTCCTCCAATCTGTTGTCAGTATTGTTAATCTGCATAATTGCCTAGCCAATCCCTTCCTTGCTGCAGGTATAAATACACTGTGCCTGAGCAAGGAAGGCGTCAGTGCTTTGGTTGTCAAACCTAGTTCCTGTTTGTCTCTCTCCTGTGATTGTCTTCCAGGTTCCAGCTCCTGTCTCAAGACTTCCACCATAGAGACCCGCACCAGCATTCCACCTGCGGTGTAGCCTGACTCTCCAATCCATTGTGGATTCATCTGTTTCCAGCTACAACATTACCTGCTTCCAGCTCAGCTTCCAGCAGAGTACAGCTTCCCTTAAAGGGCCGGTGTCCTTTCTACACTTTACCACTCTCCACCGGTATTATTATTTCTCCGCTCTCAAGTTCTACATTTCAGTTCATATTTCATCGCTCCCAAGTTCATTTATTATTTAACTGGTTCCAGCCAGTATCCACTCCGTGCTAACAACAGTCTGGTTCCAGCCAGTATCCACAGCAGCTGTTTTACCTTCAGCAACCCAGCTTTTCCTGGAACACCAGCTGGCACAATCCTGGGTTATCTCCATTGCTACAGTCGGGCCTGGTAAGGACTTTCCATCTAGAAGATCATAAGAACTATCTCACACTACCAGTGCCCTGTGGCTCTTGCCATCCTGTAGTACCCAGGAACTGTATTTTTTATTTGCTGACTTTTACGTTTTCTTTTACTGCTGCTGTGTTGCGGAGTTGTCATAATAAACATCATTGACTTTTATCCAAGTTGTCGTGGTCACGCCTTCGGGCAGTTATTATTCATGTTACTTACATGTCCAGGGGTCTGATACAACCTCCCAGGTTCCGGTACATCTCAGCCCCTACAACTGAGGCTGCCTCCCGTCAGCTCAGGCCCTCAGTTGTGACACCGTTGGTGGTAGTGGGTGGTCTGCTCAGCATGTAGGTCCTGGAGCAGTAATTTTTGCTAATTACTCCTTTACTGCACATATGTAGGGAGATGGGGCGGGAGGGAGAACACTAAAGTGTAGAAGAGGGCATTGGGCTGAATGAAGGGTCCCCGGTACATGACTTCCAGGGTGGTAGCGGGTGTTTAATATGCAGGGGAGGGGTGGATAGTGAAGTGGGCTTACTAGTCATCATTTTCCAGTGGGAGGGCAGCTTGCTTGACTGCAGATATCTCAAGTTCCTGGAAATAGATTTCTTAGCTTTCAATGGCATAAAAAAAAAACTAGAGAGTCCCACTTTTCAGGATGTACTGGGGAGTGGAGGATCAGAGTTCAGGATCAAGAGCAATCCACCGCTGAAAATATAAAACTGCATACCAGGCATGTGGTGCTGGATCAGGGACTGGCTGCTGGAAGGCTTAGTGGAGACATCATCCAGAAGGGAAGAGTCTCAGCTATTAGAGTATAACCTCAGAAAAACTCTAGATCAGACAGAACCCAAGATATCTGGCTGAGAAGAGCAATCAATGGGCTTGGATGGGGACAAATTCTTTGAAGTCGGATATTTCCGGTTCCCCAGGGCTGATTTTCAAAAATCTGGTACCCCTGGAAAAAGGTGACCCTCAGCTATTAGCCTAGGGCCCTTATACTCCTATGGGCCTTGGGCAATTGCCCATTGAGCCCATACGAAAAGATGGCCGTGGATGAAGGTAATTCCTACTATCCTTTTGGGGGTTTCTTCCCACAATCCAAAAATATACTGGTAGGTTAACTGGCTCCTGACCAAAAATTAACCTTAGCGTGTGCATGTACATAGGCAGACTAGATGGGCCAAGTGGTTCTTATCTGCCATCAAAGTCTATGTTTCTGTGTTGAAGTGGAGGCTACAGTATGACGTATGTACAGTCCAGATCATAATGATCCACTTCTAAACTCACCTACCTTACTGTGTACAGCTCTGGAGACCATTAATAAACCTATAATTACAGAGGAGGACTACTAAATGGTGCATTGGCTGTATCAGGAAAGACTGAATATCTACAGCGTGAAATAAATAAATTACAGAGGAAGTATTAAGGTATATTCCATTACATTAATAATAGTGCTCAGGAAGAAGTATTTTTTTTTAAATGGGCAGATTTTAGAAGAAGACGGACACTGGAATCGGAAAGAAGAACTGTCCCCACATGGTTAACCATCTAGCTTAGATTACACAAACAACATCCCTCAGCACAAACAGCAACAGATTACCACTTGAAATGCAAAGGACGCCTTTGTAGTACAGCATTGGAAATTGAATATACATTTTAAAATGAATTGATTAATGCAAGAAGGCGTTTTGCTAAATATATGCTAATAAACATTAGAGATGAGCGGGTTCGGTTTCTCTGAATCCGAACCCGCACGAACTTCATGTTTTTTTTCACGGGTCCGAGCGACTCGGATCTTCCCGCCTTGCTCGGTTAACCCGAGCGCGCCCGAACGTCATCATGACGCTGTCGGATTCTCGCGAGACTCGGATTCTATATAAGGAGCCGCGCGTCGCCGCCATTTTCACACGTGCATTGAGATTGATAGGGAGAGGACGTGGCTGGCGTCCTCTCCATTTAGATTAGAAGAGAGAGAGAGAGAGATTGACCTGATTTACTGGAGCTTAGGAGTACTGTAGAACTGTAGAGAGTGCAGAGTTTACTAGTGACTGACCACAGTGACCACCAGACAGTGCAGTTTTATTTAATATATCCGTTCTCTGCCTGAAAAAAACGATACACAGTGACTCAGTCACATACCATATCTGTGTGCACTGCTCAGCCCAGTGTGCTGCATCATCTATGTATATATCTGACTGTGCTCAGCTCACACATCTTATAATTGTGGGGGAGACTGGGGAGCACTGCAGTGCCAGTTATAGGTTATAGCAGGAGCCAGGAGTACATATTATTATTAAAATTAAACAGTGCACACTTTTGCTGCAGGAGTGCCACTGCCAGTGTGACTGACCAGTGACCTGACCACACTGACCACCAGTATAGTTAGTAGTATAGTATACTATATTGTGATTGCCTGAAAAAGTTAAACACTCGTATCTGACTGTGCTCAGCTCACACATCTTATAATTGTGGGGGAGACTGGGGAGCACTGCAGTGCCAGTTATAGGTTATAGCAGGAGCCAGGAGTACATATTATTATTAAAATTAAACAGTGCACACTTTTGCTGCAGGAGTGCCACTGCCAGTGTGACTGACCAGTGACCTGACCACACTGACCACCAGTATAGTTAGTAGTATAGTATACTATATTGTGATTGCCTGAAAAAGTTAAACACTCGTCGTGTGACTTCACTTGTGTGGTGTTTTTTTTTTTATTCTATAAAAAACTCATTCTGCTGACAGACAGTGTCCAGCAGGTCCGTCATTATATAATATATACCTGTCCGGCTGCAGTAGTGATATATATATATTTTTTATATCATTATTTATCATCCAGTCGCAGCAGACACAGTACGGTAGTTCACGGCTGTAGCTACCTCTGTGTCGGCACTCGGCAGTCCGTCCATAATTGTATACCACCTACCCGTGGTTTTTTTTTCTTTCTTCTTTATACATACATACTACTACTACATCTCTTTATCAACCAGTCTATATTAGCAGCAGACACAGTACAGTACGGTAGTCCACGGCTGTAGCTACCTCTGTGTCGGCACTCGGCAGTCCGTCCATAATTGTATACCACCTACCCGTGGTTTTTTTTTCTTTCTTCTTTATACATACATACTACTACTACTACATCTCTTTATCAACCAGTCTATATTAGCAGCAGACACAGTACAGTACGGTAGTCCACGGCTGTAGCTACCTCTGTGTCGGCACTGGGCAGTCCGTCCATAATTGTATACCACCTACCCGTGGTTTTTTTTTCTTTCTTCTTTATACATACTACTACTACATCTCTTTATCAACCAGTCTATATTAGCAGCAGACACAGTACAGTACGGTAGTCCACGGCTGTAGCTACCTCTGTGTCGGCACTGGGCAGTCCGTCCATAATTGTATACCACCTACCCGTGGTTTTTTTTTCTTTCTTCTTTATACATACATACTACTACTACTACATCTCTTTATCAACCAGTCTATATTAGCAGCAGACACAGTACAGTACGGTAGTCCACGGCTGTAGCTACCTCTGTGTCGGCACTGGGCAGTCCGTCCATAATTGTATACCACCTACCCGTGTTTTTTTCTTCTTTCTTCTTTATACATACATACTACTACTACATCTCTTTATCAACCAGTCTATATTAGCAGCAGACACAGTACAGTACGGTAGTCCACGGCTGTAGCTACCTCTGTGTCGGCACTGGGCAGTCCGTCCATAATTGTATACCACCTACCCGTGGTTTTTTTTTCTTTCTTCTTTATACATACATACTACTACTACATCTCTTTATCAACCAGTCTATATTAGCAGCAGACACAGTACAGTACGGTAGTCCACGGCTGTAGCTACCTCTGTGTCGGCACTGGGCAGTCCGTCCATAATTGTATACCACCTACCCGTGGTTTTTTTTTCTTTCTTCTTTATACATACATACTACATCTCTTTATCAACCAGTCTATATTAGCAGCAGACACAGTACAGTACGGTAGTCCACGGCTGTAGCTACCTCTGTGTCGGCACTCGGCAGTCCGTCCATAATTGTATACCACCTACCCGTGGTTTTTTTTTCTTTCTTCTTTATACATACATACTACTACTACATCTCTTTATCAACCAGTCTATATTAGCAGCAGACACAGTACAGTACGGTAGTCCACGGCTGTAGCTACCTCTGTGTCGGCACTGGGCAGTCCGTCCATAATTGTATACCACCTACCCGTGGTTTTTTTTTCTTTCTTCTTTATACATACATACTACTACTACATCTCTTTATCAACCAGTCTATATTAGCAGCAGACACAGTACAGTACGGTAGTCCACGGCTGTAGCTACCTCTGTGTCGGCACTCGGCAGTCCGTCCATAATTGTATACCACCTACCCGTGGTTTTTTTTTCTTTCTTCTTTATACATACATACTACTACTACATCTCTTTATCAACCAGTCTATATTAGCAGCAGACACAGTACAGTACGGTAGTCCATGGCTGTAGCTACCTCTGTGTCGGCACTCGGCAGTCCATCCATAATTGTATACTAGTATCCATCCATCTCCATTGTTTACCTGAGGTGCCTTTTAGTTGTGCCTATTAAAATATGGAGAACAAAAATGTTGAGGTTCCAAAATTAGGGAAAGATCAAGATCCACTTCCACCTCGTGCTGAAGCTGCTGCCACTAGTCATGGCCGAGACGATGAAATGCCAGCAACGTCGTCTGCCAAGGCCGATGCCCAATGTCATAGTACAGAGCATGTCAAATCCAAAACACCAAATATCAGTAAAAAAAGGACTCCAAAACCTAAAATAAAATTGTCGGAGGAGAAGCGTAAACTTGCCAATATGCCATTTACCACACGGAGTGGCAAGGAACGGCTGAGGCCCTGGCCTATGTTCATGGCTAGTGGTTCAGCTTCACATGAGGATGGAGGCACTCAGCCTCTCGCTAGAAAAATGAAAAGACTCAAGCTGGCAAAAGCAGTAGCACCGCAAAGAACTGTGCGTTCTTCGAAATCCCAAATCCACAAGGAGAGTCCAATTGTGTCGGTTGCGATGCCTGACCTTCCCAACACTGGACGTGAAGAGCATGCGCCTTCCACCATTTGCACGCCCCCTGCAAGTGCTGGAAGGAGCACCCGCAGTCCAGTTCCTGATAGTCAGATTGAAGATGTCAGTGTTGAAGTACACCAGGATGAGGAGGATATGGGTGTTGCTGGCGCTGGGGAGGAAATTGACCAGGAGGATTCTGATGGTGAGGTGGTTTGTTTAAGTCAGGCACCCGGGGAGACACCTGTTGTCCGTGGGAGGAATAGGGCCGTTGACATGCCTGGTGAAAATACCAAAAAAATCAGCTCTTCGGTGTGGAAGTATTTCACCAGAAATGCGGACAACAGGTGTCAAGCCGTGTGTTCCCTTTGTCAAGCTGTAATAAGTAGGGGTAAGGACGTTAACCACCTCGGAACATCCTCCCTTATACGTCACCTGCAGCGCATTCATAATAAGTCAGTGACAAGTTCAAAAACTTGGGCCGACAGCGGAAGCAGTCCACTGACCAGTAAATCCCTTCCTCTTGTAACCAAGCTCACGCAAACCACCCCACCAACTCCCTCAGTGTCAATTTCCTCCTTCCCCAGGAATGCCAATAGTCCTGCAGGCCATGTCACTGGCAATTCTGACGAGTCCTCTCCTGCCTGGGATTCCTCCGATGCATCCTTGCGTGTAACGCCTACTGCTGCTGGCGCTGCTGTTGTTGCTGCTGGGAGTCGATGGTCATCCCAGAGGGGAAGTCGTAAGCCCACTTGTACTACTTCCAGTAAGCAATTGACTGTCCAACAGTCCTTTGCGAGGAAGATGAAATATCACAGCAGTCATCCTGTTGCAAAGCGGATAACTGAGTCCTTGACAACTATGTTGGTGTTAGACGTGCGTCCGGTATCCGCCGTTAGTTCACAGGGAACTAGACAATTTATTGAGGCAGTGTGCCCCCGTTACCAAATACCATCTAGGTTCCACTTCTGTAGGCAGGCGATACCGAGAATGTACACGGACGTCAGAAAAAGACTCACCAGTGTCCTAAAAAATGCAGTTGTACCCAATGTCCACTTAACCACGGACATGTGGACAAGTGGAGCAGGGCAGGGTCAGGACTATATGACTGTGACAGCCCGCTGGGTAGATGTATGGACTCCCGCCGCAAGAACAGCAGCGGCGGCACCAGTAGCAGCATCTCGCAAACGCCAACTCTTTCCTAGGCAGGCTACGCTTTGTATCACCGCTTTCCAGAATACGCACACAGCTGAAAACCTCTTACGGCAACTGAGGAAGATCATCGCAGAATGGCTTACCCCAATTGGACTCTCCTGTGGATTTGTGGCATCGGACAACGCCAGCAATATTGTGTGTGCATTAAATATGGGCAAATTCCAGCACGTCCCATGTTTTGCACATACCTTGAATTTGGTGGTGCAGAATTTTTTAAAAAACGACAGGGGCGTGCAAGAGATGCTGTCGGTGGCCAGAAGAATTGCGGGACACTTTCGGCGTACAGGCACCACGTACAGAAGACTGGAGCACCACCAAAAACTACTGAACCTGCCCTGCCATCATCTGAAGCAAGAAGTGGTAACGAGGTGGAATTCAACCCTCTATATGCTTCAGAGGTTGGAGGAGCAGCAAAAGGCCATTCAAGCCTATACAATTGAGCACGATATAGGAGGTGGAATGCACCTGTCTCAAGCGCAGTGGAGAATGATTTCAACGTTGTGCAAGGTTCTGATGCCCTTTGAACTTGCCACACGTGAAGTCAGTTCAGACACTGCCAGCCTGAGTCAGGTCCTTCCCCTCATCAGGCTTTTGCAGAAGAAGCTGGAGGCATTGAAGAAGGAGCTAAAAGGGAGCGATTCCGCTAGGCATGTGGGACTTGTGGATGCAGCCCTTAATTCGCTTAACAAGGATTCACGGGTGGTCAATCTGTTGAAATCAGAGCACTACATTTTGGCCACCGTGCTCGATCCTAGATTTAAAACCTACCTTGGATCTCTCTTTCCGGCAGACACAAGTCTGCTGGGGTGCAAAGACCTGCTGGTGACAAAATTGTCAAGTCAAGCGGAACGCGACCTGTCAACATCTCCTCCTTCACATTCTCCCGCAACTGGGGGTGCGAGGAAAAGGCTCAGAATTCCGAGCCCACCCGCTGGCGGTGATGCAGGGCAGTCTGGAGCGACTGCTGATGCTGACATCTGGTCCGGACTGAAGGACCTGACAACGATTACGGACATGTCGTCTACTGTCACTGCATATGATTCTCTCAACATTGAAAGAATGGTGGAGGATTATATGAGTGACCGCATCCAAGTAGGCACGTCACACAGTCCGTACTTATACTGGCAGGAAAAAGAGGCAATTTGGAGGCCCTTGCACAAACTGGCTTTATTCTACCTAAGTTGCCCTCCCACAAGTGTGTACTCCGAAAGAGTGTTTAGTGCCGCCGCTCACCTTGTCAGCAATCGGCGTACGAGGTTACATCCAGAAAATGTGGAGAAGATGATGTTCATTAAAATGAATTATAATCAATTCCTCCGCGGAGACATTGACCAGCAGCAATTGCCTCCACAAAGTACACAGGGAGCTGAGATGGTGGATTCCAGTGGGGACGAATTGATAATCTGTGAGGAGGGGGATGTACACGGTGATATATCGGAGGATGATGATGAGGTGGACATCTTGCCTCTGTAGAGCCAGTTTGTGCAAGGAGAGATTAATTGCTTCTTTTTTGGTGGGGGTCCAAACCAACCCGTCATGTCAGTCACAGTCGTGTGGCAGACCCTGTCACTGAAATGATGGGTTGGTTAAAGTGTGCATGTCCTGTTTATACAACATAAGGGTGGGTGGGAGGGCCCAAGGACAATTCCATCTTGCACCTCTTTTTTCTTTTCTTTTTCTTTGCGTCATGTGCTGTTTGGGGAGGGTTTTTTGGAAGGGACATCCTGCGTGACACTGCAGTGCCACTCCTAGATGGGCCCGGTGTTTGTGTCGGCCACTAGGGTCGCTAATCTTACTCACACAGCTACCTCATTGCGCCTCTTTTTTTCTTTGCGTCATGTGCTGTTTGGGGAGGGTTTTTTGGAAGGGACATCCTGCGTGACACTGCAGTGCCACTCCTAGATGGGCCAGGTGTTTGTGTCGGGCACTTGGGTCGCTGAGCTTAGTCACACAGCTACCTCATTGCACCTCTTTTTTTCTTTGCGTCATGTGCTGTTTGGGGAGTGTTTTTTGGAAGGGCCATCCTGCGTGACACTGCAGTGCCACTCCTAGATGGGCCAGGTGTTTGTGTCGGCCACTAGGGTCGCTTAGCTTAGTCATCCAGCGACCTCGGTGCAAATTTTAGGACTAAAAATAATATTGTGAGGTGTGAGGTATTCAGAATAGACTGAAAATGAGTGGAAATTATGGTTTTTGAGGTTAATAATAATATGGGATCAAAATGACCCCCAAATTCTATGATTTAAGCTGTTTTTTAGGGTTTTTTGAAAAAAACACCCGAATCCAAAACACACCCGAATCCGACAAAAAAAATTCGGTGAGGTTTTGCCAAAACGCGGTCGAACCCAAAACACGGCCGCGGAACCGAACCCAAAACCAAAACACAAAACCCGAAAAATTTCAGGCGCTCATCTCTAAAACATAAGCAGCTGTTTGTCTTACATGAAATGTCATTGTAATGTCAGAAGCTGAGAGAAAACAAGCAGGGAGGGGTAACAGGAGAGGATACACTGTAAAAAAAAAAGTGGTGGGTACAAATTCGCTAGAGACAGAAGAGGATTTACTGTAAAAGAAAAGCGCGGGAAAGCGAATAAGTAACAGCAGAGGATTATAGAGCAATGTTTCTTGTAATCTCAGTGATCTATAATTAGGCATACCATACTGTCCCTTTAAACCGAGACACCCATGAATTACACAGGTTCTGGGACTGGCTGACTGCAAGCCTGCATATCCCTGGTTTTCATCAGCCACAGAACCTGTGTAATTTGTGAATGTCCCAGTTTATAGGGACAGTATGGTAAGCCTATCTATATATGTAACGGGTAAAAGTATAATCTAGTCTACTCTGCAAATTGATGCCTAAAGAAAGTGCTATTCAGTGCAACCTTGCACAATGGTTGTTTCAGTGCATAGGTTCTTATTTTAACTACTGTAACTTGGAGACCACTCAACCAACAGAGCATTGCATGCTAGCCAACCCATTAGTCACAGGTGTGTATGCTAGAAGCCAGGCTAAGCTTGGGATTGTATACTGATTGCACAATAGGGCTCATTTTTGCACACTAGTATACAAATCTTGCCTATAGCTTATAGCAGGGGTTCCCAAACTCGGTCCTCAAGGCACCCTAGCAGTCCAGGGTCTCTGACGCATGCGCAGCAAAAAAACATAGTCCAACTGCCTCAGTCAGGCCCATTGTGCACTAAGAATTAGAGTTTGGGTAGGAGCGAGATTTTGGCAGAGGAGAACGCATACTTGCCTACTCTTCTGCAATTTACGGGAGACTTACATTTTTTCGAGAAGTCCCCCGCACCCACAGAAGAGTGGCCGCATTTCCCGCATCCCATCCGCTTCCTAGTGAAGTGGGCAAAATGAGATTAAACCTGGTATTTTCTGGTCTGTAAGAGGGGGCATGGCTAAGTGTCATGAATTTGCATCATTTAGCCCCACCTCCTGTTTGTGGACACAAGAATCGTGGCATTTTCCAATGCTAGGGGTAGGGCTTTAGCGACATGACAACCCTGCTCCACCCCCTTGGGGCTTCCTACAGTAGCTCCTCTCCGGGCTTCTCCCGGGTGGAGACCATAAAAGTAGGTAAGTATGGGAGAACATGACAAGACCAATGGGTAAAGGTAAGGTTGATCTACAAGAGTGTAAGTGGTGCTATGATTATATAACATGTAATAGGCAATAACAGGTATTATTTAGTGTGGTTGCATTCTTATCACATTATCATTTATTTAAAATATACAGTAGCTACAATTAATGACCATATAGTAGTTAGTTGCCCAGAGGATGATGTCACAGGATATAACAGGAGAAAAACAAATCGATTTAGGTCCCGATTCAGACATGTACGCTATTATAATGTTTAAGCAACTGAACGATTAACTGCAGTCTGTACATGGGTCTGAGTCGCACGGCGCGTGTGCAGCGATGGTCTGAAGACGTCGGTCACAGAGATGAATCTTCACAAACTGACTGACAGCCAGAGACCATTTGTTGGATTAATGGGGGAGTGGGGGCAAAAATGCAGGCGTGTCATGACTGTTTTTGGTGATTGCAAGAGCCTGAGGCTACAATCACATATATGCCCGAACAGTGACTCTGGCGCAGTGGCGTCACTAGGGTGGTGCGGGCAGCACCCAGAGGTTTCACCCTCGGAAGGGGTGACACCAACATGCCAGCTCCTTTGCAGTGGCAGGAGCCGGGTGCTGCAGTGTGAGTCTCCTGCTGCACTCAGCTCCTGTCAAAGAGGAGGAGCTGACAGTGCAGCCACTAGTCACCGGGGGCAGCCCATCATCTCTTGGGATGCTGGGCACGCCCCCAAAGTGGTGTCATCGGGATTTCCTGTGATGCAATGCTCCTTCAAATTAGGCCACCCCCCTATGTGTGCCTCTAGCAAGGGGGGGGGGGGGGGGGGGCGTTCAGAGTGTTGATCATCTGAACTGCAGAGATTTGCAAAGCCACCTGTTGGCGTCTCAATACGCATTCCAGCAGCTGCGGCAATTCTAGATTTTTTGCACAGTACCTGCGTACAAATTTGCAATGGCAACACTATTACCGTACATCTGTGAATCAGTTATTTGCTGGGAAATAAAATGTCTGTAGTAACTAAATAAGTTATGTACAATACTATGCTATTCTTCTATTTTACATTATGAGCATTGTGTGTGTTATATGTTTTTTGTTTATTACCAGAAATTTTATTTGCCATTTTTTGGTAAAAAAATAACAAAACAAAGACAAAACAACTAAAAACATTAAATCCAGGCAAAGGAATGCATGGGAATCTTCTGATTGCCAAAAACACGTGACCCAAGCATAATGCTCCCTGACATTTACTATAAAAAAACTAAGAAATTTGAAACGTCACCGAGACTCTTGGCAGGACTCTATAGCAAAGGATAGGTAATTACATTGGGGCTTCATTATTACTGCTGACATAATGATTGTATGGTATGGTTTCTATCATGTCTAATACTGTGACAGGCATTTTATATATACTGAGTTTTTGGTGCATTTCTGTGACTTATTGGTGTTGCAGTGATTGATGAGCGCTATTCTGCTTTTAGTATACCAGGAACCCATTTTGTTTTGCTAATATTTCTTTTGAATGCTTGATTGCTTCGGTGTATTGGTCTGTGTTGTTCGCAGCAGTGTAAAGGCAATCGGTAAGTGCTGGCTTTCAGTTGAGAGGAGGCGCACAGAAGGGTAAATGGCATGAGCGCTCAGAGATGCTGAAGAAAAAGAATATGATGGAAAGAAAATCTGAGAAGTCTTAGTAAAGAAAACAGTGAGCTGTTAGATTAGCAGTGAGATGTCTAATGTAGTAGGGAACGTACAGAAGGAAAGGGGAGTATGGCTGCAACAGAGAGGCTGTTAGATTAGCAGTGAGATGTCTAATGTAGTAAGGAACGTACAGAAGGAGAGATGAGTATGGCTGCAACAGAGAGGCTGTTAGATTAGCAGTGAGATGTATAATGTAGTAAGGAACGTACAGAAGGAGAGGTGAGTATGGCTGCAACAGAGAGGCTGTTAGATTAGCAGTGAGATGTCTAATGTAGTGGGGAACGTACAGAAGGAAAGGTGAGTATGGCTGCAACAGAGAGGTTAGATTAGCAGCAGTGGTGCAAGTAGAATTTTTTTCTTAGTGGTACTGATAGTAAAAATGGGTGTGGTCACGCGTCATGAGGGGGCATGGTCACACGAAACTAGGAGAGTGGCTACATGACAATAGGGGCATGGCCACATTATGCCACACACCATAATGCTGCTTACACATTATGCCAAACACCGTAATGCCCATTACACATTATGCCACACACCGTAATGCTTATTACACATTATGCCACACAACGTAATGCCCATTACACATTATGCCAGACAGCGTAACACCCATTACACATTATGCCACACACCGTAACACCCATTACACATTATGCCACACACCGTAATGCCTTACATATTATACCACGCACTGTAATGCCTATTACATATTATGCCACACACAGTTATACCACTGACACCATTTCATGTCCCACACACAAAAATGCCCCTTATAAATTATGCCCCAGCAGTGGGCTGGTAGTAACCATATTTCTTAATGGTACCCGTACCACCCTACTTTCAGCACCGATTAGCAGTGAGATGTCTAATGTAGCTGGGAAAGTACAGAAGGAAAGGTGATTATTGCTGTAACAGAGAGGCTGTTAGATTAGCAGTGAGATGTCTAATGTAGCGGAGAACATACAGAAGGAATGGTGAATATGGCTGGAGCAGAGAGGCTTTTAGATTAGCAGTGAGATGTCTAATGTAGTAAGGAACGTACAGAAGGAAAGGTGAGTATGGCTGCAACAGTGAGGCTGTTAGATTAGCAGTGAGATGTCTAATGTAGTAAGAAACGTACAGAAGGAAAGGTGAGTATGGCTGCAACAGAGAGGCTGTTAGATTAGCAGTGAGATGTATAATGTAGTAAGGAACGTACAGAAGGAGAGGTGAGTATGGCTGCAACAGAGAGGCTGTTAGATTAGCAGTGAGATGTCTAATGTAGTGGGGAACGTACAGAAGGAAAGGTGAGTATGGCTGCAACAGAGAGGTTAGATTAGCAGCAGTGGTGCAAGTAGAATTTTTTTCTTAGTGGTACTGATAGTAAAAATGGGTGTGGTCACGCGTCATGAGGGGGCATGGTCACACGAAACTAGGAGAGTGGCTACATGACAATAGGGGCATGGCCACATTATGCCACACACCATAATGCTGCTTACACATTATGCCAAACACCGTAATGCCCATTACACATTATGCCACACACCGTAATGCTTATTACACATTATGCCACACAACGTAATGCCCATTACACATTATGCCAGACAGCGTAACACCCATTACACATTATGCCACACACCGTAACACCCATTACACATTATGCCACACACCGTAATGCCTTACATATTATACCACGCACTGTAATGCCTATTACATATTATGCCACACACAGTTATACCACTGACACCATTTCATGTCCCACACACAAAAATGCCCCTTATAAATTATGCCCCAGCAGTGGGCTGGTAGTAACCATATTTCTTAATGGTACCCGTACCACCCTACTTTCAGCACTGATTAGCAGTGAGATGTCTAATGTAGCTGGGAAAGTACAGAAGGAAAGGTGATTATTGCTGTAACAGAGAGGCTGTTAGATTAGCAGTGAGATGTCTAATGTAGCGGAGAACATACAGAAGGAATGGTGAATATGGCTGGAGCAGAGAGGCTTTTAGATTAGCAGTGAGATGTCTAATGTAGTAAGGAACGTACAGAAGGAAAGGTGAGTATGGCTGCAACAGTGAGGCTGTTAGATTAGCAGTGAGATGTCTAATGTAGTAAGAAACGTACAGAAGGAAAGGTGAGTATGGCTGCAACAGAGAGGCTGTTAGATTAGCAGTGAGATGTCTAATGTAGCGGAGAACATACAGAAGGAAAGGTGAGTATGGCTGCAACAGAGAGGCTGTTAGATAAGCAGTGAGATATCTAATGTAGTGGGGAACATACAGAAGGAGAGGTGATTGTGGGGAACGTAATGTAGTGGGGAACATACAGAAGGAAAGGTGAGTTTATGGGCGGTAGATGCAAGAGGGCAGAACAATTGGAAATGGGAAAAGAGCTACATTGAGAATGACACTATATACACTGAGAAAAGATGGTACAAAGATCAAATATACTGACCTCCATCACATCCAGGAGCCAGAGCAGCCGTTCCTAAAAAAACATAAGCGGACACTTTCAATACAAATCCATAAACACTTTTGAGGCTCTCGTTCTGTAGTGTTAACGAGTGAATGACCCTAGAACCTCACCACCCAATGACAAATGATGGCTTTAATGTTATGAAGACAATCAATGTGCATGTGGAATGACGTCACTCAGCTAGCACTAAAATGCTCAAACTATTTCTGGCCAACAGTGTTCACAGGTTGTATTTAACAATCAGTTACAACCAACCAGCGTCTGTCATTCTATAGACTGTGCTAGATAAATGATAGCTAGAAGCGCATTGGTTTCTATAGGCAACGCCTGCACTCTCTGGAAGGTTTGATACATCTCCCCTTTGATGCTAACACTTGAGAATCAATAGGTCCTCTGTATAACCGCTAAACGTTGGAGGACCAGAGCGGTGCTACAGTATGGGCTATGACTATAGGTGAACGTAATGGTAATTTCTGTGCTGAATTCAAACATAATTTTAGTATGTCTTTATCACGTACGGATTTTGAGTGAGAACTAATTAAAGTTTACTAATACATACATAGTAAACAATTAACTCACTTATAATGTAGAATTATAGGATTTTCTGCTGTATTTTGCCTCTGGAGTAACCCCTTTAAGGATCCAACAATATTGATCAGGGGTGTGGATCATGGGGTTGACCAGAATTAGGTCAACAGTCAACAGGTCGACCCCATATGAGTCGACATGCAACAGGTCGACAGGATCACAAGTTTTTTGCGTGTCACTTTCTATGATAAGCCACTTGTGACCCCAATTTGTGTAATGCTTTGCTCGCCATGCTTCGGGCAAGGTGTCTCGCTCCACTACCGCTGTGTTTGAAGAAGGTTACTATTTCCAATCATAATCCAAGTGGATGGCAATGATGAAAAAGTAGAAAAATGTAAAAAGTCCAACAAAAAATCTGTGTTGACCATATGTGTCGACCACTGAACCTGTCGATCTTTTGTACCTGTCAAGCTAATACATATTTACCATATGGGGTCAACCTATGGACTGTTGACCTATTATCCAGAACCCAGTCAGCAAGCATACTTGGGGGTAAATTTACTAAGGTGGGAGTTTTTTAGAATCAGATTCCACTTAATATTTATCTAGCTGCTTCTAGAAGATAATAGATATAATCTGATTGGTTGCTATGGGCAACATCAGCAGTTCTAAAAAAAAACCTACCACCTTAGTAAATGTACCTCCAAGTATGCTTGCTGACTGGGTTCTGGGTAATAGGTCAACAGTCCATAGTCCATCACAGAAATATCCTGGTGGAACCATTCGCCATGCTTATAACTCATCGCTGACTGCTCAAAGATTTTCTGGGAATAAATCCAGGTCCGACTCCCAGAAATGGATTTTCTAAAACATGTTACACCCCATGGTCTTAATCTGTTATGCCCTGTGACTCTAGGGGAACACTACCAGCACTATACTATTCAAAACGCACCAAGGCCATTGGGAAGGTGCTTCCGAACCAAAGTTAAGTATTAACATATTCTGATTATGAGTTGGTTTCACAATAACATTGACAATTGGGCGGTATTCAATTCTTTTCACCCCCTTCCACACCCGTTCTGTTTCTGCTGACGGGCGTGGTATAATCATTTTAGCTCGCTAATCCTGGGGTAACGAGGTCACCCAACCCTTTATGCAGCTAAACCTGATTAGTATGGGCGCAATATGCACTATAACGGGGATCACTTTAGAAAGGAGATTGGGCGTGATATATTATTTGAATACCGGCCATTGTGAGTCAATATCCACACTAACTGTGCACCTACCAATTTCCTATTCTAAGCCAAAAAATCTATACAACAATGAGAATGTGCTACTTCAATCTGATGTAGATTTTAATATACAGAAAAATAATCCACACACATCATATTGATACCGGCCAGTATCATATAAACAACATTAAAAGACATATAAAAAGGGGGGGGGGGGGGGGGGGGAACACATATACAGTAAAATAAAATTGCTCCTCTTATATCCTTAAAACATATGGAACTTTAACCATACATTTACTTAACTGCATGAACCATCAATATATGTTTTCAGCTGCTTCAAATATAATATATATACTTTGAGTGTCCACGTATCTCTATATAGCTTTAGTGGAAATACAAAAAGCCTTGTCGTAAGCTTTTCAATTTGCAACTTTTGTTAGTATCCAAGCAGAAAAGATCTGTAGTCAAGGGTAAGAGCCACTATCATGCGCACGCAAAGCCACACCCCATTTTTATGCGCACACCTTTCGGTTTGACGTTTGTAGGCGTATGACCTTATGTCATAACCAGGGCCGGCAACAGAAATCTCGGGGCCCGGTACACTGATACCCCTGGGGCCCCCCTCTCCCCCCCCCCCCCCCCGGATATCAGACCCGCACATCCGTCCCTTGCATGTGCCAATAAATGTATTGCCATATAGGTGCATTGTTCAGGTGAACACAAAGAAATAGAGAATTTGACAGCAGATAAGATCCACTTGGCCCATTTAGTCTGCCCTAAACACGTGTACACACACTGATTTACACACAGTATATCTTTGGAGTGTGGGAGGACACTCAAGTACCCAGAGGAAACCCACACAAGCATGGGGAGAATGTACAAACTCCACACAGTTAGGGATGTTACTATACATACAGTACACTGCACTACTGCTGAGCAAAGTGGACCATAATATATTATCTGCACTTTGAATAGAAGTCCTCTACAAGTGAAATTAGTATTTGTTATTAATATTGTTGAATTGCTGGCATAATGTTATTTAATTCTAAAATAACAACAATTCAACAATATTAATAAAAACCACTAATGTCACTGCTATCAGGTAGAGACGTTCTATTGAAAATGCAGATAGTGTTATAGCATATCCTCAGCAGTAGTGCAGTATATTTTTATTACATTGCATATTGAATGTTTTTTTAAATATTATAAAAAAACACAGATAATATTCACTATGCACTTTAATAAAAATATGCTGCATTACTTTGAAATAGCATTGCATTATTGAATATTATCTGGTTTGTTTGTTTTCTCTGACGTCCTAGTGGATGCTGGGAACTCCGAAAGGACCATGGGGAATAGCGTTTTAGGTCACCTGGTGTGCACTGGCTCCTCCCACTATGACCCTCCTCCAAGCCTCAGTTAGATTTTGTGCCCGGCCGAGGTTGGATGCACACTAGGGGCTCTTCTGAGCTTCTAGAAAGAAAGTATATAATTAGGTTTTTTATTTTACAGTGAGACCTGCTGGCAACAGGCTCACTGCAGCGAGGGACTAAGGGGAGAAGAAGCGAACCTACCTGCTTGCAGCTAGCTTGGGCTTCTTAGGCTACTGGACACCATTAGCTCCAGAGGGATCGACCGCATGGAACTGGCCTTGGTGTTCGGTCCCGGAGCCGCGCCGCCGTCCCCCTTACAGAGCCAGAAGCAAGAAGAGGTCCGGAAAATCGGCGGCAGAAGACATCAGTCTTCACCAAGGTAGCGCACAGCACTGCAGCTGTGCGCCATTGCTCCTCATGCACACTTCACACTTCGGTCACTGAGGGTGCAGGGCGCTGGGGGGGGGCGCCCTGAGCAGCAATAAAAACACCTTGGCTGGCATATATATCACAATATATAGCCCCAGAGGCTATATATGTGATAAATACCCCTGCCAGAATCCATAAAAATGCGGGAGAAAAGTCTGCAAAAAAGGGGCGGAGCTATCTCTCTCAGCACACTGGCGCCATTTTCTCTTCACAGTGCAACTGGAAGACAGCTCCCCAGGCTCTCCCCTGTAGTTTTCAGGCTCAAAGGGTTAAAAAGAGAGGGGGGGTACTAAATTTAGGCGCAATATTGTATATACAAGCAGCTATTGGGAAAAATTCACTCAATATAGTGTTAATCCCTAAATTATATAGCGCTCTGGTGTGTGCTGGCATACTCTCTCTCTGTCTCCCCAAAGGGCTGTGTGGGGTCCTGTCCTCAGTCAGAGCATTCCCTGTGTGTGTGCGGTGTGTCGGTACGGCTGTGTCGACACGTTTGATGAGGAGGCTTATGTGATGGCAGAGCAGATGTCGATAAATGTGATGTCGCCCCCTGGGGGCCGACACCAGAGTGGATGGATAGGTGGAAGGTATAAACCGACAGTGTCAACTCCTTACATAAAAGGCTGGATGACGTAACAGCTATGGGACAGCCGGCTTCTCAGCCCGCGCCTGCCCAGGCGTCTCAAAGGCCATCAGGGGCTCAAAAACGCCCGCTCCCTCAGATGGCAGACACAGATGTCGACACGGAGTCTGACTCCAGTGTCGACGAGGTTGAGACATATACACAATCCACTAGGAACATCCGTTACATGATCCCGGCAAATAAAAAATGTGTTACGCATTTCTGACATTAACCCAAGTACCACTATGTTTGGGGAGAAAAAGCAGGCAGTGTTTTGTTCCCCCATCAAATGAGTGAATGAAGTGTGAAAAAGCGAAGGTATCCCCTAGGGTGGATAAGGCGCTCACACGTTTGTCAAAAAAGGTGGCACTGCCGTCTTAGGATACGGCCACTTGAAAGTACCTGCTGATAAAAAGCAGGAGGCTATCCTGAAGTCTGTATTTACACACTCAGGTACTAGACTGAGACCTGCAGATAGTGCTGCTGCAGCGTGGTCTGTAACCCTGTCAAACAGGGATACTAGTTTGCGAACATAAGACGTCGTCTTATATATGAGGGATGCACAGAGGGATATTTTGCCGGCTGGCATCCAAAATTAATGCAATGTCCATTCGGTCAGGAGGTTATTAGAGACCCGACACTGGACAGGTGATGCTGACTTTAAAAGGCACATAGAGCCTTATAAGGGTGAGGAATTGTTTGGGGATGGTCTCTGGGACCTCTTATCCACAGCAACAGCTGGGAAGAAAATTTTTTACCTCAGGTTTCCTCACAGCCTCAGAAAGCACTGTATTAACAGGTACAGTCCTTTCGGCTTCAGAAATGCAAGCGTGTAAAACGAGGGAAGAGGGAAAAAGCTGCACCAGTCAGCCAGTTCCCAGAATCAAAATTCTTCCCCCGCTTCCTCTGAGTCCACCGCATGACGCGGGGGCTCCACAGGCGTAGCCAGGTATTGTGGGGGGCCGCCTCAAAAATTTCAGCGATCAGTGGGCTCGCTCACAGGTGGATCCCTAGATCCTTCAAGTAGTGTTTCAGGGGTACAAGCTGGAATTCGAGGCATCTCCCACCCGCCGTTTCCTCAAATCTGCCTTGCCGACAACTCCCTCAGGCAGGGAGACTGTGCTAAAGGCAATTCACAAGCTGTATTCCCAGCAGGTGATAGTCAAGGTGCCCCTACTTCAACAAGGACGGGGTTACTATTCCACACTGTTTGTGGTACCGAAACCGGACGGTTCGGTGAGACCCATTTTATATTTGAAATCCTTGAACACATACATGGAAAAATTCAAGTTCAAGATGGAATCGCTCAGGGCGATTATTGCAAGCCTGGAGGAGGGGGATTACATGGTATCCCTGGACATCAAGGAGGCTTACCTACATGTCCCCATTTACCATCCTCACCAGGAGTACCTCAGATTTGTGGTACAGGATTGCCATTACCAATTCCAAACACTGCCGTTTGGACTGTCCACGGCACCGAGGGTCTTTACCAAGGTAATGGCAGAAATGATTATACTCCTTCGAGAAAGGAAGTTTTAATTATCCCGTACTTGGACGATCTCCTTATAAAAGCGAGGTCCAAGGAGCAGTTGTTGGTCGGAGTAGCACTATCTCGGGAAGTGCTACAACAGCACGGATGGATTCTATACATTCCAAAGTCACAGCTGGTTCCTACCACACGCCTACTGTTCCTGGGGATGGTTCTGGACACAGAACAGAAAAAAGTGTTTCTCCCGCAGGAGAAAGCCAAGGAGCTGTCATCTCTAGTCAGAGACCTCCTGAAACCAAAACAGGTATCGGTGCATCACTGCACACGAGTCCTGGGAAAAATGGTAGCTTCTTACGAAGCAAAATTCCATTCGGCAGGTTCCATGCAAGAACCTTTCAGTGGGACCTCTTGGACAAGTGGTCGGGATCGCATCTTCAGATGCATCGGCTGATAACCCTGTCTCCAAGGACCAGGGTATCTCTACTGTGGTGGCTGCAGAGTGCTCATCTTCAAGAGGGCCGCAGATTCGGCATACAGGACTGGGTCCTGGTAACCACGGATGCCAGCCTTCGAGGCTGGGGGGCAGTCACACAGGGAAGAAATTTCCAAGGACTTTGGTCAAGTCAGGAGTCGTCCCCTACACATAAATATTCTGGAACTGAGGGCCATTTACAATGCCCTAAGTCTGGCAAGGCCTCTGCTTCAAAACCAGCCGGTACTGATCCAATCAGACAACATCACGGCAGTCGCCCATGTAAACCGACAGGGCGGCACAAGAAGCAGGATGGTGATGGCAGAAGAAACAAGGATTCTCCGATGGGCGGAAAATCACGTCTTAGCACTGTCAGCAGTGTTCATTCCGGGAGTGGACAACTGGGAAGCAGACTTCCTCAGCGGACACGACCTACACCCGGGAGAGTGGGGACTTCATCCAGAAGTCTTCCAACTGTTGGTAAACCGTTGGGAAAGGCCACAGGTGGACATTATGGCGTCCCGCCTAAACAAAAAACTAGAGAGATATTGCGCCAGGTCAAGGGACCCTCAGGCGATAGCTGTGGACGCTCTAGTGACACCGTGGGTGTACCAGTCAGTTTATGTGTTCCCTCCTCTGCCTCTCATACCAAGGGTACTGAGAATAATAAGAAAACGAGGAGTAAGAACAATACTCATGGTTCCGAATTGGCCAAGACGAGCGTGGTACCAGGAACTTCAAGAGATGATCTCAGAGGACCCATGGCCTCTGCCGCTCAGACAGGACCTGCTGCAGCAGGGGCCCTGTCTGTTCCAAGACTTACCGCGGCTGCGTTTGACGGCATGGCGGTTGAACGCCGGATCCTGAAGGAAAAGGGCATTCCGGAGGAAGTCATTCCTACGCTGATTAAAGCCAGGAAAGATGTAACTGCAAAGCATTATCACCACATATGGCGGATGTATGTTGCTTGGTGTGAGGCCAAAAAGGCCCCAACAGAGGAATTTCAACTGGGTCGATTTCTGCATTTCCTACAAGCAGGAGTGACTATGGGCCTGAAATTAGGCTCCATTAAGGTACAGATCTCGGCTCTGTCGATTTTCTTCCAGAAAGAACTAGCTTCACTACCTGAAGTTCAGACGTTTGTTAAGGGAGTGCTGCATATTCAGCCCCTTTTGTGCCTCCAGTGGCACCTTGGGATCTCAACGTGGTGTTGAGTTTCTTAAAATCACATTGGTTTGAGCCACTTAAAACCGTGGAGCTAAAATATCTCACGTGGAAAGTGGTCATGTTATTGGCCTTGGCTTCAGCCAGGCGTGTGTCAGAATTGGCGGCTTTGTCATGTAAAAGCCCTTATCTGATTTTCCATATGGATAGGGCAGAATTGAGGACTCGTCCCCAGTTTCTCCCTAAGGTGGTATCAGCTTTTCACTTGAACCAACCTATTGTGGTGCCTGCGGCTACTTGGGACTTGGAGGATTCCAAGTTACTGGACGTAGTCAGGGCCTTGAAAATTTATGTTTCCAGGACGGCTAGAGTCAGGAAAACTGACTCGCTATTTATCCTGTATGCACCCAACAAGCTGGGTGCTCCTGCTTCTAAGCAGACTATTGCTCGCTGGATTTGTAGCACAATTCAGCTGGCGCATTCTGCGGCTGGACTGCCGCATCCTAAATCAGTAAAAGCCCATTCCACAAGGAAGGGGGCTCATCTTGGGCGGCTGCCCGAGGGGTCTCGGCTTTACAACTTTGCCGAGCTGCTACTTGGTCAGGGGCAAACACGTTTGCAAAATTCTACAAATTTGATACCCTGTCCTCCTCAGGACCTTGAGTTCTCTCATTCGGTGCTGCAGAGTCATCCGCACTCTCCCGCCCGTTTGGGAGCTTTGGTATAATCCCCATGGTCCTTTCGGAGTTCCCAGCATCCACTAGGACGTCAGAGAAAATAAGATTTTACTCACCGGTAAATCTATTTCTCGTAGTCCGTAGTGGATGCTGGGCGCCCGTCCCAAATGCGGATTGTCTGCAATACTTGTATATAGTTATTGCCTAACTAAAGGGTTATTGTTGAGCTATCTGTTGAGAGGCTCAGTTGTTTTCATACTGTTAAACTGGGTATTGTATCACGAGTTATACAGTGTGATTGGTGTGGCTGGTAAGAGTCTTACCCGGGATTCAAAATCCTTCCTTATTATGTCAGCTCGTCCGGGCATAGTGTCCTAACTGAGGCTTGGAGGAGGGTCATAGTGGGAGGAGCCAGTGCACACCAGGTGACCTAAAGCTTTCTTTAATTGTGCCCAGTCTCCTGCGGAGCCGCTATTCCCCATGGTCCTTTCGGAGTTCCCAGCATCCACTACGGACTACGAGAAATAGATTTACCGGTGAGTAAAATCTTATTTTTTAAAACATTGTATGCTCTGGCTCATGAGAGACACTGCGTGACAGCGTTTCCAGACTCTGACTGCTGTCACTTACCAAAATACCACTGCTATCCTCCAGTTCCAAGCTGCCTGGGCTGTTTCTCCTGCAGTCCAGTGTTTCTCCTGGGCACTGGACTGGGCTCCTCTTAGGACCGTCGCCACTGCAAAGACTTAAGTGAACTGTGAAAGGCGGGGAGTAAGTGAAGGGTGTAGCGTTGCATGGATGCGTCATGTGATATCTACGCACACAGTGGGACACAGACAGGTGAATGTGGGCAGTGGCTGGGTTACCGCCGCAGAGGGGGGGGGGGGGGGGTTCCAGTGGCAAACGCAGGATTTCCATAGGGGGGTTTCCGTACATGTATGTATTCATGTGTTTGTATACGTATATGTGTGGGTGGGTATACATGTACTGTGTTTGAATATACTGTATATAATCCCAGTAAAAAAGGCAGGTGCACTCAGATTTTACAAAAAAACTGTAATGATGCAAAGTCACAGCATATCAACATGTCAGGGCTGTGGCCCCCGAAACGTGAATATGCTGTGACTTTGCATCATTACAATTTTTTTGTAATATCTGAGTGCACCTGCCTTTTTTATCGGGATTATAATTATTTACAGAGGGCACTTGAGTATTATTTTGAATGTCAGAGGAGTGGCGGACCACCGTACATACACATACAGTAGCATACACACACACACACACACACACACACACACACACTATACATGGACACAGCATACATGCATACACACACACACACACACAATAATAAGAATTTACTTACCGATAATTCTATTTCTCGGAGTCCGTAGTGGATGCTGGGGTTCCTGAAAGGACCATAGGGAATAGCGGCTCCGCAGGAGACAGGGCACAAAAAGTAAAGCTTTAGGATCAGGTGGTGTGCACTGGCTCCTCCCCCTATGACCCTCCTCCAAGCCTCAGTTAGGTACTGTGCCCGGACGAGCGTACACAATAAGGAAGGATTTATGAATCCCGGGTAAGACTCATACCAGCCACACCAATCACACTGTACAACCTGTGATCTGAACCCAGTTAACAGTATGATAACAGCGGAGCCTCTGAAAAGATGGCTCACAACAATAATAACCCGATTTTTGTAACTATGTACAAGTAATGCAGATAATCCGCACTTGGGATGGGCGCCCAGCATCCACTACGGACTCCGAGAAATAGAATTATCGGTAAGTAAATTCTTATTTTCTCTATCGTCCTAGTGGATGCTGGGGTTCCTGAAAGGACCATGGGGATAATACCAAAGCTCCCAAACGGGCGGGAGAGTGCGGATGACTCTGCAGCACCGAATGAGAGAACTCCAGGTCCTCCTTAGCCAGGGTATCAAATTTGTAGGATTTTACAAACGTGTTTGCCCCTGACTAAATAGCCGCTCGGCAAAGTTGTAAAGCCGAGACCCCTCGGGCAGCCGCCCAAGATGAGCCCACCTTCCTTGTGGAATGGGCATTTACATATTTTGGCTGTGGCAGGCATGCCACAGAATGTGCAAGCTGAATTGTATTACACATCCAACTAGCAAAAGTCTGCTTAAAAGCAAGAGCACCCAGTTTGTTGGGTGCATACAGGATAACAGCAAGTCAGTTTTCCTGACTCCAGCCGTCCTGGAACCTATATTTTCAGGGCCCTGACCACATCTAGCAACTTGGAGTCCTCCAAGTCCCTAGTAGGCGCAAGACACCACAATAAGCTGGTTCAGGTGAAACACTGACACCACCTTAGGGAGAGAACTGGGGACGAGTCCGCAGCTCTGCCCTGTCCGAATGGACAAACAGATATGGGCTTTTTTGAGAAAAAAAAACCACCAATTTGATACTCGCCTGGTCCAGGCCAGGTCCAAGAGCATGTTCACTTTTCATGTGAGATGCTTCAAATCCACAGATTTGACTGGTTTTAAACCAATGTGTTTTGAGGAATCCCAGAACTACGTTGAGATCCCACAGTGCCACTGGAGGCACAAAAGGGGGTTGTATATGCAATACTCCCTTGACAAACTTCTGGACTTCAGGAACTGAAGCCACTTCTTTCTGGAAGAAAAATCGACATGGCCGAAATTTGAACCTTAATGGACCCCAATTTGAGGTCCATAGACACTCCTGTTTGCAAGAAATGCAGGAATCGACCGAGTTGAAATTTCTTCGTGGGGCCTTCCTGGCCTCACACCACGCAACATATTTTCGCCACATGTGGTGATAATGTTGTGCGGTCACCTCCTTTCTGGCTTTGACCAGGGTAGGAATGACCTCTTCCTGAATGCCTTTTCCCTTAGGATCCGGCGTTCCACCGCCATGCCGTCAAACGCAGCTGCGGTAAGTCTTGGAACAGACATGGTACTTGCTGAAACAAGTCCCTTCTTAGCGGCAGAGGCCATAAGTCCTCTGTGAGCATCTCTTGAAGTTCCGGGTACCAAGTCCTTCTTGGCCAATCCGGAGCCATGAGTATAGTTCTTACTCCTCTACGTCTTATAATTCTCAGTACCTTAGGTATGAAAAGCAGAGGATGGAACACATACACCGACTGGTACACCCACGGTGTTACCAGAACGTCCACAGCTATTGCCTGAGGGTCTCTTAACCTGGCGCAATACCTGTCCCGTTTTTTGTTCAGACGGGACGCCATCATGTCCACCTTTGGTAATTCCCAACGGTTTACAATTATGTGGAAAACTTCCCCATGAAGTTCCCACTCTGCCGGGTGGAGGTCGTGCCTACTGAGGAAGTCTGCTTCCCAGTTTCCATTCCCGGAATGAAACACTGCTGACAGTGCTATCACATGATTTTCCGCCCAGCGAAAAATCCTAGCAGTTTTTGCCACTGCCCTCCTGCTTCTTGTGCCGCCCTGTCTATTTACGTGGGCGACTTCCGTGATGTTTTATCCCACTGGATCAATACCGGCTGACCTTGAAGCAGAGGTCTTGCTAAGCTTAGAGCATTATAAATTTACCCTTAGCTATATTTATGTGGAGAAAAATCTCCAGACTTGATCACACTCCCTGGAAATTTTTTCCTTGTGTGACTGCTCCCCAGCCTCTCGGGCTGGCCTCCGTGGTCACCCACATCCAAAACTGAATGCCGAATCTGCGGCCCTCTAGAAGATGAGCACTCTGTAACCACCACAGGAGAGACACCCTTGTCCTTGGATATAGGGTTATCCGCTGATGCATCTGAAGATGCGATCCGGACCATTTGTCCAGCAGATCCCACTGAAAAGTTCTTGCATGAAATCTGCCGACTGGAATTGCTTCGAAGGAAGTCACCATTTTTTTACCATGGCCCTTGTGCAATGATGCACTGATTTTAGGAGGTTCCTGACTAGCTCGGATAACTCCCTGGCTTTCTCTTCCGGGAGAAACACCTTTTTCTGGACTGTGTCCAGAATCATCCCTAAGCACAGGAGACTTGTTGTCGGGATCAGCTGCGATTTTGGAATCTTTAGAATCCACCCCTGCTGTTGTAACAGTATCCGAGATAGTGCTACTCCGACCTCCAACTGTTCCCTGTACTTTGCCCTTATCAGGAGATCGTCCAAGTAAGGGATAATTAAGACGCCTTTTCTTCGAAGAAGAACCATCATTTCGGCCATTACCTTGGTAAAGACCCGGGGTGCCGTAGACAATCCAAACGGCAGCGTCTGAAACTGATAGTGACAGTTCTGTACCACGAACCTGAGGTACCCTTAGCGATAAGGGCAAATTTGGGACATGGAGGTAAGCATCCCTGATGTCTCGGGACACCAGATAATCCCCTTCTTCCCGGTTCGTTATCACTGCTCTGAGTGACTCCATCTTGATTTGAACCTTTGTAAGTGTTCAAACTTTTTAGATTTAGAATAGGTCTCACCTAGCCTTCTGGCTTCAGTACCACAATATAGTGTGGAATAATACCCCTTTTCGTGTTGTAGGAGGGGTAATTTAATTATCACCTGCTGGGAATACAGCTCGTGAATTTTTTCCCATACTGCCTCCTTGTCGGAGGGAGACCTTGGTAAAGCAGCCTTCAGGAGCCTGCGCAGGGGAAACGTCTCGACATTCCAAACTGTACCCCTGGGATACTACTTGTAGGATCCAGGGGTCCTGTACGGTCTCAGCGTCATGCTGAGAGCTTGTCAGAAGGGTTGGAACGCTTCTGTTCCTGGGAATGGGCTGCCTGCTGCAGTCTTCTTCCCTTTCCTCTATCCCTGGGCAGATATGACTCTTATAGGGACGAAAGGACTGAAGCTGAAAAGACGGTGTCTTTTTCTGCAGAGATGTGACTCAGGGTAAAAACGGTGGATTTTCCAGCAGTTGCCGTGGCCACCAGGTCCGATGGACCGACCCCAAATAACTCCTCTTCCTTTATACGGCAATACACCTTTGTGCCGTTTGGAATCTGCATCACCTGACCACTGTCGTGTCCATAAACATCTTCTGGCAGATATGGACATCGCACTTACTCTTGATGCCAGAGTGCAAATATCCCTCTGTGCATCTCGCATATATAGAAATACATCCTTTAAATGCTCTATAGTCAATAAAATACTGTCCCTGTCAAGGGTATCAATATTTTTAGTCAGGGAATCCGACCAAGCCACCCCAGCTCTGCACATCCAGGCTGAGGCGATCGCTGGTCGCAGTATAACACCAGTATGTGTGTATATACTTTTTATGATATTTTTCCAGCCTCCTGTCAGCTGGCTCCTTGAGGACGGCCCTATCTATAGACGGTACCGCCACTTGTTCTGATAAGCGTGTGAGCGCCTTATCCACCCTAAGGGGTGTTTTCCAACGCGCCCTAACTTCTGGCGGGAAAGGGTATACCGCCCATATTTTCTATCGGGGGGAACCCACGCATCATCACACACTTCATTTAATTTATCTGATTCAGGAAAAACTACGGTAGTTTTTTCACATCCCACATAATACCCTCTTTTGTGGTACTTGTAGTATCAGAATATGTAACACCTCCTTCATTGCCCTTAACGTGTGGCCCTAATAAGGAATACGTTTGTTTATTCACCGTCGACACTGGATTCAGTGTCCCTGTCTGTGTCTGTGTCGACCGACTAAAGTAAACGGGCGTTTTAAAACCCCTGACGGTGTTTTTGAGACGTCTGGACCGGTACTAATTGTTTGTCGGCCGTCTCATGTCGTCAACCGACCTTGGCGCGTGTTGACATTATCACGTAATTCCCTAAATAAGCCATCCATTCCGGTGTCGACTCCCTAGAGAGTGACATCACCATTACAGGCAATTGCTCCGCCTCCTCACCAACATCGTCCTCATACATGTCGACACACACGTACCGACACACAGCACACACACAGGGAATGCTCTGATAGAGGACAGGACCCACTAGCCCTTTGGAGAGACAGAGGGAGAGTTTGCCAGCACACACCAAAAACGCTATAATTATATAGGGACAACCTTATATAAGTGTTTTCCCTTATAGCATCTTTTTTATATATTTCTAACGCCAAATTAGTGCCCCCCCTCTCTGTTTTAACCCTGTTTCTGTAGTGCAGTGCAGGGGAGAGCCTGGGAGCCTTCCCTCCAGCCTTTCTGTGAGGGAAAATGGCGCTGTGTGCTGAGGAGATAGGCCCCGCCCCTTTTTCGGCGGCCTCGTCTCCCGCTCTTAACGGATTCTGGCAGGGGTTAAATATCTCCATATAGCCCCCGGAGGCTATATGTGAGGTATTTTTAGCCAAAAAAAGGTTTTCATTTGCCTCCCAGGGCGCCCCCCTCCCAGCGCCCTGCACCCTCAGTGACTGCCGTGTGAAGTGTGCTGAGAGGAAAATGGCGCACAGCTGCAGTGCTGTGCGCTACCTTAAGAAGACTGAGGAGTCTTCTGCCGCCGATTCTGGACCTCTTCTCGTTTCAGCATCTGCAAGGGGGCCGGCGGCGAGGCTCCGGTGACCATCCAGGCTGTACCTGTGATCGTCCCTCTGGAGCTAATGTCCAGTAGCCAAGAAGCCAATCCATCCTGCACGCAGGTGAGTTCACTTCTTCTCCCCTAAGTCCCTCGTTGCAGTGATCCTGTTGCCAGCAGGACTCACTGTAAAATAAAAAACCTAAGCTAAACTTTTCTAAGCAGCTCTTTAGGAGAGCCACCTAGATTGCACCCTTCTCGGCCGGGCACAAAAATCTAACTGAGGCTTGGAGGAGGGTCATAGGGGGAGGAGCCAGTGCACACCACCTGATCCTAAAGCTTTACTTTTTGTGCCCTGTCTCCTGCGGAGCCGCTATTCCCTATGGTCCTTTCAGGAACCCCAGCATCCACTAGGACGATAGAGAAATAGCACACATAGTATACATGCACACAGCATACATACAAACACACACACAGACTATACATGCATGCAGCATACATACAGTATACATGCACGCAGCATACATACACACTGCATACATACATACATACAGTATACATACGCATAGCATACATACACACAGTATACATGCATACATACACCCACAGTATACATGCATTCATAGTATACATACACACACACTATACATGCATATAGCATGCTTTGCATACACACACACTACACATGCCATACATACACACACCATTATAAGTAACTACAGCCTTCCATCACCATCCCCCCCAGCCAGCCAGCCTATTTTATTACACACCACCGGCCTCTCCTTCAATCCCAACATACAGTATCTAACACCCACCTGGATTCAGTGAGAGTATTGGACACATCCACTGCCGCCTACCCAGTGCCCTCACCGTCACCAGCCTTTTTCTCTTTCACCTCACGTACAAGTACAGTACCTCCTGAGAGGAGCTGTGTGCTGCGCTGTCACTGCAGCTCCCTCTACAGGCACCAAGAAGCAAGCGTCTCTGTGTAAGGATGGAGCTGCTGCAGCCTGTCAGTTCCTCACGCTGTATACACACACAAAAAACGATCAGCAGCGCAGATGGATCGGCGACCAGGGGGGGTTTCTAGGTACTCGGAACCCCCCCCTGCGTGCACGTCTGGGTTCCACCGACGGAGTTATCAACTATACAGTGCCACGGCTCTCTTCCGGCCAGCGCAATCCATTTAAATTTTACCCCATCCTACGTGTTGCACTGACACAGCTTGATGCCATGGTTGATGCCCACAGGCGTGCGCAGAGACTGACTGGCGGGTGCCGCTCCGGACTTCCCCCCCTCCACGGCATTATAGTGTTCTCTCACCTCCCCTGTCCTGGATATAAACTGCTCACCTGGGCGGCCCAGGTGAGCGGACCAGGTGAGCAGTCTATATCCAGGACAGGGGAGGCGAGAGATCACTATAATGCCGTGGAGGGGGGGGGAGTCCGGAGCGGCACCCTCCAGTCAGTCTCTGCGCACGCCTGTGTTGATGCCCAGATCCTTGGGGCCCCTCACAACGTCTGGGCCCGGTACGGGTGTCCCCTTTGACCCCCCCTGTCGCCGGGCCTGGTCATAACCCCATTTTTAGTTATGTTGTAGAGTGCCACATACAAATAAAGCCCCTGCACAGTTCCACATACATATAAAAGCACCAAAAAATGGGTGATCCACAGTGCCAAATACATATATGCCCCCACAGTGCCAGATACATATATGCCCCCACAGTGCCAGATACATATATGCCCCCACAGTGCCAGATACATATATGTCCCCACAGTGCCAGATACATATATGTCCCCACAGTGCCAGATACATATATGTCCCCACAGTGCCAGATACATATATGTCCCCACAGTGCCAGATACATATATGTCCCCACAGTGCCAAATACATATATGCCCCCACAGTGCCAGATACATATATGCCCCCACAGTGCCAGAAACATATATGTCCCCACAGTGCCAGATACATATATGTCCCCACAGTGCCAAATACATATATGTCCAGGGCCGGATTAAGGTCTGTGGGGGCCCCTGGGCAACAAATTTGTGGGGTCCCAACACACTGTCCTCACAACTGCAAAAAAAAACATCGGAGTAGGAGTAGAGCATTTACCTGTCTCCTGACCGTCCTCCTCGGCAGCTGAGCTGTTCCTTTACTGCTGCGGCCGTATGTAAAAATCAACTAAAGAGAGTATTTTGTTTAAATGTATGTATTTATTTAATTGTATTTAAATGTATCCTATTCCATGTGCGTATTTAACTATGTATATGCACCCCTGATTTATATTGCTGCCTCATCATCTACTATACATAAACATACACATTAAATACAAAATATTTTTATCTTTTTTATGTATACATTTATACATTTGATTATTGTCTTATTCATCTGCTTATCTTATGTAATTGATTTAATTGATTTCATTTATTTTTATCTAACTCAATTTATCTAATGTTTTTATCTGGTATAATTATAATGTAAAGATTGCGTAGGTCATGAATGTGGCCGAGACAACATAAACTCACCGCTGGGCATGCGGCACGCCTCTTAATGCATCACTCTGGCACGGAAGGGGTTACAGTTTTTGTGGGAGGAACGTAAGGGAAACTGCCTGGATTGTGATTGGCTGGATTCTGTATAGGGGCCGGTCTGACATACATATAGTCTTCAGACCTAGGAAATCCTGCCTCTTTCAAGTTTTTTCGTGGAACTGTTGAGTACTGCTGATATTACAGTGTTTTATTGCTGCATATTAATTATTTTATCCTCTCATCTTTCCTTCTGCTCTCCTTATCTATAATTCTCTCTGTATCTTCTACTAAACTCTACTCCTGTTCTACCTCCTTCTCCCCTACTTTCCCCCTTCTCCTTTCTCATTCACTGTTCTATTTGTGTTTGCTTATGGCCGCCAGACCCAGGGCAGCGCTGTCCTGCCTGCTCGGGGTCCGGCCGAGCGGAGCGGGCTTGCAGCGCCTAAAGCGTGGGATCCCCTTGGCGTCCGCGGCTGTTCTTGCCCGTCCGCGCTGTGGTCCGGCCGGCTCAGGGCAGGCATGCCGTGCCTGCAGTGCGGGAGACCCGTGGCGTGCGCGGCCGGGCTCGGCCGCCCGCCCGTGGTCTCTTACTGCCGCTCTCTCTGTCTCCGTCCCCGCCGCTGGCTGCGGCCGGGGACGGAGCGCCGGGGGTCTGGGGGTGGCTTAGGCGGCCTGCAGGGGACGGGATTGTGCAGTCCCTGCACCCGCCACTGTGAGGCTATGACGTCGGGCGGCTGGCTGGCGCGCTGGTCTCTTCCTCTCCACTAGCCTGCTCTGATGGATCGGCGCTCCCGCCCAGCTGCCCCCCCTCCCTCCCTCCCTTTCCAACAACAGCTTCCAACGGGCGGGCGGGGGGTCGCGCGGCTGCCGGACGCGGTGGGTCCGGGCAGCGCGTGTGTGGGGCATAGGATTCACTCTCCCTCTCCACTAGGCGGACGGGAGGTCGTGCGGCTGCCGGACGCGGTGTGTCCGGCCAGCGCGCGCATGCTGCATTTGAGCTAGTCCACCACAGTGGGGGCGGCCTCCATGACCCACGCCCCCTCTCCTCTGGACAGGCAGGGAGTCGCGCGGCTGCCGGACGCGGTGGGTCCGTGCAGCGCGCGCGTACTGCCATATCTCGGGCCCGCACCTGGGAACCCCCAGGGAGACCTCCTCTTGCTGGGCCCGGTGGCGATCGTAATGTCCCTGCTCAGGGACGGGTTGGGCGGGGCGGCGCGACGCGCCCGCTCTGCCGTTGGCTGATGTGGCGGTGCCGCCGGCGGAACTTTCAGGGGCTGTTGCGCAGGGATGCTCCGCGTCTGCCCGCAGTGGGAGAGGCTACCAGCCCCCTCCTGCCGTGGTTGGACCTGTGGCTCCGCCCCCATATGGGGTTACACGCGCGTCGTACTGTGACGCCGCCAGCCGTGGCCGTGCGGTCCCGGCCGGTCCTAGGCTAAGGGGCCCGGTCGCAGGGTTCACTGGCGGGTACAGGGTTGTCTGTCCCTCACCGCGTCCATACTGAGAACTCGGACGCTGCTGCGGACACCCCTCTGTCGGACGATGCGCTGCATCTTTCTAGTAGTTACGGCGCTCGGGTATTTTATCGTGAGTCCAATGATCGAGATAGGAAGGGGTCGCAGCGCAGGCGGTCAGGCAGAGCTCATTGCAGCAGGACTGCGAAGACGTTATACCCGACAACGAGGGTTCGTCCGGGTCCTGGCTCCCTACGGGTGGTTTGTGAACCTCCTGTGGGGGCGCGGGACTCGTGTGCCGTGTCTGAGCTTAGAGCTACGGTGTCCGCACCTTTGGTGGACGTCACCGTCTTGTCCGCCATTCGGGCCGCAGTCGTGTCGGCGGTGCCCCCCTTGCATCCTCCGTACCCGGGGGTCAAGGGCCGGCCACCGCTTCTTTGGCTGATAGCATTGTGCAGACACTTCTGAAGCTCCTGTCCTCTGGCAGAACGCTTGCGGCAGCTGCGGGACCGATGGGGGTCCCGGGAACAATGTCTCTTTTGTTTCCCCAGTCTTGGACGTCGGGACTGGAATGGAGTCGGCCGGTGCCTCAGCAAGTCATCCGGTGGGTGCAGGGACGGACGGAGTTGCTTCTCGTGCAGGTGAGTCTTCATCGCACCCTGACTGGTCCCGGGGTAGTGCGGTTACCCCCCGAGCGGGTTGGGATCTAGTCCTCAGCCCGCTCCTCTAGCGTGGGTGACAGTACGCATAAGGTTTTCCGGCAAGCGCTGTAGACACAGGCGTAGGCATCGGGGCACAGACTCATCCCTTGGCTCCACATCCTCGGAGGGGGTGTCCTCCTCCGACGGCGGTTTACACAGGGTCAAACGGCGTGTGCGGCGGTGTTCAACCTCTTCCACCTCGCAAGTATCGGTTGAGTCGGACACCGGTCACTGCGCTAACACGGCGGTGCAACGTGGTTTGAGGCCCCAGGTCTGGGGCAGGATCCGTAGGGCCAATACGTCCATATCTTCGCCCTTCCTGGCGATGCTCCTAAAGCTTTGCTTTCGACTAGACAACAGGACTGGGCAGCAAAGACGCTTTGCGATCCCCCCTACTTGAGTTAGGTGCATGTTAATCTTCATGGCGTGTTCTTTAGAGACGCGTCCGGACAAGCACAGGACCCTAGTGCGCTACCAATTCCTTATACACGTACTGTACCATGAGTATAAGGGGTCGGCTTGGCGACATTACGGTAAGGGCTTCCGGCGCAAACAGCATGGCCGGGAGATCTACTAAAGGATGTCGAATTGGGCTCGGAGCACACACAGGGTTCCGAGGCACCGAGGACGGCGGGATGGCGAGACGATGGCCAAATCGGCCTGGCTCTCGTTCTGCCATTCTTCGAGCGGGTCCATCGCGCACGGGGCATGGTGAATGCTTCTATTTCCATAATGCCCACTGTGACCCACTCCTGCATCGGATGTGGCGGAGCCCATGGAATCAAGGACTGCACCAGTCCTGGGACAATGGGTAATTCGGGCCCGCAGGCCCGGCAGAGTTGCGTTCCCGCGGCCCCAGGCGCTGGCCTTGGCCCCCACCCCAATTCAGATTACTGGCGCTCATACCCTGGCTGCGAGGGTACCCGCGGCGGGTGGCCGTCCAATTTTTTGGTCTCGGGTTTCACCTCCGGTTTCCCATTACCGATATCTAGGCTAGTAGGTCCCGGGGCTGGTATGAACCTGCGTTCAGCTTGGGAGTTTCCGGACATGCTCCGCTGAACCTTCCGGGTGAGCTGTCGTTGGGCAGGATGATAACCCCCACCCCCTATTTTCGGACCCCCCCCCCCCCCCCCCCTTACAGGGTTTGATCTTGTTCCCCATCGGGATAGTGCCCCAGAAGTCCGCGGGCACATTTAGGCTCCTACAACATCTTCTTGTCCCCTGGGGTCATCAGTACATGATGCTAACCCCGATGATCGGTGTAGGGTCATTTACCTGTCCTTTGATTCGGCCATAGCCACCATTAGGTCCTTTGGAACGGGGGGTCGTGATGTGTAACTTGGACATCCAGTCAGCATTTCGTCTTCTCCCTCTGCACCCTTCCGCCTTTCGGTTTATGGGTTTTTTATATTTGACGATGGCTATTACTTAGATCGGTGCCTCCCTATGGGTTGTTCTCTCTCTTGCGCATACTTCAAGGGATTCAGTTCTTTCCTTCCTTGGTGGGGGGAGCATAGGACGAGCGAACGGCGTATTTCGCACGGCTTGGATGATTTCCTTTTGATCGTGCCACAGGACTGGGATCGCTGCACTAGCTTCTTGCGGAGGGAACTCGCCCTCTTTGCACACTTCGGTGTTCCTGTGGCGCCTGAGCGGCTTTATGGCCCTCTGCATCCGTAGTTTATCTCGGAATTCAGATTGATTCGGTCGCCGGGCTCTGTAGGCTCCCAGTGGATACGGTGTTACGTCTTCACGAGGACATCCTTTACGCACTTGCTGCGGCCAAGCTTACTTTCAGTCGGGCTCAATCCCTATTGGGCCTGTTTAATTTTGCTTGCAGGATTGGAGCGGGCGACAGTTGGGATTCGACGCCTGCATCACTTTTCTCAGATGGTCCCTCGAAATTCGACGAATTACGTACAAGGGATGAATTTCTGGATCGTTTCAGCGGCGTCTGTGTTGGGTGGGAGGCGGTCGTGTCTGGCGCATCCCTGGAGCTTTTCACGGACACCTCTGGTGCTTGCGATTAGCGAACGCTTCCTGACACACTTGCTATCGCTGTATATTTTTCCCGTACTGGGCGCATCGGAGCTCTGGCGCTATGCCTGAGTAACACACAGGGTGTCTTCTGGTGCGACCAGTTTGGCTGTGGCTTTTGCCATCATTAGGCAGGAGTCCACATCCTTGCCGGTACTGCTGGTCTTCGCACAGATAGTCTTGCTATGCTGGGTGAACACCATTACGTTGCGAGCCGCGCATGTCCCGGCCGAGTGCAACGACATTGATGATACTTTTTCTCGCGTCGACTGGCAGCGGTTTAGGCAGTTGGCTCCTGCAGCTCTAATCCAAAGGGACTTCTGCGGATTGGTGGACTTAGCCCACAGGTTTTTGGCTCCTGCAACTTTCGCGGCTTGTCTGGCCGCTTGGGAGCGGTGGAGTCGCTACCTTCTGGAGCGGGGCCATAGTGGTAAGACCCCTCACGAGGCAGATGGCCCACAGTTGCATTGGATTCGGGATGTCAGGGATGGTGGCAAC
The DNA here is from genome assembly GCF_028390025.1 of Pseudophryne corroboree. NCBI lineage: Eukaryota > Metazoa > Chordata > Amphibia > Anura > Myobatrachidae > Pseudophryne > Pseudophryne corroboree. Next base: position 56,919,592 of record NC_086451.1, read on the forward strand.
AGGCCGATCCCTGAACATTTGGGCAGCCGGCCCTCAGGGATGGTGGCAGAAGGCCAATCCCGGAACATCGGGGCAGCAGGCTCTACAACATTTAGGATATTATTTCACTTATAATTTTGAGATATTTTATTTTCATGTGCTGTATGCTTTCTGCTATGTGTGATCAATATTTCAACCGTCCCTCAGTTAGTGAGAGTTTTTCATCCAAGTTTGGATTTAATAGGCATTCCTTTCCGTCAATAACAGCCGTCAACATATGCCTCGACGGTTTGCGGTGTAGGATTCCGCGCTCACAAAACGGGGATACGATGCGGGGATACGAGGTTCACCTCTTCATTGACTAGGTATCAATTCCTGTTGGTTTTGGGACGTTGTATTTTATACCTGGGTCTATCTCTGGCCGGCTATGGGGCTCACTCTTTCCGCATCAGCGCTGCTTCGGCAGCCGCTGCGGCGGGTTGGTCCGAAGTCGATGTCCGGGCACTGGGTAGGTGGAGGTCTGGTGCAGTCAGACGCTATATGAGGCCTTTTCCTCCCAGTGCGCCCCTTTTGAGGATTAGCCGCTCGTCACAGTTGCACTTTGCGATTGCGGGGGCCTTGAGGAATTTTTGTTTTATCGTTGGTTTTAATTACGGCTTTTGCCGGCTGACGAAGTTTTGCGTTTTTGCCTCAAGTCAAATTGGGCGACCCGCCTCCCCCCCCTTCCTGTTAGGGATGCAGGTTAGGTTACCCAATTTCTCCTTATATTTCGTTTCTTAACCTCAGTGGTGGGCCTAACACCCTTCTTTTGCAGGCAGGCGGCTGGATCCGCGCTTATGTGGCTTGTCGGCCGGGGGTGGCAATTTCTCTGGTGCGCCGGGTCTTGAGGTCTTTTTATTTTCGTATTCTGTTTTCTTTAGTTTGAGTTGAGTGAGTTTTCTTCGTATTCTGTTTGTTTAGTTGAGTTGAGTTTTCGGTTCAGGTGGCGGTGGCAGGTTGGTAACCTGGCAATTGGCCGGTTTCTGAACGGTTATTTTAGTTCAACTTAAGGAGTTTATTGTTAGTAAGTTCGGGTGAACTTTTAGGTAATTTTATAGTCGTATTATTAATTGATGGGCACCACCGTACCTGGTGGGCCCATATGATAGATCATAAACATGTGTGGATATCGGGGCCGGTGGCCCTATTTTTTAACCCATAGGGGCGGAGCGTACCTCCATCCCTACAACTGTTGGTGGACAGGGGTAGTGGCAGAAGGTCGACCCCTGGCCTTGGATTTTGGATTTACGATGTCTGGGATGGAGGCAGGAGGCCGATCCCGGAACATCTGGGGCAGAAGGCCCCCTCACACTTATGTTTTTATTGTTCGGGATGGAGGCAGGAGGCCGATCCCGGAACATCTGGGGCAGAAGGCCCCCTCACACACACATGTTTATTGCTCTATTTCGTCATATCATTTTGGATTACCCTTATTAAGTTGTTTATCATGCTTAACCGTTCTTCTCCCCGCCACCTTAGTTAGAGAGGGAAGTCTGCATTTTAGTTTTAGTATTAATAGGCCTCCCTCTCAGTCAAAATAAAAAGCTGACCCCTTTCACGCCAATTACGGTTGTTGTGTCTTTATTTACTAAGATAAGTGTGCTTGAGTGGCGTGCGTATGCATCTGACGTGTGAAGTTTAAGATTGCGTAGGTCATGAATGTGGCCGAGACAACATAAACTCACCGCTGGGCATGCGGCACGCCTCTTAATGCTTCACTCTGGCACGGAAGGGGTTACAGTTTTTGTGGGAGGAACGTAAGGGAAACTGCCTGGATTGTGATTGGCTGGATTCTGTATAGGGGCCGGTCTGACATACATATAGTCTTCAGACCTAGGAAATCCTGCCTCTTTCAAGTTTTTTCGTGACCCACCCTCCCGCCCTGGGGAGTTGGTTTTTGTTGCTCCAATGGGGTTACTTGTGTCGGCTTTTGGTGGCCGGTTTCTGAACGGTTATTTTAGTTCAACTTAAGGAGTTTATTGTTGGTAAGTTCGGGTGAACTTTTAGGTAATTTTATAGTCGTATTATTAATTAATGGGCACCACCGTACCTGGTGGGCCCATATGATAGATCATAAACATGTGTGGATATCGGGGCCGGTGGCCCTATTTTTTAACCCATAGGGGCGGAGCGTACCTCCGTCCCTACAACTGTTGGTGGACAGGGGTAGTGGCAGAAGGTCGACCCCTGGCCTTGGATTTTGGATTTACGATGTCTGGGATGGAGGCAGGAGGCCGATCCCGGAACATCTGGGGCAGAAGGCCCCCTCACACTTATGTTTTTATTGTTCGGGATGGAGGCAGGAGGCCGATTCCGGAACATCTGGGGCAGAAGGCCCCCTCACACACACATGTTTATTGCTCTATTTCGTCATATAATTTTGGATTACCCTTATTAAGTTGTTTATCATGCTTAACCGTTCTTCTCCCCGCCACCTTAGTTAGAGAGGGAAGTCTGCATTTTAGTTTTAGTATTAATAGGCCTCCCTCTCAGTCAAAATAAAAAGCTGACCCCTTTCACGCCAATTACGGTTGTTGTGTCTTTATTTACTAAGATAAGTGTGCTTGAGTGGCGTGCGTATGCATCTGACGTGTGAAGTTTAAGATTGCGTAGGTCATGAATGTGGCCGAGACAACATAAACTCACCGCTGGGCATGCGGCACGCCTCTTAATGCATCACTCTGGCACGGAAGGGGTTACAGTTTTTGTGGGAGGAACGTAAGGGAAACTGCCTGGATTGTGATTGGCTGGATTCTGTATAGGGGCCGGTCTGACATACATATAGTCTTCAGACCTAGGAAATCCTGCCTCTTTCAAGTTTTTTCGTGACCCACCCTCCCGCCCTGGGGAGTTGGTTTTTGTTGCTCCAATGGGGTTACTTGTGTCGGCTTTTGGTGGCCGGTTTCTGAACGGTTATTTTAGTTCAACTTAAGGAGTTTATTGTTAGTAAGTTCGGGTGAACTTTTAGGTAATTTTATAGTCGTATTATTAATTGATGGGCACCACCGTACCTGGTGGGCCCATATGATAGATCATAAACATGTGTGGATATCGGGGCCGGTGGCCCTATTTTTTAACCCATAGGGGCGGAGCGTACCTCCGTCCCTACAACTGTTGGTGGACAGGGGTAGTGGCAGAAGGTCGACCCCTGGCCTTGGATTTTGGATTTACGATGTCTGGGATGGAGGCAGGAGGCCGATCCCGGAACATCTGGGGCAGAAGGCCCCCTCACACTTATGTTTTTATTGTTCGGGATGGAGGCAGGAGGCCGATTCCGGAACATCTGGGGCAGAAGGCCCCCTCACACAAACATGTTTATTGCTCTATTTCGTCATATAATTTTGGATTACCCTTATTAAGTTGTTTATCATGCTTAACCGTTCTTCTCCCCGCCACCTTAGTTAGAGAGGGAAGTCTGCATTTTAGTTTTAGTATTAATAGGCCTCCCTCTCAGTCAAAATAAAAAGCTGACCCCTTTCACGCCAATTACGGTTGTTGTGTCTTTATTTACTAAGATAAGTGTGCTTGAGTGGCGTGCGTATGCATCTGACGTGTGAAGTTTATGAAATTTATCTGATATTTTTAAAAATGTAACAAAAAATCTAACATTCATTAGTATTGATATATTACAGTGTTATAAATGGATAATAGTTTAAATACAAATGCTTTTCCACGTATAGTTATCACACACCCTTTTAGACATTACTTCAGGTGTCCTTACTAATTAATTAATTGGACTCCTGCCTCTACAAGAATAGAGACAGGGAAGGAAGTGACTATTCATTCCTCTGAAGAAACGACCAGTCGGCACGGTCGAGAAACGCGTCAGAAGTTAGGACTCTTAACCTTCAATACAGACGCAAATCATCTCTATCTGTCATTATCAGCCTCATCCAGAGCCGCCTTGCACAGGCTTCTCTGCTACATAGAAAGCCGCGGCAATTACTACGAGGCTGACCGCCAGCACATCTCCTTCATCCAGCGGCTCACGCACCACTCCAGTGCCGCTTGCCCGGCGGCCCGGGAAGCGGCTAGCCGCATTACTCTGCAGAACGGTTATCGGACGAAACAGATCACGGGTCGGTCAGCACCTCTGCCTGCATGCCCTGCTACCAGTGAACCCGGCTCATTGGAAAAACAGTACATCCACTGTTGCCCCTCTGGCTCACTTTAACAACAAGCCGCGGCTTACAATAACGCTGATATCAGATGACTGCACCATTTCCAGTTTCCACGTGAGTTAATCACCTTTTGGTTCATTACACCTTCCTTCAATTGAGATAAGAAGATGTTCTATGACTTTAATCATATACTTTAAATACCAGTCATTCAGACCTTTTTCAGCTTACTAAGCAAGTATACTGGGTATCGCCATTTATCACCACAGAGATCTCACCACAACGGTTATCTGATTCATACTACTACTAAATGAACATCACAGCGGTATAATTTTTGAGGGACTTTTTGGACACTCATACCCAGTGGCGTAAGATAATCACAGTTGCCCGGAGGCAAAATAAATATTGGTGCCCCCCTATTTTATTTTAAATCACACATTTCTTAGCAGTCATATCCAGGATTAGAACCCATGACCTGTTACACTAACAGCAGACACCTTACTGATGGAGTTATTTGCTCCTGTACAGGAAGCATGAGAATTCTAACTATATGAAGTTACGTGTAATTGTCAGAGAAGTATCTTCATATAGTTAGAATGCTCATATTTCCTATACAGGATCAAATCAAATAGGTCGTGGTTTCTAATCCTGGGTGTGATACTTGTAAAATGTGTATATTCAGTATAATAAAGAGGGTGTGATTTGTAAGGTGGAGGAACCAGTGAGGAAGTCGGCCACTGAAGAGATAGCGGCAACTATCAATTAGCTTAATTCAATGGTGTCACAGAATGGGAGTAGAGGTGCCCCCCTTGAGAGCAGGAGCCCGGCGGCAAATGACTCCGTTGCCTCCCAGAGTTACCAATTTTCTTTTATATCTGATATTTGCCTCAAGGATTTCATTCATCTTTTGACTTTTTTTAGTTATTGTTTATCTGTTTATTGGAAATGGCAGATGTGCCTTCACTAATGCAGTATTAACTCAGTCTGTATTAATTTGTATAGGTCATTCCTTTACTCATTATTAAACTTTAATACAATAAATTTTATCACATTCATTTTTCTGTTTGCGCTCCCTACTTTTCTTTTTTATCCTCAGATACATATATGCCCAGGGCCGAATTAAGGTCTGTGGGGGCCCCTGGGCAACAAATTTGTGGGGCCCCCACACACTGTCCTCACAACTGCAAAAAAACATTGGAGTAGGAGTACAGCATTTACCTGTCTCCTCTCCGTCCTCCTCGGCAGCTGAGCTGTTCCTTTACTGCTGCGGCCGCCAAGGAGCTTCACTCACAGCAGTCTCGCGAGATAATGTCAGAGAGTGAAGCTCCTCTGTGGCCGCAGCTGTAATGGAACATCTCAGCTGCCGAGGAGGACGGAGAGGAGACAGGTAAATGCTGTACTCCTACTCCAATGTTTTTTTGCAGTTGTGAGGACAGTGTGTGGGGGCCCCGGGACGACCGCCCCTTCCGCCCCGCCAATAATCCGGCTCTGTATATGCCCCACAGTTCCAGATACATATATGCCCCGACAGCGCCAGATACACATGTCCCCACAGTGCCAGATACATATATGCCCCCAGTGCCAGATACACATGTCCCCACAGTGCCAGATACACATGTCCCCACAGTGCCAGGTACACACATATGCCCCACAGTGCCAGGTACACACATATGCCCCACAGTGCCAGGTACACACATATGCCCCACAGTGCCAGGTACACACATATGCCCCACAGTGCCAGGTACACACATATGCTCCACAGTGCCAGATACACGTCTCCACAGTGCCAGATATGCCCCAGTGCCAGATATGCCCCAGTGCCAGATATGACCCCACTGCCAGATACACATCTCCGCAGTGCCAGATATGCCCACAGTGCCAGATATGCCCACAGTGCCAGATATACATGTGCCCCCAGTGCCAGATATACATCTCCCCAGTGCCAGATATGCCCCCAGTGCCAGATACACATATCCCTCCCGGTGCCAGATATGACCCCAGTGCCAGATATGACCCCACTGCCAGATACACGTCTCTGCAGTGCCAGATATGCCCCCAGTGCCAGATACACATGTCCCCCCGGTGCCAGATATGCCCCCACTGCCAGATACATATCTCCCCAGTGCCAGATATGACCCCATTGCCAGATACACGTCTCCGCAGTGCAAGATACGCCCACAGTGCCAGATATGCCCCCAGTGCCAGATACACATGTCCCTCCCGGTGCCAGATATGCTCCCACTGCCAGATACACATCTCCCCAGTGCCAGATATGCCCCCACTGCCAGATACACATGTCCTCCCAGTGCCAGATATGCCCCCACTGCCAGATACCCATGTCCCCCCAGTGCCAGATATGACACCAGTGCCAGATACCCATGTCCCCCCAGTGCCAGATATGCCCACACTGGCAGATACACATGTCCCCCCAGTGCCAGATATGCCCCCACTGCCAGATACACGTCTCCCCAGTGCCAGATATGACCCCAGTGCCAGATACACATGTCCCCCCGGTGCCAGATATGCCCCCAGTGCCAGATATGCCCCCAGTGCCAGATATGCCCCCACTGCCAGATACACGTCTCCACAGTGCCAGATATGCCCACAGTGCCAGATACACATGTCCCCCTGGTGCCAGATATGCCCTCAGTGTAAGATACACATGTCCCCACAGTGCCAGGTACACACATATGCCCCACAGTGCCAGGTACACACATATGCCCCACAGTGCCAGGTACACACATATGCCCCACAGTGCCAGGTACACACATATGCCCCACAGTGCCAGGTACACACATATGCTCCACAGTGCCAGATACACGTCTCCACAGTGCCAGATATGCCCCAGTGCCAGATATGCCCCAGTGCCAGATATGCCCCAGTGCCAGATATGACCCCACTGCCAGATACACATCTCCGCAGTGCCAGATATGCCCACAGTGCCAGATATGCCCACAGTGCCAGATATACATGTGCCCCCAGTGCCAGATATACATCTCCCCAGTGCCAGATATGCCCCCAGTGCCAGATACACATATCCCTCCCGGTGCCAGATATGACCCCAGTGCCAGATATGACCCCACTGCCAGATACACGTCTCCGCAGTGCCAGATATGCCCCCAGTGCCAGATACACATGTCCCCCCGGTGCCAGATATGCCCCCACTGCCAGATACATATCTCCCCAGTGCCAGATATGACCCCATTGCCAGATACACGTCTCTGCAGTGCAAGATACGCCCACAGTGCCAGATATGCCCCCAGTGCCAGATACACATGTCCCTCCCGGTGCCAGATATGCTCCCACTGCCAGATACACATCTCCCCAGTGCCAGATATGCCCCCACTGCCAGATACACATGTCCTCCCAGTGCCAGATATGCCCCCACTGCCAGATACCCATGTCCCCCCAGTGCCAGATATGACACCAGTGCCAGATACCCATGTCCCCCCAGTGCCAGATATGCCCACACTGGCAGATACACATGTCCCCCCAGTGCCAGATATGCCCCCACTGCCAGATACACGTCTCCCCAGTGCCAGATATGACCCCAGTGCCAGATACACATGTCCCCCCGGTGCCAGATATGCCCCCAGTGCCAGATATGCCCCCAGTGCCAGATATGCCCCCACTGCCAGATACACGTCTCCACAGTGCCAGATATGCCCACAGTGCCAGATACACATGTCCCCCTGGTGCCAGATATGCCCTCAGTGTAAGATACACATGTCCCCACACTGCGCAGTCCCCCCCACACTGCCCACCCACCCACCCAAGTGCTGCTCAAGACCGTGCTGCTGCTCTGCTCAGTCTGCTGCTTGTGAGGGGAGGAGAGCGCAGTGTGCGCCTCTCCTGCCCCTCAGTCTCTAGCAGCATTGATTCTCTCTAATTAGGTGCCAGTCCGTGAGCCAATCAGAGCTCGCGGACCGGCAGCTAAGACACTGATTGGCTGCCGGCCTGCGAGCTCTGATTGGCTCACGGGCCAGCGCCGGGCACTGCAGTAGGGCAGCAGAAGGCTCCACGGGAGCTTATGAGCCGCATGCGGAGATAGAAAGAGCCGCAGGTTGGCCATTGCTGTTGTATTGTATATATGGGTTTTCCCCCCTTTTTTATATGTCTTTTAATGTTGTTTATATGATACTGGCCGGTATTAATATGATGTATGTGGATTATTTTTCTGTATATTAAAATCTACATCAGATTGAAGTATCGCATTCTCATTATTGTATACATTTTTTTGGCTTAGATATTAAGGGCTTATAAATAACCAATTACTCTTGAGATTTGCTGCCTTCAATTCTGATCAATCACAACGCCAGGAGATTTTGGTTGTTAATTTCCTATTCTATATCCCATGGTCTAGTAAGATTTTACAAGACCGTCCACTATTTCTTTGTAGTTGTCTGCCTTATGTTTGCCTAAGAAGTTCCGGTAAATACTCTTGAAAGAATCCCATGCTGCTTTTTCTGCCTGATTCAACTGACCATCAAAGCTCTCATCCTGAATCACGTCTGAGCATAATGATTTCTCTGGTCTCTGCTGTCTTACAAAAAAGTTGTGAAACCAAGTTGTAGTCCACGCAAAAGAACAATGACTTGTAAGTCACCACAGACATTCCATGTCTACTCTTCATACTTGTTTATATCCAGCAGGAGTTCCATTCTCTCATATGTTTCTTTCACTAGCTACTGGCAGGGCTGCCATCTCAAATTGTGGGGCCCGGGACTGACAAAATAAACAGGGCCCCTCCCCCCAAAAAAAAGATTCTGCAGCAGCGCTCCACCCCTATGTGATGTCCTACATTGTGACCTTACATATAGGTGGAGCGTAGCGGACCTACAGGAACGGTACACAGAGAGCTGGTACGCAGGAAAAGCTTGTTTTAGGAAGTCCTTCCTGTGTATCAGCCCGCTGTTGTTTTACAGCCTGGTGAAGCTCTCCTGGTATTGGCGGTAGGAGCCAGAGGACACCAGTCCCCTCAGTCCCCCCCCCCAAGGGCTGCCCTGGCTACTGGTACCAATGCAAACTTAGCACTACTTTCAAGTTAACGTTAGAACTATGGGAGTAATTCCAAGTTGATCGCAGCAGGATTTTTGATAGCAATTGGGCAAAACCATGTGCACTGCAGGGGAGGCAGATATAACATGTGCAGAGAGAGTTAGATTTGGGTGTGGTGTGTTCAATCTGCAATCTAATTTGCAGTGTAAAAATAAAGCTGCCAGTATTTACCCTGCACAGAAATAAAATAACCCACCCAAATCTAACTCTTTCTGCACATGTTATATCTGCCTCCCCTGCAGTGCACATGGTTTTGCCCAATTGCTATCAAAAATCCTGCTGCGATCAACTTGGAATTACCCTCTATGGGTAATAGAAAGATTCTGAGATAATTTTTGAAATCAGCATAGAAACATACAGTATATAATGCCACTTACAAGGCAAAACCACGCATTGAAGGTCATTGCCCCTTTTAAAAAAAACTCTCAGAATTCGGCCGGCATCCCGCACGCTCGCCGAACTGTGGCGTCATTACATCCGGCCCGATATCTTTGTTTACCAGGGCAATTAAATAGTATATTAGGTGCAGTATTCTTACCCGGGCAGCGCTGGAAGTGCTGGCAGTCTGGTGGCTGTCTGTGGATGAGGTGCTGGGACTCTGGGAGAGGACAGAGATGGTGTCTCCAGAACGGTGACGAGATTTCATTGACTCGATCTCTCTTTTCAGCACCATGTTATCAAACACAGCCAAATCGTGAGGATAAATCTGGGGTCGCAACTCGGACAACAGAGCAAACTGCAAGGGATGAAAGTTTGGTTTCCATAATGAGTAGAGCTGAAGCAGGTATCATACTGTTGCTGAAGCCCACTCCCAACACCAGATATCCCTAAGGTAGGTGTGGAATTAGAAAGGTCTGGACTAACAGTTAAATCACAAATATGCTGGGGAAGGGGGGGGGGGGGGGGTATTTGTCCAACTAAGCATGAGCTTATATCTGATGCTAACAATAAATGGGCGTTGCTTCAATGGAACCTTTGACCATAAGACAGACATCGCCAATTTGGAAAGTGATTAGTTTGAAGCAGATCTGTCTTTATCAGTAGGGGGGAACGGGTACTAATTACCCGGGCACGGACTTGTTGGAGCAGCCTGGGTCTACCCCAACCATCTTATCTGTCAGCAGCAGCCCCTCTCCCCAGTCCAGCACATGCTGCTATGTGCTGGGCTGCAATGGGGCAGGTAGCAGCAGCAGTCTCCTCTGCCTGCTCTTTTGGGTAGCGATCACACTGATCCCCCTCACCTCAGCCCTTCCACTTGAGTTGACCTTGGCTGAGGTGCTCACGGCACCCTCCTGTTCAGCGACTGGTGCTGAAAATACTATTATTTCTCATACGTCCTAGAGGATGCTGGGGACGACATCAAGACCATGGGGTATAGACGGGATCCGCAGGAGACATGGGCACTCTAAAGACTTTTCATTGGGTGTGAACTGGCTCCTCCCTCTATGCCCCTCCTCCAGACCTCAGTTTTAGAAATGTGCCCAGGCTGACTGGATGCACTCTGAGGTGCTCTACTGAGTTTCTCTGAAAAGACTTGTTAGGTTTTTTATTTTCAGGGAGATCTGCTGGCATCAGACTCCCTGCTTCGTGGGACTGAGGAGGCAGAAGCAGAACCAACTTCCTAAAGAGTTTCATGGCTCTGCTTCTGGCTGACAGGACACCATTAGCTCCTGAAGGGAACTGAACGCTAGCCGTGTCTAGATGCTCACTCCCACAGCACGCCGTCACCCCCCTCACAGAGCCAGAAGTCAGAAGACAGGTGAGTATAAGAAGAATGATCTTCTATCAAGTAAGTGAAGGCTGAGGTGCGGCGCGGCTGGCGGGAGCGCAGCGCGCCATTGCTGCCCACATACACAGGCACTGCAGGGTGCAGGGCGTGCGGGGGGGGGGCGCCCTGGGCAGCAAGAAAAATATCTCAAACTGGCTAAAAGGGGGCATAAGTTGCTGGCACAGCCCTACCCCTGCCAGTATAAATATTACAGTGATTTTATGAGTGTAAGGACGCGCCATTGCGGGGGCGGAGCTTCTTCCTTAGGCAGCCAGCACACTACTCAGCGCTATTTTCTCTCTCTCCTCAGGCTGCAGAGAACACGCTGGTCCTCTCCACTTCTGACAAGTACAGGGTGCTATTAAGGGGGGGGGGCACAAAGCAATTGTGGTGCATTTGATAGTGTATATTACTATTTAAAAGCGCTGTTGGGCTGTGGACATACTGTGTTCACAGGCAATACTGGCGCTGGGATTGTGAACTGGCTGCTCCTATCCTGTGTCCCTCTGACAGATTTTACTGTGGGTCTGTCCCCAAAATAAGTCCCAGTGTGTCTGTGAGTGTGCTGTACACGTGTGAGGCATGTCTGAGGCAGGGAGTTCCTCCCCGGAGGAAGCCATTTTAGGGACACAGAGTTGTAATGTGGTGGCGCTACCGGCACATCAAGAGCCTGCATGGGTGATATGTGACAGTATGCATCTGATTAACCGTAGATTAGATAAGTCTGAATCTAAGGCTGCATGCTGGAGAAAATCTGTGAAAGTTGTGATTTTTTCAGGATGCTGTTATTCCTTATGCGGGCGGCCCCTCTGGGTCACATAAGAGACCATTTGCAAATGTTGTAAACACTGATACCGACACGGATTCTGATTCTTGTGTCGACAATAGTGAATCCAGAGAGATAGATCATAAATTGGCAAAAAGTATACAATATATGATTGTGGCTATAAGGGACGTGTTGGAGGTTACAGAAACCACTCCTGTACCTCAGGAGAAGGCTTATTTATGTAAGGAAAAAAAGTCCAAAGTCACGTTCCCTCCTTCACACGAACTAAATGCTCTGTTTGAAGGGATGTGGGTGAATCCTGATAAAAGATTTCATATTCCCAAAAGGATTCACATAACTTACCCTTTCCCGGCTGAGGACAGGAAAAAATGGGAGAAACCCCCTGTGTTAGACAGTGCACTTTCCAGGTTGACAAAGAAGATAATTCTCCCTGCTCCTGGCACGGCTTCTCTTAAAGAGCCGGCAGACTGCAAAATGGAAACGACATTGAAATTTATTTTGGTTACCAATGGTACGCTGCTCAGGCCCGCTATTGCCTGTGCATGGGTGAGTCGCGCTATTGAAAAATGGTCAGAAAGCGTATCATCAGAAATTGACACGACTGATAAAGATGAGATACTCCTTAAGTTAGAGAATATCAAGGACGCTGCCGCCTACATGCTGGAAGCTATGAAAGATATTGGACTCTTGAGTTCACAAGCCGCTACCATGGCAGTATGGGCTAGGCAGGCATTGTGGATTCGCCAGTGGAATGCGGATACAGATTCCAAAAGAAACATGGAGGCTCTCCCATATAAAGGTGAGGCCTTATTTGGCGATGGCCTGGATGCGTTAGTCTCGGCGGCTACCGCAGGTAAGTCGACATTTTTGCCCTCTGCGCCTGCACCGGCAAAAAAGACCAAACACCCGCAAATGCAGTCCTTTTCGGCCCAATAAATACAAAAAGACGAGAGGTTCCCCCTTCTTTGCAGGTAGGGGAAGGGGAAAGAAGCCCACAGCGGCTCCAGGTTCCCAAGAGCAGAAGTCTACCCCTACTACAGCCAAATCCCTAGCATGACGCTGGAGCTCCCTTGCAGGAGGCCGCTCGGGTGGGGGCACGTCTCGAACTCTTCAGCCAGGATTGGAATCTGTCTGGCTTGGACCCCTGGGTGTTGAAAATGGTATCCCAGGGATACAAACTGGAGTTTCGAGACGTTCCCCCCATGCCGATTTTTCAAATCGACCTTGCCAGTTTCTCCGCCAGAAAGAGAAGCAGTAACAGCGGCAATCCAAAAATTATGTCAAGACCAGGTCATAGTCCTGGTACCGTTGTCACAACAAGGGAGGGGTTTTTATTCAAGCCTCTTTGTTGTTCCGAAGCCGGACGGCTCGGTCAGACTGATCCTAAATCTAAAAGATCTGAATTGTTACCTAAAAAGGTTCAAGTTCAAGATGGAATCACTTCGGGCAGTGATTGCCAGTCTGGAGGATGGGGACTACTTGGGTGTCGGTGGACATAAAGGATGCTTACCTGCATGTTCCCATTTATCCTCCTCACCAGGCTTATCTGAGATTCACGGTTCAGGATTGCCATTACCAATTCCAGACGTTACCTTTCGGTCTCTCCGCGGCGCCGAGGGTATTCACCAAGGTGATGGCGGAGATGATGGTCCTCCTTCGTCAGAAAGGAGTCAATATAATTCCTTATCTGGACGACCTCCTGATAAAGGCGAGATCCAGGGAGCAGTTGTTACAAAACATATCACTCTCTCTGTCAATACTCCAACAACACGGGTGGATCATAAATTACCCAAAGTCACAGCTGGAACCGACGACAAGGTTGTCTTTCCTCGGGATGATTCTGGACACAGAAGTTCAGAGAGTATTTCTTCTGCTGGAAAAGGCTCTGGAAATCCAGAAAATGGTAAAACAGATATTGAAACCATCAAGTGTGTCGATCCATCAGTGCATTCGGTTGTTGGGGAAGATGGTGGCGGCCTACGAGGCCATACAGTTTGGCAGGTTCCATGCCAAAGTATTCCAGTGGAACCTGTTGGACAAGTGGTCGGGGTCACACCTACACATGCACAGAAAGATTATCCTGTCGTCAAGAACCAGGATTTCGCTCCTGTGGTGGTTGCACAACTCTCACCTGCTAGAGGGACGCAGGTTCGGGATTCAGGACTGGGTCCTGGTAACCACGGATGCAAGTCTCCGAGGCTGGGGAGCAGTCTCTCAGGGAGAACACTTCCAGGGACGTTGGTCACATCAGGAAGCCTGCCTTCACATAAACGTTCTGGAGCTAAGAGCCATTTACAACGGCCTTCAACAAGCGGTACATCTTCTTCAAGACCGTCCCGTGCAGATCCAGGCGGACAATGTAACAGCAGTCGCATACATAAACAGGCAGGGCAGAACGAAAAGCAGAGCGGCAATGGCAGAGGCGACAAAAATCCTCCGCTGGGCAGAAAAACATCTACAAGCTCTGTCGGCAATATTCATTCCGGGAGTAGACAACTGGGAAGCAGACTTCCTCAGCAGACACGATCTCCATCCAGGAGAGTGGGGCCTCCAGCAAGAAGTCTTTGCAGAGGTGACGAGTCTTTGGGGAGTTCCTCAAATAGACATGATGGCATCTCGTCTCAACAAGAAGCTTCAGAGATACTGTTCCAGGTCGAGAGACCCTCAAGCAGTAGCAGTGGATGCACTGGTGACCCAGTGGGTTTTTCAGTCAGTGTATGTTTTCTCTCCACTTCCGCTGATCCCAAAAGTACTCAGGATCATAAGAAAAACAAGGGTTCGAGCAATCTTCATTGCCCCAGACTGGCCAAGGAGGGCTTGGTACCCAGATCTTCAGCAGTTGCTCATAGAGGATCCTCGGCCTCTTCCTTCTCGAGAGGACCTGCTGCAGCAGAGGCCGTGCGTGTACCAAGACTTACCACGGCTACGTTTGACGGCATGGCTGTTGAGCGCCGCATCCTAGCCAGGAAGGGTATTCCCAAGGAGGTCATCCCCACCCTTATTCAGGCCAGAAAGGGAGTAACGTCGAAACATTACCACCGTATTTGGACAAAATATGTGTCTTGGTGTGAATCCAAGAAAGCTCCTACGGAAGAGTTTCACTTAGGACGTTTTCTCCATTTTTTGCAGGATGGTGTGGAGGCGGACCTCCGATTGGGGTCAATCAAGGTCCAGATTTCAGCCTTGTCAGTGTTCTTCCAGAAACAATTGGCCTCTCTTCCAGAGATTCAGACCTTTGTGAAAGGGGTTCTACACATCCGGCCTCCATTCGTGCCTCCAGTGGCACCATGGGACCTTAACGTGGTATTGCAGTTCCTTTAATCGGATTGGTTTGAGCCTCTACAAAAGATAGAGTTGAAGTTTCTCACTTGGAAAGTGGTGATGCTTTTGGCTTTGGCATCCGCAAGGCGGGTGTCTGAATTGGGGGCCTTGTCTCGCAAGAGCCCTTACCTGATCTTCCATGAAGGTAGGGCAGAGTTGAGGACTCGTCAACATTTTCTTCCGAAGGTGGTTTCATCTTTCCACATAAACCAACCTATTGTAGATGCCAGTAGTTACTGACACATTCACTGATTCAAAATCTCTAGATGTGATTAGAGCTTTGAAAATCTATGTTGCTAGAACGGCTCGTATACGGAAAACAGAGGCTCTGTTTGTCCTGTATGCTCACAACAAAATTGGCTGTCCTGCTTCCAAGCAGACTATTGCACGTTGGATCAGAAATACGATTCAGCAAGCTCATACTACGGCTGGATTGCCGTTAACGACATCGGTAAAGGCCCACTCCACTAGGAAGGTGGGCTCATCCTGGGCGGCTGCCCGGGGGGTCTCGGCATTGCAACTTTGCTGAGCAGCTACTTGGTCAGGGTCAAACACATTTGCTAAGTTCTACAAGTTTGACACCTTGGCCGATGAGGACCTAAAGTTTGGTCAATCGGTGCTGCAGGGTCATCCACACTCTCCCGCCCGTACTGGAGCTTTGGTATAGACCCCATGGTCTTGATGTCGTCCCAAGCATCCTCTAGGACGTATGAGAAAATAGGATTTTGATACCTACCAGTAAATCCTTTTCTCCTAGTCCGTAGAGGATGCTGGGCGCCCGTCCCAGTTAGTTTTTTACCTGCAGTTTAGTTATTACAGTTACACAAGTTGTGTTATCTTAGTTTCAGCATGTTGCTGCAATTGGTTCATGCCTGTTGGCGTGTTATGTTGAATGCCATGTGTGCAGCATGGTTCAGGGTGTGAGTTGGTAGATATCTCACCACTAGTTAAGTAATTCTTTTCTTTGAAATGTCAGTCTCCCTGGGCACAGTTCTTACAACTGAGGTCTGGGGGAGGGCCATAGAGGGAGGAGCCAGTTCACACCCAATGAAAAGTCTTTAGAGTGCCCATGTCTCCTGCGGATCCCGTCTATACCCCATGGTCTTGATGTCGTCCCCAGCATCCTCTACAGACTAGGAGAAAAGGAGTTACCGGTAGGTATCAAAATCCTATTTATTTTTTTAAATTTTGCTTTTTTTTCTAAGGGGGCACCGGAAACTAGTACTGTACCAAACATTATCAATTGGCTGGCACCAAAAGCTAGTACTGTACCTGTGGTTATTCACTGCATGAAGTGATGCATTCCTATAGTGTAATTAATCTCCAAGTGCCCAGGGCCTAGAGCTAGTGGTTCACCTGTCATTGTCAAATGCCTGGCGCTATGAACTAGAACAGTATCGGTGATCAGCAACTGTTCAGAGCCTGGAACGTGCACAGTTCCTGCATCCAGGAATATGTATCCTCTTTTGTGCATAAAGGGGGTAATTCAGAGTTGATTGCAGAAGCAAATTTGTTAGCAGTTGGGCAAAACCATGTGCACTGCAGGTGTGGCAGATGTAACATGTGCAGAGAGAGTTAGATATGGGTGGGTTATATTGTTTCTGTGCAGGGTAAATACTGGCTGCTTTATTTTTACACTGCAATTTAGGGGTATATTCAATTAGGGTTGAAAGCTGCCGTTTGTCCCTGCTATTTTTATTCAACAAGTCGGGGAATTCGACTTGTCGAATTGAGATGGGATTGAATAGGGGTTGTCGGATCCGACCCTAATTGAATATACCCCATAGATTTCAGTTTGAACATACCCCACCCAAATCTAACTCTCTCTGCACATGTTATATCTGCCCCCCCCCCCCCCCCCCCGCAGTGCACATGGTTTTGCCCAACATGGTTTTGCTGCTGTGATCAACTCTGAATTAGGCCCAAAGTGCATCCAGCATACCTGAGCCTGTAACCCTGCTTGGCCGTCTTAACCTTCTGCTTCATACTACTTCTGCTTCATATTATTTGTTAGTAACGTGAGCCCCTTAATATACAGAGCTGCCTGATAGATTGGATCTCTATAATTAGTGATTTCCACAATAACTATGTTCCACAGCAAATTTGCACAGCACACACCTTGCTCTAATCCCCAGAGCTAGCACTCTTCACCCAGCAGTTCACGAGTACCTTAGCTTGCGTGTTGAGAAGCTCGAACATAGCCATTATGAAGGCGTGTACTGGGATGTGGCTCTCCTTGTACTGATGGAGATAGTAAGACATGGTGCTCCTCTCGGGTTCAGTCAGGAGCAGACGTGCCCTCTCCTCTAGGAGGGCCAGGGTCTGGTTCCCCAGGCTACTCAGAGTGACCTGTGATCCTGCTGGTCCTCTGTAGAAGACTGGCTGTGTGAGACACGGGCACAATAGACAGTGTTATGTGCAAGCACTACATCAGCATCCGGTCAGGCAACATATTATTTTAGACCCCTGGGATATAATGATGACTATCTGTATCTGACTGTACAATCTACTGTAAGCAATATGTAATTATGTTCTCTCATGTTTGTTTAAATACATGACCATAAGCAAGATCATATTGGGGCACATTTACTAAGCTTTGAAAAGTGACAAAGTGGAGAGAGAGACAAAGTACCAACCAATCAGCTCCTAACTGCCATGTTACAGGCTGGTACTTTGGGGGCCATTCCGAGTTGATCGTAGCTGTGCTAAATTTAGCACAGCTACGATCATCCACACTGACATGCGGGGGGACGCCCAGCACAGGGCTATCCCGCCCCGCATGTCAGTGCCGCCCCCCCCCCTGCAGAAGTGCAAAGGCATCGCACAGCAGCGATGCCTTTGCACTTCAAGAGTAGCTCCTGACCAGCGCAGCTTTAGCATGCTGGCCGGGAGCTACTCATCGCTCCCCGTCACGCAGCCGCTGCGGCCCGCCTTCCCCCCCCCCCCATTAGGTCCGGCCACACCTGCCATTGGCCGGACCGCGCCCACGAAACGGCGGCCAAAAGCCGCCGTTATGCCCTCCCCAGCGACCACCTCTGCCTGTCAATAAGGCAGAGTCGATCGTAGCGGCCCGGCGGCCTTCGGCCGTCTGGCATGCGCCGGCGCATGCGCAGTTCTGACCCGATCGCACCACTGCGATAAACTGCAGCATGCGATCGGGTCAGAATGACCCCCTTTATCTCTTTCCACTTTATCACTCTCCAAAGCTTAGTAACTGCCCCAATATTATCTTGCTAATAATATAACTAATAATCTGCAGGACATAGTCATTTGGTCGACAGTAATGCTGTTGACGGTCAAAATTTTAACAGCAGTGTGTCTACACTGGAATGCCAACTAAAGATTACTAGCAGAACATTCCACAGCTCATACACACTAGCAGCAGCAGATGCTGATATGGGTTGGGTGTGGGTTACCAACCCCGGGATCCCGGCCGCAGAATGCCAGCGGGGGTAGGGGGGCAAACGCAACAAAGCCCGTGGGCACCCACAAGTGGGAATAGTCCCTGTTAGTCTGCATGCCGGCTGTCGGATTTGAGAGTCAGCAGAATGTCGTGATCGGAATTGTGACCGCCAGTCTCCTGACCGCCGGTCACATAACTACATCCTGTTGATATAAGAAGACACAGATCACAGGGCTCAGGAAAGCTGTATTCTCTACTGCCAGGGGTCCTACAAGGTTTTACTGAGAGTGGACAGAAGTCACAATATTGACTGCAGCAAATCACTGTTCTTGCCCAGAAATAACTTGGTGGAACCCTGGCTGCAGCGAAGAATCCAAACGAATCGTGAGATCTGATTTATAATGTAGGACAGCGGGAGATACAGGACTCTCCCGCAGCTTCCGGCAGTGTAGGCAACTATGTTTATGCGCCCTGCTGTATTGCAGTTGTTGTGCTGTCCTCAGCCACCTTATCTTCTGCTGTGTTATACTAACAGTAACAGACATGGAATAGTTGCAGTCTGCAGAAATTATAACAATAACATCTTTTATTATACAGAGTAGTTTGTGGAAATTATTAAGCAAAGCATTATATCATCAACCAGTCAGGCTCACCTTGGTGGTGGGTTCTGGTGCGGAGTTCCCCAGGATCCTGTGGGGAGACACAAACCCCTCTTTATCAGTAGAGATTTACCAAAAAAGACTGTTACATTGTTACGGTAGAAGATAAAGAGCTGGCTCGGTGGGTAAGAGATCTGATAGTGAAATAATAACTCGCAAAGGACATTGGTAACCTGAAAAAAGTAAAGAGACTACCGAGCATCTAGGTCTGAGTGATCGCCCCTTGCTCTCCCTAATGAATTATCAGACTAGAATAGTGCTGGTATGACATTTTAATAATCGATAAGGGTAAAAATGCTGGTTTACTGCATAAAAACCTTTCAAAATCATGAACATGGAAGAGCTTCCCAGACACAATTTGATGGCTACAATACTTAATGGCCAAATGTAATAGAGTGAGAGTTTCAAAAAGTGAGAGATTTGGTAAGTTTTTGCTGTTTTTTTTTTTAAAGTGGCAATCACACAGCAAGATCAACCTGGTTTTGCAGTGTAAATGATTGCCACTTTAAAAAAACAAACTGAAAAACCTTACCAAATCTCTTACTTTCTGAAACTCTCACTCTATTACATTTGGGTGTGGTGTGGAAGGTAGATAGTAACTAGGTCAACAGTGTCTAGGTCGACCACTAATGGTCGACAGTAACTAGGTCGACAAAGTCTTTAGGTCGTCAGGGTCTAGGTCGACAGGTCAAAAGGTCGACATGAGTGTTTTATGGGGGGTTTGTGTCGTTTTCTTCGTAGACTAACCGGGAACCACAATTAGTGCACCGTGTCCCCTCTTCGGGCAAGGTGCCTCGCTTCGCTCGGCACAGATTACCGTTCCAATCGTAGTTCACGTGGATCGTTAAGTATGAAAAGTTCAAAAAAAAGAAAAAAACTTGAAAAACTCATGTCGACCTAGAACATGTCGACCTAGAAACCCTGTCGACCTAGTTACTGTTGACCAATAGTGGTTGACCTAGAGACTGTATCCCATTACATTTGGCCCCAGGTCTTCATATTTGGACATACTGTATAAAGGCAAATGCATGCTCAGACATAATAAGAATTTACTTACCGATAATTCTATTTCTCGTAGTCCGTAGTGGATGCTGGGGACTCCGTAAGGACCATGGGGAATAGCGGCTCCGCAGGAGACTGGGCACAAAAGTAAAGCTTTAGAACTACCTGGTGTGCACTGGCTCCTCCCCCTATGACCCTCCTCCAAGCCTCAGTTAGGATACTGTGCCCGGACGAGCGTACACAATAAGGAAGGATTTTGAATCCCGGGTAAGACTCATACCAGCCACACCAATCACACCATATAACTTGTGATCTAAACCCAGTTAACAGCATGATAACAGAGGAGCCTCTAGAAAAGATGGCTCACTACAGCAATAACCCGATTTTTTGGTAACAATAACTATGTACCAGTATTGCAGACAATCCGCACTTGGGATGGGCGCCCAGCATCCACTACGGACTACGAGAAATAGAATTATCGGTAAGTAAATTCTTATTTTCTCTGACGTCCTAGTGGATGCTGGGGACTCCGTAAGGACCATGGGGATTATACCAAAGCTCCCAAACGGGCGGGAGAGTGCGGATGACTCTGCAGCACCAATTGAGAGAACTCCAGGTCCTCCTCAGCCAGGGTATCAAATTTGTAGAATTTTACAAACGTATTTGCTCCTGACCAAGTAGCTGCTCGGCAAAGTTGTAAAGCCGAGACCCCTCGGGCAGCCGCCCAAGATGAGCCCACCTTCCTTGTGGAATGGGCTTTTACAGATTTTGGCTGTGGCAGGCCTGCCACAGAATGTGCAAGCTGAATTGTACTACAAATCCAACGAGCAATAGTCTGCTTAGAAGCAGGAGCACCCAGCTTGTTGGGTGCATACAGAATAAACAACGAGTCAGATTTTCTGACTCCAGCCGTCCTGGAAACCTATATTTCCAGGGCCCTGACAACGTCTAGCAACTTGGAGTCCTCCAAGTCCCTAGTAGCCGCAGGCACCACAATAGGTTGATTCAGGTGAAACGCTGAAAACCACCTTAGGGAGAAACTGAGGACAAGTCCTCAATTCCGCCCTGTCCGAATGGAAAATCAGATGAGGGCTTTTACAGGATAAAGCCGCCAATTCTGACACGCACCTGGCCCAGGCCAGGGCCAACAGCATGACCACTTTCCATGTGAGATATTTTAACTCCACATATTTAAGTGGTTCAAACCAATGTGACTTTTGGAACCCAAAAACTACATTTAGATCCCAAGGTGCCACTGGAGGCACAAAAGGAGGCTGTATATACAGTACCCCTTTCACAAACGTCTGAACTTCAGGGACTGAAGCTAGTTCTTTTTGGAAGAAAATTGACAGGGCCGAAATCTGAACCTTAATGGACCCCCATTTCAGGCCCATAGACACTCCTGTTTGCAGGAAATGTAGGAATCGACCTAGTTGAAAATTCCTCCGTCGGGGCCTTACTGGCCTCGCACCACGCAACATATTTTCGCCAAATGCGGTGATAATGTTTTGCGGTTATATCTTTCCTGGCTTTGATCAGGATAGGAATGACTTCATCCGGAATGCCTTTCTCCTTCAGGATCCGGCGTTCAACCGCCATGCCGTCAAACGCAGCCGCGGTAAGTCTTGGAACAGACAGGGTCCTTGCTGGAGCAGGTCCCTTCTTAGAGGTAGAGGCCACGGATCCTCCGTGAGCATCTCTTGAAGTTCCGGTTACCAAGTCCTTCTTGGCCAATCCGGAGCCACGAATATAGTGCTTACTCCTCTCCATCTTATAATTCTCAGTACCTTGGGTATGAGAGGCAGAGGAGGGAACACATACACTGACTGGTACACCCACTGTGTTACCAGAGCGTCTACAGCTATTGCCTGAGGGTCCCTTGACCTGGCGCAATACTTGTCGAGTTTTATAAACATGTGGAAGACTTCTGGGTGAAGTCCCCACTCTCCCGGGTGGGGGTCGTGTCTGCTGAGGAAGTCTGCTTCCCAGTTGTCCACTCTCGGAATTAATACTGCTATCCCATGATTTTCCGCCCAGCGAAGAATCCTTGCAGCTTCTGCCTTGCCCTCCTGCTTCTTGTGTCACCCTGTCTGTTTACGTGGGTGACTGCCGTGATGTTGTCCGAATGGATCAACTCCGGGTGACCTTGAAGCAGAGGTCTTGCTGAGCTTAGAGCATTGTAAATGGCCCTTAGCTTCCGGATATTTATGTGAAGTGATGTCTCCAGGCTTGGCCATAAGCTCTGGAAATTCCTTCCCTGTGTGACTGCTCCCCAGCCTCGCAGGCTGGCATCCGTGGTCACCAGGACCCAGTCCTGAATGTCGAATCTGCGGCCCTCTAGAAGATGAGCACTCTGCAACCACCACAGGAGAGACACCCTTGTGCTTGGTGACAGGGTTATCCGCTGATGCATCTGAAGATGCGACCCGGACCATTTGTCCAGCAGGTCCCACTGGAAAGTTCTTGCGTGGAATCTGCCGAATGGGATTGCTTCGTAGGAAGCCACCATTTTTCCCAGAACCCTTTCATTGATGTACTGAGACTTGGCTCGGTTATAGGAGGTTCCCGACTAGCTCGGATAACTCCCTGACTTTCTCCTCCGGGAGAAACACCCTTTTTCTGGACTGTGTCCAGGATCATCCCTAGGAACAGAAGACGAGTCGTCGGAATCAGCTGCGATTTTGGAATATTGAGAATCCAATCGTGCTGCCGCAACACTACCTGAGATAGTGCTACACCGACCTCCAACTGTTCCCTGGATCTTACCCTTATCAGGGAATCGTCCAAGTAAGGGATAACTAAAATTCCCTTCCTTCGAAAGAGTATCATCATTTCGGCCATTACCTTGGTAAAGACCCGGGGTGCCGTGGACCATCCATACGGCAGCGTCTGAAACTGATAGTGACAGTTCTGTACCACAAACCTGAGGTACCCTTGGTGAGAAGGGTAAATTGGGACATGAAGGTAAGCATCCTTGATGTCCCGAGACATCATGTAGTCCCCTTCTTCCAGGTTCGCAATCACTGCTCTGAGTGACTCAATCTTGAATTTGAACCTCCGTATGTAAGTGTTCAAGATTTTAGATTTAGAATCGGTCTCACCGAGCCGTCCGGCTTCGGTACCACAACAGCGTGGTATAATACCCCGTTCCCTGTTGCAGGAGGGGTACCTTGATTATCACCTGCTGGGAATACAGCTTGTGAATGGCTTCCAAAACTGCCTCCCTGTCAGAGGGAGACATCGGTAAAGCCGACTTTAGGAAACGGCGAGGGGGAGACGTCTCGAATTCCAATTTGTACCCCTGAGATATCACCTGAAGGATCCAGGGGTCTAATTGCGAGTGAGCCCACTGCGCGCTGAAATTCATTGAGACGGGCCCCCACCGTGCCTGATTCTGCTTGTAAAGCCCCAGCGTCATACTGTGAGCTTGGCAGAGGCGGGAGAGGGCTTCTGTTCCTGGGAACTGGCTGATTTCTGCAGCCTTTTTCCTCTCCCTCTGTCACGGGGCAGAAAAGAGGAACCTTTTGCCCGCTTGCCCACGAAAGGACTGCGCCTGATAATACGGCGTCTTCTTATGTTGAGAGGCGACCTGGGGTACAAACGTGGATTTCCCAGCTGTTGCCGTGGCCATTAGGTCTGAAAGACCGACCCCAAATAACTCCTCCCCTTAATAAGGCAATACTTCCAAATGCCGTTTGGAATCCGCATCACCTGACCACTGTCGTGTCCATAACCCTCTACTGGCAGAAATGGACAACGCACTTAGACTTGATGCCAGTCGCAAATATTCCGCTGTGCATCACACATATATAGAAATGCATCTTTTAAATGCTTTATAGTCAATAATATACTGTCCCTATCTAGGGTATCAATATTTTCAGTCAGGAAATCCGACCACGCCAACCCAGCACTGCACATCCAGGCTGAGGCGATTGCTGGTCGCAGTATAACACCAGTATGTGTGTAAATACATTTTAGGATACCCTCCTGCTTTCTATCAGCAGGATCCTTAAGGGCGGCCATCTCAGGAGAGGGTAGAGCCCTTGTTCTTACAAGCGTGTGAGCGCTTTATCCACCCTAGGGGGTGTTTCCCAACGCACCCTAACCTCTGGCGGGAAAGGATATAATGCCAATAACATTTTAGAAATTATCAGTTGTTATCGGGGGAAACCCACGCATCATCACACACCTCATTTAATTTCTCAGATTCAGGAAAACTACAGGTAGTTTTTCCTCACCGAACATAATACCCCTTTTTGGTGGTACTCGTATTATCAGAAATGTGTAAAACATTTTTCATTGCCTCAATCATGTAACGTGTGGCCCTACTGGAAGTCACATTTGTCTCTTCACCGTCGACACTGGAGTCAGTATCCGTGTCGGCGTCTATATCTGCCATCTGAGGTAACGGGCGCTTTAGAGCCCCTGACGGCCTATGAGACGTCTGGACAGGCACAAGCTGAGTAGCCGGCTGTCTCATGTCAACCACTGTCTTTTATACAGAGCTGACACTGTCACGTAATTCCTTCCAACAGTTCATCCACTCAGGTGTCGACCCCCTAGGGGGTGACATCACTATTACAGGCAATCTGCTCCGTCTCCACATCATTTTTCTCCTCATACATGTCGACACAAACGTACCGACACACAGCACACACACAGGGAATGCTCTGATAGAGGACAGGACCCCACTAGCCCTTTGGGGAGACAGAGGGAGAGTTTGCCAGCACACACCAGAGCGCTATATATATAGGGATAACCTTATATAAGTGTTTTTCCCCTTATAGCTGCTGTATTGTTTATACTGCGCCTAATTAGTGCCCCCCTCTCTTTTTTAACCCTTTCTGTAGTGTAGTGACTGCAGGGGAGAGCCAGGGAGCTTCCCTCCAACGGAGCTGTGAGGGAAAATGGCGCCAGTGTGCTGAGGAGATAGGCTCCGCCCCCTTCTCGGCGGCCTTATCTCCCGTTTTTCTGTGTATTCTGGCAGGGGTTAAATTCATCTATATAGCCCAGGAGCTATATGTGATGCATTTTTTTGCCATCCAAGGTGTTTTTATTGCGTCTCAGGGCGCCCCCCCCCAGCGCCCTGCACCCTCAGTGACCGGAGTGTGAAGTGTGCTGAGAGCAATGGCGCACAGCTGCAGTGCTGTGCGCTACCTTGTTGAAGACAGGACGTCTTCTGCCGCCGATTTTCCGGACCTCTTCTGTCTTCTGGCTCTGTAAGGGGGCCGGCGGCGCGGCTCTGGGACCTATCCATGGCTGGGCCTGTGATCGGTCCCTCTGGAGCTAATGTCCAGTAGCCTAAGAAGCCCAATCCACTCTGCACGCAGGTGAGTTCGCTTCTTCTCCCCTTAGTCCCTCGATGCAGTGAGCCTGTTGCCAGCAGGTCTCACTGAACATAAAAAACCTAAAACTAAACTTTTCACAAAGCAGCTCAGGAGAGCCACCTAGTGTGCACCCTTCTCGTTCGGCACAAAAATCTAACTGAGGCTTGGAGGAGGGTCATAGGGGGAGGAGCCAGTGCACACCAGGTAGTTCTAAAGCTTTACTTTTGTGCCCAGTCTCCTGCGGAGCCGCTATTCCCCATGGTCCTTACGGAGTCCCCAGCATCCACTAGGACGTCAGAGAAAAATGGGTATTTCAGCCACATCTATGCTCTGCCCCTTTCCCTCTTCTGCTGAATGTAGACATCAGACAGCAGAAGCACACATGTGCACCAGCCCTATCCTTGGTGCAGATAAGGCGACTGAAAGAGGCCAGTTCTTTGCATACCCTAACCTCTGAATGGGGGTCAGGGTCGCTAATGTTTCCCGCAGATGACCGTTGTGTAAGCCTCAGCCTACTCGGGCTGGCCGACACAGGGCGCCTTGCAAGGCCAAGAAGTATGCATCCAGAGACGCCTTGTCACTATCGGAATATGCCGTCCGTCCCCGCATCCACACCACTCCCCGAACACCTCTGCTTGTCAATCAGGAAGAGGCAGAAGGGGGACTGCGTACACTCACTCAGGACCAGTTCTGCACATGTGCACATTCCGATAATCGGGAATTTGCGTGGGCATTTGAATAAGTGTCTACTGTTGAATCACATAGGGCCAAAAGTAAAACCCTATGATTTGAGGGGTATCCAGTTGAGTAAAAATATGGGCAGTAAATAGGTCGACCCGAAATGGTCGACATGCAATAGGTTGACAGGATCAAAAGGTCGACAGGTAAAAAGTAGACAGTGCTTAAGGTTGATAGGCACAAAACGTGAACATGACAAAGGTTCACACTCACATATGGTCAACAAACTTCAACTTTTTCATCATTTACCATCTACGTGGACTACGACTGGGAATAGTAACCTCCATGCCCGAAGCGTGGTGAGCGCAGTGAGCCCGTGATGGTACACGTTTACACTAATTTGGCTCAGGTATGGTGAAACATACAAAATGACACAAAAACAAACTTGTATTTTTGACTATTTTTGTGTCAACCATTTTCATGTTGACCTTTTGTACCAGTCGACCTTTTCTACTGTCTACCTTTTCCTTGTCGACCTTTTAACCCTGTTGATGTTTTGCATGCTGACCATTTGGGGTTCACCTATTGACTATCTGTCTTTTTACTGTAGATCTCTTGGCCCGCACCCGATTTGGGGGAGGTGGCGTGAGTGTCTGTGCCCCCCACATTGTTATCTAGCATGCATTCACTGGCGTATATATAACGGGTGCAGTGTGTGTGGTGCACACGGGCCCCCAGGGTCCAGGGGGGGCCCACATCGCACACCCTGTACCCATTATTTTTAATACTTACCCCCCGGAGACCCGCAGCGCAGCAGCAGCGCTGCAAAAAATCACTGGGAAAATGGCACAGCGCCATTTTTCCAGTGTTTTGCGCATGTGCAGTTGGAAAATCACTGGAAAAATGTCCGCCACGCCATTTTCCCGGGGATCTGGGCATGCGCTGTAGACTCTGGGACAGCGCTAGGGAACCTAGTGCCCAGAGCTAAGTGCTGCCGGCTAGAGAGGAGGCGGCCCAGACAGATCCCCGACACGGGCCATCCTCTCTAGATGCTCCCCTGCATGCATTGCTGATATCCATACCATCACCAAGGGTGATTTTCTTCCCCTTCATTCTCATAAATGTTTCTTAATCCCAAATTGCAGCCTCCACTAAGTATAGATAACAGGTGCACCTGCGTTAAGAGCTATTTCCTGTATGGTGCAAACATAAATAGAAGTGTATTTAATAAGAATGCATTACACAGAAGTGCAGAATATTCTGAACGCGTTCCACCAGCACAATCTATTTAATGATAGCATTTGTAGAAATCATAAAACAAAAGCAATTAAAACGGATTATGTGTGATCAGTGTGAGTGCTGGCAGTTACGTTCCCTCCCCTGGGTGTAAGTAGTTCCCAAAGGCTAGCAATGTCTGTATCTGCAATTCATTTCTAATAGTTCTCCATGTGACATTACATATTACTTCTTATTTCAAATTGGAAAGAACATTCCCTCTCTCAGGCCGTCCTCATGCTATCTCTGGGAAATCGTATCGTACGGGGATATACCGCAGTCAATATAATTAGATCTTGCAAGCAAAAGGAAACACAAACTATGCTTGCAACTCTTGTGGTAATAAGCAGATGTAATGAAGTACGAATTCCGCAGCCATGCGCGATGCAGGCAAAACTCTGACTTTTTTTTAAAGGGGCAATCATGTAGAAGGCATGGTTTAGCCTTGTACATGAATGCCCCTTTAAAAAAAGCAAGAGTTTGTCCGGCATCCCGCTCGGCCGGCGAACTCAGACTTCGTTACATCCCGGATGTTACGTGAACTGGTCTTAGACATCCTCTGCTAGTTATTTCTAGTATTCCCCAGCGTTAGCTGCCTGTTCCACGCATTCAGGGGCCAATGTAGAATCGCACACATATACGCATCTCAGTCGTAACTCTACTTTCACTTAGAGTGGGTAATTGGGCATGTGAGCGTAACTATAGCCAACCTGTGTGCAACTCTGATTCGTTGCATGCGCTACTAGATTGAGCAATGGCAACATAGGAAGCCAGGGCCGGATTAAGCCTTGGGGGGGCCCGAGGCACTTTAAACAGGGAGAGAGCATTTTGTCCAATCTGGAATGGGTCATGTTGGGATGTATCGATTGTGTATATTAAATTTAGCCCAATGGTGTATATTAGATTTAAACTAATAGTTTAATAATGCCTGCGTACTGTTAATAGCTCCACCTAACTGAAAGACAACTTTGTAGTGGAACAAAGACAACTTAAACAACCTTAAAATACACATTAAAAAAATAAAATCTACACATGCAAAAATAGCAGCAGCCTCTGTACTACTTACACGCTGGGACAGGACTCAGGAGGACTCTATGTGTGTGTGTGTGTGTGTGTGTGTGTGTGTGTGTGTGTATGTGTGTCTCTCTCTCTCTAAACCCTCATAGGTAAGAAGTTACACAGGACTCAGACACCCAGGTGTGGAGAGAGCTGTAAGTGACACAGGGATCCCACTCTGTGTCACTTACATCTCTCTTCACCCTCCTATCTCTCCTCTGGATGAGAAGCTCCGTTGATAGTTCATAAAATCTGATACTCCTGTGTCTCTGCCTGCACTGCATACTGTCCTGCTCACATTCTGGCTGTTTGGTTCTGCTGCTGCATAAGAGGGAAAGCTAGTGATGTCAGTGTACTCTGGCCGGGGGGACAGTATGCCCTGCATCCCCCCCTTAATCTGGCTATGTAGGAAGCCCCTTACTAATATCATGTTGTCCACCCAGGTGGACTATGTATTGTGTGCCCAGCATTAGTTAAATATACAGTACTCACCCTGTAGATATGTGGGGGTCTCCAGTTCCTGTGTAAGTGCTACTGAGCCACTGAGTCTCATCCACTATGGTGCGAGCATGTGGGATACGACCCACATCCCTCACAGTCATCATGAGATGCCGCGAAGAGCGGAGAACTCTAACTGCCTCATCGTGTGGGATGGAGAGGAAGCTGAGGCCGTTTATATCCAGGATCTGATCTCCCACCTGCAGAGAGTGAGACAATCAGTGTGCAATATACTGTACCACATGACCACATTCTAGAGCAGCTCTGCTTACACACAAAACCTCACATGCTTTACCCAATGATGTTCTCTTGTTGTTTTACTCTCCAAGGGCACCAAGTAAGGGGGTACAGCTAGCCCCCCATCAGCTGGCAAGACAGCAGGTAAAAAAGTGCTCCGCTATTCCCCACAGGCATAGGGGTAGATTTACTATAGCTTCTAAAATAGACAAGTGGAAGAGTTGCCCATAGCAACCAATCAATTCTGTCTATTATTTTCCGCATCTCTCACTCTGCTCTCGTTCCTCTCCTTACATTGTATTGTACATATAGTATACGGGATAAAGCATCCTCTTATGTAAGTGGTTATACTGTACATAGTAAAGGTCACCTCCTATCTCTGTAACCTGTACTGATCTGCAGTGGTTTTCTGATATATAGATAGATAGTGTGACCGGAAAGTCATGGAGTCAACGCTGGATAGGTGGGCCTATAGTTGTTCTCAGACACAGAGGGAGGTGGGACACACTCATCATCTGATAACCTAGGTGTAATGTGTTTGGCAGGTCTGTTCCGGGTTTTGCTGCCTACTGGGAACAACAGTCAGGTAATCACTAATCAGCAACACCTAAGAGCTTGACTTAAACCCTGCAGAGTTCAGGGCTCCTGATACTGCACAAGTCGGCCAGGCCATAGGCTGGAGTTGGTAGGTATCGTCAGGGTGCTGGAACCAGGAAGGTCCACTGATCTCATGTATGTCGGCTATGGCCAGAAGTTGTGTGCCTACGCAACTGTAACCTGCTGTTATATAAGACCTGACACTTGCTGTGCAGGGGCCTGCTAATTGTAGGTTATAAAGAACCCACTATTTACTGTACTGCCGGACGTGGTTCTTCCCGAGTTGTCGCAATAGATATACAGCCTCTTACTGATACATAGGCAGACAGATATACAGCCACTTGCTGATATATAGGTATATACATATACATTAGATACAGTCTCTTATATAAAGTTACAGAATTCTATGATGACTTTTGTTCTCCCTATAATTTCCGGTATGGAGTGTATAATCCTATATAGACATTCAAATAAGTAGAATAAAAAGGAAAAAAAAAGTAGCAACTCAAATGATAGAAGAACAGCAAAATAATATTTCTAAGGTAAGCCTGAAGGTTTTGTGTAAGAGAGAAGGAGAACCTGAGAATAGCACCAGAAGTGTTACCTTAAGTCCAGCACTCTCAGCCTCCGAGCCCTGATCCACACCTGTGATGTAAATCCCCAGAGAATACTCAGCACCTCCACGGATGAGCAGCCCGAGGGAACTCCCCTCTCCCAGCACCAAATTCACCTAAGGGTGAGAGCCGCTGATGAGATCCTCATGGAACGAAATATTCATATACATTTATAGGGTCACCATATTTTCAGTTAATATTTGGCATGTGACGTGTTATATATAGAAGAAAAACATAATTTTCTATACTGTTATGTAAAATACAGCAGAGGAAGAAAATAAAAAGGTAAGGGGGGCACTTACTGTGAGGCAAACAGGAATAAGTGGCACTATTGTGTTGCATAATGTGTATAAGGGTCTCTACCATGTGGCATAATGTGAATAAAGGGCTCTACTGTGTGGCATACTATGTATAAGGGGTACTACTGTGTAGCATACTGTGTATAAGGGGTACTACTGTGTAGCATAATGTGTATAAGCGGTACTACTGTGCAGCATAATGTGAATAAGGGGCACTACTGTGTGGCATAACAGATATAAGTGGCACTATTGTGTTGCATAATGTTCATAAGAGTCTCTACTGTGTGGCGTTATGTGAATAAAAGGCTCTACTGTGTGGCGTAATGTGAATAAATGGCTCTACTGTGTGGCATACTGTGTATAAGGGATACTACTGTGGCATACTGTGTATAAGGGGCACTACTGAAGAACAGGAATAAGTGCACTATTTTGTTGAATAATGTGTATAAGGGTGTGGCGCGTAATGTGAATAAAGGGCTCTACTGTGTGGCATACTGTGTATAAGGGGTACTACTGTGTGGTGTTGTTTGAATAAGGGGTACTACAGTGTGACATAACATGACTTAAGGAGGACTACTGTGTGGTGCAATGTGAATAAAAGGCACTACTGTGTGGCATAATGTGAATAAGGGGAACTACTGTGCGGCTTTATGTGAACAAAGGGAATTACTACATGGCATAATGTGAATAAGCGGCACTTCTGTGCTGCGTTATGTGAACAAAGGGAATTATTGTGTGGCATAATGTGATTAAGGGGCACTACTGTGCACTGTAATGTGAATAAAGGGTACTACTTTGTGGTATAGTGTGAAAAAGGGGCACTACTGTGTGATGTAATGTGAAAAAATAAGATTTTACTTACCGATAAATCTATTTCTCGTAGTCCGTAGTGGATGCTGGGACTCCGTCAGGACCATGGGGATTAGCGGCTCCGCAGGAGACAGGGCACAAAAATAAAAGCTTTAGGACTAGCTGGTGTGCACTGGCTCCTCCCCCTATGACCCTCCTCCAAGCCTCAGTTAGGATACTGTGCCCGGACGAGCGTACACAATAAGGAAGGATTTTGAATCCCGGGTAAGACTCATACCAGCCACACCAATCACACCGTACAACCTGTGATCTGAACCCAGTTAACAGTATGACAAACGTAGGAGCCTCTGAACAGACGGCTCACAACAATAACAACCCGATTTTTTTGTAACAATAACTATGTACAAGTATTGCAGACAATCCGCACTTGGGATGGGCGCCCAGCATCCACTACGGACTACGAGAAATAGATTTATCGGTAAGTAAAATCTTATTTTCTCTGACGTCCTAGTGGATGCTGGGACTCCGTCAGGACCATGGGGATTATACCAAAGCTCCCAAACGGGCGGGAGAGTGCGGATGACTCTGCAGCACCGAATGAGAGAACTCCAGGTCCTCTTTAGCCAGGGTATCAAATTTGTAGAATTTTACAAACGTGTTCTCCCCCGACCACGTAGCTGCTCGGCAGAGTTGTAATGCCGAGACCCCTCGGGCAGCCGCCCAAGATGAGCCCACCTTCCTTGTGGAATGGGCCTTGACAGATTTAGGCTGTGGCAGGCCTGCCACAGAATGTGCAAGTTGAATTGTGCTACAAATCCAACGAGCAATCGTCTGCTTAGAACGTAGAGATGAGCGCCGGAAATTTTTCGGGTTTTGTGTTTTGGTTTTGGGTTCGGTTCCGCGGCCGTGTTTTGGGTTCGACCGCGTTTTGGCAAAACCTAACCGAATTTTTTTTGTCGGATTCGGGTGTGTTTTGGATTCGGGTGTTTTTTTCCAAAAAACCTAAAAAACAGCTTAAATCATAGAATTTGGGGGTCATTTTGATCCCAAAGTATTATTAACCTCAAAAACCATCATTTCCACTCATTTTCAGTCTATTCTGAATACCTCACACCTCACAATATTATTTTTAGTCCTAAAACTTGCACCAAGGTCGCTGGATGACTAAGCTAAGCGACCCTAGTGGCCGACACAAACACCTGGCCCATCTAGGAGTGGCACTGCAGTGTCACGCAGGATGGCCCTTCCAAAAAACCCTCCCCAAACAGCACATGACGCAAAGAAAAAAAGAGGCGCAATGAGGTAGCTGTGTGAGTAAGATAAGCGACCCTAGTGGCCGACACAAACACCGGGTCCATCTAGGAGTGGCACTGCAGTGTCACGCAGGATGTCCCTTCCAAAAAACCCTCCCCAAACAGCACATGACGCAAAGAAAAAAAGAGGCGCAATGAGGTAGCTGTGTGAGTAAGATAAGCGACCCTAGTGGCCGACACAAACACCGGGCCCATCTAGGAGTGGCACTGCAGTGTCACGCAGGATGTCCCTTCCAAAAAACCCTCCCCAAACAGCACATGACGCAAAGAAAAAAAGAGGCGCAATGAGGTAGCTGTGTGAGTAAGATAAGCGACCCTAGTGGCCGACACAAACACCGGGCCCATCTAGGAGTGGCACTGCAGTGTCACGCAGGATGTCCCTTCCAAAAAACCCTCCCCAAACAGCACATGACGCAAAGAAAAAAAGAGGCGCAATGAGGTAGCTGTGTGAGTAAGATAAGCGACCCTAGTGGCCGACACAAACACCGGGCCCATCTAGGAGTGGCACTGCAGTGTCACGCAGGATGTCCCTTCCAAAAAACCCTCCCCAAACAGCACATGACGCAAAGAAAAAAAGAGGCGCAATGAGGTAGCTGTGTGAGTAAGATAAGCGACCCTAGTGGCCGACACAAACACCGGGCCCATCTATGAGTGGCACTGCAGTGTCACGCAGGATGTCCCTTCCAAAAAACCCTCCCCAAACAGCACATGACGCAAAGAAAAAAAGAGGCGCAATGAGGTAGCTGTGTGAGTAAGATAAGCGACCCTAGTGGCCGACACAAACACCGGGCCCATCTAGGAGTGGCACTGCAGTGTCACGCAGGATGGCCCTTCCAAAAAACACTCCCCAAACAGCACATGACGCAAAGAAAAAAAGAGGCGCAATGAGGTAGCTGTGTGAGTAAGATAAGCGACCCTAGTGGCCGACACAAACACCGGGCCCATCTAGGAGTGGCACTGCAGTGTCACGCAGGATGTCCCTTCCAAAAAACCCTCCCCAAACAGCACATGACGCAAAGAAAAAAAGAGGCGCAATGAGGTAGCTGTGTGAGTAAGATAAGCGACCCTAGTGGCCGACACAAACACCGGGCCCATCTAGGAGTGGCACTGCAGTGTCACGCAGGATGTCCCTTCCAAAAAACCCTCCCCAAACAGCACATGACGCAAAGAAAAAAAGAGGCGCAATGAGGTAGCTGTGTGAGTAAGATAAGCGACCCTAGTGGCCGACACAAACACCGGGCCCATCTAGGAGTGGCACTGCAGTGTCACGCAGGATGTCCCTTCCAAAAAACCCTCCCCAAACAGCACATGACGCAAAGAAAAAAAGAGGCGCAATGAGGTAGCTGTGTGAGTAAGATAAGCGACCCTAGTGGCCGACACAAACACCGGGCCCATCTATGAGTGGCACTGCAGTGTCACGCAGGATGTCCCTTCCAAAAAACCCTCCCCAAACAGCACATGACGCAAAGAAAAAAAGAGGCGCAATGAGGAAGCTGTGTGAGTAAGATAAGCGACCCTAGTGGCCGACACAAACACCGGGCCCATCTAGGAGTGGCACTGCAGTGTCACGCAGGATGGCCCTTCCAAAAAACACTCCCCAAACAGCACATGACGCAAAGAAAAAAAGAGGCGCAATGAGGTAGCTGTGTGAGTAAGATAAGCGACCCTAGTGGCCGACACAAACACCGGGCCCATCTAGGAGTGGCACTGCAGTGTCACGCAGGATGGCCCTTCCAAAAAACCCTCCCCAAACAGCACATGACGCAAAGAAAAAAAGAGGCGCAATGAGGTAGCTGTGTGAGTAAGATAAGCGACCCTAGTGGCCGACACAAACACCGGGCCCATCTAGGAGTGGCACTGCAGTGTCACGCAGGATGTCCCTTCCAAAAAACCCTCCCCAAACAGCACATGACGCAAAGAAAAAAAGAGGCGCAATGAGGTAGCTGTGTGAGTAAGATAAGCGACCCTAGTGGCCGACACAAACACCGGGCCCATCTAGGAGTGGCACTGCAGTGTCACGCAGGATGGCCCTTCCAAAAAACACTCCCCAAACAGCACATGACGCAAAGAAAAAAAGAGGCGCAATGAGGTAGCTGTGTGAGTAAGATAAGCGACCCTAGTGGCCGACACAAACACCGGGCCCATCTAGGAGTGGCACTGCAGTGTCACGCAGGATGGCCCTTCCAAAAAACACTCCCCAAACAGCACATGACGCAAAGAAAAAAAGAGGCGCAATGAGGTAGCTGTGTGAGTAAGATAAGCGACCCTAGTGGCCGACACAAACACCGGGCCCATCTAGGAGTGGCACTGCAGTGTCACGCAGGATGGCCCTTCCAAAAAACACTCCCCAAACAGCACATGACGTAAAGAAAAATTAAAGAAAAAAGAGGTGCAAGATGGAATTGTCCTTGGGCCCTCCCACCCACCCTTATGTTGTATAAACAGGACATGCACACTTTAACCAACCCATCATTTCAGTGACAGGGTCTGCCACACGACTGTGACTGATATGACGGGTTGGTTTGGACCCCCACCAAAAAAGAAGCAATTAATCTCTCCTTGCACAAACTGGCTCTACAGAGGCAAGATGTCCACCTCATCATCATCCTCCGATATATCACCGTGTACATCCCCCTCCTCACAGATTATCAATTCGTCCCCACTGGAATCCACCATCTCAGCTCCCTGTGTACTTTGTGGAGGCAATTGCTGCTGGTCAATGTCTCCGCGGAGGAATTGATTATAATTCATTTTAATGAACATCATCTTCTCCACATTTTCTGGATGTAACCTCGTACGCCGATTGCTGACAAGGTGAGCGGCGGCACTAAACACTCTTTCGGAGTACACACTTGTGGGAGGGCAACTTAGGTAGAATAAAGCCAGTTTGTGCAAGGGCCTCCAAATTGCCTCTTTTTCCTGCCAGTATAAGTACGGACTGTGTGACGTGCCTACTTGGATGCGGTCACTCATATAATCCTCCACCATTCTTTCAATGTTCAGAGAATCATATGCAGTGACAGTAGACGACATGTCCGTAATCGTTGTCAGGTCCTTCAGTCCGGACCAGATGTCAGCATCAGCAGTCGCTCCAGACTGCCCTGCATCACCGCCAGCGGGTGGGCTCGGAATTCTGAGCCTTTTCCTCGCACCCCCAGTTGCGGGAGAATGTGAAGGAGGAGATGTTGACAGGTCGCGTTCCGCTTGACTTGACAATTTTCTCACCAGCAGGTCTTTCAACCCCAGAAGACTTGTGTCTGCCGGAAAGAGAGATCCAAGGTAGGCTTTAAATCTAGGATCGAGCACGGTGGCCAAAATGTAGTGCTCTGATTTCAACAGATTGACCACCCGTGAATCCTTAAGCGAATTAAGGGCTCCATCCACAAGTCCCACATGCCTAGCGGAATCGCTCCGTGTTAGCTCCTCCTTCAATGTCTCCAGCTTCTTCTGCAAAAGCCTGATGAGGGGAATGACCTGACTCAGGCTGGCAGTGTCTGAACTGACTTCACGTGTGGCAAGTTCAAAGGGCATCAGAACCTTGCACAACGTTGAAATCATTCTCCACTGCGCTTGAGACAGGTGCATTCCACCTCCTATATCGTGCTCAATTGTATAGGCTTGAATGGCCTTTTGCTGCTCCTCCAACCTCTGAAGCATATAGAGGGTTGAATTCCACCTCGTTACCACTTCTTGCTTCAGATGATGGCAGGGCAGGTTCAGTAGTTTTTGGTGGTGCTCCAGTCTTCTGTACGTGGTGCCTGTACGCCGAAAGTGTCCCGCAATTCTTCTGGCCACCGACAGCATCTCTTGCACGCCCCTGTCGTTTTTTAAAAAATTCTGCACCACCAAATTCAAGGTATGTGCAAAACATGGGACGTGCTGGAATTTGCCCATATTTAATGCACACACAATATTGCTGGCGTTGTCCGATGCCACAAATCCACAGGAGAGTCCAATTGGGGTAAGCCATTCCGCGATGATCTTCCTCAGTTGCCGTAAGAGGTTTTCAGCTGTGTGCGTATTCTGGAAACCGGTGATACAAAGCGTAGCCTGCCTAGGAAAGAGTTGGCGTTTGCGAGATGCTGCTACTGGTGCCGCCGCTGCTGTTCTTGCGGCGGGAGTCCATACATCTACCCAGTGGGCTGTCACAGTCATATAGTCCTGACCCTGCCCTGCTCCACTTGTCCACATGTCCGTGGTTAAGTGGACATTGGGTACAGCTGCATTTTTTAGGACACTGGTGACTCTTTTTCTGAGGTCTGTGTACATTTTCGGTATCGCCTGCCTAGAGAAATGGAACCTAGATGGTATTTGGTACCGGGGACACAGTACCTCCAACAAGTCTCTAGTTGGCTCTGCAGTAATGATGGATACCGGAACCACGTTTCTCACCACCCAGGATGCCAAGGCCTCAGTTATCCGCTTTGCAGTAGGATGACTGCTGTGATATTTCATCTTCCTCGCAAAGGACTGTTGAACAGTCAATTGCTTACTGGAAGTAGTACAAGTGGGCTTACAACTTCCCCTCTGGGATGACCATCGACTCCCAGCAGCAACAACAGCAGCGCCAGCAGCAGTAGGCGTTACACGCAAGGATGCATCGGAGGAATCCCAGGCAGGAGAGGACTCGTCAGAATTGCCAGTGACATGGCCTGCAGGACTATTGGCATTCCTGGGGAAGGAGGAAATTGACACTGAGGGAGTTGGTGGGGTGGTTTGCGTGAGCTTGGTTACAAGAGGAAGGGATTTACTGGTCAGTGGACTGCTTCCG
This sequence comes from Pseudophryne corroboree, assembly GCF_028390025.1. Lineage (NCBI taxonomy): Eukaryota > Metazoa > Chordata > Amphibia > Anura > Myobatrachidae > Pseudophryne > Pseudophryne corroboree. The sequence continues at coordinate 56,957,201 of NC_086451.1, forward strand.
CTGTCGCCCAAAGTTTTTGAACTTGTCACTGACTTATTATGAATGCGCTGCAGGTGACGTATAAGGGAGGATGTTCCGAGGTGGTTAACGTCCTTACCCCTACTTATTACAGCTTGACAAAGGCAACACACGGCTTGACACCTGTTGTCCGCATTTCTGTTGAAATACTTCCACACCGAAGAGCTGATTTTTTTGGTATTTTCACCAGGCATGTCAGTGGCCATATTCCTCCCACGGACAACAGGTGTCTCCCCGGGTGCCTGACTTAAACAAACCACCTCACCATCAGAATCCTCCTGGTCAATTTCCTCCCCAGCGCCAGCAACACCCATATCCTCCTCATCCTGGTGTACTTCAACACTGACATCTTCAATCTGACTATCAGGAACTGGACTGCGGGTGCTCCTTCCAGCACTTGCAGGGGGCGTGCAAATGGTGGAAGGCGCATGCTCTTCACGTCCAGTGTTGGGAAGGTCAGGCATCGCAACCGACACAATTGGACTCTCCTTGTGGATTTGGGATTTCGAAGAACGCACAGTTCTTTGCGGTGCTTTTGCCAGCTTGTCTTTTCAGTTTTCTAGCGAGAGGCTGAGTGCTTCCATCCTCATGTGAAGCTGAACCACTAGCCATGAACATAGGCCAGGGCCTCAGCCGTTCCTTGCCACTCCGTGTGGTAAATGGCATATTGGCAAGTTTACGCTTCTCCTCCGACAATTTTATTTTAGGCTTTGGAGTCCTTTTTTTACTGATATTTGGTGTTTTGGATTTGACATGCTCTGTACTATGACATTGGGCATCAGCCTTGGCAGACGACGTTGCTGGCATTTCATCGTCTCGGCCATGACTAGTGGCAGCAGCTTCAGCACGAGGTGGAAGTGGATCTTGATCTTTCCCTAATTTTGGAACCTCAACATTTTTGTTCTCCATATTTTAATAGGCACAACTAAAAGGCACCTCAGGTAAACAATGGAGATGGATGGATACTAGTATACAATTATGGATGGACTGCCGAGTGCCGACACAGAGGTAGCTACAGCCGTGGACTACCGTACTGTGTCTGCTGCTAATATAGACTGGTTGATAATGAGATGTAGTATGTATAAAGAAGAAAGAAAAAAAAACCACGGGTAGGTGGTATACAATTATGGATGGACTGCCGAGTGCCGACACAGAGGTAGCTACAGCCGTGAACTACCGTACTGTGTCTGCTGCTAATATAGACTGGTTGATAATGAGATGTAGTATGTATAAAGAAGAAAGAAAAAAAAAACCACGGGTAGGTGGTATACAATTATGGATGGACTGCCGAGTGCCGACACAGAGGTAGCTACAGCCGTGGACTACCGTACTGTGTCTGCTGCTAATATAGACTGGTTGATAATGAGATGTAGTATGTATAAAGAAGAAAGAAAAAAAAACCACGGGTAGGTGGTATACAATTATGGATGGACTGCCGAGTGCCGACACAGAGGTAGCTACAGCCGTGGACTACCGTACTGTACTGTGTCTGCTGCTAATATAGACTGGTTGATAATGAGATGTAGTATGTATAAAGAAGAAAGAAAAAAAAACCACGGGTAGGTGGTATACAATTATGGATGGACTGCCGAGTGCCGACACAGAGGTAGCTACAGCCGTGGACTACCGTACTGTACTGTGTCTGCTGCTAATATAGACTGGTTGATAATGAGATGTAGTATGTATAAAGAAGAAAGAAAAAAAAACCACGGGTAGGTGGTATACAATTATGGATTGACTGCCGAGTGCCGACACAGAGGTAGCTACAGCCGTGGACTACCGTACTGTGTCTGCTGCTAATATAGACTGGTTGATAATGAGATGTAGTATGTATAAAGAAGAAAGAAAAAAAAAACCACGGGTAGGTGGTATACAATTATGGATGGACTGCCGAGTGCCGACACAGAGGTAGCTACAGCCGTGGACTACCGTACTGTACTGTGTCTGCTGCTAATATAGACTGGTTGATAATGAGATGTAGTATGTATAAAGAAGAAAGAAAAAAAACCACGGGTAGGTGGTATACAATTATGGATGGACTGCCGAGTGCCGACACAGAGGTAGCTACAGCCGTGGACTACCGTACTGTACTGTGTCTGCTGCTAATATAGACTGGTTGATAATGAGATGTAGTATGTATAAAGAAGAAAGAAAAAAAAAACCACGGGTAGGTGGTATACAATTATGGATGGACTGCCGAGTGCCGACACAGAGGTAGCTACAGCCGTGAACTACCGTACTGTGTCTGCTGCTAATATAGACTGGTTGATAATGAGATGTAGTATGTATAAAGAAGAAAGAAAAAAAAAACCACGGGTAGGTGGTATACAATTATGGATGGACTGCCGAGTGCCGACACAGAGGTAGCTACAGCCGTGGACTACCGTACTGTGTCTGCTGCTAATATAGACTGGTTGATAATGAGATGTAGTATGTATAAAGAAGAAAGAAAAAAAAAACCACGGGTAGGTGGTATACAATTATGGATGGACTGCCGAGTGCCGACACAGAGGTAGCTACAGCCGTGGACTACCGTACTGTGTCTGCTGCTAATATAGACTGGTTGATAATGAGATGTAGTATGTATAAAGAAGAAAGAAAAAAAAAACCACGGGTAGGTGGTATACAATTATGGATGGACTGCCGAGTGCCGACACAGAGATAGCTACAGCCGTGGACTACCGTACTGTACTGTGTCTGCTGCTAATATAGACTGGATGATAATGAGATGTAGTATGTATAAAGAAGAAAGGAAAAAAAAACCACGGGTAGGTGGTATACAATTATGGATGGACTGCCGAGTGCCGACACAGAGGTAGCTACAGCCATGAACTACCGTACTGTGTCTGCTGCTAGTATAGACTGGATGATAAATAATGATATAAAAAATATATATATATCACTACTGCAGCCGGACAGGTATATATTATATAATGACGGACCTGCTGGACACTGTCTGTCAGCAGAATGAGTTTTTTATAGAATAAAAAACACCACACAAGTCACACGACGAGTGTTTAACTTTTTCAGGCAGACAATCACAATATACTGGTGGTCAGTGTGGTCAGGTCACTGGTCAGTCACACTGGCAGTGGCACTCTGACAGCAAAAGTGTGCACTGTTTAATATGTACTCCTGGCTCCTGCTATAACCTATAACTGCTCCCCAGTCTCCCCCACAATTAAGCTGTGTGAGCACAGTCAGATATTATACATAGATGATGCAGCACACTGGGCTGAGCACAGATATGGTATGTGACTGAGTCACTGTGTATCGTTTTTTTCAGGCAGAGAACGGATTATATTAAATAATAATAAAACTGCACTGGTGGTCTCACTGGTCAGTCACTAGTATAACTAACTAACTACTATCAGCAAAATTCTGCACTCTCTGAGTACTCCTCCTAAGCTCCAGTAAATGAAGTGTCTCACTGTCACTCTCCTATCTATTTCTAAACGGAGAGGACGCCAGCCACGTCCTCTCCCTATCAATCTCAATGCACGTGTGAAAATGGCGGCGACGCGCGGCTCCTTATATAGAATCCGAGTCTTGCGATAGAATCCGAGCCTCGCGAGAATCCGACAGCGTGATGATGACGTTCGGGCGCGCTCGGGTTAACCGAGCAAGGCGGGAAGATCCGAGTCGCTCGGCCCCGTGTAAAAAAACCTGAAGTTCGGGCGGGTTCGGATTCCGAGGAACCGAACCCGCTCATCTCTACTTAGAAGCAGGAGCACCCAGCTTGTTGGGTGCATACAGTATAAACAGCGAGTCAGATTTTCTGACTCCAGCCGTCCTTGAAATATATATTTTCAATGCTCTGACAACGTCCAGCAACTTGGAATCCTCCAAATCGCTAGTAGCCGCAGGCACCACAATAGGCTGGTTCAGGTGAAACGCTGAAACCACCTTAGGCAGAAACTGAGGACGCGTCCGCAGTTCTGCCCTGTCCGAATGGAAAATCAGATATGGGCTTTTATACGATAAAGCCGCCAATTCTGACACTCTCCTGGCTGAAGCCAGGGCCAGTAGCATGGTTACTTTCCATGTAAGATATTTCAAATCCACCGATTTGAGTGGCTCAAACCAATGGGATTTGAGAAAATCCAAAACTACATTAAGATCCCACGGAGCCACTGGGGGCACAACCGGGGGCTGTATATGTAGTACTCCTTTTACAAAAGTCTGGACTTCAGGAACTGAAGCCAATTCTTTCTGGAAGAAAATCGACAGGGCCGAAATTTGAACCTTAATGGACCCTAATTTGAGGCCCATAGACAATCCTGTTTGCAGGAAATGTAGGAATCGACCCAGTTGAAATTCCTCCGTCGGGGCCTTCCTGGCCTCACACCACGCAACATATTTTCTCCAAATGCGGTGATAATGTTGTGCAGTCACCTCCTTCCTGGCTTTTACCAGGGTAGGGATGACTTCTTCCGGAATGCCTTTTTCCCTTAGAATTCGGCGTTCAACCGCCATGCCGTCAAACGCAGCCGCGGTAAGTCTTGGAATAGACACGGTCCCTGCTGAAGCAGGTCCCGTCTTAGAGGTAGAGGCCACGGATCTTCCGTGAGCATCTCCTGAAGTTCCGGGTACCAAGTTCTTCTTGGCCAATCCGGAGCCACGAGTATCGTTCTTACTCCCCTTTGCCGTATAATTCTCAGTACTTTTGGTATGAGAGGCAGAGGAGGAAACACATACACTGACTGGAACACCCACGGTGTTACCAGAGCGTCCACAGCTATTGCCTGAGGGTCTCTTGACCTGGCGCAATACCTGTCCAGTTTTTTGTTGAGGCGGGACGCCATCATATCCACCTTTGGTTTTTCCCAACGGTTCACAATCATGTGGAAGACTTCTGGATGAAGTCCCCACTCTCCCGGGTGTAGATCGTGTCTGCTGAGGAAGTCCGCTTCCCAGTTGTCCACTCCCGGAATGAACACTGCTGACAGTGCTATCACATGATCTTCCGCCCAGCGAAGAATCCTTGCAGCTTCTGCCATTGCCCTCCTGCTTCTTGTGCCGCCCTGTCTGTTTACGTGGGCGACTGCCGTGATGTTGTCCGACTGGATCAACACCGGCTGACCCTGAAGCAGGGGTTTTGCCAGGCTTAGAGCATTGTAAATCGCTCTTAGCTCCAGTATATTTATGTGAAGAGACATCTCCAGGCTTGACCACACTCCCTGGAAGTTTCTTCCCTGTGTGACCGCTCCCCAGCCTCTCAGACTGGCATCCGTGGTCACCAGGACCCAGTCCTGTATGCCGAATCTGCGGCCCTCTAACAGATGAGCACTCTGCAACCACCACAGAAGAGACACCCTTGTCCGTGGAGACAAAGTTATCCGCTGATGCATCTGCAGATGCGATCCGGACCATTTGTCCAGCAGATCCCACTGAAAAGTTCGTGCGTGGAATCTGCCGAATGGAATCGCTTCGTAAGAAGCCACCATTTTTCCCAGGACTCTTGTGCATTGATGCACAGACACTTTTCCTGGTTTTAGGAGGTTCCTGACAAGTTCGGATAACTCCCTGGCTTTCTCCTCCGGAAGAAACACCTTTTTCTGAACCGTGTCCAGAATCATTCCCAGGAACAGCAGACGTGTCGTCGGGGTCAATTGAGATTTTGGAAAATTCAGAATCCACCCGTGCTGTTGCAGCACTACTTGGGTTAGTGCTACTACGTCCTCCAGCTGTTCTCTGGACCTTGCCCTTATCAGGAGATCGTCCAAGTAAGGGATAATTAATACGCCTTTTCTTCGCAGAAGAAACATAATTTCGGCCATTACCTTGGTAAAGACCCGAGGTGCCGTGGACAATCCAAACGGCAGCGTCTGAAACTGATAATGACAGTTTTGCACCACGAACCTGAGGTACCCTTGATGTGAAGGGCAAATTGGGACATGCAGGTAAGCATCCTTGATGTCCAGGGACACCATAAAGTCCCCTTCTTCCAGATTCGCTATCACTGCTCTGAGTGACTCCATCTTGAACTTGAATTTTTGTATGTACAGGTTCAAAGATTTCAGATTTAGAATAGGTCTTACCGAGCCGTCCGGCTTCGGTACCACAAATAGTGTGGAATAATACCCCTTTCCCTGTTGTAGGAGGGGTACCTTGACTATCACCTGCTGAGAATACAGCTTGTGAATGGCTTCCAATACCGTCGCCCTGTCTGAGGGAGACGTTGGCAGAGCAGACTTTAGGAACCGGCGAGGGGGAGACTTCCCGAATTCCAACCTGTAACCCTGAGATACTACCTGCAGGATCCAGGGGTCCACCTGTGAGTGAGCCCACTGTGCGCTGAAATTCTTGAGTCGACCCCCCACCGCCCCTGAGTCCGCTTGTAAAGCCCCAACGTCATGCTGAGGGCTTTGCAGAAGCCGGGGAGGGCTTCTGCTCCTGGGAGGGAGCTGCTTGGTGCACTCTCTTACCCTTTCCTTTGCCTCGGGGCAGATATGACTGTCCTTTTGCCCGCTTGTTCTTATAGGAACGAAAGGACTGCGGCTGAAAAGACGGTGTCTTTTTCTGTTGGGAGGGGACCTGAGGTAAAAAGGTGGATTTCCCGGCTGTTGCCGTGGCCACCAAATCCGATAGACCGACCCCAAATAATTCCTCCCCTTTATACGGCAATACTTCCATATGCCGTTTGGAATCCGCATCACCTGACCACTGTCGCGTCCATAAACTTCTTCTGGCAGATATGGACATCGCACTTACTCTCGATGCCAGAGTGCAAATATCCCTCTGAGCATCTCGCATATAAAGAAAAGCATCCTTTAATTGCTCTATAGTCAATAAAATACTATCCCTATCCAGGGTATCAATATTTTCAGTCAGGGAATCCGACCAAACCACCCCAGCACTGCACATCCATGCTGAGGCGATGGCTGGTCGCAGTATAACACCAGTATGAGTGTATATACTTTTCAGGGTAGTTTCCAGCCTCCTATCAGCTGGATCCTTGAGGGCGGCCGTTTCAGGAGACGGTAACGCCACTTGTTTTGATAAGCGTGTGAGTGCCTTATCCACCCTAGGGGGTGTTTCCCAGCGCGCCCTAACCTCTGGCGGGAAAGGATATAATGCCAATAACTTCTTTGAAATTAGCAGTTTTCTATCGGGGTTAACCCACGCTTCATCACACACTTCATTCAATTCCTCTGATTCAGGAAAAACTACAGGTAGTTTTTTCAGACCCCACATAATACCCCTTTTTGTGGTACTTGCAGTATCAGAGATATGCAAAGCCTCCTTCATTGCCGTGATCATATAACGTGTGGCCCTACTGGAAAATACGTTTGTTTCTTCACCGTCGACACTAGATTCGGTGTCCGTGTCTTGGTCTGTGTCGACCGACTGAGGTAAAGGGCGTTTTACAGCCCCTGACGGTGTCTGAGACGCCTGGACAGGTACTAACTGGTTTGCCGGCCGTCTCATGTCGTCAACTGATTTTTGTAACGTGCTGACATTATCACGTAATTCCATAAACAAAGCCATCCATTCCGGTGTCGACTCCCTAGGGGGTGACATCACCATTACCGGCAATTGCTCCGCCTCCACACCAACATCGTCCTCATACATGTCGACACACACGTACCGACACACAGCAGACACACAGGGAATGCTCTTATCGAAGACAGGACCCCACTAGCCCTTTGGGGAGACAGAGGGAGAGTTTGCCAGCACACACCCAAGCGCTATAAATATATAGGAACAACCCTACAGAAGTGTTGTTTCCTTTATAGCAGGTTAATATATCAATATCGCCAAAAAAGTGCACCCCCTCTCTGTTTTTTTACCCTGTTTCTGTAGTGCAGTGCAGGGGAGAGTCCTGGGAGCCTTCCTCGCAGCGGAGCTGTGCAGGAAAATGGCGCTGTGTGCTGAGGAGATAGGCCCCGCCCCCTATTTCGGCGGGCTCTTCTCCCGGTGTTTGTGAGACCTGGCAGGGGTTAAATACATCCATATAGCCCCAGGGGCTATATGTGATGTATTTTTAGCCAGAACAAGGTATTATCATTGCTGCCCAGGGCGCCCCCCCCCCAGCGCCCTGCACCCTCAGTGACCGCTGGTGTGAAGTGTGCTGACGACAATGGCGCACAGCTGCAGTGCTGTGCGCTACCTCATGAAGACTGAAAAGTCTTCTGCCGCCGGTTTCTGGACCTCTTCACTTTTCGGCATCTGCAAGGGGGTCGGCGGCGCGGCTCCGGGACCGGACTCCATGGCTGGGCCTGTGTTCGATCCCTCTGGAGCTAATGGTGTCCAGTAGCCTAAGAAGCCAATCCATCCTGCACGCAGGTGAGTTCACTTCTTCTCCCCTAAGTCCCTCGTTGCAGTGAGCCTGTTGCCAGCAGGACTCACTGAAAATAAAAAACCTAATAACTTTTTCTAAGCAGCTCTTTAGGAGAGCCACCTAGATTGCACCCTGCTCGGACGGGCACAAAAACCTAACTGAGGCTTGGAGGAGGGTCATAGGGGGAGGAGCCAGTGCACACCACCTAGTCCTAAAGCTTTTATTTTTGTGCCCTGTCTCCTGCGGAGCCGCTAATCCCCATGGTCCTGACGGAGTCCCAGCATCCACTAGGACGTCAGAGAAATGGGCACTACTTTGCGAGGTAATGTGAAAAAGGGGCACTATTGTGTGGCACAATTTGATTTGGTACTATTATGTGGCCCACCCCTGTTCTGGAACATTATGTCCTCTGGCCCATGTTCCAAGGTTGAGGGGACAGCATTGACGTTGCCCTTATTGTCCACCCTTTTCCACCTTGCAGGGTGCTTAGGACACACCCATCTTCTTCTAAAGTTCCTGGCTTCCTGGTCCTCCAGCTCTTATTCTGTAATGTCATGTATGGGGGCAGGGGGGAGGGGACACCGGCCCAGTATGCTACTTTACTCTTCTATGGCACTGGCTAAGGCCATTGGCTATGCCACTTTGTCTCCTATCCTTTATCCATGTCTTTATCCGTTGCACTGTCTAATAAGCCACTGCCAAGGATTTTCAGGTTCTTAATACATCTTCTGTGTTTATTTGACATAATCTCTCAACAGCAATTCCATGTTGCCTTAGCTCTTGTAATTTGTTTGCCTCTAAATAGAACACAATCATTCTTATGTTTTGTAATGCTTAGCATTTTTTAAATTGTCAGATTTCCAGATCTCTAGTTATCATTTTCTTCCTTAATGCATGTTCTGTGCAATAAAACAATTTAAGCCATTATCTACATATCTGTAATTGCACCTATAAGCAGCGACTGATCAGAGTTTTATAAATGGTACTGCAAGCACGTACCACTCTTTTAGGAGTCTATTTATCACTGAGAGACCCACTGTGACGACAAGTCTGATTGTTTTATCACTATGATATCTATCTAAGAAAATGTCACCCGGGTGGGGCAGAAATCCTGGCCTGCAGCAGTAACAGCTAACATACAGCTTCACCAGACAGTCAATTCAGCATTTCAGGGCTGGGATCCATTAGATAATAACATACAGTAGCTGGAATTAGCCACTGTATCCCATAGGCTACATTACTGCATTGCTTTTTTGGAGAGGGTAGTACATGTCGCCCCGCCGTCTGCGCCGTAATAATTAGCTCTGAACAAGCATTACAATCCCCATAATATGTTGCATTAAGGATTGATCATTTTGGGGGCCAGAGTGAAATTACTGATAAATAGGCCCCTCTAGTCAACCCTTATTATAATTGTTATTATTATTATTATTATTATTATTACTATTATTATTATTATGATCATGATCATTTATTTATATGGCGCCACAGGGGTTCTGTAGCGCCTAATAAAGTACATAATCAAATTAGCAAAACAAGAAAACAGCGCCTTACAGCACAAGACAATGCAGGACAAGTACAAGGTATATAACATTACTGCATCGGGGGACAGGACACTGAAATAAGCATCAGGGTGGCAGAGACTGAGGGTTAGGTGCCGTTATAGGGAGTATGGAGTAGAAGATAGTCTAAGAGAGGGAAAAGCACACAAGGGCTCGTGAGAGCTTACATTGTGAAGAGGAGAAGGGGCAGACGGACAAGGGTGACACAGGTGGGGTAGGCACTGCAGCATGGAACAAAGGGTTAGAATGAGAGACGGCTGGGTTTAATGTGTCTTGAGAGCCCCGTTTGGAGTTTTGTAGAGAGGTGGAGCGTCTGATAGGGAGAGGAAGAGAATTCCATAGGTAGGGAGCACCACGGGCAAAATCTCAGAGGCCGGAATGGGCAGGAGAAGCAGCATGTATTTGTGGAGCAAAGTGGGCTGTGGGAGTGTAAAGGGAGATAAGGTCAGATAGGTAAATGAGAGAGAGAGGAAAGGGCGAGGGCTTTGTGAGTGTGAGAAGCTTGAATCGGATTCGGAAGGGGAACAGGAGCCAGTCCAAAATGTAAAGCCTTTGCTTTAGGTTCTGATTTATTGCTGTACATTTAATTCAATTGACAGGTAGTAATAAATCCCATTATTGTTTTCTACTATCGCTGAGAACTTAATTCTAGTCACCACGGTCCACAGCATTCTCCCTTCTGAGAAACATCGCTCAATTTTTAAATCGATGTTAACACTGGATGATCTGATAAAGTGGCACATCATTATATATAGGGGGTGCAGTTACTATAGCTGGAGTCTGATTGTCTCTTAAGGGGTTATGTACCAAGCCCTGGAGAGAAATAAAATGAAGCAGTTTCACAAAGAAATTAATCAGCTTATAACTGTCATTTATCTGATTATGCAACTTCTCCACTTTATCTCTCTCCGAGCTTTGATGCATTTCCCCATAGCAGTGTATATAGAGGGTGTAAAACTATGCAGTGAGTGCAGAGAATACAGTGTTACCCCCACACCTTCTTCTCATCCCCCTCCTGAAGTAGCTGGAAGTGACTCCTCTTCTCCTTCTCTGGGTCCCCCATAGATGGGCTGTGTGGGTACGGCGGTCCTCCAGGAGGGGAGACGCTGCGTCCGTGTGGATCTATCCAGGTGTAGATATGACTGGAGACCTGTCCGCCAGGGACCCGGCCTGATGACAGCACAGAGAGAACCAGCTTCTGAGAACCACGCAGAGCCTGGAAGAACCAGCACAGAGACACAGAGTGTATATACTGAGCAACGTACAGATGCAAGAAAGCCTTACTCAGATGTAATATGCAACAGAGAAGTGGGGAACCAGATTATGGCTGTGACTCTCTTTAAGGGGGAGCTGTATCAAGCATTGGAGAGAGATAAAATGGACTAGTTTCCCATAGCAACCAATCAGATTCTGTTATTTCAAAGACTGCTTGATAAATTAGTTAGAACCCGATTGGTTTCTGGGGACATTTTTTATCATTCTCCAAGGCTTGATTCCTCTACCCTTTAGTACTGTGAAAGAAATGGTCATGCTTCTCAGATAATTATTCTCTGTCAGGCCTAACATTACAGCGTTATGCTGCCTCATTAATACCGTGTGAATGGCCGCACTAGGCATGTAAAAGGCTCTATAACTGATTTCATACGCCTAATAAATGAAGCAGAATTTCTGGCAGCTCTCAGCCCTGTGACCTGTGACCTGTATGCCGCTTGGTTGCGTTCTGATCGGAACACTGAAAGAGCGTGAAGAAGTGAAACTTAATAGAAGCCATTGACGAATGCAAGGCTGTTTAAGCTGCTATAGTATGTGTGCTCTATGAGAGCAAAATCTGATCACAGAGTACACCACGGTGGTCATTCCGAGTTGATCGCTAGCTGCTTTCGTTCTCAGGGCAACGATCAGGCAAAAAAACATAACTTCTGCGCATGCGTATGGGGTGCAATGCGCACGAGCGACGTACTTTCACAAAAGCTATTGCAGTTTCACACAAGGTCTAGCGACGCTTTTCAATCGCACTGCTGGCCGCAGAGTGATTGACAGGAAGTGGGTGTTTCTGGGAGGTAACTGAGGTAACTGACCGTTTTCGGGGAGTGTGTGTAAAAACGCAGGCGTGTCAGATAAAAACGCAGGAGTGGCTGGGGAAACGTAGGCGTGGCTGGGCGAACGCAGGGCGTGTTCGTGACGCAAAACAGGCACTAAGTAGTCTGCAGTGATCGCTAGCTGGGAGTAGGTCTCGAGCTACTCTGAAACTGCACAATCTTTTTTTGTAGCAGCGCTGCGATCCTTTCGTTTGCACTTCTGCTAAGCTAAGATACACTCCCAGAGGGCGGTGGCATAGCGTTTGCACGGCTGCTAAAAGCAGCTAGCGAGCGAACAACTCGGAACGAGGTCCCACGTTCAGCTCACTCAGAGTCCTAGGGACTAGATTTACTTACCTATAACCTAATCATGACCAGGAAGTAATATACTGAGAATTGTATCATGCCTATAACTATAGCTCACATAGTGCAACTTATTATTATTATTATTACTACTTATTTGTATGACGCCATGGGGGTCTGCAGCACTTTACATATTATATAATCAGAAGTAGTGCAAACAAAATGAGAAAAAAAAGCAGAATATTGCATAACATGGGTTGTTGCATAAACATATTGCATAACAGAATATTGCATAATATGCTGCAATGGTAGTGCAAGCTACACTACCAATGCAGCATATGTAGACGGGTGTGGTATGGTATGCCGGTGGCCGGGCTCCCGGTGACCAGCATACCGGCGCCGGAAGCCCGACCGCTGGCATACCGACAGCGTGGCGAGCGCAAATGAGCCCCTTGCGAGCTCGCTGCGCGCCACGTTATTTATTCTCCCTCCAGGGGGGTCGTGGACCCCCACGAGGGAAAAAAACTGTCGGCATACTGAAGACCACCCTATATAGACATAATACCCACAAAAACAGCACTAGCTGAACCCAAAGTTTAGCTGCCCTGCTTGGCAATGGGGAGATGATGGTATAAGTGAGGAAGAGAAAAGCACATGAGGGAAGACCCTGCTCGTCAGAGCTTACGATCAGAGTCGGCCCTAACCAATATGATGCACTAGGCAAGATTTTGGCTGGTGCCCCCTAGCACCGCTGCTAGTTCCGCATCTGACAGTGCACCCCTTTCCCAGAACCATCACCCCTCACCCATGGCAGTTCTTAATTTAAGTTTTCCTACCCCCTATATTTTAAATAGGAACAGTGTGCACATTCGGCACACAGGCCAAAAAGGGGTTCACTACGATATGCCGGCGGTCGGGCTCCCGGCGACCAGCATACCGGCGCCGGGAGCCCGACCGCCGGCTTACCGACAGTGTGGCGAGCGCAAATGAGCCCCTTGCGGGCTCGCTGCGTTCGCCACGCTACGGGCAAGGTGGCGCGCTACGCGCACCACACTATTTTATTCTCCCTCCAGGGGCGTCGTGGACCCCCACGAGGGAGAATAAGTGTCGGTATGCCGGCTGTCGGGCTCCCGGCGCCGGTATGCTGGTTGCCGGGAGCCTGACCGCTGGCATACTGAAGACCACCCCCCAAAGAGGGGTGCGTTTTTGCTGGCAAGGGGCATGGCCACACAATAGTACCCACAATTCAAATTGCGCCACACAGTACTGCAACTTTATTCACATTTTATCATGCGATAGTGTCCCTAATTCAGGTTACATCACACAGTAGTATCACTATACCTTATATACATTACTCCTCATAGTAGTGCCCCTTATTCACAATACACCACACTGAATTGCTCCTTATTCACATTATACCACACCATATTGCTCTTTATTCACATTAGACCACACAGTAGTGCCCTTTCTATACATTACGCCACCCAGTAGAGCACCTTATACACATAATGCCACACATTAGTAATGCATTTATACACATAATACCACACTTATGCCCCTTGCACATATGACGCGCATTAGTGTCCTTATAAACATAATGCGCCTTACACATTACAACCTTTATTAATGCCCTTATACACATTAAGAGGCAGATGTATTAACCTGGAGAAGGCATAAGGAAGTGATAAACCAGTGATATGTGCAAGGTGATAAAGGCAGCAGCCAATCAGATCCTAACTGTTAATTTACTCATTGGAGCTGATTGGCTGGTGCCTTTATCACCTTGCACATTTCACTGGTTTATCACTTCCTTATGCCTTTTCCAGGTTAATACATCTGCCCCAATGTCCCTTACACATATGCCGCACATTATTAATGCCCTTATACACGTAATGACACACATAGTGGTATATTCAATGAGAGTCGGATCCATCCCGAAACGCATTTGTCGGAATGGATCCGACAACCCCTAATCAAAGAGTGGCCAGATCCGACTGTCAGATTTGGCTGGTGTCTGTGCAGCTGTCAGCAGCTCCCCGTGTGTGAGAACACAGGGAGCTGCTGGAGCCGCACAACACACCCAGTGCCGCGCTGCAGGGAGAGAGGTACCTGGCCGGGGGATGGCCGTCAAAGTACCTCTCATCCCTGCTTCCCATAGCCGCCGTACACCTCCCCCTAGCTGCTGCACTGCTCCCCCTAACCATCGCACCGCTCCCTGCAGCCAGCGCACCGCTCCCCTTGGCCGCCGCACCGATCACCATATGCCGCCACTCCGCTCACCTCAATCCAACTTGTCAGAAAAAAACTACCTCTAATGAACAGGTCGGAACCCCTTACTACCTATTTCTGTCGGAAGCTGCCGTCTTTCCGACAAGATGGCAGCTTCCGACACTTATTGAATACCCCCCATAGTGCCCCTTACATATTTGCTGTACATTATTAATGCATTTTTATACATGACACACATAATGCCCGACACATATGCCGAACACTACTGCACAACCAACCCACTCACACACAGCGCTCACACAGCCGCTAACACTGTGACCTCTGCTTCTGCTTAGATACAGATGTGTCCTCATAAATCTTGCCTCAATGCGAACGTTGGGCGCTTTTTTTTATGAAAATGCATCTTACTTGCATTGCTATGTGGCTAAGATGCACAAGCAGCATCTGCTAATTAAATTGATATGCAGCATTATAAACTGTGTGAGACTGTGGCTGTATCTGCATATGAAATATAGGCATGAGGCAGAATATAGGCATGCCGCATATATAGGCAGAATATAGGCATGCCGCATATCATTTTAATGAGCAGAAGCTGCTGATGCCCCTAGGCATACAAAAAGCCCTAGGCAATTGCCTAGTTTGCCTATGCCTAGGGCCGGCTCTGCTTACGATCAAAAAGGGGAGGGGCAGACAGACATGAGTGACAACGAGTGACAACTCTTAAGCATTTCACTTGCACGGTCAGTACGGTGCTTCCTGTGCAGTAAGTAGAGGTGAACCATTAGGGGCTTCAGTAGCGCACGGATGGGGGGTTTCTGAGTACCAGGAAACCCCCCGATGGACCAATTTTTTTCAACAGCAGCGGTCACCCGGCCGACGTTCAGAACACCGCCCCCTCACAGATTCGTGGGTTGGTGGTGTGGGAGACAATATGATATTATTCTCATAGAATCAGCAAATCATGGCATTATGCTGTGAGGGCGAGCCTAATGGTGAAACGTGCCCCTGCCCACGGCATCAATGATTTCCTGCTGCGCACTGGCGTATTTATAATGGGTGCCGTGTGTGCAGTACACATGGGCACCCAGGGTCCAGGGGGACCCACACCGTACACCCTGCACCCATTATTTTTCATACTTACTCTCCGGAGTCGTGCGGCGATGCAGCAGCGCTGCAGAAATCACTGGGAAAATGGTGCCAGTTTGTTTTGCATATACGCAGTAGGAAAGTCACTGGGAAAATGGCCACTGCACCATTTTGCTGGAGATCCGCACATGCGCTCTACACTGTGGGACCCTAGTGCCCAAAGCAACAGTGCTGCCGGCTAGCGAGGAGGGGTCCCAGACGGATCCTGCACACGGGCCTCCTCCTTTCTCGCCCCTGTTGCTGCAGCATCCTCTTCCCTCAGGGCAGGCTCCTGAAGTCATTGTAGGTGTGTGTATGTATGTATGTATGTATGTATGTATGTATGTATGTATTTATTCTATGTATGTGTGTATGTATTTATGTACAGTATATGCATGTATGTTTGTCTATGTGTATATGTATGTATTCTATGTATGTGTGTATGTATGTATGTACAGTATATGCATGTATGTTTGTCTATGTGTATATGTATGTATTCTATGTATGTGTGTATGTATGTATGTATGTATGTATGTATGTACGTACGTACGTACGTACGTACGTACAGTATATGCATGTATGTTTGTCTATGTGTATATGTATGTATTCTATGTATGTGTGTATGTATGTATGTACAGTATATGCATGTATGTTTGTCTATGTGTATAATGTATGTGGATGTATATACTGTATTATGTATGTATGTGTTCTATGTAACATGTGTGTGTACATACTGTCCCCCTACGAATCCTGCGTTTATGTGCAGTTGGAAACATTTTATGTCAGAAACTTAGAGATGTGGCTTGACCAGGGCCGGATTAAGGGCTCAAAATGCTCAAGGGCCTATTGTGAGAAGCAGGAGAGCTGAGACCAGTGCTGTGTGGGTGTGGTCAGTGGTGTGTGGGTGTGGCCAAGGACGTGTGTGTGTGTGGCCAGTGACATGTGGGCCCACTGTCTCCCTATATAAATTCACCCGTTTGCAGAATGTGTTGTGCGTGTGCACTACAGTTCTGTATCCACCGGCAACAGAAGGAGTTATTCTGGGCTGTTACTGGCGATACTCAGTGAAGGCGTGTCGGCAGAATTTATGGGTGGTGCAGAGTAGGGTGAGAACTGTTAATACATATGTTTCCAGGTGTAACATTTGTACAAAGAATAGTTATGGTGCAAATGCAATGATGATGATAATGACGATGACGATGGGTATCAAACCAATCGTACAGATATCACAAAGATGTGTACAACGTAAGGGTGAAATTACACATGTAAACTACTGACTAGGGAAGGCTATCTACCACCAATGTTTTAACAGGCCCGATGGCGAATACTTTTACCATCGATGGGGGAGAAACCAGATGTTTTCCCATAATCGATAGCATTAAACTATTCAACAGTTTTTTTACTTTTTTTTTTTTTTTTGCATGGTAGAGGGACACCCATGAAGCCCCCACCCCCTGACACTCACGAAGCCCCACATCCAGTCTCTGATTGGCCTGCAGCCAAAAGAATAGAAAAGCAGAGATGACCATAGGTGGGTGAAACCATCGATGGTTCCCTTGCAAATAGTTTTTAAACCATCAAGGTTAATCATCAATGGTACCATCGATAGTTAACCCACCAATGGCCATCCCTACTGTTGACGCAATGCAGGAGCAATTATATCCGACTTGCATCCAACTGTGCATCAGTTCCATCAATAACAAAGATTTTCTATAGCTTCTTATGGCAGCAATGATATTAATACTCAGATACCGAGCTCCAGGCAATACTGGCAGTGGTAATAGGTGTCGTACCAGTTCGACAATTTTGCGCATAGCACCATAGCTTAGTTTGCAGATTCACAAATACACAGTGCACTCAGTGGGGGCCACTGTGCAAACATAAATATAAAGTTAAAAGACAAGATTTTTTAAAGTATATATTTAAACTAATAAAAATGTAAATAATAATAATTATAATTAGCATTGTTTCCACTATAGGAGTGCTATGGCGTTACTCGCTGCCCTTAATAAATAGGCAAGGAGATGCCTTCACTAGAGAGACTCGGCAGCAGCTGTCACCTGTGATACCCGGAGGAAGCCATCACCAGTTATGGGGATGTAATAGATTGGGAGAGACTTTATAAGTACAAATGACATTAAATACAAACATATGTTCTCTTCCCATTACAATATCCAATGGGAATCATCTTTCTTGCTGCAGTCTGAATGGAAACATCAGTTATATAATGCTAATAGATGGTCACAGCTTTGTATAATATAGGGACCATGAGCCCAAGTTCATAATATCTCATTTTTACCATACTAATTATTTATATATAAGTACAGCCAATTATCATATATTACACCAGGGTTTAGGGCTCACAGGAATAGTCCTCCAAAGAGGCATACTATACAGGGTGATTCAAAAGTCGCAGTACACCCTTTTGTTTCAAAAACTGTGCAGAAAATTGGAA
Source organism: Pseudophryne corroboree (assembly GCF_028390025.1). Lineage (NCBI taxonomy): Eukaryota > Metazoa > Chordata > Amphibia > Anura > Myobatrachidae > Pseudophryne > Pseudophryne corroboree. The sequence goes on from NC_086451.1 coordinate 56,975,255, forward strand.
AACTGAATACTCAAGTAAGGTATGGGTGAGGTGGGCTATCTTTTAGGGTATGTACCGAACATGGGCGCCATCTTGAAATTGGCCATCTTAAATCTAAGTCAGTTTTTTCAAATGTAAAGGTGGTTGTGTAACATGTCAAACAATAATGGTCGACCTAATGAGTGTCGACCTAAGTGCTGTCGACCTAAAGCACGGATCCCCCCCTAGTTATGGCGTTGTGAGAGACTGAAACATGTTAGGAAGGGGTTAACCCCCTTGGATTCTGGAGACATGTCTAGTTATTCCTCATATGGAGCGGCAGAGATCTGCCTTTCCGAGGCCTCAAGCTCAGTCACTCAATGGCTAGTGTGTGGGAAGGTCAATATGACCCATGACTATGAACTCTCATGCACTGAATAGGCTGTAATTAGTTGTAAAAAGAGAAAATGCAGATGCACACCCTAAATACTAAACACTGCAAATCAGAATAATTATAATAAATTCTGCAATATAACTTAGTGTAAATGTGCGGTGCTTAGCATAATTATGGCCAAAAATATGGGCCCACCAACCATGACCAGGTGACCTCATTTGGTGGTTCCCTAACACTAAGGTTCAAGTCCAGGAAACGGGGTCCCCCACATCAGCGTAAGCCAACTGCCTCAAGGCACCACACTAGTGAGAGGTTTACTTGTTAGGAAAAGTCACATTAGTAAGAAGCGGCAGCTATGTGTTGAGAGGTGAGAGGTAATAATTAGAGCGTTAAAAAGTGTCTCAATAGTATGAAACAATTAAGGTACTAAAAAAGTGCTAGATTAAGTGTTACAATATGAAAAAAGTGCTAAAGTGCAGAGTTTATTATAATTATTCTGATTAGCAGTGTTTAGTATTTAGGGTGTGCACCTCCATTTTCTCATTTTTTATGTGTGGAACTACGCATCTCAGCATGGTAGCGCCTCTCATTATATTTAGAATTTTGGGGTAGTCCGAAGTACATGCATATAGTTCTGCACACTGTGTACAAATACATGCATATAGTTCTGCGCACTGTGTAAATACATGCATATAGCTCCTTGCACTCTGTACATATAAAAGCATATAGCTACGTGCACTCTGTACAAATACATGCATATAGCTCCGCGCACTCTGTACATATACATGCATATAGATCTGCGCACTTTGTACAAATACATGCATATAGCTCCACACACTCTGTACACTTACATGCATATAGCTCCATACACTCTGTACACATACATGCATATAGCTCCACACACTCTGTACACATACATGCATATAGCTCCACACACTCTGTACACATACATGCACATAGCTCCGCACACTCTGTACACATACATGCATATAGCTCCGCGCACTCTGTACAAATACATGCACATAGCTCCGCACACTCTGTACAAATACATGCATAGAGCACTGTGCACTCTGTACAAATACATGCATATAGATCTGCGCACTCTGTACATATACATGCATATAGATCTGCGCACTCTGTACATATACATGCATATAGATCTGTGCACTCTGTACAAATACATGCATATAGATCTGCGCACTCTGTACATATACATGCATATAGATCTGCGCACTCTGTACATATACATGCATATAGATCTGTGCACTCTGTACAAATACATGCATATAGCTACACACACTCTGTACACATACATGCATATAGCTCCATGCACTCTGTACACATACATGCATATAGCTCCGTGCACTCTGTACAAATACATGCATATAGATCTGCACACTCTGTACATATACATGCATATAGATCTGCGCACCCTGTACAAATACATGCATATAGCTACACATTCTGTACACATACATGCATATAGCTCCGTGCACTCTGTACACATACATGCATATAGCTCCGTGCACTCTGTACAAATACATGCATATAGATCTGCACACTCTGTACATATACATGCATATAGATCTGCGCACCCTGTACAAATACATGCATATAGCTTCACACACTGTACACATACATGCATATAGCTCCGTGCACTCTGTACACATACATGCATATAGCTCCGTGCACTCTGTACAAATACATGCATATAGATCTGCACACTCTGTACATATACATGCATATAGATCTGCGCACCCTGTACAAATACATGCATATAGCTACACACTCTGTACACATACATGCATATAGCTCCGTGCACTCTGTACACATACATGCATATAGATCCGTGCACTCTCTACAAATACATGCATATAGATCTGCACACTCTGTACATATACATGCATATAGATCTGCGCACCCTGTACAAATACATGCATATAGCTACACACTCTGTACGCATATAGCTCCGTGCACTCTGTACACATACATGCATATAGCTCCGTGCACTCTGTACAAATACATGCATATAGATCTGCGCACTTTGTACAAATACATGCATATAGCTCCACACACTCTGTACACATACATGCATATAGCTCCATACACTCTGTACACATACATGCATATAGCTCCACACACTCTGTACACATACATGCATATAGCTCCACACACTCTGTACACATACATGCATATAGCTCCGCACACTCTGTACACATACATGCATATAGCTCCGCACACTCTGTACAAATACATGCACATAGCTCCGCACACTCTGTACAAATACATGCATAGAGCTCCGTGCACTCTGTACAAATACATGCATATAGATCTGCGCACCCTGTACAAATACATGCATATAGCTACACACTCTGTACACATACATGCATATAGCTCCGTGCACTCTGTACACATACATGCATATAGCTCCGTGCACTCTGTACAAATACATGCATATAGATCTGCACACTCTGTACATATACATGCATATAGATCTGCGCACCCTGTACAAATACATGCATATAGCTTCACACTCTGTACACATACATGCATATAGCTCCGTGCACTCTGTACATATACATGCATATAGATCTGCGCACTCTGTACAAATACATGCATATAGCTACACACACTCTGTACAAATACATGCATATAGCTACACACTCTGTACACATACATGCATATAGCTCCGTGCACTCTGTACACATACATGCATATAGCTCCATGCACTCTGTACAAATACATGCATATAGATCTGCACACTCTGTACATATACATGCATATAGATCTGCGCACCCTGTACAAATACATGCATATAGCTACACACTCTGTACGCATATAGCTCCGTGCACTCTGTACAGATACATGCATATAGCTCCGTGCACTCTGTACTGTCAAAGTCGAAAAATATCATGCTGCACGTTGCCATATATTAACCCCATGCGCTCGCCCGCTGCACGTGCACATTCTCTCCCGTGCGTGCGCATATTCGCAGTTGCGTAATGGAGCTTCTACGGCCGTGCGCATTGGCGCGTGGTATGCGCACTTACGATAGAGTTTGTGTGCGTCTGGTGGGCGACTCGATCGTTACATAGTTAATCCGAATAGTATGTTTTATAGGTAATGGTTCCCTTAATAATAACTGTTAGTTTGTTTATTGTAACTGGTCGCTGGACAGAGGAATTCCTCTTTGCATGATACGAAGGGTCAGACAGGGTTTGAGCAGTGGTGTTTGGTACCTAACTAAAGAACATTTTATTAGAAACAATCCGGTGCTGGTTAGGTAAAGATTAATCGCTCCTGCGTATAGTTATGTCTATTAGTAGTTTCTGGACATTTACTATATTTGCGGTTCATTATCCATGCGGCGGGAATCCTGAGATTCCCTCCCACCTGAGCAGTTCGATATAGTCACAGCCCACCTGTTCAAACTAACCTATGACCTTTTGTTATAGTGCGGGGAGACATTCCTGTGTCCAATGAACAATGAGATTATAGGTCCCTTTGTAGTGTACTGTACGCAGTGTATATAAGGACAGCCAGCCTGGCCAGCTCGGTCTTCTCTCCACAACGGTTTTCATCATTGACTAACTAGAGAGCTGGTACCAGGACTGCGCAGCGATCGTTCCCAGTGTGTAAGTTATTCTCTGTGACCAACTTGTTCTCTATTTGTATTTGCCATATTCTCTCTCTCTCTCTCTGTTATTGTTACGCTGTTGTATATTGTATATGTGTAGTTATTCTGCTTAGATATTGATGTTAGTCTGTAGTGTATGAACTGTTAACTGTTTTCCCTTTTTTTACATAGCTAAATATTGTTAGTAAAGGTGTTGGAACCTTAGCAAGGTATTGTGTGTTTATTACATTACTGAGGGTATTTGGAGCGTCTCAATCGCTCAAACAGCTTTCACATTAACAAGGTCAAGCAGCGTTATATCGCTACAGTATTTCAGTAGTAAGGTTTACAGTACAAATTTAATCTTTCAGTGTGTTGCATACAAGGTTTACTGAGTGTCATCCCGTGAGCGGCTGCGCCGCTCGTGTTCCCCTCGTGGTCACGAGCGTCCGCTACGCTGGTAGCGTAGCATTACGGTAGTCGGCCGCCTATAGCGTGCTCGATACCCAGCTAAGCTGTGAGCGAGCGTGCCGCATGTGCGTCTCGACCACGGCTAAGCGTCTGCTACGCTAAGTGCGTACCCTTACGGTACCACATGCGCCAATTGCGTACTGAGTCTCTTACCAATATATAGTAAATGTTATAAGATAAATATTTAGCTTTATCAATTGGCGGCTCGTCCGTCCTCCACATATCCGCACTAGCGAACACAGACTTTATCTGTCAGCAAGGGCGGGAAGGCAGTATCCCTTCGTATCCGTATTGGTGGTGAGGGATACAGTAGTGCTGACTAGATAAGCGTCTGCATCGCTACGCTGTAGGAGTGCTGGTGGAATCCGGAACCGGAAGGTAAGAACAAAACGCTATTGTCTTTTAAAACTGTTTATCTCTGTTTTGCGTACGCAACACATGCACACACCTGCATTTCTTTTTATTTGTGTATTTTCACATCTCACCTTCCTGCTTGCCATTTATCATTGATAACGTGCTGAGAAAGATTTGTTGCTATTGGTAGTTAAAAGTAATATTAATACGTTAAGGAGTAAATTGTAAAACACGCACACGGCTTTACCTAAAGATACAAGGAAAGATCTGTGGGGTGCTCGGTAGATGATTACAGTTATAGATCATCTACATTGATATAAACGTGTTAGTTGTATTTCTATGGATATATCTGGCTTGCGTACATGTGTCTCTAACAAAGGGCGGGACTAGCGTACGCGACGCAAGGGCCGACGCACGGAGCGTCTGGGTACGCCCACATAATACAAATCACACGATAGTATTGTTTTAGTAGGCGATATGGAGGCAACGCGATAATAGCGCAAATCAATCTCAGTGTCCAAAATTTGAAGCTAATAGATCCTTCTCTAGTTGCAACTCCTCTAGATTAGCCTGCGATACTGAATGAAAGGGATTTCTGCGCAGAAACGAAAGTAAAGAGTATATGAGGTGAAAGTGTGTGTATACATATATATAAGTTTCTAATTTTTGGGTGGAACCACAGGAAATCATCGAGTTCTCGTGAGGTACATACGTGTAAGTGACGGCACGGTGGCTTGGGAGGCATCCCTTGTTAAACATATTAAAAGAAGAGCATTAGAGTATAGCAGACCAGGAGGTCTACTGTAGCACAGACCAGGAGGTCACGGACCAGGAGGTACAGGTACAGCAGACTAGGAAGTCCGCTATAGATAAAGAGTAAAGAAGCACAACACCAGGAAGGGTTGGTGCGGTACCCATATAGGCCATTAAGCTCTGGCTGAAGGAATTCGCAGCCACAATTTTCGATTCCACTGGTCGTTCCGCACATAAGATTAGTTGCTTATGTGCAGAACGATTGTACCGCATGTAATTGTGTGCATTAGTTAGTAACTTGACCCAGTACCATTTGCGTACGCTAGAAGGGTCATAAACGCTATTTGTACATTCTAACGTGATTTGAGTCATTTTTTTTTATTTTAAGGGAGGTTCGCTGGTCACTCGGGAATTCTCTAACAACCAATAGTTACTGGGAAGGGTTAAGTGCTCTTCGGATCACACCCACATGTTCCAGTAAATAGAGGTCCAGGTCGCAGGGGCCCTAGGTTGAGTACGCCAGCGCTAAGGCAGTGTGTGGGCGTATTGGTCGACGTGGGCGAGTGAGTGGAGGTACTCGGTAAACTTCCGCCGCCGGCCTACTCCGGACATCTTGGTTTTTGTAAGGGTTCGCTGAAGACCCTGATTTGAAGGTCAGAGGTAGTGAAAGCAACACCTGCAAAGATGGGGGCCAGTTGTTCAGGTAGGGGGCGATCAACCTCGGTTCAGGTTGACTTAGTAAACCGACCAATCGGGTCGGCAAGGCATATCATGTGTGAGAAATACGGTTCACACACAGAGGTTTTTTGCGATGAATGGGAAAGAATGACTGTGCATGACGGGGAAAAGTTCCCACGGGTAGGCAGTTTTAGTCCCGAGGTGTTACAAAATCTAAGGAGAAGGATATGTCTCATTAAATCTGCAAAGAGACGGATCAAACATTATGATTATTTACAATTATGGCAACAGGAAGGTGAAATACAGAGAGGATTGGCTCAAGCGGCTGGATCTGACCCTATCAGGAAACTGATAGCCACCGCTCCACCACCACCATACATAACAGGAGAGAAAGTGGTTACAGAGAATGGCACACTGGTGTATGATAAACATGCACTTAGTAACTGTATAGATGTTAAGAATAATGTAACTAAGATTGTTGATGCTAATACTAACTCGTGCAAGCTGTACCCTGTTTTAAACTTTCCCCAGGATTGTGACCAAGAGGATGAACCCACAACAATATCGCACTCTCTCTAGCAGCCACCATAGCAGAAACAACAGTGGGCACGTCCCAAAAAGTAAGAGCAGTATCAAAGGCCCCTAGTGGAGGCACAGGTGAGGTCGTATCAACTGGTAAGTACGGCACTGTACACTATGCTGAAACCATTACACCACATGTTGTAGAATCTACTCAGAATGATGCTATTGAACTTAATCCCGTTAGGGTAATTGCAGTACCAAATGGGAAAACTGACACTTCAGGAGTCACTCCTGTCAGAAACATCGCCATGCACTGCCCCTTTTCCCGAACGGAATTAAGATCAATGGTGTCTGAATTCCCTGATCCTAGGAAAGATCTAGTTGCAAGCCAGAAGTACATTAGAGAGCTAGGACATACTGTGGAGCCCAATAACAAAGATTGGCGGACATTGCTGAGGGCATGTTTACCCTCCAATGTTGACTCAGCGAGTTTTATAACTGACTGTAGACTAGACGAAGAAGTACCCCTTACTGAGGAGTACAATCAAGATAACGTGAAAAGACTAAATTTGCAGCTGGGAGTATATTTCCCAGCTGTTGCTAAATGGAACAAAATTTTCTCCATCAAGCAAAAGGAGGGAGAAACAGCTGCTGAGTATTTTCATCAGGCACTGCAGGAAATGGCTAAGTATACAGGGATAGAAGACATTAAAACAAATGTGAATCATAGAGAAGTAGCAGTATCTGTGTTAATGGATGGTTTAAAGGAAGTATTGAGGACGAGGGTACAGACCACCCAACCATGTTGGAGAGGTTTGTCAGTGGCTACTTTGAGAGAGGCCGCTATTGATCATGATCGAAACATCACCAGACACAGGGAGTCGCAGAGTGATAAGTTAATGGCCGTAAGTATACAGGCCCTGACCACAAGGCCACCTCAGTATAAGTCTCCGACCCCTGTAGGTAAGTCAAATGTGGTAACTTGTTATTACTGTCATAAAGAGGGACATTTTGCACGAGACTGTAGATCGAAAAATGCACAAAAATCATATCAACCCCCTAGACAACGACATGACACACGAAATTGGGATCAAGGACCGCAGAGACGGAGTTATGAGCCACACGCAGGGGAAACAAAAAGGTATCCCCCAAGAAGAGACTGGCAAGTCTCTGATAGTTCCCATTTACCCCCTTCACAGGTAATAGCTGCCAGCGCAATGCAGGGAGGCCACCACATACAATAGGGGTGGGGCCACACCTGTAGTCTGCAGCCAGTGAAATTAATTGCGAGCCTTGGAAATGAACCTGAGGCCACAATTGATGTAGCTGGTAAATCTTTAAATTTCCTTGTAGATACGGGGCGGCCAAGTCAGTGATAAATTCGACCGTGGGATTGAGAACCACTGGTAAAACAATTCCAGCCATGGGAGTAACAGGAGTAGTACAGCACTACCCTTTAAGCAAACCTGCAGAGATTACGATAGGGCCTTTGCATACCAAGCATTCTTTTCTGCTGGCCGCATCGGCTCCGACTAATCTCCTAGGGAGAGATTTACTGTGCAAAATGGGATGTGTCATATATTGTACTCCTGAAGGTGTGTTCTTGGACATACCCGAAAACCACGCTCAGGAAGTGCAGGATATGCTAGACTCCCCAACAAGATTAATGTCCCACACTGTTGTTGTAAATAGGTGTCCGTCCAAGGTAGAGGAAATGATTTCCCAGATACCGGAATCACTTTGGACCAAGGATGGACAAGACACTGGATTAATGGCAAACGTAGCCCCAGTAGTTGTACAAGTAAAAGATGGTAGGATAGCTCCAAAAATCCCACAATACCCTCTGAAGCCAGAGGTGGAGTTAGGAGTTTTTCCTGTAATAGAGCGCTTGCTACAACAGGGCATTCTGGTAAGGACGTCCAGCACTGCTAATAGTCCCATCTTCCCTGTTAAAAAGAGTGGGGGGAGGGGTTACAGATTAGTGCAGGATCTAAGAGGGATCAACAAAATAGTTGAGAGTCAATTCCCCGTAGTGCCAAATCCAGCTGTCATCCTTATGCAAATCCCTCCCACTGCCAAATTTTTCACTGTGATTGACCTCTGCTCCGCCTTCTTCTCGGTACCTCTGCACCCTGACAGTCAATACTTATTCGCATTTACATACAGAGGAGTTCAGTACACCTGGACTCGATTACCACAAGGTTTCATTGACAGTCCAAGTATTTTCTCTCAGGCCTTGCATGATTGTTTACAGTCTTTCCAACCTGAGAGTGGATCAGTATTAATACAGTACGTGGATGATTTACTGCTGTGTTCTGATTCACTAGAAGCGTCCCTGAGAGATACGAAACAACTCCTGTTTCATCTTTCAGACACAGGACACAAGGTTTCCAAAGATAAGTTACAATTATGCCAGACCAGGGTGAAGTATTTGGGACACTGCCTAACACAAGGACTGAGACACCTTACCGCTGATAGAATTCAAGCAATTCGTGACATGACCCTGCCACAAACCCAGCAACAGATTAGAACGTTTTTAGGAATGTGTGGGTATTGCCGTAACTGGATCCCAGGTTTTTCCATACTAGCCTTGCCTTTGCAGGAGATGGTCTCCTCAAACAAACCTGACCGGATTTCGCACACAGACGAGTCTGAGATGGCATTTGAGAGACTTAAACAGTGCCTAACGCAGGCACCAGCATTAGGTATGCCAGATTATGGAAAACCCTTTGAACTGTACGGAACAGAGAGTGCTGGGTGCGCGGCAGGTGTTTTAACCCAGAAGCATGGTGATGCCAGCAGGCCGGTAGCCTACTATAGCGCTCAGCTAGACACGGTAGCGCGATCCCTCCCCACATGCTTGCGAAGCGTTGCAGCAATAGCATTGCTAGTAAGTAAAAGCGAAGGTGTAGTGCTAGGACACAATCTCACAATTCATACACCACATGCAGTGTCAGCTTTACTGAATTCGGCCCAAACCAGACACGTCTCATCAGCACGGTTTACAAGATGGGAATTGGCATTGATGGCCCCCGTAAACATCACCATAAGGAGATGCTGCGCACTAAATCCTGCAACATATCTCCCAGGTGTACCTGGACAGGCACAAAGGGTGGAGGATGAGAGTGATGGTGAAGGAGGATTTAGTAAGGACAGCGACACACATGATTGTATGGAATATTTGACCCAAAATTTCACGGCAAGGCCTGACATCAGTGACAACCCACTGGAAGATGTAGATTTTACTTTCTACACTGACGGCAGTTGTCACAGACAGACGGACTCGGGAGACTTGTGTACTGGATACGCAGTCGTAGATGACCAAGGTACCATAGAAGCGGAACCCCTAGGCCCACCACACTCAGCACAAGTTGCTGAACTGGTTGCCCTAACCAGAGCATGCGAATTGGCTAAAGGCAAGTCAGCCAATATCTACACAGATTCTAGGTACGCCTTCGGAGTAGTCCATGATTTCGGGGCCCTATGGCGCCTCAGAAATTTCATGACGGCAGCTGGCACACCCGTAGCACATGCAGCCCACATCAAAAGACTTCTAACAGCGATACAGGAACCCGACAGAGTGGCTGTTATCAAGTGTAAAGCTCACACGTATAGCCAAGACCCGGTATCAGTTGGTAACAGCCGAGCAGACGAAGCTGCTAAATCAGCAGCCAGTAACCCCATACAGACAGACAGCACACAACTGATGGTATTTAATACTGTAGACACACAGAAATTATATGAAATGCAAGATTTGTGTTCACCACAAGAAAAGGCAGTTTGGAGGTCAAAAGGATATGGCCAGGAGTCCTCAGGACTCTGGACAGATGGACAGGGTAAGCCAGTGGCACCCAGAGCTTACCTTCCAAGTCTAGCGGAAGCAGCACATGGACTGACTCATCTAGGCAAAGAAGGAATGTGTAAGTTGGTAAGAGCTTATTGGTGCGCCCCAGGATTTTCTTCCCATGCGGGTAAAAGAGCGATGACATGTCTCACCTGCTTGAAGAAGAATATCGGAAAGGCAATACCAACAGAGCCATCCCATATCCCTCCTACAGATGGTCCTTTCCAGGTAATACAAATTGATTTCATACAATTGCCACCTTGTAGAAATTTAAAATATGTATTGGTTTGTATTGACGTGTTCTCAAATTGGGTTGAAGCATTTCCCGCGGCCACAAATACCGCTGTGTTTACTGCAAATAAAATTGTACAGGAATTTGTGTGCAGGTATGGTATCCCTAGAATCATTGAGAGTGATAGGGGTACCCATTTTACAGGTGAAGTCTTTCAAACAATGGCCCTCATTCCGAGTCGTTCGCTCGTTCTTTTTTTTCGCATCGCAGTGAAAATCAGCTTAGAGCGCATGCGCAATGTTCGCACTGCGACTGCGCTAAGTAATTCTGCTATGAAGAAAGGATTTTTACTCACGGCTTTTTGTTCGCACCGGCGAACGTAGTGTGATTGACAGGAAATGGGTGTTACTGGGCGGAAACACGGCGTTTTATGGGCGTGTGGCTGAAAACGCTACCGTTTCCGGAAAAAACGCAGGAGTGGCCGGAGAAACGGGGGAGTGTCTGGGCGAACGCTGGGAGTGTTTGTGACGTCAAACCAGGAACGACAAGCACTGAACTGATCGCACAGGCAGAGTAAGTCTGGAGCTACTCTAAAACTGCTAAGTTTTTTTTGTTCGCAATATTGCGTAAACTTCGTTCGCACTTTTAAGATGCTAAGATACACTCCCAGTAGGCGTAGACTAAGCGTGTGTAACTCTGCTAAATTCGCCTTGCGACCGATCAACTCGGAATGAGGGCCAATGTGTAAGTTGATGGGAATTAATAGTAAGCTGCACACTCCGTACCGCCCCCAGGCGAGTGCGAAGGTGGAAAGAGTAAACAGCACTATTAAAAACAAATTAAGCAAGGTAATGGCTGAAACAGGATTGTTGTGGCCCAAAGCTTTGCCAATCGTATTATACAGCATCAGAACCACTCCCAGGTCCCCTCTTAATCTGTCTCCTTTTGAAATTCTGTTTGGTCGACAACCCCATGTTATGATTAACCCCCAGGATGATTTGAAGTGTAACAATGAAGTAACCGTAAAGTACTTGGTTAAGATGAGTAAGCAATTGAGGAATCAGAATGATAATCTAAAGTTGGTGATTCCTGATACATGCATATAGATCTGCGTACTCTGTACATATACATGCATATAGATCTGCGCACTCTGTACAAATACATGCATATAGCTACACACACTCTGTACACATACATGCATATAGCTCCACGCACTCTGTACACATACATGCATATAGCTTCGTGCACACTGTACAAATACATGCATATAGCTCCGCGCACTCTGTACACATACATGCATATAGCTACACATACATGCATATAGCTCCGCACACTCTGTACACATACATGCATATAGCTACGTGCACTCTGTACAAATACATGCATAGAGCTCTGTGCACTCTGTACACATACATGCATATAACTCCGGGCACTCTGTACACATACATGCATATAGCTCCGCACACTCTGTACACATACATGCATATAGCTCCGCGCAGTCTCTGTACATATACATGCATATAGCTCCGCACATCCTGTACACATACATGAATATAGCTCCGCACACTGTGTACAAGTACATGCATATCGCTCCGTGCACTCTGTACAAATACATGCATATAGCTTCACGCTGTCTGTACACATACATGCATATAGCTCCGCACACTCTGTACATGTACATGCATATAGCTCCGCACACTCTGTACACATACATGCATATAGCTCCGCACACTCTGACACATACATGCATATAGCTCTGCGCACTCTGTACAAATACATGGATATAGCTCTGCACACTGTGTTCACATACATGCATATAGCTCCGTGCACTCTGTACACATACATGCATATAGCTCCGCGCACTCTGTACACATACATGCATGTAGCTCTGCGCACTCTGTACACATACATGCATATAGCTCTGCGCACTCTGTACAATACATGGATATAGCTCCACGCACTCTGTACACATACATGCATATAGCTCTGCACACTGTGTTCACATACATGCATATAGCTCCGAGCACTCTGTACACATACATGCATATAGCTCCGCGCACTCTGTACACATACATCCATATAACGTTTTGCATGATTTAAGGCTAGATAAACCTGCTGCTGTAACAAAATAATAAGGTAACTGGCAGAACTTGTACACACACTATCTGACAAACAAGCTTCGCTTTACATCTATTTTTATGTTGCCTGCAGCGTTCAGGAGCGCCTGGTGCTTGGTACAATATAACAGAGTTCTATTGGTGCACTTATTACGTGCGCAGTACACCATGCTGCAGGGGCCCTGGCAAATGTGAACTCTCTGAGGGCAGCTACATGATGTGTCTGTGGTTTTAACAAGTGTTGTTTTTCAGCGTCCTTGTGTAGAGCACTTAAGCTGATGCTGTTTGCAGGAAACACTCGTGCTGAGCAGAAGCTACAGTGCGCTGCTAAAGACACATAAAAAAAAGCTGAGAGACGGAATTTTCTCTTTCTGCACCGCTATGGAAGCATTCTCCATCCTTCTGTATAGAAGAAATCAGACTCAGAACTGCACTTGTTTATTTCCCGAGCCAAATCAGCCCTCTCTGTAAATGTAGCTTACACGGCAGGAGTCTGCGTCATGTAGCGTTAGATGCATTTTACGCAAAATACGCTGATAAAACGCAGGCAAAGAACAGATGCAATTACAGGTTGATTATCCCTTATCTGATATGCTCCAAAATCCTACATTTTGGAGCACTGACTGAGATAGTGACATCTTGATGGTTCAATGGGCCTAATTCAGACCTGATTGCAGCAGCAAAATTGTTCGTTAATGAGCAAAACCATGGGAGTAGTTCCAAGTAATTCCAAGTTGATCGCAGCAGGAAATTTTTTAGCAGTTGGGCAAAACCATGTGCACTGCAGGGGGGGGGGGGGCAGATATAACATTTACAGAGAAAGTTAGATTTGGGTGGGTTATTTTGTTTCTGTGCAGGGTAATTACTGGCTGCTTTATTTTTACACTGCAATTTAGATTGCAGATTTAACTCCCCACACCCAAATCTATCTCTCTCTGCACATGTTATATTTGCCTCCCATGCAGTGCACATGGTTTTGCCCAACTGCTAACAAAAATCCTGCTGCGATCAACTCAGAATTACCCCCCATGTGCACTGCAGGGGGGGGGGGGGGGGGGGGGGGGGGGCAGGGGCAGATATAACATGTGCAGAGAGAGTCCAAGTCCTCACTGCGACTGCCGTCTCAGATGCGCTGTCTCAGATGCGTGCGTGGTACAAAGAAAATCGCTCAGATCCGCAAACACCATCTCAACCAGGCCCTATGTGTATAAGGTGTATATGAAACATAAATTAACGGAACGTCCAATACATTTCCAGTACACTTTCATGAGTCTAAATCTATACTGCGACGCTATACAAAATTGGGATGCACGTGTGGTGTGACTCAGGCGCATGCACAGACAAAAAAACATTGCTCCAATGCGTATGACATTGCCGCTGAATCCCAGGCCTAATATATAACTTTGGGGGTAATTCCAAGTTGATCGCAGCAGGAATTGTGTTAGCAATTGGGCAAAACCATGTGCACTGCAGGGGAGGCAGATATAACATGTGCAGAGAGAGTTAGATTTGGGTGTGGTGTGTTCAATCTGCAATCTAAATTGCAGTGTAAAAATAAAGCAGCCAGTATTTACACTGCACAGAAACAAAATAACCCACCCAAATCTAACTCTCTCTGCAAATGTTATATCTGCCTCCCCTGCAGTGCACATGGGCCCTCATTCCGAGTTGATCGGTCGCAAGGCGAATTTAGCAGAGTTACACACGCTAAGCCGCCGCCTACTGGGAGTGAATCTTAGCTTCTTAAAATTGCGACCGATGTATTCGCAATATTGCGATTACTAACTACTTAGCAGTTTCAGAGTAGCTCCAGACTTACTCTGCCTGTGCGATCAGTTCAGTGCTTGTCGTTCCTGGTTGACGTCACAAACACACCCAGCGTTCGCCCAGGCACTCCCACCGTTTCTCCAGCCACTCCTGCGTTTTTTCCGGAAACGGTAGCGTTTTCAGCCACACGCCCCTGAAACGCCGTGTTTCCGCCCAGTAACACCCATTTCCTGTCAATCACATTACGTTCGCCGGAGCGATGAAAAAGCCGTGAGTAAAAATACTTTCTACATAGCAAAGTTACTTGGCGCAGTCGCAGTGCGAACATTGCGCATGCGTACTAAGCGGATTTTCATTGCGATGCGATGAAAAATACCGAGCGAACAACTCGGAATGAGGGCCATGGTTTTGCCCAACTGCTAAAAAATTTCCTGCTGCGATCAACTTGGAATTACCCCCTATATCCAGCTCACCCCATTTCCCTTGTATTTCTGCTGCACACTACAGACAACCAGATCTCAACTTCTCAGCTGTCTCCCGTCACTTTCAAGAGCTTTACATGTGCTCATTACAATGAGGATAGTTATGCATCAGGATAGCATAAATGCCAAGCCAGAGTAGAGTTGGTGCAGAGACAGTGGGCCCATTGGCTTTTCTATAATGGGTGCAGTGTGTGTGATGCAAACGGGCCCCTGAGTCCAGAGGGGGCCCGCACCACACACACTGCATCCATTTTTTTAATACTCACCCCTCCAGAGTCTTGCGCCGACGTCACTGGCGCTGTTAAAATTAAAACCCCATGAAAATGGCACAGCGGCCATTTTCACAGAGTTCTGCGCATGCCCAGTAGAGAAATCTCTGGGTAAATGGCTGTTGCACCATTTTCCCGGAGATCTGCGAATGCGCAGTAGAGTCTGAGCCCTCTAGCGCTCAGACTCTACAGCGCTCCTGCAGAGAGGAGTGGGCCCGTACGGAGGAGGCAGCACACGGGCCTTTTCCTCTCTTAAAGCGCCCCTGAGTAGGCCTGAGTCACAGGGAGGCGCAATGCTGATCTTTGCGCAGCTGAGCAGTTAGATGTCTATTTGCTAAGCCTTGGAATGAGATAAAGCGGGCGGAGAAAAAAATAGTACCAGCCAATCAGCTCCTCACAGTCATATTTCAAACACAGCCTTTGACATAGCAGTTAGGAGCTGACTGGCTGGTGCTTTATCTACGTCCAATGTTTTTCCATCCAAAACTTAGTACATAGACCCCTTCATTTGCTACTGCGCATGCGCCAAAAGTCCAGGAAGTCCACTTCAGCTCATGCGTTCCCTGTCTTTACGCAGAGCCCAACCATGGGTGTTCCTGGCTGGTGGCTGAGAGCTGGGCTGAAATGTTCACAAAAAAGGCAGTCTCATGGGCTTGTTATGGGCGTGTCATGGGTGTGTTATAGGCGTGTCTGTGAACTCAGCTACATTCCCAAACACAGATCCACAACCTCAGAGGCCACATTCAGACTTGTCTGAGGTGCGATCACTTGGCAGCTCATACCCTGTGGCAACTGTCAGTGGTGGTCGCGATGGCGCTCCTATGCTGGACTGTCAGCGCCACCCACGCAGCTACACTGACCCCGGTCTCAGAGAGTGGGCGTGTCAGTGCTTGAAATCTTCGTCACACGCTGGAAGGGACAGATCAGCATTTGCATATTATCGTTCCCACTGCTATAGCGAATGCCACTCCGCCAACTACCGCATTACTCTGGGGCAGATTTATTAAGCCTGGTGAAGTGATAAAGTAGAAGGTGATAAAGGACCAGCCAGTCAGCTCCTAACTGTCATTTTTCAAACTCAGCCTGTGACATGAAAGTTAGGATCTGATTGGCTGATACTTTATCACCTTCCACTTTATCACTTCACCAGGCTTACTAAATCTGCCCCTCTGTCTCTACACAATGTAATACCACAATGCAGTGCCATGGCGTTACAGAGAATGCTGTCTGTAAAGTGTTATTAATGAAAGCAGAAGCCGCGCATACCATGTAATAAATATATATAATTAAATACAGACTCAAAGTACAAATTAAATCCAATTAAAGACAACCAGCTGTTGTTTTCATCTTTAAGAACGGAATGGGAATTCTTTGCTGCGGCACCTCAAATGAAAATATCAATTAAGCACTGCAAATACACACGACAGTCTCTAATATAGCAGTCACACTTAGGGCCAAGCTGCAGTCAGCCAATCAGAAGCGGCCAAGTAGAGCTACCATTCGTTATGATAATGATCAGTGCATTTAGCTGCACCAGCCTCCAGCACCACCCGATTCACCTCCAGACTGGGGTATTATGTGTCTGCTACCTCGTAACCACATCCTGTTCTAGACATTCCCGCAGTCGGAAGTTAGGCGGTATTCTGGCGCATGTGGCATAAACAGCAGAATTTTCCTGACACTAACGCAACCAGAGGTGTAGCCGCAACCACCGTGGGGTGTGCCGAATATTGGGAGGCATGCGGAAAGGCTTGTTTTATTCAAGAATAAAACTGACACATGTCCAGCCCTACATATGTCACTCTATCCAGAGCCGGATTGAGGGCTACATGGGCGTGGGGTTGAAAATGTTCAAGGGCCTATTGTGAGAAGCAGAAGAGGTGTGGCCAGTGCTATGTGGGTGTGGCCAGTGCCGTAGGGGTGTGAACACCACTAAACTATCCGCGGCCACTTCACTCCTCTATCGGGACCCCTGCAGCGCTACTGCACATTCATGGTGTACTGACTACTGCGCATTCGTGGTCTACTGACTGCTGTGCATGCATGGTTTACTCATCCATGTGTGTCGGCCATTGTTGGGGAGGGGTCTGGGAAGAACACCCTCAGCAAGTTTTGCAAAATAGGCTATAGCAGCTAACGCCATCCCCAGATACTGTTAGCCGCTCGGGACAAACTAGATTGTGCGGCCCTCACAGAAACCTTTGGATGTTGCGGCTGCGGTCAGTAATGTGCGGACAGAGGCAGATACAGAGATATCTGCTGTCAATCTTCTGTGGTTCTCTGTGGTAATAATAAAACACTGGCAAACACTGAATGATAAACAGGCCCCTAAAAGATACCAATATATTAACTTTACCGGGGAAGCTATTACGTGCCAGACACTGAAAATAGATCAGCAGTTTATTTACATGCCGAGCGGGCCGACTTTATTAAATTGATGCATCAACTGGAGCCAAGACGCAATAGTTCATCACGCCGCTTCTCCCCTGACAAATTAATACCTGACATATAGGAAAAGGTGATGATAAAACAAATGTTTGGGCTCTCACCTATGACACTTGAGTCTATTATCCAGTATGTATAATTAAGTAGCACATCAGACTGATTAAGAATACATTTACAGTGCTGGATTGAAATGAGAAGCTTATACAGTAGTAATACCAACCACACTGGCGGACAAACTGCAGACACAAGACGAGCTGAATGCCAGGGACAGCCCAACAAAAATCGCCGTGCATGTGACCGCGGACTGCGACTTTATGCTAATGATGGTTACAGTCCTCCCCAATTGTAGAACTGTGTGGGGGAGATGTCAATGTCTTGGAAAGAGAATAAGTGGAGAGAGATAAAATACCAGCCAATCAGCTCCTAAGTGCCATATGACAGGAGCTGATTGGTTGGTACTTTATCTCTCTCCACTTTATCACTCCCCAAGGCTTAGTACATCTGCCCCTGTGTTTGAGTGTGCAAGGACTTTGACACACTTTGTGCGTCTTTAGATGCAACAATCCCGCTTCATGTGACTCTAGAGACAACCATCCAGCACACCATCAAAACTTGCATCAGCCCATGCTGGGTGCAGATTCTCTGGGGTCTATTCATGAAGCAGTGAAAATGGTGGAAAGTTGAGCCAGTGGAGAAGTTGCCCATGGCAACCAATCAGCATTGAAGTAACATTTATAATTTGCACACTATACAATTGTACGAAACAGCTGATTGGTTGCCATGGGCAACTTCTCCATAGGCTCACTTCTCCACAGTTTTCACTGCAGGGGTCTGATCTGCCACCTACCAGTCACCACCCAGGAACACCCTATACATTTCCCATACATTTCTGAGACCACGCATCTCAATTGCTATGGCGACTCAGTGTGTACACACCACAGGACGCATGCGCTGTGCTACTTTTATTTACTGAGACGCATCCGCACTTGAGAAACAACAGCATTTGGACCGACTAAGAATCAGGCCTGCAGTCCCTTGTCCTAGATATAATAACAGTCTTAGGGGTACATTTACTAAGCAGCGATAAGAGCAGAGAAGTGAGCCAGTAGAGAAGTTGCCCATGGCAACCAATCAGCACTGAAGTAACATCTATAATTTGCATACTATAAAATGATACAGAGCTGCTTATTGGTTGATGGGGAAATATCTCCACTGGCTCACTTCTCCGCTCTTATCACTGCTTAGTAAATGTACCCCTTAATGCCCGTACAAACTAGTCAATATAGTAAACGACATTGCTCATTTTGACCGTTCCTGAGCAATATTGTTTACTATATTTCCCAGTGGTATGCAGTAAACAATGGACGATGCGCTGCCCCGCACCTCATTAACTAGGCTCATTGTCGCCTGGCCAGACAGCTCAATTTGGACTCATCACCCAAAGTTACATGCGCGGCCTGGCCAAGGCATGACGTCACTGTGCGATATGGTTAGTGATATCGCAGTGTGTAAGCCCACGTCGAGTGGACCAGGCTGGGAGGGGCACACACTATGCAATGTCGGTCATGGA
This sequence comes from Pseudophryne corroboree, assembly GCF_028390025.1. NCBI lineage: Eukaryota > Metazoa > Chordata > Amphibia > Anura > Myobatrachidae > Pseudophryne > Pseudophryne corroboree. The sequence goes on from NC_086451.1 coordinate 56,994,727, forward strand.
GCAGTGTGTACCCACCTTTCGGTATTTATAATGGGTGCAAGGTTTGCACATGGGCCGCTAAGTCCAGGGGAGCCACACTGCACACCCTGCATGCATATAAATAAACCCCCCCCCCCCCTCCCCCCCCCCCCCCCCCCCCCTTCATAGTCCCCTTCAGCAGGCGCTGCAGACAGAATTCACTGAGAAAGTGGCTGCCTTCCCAGTGATTTGCGCATGCACAATAGAGATGTCCCCAGGAACAGTGCACGGGCGCCATATTCCTGGAGACATGCTCATGTGCTGTAGACTCTTGGGGAAATGTACTAAGCAGTGACAAGCATAGAGAAATGAGCCAGTGGAGAAGTTTCCAATGCAACTTGCAACCAATCAGCTGCTCTGTATAATTGTAAAGTATTCAAATTATAAATGTTACTTCAATGCTGATTGGTTGCCATGGGCAACTTCTCCACTGGCTCTCTTCTTCGCTCTTTTCACTGCTTAGTACATATCCCCCTGTGATAAATCCAGAGTTTACTCACTGCCAGAGATGAGGGGGCCCACACGAAGCCTGTACACCAGCCCTCTCCTCTCTTAAACGTCCCTGATGTCCACAAAAAACAATGGTTCATGTTAATGACTTATGTGGGCCAATTTAGTTACATGTGAGGAGGGCGAGTTGTCGTTACAACTGCGTAGAAACAACGACAGCAGCAGAGAAACTTCCCTCCCTCGTGGAGCGATCTCACCTCGGACTCGTGGACTTTTGTATGCAGCCCTATGTCTGTCACGAGCTGTACAGTAAGGGTGGCATGTAGAATTCAGACTAAACCCATATAATTATTGTTGAGTGCGACAGTCTGTCTACATAACGGAAAGAAAACAAAAGGGCCTCTGGTGGCCAGAGATGTTGTGCGACAATCTTTCATTTGATACCGGTCTCCCAGGGTATAGAAATTAAATCAGTTTTATCTACACCGAGAGGATTTTCTAAACGTAATATCACACGAAAAATGAATGAAATGGTGCTGCGGAGAATTATGCTGCTCAATTATTGCTGGGTATAATAAGATGAGTGACGGAACGCTATACAGGAGACGAACACAGATTACCATAACAGCAGGATCAGGAGACAGGAACACTTTATTTATACTAGGATGAGATTTATAATAGACCCAGGGCCAAATGATGCTTCCAGAGATACATTTAGGAATGAGACTTGCGGTTGCTGGATCAATGTAAGACTGTAGAGGAGATTAAATTAGCCTTCATCTTTTATTAAAAGGCATAATCCCTTTCACCTTCGCTGCTGCTTGCCTGCCTACGGGTATTAGAACAATAAACAATTCGTTTTTACACTGAAGTGATGACTTTTACATTCCCAGGCGGATGCACAGATCTCAGGGAAACATCCTAGTGCAGCCATTATTAATTGTAGACTGCCTGCCTCTCCATCTACATACAGAGACGGAACACATTATATATATATATATATATATATATATATATATATATACATACATACAGTACATACTCATGTGAGTACGTACAATAAAAATAAATAAAAGAAAGGAATAGAACTCAGATGACATCCGATTAGAAAAACACAGACAATACTGCAATTATGTGCTATCTATCTATCTATCTATCTATCTATCTATCTATCTATCTATCTATCTATCTATCTATCTATCATCTATCTATCTATCTATCTATCTATCTATCTATCTATCTATCTATCTATCTATCTATCTATCAAATCTTCTATACATTTTATAAATGAGAACGTCTGTTTTTTTTCTAATTGCGATAAACTGTGAAACCACTGAACCGTCACTGAACCGATTGCGCTGCGGTTTTCACCATTGTGTAGGTAATTCTCCCAAGCAGGATTGAGGAGGAAATGTACTTAGCAGTGATAAAAGTGGAAAAGTGAGCCAGTGGAGAAGTTGCCCATGGCAACCAATCAGCACTGACGTAACATCTATAAATTGCATACTATAAAAGTATACAGAGCAGCTGATAGGTTGCCATGGTGAATAGGGGGTTTGGCGTAGAGCGCTACAGAATTCAATACTCATGTCGGGGGCTGCTGGTATCTGCTGAGTTGTTCACACTCTGAATTCTGGTATACTTAGGAAAAGGGGGGGATGCGGTGCCGTACCTGCGCTCACCAATGTATGTGGTGGTGTTTCTAAGTATGTGAATGAGAGAATGCCTGTGTAGTCTGTACACCACTTTATATTCAGTCACAGGGCGGGGTGTACTAAAGCAAAAATGCGGTAAAACCCCCGAAAACGGGGGTTTTACCGCATTTTCATATTTACTAACACCCTACCGCCGCGTTTTCGGCGTCCAGGGTATCGCCATCTCTGGATGGCGATACCCTAGAGAAGCCTATGGGCTTATTTTCGCCGACCGCCGCAACCCGCCGACACCGTCGACACCGCCGCAGACGCCACCCCCCCTCCCCCCCAGCTTACCTTCCTCCATGATGCCCCGGACCCGGAAGGTAATCTCCTCCTCCCCCTAGCAACGCAGCCGGACGTCCTTCCGGCTGCAGGGGGGAGGAGGAGGCGCCGGGGGCAGCCTGCTGCTGCTTCCCTGCATCTATCCTGTGTGGGGACCCCATGGAGGTGACGGAGACCCCCCGCAGACCACCTAACAGGTATCGTGGGGGGCCTCCGTCACCGCATCGCGATGTTGATCGCATATGTTAGTACATACGCGATCAACATCGCTGCGGTAACCGGCGAGGTGCGGCGATGTATGTTAATACATCCCGCCCACAGTGCTGAATGAGTACAGATCTGTTTATAATACAATTACAGATCGATTTACAAATACATTGGTTAGCGCAGGTACTGCACCCCCCCTTTTCCTGATTGGTTGCCATGGGCAACTTCTCCACTGGCTCACATCTCCACTTTTATCACTGCTTACTACCTCTCCCCCTAAGACTAAGGGGTAAATTTACTAAAGCTTCTAAAACATCACCAATTCTCTGTTTTAAAATCTTAACTAAATTTACCCCTAAGTATCATAATGATCAGTCGTTAGTGGACTGTGGGCAGGGCGCGGCGGGGGAAGGGTCCCATGCACTGCTCTCGGCAAGTCAGCAGCGACAGGAGTACGTGCCTCAATAGCAACCGATCAGTGAAGAGGTGCTGGGTACACACTGGCAGACAGTGGCGGATTTAGGAGGGGGGCACCAAGGCACGTGCCCCCCCTGTCATTTTTAGTTGATTTTTGTATTTTTATTTTTATTATATTTTGTGCACTGATTTAGTGCAGACTGACATGCGGACGAGCGTCCGCATGTCAGTCTGCGGTCTCGTTTCCTCCCCTGCTGTTAGGAGGGACACGGAGGGCACAGTGCACGCCTCCCTGTGTCCCTCCTGGGTCTCCGGCGGCCGCGGGTCTCATAAAGGAAGTGCCGTTCGTGAGCACTTCCTTTATTAGAGTGACCCGCGGCCGCCGGAGACACAGGAGGGACACAGGGAGGCGTGCACTGTGCCCTCCGTGTCCCTCCTAACAGCAGGGGAGCGGGGGGAGCGGCGGAGGAAGCGGGGGGGGACGCACTGAGGGGGCATATCTGGCACTGGGGGGGAATATCTGGCACTGGGGGCATATTTGGCAGGGAGGGGGGGGGGGGGAATATCTGGCACTGGGGACATATATGGCACTGGGGGGAATATCTGGCACTGGGGACATATATGGCACTGGGGGGGGATATCTGGCACTGGGGGCATATGTGGCACTGGGGGGGGAATATCTGGCACTGGGGGCATATGTGGCACTGGGGGGGAATATCTGGCACTGGGGCATATGTGGCACTGGGGGCATATATAGCACTGGGGGGGGGGGATATCTGGCACTGGGGGCATATGTGGCACTGTCGGGGAATATCTGGCACTGGGGACATATGTGGCACTGGGAGCACAGCCCTAGCAACAAGGACTACCTCCTAGCAACGAGCATGACACCCAGTGCATGAAACCCCTGGCAACGAGCATGACACCCAGTGCATGAAACCCCTGGCAACGAGCATGACACCCAGTGCATGAAACCCCTGGCAACGAGCATGACACCCTGAGCATGAAAACCCCTGGCACCGTGCATGGAACCAAGAGCATGAAACCCCTGGCAACGAGCATGACACCCAGTGCATGAAACCCCTGACAACGAGCAGGTATTTGATAAGTAATTAGAAGCCTTACTGTAGGACTTAATGTGTAATGGGCATTACGGTGTGTGGCATAATGTATCACGGACATTGCGGTGTGTGTCATAATGTGTCACATGCATTACGGTGTATGGTATACTATATCGTTGGCATTGTGATATGTGGTATAATGTCTCAGGGTCATTGCAGTGTGTGGCATAATGTATCACGGACATTGCGGTGTGTGTCATAATGTGTCAGGCATTACGGTGTGTGGTATACTATATCACGGGCATTGTGGTATGTGGTATAATGTCTCAGGGTCATTGCAGTGTGGCATAATATATAACGGGCATTGCAGTGTGTGGCATAGGGTATAACGGGCATTGCGGTATGTGTCACAGGCATTACGGTGTATGGTATACTATATCACGGGCATTGTGGTATAATGTCTCAAGGTCATTGCAGTGTGTGGCATAATGTGTCACAGGCATTGTATGTGCTATAATGTATCGGGCATTGCAGTGTGTGGTATAATGTATCACGGACATTGCAGTGTGTGTCATAATGTGTCACAGACATTGTATGTGCTATAATGTATCAGGGGCAGTGCAGTGTGTAGCATAATGTATAACGGGCATTGCAATTCCTGTCATAATGTGTCACAGGCATTATAGTGTGTGGCATAATGTGTCGGGGGCATTACGGTGTGTGGCATAATGTGTCGGGGGCATTACGGTGTGTGGCATAATGTGTCGGGGGCATTACGGTGTGTGCATACTGTGTCATGTGCATTATTGTGTGTGGCATAATGTCTAAGGGCCATTGCAGTATGTGGCATAATGTATACTGGGCATTACTATAAGGAGGAAAAATGACAAATAATGTAAGGGGCATGAATCAGGATTATTTTTCTTTCCTGTGGTGGCCAACGTCTGGGCGTGCAGGTTGCAAAACTGGGGTATAAGGTAGTCTTTTCCTGCAATACCACGCCCATTCCAACGAAGCCACGCCCATTCCAACGAAGCCACGCCCCTTATGGTGCCCCCCCTGTAATTTTTTTCTGGATCCGCCCATGCTGGCAGATATATTGGCCAATCAGTTGGTTGTCCAACATATCTTTTGCTGATCTGCAAGTGTGTACAAGCAATATGTCTGTGAAAGACGTCTTTCACAGATATATTGCATCTGCTGTGCAACACAGCAGATGACCAATATATCTGCAGATATATTAGTGCATCTTTCAGTGTGTATGAACAATCCCCATCTGCATATATAGCTGCAGATAGATTTAACAGCAGATATATCTTTAAGATAAATTGGCGCCTCTTTCTGTGTGTATGAACAACCACCATCTGCAGATATATCTGCAGATCGATTTAACTGCAGATATATGTACCCAGCTTAAAGAGTGAGGTGCCCCCTGCACTGCTCTCAGCAAGTCGGCAGTGACAGGTTATCACCAGATATCGGTGGATTGATACAATTCTAAAGATGGACACTGATTTTTATTATGTCATCAGGTATACGTTCAAGCCGTGCGTGCATGTGTTTTCAGTGTACTGTGGATCCTGGCAGCCGAACCAGCAGTGGGTACTGACGGCCACCCCAGCAGTGGGTCCTGACGGCTGAGCCAACAGGGGGAATATTCTCCCCCACACTCAGCACTGGCTCACGGCTGTCAGTACAGAAGAGGTCCGGGACCCCCTGGCAGTGCGATACTGGTGAGCTGGCTCCTGCAGTTCAGAGTTCTTTAAGGTGATGGTTTCGGGCACAGAGGAGGCACATGATAGATTCAGGCTCCATTTCCGACAATGGGGACCGAGCGCAGCCTTTTCCGGCTTCAGCGAAGTCTTCCTGGCACTGCCGCTGGGTGAAAGAGTCATACGGATATGCGGACTGACCATCACAGACGCACATGACTCAGCAGCGGTAGGCTGCCAGCAACAGCAACTAAGAAGCTGCTGATGAGGGGGATGTTGCTCGGCCTCGCCGGAGAGGTAAGTAATGTTAAATACCAACAGCATATCCGCTATGATACTAAACAAAATATGCTGCTGGTATTGAGGACTCTTTGTTAAATGGGGCCCTCCGTTTGCTCAGGTTAGGTGGATAATTTGTAGTCTAGAGACTAAAGGGCCACATTTATTACTATCTACATGAATAATGCAGGTAAAATAACTGCGCCTAAATTCACAAAGTGAAAATACTCCATGAGAATTTGGACATATGCTCTTGCTGGGAGAGGGGTGCCAATTAGAGCCTGTCTCAGTGAAGAGCTGGAAACAGTGATATCACTTCCTGGTATGGATCCACCGCGGGTAATGTGCATTCATGTCCGGATTGCGTCATTAGGGGCAGGCGGAGAAGGTCTAGGTGGCAGCTAAGCACAATCTTTTGCTTTTAATATTTTTGGTGAGCTTGTGAATAAGGGTTCGGTACGTGATACTGGCAGTCGGGATGCCAATGGTCAGAATACCGACACCAGCATCCCAACTATTTGAAATCTCGACAGGGGTGCAGGAGGCAGCTAACCCTAATCCTCTCCCTCCCCATAACCCTCCCTCCCACAGCCTAAACCTAACCCTCCCTCCCCGCAGCGTAAACCTGGCCTTCCCTACCCGCAGCCTAACCCTAACTTTCTCTGCCTACAGCCTGACCCTAACCCTCCCTTCCCGCAGCCTAACCCAAACCACCCCTCACGCAGCCTAAACCTAACCCTAATCCTCTCCCTCCCCCTAACCCTTCCCTACCCGCAGCCTAACCCTAACCTTCCCTCCCACAGCCTAACCCTAACTTCTCTGCCCACAGCCTGACCCTAACCCTCCCTTCCCGCAGCCTAACTCAAACTACCCCTCCCGCAGCCTAAACCTAACCCTAATCCTCTCCCTCCCCCTAACCCTTCCCTACCCGCAGCCTAACCCTAACCTTCCCTCCCACAGCCTAACCCTAACTTCTCTGCCCACAGCCTGACCCTAACCCTCCCTTCCAGCAGCCTAACCCAAACCACCCCTCCCGCAGCCTAAACCTAACCCTAATCCTCTCCCTTCCCCTAACCCTCCCTTCCCGCAGCCTAAACCCAACCTTCCCTACCCTCAGCCTGACCCTAACCTTCCTTCCCGCAGCCTAACCCTAACCCTCCTTTAGCGCAGCCTAACCCTAACCTCCCCCCCACAGCCTAAACCTAACCCTCCCTTCCCGTAGCCTAACCCTAACCCTCCCTTCCAGCAGCCTAACCCTAACCATCTCTGCCCACAACCTAAACCTAACCTTCTCTGCCCACTGCCTGACCCTAACCCTCCCTTCTCGCAGCCTAAACCTAACCCTCCGTCCGCAGCCTAACCCTAACCCACCTGGATTACTTATGTTCGGGATCCTGGCTGTCGGAATGCCGGCATCGGTATTCTAACAGGTGTCAGCATTCTGACTGCCGGGATCCCGAGTGCCAGGAACCCAACTACATTTCACAAATAAGTAACATTTGGTCCAGTACTGGTCCTATTCATCAAGCTTACAATTCTATAGTGACACACGCCAATGGTGCTTCCAATGTGCGCTTGAGGTAGCGATTTGTACTGATTGCTGCAATCAAACAACAAGGGCTACTGAAGTGTACAGGTTGCTGAATACAAAATGTGGATGAAACATACTTGCCAATTCTCCTGGATGTCAGGGGGACTCCCTGACATAGCAGCAATCTCCCTGACTCCCTGAATAGTTTACCAATCTCCCTGATTGCACCCACATTATGCAGCTGTCATGTACTTGGAAAAATGAAAGAAATCAGAGATCTATATGAGATAATGAGATCATCAGTGCCATATCCCTGCATTGGTTATAAGACCCAATGGGGCATATGTATTAACCTGGAGAAGTGATAAGTGCAAGGTGATAACGCACCAGCCAATCATTACAGATTTGAAAAATGACAATAGCTGACTGGCTGGTGCGTTATCACCTTGCACTTATCACTGACTTATCACTTCTTTATCCCTTCTTCAGGCTTAATACATCTGCCCCAATGTTTCCCACTGTCACTTATATGGAACCATATGTAAGAGTAAAACACAAATATGACCAAACCCCGAAAATTCTCAGTGTGCTTTCATCAACAAGTAGATCTAATATGGTCTTTGGCCAACATTAATAGATTCGCACAGCAGCCGATCAGGTCTGAACTGCGCATGCTCAACCCTGATTGACAGGCAGAGGCGGTCGCTGGGCGGAAGGGGGCTGGCCAGTGGCGTTTGGCCGCCATTTTAGGGGCACGGCCCGGGAAACGCAGGCGTGCCCGGACTGTGTGGGGGGCGGGCCGCAGCGGCTGCGTGACATCACAGCCTCTCCGACCCAGACAGCGACGAGTAGCTCTCTGCCAGCACGCAGGAGCTGCGCTGGCTGGGAGCTACTCTTCAAGTACAAAAGCATGGCCGCTGTACAATGCTTTTGTACTTGTGCGGCGGGGTAGGGCCTGACATGCGGGGCGGTCTAGCCCTGTGCTGGGCGTCACCCCGCATGTCAGGGAAGCTGATCGTAGATGTGCTAAATTTAGCACATCTACGATCAGGTCTGAATTAGGCCCCAAGTCCGCCTCTAAGTTGGGACACAATTTTTTTACTGAAATTTCGCTCATTGGTTGTGCAGAATAAATATCGAGTGAAACAAACTCAGAATCAGATGAGAATCCAACTGTGAGAGACAGAGACAGAGACAGAGAAATCAGCCAACAAGCACTTAGCGATGCAATTATCTCAAATAGCTGATTTCTTCCCAGGGATGTCCCAGTAATGAGGCGATTGTCTCAGACAGGCAGGTTTTTTTGTTTGTTTTTTTTATCTGGGAAGCAAAGTGAAGGGAATTTGCTTTCAAAAATATATTTACTAGGTCTGTTTTATTTACTTTTAGCCTAAATTGGAACCTTTTAGACTTGTCACATTGGAACATTTATGTAAGCCTGTGCAGAATCTGCACAATTCATTCCTTGGGGAATATTTATTAAGTGGCAGGTCTGAAGTCTCAGCGGGATTGCAGCATTTTCCAGACGTGGGAGCTGCAGTACTCTCACCAGTCAGAGCTCTCCCATTATTCCCATGGCAGAGACTGCAAGCGAGCTGCCACCAGCAGTGGGAACCCCATTAGAGGTGGCAGCGATATCTTGTATGGTTTGTTTTTTTAGCTTAGTTGTTTGTTGGATACTTACGTGTAACAAAACAGAATCTCTCTCTACAAATCTGAAAAATAAAGATGGAAGGAGAGGTGCGGGGAAGTGGTTACTTAAATACTTTTTCTGCAACCTTCGTGACCACCGTTTTTGTAACAGGTGCACTACAGGTGCCAGTGGACCCTGTCTGCCAGGCAGGGACGGACTGGGGCTGTTATACAGCACTGGCATTTCATCGTGCGTGCGCTCCACAGGCACGTGCGCACGTATAGGGGGCAAGGTCACGGCTCACAAAGGGCGTGCCGCAAGTCACGTGGGGCCTGGCCGCGTCGGCACACCCCTATCTCTCTATGCCGGGTGGTCCAGCAGAGTGCTGGGAGGCGGAGCTACTTGGCCAGCCCTGGTCTTTCTGCATGACATGGCAGGACCGACCCATCAGCCCATTTGCCAGAAGTGCCTAATGAGCAGTTCGACCCGACTGGCAGGACATGTTGGTACTTGTGCTTCTGCAAGTGCTAGCATACCCCAGCAGCTGTATGAACTGGGCTAACTGGGACTTTTTGTGCACCAGTCAATTAGAATATTATTTTTTGCATTCTGAACATATCCCACTGCCCAGGAGGTGTGAGCAGCAGGCCTAGTGCTATCATAACACGCAGGGGTTAAAGTGGAGGGGAACGAGGTGGAACTGAGTTCCACCACCTGTAATGCCGGGGGAACTAGTTCCCCCTCCTCCATTGCCCTGCACAGTAATTCCAACTGAAAAACCTGCCCCATCACCTACGTCAATTGATGATGCAGACGGCGTTAGTGTTACTGATGAGCTGCAGCCATCTCCCCTTTCCACAGGTCCTGGTTCCCCTCCATCTACAGCCCACCCCTCCTGGTACTCATACACGCTGTGTTTGTTGGACAGTATTCATCCTCTCCTCAGGTCCTAGTGGCTTCCTTTTCCGGCACAGCGTATATGATGTCATGCTTTCACCGCTGCTGAAGTGAAGAAGATCCATGAAGTGGAGCAGGCTCTGTGCATCTTGAAGACATGAGAGGGGGCTGGAGGGACAAGAGAGGTGGGGAAGCTGCTGGAGGTATACAGGGCATGGAGCTGCTGGAGGGACACAGGCAGTGAGCTGCTGGAGTGACAGTGGCAGAGATGTGTACAAGGGGCACTACTGTGGGCATAATGTGTAAAGGTGGCACTACTGTGGTCACTATGTGTAAGGGCACTACTATTGTGGGCATTATGTGTAAGAGGCACTACTACTGTGGGCATTCTGTATATAAGTGGCACTACTACTGGGGGCATTTTGTGTATAAGTGGCAATTCTGTGGGCATTATGTGTATAAGCGGCACTACTGTGGTCATTATGTATAAGGGGCACTACTACTGTGGATATTGTGTATAAGGGGCACTACTGTGGACATCTGTGGGCATTATGTGTTTAAGCAGCACTATTGTGGTCATTAAGTGTAAGGGGCAGTACTATTGTGGAAATTGAGTATAAGGGGAACTATTAGGGACATTGTATATAAGGGGCACTACTGTGTGGCATAACGTATATAAAGGGTACCATTGTGTAGCGCAATGTGACTAAAGGACACTACTGCGTGACGTAACCATAATAAGGGGCATTACTATGTGGTGTAATATGAATCAGGGGCACTACATGCAGTGTAATGTGAATAAGATTGTGGTACTGTGTGGTATAATTTGAATTAGGGGGTACTATTGTGTGACCAAGCTGCTACTTTGTGAGATCAATGTCCCTTTAAAAAGTATGGGAAGTAGGACCCTAGTTTGTAGTTTGAGAGGGGGGGGGGGGGGCGTAAATACTGGCACAGGCCCTGGCTCCGCTTAATGTGAGGGGGAAGGGGTAGGTGGTGGGTTAATGAGTTCTCCCACTTCTTCAAGACCACTTTAAGCCCTGATCACACGGCTGGTTGGTCCTGAGTTAGAGGGTGTGCATTTTGTTTTACTGGCCCCACTTCCCTAGGGATCCCAGCCCTGTGCTTATCCAGCCCTGGTTGATAAAGTCACAGTGCTGGTCAGTGTTCCTTAGAACTTTTCCATTACTAGCCTAGGTTCAAACTACGTCACAGATTTATCAAGCCTTGGAGAGTGATAAATAGCACAGTGATAAAGTACCAACCAATCAGCTTCTGTCATTTTTCAAACACAGCCTGTGACATGGAAGTTAGGGGTCTATTCATGAAGCAGTGAAAACAGTAGAGAAACAGACCAATGGAGAAGTTGCCCATGACAACCAATCAGCATCTGCCTTACATTTTACAGAATGTACTTGATAAGGCTTACTTCAAAGCTGATTGGTTGCTTTGGGCAGTGATGCAGAGAGAGGGGGGGAGTGGGTACAAATTACCCGGGCCCAGGTCTGATGGAGGGGCCCAGAAAGGTATATACCAAGGTATATTCAGGCGCTATCGACGTGGGGTGCCTTACTAAGCAGCTGCCTCAGAACACAGGTGGAAGTCACTCTCACAATTATATATAGAAAACCAACAACAAAAGAGAGGCTGCGCTGGATGGTGAATATATATAATACAATATGAGAGAGCAAATTAATTTCTCTAATAAAACAATTTACTACATGATTAATAGCAATTTATAAAAACATTTGTGTCACGTTAGATTAAAAATTGTAGATTCAAGGTGAAAAAGCTGCCAGCTGAGTGCAGCGAAACCGGTAAGGTGCTTGTGTTACCCATCTACAAGTGCGCTGGAGAAAGGATCCGGACCAACCCCTGGACATTACAATCCACCACATCTCAGGAGCAGCCCAGCAACACTTTGTGTTAGGAGGCCGTAGACCGTAATGCATGAGGAGCTCATCATCAAGGGACACTTGGAGCAAATTTACCTCTAACGGTCCAATTGCTGTTTTCCTCCACTGGACTCCCACCCAAGTTGGGTACTTTTGCACTGGACTTGGTTATCCGCTACAGGGGTGATAAATTAATAGGAACGGACTATTTCAGCACAAACCCTTTACTCCAGACGCACATGGATGGTAACATTCTATCAACCTAATATATGAATCTACAATTTTTCATCTAATGTGATACGAATGTTTTTATAAATTGCTATTAATTGTGTAATAAATTGTTTTATTAGAGAAATTCATTTGCTCTCTCATATTGTATTATACATATTCACCATCCAGCGCAGCCTCTTTTTTGTTGTAGGGCCCAGAAAGGGCCTCGAAACCCCTCCCCCTTACCTGGCAGCAGCAGCTGCAGCTCTTTTCCTCAGCCCAGCACATGCTGCCATATGTAAGAGTACTGGGCTGCAGTGTGGCCATGGACGTACTTAAAATTAGAGATGAGCGGGTTCGGTTTCTCTGAATCCGAACCCGCCAGAACTTCATGTTTTTTTTCACGGGTCCGAGCGACTCGGATCTTCCCGCCTTGCTCGGTTAACCCGAGCGCGCCCGAACGTCATCATGACGCTGTCGGATTCTCGCGAGGCTCGGATTCTATCGCGAGACTCGGATTCTATATAAGGAGCCGCGCGTCGCCGCCATTTTCACACGTGCATTGAGATTGATAGGGAGAGGACGTGGCTGGCGTCCTCTCCGTTTAGAATTAGAATAGATTAGAGAGACACTTGATTTACTAATTTTGGGGAGCATTAGGAGTACTCAGTAGTGTACAGTGCAGAGTTTTGCTGATAGTGACCAGTGACCACCACTTTTATTTATAATCCGTTCTCTGCCTGAAAAAAGCGATACACAGCACACAGTGACTCAGTCACATACCATATCTGTGTGCACTGCTCAGGCTCAGGCCAGTGTGCTGCATCATCTATTATCTATATATAATATTATATATATCTGTCTGACTGCTCAGCTCACACAGCTTATAATTGTGGGGGAGACTGGGGAGCACTACTGCAGTGCCAGTTATAGGTTATAGCAGGAGCCAGGAGTACATAATATATTATATAGTGAGTGACCACCAGACACACAGTGCAGTTTATTTAATATATCCGTTCTCTGCCTGAAAAAAGCGATACACACAGTGACTCAGTCAGTCACATACCATATCTGTGTGCACTGCTCAGGCTCAGGCCAGTGTGCTGCATCATCTATATATATATTATATATCTGTCTGACTGCTCAGCTCACACAGCTTATAATTGTGGGGGAGACTGGGGAGCACTACTGCAGTGCCAGTTATAGGTTATAGCAGGAGCCAGGAGTACATAATATTATATTAAAATTAAACAGTGCACACTTTTGCTGCAGGAGTGCCACTGCCAGTGTGACTAGTGACCAGTGACCTGACCACCAGTATATAATATAGAGATGAGCGCCTGAAATTTTTCGGGTTTTGTGTTTTGGTTTTGGGTTCGGTTCCGCGGCCGTGTTTTGGGTTCGACCGCGTTTTGGCAAAACCTCACCGAATTTTTTTTGTCGGATTCGGGTGTGTTTTGGATTCGGGTGTTTTTTTCAAAAAACACTAAAAAACAGCTTAAATCATAGAATTTGGGGGTCATTTTGATCCCAAAGTATTATTAACCTCAAAAACCATAATTTACACTCATTTTCAGTCTATTCTGAATACCTCACACCTCACAATATTATTTTTAGTCCTAAAATTTGCACCGAGGTCGCTGTGTGAGTAAGATAAGCGACCCTAGTGGCCGACACAAACACCGGGCCCATCTAGGAGTGGCACTGCAGTGTCACGCAGGATGTCCCTTCCAAAAAACCCTCCCCAAACAGCACATGACGCAAAGAAAAAAAGAGGCGCAATGAGGTAGCTGTGTGAGTAAGATTAGCGACCCTAGTGGCCGACACAAACACCGGGCCCATCTAGGAGTGGCATTTTTGTTCTCCATATTTTAATAGGCACAACTAAAAGGCACCTCAGGTAAACAATGGAGATGGATGGATTGGATACTAGTATACAATTATGGACGGGCTGCCGAGTGCCGACACAGAGGTAGCCACAGCCGTGAACTACCGCACTGTACTGTGTCTGCTGCTAATATAGACTGGTTGATAAAGAGATAGTATACTCGTAACTAGTATGTATGTATAAAGAAAGAAAAAAAAACCACGGTTAGGTGGTATATACAATTATGGACGGGCTGCCGAGTGCCGACACAGAGGTAGCCACAGCCGTGAACTACCGCACTGTACTGTGTCTGCTGCTAATATATAGACTGGTTGATAAAGAGATAGTATACTCGTAACTAGTATGTATGTATAAAGAAAGAAAAAAAAACCACGGTTAGGTGGTATATACAATTATGGACGGGCTGCCGAGTGCCGACACAGAGGTAGCCACAGCCGTGAACTACCGCACTGTACTGTGTCTGCTGCTAATATAGACTGGTTGATAAAGAGATAGTATACTCGTAACTAGTATGTATGTATAAAGAAAGAAAAAAAAACCACGGTTAGGTGGTATATACAATTATGGACGGGCTGCCGAGTGCCGACACAGAGGTAGCCACAGCCGTGAACTACCGCACTGTACTGTGTCTGCTGCTAATATATAGACTGGTTGATAAAGAGATAGTATACTCGTAACTAGTATGTATGTATAAAGAAAGAAAAAAAAACCACGGTTAGGTGGTATATACAATTATGGACGGGCTGCCGAGTGCCGACACAGAGGTAGCCACAGCCGTGAACTACCGCACTGTACTGTGTCTGCTGCTAATATATAGACTGGTTGATAAAGAGATAGTATACTCGTAACTAGTATGTATGTATAAAGAAAGAAAAAAAAAACCACGGTTAGGTGGTATATACAATTATGGACGGGCTGCCGAGTGCCGACACAGAGGTAGCCACAGCCGTGAACTACCGCACTGTACTGTGTCTGCTGCTAATATAGACTGGTTGATAAAGAGATAGTATACTCGTAACTAGTATGTATGTATAAAGAAAGAAAAAAAAACCACGGTTAGGTGGTATATACAATTATGGACGGGCTGCCGAGTGCCGACACAGAGGTAGCCACAGCCGTGAACTACCGCACTGTACTGTGTCTGCTGCTAATATATAGACTGGTTGATAAAGAGATAGTATACTCGTAACTAGTATGTATGTATAAAGAAAGAAAAAAAAACCACGGTTAGGTGGTATATACAATTATGGACGGGCTGCCGAGTGCCGACACAGAGGTAGCCACAGCCGTGAACTACCGCACTGTACTGTGTCTGCTGCTAATATAGACTGGTTGATAAAGAGATAGTATACTACTAATATTATATACTGGTGGTCAGGTCACTGGTCACTAGTCACACTGGCAGTGGCACTCCTGCAGCAAAAGTGTGCACTGTTTAATTTTAATATAATATTATGTACTCCTGGCTCCTGCTATAACCTATAACTGGCACTGCAGTAGTGCTCCCCAGTCTCCCCCACAATTATAAGCTGTGTGAGCTGAGCAGTCAGACAGATATATAATATATATATAGATGATGCAGCACACTGGCCTGAGCCTGAGCAGTGCACACAGATATGGTATGTGACTGACTGAGTCACTGTGTGTATCGCTTTTTTCAGGCAGAGAACGGATATATTAAATAAACTGCACTGTGTGTCTGGTGGTCACTCACTATATAATATATTATGTACTCCTAGCTCCTGCTATAACCTATAACTGGCACTGCAGTAGTGCTCCCCAGTCTCCCCCACAATTATAAGCTGTGTGAGCTGAGCAGTCAGACAGATATATATAATATTATATATAGATAATAGATGATGCAGCACACTGGCCTGAGCCTGAGCAGTGCACACAGATATGGTATGTGACTGAGTCACTGTGTGCTGTGTATCGCTTTTTTCAGGCAGAGAACGGATTATAAATAAAAGTGGTGGTCACTGGTCACTATCAGCAAAACTCTGCACTGTACACTACTGAGTACTCCTAATGCTCCCCAAAATTAGTAAATCAAGTGTCTCTCTAATCTATTCTAATTCTAAACGGAGAGGACGCCAGCCACGTCCTCTCCCTATCAATCTCAATGCACGTGTGAAAATGGCGGCGACGCGCGGCTCCTTATATAGAATCCGAGTCTCGCGATAGAATCCGAGCCTCGCGAGAATCCGACAGCGTCATGATGACGTTCGGGCGCGCTCGGGTTAACCGAGCAAGGCGGGAAGATCCGAGTCGCTCGGACCCGTGAAAAAAAACATGAAGTTCTGGCGGGTTCGGATTCAGAGAAACCGAACCCGCTCATCTCTAATATAATATTAGTAGTATACTATCTCTTTATCAACCAGTCTATATTAGCAGCAGACACAGTACAGTGCGGTAGTTCACGGCTGTGGCTACCTCTGTGTCGGCACTCGGCAGCCCGTCCATAATTGTATATACCACCTAACCGTGGTTTTTTTTTCTTTCTTTATACATACATACTAGTTACGAGTATACTATCTCTTTATCAACCAGTCTATATATTAGCAGCAGACACAGTACAGTGCGGTAGTTCACGGCTGTGGCTACCTCTGTGTCGGCACTCGGCAGCCCGTCCATAATTGTATATACCACCTAACCGTGGTTTTTTTTTCTTTCTTTATACATACATACTAGTTACGAGTATACTATCTCTTTATCAACCAGTCTATATTAGCAGCAGACACAGTACAGTGCGGTAGTTCACGGCTGTGGCTACCTCTGTGTCGGCACTCGGCAGCCCGTCCATAATTGTATACTAGTATCCAATCCATCCATCTCCATTGTTTACCTGAGGTGCCTTTTAGTTGTGCCTATTAAAATATGGAGAACAAAAATGCCACTCCTAGATGGGCCCGGTGTTTGTGTCGGCCTCTAGGGTCGCTAATCTTACTCACACAGCTACCTCATTGCGCCTCTTTTTTTCTTTGTGTCATGTGCTGTTTGGGGAGGGTTTTTTGGAAGGGACATCCTGCGTGACACTGCAGTGCCACTCCTAGATGGGCCCGGTGTTTGTGTCGGCCACTAGGGTCGCTTATCTTACTCACACAGCGACCTCGGTGCAAATTTTAGGACTAAAAATAATATTGTGAGGTGTGAGGTATTCAGAATAGACTGAAAATGAGTGTAAATTATGGTTTTTGAGGTTAATAATACTTTGGGATCAAAATGACCCCCAAATTCTATGATTTAAGCTGTTTTTTAGTGTTTTTTGAAAAAAACACCCGAATCCAAAACACACCCGAATCCGACAAAAAAAATTCGGTGAGGTTTTGCCAAAACGCGGTCGAACCCAAAACACGGCCGCGGAACCGAACCCAAAACCAAAACACAAAACCCGAAAAATTTCAGGCGCTCATCTCTACTTAAAATACAATTTTTTTTCCAGTATTTTTTTTTTAGTGCATGACCACGCCTCCTGTGATTAGGCCACCCCCCCTGAAAAGCACCTGGGCCCAGCCAGTCTCTCTACTGCCCTGACTATGGGCATCTTCTCCACTGGTCCTTTTCTCCACTCTTTTCACTGCTTCATGAATAGACTGTTTAGGAGCTGATTGGTTGGTACTTTATCATCGTGCTATATCTCACTCTCCAAGGCTTGATAAATGGGGGCCTAAATGCTTAGGTCTAGTTAAAAAAATTGTGAGGGAGCCCACACAATTTTTTATTTTTTATTTTAAACATCTTACTCTATAGAAGCATGTCCGATCCTAGGGTTACATGCAGCACTTCTAAGCCGTGGATGGACCATGGCGGGATTGGGGTTTAGAAACCAATGATGACTGACGGCAGGTTCTGTTTAGAAGCTTCCTTACTATAAACCTCCCTGCACATTCTACGTCTGCCCCACCTGCAGTGCAGCACGGTTTTGCCAAGGTCTTAGTTGCTCCTTAATTTGAGATGCAACTAACTTTAAATTTGGCCCGAAATCTCATGATTGCATGTTAGTGTAATATGATTATAAAATAAAAACTTTTGCACCTCCTGCAAGTAGGCATAGGCAGCACAGGCAAATGCCTATGGGCATCTGAAAAAGCCTAGGGGAATCTCGGCAGGCTGGACATCTGAGCGCAGATGTCCCAGCTGACAGTGACTGTCCTCCATTGGGCAGCACAGGCATTCCAGCACAGCTGCACATTATATGACAGGCAGCAGAGCAGCAGAAAGCCTGTACAGTCCAGTGCCGACCACACAGCTTCTGCAGCTTCTATCATTGTGATGCTGGTGTGACCTCTGGTCACGTCAGCGTAAATCATAGCAGAGAGTGCACCACGGAGGAGAGAAGCGGAGGGAACACAGCAAATGTAAGTACATTATGAGAACTTGTTAAGGAGATAGGTTGGGGATTGGATTGTTGGAGATACAAACACGCACAAAAGGGAGAGACTTGTTGACTGGAGACACACAAGGGGGAGAGACTTGAGGGCTGGAGACACACAAGAAGAAGCTGAAGCTCCAAGGTGGGGAAGAGACTTGAGGGCTGAAGACACAAGGTGGGGGGGAGACTTGTTGACTGGAGACACACGAGGGGGAGAGACTTGAGGGCTGGAGACACAAGGTGGAGAGACTTGTTGACTGGAGACACACAAGGGGGAGAGACTTGAGGGCTGAAGCTATAAGGTGGGGAAGAGACTTGATGACTGGAGACACACAAGGGGGAGAGACTTGAGGTCTGGAGACACAAGGTGGGGGGAGACTTGATGGTTGAAGACACAAGTGGAGAGACTTGATGGCTGCATACACTGACACCCTCTGCCTTTCCAGTCACCCACTGTCACAAGGCCACGGCCATTTGGTGAAGCCACGTTGGAGGGGAGAGCCAGCCAGAATCTTGCTAAGGGCATCACATTGGTCAAGGCCGGCCCTGTCTTTAAGTGCAGATCGATGAGTTTCAAGAAAAGTCACAACTGCGCAAACATAAGCGTATGACATCACACAGCGCAACTGTGCATGTTTTGGAAAGCATGATCAGTTTTGTAAAGGATGGTATATTTTTCCTATTTTTTATTATTTTTTTACAATACTTTGCCCATTTCCCAGAATTTGCACAATAATTTATAGTGGTATCAAGTATGAAAGTTGTCTCAAGAGGCCACTGTAGGCTGATT
The DNA here is from genome assembly GCF_028390025.1 of Pseudophryne corroboree. Taxonomy (NCBI): domain Eukaryota; kingdom Metazoa; phylum Chordata; class Amphibia; order Anura; family Myobatrachidae; genus Pseudophryne; species Pseudophryne corroboree. The sequence goes on from NC_086451.1 coordinate 57,014,066, forward strand.
GTCCCGGGCAATGCTCTCTTTGCACACATTTAAAACATCCCTGACTCCAATAGTAATCAAATTATAAAATGCTCCGATTAAGCACTGTAAAAGTGTCAGGCTGCAGTCTGAATGCGGTTTAAATCAATACTAATAAAGCTTAGAAAGATATATAGTTACTGTCAAGTGGTTTTCTGGAGCTGTAAAATTCCCTGCTAACACTCTGAGGGGATTCTGATAGGCCTGCAATATTGCCTCTGTATAATGCACTGAGTTCCCATACCAGCCTATATAATAAAAGGCTAACGCCTATATAGGGGAATTCAAGTGTTGCGCCGTTTAGGCCCACACAACCGCCGACGCTGACATTATTGTTATGTTGTTCCATCATTTTGACGAGCTGGTAACTAGTTACACTATAAAGGCGGAGCCAAAGTAGGAAACAGAGATTTCAAATGTGCAGAGAGATTCAGATATGAAAGGGAAGTGTCCAAACTCAAATGTAAATTGCAGTGTAAAAATAAAGCATGTCCAGTATTTGTGGGTTCTATGCAAAAGCTGGTAGTATTTATCCTGCATGAATTGCACTGCAATATGGATTGCCCAGGTGCAGTTATTTGCTTTTTTGATTTTCCCCAACTCAGAATTGTTGTAAATAGTTACACGCTGAGAACTAGGACCCAGGGAGGTCCGCCCTTCAATCTGATGTACTGCTGCACCATGTGACTGCAGCGATTGTGTAGATTAGTCGTTCATAACCACGGTCCTCAAGGCACACTAACAGTCCAGATTTTAAGGCTAGCCATACTTAAACACAGGTGACTTAATTAGTACCTCCGTTATTTTTATTTAACCATCTGTACTCATGTATGGTTATCACTAAATCCTGGACTGTTAGTGTGCCTTGAGGACCGAGGTTGGGAATCACTGGTGCAGATCCTTACTTAGTACTTTGTTAGATGCGCCTTGAGTCCTGTTGGAGAAAGAGCACTATATAAAATTATCATTAATATTATTATTAGTATTAGAATGTGTGAGAATAGACATGATGAAGAAACAAGTCTCCCACTTAGCTCCATAGAGACCTGCAATATACAGCTGTTCCAGCAGCCCTGCACCACTACCCATTAACAGCATACACTCACCGGCTGGTGAGCAGTATCGATCCCCACTTCGCTTAAAGCTCCACCATTACCAGTGTGTATACAACAGTGAGTACAGATGTACCTGTTATACTTAAATAAACCAACACCATTTGTTAAGTAACTGGGCTGTTCATAGTTTGAGTTATCTGCTGGTGTTTGCCTATATAACTCTGCAGATTACAACATCTGCACACACATCATTCCCAACAAGAATTAGCCCTTATATCTCTAAGGGCTACGGCCACACATAGCGGCCAAGCAGGTTGAAATGTATGTGTTCACAAAGAAATCCCATTGTACTGCCGTCCGGACCAACCACAGCATGCTGCGGTTGGATCCGGCGGCGGCGGGACTGTCGCACATATGTGGGCGAATGCATAGGTGCCCATGTGCAGTCTATTTCAAGCCAAGCGGGTCCCGCTGAATGGGATCTGCTTGGCCGCTATGTGTGGCCCTACACTAAGTCATTCAAGGTTCTAGTAGCACTCTGCCTTTCTATGTAAGATGTACAAATATCTCTTGTTCTGATGCCTTCTAATTAAGATACACACACTATAATCGCTATATAACTTTCACTATTATAGCGTGCCAGTACCTATCCCAGAATTACTCATGTAACATCAAACACTGCTATCTATGGACAGCATAATTATATGGTATACATTATTGTAATTATATAGAAACATGGCTCACACAATCAGACACGGCCACCCCTGCAGCACTGTCACATGGTGGTTTCCACTTCACACAAACATCCAGGCCTAATAATAGTAAAGGTGGTGGGGTTGGAATCTTACTGTCACAAATTTTCACATACACTGTTCTACCTCAGGTTCCATCACTCGCATTCACATCATTTGAAGTTCACTCTATCTGCATTTTCACCCCCTTCTCTCTGCGTGTTGCAGTTATCTATCACCCTCCTGGGCAACCCAAACAACAATTTCTAGAAGATTTTTCTGCCTGGCTCCCACACTTCTTATCCTCTGACATCTCCACCATCATTATGGGCGATTTCAATATAGCTCTTGACATTCCACAATCTGTTCATGCCTCCAAACTCCTCTCTCTAACCTCTTCTCTTGGCCTCACCCAATGGTCTGACTCCTGTACTCACCAGGAGGGCCACTGCTTATATTTTGTGTTCACCAGGCTCTGCTCAGTTTCCGAATTCATTAACACTACTTTCCCTCTCTCTGATCACAACCTGATCACCTTCACAATCTCTTCTATTACTCTAAATTCTATGACACTAAAACCAAGCAAGCCTCCGTTAACTAGAGATGAGCGGGTTCGGTTCCTCGGAATCCGAACCCCCCAGAACTTCAGCCTTTTTACACGGGTCCGAGGCAGACTCGGATCTTCCCGCCTTGCTCGGTTAACCCGAGCGCGCCCGAACGTCATCATCCCGCTGTTGGATTCTCGCGAGGCTCGGATTCTATCGCGAGACTCGGATTCTATATAAGGAGCCGCGCGTCGCCGCCATTTTCACACGTGCATTGAGATTGATAGGGAGAGGACGTAGCTGGCGTCCTCTCCGTTAGAATAGCTAGAGACACTTGAGTTGATTTACTACTAACTTAGTAATTTTGGGGAGCATTAGGAGTACTCAGAGTGCAGAGTTTTGCTGATAGTTACTAGTGACCACCACCAGTTTTATTTATTATTTAATATAATCCGTTCTCTGCCTGAAAAAAAACGATACACAGTCACATACCATATCTGTGCTCAGCCTCAGTGTGCTGCATGATAATATCATCTATGTATATCTGACTGTGCTGAGTGCTCACTGCTCACACAGCTGAATTGTGGGGGAGACTGGGGTGCAGTTATAGCAGGAGTACAGTGCACACTTTTGCTGCCAGTGTGACTGACCAGTGACCACCAGTATATTGTCTGCCTGAAAAAGTTAAACACTCCTGTGGTGTTTTTTATTTTTATTCTATAAACGCATTCTGCTGACAGTGTCCAGCAGGTCCGTCATTCATTATATTATATAAATATTTACCTGCAGTAGTGTTATATTTTTTTTGTTCATCTCTATCATCTTTATCATCTCTATATTAGCAGACGCAGTACGGTAGTCCACGGCTGTGGCTACCTCTGTGTCGTCAGTGCTCGTCCATAATTGTATACCTACCTGTGGTGGTTTTTTTTTTTCTATCTTCATACTAGTAGTTTAGGAGTCTGCTGACAGTGTCCAGCAGGTCCGTCATTATATTATATATACCTGCAGTAGTGATATATATATATTTTTTATATCATTATCATCTCTATTCTAGCAGACGCAGTACGGTAGTCCACGGCTGTAGCTACCTCTGTGTCGTCAGTGCTCGTCCATAATTGTATACCTACCTGTGGTGGGTTTTTTTTTTCTATCTTCTTCATACTAGTAGTTTAGGAGTCTGCTGACAGTGTCCAGCAGGTCCGTCATTATATTATATATACCTGCAGTAGTGATATATATATTTTTTTTATATCATTATCATCTCTATACTAGCAGACGCAGTACGGTAGTCCACGGCTGTAGCTACCTCTGTGTCGTCAGTGCTCGTCCATAATTGTATACCTACCTGTGGTGGTTTTTTTTTTTCTATCTTCTTCATACTAGTAGTTTAGGAGTCTGCTGACAGTGTCCAGCAGGTCCGTCATTATATTATATATACCTGCAGTAGTGATATATATATATTTTATATCATTATCATCTCTATACTAGCAGACGCAGTACGGTAGTCCACGGCTGTAGCTACCTCTGTGTCGTCGGTCACTCGTCATCCATAAGTATACTAGTATCCATCCATCTCCATTGTTTACCTGAGGTGCCTTTTAGTTGTGCCTATTAAAATATGGAGAACAAAAATGTTGAGGTTCCAAAAATAGGGAAAGATCAAGATCCACTTCCACCTCGTGCTGAAGATGCTGCCACTAGTCATGGCCGAGACGATGAAATTCCATCAACGTCGTCAGTCAAGGCCGATGCCCAATGTCATAGTACAGAGCATGTAAAATCCAAAACACAAAATATCAGTAAAAAAAAGGACTCAAAAATCTAAAATAAAATCGTCGGAGGAGAAGCGTAAACTTGCCAATATGCCATTTACCACACGGAGTGGCAAGGAACGGCTGAGGCCCTGGCCTATGTTCATGGCTAGTGGTTCAGCTTCACATGAGGATGGAAGCACTCAGCCTCTCGCTAGAAAAATGAAAAGACTTAAGCTGGCAAAAGCACAGCAAAGAACTGTGCGTTCTTCAAAATCACAAATCCACAAGGAGAGTCCAATTGTGTCGGTTGCAATGCCAGACCTTCCCAACACTGGACGTGAAGAGCATGCGCCTTCCACCATTTGCACGCCCCCTGCAAGTGCTGGAAGGAGCACCCGCAGTCCAGTTCCTGATAGTCAGATTGAAGATGTCAGTGTTGAAGTACACCAGGATGAGGAGGATATGGGTGTTGCTGGCGCTGGGGAGGAAATTGACAAGGAGGATTCTGATGGTGAGGTGGTTTGTTTAAGTCAGGCACCCGGGGAGACACCTGTTGTCCGTGGGAGGAATATGGCCATTGACATGCCTGGTGAAAATACCCAAAAAATCAGCTCTTCGGTGTGGAAGTATTTCAACAGAAATGCGGACAACAGGTGTCAAGCCGTGTGTTGCCTTTGTCAAGCTGTAATAAGTAGGGGTAAGGACGTTAACCACCTCGGAACATCCTCCCTTATACGTCACCTGCAGCGCATTCATCATAAGTCAGTGACAAGTTCAAAAACTTTGGGCGACAGCGGAAGCAGTCCACTGACCAGTAAATCCCTTCCTCTTGTAACCAAGCTCACGCAAACCACCCCACCAACTCCCTCAGTGTCAATTTCCTCCTTCCCCAGGAATGCCAATAGTCCTGAAGGCCATGTCACTGGCAATTCTGACGAGTCCTCTCCTGCCTGGGATTCCTCCGATGCATCCTTGAGTGTAACGCCTACTGCTGCTGGCGCTGCTGTTGTTGCTGCTGGGAGTCGATGGTCATCCCAGAGGGGAAGTCGTAAGACCACTTTTACTACTTCCACCAAGCAATTGACTGTCCAACAGTCCTTTGCGAGGAAGATGAAATATCACAGCAGTCATCCTGCTGCAAAGCGGATAAGTGAGGCCTTGGCATCCTGGGCGGTGAGAAACGTGGTTCCAGTATCCATCATTACTGCAGAGCCAACTAGAGACTTGTTGGAGGTACTGTGTCCCCGGTACCAAATACCATCTAGGTTCCATTTCTCTAGGCAGGCGATACCGAAAATGTACACAGACCTCAGAAAAAGACTCACCAGTGTCCTAAAAAATGCAGTTGTACCCAATGTCCACTTAACCACGGACATGTGGACAAGTGGAGCAGGGCAGGGTCAGGACTATATGACTGTGACAGCCCACTGGGTAGATGTATTGACTCCCGCCGCAAGAACAGCAGCGGCGGCACCAGTAGCAGCATCTCGCAAACGCCAACTCTTTCCTAGGCAGGCTACGCTTTGTATCACCGCTTTCCAGAATACGCACACAGCTGAAAACCTCTTACGGCAACTGAGGAAGATCATCGCAGAATGGCTTACCCCAATTGGACTCTCCTGTGGATTTGTGGCATCGGACAACGCCAGCAATATTGTGTGTGCATTAAATCTGGGCAAATTCCAGCACGTCCCATGTTTTACACATACCTTGAATTTGGTGGTGCAGAATTATTTAAAAAACGACAGGGGCGTGCAAGAGATGCTGTCGGTGGCCAGAAGAATTGCGGGACACTTTCGGCGTACAGGCACCACGTACAGAAGACTGGAGCAACACCAAAAACGCCTGAACCTGCCCTGCCATCATCTGAAGCAAGAAGTGGTAACGAGGTGGAATTCAACCCTCTATATGCTTCAGAGGTTGGAGGAGCAGCAAAAGGCCATTCAAGCCTATACAACTGACCACGATATAGGAGGTGGAATGCACCTGTCTCAAGCGCAGTGGAGAATGATTTCAACGTTGTGCAAGGTTCTGCAACCTTTTGAACTTGCCACACGTGAAGTCAGTTCAGACACTGCCAGCCTGAGTCAGGTCATTCCCCTCATCAGGCTTTTGCAGAAGAAGCTGGAGACATTGAAGGAGGAGCTAACACAGAGCGATTCCGCTAGGCATATGGGACTTGTGGATGGAGCCCTTAATTCGCTTAACAAGGATTCACGGGTGGTCAATCTGTTGAAATCAGAGCACTACATTTTGGCCACCGTGCTCGATCCTAGATTTAAAACCTACGTTGTATCTCTCTTTCCGGCAGACACAAGTCTGCAGGGGTTCAAAGAACTGCTGGTGAGAAAATTGTCAAGTCAAGCGGAACGCGACCTGTCAACATCTCCTCCTTCACATTCTCCCGCAACTGGGGGTGCGAGGAAAAGGCTCAGAATTCCGAGCCCACCCGCTGGCTGTGATGCAGGGCAGTCTGGAGCGACTGCTGATGCTGACATCTGGTCCGGACTGAAGGACCTGCCAACGATTACGGACATGTCGTCTACTGTCACTGCATATGATTCTCTCACCATTGAAAGAATGGTGGAGGATTATATGAGTGACCGCATCCAAGTAGGCACGTCAGACAGTCCGTACGTATACTGGCAGGAAAAAGAGGCAATTTGGAGGCCCTTGCACAAACTGGCTTTATTCTTCCTAAGTTGCCCTCCCACAAGTGTGTACTCCGAAAGAGTGTTTAGTGCCGCCGCTCACCTTGTCAGCAATCGGCGTACGAGGTTACTTCCAGAAAATGTGGAGAAGATGATGTTCATTAAAATGAATTATAATCAATTCCTCCGTGGAGACATTCACCAGCAGCAATTGCCTCCACAAAGTACACAGGGAGCTGTGATGGTGGATTCCAGTGGGGACGAATTGATAATCTGTGAGGAGGGGGATGTACACGGTGATGAATCGGAGGATGATGATGAGGTGGACATCTTGCCTCTGTAGAGCCAGTTTGTGCAAGGAGAGATTAATTGCTTCTTTTTTGGTGGGGGTCCAAACCAACCCGTCATTTCAGTCACAGTCGTGTGGCAGACCCTGTCACTGAAATGATGGGTTGGTTAAAGTGTGCATGTCCTGTTTATACAACATAAGGGTGGGTGGGAGGGCCCAAGGACAATTCCATCTTGCACCTCTTTTTTCTTTCATTTTTCTTTGCGTCATGTGCTGTTTGGGGAGTGTTTTTTGGAAGGGCCATCCTGCGTGACACTGCAGTGCCACTCCTAGATGGGCCAGGTGTTTGTGTCGGCCACTAGGGTCGCTTATCTTAGTCACACAGCTACCTCATTGCGCCTCTTTTTTTTCTTCTTTGCATCATGTGCTGTTTGGGGAGTATTTTTTGGAAGGGCCATCCGGCCTGACACTGCAGTGCCACTCCTAGATGGGCCAGGTGTTTGTGTCGGCCACTAGGGTCGCTTAGCTTACTCACACAGCTACCTCATTGCGCCTCTTTTTTTCTTTGCGTCATGTGCTGTTTGGGGGGTGTTTTTTGGAAGGGCCATCCTGCGTGACACTGCAGTGCCACTCCTAGATGGGCCAGGTGTTTGTGTCGGCCACTTGGGTCGCTGAGCTTAGTCATCCAGCGACCTCGGTGCAAATTTTAGGACTAAAAATAATATTGTGAGGTGTGAGGTGTTCAGAATAGACTGAAAATGAGTGGAAATTATGGTTATTGAGGTTAATAATACTTTGGGATCAAAATGACCCCCAAATTCTATGATTTAAGCTGTTTTTTAGGGTTTTTTGAAAAAAACACCCGAATCCAAAACACACCCGAATCCGACAAAAAAATTCGGTGAGGTTTTGCCAAAACGCGTTCGAACCCAAAACACGGCCACGGAGCCGAACCCAAAACCAAAACACAAAACCCGAAAAATTTCCGGTGCACATCTCTACCGCGTTAACCCGCAGAAATACTAACAATATAAATTTTCAACAACTTTCCACTTATCTGCAACAACTTCTCTCACCAATGTCTACATTTACCACACCTGACACTGCTGTATCCCACCTGCAGCAGATCTTAGAGAGTGCCCTTGATGAAGTGGCTCCAGCTACCCATCACACTCCACGTAGGCTTAGATGCCAACCATGGCACTCTCGATCAACAAGACACCTACAAAAACTGACACGTAAAGTAGAACGTCAGTGGCGTAAATCTCAGAATCCAAGTGACTTTCTCACATATAAGACCACCTACCACTCCTATTGTCAGGCCCTGGACACTGCCAAACAAACATATTTCCAATCTCTCATCTCTTATCATGCCACCAACCCCAAGCGACTTTTTAATATATTTAAATCACTTCTTTACCCTCTCTCACCTCACCCACTAGCTACTATTAGTGCACAAGAACTTGCTTCCTACTTCAAGGATAAGATTAATAAAATCCGAGATGAAATGGTATGCTCTAACTCAGCCAGTGACCTGCTCAATTCCCTACCTGAACCCTCTGGCACTTTCTTTTCATTTGATCCCACAAGTGAAGATGAAGTATCAACACTCTTTTCATCCTCCTACTCCACTACCTCTCCTCTTGATCCTATACCCTCACAGGTCAGTAAAACTTTGTGTCCTGTGCTTATCCCAACCTTAACTAAAATCTGTAATCTCTCTCTTTCTACTGGCATCTTTCCATCTCTGTTTAAACATGCAGTGATTACTCCCATTATAAAAAAAAACACAGCTCTGACCCAAACACACACTATAACTACCGTCCCATTTCTCAGCTACCAGGTCCCTCCAAGCTACTTGAGAGACTTGCGTACACTCGCCTTACACACTTTCTTAACTACCACAACTTATTGGACCCACTTCAGTCAGGTTTTCGTTAGAGATGAGCGGGTTCGGTTTCTCTGAATCCGAACCCGCACGAACTTCATGTTTTTTTCACGGGTCCGAGCAGACTCGGATCCTCCCGCCTTGCTCGGTTAACCCGAGCGCGCCCGAACGTCATCATGACGCTGTCGGATTCTCGCGAGACTCGGATTCTATATAAGGAGCCGCGCGTCGCCGCCATTTTCACACGTGCATTGAGATTGATAGGGAGAGGACGTGGCTGGCGTCCTCTCCATTTAGATTAGGGTTGAGAGAGAGAGAGAGAGATTGACCTGAGGCTGTGATACTGTAGAAGAGAGTGCAGAGTTTAGTGACTGACGACCACAGTGACCACCAGACAGTGCAGTTGTTTGTTTTATTTAATATATCCGTTCTCTGCCTGAAAAAAACGATACACACAGTGACTCAGTCACATACCATATCTGTGTGCACTGCTCAGCCCAGTGTGCTGCATCAATGTATATATATATCTGACTGTGCTCAGCTCACACAGCTTATAATTGTGGGGGAGACTGGGGAGCACTGCAGTGCCAGTTATAGGTTATAGCAGGAGCCAGGAGTACATAATATTATATTAAAATTAAACAGTGCACACTTTTGCTGCAGGAGTGCCACTGCCAGTGTGACTAGTGACCAGTGACCTGACCACCAGTATATATAATATTAGTAGTATACTATCTCTTTATCAACCAGTCTATATTAGCAGCAGACACAGTACAGTGCGGTAGTTCACGGCTGTGGCTACCTCTGTGTCGGCACTCGGCAGCCCGTCCATAATTGTATATACCACCTAACCGTGGTTTTTTTTTTCTTTCTTTATAGTCATACTAGTTACGAGTATACTATCTCTTTATCAACCAGTCTATATTAGCAGCAGACACAGTACAGTGCGGTAGTTCACGGCTGTGGCTACCTCTGTGTCGGCACTCGGCAGCCCGTCCATAATTGTATATACCACCTAACCGTGGTTTTTTTTTCTTTCTTTATACATACATACTAGTTACGAGTATACTATCTCTTTATCAACCAGTCTATATTAGCAGCTGACACAGTACAGTGCGGTAGTTCACGGCTGTGGCTACCTCTGTGTCGGCACTCGGCAGCCCGTCCATAATTGTATATACCACCTAACCGTGGTTTTTTTTTCTTTCTTTATACATACATACTAGTTACGAGTATACTATCTCTTTATCAACCAGTCTATATATTAGCAGCAGACACAGTACAGTGCGGTAGTTCACGGCTGTGGCTACCTCTGTGTCGGCACTCGGCAGCCCGTCCATAATTGTATATACCACCTAACCGTGGTTTTTTTTTCTTTCTTTATACATACATACTAGTTACGAGTATACTATCTCTTTATCAACCAGTCTATATATTAGCAGCAGACACAGTACAGTGCGGTAGTTCACGGCTGTGGCTACCTCTGTGTCGGCACTCGGCAGCCCGTCCATAATTGTATATACCACCTAACCGTGGTTTTTTTTTCTTTCTTTATACATACATACTAGTTACGAGTATACTATCTCTTTATCAACCAGTCTATATTAGCAGCATACACAGTACAGTGCGGTAGTTCACGGCTGTGGCTACCTCTGTGTCGGCACTCGGCAGCCCGTCCATAATTGTATATACCACCTAACCGTGTTTTTTTTTTCTTTCTTTATACATACATACTAGTTACGAGTATACTATCTCTTTATCAACCAGTCTATATATTAGCAGCAGACACAGTACAGTGCGGTAGTTCACGGCTGTGGCTACCTCTGTGTCGGCACTCGGCAGCCCGTCCATAATTGTATATACCACCTAACCGTGGTTTTTTTTTCTTTCTTTATAGTCATACTAGTTACGAGTATACTATCTCTTTATCAACCAGTCTATATTAGCAGCAGACACAGTACAGTGCGGTAGTTCACGGCTGTGGCTACCTCTGTGTCGGCACTCGGCAGCCCGTCCATAATTGTATATACCACCTAACCGTGGTTTTTTTTTCTTTCTTTATACATACATACTAGTTACGAGTATACTATCTCTTTATCAACCAGTCTATATTAGCAGCAGACACAGTACAGTGCGGTAGTTCACGGCTGTGGCTACCTCTGTGTCGGCACTCGGCAGCCCGTCCATAATTGTATATACCACCTAACCGTGGTTTTTTTTTCTTTCTTTATACATACATACTAGTTACGAGTATACTATCTCTTTATCAACCAGTCTATATATTAGCAGCAGACACAGTACAGTGCGGTAGTTCACGGCTGTGGCTACCTCTGTGTCGGCACTCGGCAGCCCGTCCATAATTGTATATACCACCTAACCGTGGTTTTTTTTTCTTTCTTTATACATACATACTAGTTACGAGTATACTATCTCTTTATCAACCAGTCTATATATTAGCAGCAGACACAGTACAGTGCGGTAGTTCACGGCTGTGGCTACCTCTGTGTCGGCACTCGGCAGCCCGTCCATAATTGTATATACCACCTAACCGTGGTTTTTTTTTCTTTCTTTATACATACATACTAGTTACGAGTATACTATCTCTTTATCAACCAGTCTATATATTAGCAGCAGACACAGTACGGGCCCTCATTCCGAGTTGTTCGCTCTGTATTTTTCATCGCATCGCAGTGAAAATCCGCTTAGTACGCATGCGCAATGTTCGCACTGCGACTGCGCCAAGTAACTTTACTATGAAGAAAGTATTTTTACTCACGGCTTTTTCTTCGCTCCGGCGAACGTAATGTGATTGACAGGAAATGGGTGTTACTGGGCGGAAACACGGCGTTTCAGGGGCGTGTGGCTGAAAACGCTACCGTTTCCGGAAAAAACGCAGGAGTGGCCGGAGAAACGGTGGGAGTGCCTGGGCGAACGCTGGGTGTGTTTGTGACGTCAACCAGGAACGACAAGCACTGAACTGATCGCACAGGCAGAGTAAGTCTGGAGCTACTCTGAAACTGCTAAGTAGTTAGTAATCGCAATATTGCGAATACATCGGTCGCAATTTTAAGAAGCTAAGATTCACTCCCAGTAGGCGGCGGCTTAGCGTGTGTAACTCTGCTAAATTCGCCTTGCGACCGATCAACTTGGAATGAGGGCCACAGTGCGGTAGTTCACGGCTGTGGCTACCTCTGTGTCGGCACTCGGCAGCCCGTCCATAATTGTATATACCACCTAACCGTGGTTTTTTTTTCTTTCTTTATACATACATACTAGTTACGAGTATACTATCTCTTTATCAACCAGTCTATATATTAGCAGCAGACACAGTACAGTGCGGTAGTTCACGGCTGTGGCTACCTCTGTGTCGGCACTCGGCAGCCCGTCCATAATTGTATATACCACCTAACCGTGTTTTTTTTTTCTTTCTTTATACATACATACTAGTTACGAGTATACTATCTCTTTATCAACCAGTCTATATATTAGCAGCAGACACAGTACAGTGCGGTAGTTCACGGCTGTGGCTACCTCTGTGTCGGCACTCGGCAGCCCGTCCATAATTGTATATACCACCTAACCGTGTTTTTTTTTTCTTTCTTTATACATACATACTAGTTACGAGTATACTATCTCTTTATCAACCAGTCTATATATTAGCAGCAAACACAGTACAGTGCGGTAGTTCACGGCTGTGGCTACCTCTGTGTCGGCACTCGGCAGCCCGTCCATAATTGTATATACCACCTAACCGTGGTTTTTTTTTCTTTCTTTATAGTCATACTAGTTACGAGTATACTATCTCTTTATCAACCAGTCTATATTAGCAGCAGACACAGTACAGTGCGGTAGTTCACGGCTGTGGCTACCTCTGTGTCGGCACTCGGCAGCCCGTCCATAATTGTATATACCACCTAACCGTGGTTTTTTTTTCTTTCTTTATACATACATACTAGTTACGAGTATACTATCTCTTTATCAACCAGTCTATATTAGCAGCAGACACAGTACAGTGCGGTAGTTCACGGCTGTGGCTACCTCTGTGTCGGCACTCGGCAGCCCGTCCATAATTGTATATACCACCTAACCGTGGTTTTTTTTTCTTTCTTTATACATACATACTAGTTACGAGTATACTATCTCTTTATCAACCAGTCTATATATTAGCAGCAGACACAGTACAGTGCGGTAGTTCACGGCTGTGGCTACCTCTGTGTCGGCACTCGGCAGCCCGTCCATAATTGTATATACCACCTAACCGTGGTTTTTTTTTCTTTCTTTATACATACATACTAGTTACGAGTATACTATCTCTTTATCAACCAGTCTATATATTAGCAGCAGACACAGTACAGTGCGGTAGTTCACGGCTGTGGCTACCTCTGTGTCGGCACTCGGCAGCCCGTCCATAATTGTATACTAGTATCCAATCCATCCATCTCCATTGTTTACCTGAGGTGCCTTTTAGTTGTGCCTATTAAAATATGGAGAACAAAAATGTTGAGGTTCCAAAATTAGGGAAAGATCAAGATCCACTTCCACCTCGTGCTGAAGCTGCTGCCACTAGTCATGGCCGAGACGATGAAATGCCAGCAACGTCGTCTGCCAAGGCCGATGCCCAATGTCATAGTACAGAGCATGTCAAATCCAAAACACCAAATATCAGTAAAAAAAGGACTCCAAAACCTAAAATAAAATTGTCGGAGGAGAAGCGTAAACTTGCCAATATGCCATTTACCACACGGAGTGGCAAGGAACGGCTGAGGCCCTGGCCTATGTTCATGGCTAGTGGTTCAGCTTCACATGAGGATGGAAGCACTCAGCCTCTCGCTAGAAAAATGAAAAGACTAAAGCTGGCAAAAGCAGTAGCACCGCAAAGAACTGTGCGTTCTTCGAAATCCCAAATCCACAAGGAGAGTCCGACTCCAATTGTGTCGGTTGCGATGCCTGACCTTCCCAACACTGGACGTGAAGAGCATGCGCCTTCCACCATTTGCACGCCCCCTGCAAGTGATGGAAGGAGCACCCGCAGTCCAGTTCCTGATAGTCAGATTGAAGATGTCAGTGTTGAAGTACACCAGGATGAGGAGGATATGGGTGTTGCTGGCGCTGGGGAGGAAATTGACCAGGAGGATTCTGATGGTGAGGTGGTTTGTTTAAGTCAGGCACCCGGGGAGACACCTGTTGTCCGTGGTAGGAATATGGCCGTTGACATGCCTGGTGAAAATACCAAAAAAATCAGCTCTTCGGTGTGGAAGTATTTCACCAGAAATGCGGACAACAGGTGTCAAGCCGTGTGTTCCCTTTGTCAAGCTGTAATAAGTAGGGGTAAGGACGTTAACCACCTCGGAACATCCTCCCTTATACGTCACCTGCAGCGCATTCATAATAAGTCAGTGACAAGTTCAAAAACTTTGGGTGACAGCGGAAGCAGTCCACTGACCAGTAAATCCCTTCCTCTTGTAACCAAGCTCACGCAAACCACCCCACCAACTCCCTCAGTGTCAATTTCCTCCTTCCCCAGGAATGCCAATAGTCCTGCAGGCAATGTCACTGGCAATTCTGACAAGTCCTCTCCTGCCTGGGATTCCTCCGATGCATCCTTGCGTGTAACGCCTACTGCTGCTGGCGCTGCTGTTGTTGCTGCTGGGAGTCGATGGTCATCCCAGAGGGGAAGTCGTAAGCCCACTTGTACTACTTCCAGTAAGCAATTGACTGTTCAACAGTCCTTTGCGAGGAAGATGAAATATCACAGCAGTCATCCTGCTGCAAAGCGGATAACTGAGGCCTTGACAACTATGTTGGTGTTAGACGTGCGTCCGGTATCCGCCGTTAGTTCACAGGGAACTAGACAATTTATTGAGGCAGTGTGCCCCCGTTACCAAATACCATCTAGGTTCCACTTCTCTAGGCAGGCGATACCGAGAATGTACACGGACGTCAGAAAAAGACTCACCAGTGTCCTAAAAAATGCAGTTGTACCCAATGTCCACTTAACCACGGACATGTGGACAAGTGGAGCAGGGCAGGGTCAGGACTATATGACTGTGACAGCCCACTGGGTAGATGTATGGACTCCCGCCGCAAGAACAGCAGCGGCGGCACCAGTAGCAGCATCTCGCAAACGCCAACTCTTTCCTAGGCAGGCTACGCTTTGTATCACCGCTTTCCAGAATACGCACACAGCTGAAAACCTCTTACGGCAACTGAGGAAGATCATCGCGGAATGGCTTACCCCAATTGGACTCTCCTGTGGATTTGTGGCATCGGACAATGCCAGCAATATTGTGTGTGCATTAAATATGGGCAAATTCCAGCACGTCCCATGTTTTGCACATACCTTGAATTTGGTGGTGCAGAATTTTTTAAAAAACGACAGGGGCGTGCAAGAGATGCTGTCGGTGGCCAGAAGAATTGCGGGACACTTTCGGCGTACAGGCACCACGTACAGAAGACTGGAGCACCACCAAAAACTACTGAACCTGCCCTGCCATCATCTGAAGCAAGAAGTGGTAACGAGGTGGAATTCAACCCTCTATATGCTTCAGAGGTTGGAGGAGCAGCAAAAGGCCATTCAAGCCTATACAATTGAGCACGATATAGTAGGTGGAATGCACCTGTCTCAAGCGCAGTGGAGAATGATTTCAACGTTGTGCAAGGTTCTGATGCCCTTTGAACTTGCCACACGTGAAGTCAGTTCAGACACTGCCAGCCTGAGTCAGGTCATTCCCCTCATCAGGCTTTTGCAGAAGAAGCTGGAGACATTGAAGGAGGAGCTAACACGGAGCGATTCCGCTAGGCATGTGGGACTTGTGGATGGAGCCCTTAATTCGCTTAACAAGGATTCACGGGTGGTCAATCTGTTGAAATCAGAGCACTACATTTTGGCCACCGTGCTCGATCCTAGATTTAAAGCCTACCTTGGATCTCTCTTTCTTACTGGCAGGAAAAAGAGGCAATTTGGAGGCCCTTGCACAAACTGGCTTTATTCTACCTAAGTTGCCCTCCCACAAGTGTGTACTCCGAAAGAGTGTTTAGTGCCGCCGCTCACCTTGTCAGCAATCGGCGTACGAGGTTACATCCAGAAAATGTGGAGAAGATGATGTTCATTAAAATGAATTATAATCAATTCCTCCGCGGAGACATTGACCAGCAGCAATTGCCTCCACAAAGTACACAGGGAGCTGAGATGGTGGATTCCAGTGGGGATGAATTGATAATCTGTGAGGAGGGGGATGTACACGGTGATATATCGGAGGGTGATGATGAGGTGGACATCTTGCCTCTGTAGAGCCAGTTTGTGCAAGGAGAGATTAATTGCTTCTTTTTTGGGGGGGGTCCAAACCAACCCGTCATATCAGTCACAGTCGTGTGGCAGACCCTGTCACTGAAATGATGGGTTGGTTAAAGTGTGCATGTCCTGTTTTGTTTATACAACATAAGGGTGGGTGGGAGGGCCCAAGGACAATTCCATCTTGCACCTCTTTTTTCTTTTCTTTTTCTTTGCGTCATGTGCTGTTTGGGGAGGGTTTTTTGGAAGGGACATCCTGCGTGACACTGCAGTGCCACTCCTAGATGGGCCCGGTGTTTGTGTCGGCCACTAGGGTCGCTTATCTTACTCACACAGCTACCTCATTGCGCCTCTTTTTTTCTTTGCGTCATGTGCTGTTTGGGGAGGGTTTTTTGGAAGGGACATCCTGCGTGACACTGCAGTGACACTCCTAGATGGGCCCGGTGTTTGTGTCGGCCACTAGGGTCGCTTATCTTACTCACACAGCTACCTCATTGCGCCTCTTTTTTTCTTTGCGTCATGTGCTGTTTGGGGAGGGTTTTTTGGAAGGGACATCCTGCGTGACACTGCAGTGCCACTCCTAGATGGGCCCGGTGTTTGTGTCGGCCACTAGGGTCGCTAATCTTACTCACACAGCTACCTCATTGCGCCTCTTTTTTTCTTTGCGTCATGTGCTGTTTGGGGAGGGTTTTTTGGAAGGGCCATCCTGCGTGACACTGCAGTGCCACTCCTAGATGGGCCCGGTGTTTGTGTCGGCCACTAGGGTCGCTTATCTTACTCACACAGCGACCTCGGTGCAAATTTTAGGACTAAAAATAATATTGTGAGGTGTGAGGTATTCAGAATAGACTGAAAATGAGTGGAAATTATGGTTTTTGAGGTTAATAATACTTTGGGATCAAAATGACCGCCAAATTCTATGATTTAAGCTGTTTTTTAGGTTTTTTGGAAAAAAACACCCGAATCCAAAACACACCCGAATCCGACAAAAAAAATTCGGTGAGGTTTTGCCAAAACGCGGTCGAACCCAAAACACGGCCGCGGAACCGAACCCAAAACCAAAACACAAAACCCGAAAAATTTCCGGCGCTCATCTCTAGTTTTCGTGCCCAACACTCCACAGAGACGGCACTGACCAAAGTAGTGAATTATCTAGTCACTGCTAGATTGAAAGGCCATTACACACTACTTATTCTTCTAGATCTCTCTGCTGCTTTTGACACTGTTGACCACTCTCTTCTCATACAAACACTACAATCCCTAGGTCTTCAGGATACAGCCCTTACTTGGTTCTCATCTTACCTATCTAATCGCTCTTTCAGTGTTCACTTCTCTGATTCGACCTCTTCTTTTCTACCTCTATCAGTTGGAGTACCGCAAGGTTCAGTCTTGGGTCCTCTGCTGTTCTCAATCTATACCTCATCTCTTGGTAAACTAATCAGCTCCTTTGGATTTCAGTATAATTTGTACGCTGATGATACTCAAATCTACCTATCCTCCCCAGATTTATCATCATCATCTGTATTGGCTCGTGTCACTGGATGCCTGTCTGCCATTTCATCTTGGATGTCATCTTGCCACCTCAAACTCAACATTTCCAAAACAGAATTAATTATTTTACCACCAGCCAAGAGTAGTTACCAACCTGATATCTCCATAGCTGTTGACAATGCGACTATCCACCCTACCCCACAAGCTCGCTGCCTAGGTGTCACCCTTGACTCTAAACTGTCCTTTGTTCACACATTCAATCTGTCTCTAAATCATGTTACATGCACCTAAAAAACATATCCAAAATACACTCTTATCTTACACAAGACACTGCAAAAACTCTAATCCATGCACTCATCATCTCCCGCATTGATTATCGTAATAGTCTCCTTACTGGTCTTCCCAAACATAGGCTCTCACCACTACAATCCATTTTAAATGCAGCTGCGAGGCTAATCTTCCTCGCTAGACATTCTTCGTCTGCTGATCCGCTCTGTCAGTCCCTCCATTGGTTACCGGTATTCTACCGTGTTAAATATAAAATACTTTTACTTACATACAAGGCTATTAACCAAACTGCACCATAATACATCTCCTCGCTCATCTCAAAATATCTACCTACCAGACTTCTCCGCTCTGCACAAGATCTGCGTCTCTCATCCACATGTATTACCTGTATCCACTCAAAATTACAGGACTTTACCCAGGCTTCACCCACTCTGTGGAATGCCCTCCCACGCACAATAAGACTCTCCTCTAGTCTCCAAACCTTTAAACATTCCCTGAAAACTCACCTCTTCAGACAAGCCTACCAAATTCCAGACCCACCCACATAACCTTCAATGCTTCCCTATCCAGTTACATCCTCTCTGTACAGTCCACATAACCTCACATTTTGTCTTCCAACATTGCTGGGTGATCATATCATACAACCCATTAAGAACCTAGCAATCTGGTGGACCATTATGTAACAGGTAGCATCTATCCTTGTGTATCAATGCCTAATTCCCTATAGATTGTAAGCTTGCGAGCAGGGTCTTCCTACCTCTGTCTGTCTTTGCCCAGTTTTGTTCTATAACTGTTGTTCTAATTGTAAAGCGCAACGGAATATGCTGCACTATATAAGAAACTGCTAATAAATAATAATAAATGATAAATATTGTGGAAGCTTTCCTTTCTATTTAACGTTTATATTTTATAGTGTGTTCTCTCCCTGCATAAGAGCAGCAATAGTTTAACCATACCTCTGGGAGGTGAAAATAGGGGCACCAAGCAAGCGTGGGAAAGCGCGCCCCATGAAAAGGGCTGTGACTTCATGGTGATGGGACGTGCCCAGCACTCCTGGTAATGCTGGGCTGCCCCCATGCTCATCCCTGAATTATGTAGAGTGCATGAGCAGAGGGTGCTGAAAACGTGCTTCCCCCCCCCCCCCCCCCCCCCCAAGTCTCCCAGTAGGACACTGCAGAAAGCGAGTGGACAAGCAGAACAGTTTCCAGAAGCAGAAATGTCCTAAAAGTGGGAACGTTGGGCGGGAAGAGGGAGATGATTTAACAGTATTCAAGTGAAAAGGAATATCCAGGACACTCATAATAACAGTCCCCTAACACAGGGCTGTATTATGTGTTAGACCGTACAGGCGGCTGGCTGGGGCCTAATAGCGGGTTCTAGCAGTCCCAGCAGCCATTGACGCTGGCTGATTAAATTTATTTATTTATTTAAGACTAGCGTTTTTCTTTTTGTATTAAAATGCTCTTGTTTAAGTGGAATGCCATTGGGGGGAACCTTTGTTTTTGTAGTTTATTGTTTACTTTACCGTTTTGTAAAATCTGTCCCATTGTTCAGATAGTGAATGCCATAATGTTGCGTTTGCCAACTAGAATCCTCTGATACATGCACTGTCAGCGGCTTCAGAGGGGAGGTACAATATGGCTGACTTTCTCCCGCTTACTGGTCCTTATTCAGTATGGACCACATTAGCTTTTTCTCGGTTTTTATCGCATTTCAAATTTATACATCTTAGTTCACTAATTTCTTAGAGCGAATGCACAGAGAGAGAGAGAGAGAAAGAAAGAGTAGGGGCAGAGAGACAGGGGAAGAGGAGGAGAGATAAGCAGAGAAGATGAAGAGATAGAAAGGGAGGGAGGCAGAGGGAAGGAAACATATGGGAAAAGCAAGGGGGAGAAAGAGAGAGAGAGAGAGAGAGAGAGAGTACGGCAGATGGATTGGAAGGAGACAGAAAAATTAGTCCGGCAATACTAGACACAAAGCTTGCGAGCTGGCGAATGACGGGTTCCGTGATACTGGTTAGCTATAAAGTGCAGTTGGCACCTCTCTATCTTTACCTTCAGTTTTACGTTGTTGTCTGTTATCTGTTTGTATCATGATCCCCTCAATGTACAGCACTACCGTAATATATTGGTGCTTAGAAATATAAAGTCATAGCAGGGATCATTTTCAAAGAGTTTTCCCCTTGGTGCAAATGATTCATTGATAGTAGGAGACTGCTGCAGTGTTATGCCACGCAGAGTTGACATTACTGTCTGCTACTGTGCTGATTGACGCCTTCTCTCGGAAGTACTCGAGCACGCCTGTTGGGGCATCACCTTGTGACATACCCTCTGGGAATAACGTCTCTGCTGTACTACTGTTAATATTTGTTTGTCCTCGCCTCACACAACCAGTAAAGTTGCTCATCCAGCAGCCACGTCCTGTGACCCTGCAGCTCAGACTCCGTAGAACAGAAGTGCCCCTGGTTAGCACCAGCTTTCTCGCTTTTAAAAACAAATAAGCCAGCGCTGTCACATTTGATTAGCGCCTCTGGCTGGCCAGGCCAGTAATTGCAAGAACAGGAAAGTATACCTGAAATACTGGACTTGCCTTGCAGACATGCTGCTTGGAACAGGTTCAGAGTGTGTCTGAGCGAAATAAGTTTCAGCGTATATATTTCATATGTGCTCTGTTTTAAACAGTTGTCATAGTAACTATCACATACGTTCTCCTTGACATTATACTGCTGCAGCACCTACTGTATATGGCCCCCTTGCACTGGCGTGCGCAGCACATTTTATTAGGGGGTGCACCGTCGGAGGGGTGTGTCTAGCACCGCCTTTTGGGCATGTTTAGTACCATCTATTGATGGTCAACACATATAAAATATCCATCTTTGTACCAATCCTAATAAAGCAGATACATTGTCAGATGTTGTGGTGTGCACCAAACAAACACCCCTGATGGCACTCACTGCAATTACACTGCTCCTCCTCAGCCTGGTCTTGCTGCCCCTCTCTTTCCCCTGCAAGCTGCAGCAGCTTACTTACAAGTCAGTCACTCACTCACTGACACTGACAGTCGCAGACTAGTACTGATGCTGCTGGAAAAATAAGTGATGTGTCAATGCTCCTGCCGGCCGTCTTCTAGTATTGAATTTGTCTTCCTAAGAAGAACGCTGGCTGCATGCTGCTCCTAATCAGTGGCTGGCGTTGGCATAGCATTGAAGGAGAGAGGTGTGTATGTGGCGGGTGTGACGGGTGGGCATGTGAGCAACATGACGTAATCACGTCACATCACATCACACTGTTTTTGTACATGGAGGTGGAGCTGGGAATTTGAAAGCCGGTGTCAGTGGCACCCTTGATTAACCCAGGCGTCCAGTCAGTAATGCATTCCTGACAGGGTGCAGCACAGAGGGGACAGTAATCAGCCTGCTCGGCGATCGCTGCATCAGGCATGTGAGATCGGGGTGCCAGACATTAGGGGGTGCCTGTGCGCACCAGGCACCCCCCCTGCGCACACCTATGCCCCCTTGTCCCAGGTCTGCCTGCCTTGTTACATAACCTTCCTTACAGTAAGATAAAACCGCATAAGAAGACGCTTATACACATATCCAAAAGAGGACAAAGAAGTCATGTTGCAGGGGGTGCACTCACGTCTCTTCTGAAAATAATTTTTTGTTTATGAAAAAATTATTTTAATACTGTTGTTATGCTTATATTAAGAATAGTATGCTGTTTATTGCTTATATTCTCTATAAGAAATATGCAAATGGTTCAATAAACCCTTATCCGGGCGGATAATAGGACCTGCATCAAATGTATAGCTCCTTACTCCAATAATGTACCTGCATCATGTGTATTGCTGCTCGGTCTTTTGGATAAGATCAAGTGTAGTACCTGCTCAAGGGAAACACTTGGTGGAGTACCTGTTCTTACACTAGGAGCGTGAGAGGTCCCTAATGTGGAATGGAGAAACACCTGGTGGAGTACCATGCCGGGGTGTGGCAATGCCTCTGGTCGAGAGTGGAGAAAAACTGGGCTTAGTATCCGTCGTCCTAAGAAGGGGTTGAAATAGGACTCCTTGCATGGAGCGGGAACGGCCTGGTTTAGTATCTACTCTCGTACTGGGGGTTGACCCTTGCACAGAGTTGGTATGAAGCTTGGTCTGGCTGGAGGTCGGGAGCAGCCTGAAGCCCGAGGTTGCTATGTGCCCCTGGTGCTGGGAGAGCCAGGGGTGCCTGATAATGCACTGGTGGTCTGACACACCAAGCACTAGTACGGCACTTTTGCACTGAGCACCTCATCCTTCCTGTCTGCACCTACTTTCCTTTGCACTGGCCTTTTGGCTAGGGCAAGGATAATTTTTATTTTCCCCCCGGCCTTCGGGCTTTGGCTTATTTATTTATGTATTATTCACGTGTGTTGCACTTTTTTGCACTACACT
This sequence comes from Pseudophryne corroboree, assembly GCF_028390025.1. Taxonomy (NCBI): domain Eukaryota; kingdom Metazoa; phylum Chordata; class Amphibia; order Anura; family Myobatrachidae; genus Pseudophryne; species Pseudophryne corroboree. The sequence goes on from NC_086451.1 coordinate 57,036,498, forward strand.
GCACTTTTGTTTGTGTTTGTCACAGTTTTGTCGGGGTTTAGGAGAGACCCTTATGGGCCACCCTCTCCCCTAGTTGTCGAGGTCCTCCTTTTGGGGAGGGCTGGAGACTGTTTCGTTCCCCAGTGGGAAGCTTCGGCCAACCCTGGGGATACTCGAGGGTCCCTCTGCGCTTCAGCAAGTAGGGACCCACAGGCCCTTTTTCTCCTCAGTAGACCTTTTGGCTCTGAGGGGTCAGGGAGTAACAGGGCCCTTCTCCTTTAGGAGAGGGTCCAAGGTCCTATGCCCCAGCACGTTTTGCACAAGACACTGGGTGATGAAGCCACGCACCTCGGGATTCAAGAAATATATATATTTCTTATGTGTATAGCTCCTTACTCCACTAACAGATGTACCTGCATCACGTGTATAGCTCCTTACTCCACTAACAGATGTACCTGCATCATGTGTATAGCTCCTTACTCCACTAACAGATGTGCCTGCATCACGTGTATAGCTCCTTACTCCACTAACAGATGAGAATATACAGATAAGATAGCAGCGCTCAATGGAATGAATAAAATTGAAGGTTTGAGTGAAAAAATTATCACAATTTAATAAAACATAATTCTAAAAAACACATATTAAACCATATAATAGACCGTATAATAAACCATATTATGGCCACACATATGCTAAATCAATAGTATTAACTGCTGCCGTTAGGGTGTAGTCCGTTCCTAATGATATATGGACTGGCAAGGTATTTTGTGGTATACCACTGAATGAACCAAATATACAGTCCCACATAGGTTGTTACCACTTTAAGCCGCTGGAGGTGTAGTCCCTTGAGATTGTCCCTTTATTGATCTCAGACCCAGGCGAGGGTGTTGTGGGATCCTCACTGCATTGCGGTATCCTCCTGTTCTGAAAGGATGAGTGGTATTCCAGATGAATTGGTTCTTTGTGGGTTCAGTGTCCCAGTCCTGGTCCGGACACCCTAGGCAGCTGGATTTAGCAGGGAATGGTGGCCTGGCAAGCCTCCTGACGCGTTTCACTGCAAGGCACTGCAGCTTTATCCAAGACCTTTGATAAAGCTGCAGTGCCTTGCAGTGAAACGCGTCAGGAGGCTTGCCAGGCCACCATTCCCTGCTAAATCCAGCTGCCTAGGGTGTCCGGACCAGGACTGGGACACTGAACCCACAAAGAACCAATTCATCTGGAATACCACTCATCCTTTCAGAACAGGAGGATACCGCAATGCAGTGAGGATCCCACAACACCCTCGCCTGGGTCTGAGATCAATAAAGGGACAATCTCAAGGGACTACACCTCCAGCGGCTTAAAGTGGTAACAACCTATGTGGGACTGTATATTTGGTTCATTCAGTGGTATACCAAAAAATACCTTGCCAGTCCATATATCATTAGGAACGGACTACACCCTAACGGCAGCAGTTAATACTATTGATTTAGCATATGTGTGGCCATAATATGGTTTATTATACGGTCTATTATATGGTTTAATATGTGTTTTTTAGAATTATGTTTTATTAAATTGTGATAATTTTTTCACTCAAACCTTCAATTTTATTCATTCCATTGAGCGCTGCTATCTTATCTGTATATTCTTTTTTGTGGTTTTTGGGTGTGACTACCCCAATTTATAGCAGCAGCATTAGAAACGCAACATCCAATAAGCGCCTGAACCTTTTTTACCTTGGTAGAAAACAAACTGCCACTAACAGATGTGCCTGCATCACGAGTATAGCTCCTTACTCCACTAACAGATGTACCTGCATCAAGTGTATAGCTCCTTACTCCACTAACAGATGTGCCTGCATCACGAGTATAGCTCCTTACTCCACTAACAGATGTGCCTGCATCAAGTGTATAGCTCCTTACTCCACTAACAGATGTACCTTCATCACATGTATAGCTCCTAACTCCACTAACAGATGTACCTTCATCACGTGTATAGCTCCTTACTCCACTAACAGATGTACCTGCATCACGAGTATAGCTCCTTACTCCACTAACATATATACCTGCATCATGTGTATAGCTCCTTACTCCACTAACAGATGTACCTTCATCACGTGTATAGCTCCTTACTCCACTAACAGATGTACCTGCATCACGAGTATAGCTCCTAACTCCACTAACAGATGTCTGCATCACGTGTATAGCTCCTAACTCCACTAACAGATGTACCTGCATCACGTGTATAGCTCCTTACTCCACTAACATATATACCTGCATCATGTGTATAGCTCCTTACTAAACTAACAGATGTACCAACTTGGTTCTGCCTTATAAATGATTGCTGCTTTAAAAATCCGACCATTCTCTGCCGACATTTCGCACTTCCGGCAAACTTGGACCCTATTACATATGGCCGCAGATCTCAACCTAGTAGAACACCTTTGAAATGTGGTGGAACGGGAGATTTGCGAAATCGCACTCTGCTGTGACCGTGTTAGTGTCTTCTGCCATAATCGCGCCTGTGACTTTATGTAATGGTGGTACCAGCCCTTCCCCTGGTGTACGCCGTGTCTCTGACTGTGCAATGACTAAGACGTCCACTGACAGCATCTTTATATGCGATTCTCTGTCACAGTGTTTTCTCCAATGGGAGCGTTTAAGCATCTTCGTTCGCAACCAGTGCTGCATCATGACATTCCCATAATAGTCTGATAACATGGATCATCTCCCTGATTCTCTTTATCCACCACCTGGTGACCGGCCAGGAATGCACAACACATTTCCAAGACAGGCTATTCTGTGGGCAAACAGCAGTCCCATCCAGTACTAGAAAGGTGTACCCAATGGATATTGGGGGTAATTCCAAGTTGATCGTAGCAGGAAATTTTTTAGCAGTTGGGCAAAACCATGTGCACTGCAGGGGAGGCAGATATAACATGTGCAGAGAGAGTTAGATTTGGGTGGGTTATTTTGTTTCTGTGCAGGGTAAATACTGTCTGCTTTATTTTTACACTGCAAATTAGATTTCAGTCTGAACACACCCCACCCAAATCTAACTCTTTCTGCACATGTTATATCTGCCTCCCCTGCAGTGCACATGGTTTTGCCCAACTGCTAAAAAATTTCCTGCTGCGATCAACTTGGAATTATCCTCATTGCTGGGGAATAATATGTTGACCATTGATTGATCTACCTTGCTTGGCAAGGAATTCTGCGAGTGTGTTCATATGTTGCGCATGTACGCTTGTGCAGGCTTAACGCCCAATCGAGCCACATCCACTTATTTGTATCACTACACAGTACCCTCCATAAGCCTTCCGCAGTGCTCTCGGGTTAATTGTTCCTAGACATCTGTTAGTGTGAGTGACCCTGCTTACATTAATCCTAGATGCCCAGCCATGGCGTGTCATTTGTTGGGAGTAATGATAATGGACTCGCTATGACTGATGGACACAGTTACACCTCCAGATCATACATACTGTGGTTATCTCTGTTCCGTTCTCTTTTACCATCGCAGAATTAACTGCACTCCTTTGTATGAAATCATTGCTGACACATATATCTCATTGCTACCTGACACCATGTCCCCCATGGCCCATATTTCATAGGGATTAATGACCCACCCCCCACGCACAGTGACACACAGTCTGCTCCTGCTCTGGATTAATCAGACGAGCAATCGTGACCAATTAATGTGACAGAGTCTCTTTTCTGTATCCTAAACATCACTGATCCAATTAAAGCCACAATGTATGCTCAAGGCAACAAGAGAAGTGTCACAGCAGATAAATGCAGAGCTTTATTTATGGAATGTATAATAAAGAGTGTAACCACCCGTCTTCTCATGTATGGCATTTCAAAGCTACGATAATGTCTGCTGCCCGTCACCATTAGATAATGCCTGGTTATTGTTACGATAAGACTACAGGCCTGTTCTTGTTTGTATGCAACTTCAATTGCAATTGCGATTTTCTAGGCTATGGTGCTGCTAACATTAGCAAGCGAGGATGCCGCCAAGGAATGACGAGAGATGCCCACAAGAGCCATTGTAAATGCATGTTTAATTGCGTACATATTAGCAGACTATACACAAAGACGAGGAACATCAGAGCTGAGGGTTGGTCTATGGCTATGCAGAGTGGACACAGCAGTAGCGACTCAGACACCATGTTTTTTGCACATATACGTACTCACAGCCGTCAGCAGATACATGCACCGGAAACGGTTTTCACAACCCCTCCCCGTTAATGCTTCCAAACGGTCACTTCCTGTCACTCGCTTTTCCATTAAATCTACATTGCGAGCGGGATCACAGCGGCTCCTTCGCAAATGCGCATTGCGATTAATTGATTATGTCTTTTTCCTAGAGAAACATTATAGAATGCTAAATTCATCAAAGAAAAACTAAACCGAAAGGATATAAATAGATTTTTCAGTTTCACTTTATGGATCTTATTTACTAAGCGACTGTGATATGTATAATTTATCAAGAAAATACCTTAAGGGCAGCTAAGCAATACTCAATTGCCCCGGCGATAGCTGTAAGGGCTGACTTACTCTGTCGTCTATGCTGAAATGTACTTGTAAGCAGCTGGTGGAAATGAGGGGCTAATTTATGTTTGTACACACATGCCCAGGCAGCTGCTTTTCCTTCAGTTTACAGACTTGCAAGTGAAGCATCTGCCCAGAGAAGAATATAGACGGCCACCGGAGCCATCACAAAATCCTCAGCAACTGTGTACACATACGCAACACTGACACAATAACGAGGACCATCGGCTCCCCGAGTGAGACTACGGTGCATGCACAACATACCGATAATTGCTCAGTTGCGTGAACATCGCATTGCGTACAAACATGAATACGGCCATGAGTGTTCAAGTTTGGGCTTTCAGTTCCACTAATGTAGAAGAAGAAAAAAAAATTCTAAATAGATATATAAAATATTGAATGAAAATAAATATTTTAAAAATGTTCATCATAAAAAAAATGCTTAAAGCAAATAATGAAGCATTTAGTAAATACTTTTGATCTGTTACAACAGAATAGATACTTGTTAAATAGCTTTCCCTATGCAAAGCATTGCTGGAAGAGTCCCGAAACTCTCTCCGATGGGTGGGGGGCATGGTAACTGCGTTTGTGTTGTAGTGGCCCCGTCCCTGACTATTAAAAGCTGAGATTCTTCGCATTTCATATTATGGCTCCCTAATGCTATTTAAAGACCCAATTTGTGGCATTTTACAGCGATGGGCGGAGCTAGTATGATGCAATTCAATGCGAGTCGCCTCATCCAACTGGGCCAGAGGGAGACTGGGCAAACCTGTTAGTCAGGCTGGAGAGCCCCCCTATATATACAGGACTCTCCCGAACCTTCCTCGGAGAGTTGTCAGTATGATGTAAATACATGTGAAAGCCATTGATGCCAAATGTTATTACCAGCAGGGATAATCTTCTCCCACTTTAGGATTGTCCCACTTTTTGAAAAACTTTTACGTTTTTCTCCTACAATCCAGGTAGATTCAGTTTAAGTTATGTGTTTAGTTAATCAAAAGTGGGGGCATTAGGACTTTTCTTTATTACACATGCCATCTTTGTGGCTATGAAGATCTTTATTACAACGCTCAAAATGCACCCACAATTGGAATTTCCTCAATGAGAGACACTGGAAAGGTTGTCTCTCAGGTTGTAACATGCATATATATATATATATATATATATATATATTAAATTGGATCTATGTGTGTTTGTATATATGTTCCAGCATCACTCTGGAATGCCTGGAGCAATTTACACCGAACTTGGTACACACATGACCTACAATCTGGAAACAAATACTGTGGTACTGTGGGGGGTAAGACACCCATAGCACCACTAGGGGTGAGGGTGGGAAGGGGGTGACATGTAAAAATCCATAGTTTTTGGGCATAACTATGGAACGCCTGGAACAATCTACACCAAACTTGGTACACATGTGATTTACAATCTATAAAAAAATACTGTGGGGATGGGGGGAAGGGGGGGGGGGGGGGTAAGCCACCCCTAGCAATACCCACAAATCACGGCATTACGCCACGAGGGGCAGGGCTCCGATTGTGGACAGTTGGGGGGGTTTCTGGGCACTGAGAAACCCTCCATGCATGCGCCACTGGGCTACACAATCATGGAGGTATACAGCATCCGGTAACTAGGAGTAGGGATGAGGAAATAACACAGGAATTCCTTGCCCCACTAAATTATACCTAATTTTTGTACTTCGACACCTGCATTTAGCAATGAACAACCTTGATCCACCCAACTACCTCCCAGCAGAGGGTAAAACATGTTTGTGCCCCTACAGCCACTGGTATCTGTGCCCGCAGTCCATATGCTTCCTCTGTAAAGCTCGGTACATTTTTGCTGCGATTGTGCTCTTCTGTGGATCATAGATGCCCATTAATGCCATTGTTTTGTTGTTTATGGGAGTTTAAGGCAACTTTCAGACTCGACACAAGACCGTAACTCCATCCAACATTATAACAGCTATGACTTCATCTAATAGCGGGAATGTGAAGCTGCTAATTCATTTCCCAAATAAAAAGCAATAGAAAAAGTAGTGTTCAACACAGAACAATATGAAATAGTGTAATAATATATGTTTTTATTTCCACTGGATTTGCCCAATTTTGGACAAGCTTAAACTGCGGTTTATCTCGTAGAACAATAACATTTTATTACCTAGCTGTACCAATGGCCCATAATAGTTTAATATTGTCACGACAAAGTAAGATTTAAAAAATGTGTAGTTCACATATATACACAACAAACATTTTCTAATAGAACTCAATGGGTCTGTGTTTTATGTCGCAGTTTCGTCAACATCGTTCTACTAATGCCGCATTCAATTTTTCAACAACTAGGATGCGCACTTTCCGTCACTGTGTGTACTTAGACGCACCATCTGTCGCACCATCGAAACTAGGCAGGTGTAGTTTTTCACTCTGAGGGGCAGATATACTGTACTAATCCTTGGAGAGAGATAAAGTGGAGAGAGATAAATTATCAGCCAATCAGCTCCTGACTCTCTCCAAGGCTTAGTACATCTCCCCCTGAATGAGTATAGCCTCCTGTGAAAGCGGCTGTGCGTCTTCGAACACCAACGCTTTCAGCGACATGCCCGCAACACCTTCACCACCCCCGTTACATGCCAGGAATCCCTACTAAAATTCTCAGACTGTGCATCCGATTTGGTGCCGTGTCGCTGTACACAGATAATCAGGACCACTGGCGTATCTATAATGGGTGCAGACGGGCCCCTGGGTCCTGAGGGGGCCCGCACCGCACACACTGCACCCATTTCTTCTATACTCACCTTTGCGGCGTCCATCGGTGACTGTGTGTGGGCCCCTCCTCTCCTGTAGCCGCCACCGCCGCTGCTATCGCACTGAGCGCTAGAGACTCTGGCACAGTGTCAGAGTCTACAGCGCATGCGCAGGACTCCAGAAAAATGGCGCGGCGGACATTTTTCCGTGTCCTGTGCATACGCTGTAGACTCTGGCACTGTGCCAGGGTCTCAGCGCTGAGAGAGCTAGCAGCGGCGGTGACGGCTACAGGAGAGGAGGGAGCCCACACACGGAGACTGCACACCGGTCCCCTCCTCTCTAGAAACGCCGCTGGTCAGGATGCATGCACTGCGCGACTCAGGATGCTTGCACAGGATTAAAACATCGGACATTTGCATACAACATCGATACCGCATCTGACTCTGAATCAGGCCCAAAGATCGTCCCGAAGCAGGTCCATTTTAACAGCAGTGTAGGCCCCTGGGCAAAGTAATGCACTGGGACCCCTACCCATCCTCCAGCGGTGGGGTGTGCTACCGGCGGCGGCTGTGATGTCACGTAGGCGTTAGGGGATGTTCTATCGTCCGCTCAGCATGCAGGACCTAGAGCAGTCATTTCTGCTAATTACTCCTTTACTGCATGGATGGGGGAAGGGGTTTGGTAGGTTTAGTGAGATGGGGCGGGAGGGAGACAACAAAATTGTAGAAGGGAGGTGTTGGGCTGAATAAATGGGACATGGTACATGACTTCCAGAGTGCTAGGGAGTGTTTAATATACGGGGGAGGGGTGAATAGTGGGGTGGGCTTAATATTTATTACATTTAGCATATCTATGATCAGATCTGCATTAGGCCCTTAGTAAAAAAATAATCATCATTGCAATTGAGCAGATCTATGTAGTGTGCAGCCACACATCCAATCTCTTGCAGCCACACACTACATAGATCTGCTCAGCCGCAATGCTGATAATTTTTTCACAGAGTACAAGGTAAGCTTTAAATAGTTAGAATTCTCTATCTTAGAATTATCTCCCATGCTATGCAAGGACAGATAGCTCAATGAATAGATTGTCTGGCTGCAATGCCAGAGGCAATGGGTTTGTATCCCGGATATGTCAGTATTTTGAAATGTAATAAAGGACAGTGTGACTGAATAACAAAGAAATCTCAAGTTGAGATCATGAATGTTGTATTAGTGACAGAAGATAACAGGGTAGGAGACAGAGGTGGTCAGGAGATGCTGGGCTTCTGCAAGTGAAAGTAGTTAAAACAGATAACTGACAAGTGCCGCCAACAGCGCCCCCTACCCTGCAGCGCTATGTGCGGTGCCCCCACAGCACAACCCTAGTTACGGCCCTGACGAACAGGTCCATTTTTCAAAACGGGGGTGTGGTGCCCCAACTTTGTAGGTGTGCCAGGTCCAGGGCCTGCGTCGTCAGACGCAGCCTTCCTGCAACCGACTGAACGGTTCCAATGGCCAAGCTGGGTAAGCTTCGGCATATGCAGCCTGGCCAATTGCTGCAACCATCGGCGACCGATGGTCGCACTGGTGATCCGATGCTGCGTCTCCGGAAGAGGCACTGGAATCTCTCTGTATGACTTTACTTGGCCCCCGCCCACCACCTGCTTATCTGTTACCTACTTGGCTGTTGTATAGCAAACCAAAGACAAATTCCTAGTATACGCAAGTATACCTGGCCAATAAAGCAGATTCTGATTCTAGATCTGATCTCGCAAATGCATTCAGGAGGCATCTACCCTCTTACAGATGCCTCCTGCCGCATTTAAATTTTATTTGTTCGGTATTGCACAGCCGCTTTCCAGAATCAGACCCCGTGCATGTTACAAAATGTATATACCTATAAATATATATTTGCATCCCTTACATTGCAGCATGCTCTGTACAGGTGCACAGTTACTTGCTCTGTTTTGTTTTACTCCCTCTCAGAATCGGGCCCAAAATGCAAGTGACAGAGTAAGATAAATGTCACATTATCAGAATGCAACATGCTATTATTATTAGAATTTATTTATACGGCCCGACCATATTACACAGCGCTTTCCAGAGCGCCGTCCCATGAGACCCGAGCGCTCTACGGATGATAGTCAGGGTATTGTCACTACCAATAGACACCGGAGGGAATGACACGAGCATCTATATTCCAGTATAATTCTAAACCTAATCATTTATTGGCTGAGGACAAGTACGGCTCAGCTGGCTCATACACTACAGATTATCACAGGAGGCTACTTTCCCAGTCTACAGACCTCTTCACCGTAATTTGATCATTTTAGGGAAGAAAAGGAGTGCTATAAGCTGCGCCAAACGCACGTGTGTCCATAATATTAGGTTATTTTGCTTTGCATTGATAATATGAACATTGAATACAGCTCCTAGCACCTGTGCTCCAGCTACCTTGTAATCTATAGATAGTAAAGGAGAATCCACAATATGCATTAATTAGATTTTACTCAAGTATTATCTTGTTTGATTGAAGACCTTATTGAGAGGTATCTTATTCATTGCCAATATGTAGAGAGGGGGTGGGGGATGGGGGTCTTGGATTGCACACCCTTATTCTAAACATGATGGGGTAAAATTACTAAGATGGGAGTTCTATTTAAGATGGGATGTTGGCCATAGCAACCAATCAGATTCCAGGTATTATTTTCTAGAAGGTGCTAGATAAATGAGAAGTAGGATTTGATCGGTTGCTATAGGTAACATCCCATTTTAAATAGAACTCCCATCTTAGTAAATCTACTCTGATGAGAGGTGTTACCGTGCTGAAAAACTTGTAGTTCCACACAGAAAAAAGGAGAAAATGCAAGTGCACACTCTACATACTAAACCATGTTATTCAGAATAATTATAATAAACTCTGCAATATAACATAGAGTAAATTTGAGGTGCTTAGCGTAATTTTGGACAAAAATATGAGCCCACCAACCGCGACCAGGTGATCTCATCTGGTGGGTCCCTAACACTAAGGTTTAAGTCCAGGACACGGGACCCCCCAAGCCAGCACAAGCCAACCGCCCCGAAGGCATCACACTAGGGAGAGGTTTAAGTGTTAAAAAGTGTCACATTAGTAATAATCAGCAGCTATGTCTTGAGTGTTACATAGGTAATAATTAGAGGGTCAGTTTGTATCAACTTTGTATCAACTTTTGTGTGTACGGCCACCATCAGATATCTTGCACTTTCCTTATGTAGCAGTCAGGTACAAGTACATAGAGTGGCTCCCTACCAGTGCTGAAAGTAGGGTGGTACGGGGTGGTATGGAGTACCATTGCGTACCACCAGCCCACCGCCGTTGCTGCAAGGCATAGGGTTCCTGTCCGCAATGAGCATGCAACCCCTGGCAACGAGCAAGAAACCCCTGGTGATGAGCATGTAGGGCGGTAAGTCCTACTAGAAGCATTAGGTGTGTAAGCGGCACTGCAGGGGGCATTATGTGTGTAGGTGACACTACTGGGCCATTATGTAAGTAAGCAGCACAGCAGGGGGCATTGTGTGTGTAAGTGGCACTACAGGAGGGTATTATGTGTGTTAGCAGCACTGCAGGGAGCAATCTGCGTGTAAGCGGCACTACAGGGGGCATTATGCGTGTAAGCGGCATTAAAATGCCATGGGGGGGGGGGGGAATTTATAATTACGCCTCTGCATGTATAGCTTTACTCAGAAGTGCCAGGAACACTGACACTGCCAGGAGAAGGTGCAAAAAGCCTTACTGTGGGGCATAATTTATAAGGGGCATTTTTGTGTGTGGGACATAAAATGGTGTTAGTGGCATAACTGTGTGTGGTATAATATATAACAGGCATTACTGTGTGTGGTAGAATATGTAATAGGCATTACGGTGTCTGGCATATTGTGTAATGGGCTTACGGTGTGTGGCATAATGTGTAATAAGTATTACGGTGTGTGGCATAATGTGTAATGGGCATTACGGTGTGTGGCATAATGTGTAATAAGTATTACATTGTGTGGCATAATGTGTAATGGGCATTATAGTGTGTGGCATAGTGCGTAATGGGCATTACGGTGTTTGGCATAATGTGTAAGGGGCATTACGGTGTGTGGCATAATGTGGCCATGCCCCTATTGTCATGTAGCCACTCCCCTACTTTTGTGTGACCATGGCTCCTCATGACATGTGACCACACCCATTTTTCCTATCAGTACCACTAAGAAAAATTCTACTTACACCACTGCTCCCTACCATCATGTCTAATCACAGCCTTCTTCCAGCCATTGTATAACCAATACAGTAACTGGACAGGAAGAAGTGGGGAACATGCTTTGTTGTCATTGGCTAGAGACGAAATTAGATCATCACAAGTGTCCCATTCCTCAGCACTGATTGCTACTCCGAGCCAGAGGACACCTTCTCTCCTGTACCTATATGGTTTGATACAGAGCTGAACGCGCACCTGTATTTATGGAGTATGCTTGATTATATTTGCGCACGCGCTAAAAAAGTGCACAGACATGTATGGGCTATACAGAGCTGTGCGGCACTGGAGTGTGACAGAGGCAAAATTCAGGGAGGGTTGGTTCATACAAAACACCAGTTACGGCGACCAGGATGGAGGTGAAAATACGCCAATTGGTATGCAGTCAGTAAATCACCAATCAAAATGTCGACACCAGGAGGTCGACATTCATTATGACTACATGGTTAAAATGGCAACACCTGTGAATTGCCAACATTGATTGAATGTCAACATATGAGATGTTGACATTGTCATAAAGTTAACATTTCCATTAGTCTTACGGTTACCATTAGGGTAAGGGGTAGCGCTAGGGTTACTTAGGACTATGTTTAGAGTTAGTATTAGTGTTAGGGTTGGGGTTACAATTAGGGTTAGCATTAGGGCTAGGGTTGGGGTTAGTATTAGAGGTTAGCGATAGGGTTATTTTGGGGTTAGTGTTACAGTTAGGGCTAGGTTTGGGTTAAATGCTAGGGTTAGTGTTAGGGCTACCATAAGGGTTAGCAATAGGGGTAGGGTTGGAGTCATATTAAGGGTCATGTTTGGGGTTAGTGTTGGGGTGAGGACTACTGTATGTTTCGGGTTAGCGTCAGGGCTATGTTTAGGGTTAGTATTAGGGTTTCGGTTACCATTAGGGCTAGGACTGGGCTTACCATTAGGGTTAGCAATAGGGTTAGGGCTAGGTTTTGGGTTAGCGTTAGGGCTAGGGTTAGGGTTAACCTTAGGGTTAGTCTTAGAGCTAGGGTTAGTGTCAGGGTTACCTTTAGGATTAGCATTAGGGCTGGGATTACCATTAGGGTTAGCATTAGGGCTATGTTTGGGTTAGTATTATGGTTAGGGTTACCATTAGGGTTAGTGTTAGGGTTACCATTTGGGTTAGCATTAGAGCTACAGTTGGGGCTACTATTTGGGTTAGCGATAGGGTTAGGGCTAGGTTTGGGGTTAGTGTTAGGGTTAGGATTAGCAATAGGGCTAGGGTTGGGGTTACTATTAATGTTAGCTATAGGGTTAGGGATAGGTTTGGGGTTAGCATTAGGGTTATTATTAAGTATAGAATTACACTAAAAGAAACATTGTTATATCAGTATTAGTCAGTGTCGATATTCTGGCCACTGACTTGGTCAATGACGACAAAGCGACCATGTAGACATTGTCATGCTGACCTAATGAATGTCAACATTGTGATCATCTATATAATATACACCACCCGCCTCTTTGGAGCAGGGTCTTTTAAACCTTGTATGGTGCAGTTGCTAGCGATCACTAATGATGAGGATTTGTACAAAGCCAGACACGCGGTCGTATCTCCATATGTATAATTCTCCATATGGACCATTGGACCTTATTCAGCATCAGTTGCAGTTATTTAGCAAAACTGCAACTGCTGACACTCTAATGCTGGCACGGCAGCCCAGCATGGTAGTAGCGATGCCCTGGGGCAGTTGGCTTGTGCTGGCTTGATGTGATCAATTGTGATTGCAGACTTGGCAAAATTAGTGTAGTCCCCTGCCTGCGCAGCCTGGATACGAAGAAAGAAGCACGATCGCCATGTTTTTTTCTCGCAGTAGCTGCGTGTGATGTTGCGCAGTCACACCAAAAACAGCCCAGACCTGCCCACATTTCCATCAGCGCCGCGTCCGCGCTCCTGACCGCCCCGTGAACGCCTCTGCCTGTCAATCAGGCAGAGGCATTTGCATCTCTGCAATGCAATTAAATTTCCGGGCCCATGCAGCACGCTTAGAAGGGCCATACGCTTGCGCACTGACCCGGTAATCGTCAGGGTGCAATGTACGCATGACTCTTTAGTCCTATATTCATTTTATATAATTCAAGGGTGAGAAATACTGTATACTGTATGTACAAGTTGGTTTATATATAAGTATAACCTGCAATTCTTAGTACATGCAGGTGGGTAGCGTTGAAGGGGTGTAGTAGGGTATGCCGGCGGCCTGGCTCCCGACGGCCAGCATACTGGCGCTGGAATCCCAACCGCCGGCATACCGACAGCTTGGCGAGCGCATATGAGCCCCTTGCGGGATCGCTGCGCTCGCCATGCTGCGAATCCCGACCACTGGCATACCGACAGCTGGGCGAGCGCAAATGAGCCCTTTGCGGGCTCGCTGCGCTCGCCACGCTGCGAATCCCGACCGCCGGCATACCGACAGCAGGGCGAGCGCAAATGAGCCGCTTGCGGACTCGCTGCGCTCGCCACGCTATCTATTTTCCTTCCAGGGGGGTCATGGACCCCCAAGAGGGAGAAAAGGTGTCGGTATGCCAGCTGTCGGGATTCCGGCGCCGGTATACTGTGCACCGGGATCCCGACAGCCGGCAATCTGAAGACCACCCGCGTTGAAGCACAGGGTGAAACACCAACCGAGAAGTCAGGTATTTATGCACAGTGGCAATGACACCAGAAAAGGGGGGGGGGGGGAGTTTTGCAATATGTAGGGAACCAACGGTGAGCTCAGTACTGTACACTGTATAACAAGCTAGCTTAATTTAGGTGTCCAGCAAGTTTAAATTAGAACTAAGCCTAAAAAATATCCTTCATGTGTGGAGGAGCGGTTATTATTACGTTTCGGCATGATGCCCAGATGGAGCATGCTGCGGGACCAATAAATCATTTTAATAATGTCTTCTCTTTTTTTTTTTTTTTTTTTTTTTATTACTGTAGTCACATATATTAGTTCTGGTAATATATGACTGCTTGGAAACGTGTTACTTTTAGAAAATCATTTAAAAATGTGATGAATAATTTTGTTAGCTGCTTATCTTACTATAATAAATAGGATCTTGGTATCTGCCGCAATAACATAGGGACACATTATATGTCCACCTGTAACAGAGACATTTAGGTGTCACATAAAATACGAGTGACATTAAATTATGTAGAAACGCCAGTAAAATATATCTGGCAGCTAGGGCTATCTTCATTTATGTTTGGAGAGTTCAGTATCAAACCACTCATTTTAACCACTTAACTGATGATTTTTTCCCCATTTAACTCACGGAGCGATATTCTAAGCAATCTGACTAGATTGCTTAGAATATAAGCCTGATCGCTCCGTGTGTACCCCTTACAGCGATAGCGATGCGCAGCCCGGCGCATCGCTATCGTTGCTGCTAGATTGGCCTGCCGTGCAGGCCAATCTAGCGGGTCGCTCACTTCACTGGGTGAAGTGACCGGCCCCCCGTCTCCTCCCGCACGCTCAGCACAGATCGCACTGTGCTGAGCGGCGGGAGAGATGTGTGCACATCTCTCCCCGCATCGGCCCGTCTATATGGGCCTTAAAATTTGGGTGTGGTGTGTTCAATCTGCAATCTAATTTGCAGTTTAAAATAAAGCAGCCAGTATTTACCCTGCACAGAAACAAAATAACCCACCCAAATCTAACACTCTCTGCACATGTTATATCTGCCTCCCCTGCAGTGCACATGGGGGGTCATTCCGAGTTGTTCGCTCGTTGCCAATTTTCGCAACGGAGCGATTAAAGTGAAAATGCTTAGTAGATTTACTCACGTCCGAACGAAGAATTTTCATCGTTGAAGTGATCGGAGTGTGATTGACAGGAAGTGGGTGTTTCTGGGCGGAAACTGACCAATTTCTGGG